>NW_027472585.1:17250000-19650000 GCF_030347505.1 Rhynchophorus ferrugineus | reverse complement strand
TGACCTATTATAACTACAATTGCTATTTTAAGCACGTTTATTGCTTTTGTGAGGTTTGCTGAGACTTCGGGGTGTCAGTTTTGTGAAGTGATTTTATTTTATTAGCTTGTTTTTTTAAATCTAATTCATCAGTAATTATTTGACTTGTAATTACTCTGGGTTTAAGTGGTCGCTTTAGTTCACCTTGTTATCTGTCGTAATCATGTTTACTCGTGCAGTTTTTTTTGTGTGTACCGTAGGAGATAAGAAAATAATTTATTAAATACTCCATGCCTATAACAAAATATATAGGTGCTGACATTGAATTCATTGGAGTTTATATTTATATAAATGTACGTTTTCTCTGGTTAGTTCATATCATTGACCTCCTTTTCATTACCTGTTTAGTTTTCTATTTTTAATTCGATAACTATAACAATGTTAGAGGTTTTTATATAAAAATATGCTTACAAATTAAATTGTAAATCATAATATATTCGTTAATTTTAAATAACTATTCTGCAAACATGTCAAATTATGTTGCCTTTTATTAAATAATTCATTATGATATTGCTTTAAAAGGTTGTAACATAATAATTGAATTACTGGTATGACACGTGCACATTCTCTTTACGATTTTTTGTTTACTTTCAGCAGCTTGTAAGATAATCTAATGTTATTACAACAGTAGTTTAAAGTATAGATATGAATTAGCTATGCTAATTGAATAACTAAATGCAGCGTAGGCTATGATTTGTGGTTTGGCTTGCATATATATCCGTATTCAATATCAAAACTATATCTATGATTATTGCTTATTTGCTTTACATATTTCAATTAGCAATGCCAAATGAACAAATAAAAATGATATAGATTAGTGGTGTCGGCCACCTAGAAAAATATCCATATATATATTGAAAACGATAATAAAAAAAATATTTCGATATATTGGAGAAAAAAAAATCGAATAATTATCCCTTACAAATAAGTAACAAAACCTATTAAAGCTTTAAAATTAAGTGTCAATTTAAAAAGTATCAAAAATAATTAAATGGTAATTTTTTTAATAATGTTTAAAAAATATATTTAATTTTTTTCAAACAATATCGGCTGACAAAAATATCGATATATCGAAATATTGACTAAAAATATTAATATTAAATGGTTTTTAATAATGTTAAAGAAATATATTTAATTAGTAGGCTGTGATTCGTGGCATGGTTTGCAGAATTTCCCTTGTTTAATATCAATGATATATCTATATTTGTTTTACATATACATATTTCAATTTATTCCAAAGATATGGGATTCTGTTGGTTTTCACAAAATCCCTCTTATCGCGGTTTTTTTACTAGAGAGATTTCATTTCGTGCGAGATAAATTAAACAAACAATGGAGATCGTAGATCATGAATGTTGTATCAAGGAAAACCAGTGAACACTCTCGAAAGGGTATTTCAAGGCCAAGTCGATGTTCAAGATATCAACCGAACGTATTGGTGACGGTGGTATTGTTCGATTACTGGACTTGAAGGTGGAAACGTTGTCTAAATCTGTGTCAGATGCGTGAAAAAGTAGCGTTTTTCTGTAATCATTCGAAAGTGTGTTTTTCAATTTGATATGTTTGAGACACCAGGAGTGTACTAAAAACTAAAGTAATGATACATTAATCGTATTTATGAATCTTATACCTATAGTCATATAAGCCTCTCGCGAAAAGTTTTGCTTTACCCTACATCCAGATTGGGTTATATCGACCGTTCAAGTAATTTGATTGGCCAATTTAAATATGCATTATAGGCACCTGTAAAAAACATTTCGCTCTGAAGACATTTTAGTAGTTCTTTGATAAAATTTACCAGGCAGGTGCAGCACGTGGCAGCCCTAACGCCATGTTTAATTGAACAATATAATTTATATAAAAAACAATTTAATTTCTGAAATAAATTTATTAAATAAAATTCAAATAATGAAATAGATATAATTTGCAAAAATAAATATATCTAGAAAATATAAATATTATATATACAAAATCATAAACAAAGAACTTTGGAACAAATAAAAAATACTTCTTCAGTCTTTTGTCTTCTTCATATTTGTTTAGTGCCATCAATTTAATAGGATCTATCAGAGTTCTGTCTTGTTGTTTTCTTTTACTGAAAGCAAACTTTTGAGTATTTCTCTGTTAAAATGTTTCTGTTTATCTCTTTTGTCTTCAAAGTATATAGCGTACCTTTTTATTTTTAATATTTTATCTGGAAAATTATTATGCAGTGTAACAGGTCAATTGAAAAGTCCCCGGCCTACCATAGCAAAACACATATTTTTGTCAAAATTAGTTTTTTTTATTCAACATAATTCCCTTCAAGAGTGATATACTGATTATAGCGACCCTCCAAGTTTTAGATACCGTTTTTGTAGTTCGATTTGTCCTTTGTTTCAAAATAGGTCTAAGTTTCTGCGATCACCTCTTCATTCGACGAAAATTTCGTCCAGCGAACATACTTTTGAGATCTGAGAACAGGAACTAGTCGCCGGGGGTAAGATCTGGAGAGTACGGTGGATGAAGAAGCAATTCGAAGCCCAAGTCATGGATTTTTTCTATAGTTTGCACTGGCTTGTGACACGGTGCTTTGTCTTGGTGAAGCAGCACTTTCTTTTTCTCATGCGGCCATTTTTCAGCTATTTCGTTCTTCAAACAGTCCAATAACGCTATGTAATAGTCGCCATTGATGGTTCTTCTCTTTTCAAGGTAGTCAATGAAAATTATTCTATGCGCATCCCAAAATACAGACGCCATAATCTTGCTAGTCGACTGTTACGTTTTCCCATGCTTTGGAGCGGGTTTATCGTGTGCAGTCCACTCGGATGACGGTTGATTGGACTTAAGGCCAAGTTTTTGGCACGGATAAAGTTTATATTGAGGAAAAGTTTTTAGGCCTAAAATGTTTGCGTAATATTCACACCAAATAAATAAATTGTAATAAAACGAAATAAGTCCAAATCAAGTAACCAGGAATAGCCGTCAGATCGGTGACACAAAGTATGTAAACAAATATTTGAGGCTCTGGCCGACGCGCTGCCAGTTCTGACTCGTGTTAGGAATCAGTTCCAAGTGCTTCGCGTCCGTTTACGTAGATTCACATTTGTTTACCGTATCCAGCTGAGTATGTTAAGTTATTGACTCTGGTCAGTTTATTTTGTAGACGGTGGGTTTGGAAATTGGAGTTTCGAATTGTCTTGGGTATGCCATAAGAAATCGGTTTCTTTGAGGGTGATCCAGAGAGGTACGTTTGATAACACTCGGATATATTGGAGATGTGTATGGTATGTATCACTTAGCAATCTGTTTTTGAAACAATAATATCATATAGATTTTCATCGTAGATATATCATTAGCCGATTTGTGTACCTATTGATGCCATCCTCAACATATATCTTCAAATCTTGATGCTATATCTGGTATAGTATTTCTCTTGAGGTGAGAATATCTTAAACTGCCCACTTCCTGCAGTTCAGCGTCAAAGTGGTTAATGTATTGGTCTGGTCTACTCTCAATTCCTCAATTTCAACTTCATTGTTCGCAGATTCAAATCTAAGTACAGATATTTATTGTTTATGTGCGTTGGAGTTTTGAACATAGCTCACTTCTTTTTTTTAAACCTTTCCTAGTATTTCGATGTTAGTGTGGCTCTTCAAGTAGTTATAACTCGGAATTTGATGTGTATATTACAGTCTGAAAAAAACCAAAACTGTCATGTTTTCCCTTTAAGATATAAGTTTTGTTTGTGTGGTTGTAAAAATACGTCTAAGAAGGGCTAAAACTTCACCCGGTTACTTGTGTATCAAAGAAATATAGATAATTATTTACCTCGGTTATTTCATTAGAAAGAAAAAGAAAATTCTAGACTTTTGATTGGTTTTTAAGCAAAGTATTTATCATGCAGATACGTAATGTGAGACCGTACAATCACGTGACTGACCTCTGATATTTACTTGACATAGCCTCTGACCTAACCACCGAATACACAGGCTTAGAATGTGATATTCCTTGTATAAATTTGTAACCAAGTATTGTTCGTCCGAGTCACTTGAGGGCGCGCAAAACGGGGAAATACTAAAGGGAGAAATTGAAAAATAGGAGTAAAAATATTATTTATATTTCAGGGAGAAATTAAAAAATAAAATATAAATAAAAGATTTTATTTAAACAGTAGTTAACACTTGTGTAAAACTTTTTCAAAATACATCGAAAAACAATATCTAATCTGATAACTAATTATTTTCTAATTATACATTGTTATTACCTTAAATGTTATAAAAACTGTTTGTCTATGAATATATATGTATCTATAAAAATTTCCATTTATGCTCTTTGTAATTCTATTTATTTTTTTCATCCGCCAGAACAAGCAACACCTAACTATTTTTCTCATTACATTGATGTTGCTCAGTATGTTGTGCACAATAATGTTAAAAAAGACCTTCCTGGCAATATCTAAATGAGAAATTTCATTATATCTGGTTATGTACATTCTTTAATGAAAAAAAAAATTAGATACAATAAATAAAAGGTCTAGAAATATCTTCCTGGTACCGTCAAATAACATTTAGATAATATAACATAATAGCAGAATCATAAAAATATATATAATAATTCTTACTTGCAATATTACCTGTATATGTGGCAGTACTTTTTTTGATGTTATGCTGTTGTTTATTACTCCTTAAAAAGTTGTTTGTAAAGTGCCATCAACTTAAAACATAATTATTTTGAATAGGTTTCATTTCATTTTGGTTTTAGTCAGTAGAATATGACGTCCGAAATTAGTCACGTGATGCGTATGAAATCTTCGATTAATGAAATACTATCCTAATTAAATATTATCATTACAGGTGCCTGTAATGATAATTTAAACTAACCAATGAAATTCAATTGCCATTCGACTGTTGCGTTCTCAGCCTTTTCCTATTGAGACCACGCAAAACAATTATGAAATTATTTGTATTGAGTTAACACTCTCTATATTACTCTATAGTTTTAATTTTCATACATTTCAATTTACTTCCTTCGAAAAAAATAGCTGAACTGAACAATTGCTGATTTTATTATTTAATTTGTAGCCATATTTTCCTTTCCGATGGGTTAAGGAAAATGCATCAGTGATTATATACATGTATTTCAATGCACTTATGGATGTAGATTTTAATGAAATACTAATAAAATTACAATTAGTAATGTTGGTCAAACAATGACATTCCTCATTTGGGTCCACAATTGCGAGCCTGAAATGAAAGGTATAAACTCCCTCTTTCTGTTAAAAAATTTTATATAAGAGATCACAGGAGGTTTCCTGAAGAATATCATTATTTAGTTTTTAAAACCATTTCTGCATTAGAGCAGAATCCTTCCGAATATAATAAATTTTATTTGAACCTTTCACTTTCTGAAGTATAACACTCAGATTATTATTTCATATGTAGACAAATAATATTTAACTTAAATGGTACAAAAATACGTCATAACAACAAATTTACTTACAATTAGACACAAAAATGGAGAAGAAAAAAATATAACCTGTCGCAAAGATGTCACAAAATTTGAAATCGATATAAAGAAAAGAAATCTGTAATATTTTGACCTTCGCCCTTTTAATGATTCAAACGCGCAAAAGATGGTTACGAGTATACCCATTTAAGTTCCCATTTTATATTTTATTAGTGTGTTCGTACATTTAATTTTTGTAATATATATATATATATATATATATATATATATATGCATAAAAAATAAATACAAAAAGAAATTTTACTGCATTCACATATTCTAAGAACAGAAAATAGTTGCTCGGGTCAGATCTGGAGAATACAGAAAATGAGGAAGTAATTCGAAGCCGAATTCATGGATTTTTGCCATCGTTTTCACTGACTTGTGACATGGTACATTGTCTTGGTGAAGCAGCACTCTCTTTTTCTTCAAATGCGGGCGTTTTCCGGCGATTTCGTCCTTCAAACGGTCAAATAACGCTATGTAATAGTCGCTGTTGATAGTCTTTCCTTTTTCAAGGTAGTCAATGAAAATTATTCTATGCGCATCCCAAAATACAGACGCCGTGTTGCCAGCCGACTGTTGCGTTTTCTCACGCTTTGGAGCGGGTTTACCGTGTGCAGTCTAGGATGACGGTCGATTGGACTTCGAAGTGAAATGATGGAGCCATGTTTCATCGATTGTCACATATCGACGCAAAACTCGGGTTTATTATGCTTGATCATTTTCAAACACTGCTCCGAGTCATCCACGCGGCACCCACTTTGCACAGAGCTTTCTCATACCCAAATATTCGTGAATGATATGATGTTCAGTTGATATCTGGTAGAGTGTCTGTTTTATTTAATTTCAATTTATGGTCATTCAAAATCATTTTGTGAATTTTCGTCGGTAAAAACCTCTTTTGGGCGTCCACTGCGTTCACCGTCTTCGGTGCTCATTTCACCACGTCTAAACTTAGCATACCAATCCTTGATAGTTGATTTTCTTGGTGTAGTATCCGCAAACTCGGCATCGAGCCAAGTTTTTGCTTCAACTGTATTTTTTCCCTTCAAAAAACAATATTCCATCAACACTCGAAATTCCTTTTTATCCATTCTTTTCACAATAAAGAAAGTTTCTTCACTCAAAATGCTATAATTCACAAAGTAATGATCCGACGGCTGTCAAATTTATACACGCATCTTTTGAGGGTTAGGGCTAACTAAAAAATGTATATGAATTTCATTCTAGTAGCGCCATCTATGTGTCAGGTCGGAAAATTTTCAATTGACCTGTTAAATATCTATCGTTTGTTTACTTATATCGAAAGAAAACTTGTCTTTCCGCGTTAAAATTCTATTAAATAATTTAATTCAAAATGTATCGTAAACCTTATGATTATTTGCCATACATTGCTATGCAAACCGTTATTTTTTTAATTTTTTTAAAGATGTCTGTTAAAATTACTGTAATGTTATTGACATGACAGACTAGGGAAATAAAATAAAAGAGTGTCACATCATGGAGTAATAGAGAGAAAACTCAGTATGGGTATCTGGAAAAGTTTTGCTTTGTCCACCATTCAGATGGGGTTATATAGGCCATTCAATTAATTTGATTGGTCAATTTAAATCTCCATTATAGGTACCTGTAAGGGAAATATTTTGCCGTGAAGACATTTTATTTACATAAAATTATCTCTTTTGGGTTTTTTTAAAAAGGGTTTCATATTTGTTTAGTGCCTTCAATTTAATGCGATCTATTAGAATTATGTCTTTTTAATTTCTCATACTGAAAGCAAACTATAAGATTCTTTCTAAAGAGGATTGATTTCTAAAATTAAAAAAATAAATATTAGATATTTTATATAATTATTAATATGAATAGACTTATCCCAACACACAGTCATCCAGTCAGTTTGGTATTTTTAACATTATCAACCATTTTTTAACAGCCAAATACTTCTTCAAAGAAAACGATTCTGCTTATCTTTACTATTTGTGCATTCGGGTATACAACTTCCTAGATCGACAATTCACTTTACTTATTGTAGCACCGACATAAACGTTTAAAAAAATTATACGCATTATTCCTTACAGATATATTGAACGATATATATATTGACTTTGATATATTGACGATTGATATATTGACGGAATCAGGCATATTGAAAATGATGCCCGAAATAAATAAAGAATAAACGCATCACAGAAACAAAGTGACCTTTTTCTTTTCATTTACTCGGTTGACCAGCTTGAACTAAGTGGTCTTCGGCTCATGTCGCTTCAGGTTCGGGGTATAGTTGTTTTGCGGGCGACAGAGACCCTGGGTTACCACTGGAACTGTCGTAGTCTGTTTACTACCGGGGTTTGTGGACGGGAAGGGTTTTATCAAGATGTTGTCGTGTTTTAAGGTTCCTATGGAGAACCTCGCACTGAGCATGTTTTGAGATTTTTCACAAACGGGAGGCCTGATTCGAGGTTTGTATTGACGTTCCTCATAAACCATGGGGCTCGGAGTAACGCATAGACTTTTTTGGATTGGAACACTTGTAGTAGTTCAAGTTGTCTCTCCGAGACATACCTGCACTATACCTGTGCTCCATTGAGGTAGAATGGACGGACTAGCATTTTATACAGAGTGGCTTTCTGTGGGATTGGGAGTTTGTCTTTTCTGCAGAGTAGAGGAAATAGGCTGTACATGCCATTTCCTTTGTAAATGGCGTGCTGAATTTGGACTGACCATTGGAATCTGAGCTCGAACAGGAGATCGAGTTATGAAACTTTCTGGAGCCATAAGATAGGAACTTTATCGATTTGGAGGCGATAGGCGCGGAACTCTTTCTTGCGATGGAACAGAATGGCCTGAGTTTTGCTCCACGCCATCGCTTGGTTCAACTGTACTTGAAGTCTGTGGCGAATAGCGTCGGGTCAGTAACAGGTTGTGAAGAAAGCGGTATCGTCTGCGCAAAATGCTGTGTGGGAATGTTTGTAGAGCGGGAAATCAGCCATATAAAGGTTGAATAGTGCTGGGGCTATTGGAGCACCTTACGGGACTCCTGCGGACATTTGTTTACGAGAGGAGATTACGTCACCGATCCTCACCTGAAAGGACCTTCCGTCCAAGTACGAATCTATCAGGGATATTAGGTCATTTGGTAGACCTAGCTATTTCGCTTTAAATATTAGACCATGGTGCCAAGCTTTGGAGACATCTAAGAAGATGGCTCCCGTTTTTCGACCCTTTATCAGTGCCTGATAGATTGCTGCGACGCGGGCAGCTTGATGGAGGCATGAGTGTTTGGCACGAGAATCGAATAGTTCGTTCGGGATTATGTGATGTGCGTCAGTAAAATCGTTTAAAGCGTTTAATATCGGCTATATTTTTCGGCAAGTTAACAAGGTGAGCCAATTAGATCCCGTGGTGGCTCGTAACATAGCGATTAAAACAATAAATAACTCAAATGTAGTGACACCTAGACGTTGGACGTCGAAATATTTCCCTAAAATTTCCTATAAAGTTAAATCTCTATTATTATGTGGTGGCATACTGTCAAACAGAGGCATAAAATAATTTTGATGAAGTAGCTAAGTAGGGCATGGTGCTGTCTGGCCCCTATAAAATTTGTCTCATCTTGTTAGTTTACAGAATTAGTCATAATAGAGTGTAAACATAAATTGCATTTTTACATATTTGTGGGGGGATATATATTTCTGACTATATGCGTTTTAATTGATCCAAAAAATATGCTACTTATCTCGGCTTAAAATATAATTGTTTAATTGATGTCACTTTAATAAACATTTTTAACGAGCAATATAATTTGGCGCTATTAAAATAGTAAATATATTTTTGAAATTGTTTTGTCATTTATTGTTGATAACTAAGTGAAAAATAGGTTAACTTTCTACAAAATAATACAAATGCTCTGTATAAATAATTATATACATACTGGATAAAAACAACGATGGTTTATACACACTCGTACTTTGTTCAGATAATTTGGGATTTATAAAATGACCCATTTTTTAAATAGAGCTGGAACGCTATTCAAAGGAAAACGATGTTTCATTTCTTCGTTTTCTGTACATCCATAATTTAGCCATAAAAAAATGTTAAACGCACTCTTTCCTATGTCAGGTATACAGAAAATTAGGTTAAAAACAAACAACAAACGCGTTATAGAAACTAATCAAATGACCAAATCACTCAAACAATAAAAACTAAAGGCTCGGAAGCCAATATTCAAAGTCATCTATAAAGTTAAATCTCTACTTAGTTTACGACATTTTTTTTTAGCTAGAAATATTTGGTCTTTGGTTTTAGGCTAAACCTTTAGCTTGATCAAGCTGTCTATTAGACATATATTTGTATCTGACTTGGACGTCGGATATACTGATATAACCAGCATCTTATAAAGATTGTATTTCATTAGTCCGAGTCAGGATTTACGCCATTGTTTTATGACTTAGATAAGGTCGTTAAATATTGTCTTTTTTGTAAAGAAAAATTGCCGGAAATAATATTATAGGTAAAATAATAAATACAATTTCTGACATTATGTATATTGCTACTTTATTCTTAAAAATAATAAACAAGTTGTTAAGTCTAATTAAGTAATTGTGTAAAGACAGTTAAGTTTAAAATCTAAAAATATTTTCTAACCTATTTCAGTCTCATTTTGTAAATTACATTCATAATAATTATATAAAGTTAGTACTTATTAATCATATTATAATAATATAATCAGACTTTTACCAATCATTCTAAGAGATAGTTTAGGTCCTGGATTTTCTTTCTAGGAAAAGGTTTTATAAAAAACAGGTATTCGCAAAAACAGCGTCATCATCTTAACTTCATTATCATCCTCGTCAGTAGATTCTAAAAGTGAATCGTCATCAGATGTTTCCTCATCAGAAGACTGTTTCTCTTGTCGCTTGTAGTTGTTTTTCTTCTTCGCTGCATCCATATTCATTCTCCCACATGTCAGTGAGTGACAACTCGCCCTGTATGATTTGGAAACCATTTTTCAATCTCCTAGGCATAGTATATTTTTAAAAGAAACAAATGAAATATCGAAAATTAATAAATAATGCGCAGACAGTACATATACCATTTAAATGTGTAATGCCATTTACATTTGAATTTCTGGTATTGTTGTAATGACCATCTAATACCTGTATAATGGAATTGTCTTTAGATAATTTTACTATGGACATAACGTGCTTCAACCATTTTGTGAACAGTTCACGCTGGGCCCAGCCAGAACCGGGTAACGTCCATCAATGGTGCCTGGAGGTGATCCATCGAGTAGTTTAGTCGCCATGTTTTTTCTTGAAAAAGTTATCAATGAAGGAATAAACTGACTAGTAGCTGACATACAAGCAGCAATAGTTAATAATACACCCTTCCCGGCAGATGTTAACTTGTGAACTTCTCCTATGCCTTTCACAGTCAGGATTTTTTGACTTTGTGCTGAACAGTGCTGATTCGTGTTTCATCAACATTGAATATATTATTAGGATTGACTAAGTTAATAATTTGCAGCTCAGGAATCAATATGTCAAATAAAGCTTTAATGTTTTCTGCTGTAAAACCTTGGACAAGAGCTCGTGCAAATTATTCTGGTTTACTGAATAACAAATCAGGATAACGAGTCACAAATAATAATAAATTAAAATATAATACATAAAAAAATAAAAATAAATGTATCCATTTTTCTTTCGCTTTCTTTTTGATGTGTGAAAATGGATGTGGAATATTATTCCTGATAGCCAATTGGAAAGCTATTCGTTTTCAATCAGAAACGGTGATGCCATAATAACTCTTATCCATTTGTGAACAACAGTTTACCAACTTGTCTTCTAATTCTACTGGCAAAATGGCTTTTCCAGAATTTCTCACGTACTCTTTCAGTAGTTTTTTAGTTAGCTCTTGGAAAATGAAATAACTTTACTGCTTTTTTATAACCAATTTATATCGTTGATATAGCTTTATCAGCTTCTCTCACCGTTAGGGTCCAAGAATGCTCTTTGGCATCCAAATATTAAAAAAAAATCTTATGTGGTCTTGTTGTGTTGTTACTTCAACGTCAATTAACTATATTTTAAATGTTTAAAATACATAAAAGTAACGCTGGGAAATTGGAATGAAATATACTTTCCAATATTTATTTGGCTGGATATTTTCACTATCCAATGAAACATATTTACTAATTTTTGGCATTCTTATTTTACACCCTTACCCATAAACTTGGCGATAGAGATGTGATATAAATGTTATGGTTTTATTTATTGTTTGCATTATGATAATTGCAATGTAAATTAACATAGTTGCTTTTAAAAATTGTATTGTAAAGGATTATATATTTAAAAAAAATGGATAAATAGTAAATTATCTTTAACTGAAAAATAATAGAAAGAAATTACTAATATACTTAACTGATATGCAGTTCAATAAAATATGACGTTAATATTTTTTTGTTTGATAAGAGTGTTTTTATGTTACTTTAGGAACAATTATGTAAAATGTTTCAGTTTTCTAACCCTTTCGATATTTGTTCAAACCTTTTGAGCTGCTTTCGAATTTTAATATGGAAAGATTTGTTTTCTATAGTCTTAATAGCTTTTTAAAAAATTGTATTATATTATATCATAATATAATATAATACACTATCAATTTAGCAATGAGGACTTTCAGAGAGCAGTTAGAGCCTTCGTAAAAGTACACATTATGTTTCGAATGTTGGAAGGAGTTCTTCCTGCAGATCTATAACCACAGGGTTTAGCAACTGCGGAAAATGAATTTTCAGAGACTTTGTCTCTTCACGTCACGAGCCAACAATGGACGAATTGCGATCGAAGTCAACAAAGTTTGGTAAGATCACCCGAGTCAATCAAGTGACGTTAAAAACGACTGTGGGAAAATATCGTTCCAACAGCTTCATGTGCTACTCACATAAATTTGGCATAAATCAGAAAGAGTACTACATTGTAAAAACTATGCAGGTATAGGCCTCTTATCGATTGTTAGGGACCTGTTTATGAATATCACATAAATGAGGTTTCAATAAGATGGCAATTCGAGAAAAGCAAGTCGGATTTAACGCAAATTGAGGATAGGACATTCGCAGTTAATCAGTTTATGGAGGACTTTGACGTCCAGCTGGACATGTGCACCTAATGATTATTAATTTTCTTATATCCAAGTGACCCCAAGTGAGATCTCAGCTCTGCTTTTTCTTTGATATGGCGTTCAATTTGATGCTCTAAACTCGTTCACTGATCTGATGTTCACTAAAGATAGGGCTATTCGTTGATAAATGCATTGAGATTTTATCATTCTTCATAATAGAGTTCGCACTGCAGAGCCATATGGCTTCAGAGTTAATGAAGAAAACAAGTCAAAAGTATTAATAACTGACGTACTTGCTGCTGTTGTAAATCATAACCGGATCCGATACTTGAGTTAAATTCTATATGTTCCTAGCCGAGATTGTGTTAGAAATCAAGTTATTCGTTTAAGGTACCACAATTAGTGCACAGTTGAGGAACAACAAATTAAACAGAAATGCAATTTACAATGGTTTGGACATGTGAATGAGTTCCCCATAGACTTCTGTGGCGAAATCGAACTTTTGAATAGAAAACTCAGCGAACACTTCTAAAAAAGACATGTATATATCATATCATAGAAATCGATGCCAAAAATAGAAGATTAACATTGTTCAAGCCCAGAACAGCTGTGGCCGGTCGCCAACTGTGGCGAGATTTAGTGAAGAATATTCGAATCCTACGATACCAATTGCAGAGTATCGGTTGGGATTTTTGAGAATTGATATTGTTCCCGAGCTACGGATTGATTCTGTTGATATGGTATTATTTTATTCCATTATTAGGTACCACTATTTTATTCCTGTTTTATAAAAGAAAAGTAACATTGAAATGTGATATTAATTTTACACTATCCTTTCTCCAACTCTTGTTCTTCAATTATCGACTATTCCGACTGTTTTTATTCGATATTTCGCAATAGTATATAAATGTATTGACCAGGTGTACCGAAAAGTCATTACCGGTTTTTCTAACAGATGTCGCCAGGCTTGAGTATATATGCTCTGTGTTTGGTGGGATCAGAGTGGCGTGGTGTATTACGAATGTTAAAACTTGATGAAACAGTTAATAGTGATCGCTACCGACAACAAGTGCCGTCTGATAAGGCAAAACTGGTCAAGGAAACGTTGAAAGCCCTTGGATGGGATATTTATCTCACCGTACTCTCCAGACCTTGTCCTGTCTGATTATCTACTTTTCACGTCAATGGGGCACGAGCTTGCAGAGCAGCACTTCGTCAATTTCGGGGAAGTTAGAAAATGGCTCGATGAACGGTTTTACCAAAAGACAAACAGTTTTTTTGAAATAGCATTCATAAATTGCCTGAAAGTTGGCCAAGATGTATAGAATCAAATGGCTAATACTTTGAATAAATACATTTTCCATTTTCTTGAAAATCAGTATTTTTTCCGAAAAAACCGGTAATGACTTTCCGGTACAACTGGTAATTTCATAAAAAATTAGAATAGATTCAGGATGAAGAGTTCCTCCAAAATGGGATTTGTTTATATAATGTTTAATATAAATAACAACACAGTAAATGTATTTTTAAACTATTCCTTATAAAAAAGTGTAAAAGATGGATTACTTTTTACCACACTTGTAAATACCTCAATAAAGTAGACAATATAGTATCGTAAATACATAAAAATGAAGTGACAGTCCTAGTAATCATGATATAATTTATATTTAACATAAAAATAATATTTTAATATCGTCATCACTTAATCCTAAAGTATTTGTAAAAACAATTTCACTTAAGTTAGTAATTTTTTAAGCAGATTCCGTGTTGACTCTACACATTTTATTTGAGGTAATTCATCTTGATATTTGTACTCGATTGTTATCTAATCAGTATTTTTTTAGACTGGGCGTCAAAAATCTTTGTCTGGGTATAACACATTCGGTAAACAAGTTTACATTGATGTTCAAATTTGTATGATTCTAGTGGTAACCGAGGAGTGTGCTTGATTTTCAATGAAATGAACGATAACATAACTTGATTTTTGAAATTTTGTTTATAGGGTGTAACAATTTAAATGAAACCTGGTAATCTTCTTAAAATAGCTTTAAACCCCATTTTTATAATGGCAAAGTCATTGTGGATTTGCTGGCATAAATCAATAATCCCAAAAAAGATATCAAGTGGTGCTAAATAAAGTGATCCTAATAGTTAATTCTGGTTATCGAGCTCAACAAATGTCTGAACCAATGGATTGGATACTAGGAAATATATTTTAATAGCTGCAAATCCGTCCATGTCTATATTGCGTTACGGCAAAAGTTAGAAATTCACACTTGAGAGATTCCCAGTTCCTCAGACGAATTAGTGAAATAGCTCAGCATCTATCCATTAAATAGGAAACATCACTTTAGACAAAAGGTTGGCTAGATTTACAGTGGCAAATATGGAGTTGCGGTATATCGTCAAATCCGCTTCTAATCCGAAGTTACTAAAATAAATTTCACAGATTAATTACTAAAATCATTTCTATGTAACCAAGAAATAACTGCACGATGCTCTCTCGCGCATTGTTTTAGTAAAGGACCTAGCAATAATACCAGCTGTTCCGGTATTGTGAGTTTCAAACTTTCATTGATCGACAATGAAAGAGTTTTCTGCCGGCTTGGTTGGCACAGTGATAAAGGAGACAAGACGGTCTTCTTACTGTTGCGATATCCGCGGGTTCGAATCCTGCTGGGACCTTGTTATTCATTTATGTTTGTGATTGTTTAACATTTAGGATTCCTGCCACGCCAGTAACTACGGCTGGATAAGACCGGATGTTTTCAAGGATCTCCAAGTTGGTCACTCGCCAGTCAATCTCGCCGAAGACCGTGGTTCGAAGGTCACGTTAAACAGTAGGCCTAGTCCAGATAAAACGAAAATTTCAAATCTTATATTTTTTATATCGGTACTCATAATTATTAAAATATACAAAAATCCCCGTTTTACTTACACCAAGAGTCTGTAATTAATAAAAGGTGGACGTAATTTATTATATGCATTACAGAAAGGATTTGTTTTGCATAATATGGTTATGTATTTTAAATAACTTAACAAGTAGTTAAATAAAAATTAAATAAAATGCTATTTAAATATTTAGTAATAGACATTTTAAAATTATTATACTACTTGTTCTGAATATTATTTACATATTATAAACAAGTTGGGAGACAATTGAGAAAAAATAATAATGGCTAAACCAGATTTTGGCTCATGGCTGTTCGCCAGATTATTTTGCATGAAGTCATTCGATTATTTGAATATTTTAGATTAATTAGATATTTATTTATTACCTATTTCATGCTTTTGTTTGGTTACGTATAGATTAACATTGGTAAATATTCGTAGAACTATTCGTAGAAATTATTTGCTTTGACAGCGTTGGATTGTTATTCGGTTTAATGTTTTAGTGAAAACGTATATTTACAGCACATAAATCCAATTAGTCAAGTTTGAAATATCTTAAGACTAACCAGTACAGGTAAATTGTATTTAATAAATTAGCTATTTTGTTGCTTCCTAAAATAATTTAAATCCTATTCAGAAATGTCTATACAAATTGTATATACCTTAAGATTAGTTTTTTAGGAAAGAAATACAATTTATGGTAGTTAAATTTAAATTAAAATTTCTAGTCTAATGCAAAAATCAAAGATCTTAAAGTCTTAGTGGTTCAACAATCTGCACAGTAAGCAATAACCGTTTATTATGATTATAATATAAGTTATAATATGTGAAAAGGTTTAGAAAACAAAATTATTCATTTACTTAAAAATATTATTTTATCTAACGGAAAGAACAGGCGACTGGTTGAACGGCGATATAAAGCGATATTGAGGGTAAAAACATACCAACCCGTCTCAAACGTTTAACATAGAGGTAATCAAAAAACAGATGGATAGATAGTCTGGGCCATATTACTTAACATCTCCCTTCTAAATAAACAGCCATGAGGATGTACGTAGTCACTATTATGCCTGGACAGCTTATAGTTGTAGTAAAATTATGTTTGAGTATCCCCTATACCTTCGTTTCGCCTTTGAAGATTCTTCAAATGGCACTGTTTTTTACCCAAATTTCCATGGTATCCCTCTATCAAATGGTTTACCAGCTTTAATGACTCTAAATTCCAATAGAACCGCAAGCTTCTACTCAAAAAAGTCCTCAGTTTCGGCGATCCCTCTATATTGGGCGAAAATTTCTTCCCAGCGAGGATTCTTTTGAGATCTGAGAACAGGAAATAGTTACTGGGGACCAGATGTGGAGAATACGATGAATGAGGAAGCAATTCGAAGCCAAATTCATGGATTTTTGACATAGTTTTGATTTGCTTGTGACACAGTCTTTTTGAAACAGCACTTTCTTTTTCTTCAAATGCGGCTATTTTTCGACGATTTCGTCCTTCAAACGGTCCAATAACGCTATGTAATAGTCGCTGTTGATGGTCCATCGTTTTTCAAGATAGCCAATGAAAATTATTCCATGCGTATCCCAAAATACAGACGCCATAACCTGTTGAGATTTTTTACGCTTTGGAGCTGGTTCATGGTGTGCAGTCCACTCGGATGACTGTCGATTGGATTTCGGAGTGAAATGATGGAGCCATGTTTCATCCATTGTCACATATCGATGCAAAATTCGGGTTTGTTATTCTTGATCATCTTCAAACACTGGTCCGAATCATCAACTCGTCGTTGTTTTTGGTCAAAACTGAGCAATATGAAAAATGTCAAGTCAAGGCACCCACTTTGCACAGAGCTTTCTCATACCCAAATATTCGTGAATGATAAGATGTACACGTTCAGTTGATATCTTTAGAGTGTCTGCTATTTCATTCAATTTACGGTCATTTAAAATCATTTTGTGAATTTTTAAAATGTTTTCGTCGATAGCAACATCTTTTGGGCGTCCATTGCGTTCACCATCTTCGGTGCTCATTTCACAGAGTCTAAACTTAGGATACCAATACTTGATGATTGATTTTCCCGAGGCACTGTCCGGAAACTCGGCATCAAGTTTTTGCTTCAACTGTATTTTTCCCCTCAAAAAGCAATATTTTATCAACACGCGAAATTCCTTTTTATTAATTTTTTTCACAATTACAAAAGTTGCTTCAAAATGCTATAATTCACAAACTAATGATCCGACAGCTGTCAAATTTATACACACATCTTTTGAGGGTTAGGGCTAACTAAAAACATATGGATTTAATTCTAATACCGCCATCTATGTGTCAGGCCGGGAACTTTTCAATTGACCTGTTACTGGGAATTGTTTATGAGTCATTGAACACCTTCAATCCACCTTTTGTGATCTTAGAGCTTCAGTTGGGATACATTTACCCGAACTCCCCCCACTACTTCGCTAAACTCTTCGACTAACTACGGAACGATGGTCAATCCAACGTGAACCTGTCTTCTTTTCTTTATAATTAATTTGATTCCGGTTAACTGAATGAATTTAAAAGAAAACAGTCTTTTGATCTTTTCGAAATCTTACTGACTGCACCAGTTATAACATGTCAAAGGGTTTCGAAAACACAAACGAAAAAAAACCATTATTTTACTTGAAAATAAAATAATATTTAACGGGAAGAAGAGGCGACTAGCTGAACGGCGGTACAAAGAGACGCTGAGAGTCTCACTCGTTCATCTTGGTCAAAAAATAAACAGTTGACCGGATAATCTGAAAATCACTTCACTGTGATCCACCATGTAAAATATTATCTTAATTAGTTAGTTCTATTCTAAATGTTATTCTAAAGGCCATATAAGGCCGTAAGACCAGATCGGATAGTGTTAAAGCCTTAATCTATGCACTTCATCATCACGTCTCACATTTAGCTGATCAGCGAGCCCATTGGAGTGTACTAACACTTGTTTAAAATGGTTAACACAAAAATTTTGAATTATACTCCTTATATGTTCTAGAGGGATATCGCATTGTTTCACTTCATTGGAGGCATAATACAGAGCATCGACAGTGGCACGAAACACTTTGTTTTGGAACCATCATATGATGGCTATTTTTGACCTGCTAGTAGTACCCTATAGTTGGATTCCATATGACCAAATAGTCTTAAGTATTGATTGGTATAGCAATACCTTGTCTAATCATAAGTTGGTTTTGAGCACGAGCCAATACATTTACTATAGTTTAAGTTCAAGATGTTTTCGTTTAGCAAGTATAATATATAGATATAGAGTTTTCTTCTACGGAAGTATATTTGTGTAGTATATGTACATGTAGAATGTACTGTTATGAAAATTTGCCGTACTAGCTTCGACAAGTAACATGTACTACAAGCAAATCTTTTTGGAATGTACTCAACTGCCAGAAACTTTTTATGCCGAGAAATATGCTATAAATGTAATTCCCGGTTGACGTATTTATATTAGATCAAATTGTAGATGCAGTTATGCCATAAAAACTCATGCTCTATATTATGATGGTTTTGGCTTTTGCTACCTTTTACCTACTAAATATATTACAAACGACTTCTCAAACTAGTCGATTGTTCTGGTAGTATATTAAAGTACTTCTTACGGATAACTACATAATGACGGTTGAGTAAGAATATCAAAATCAGTGGGTTCTGACATCTGTCAAATTATAATTATATAATTTTCGAAGTAACTTAAAAAAATACACTTATAGTTGTTAACTTATCCTCATTATTTTCATATATTAAAATTAAAAAAATCACCTCATGGGCTTTGAGAGATATTTTGCACTATTATATAACTTCAATTTGTGGGAAATTCGTTTTTTAATATTGCCACATCTGTTATCTATCAAAATATAAATAATCTAGTTGTTGGATGGTGGATACTACTGCTGTAATAGTGAATTTCTTGTTGTAATTGGTGCAAATTATCTTGTTTTTGAATATTTTCAAGAGTATAATTTGTTACATCAACATACCATGAAAATACAGATGTGTAAATTTGGTGTTTTTTGTTAGCTTTGTGGTGAAATGACGTTTTCTGGCATTAACTAACGTAAACTAGAATTACATTGTCGTGAATGAAGGATTATGAGTTAAGCAGAATCAATGGATTTTGGCTTGTAGTATGCTCTATCATAGTAAGGATGCCGAAAATATCGATATATTAATAAATTTTTCAATTATATATATACATATATATATATATATATATATACATATATATATGTATATATATATATATATATATATATATATATATATATATATATATATATATATATATATATATATATATATATATATATACTAGCGACCCGCCCCGGCTTCGCACGGGTGCAATGCTGATACTAAATTAAATACACTACAGAAAAAATATGAACGTTGTATATAAAAACATAGCGGCCCGCTCCGACTTTGCACGGGCATAAAATATATATGCCTATGTCACTCAATGAAAACATGATTAAAATCGATCCAGTATTTTTGGTTCATTCATTACTGCCCTTGGCCTGCACGCATTAAATTTGGAGTAAAACAATTCCTCTTCCCCTATACTTACTATGAAGATTTCCTGCTATCTTTGGAATATCTAAATTCATACAATTTTTATTACATTACACATTTTTAAACGCAAATTTTAAATTTGTAATATCTCCGAAAATATTTGTTTAATTTACATGCTGTAAGGAACCATATTGATCTATATTAATTGCACACTGTATTTAAGGTACTTAATTCGATAAGGATTAATGCCGTATTGCTTAAAATAGCTTCGTAAATAAGCCATTTTCTCACGTAAAAAGTAAACAATAAAAATGGTTAATGTGGGTTATCCCTAAAAGATAAACATATACCATCGCGGACTTTTTTGTAGACCTTTTTATGGTGTACAATACTGTAGTACATTAATTTGATCTAACTCGTAGGGTTAGGCAGCGTTTTTGGTAATTGCTAAATAAGCCTTAAAAAATAGGTTAATTTGCGACATCGCGTTAGAAACCTCTAAAATTAGCAATGTTGCCTTAGTATATTATGCATGTATTATACATATAAACCTTCCTCTTGAATCACTCTATCTATTGAAAAAAACCGCATCAAAATCCGTTGCGTAGTTTTAAAGATTTAAGCGCACATAGGGATATAGGGACAGAAAAGGCGACTTTGTTTTATACTATTTAAAGATATATCTTATATATATATATATATATATATATATATATATATATATATATATATATATATATATATAATATATATTATATATATATATATATATATAATTTGTTGTATGCTTATATACTATAAGCATACAACAAAGCAAACGAAGAAATATAAGAAAAGAAGAAGAATAGTTCGTAGAAAAGCTATATATATATATATATATATATATATATATATATATATATATATATATATATATATATATATATTTATTTATCTATATTTGTTTGCCATATTAATTTTCCTTGCCTAAAATTAATAGGAATATATTAATGAATTTTATTTATTTCTTCAATAGTGTTATCATTTATGTAGTGTATAAAAAATACACATTAGAGAAAAAAACAACAGAACAATACAGTGTTACTAATTAATTAATTAAATCATAAGTTTCTTGAGAAACTTTCTCCCAGAAAACAGTAAAAATGTATAAGTAGAAAAGTACGGCGGCATGATAAGCTGACGATTTGATACCGACGAAAAGCGGTATCCCTGTCGAGTTCATCGTTTGTTATACTTTGTACAGTTTTCAGATTCGCGTGGATCGTACAGTTCTCCTTCAATCCACCATCATCAGTATGTGAGAGGCTATTGGCGATGTAACTGCTACGCGCGTGGTGACTGAACAAGTTCTGTTGTTTTAACCAATTTGAAACAATCTCAGGAGAATCATCAAGATGGGTTCCCATGGAGGAGGATCATCGTCTTTACAGTATTTCGCGTCTTTTTCGGGTGAGTATAATAGAAATGGACAAAGACTTTTCTTTTTAGTGACCGCCAATTTGAAAACAAAGGAAAACATTTTGCGTTATTGTAATTGTTCTAAATTGTCATCATATCGGTACCGATACGAAATGTTTTTGTTGTTTGTTTTTTTTCTGTGGTTAACCATACATTTTAATTACTTAGCGTTTTTAAAATGCCAACTGCTGACTGAGTTTATTGTTTTATTTTATCGAATTTAAACATAATTTAACTATTAACAATATATATTAATTTTTATTAATTTTATTCAATCTTAAAAAAACTATTTTTATTCTAATTGTACTGGAATTATATAACCATCCAATTATTGTTGAAAGGATTTATTATTTAATATTATACAACTTATGAATTTAATTATTGTTTATATTGTTTTTTTTGTAAGTATCTATCTGTTTTTAAATAAATATTTGTTTTATAGATAAATGTAAGTTTTGAAAATAATCAATGTGAATTTTACTTGGTTGCATATTGTTTCCTTCCTATCTTTCTGTAGTTGATATTGCTCTTCCTCTCATTCTATCTTATTCCTATATCCAAAAGATTCTTTTTCTAATGAATAGTTTTAATATTCGGTCTATTGAGGGAACCACTGACCTTCTAAAAATAGTAATCAATCGTAGAGTGGGTCTGTTCTCTGTTTGCCAAATATTTTATCAACGACTCATATATTCATAATTTAAAATGAGAAAGTAATCCAGAGGTGCTAATTCTGGCGGATAAATCGTGTGAGAATGGTGTTATCTTTTAAAAACTAATCGTAGAGAGAATACCAAGACCTGACATCACGTATTTTCCAGGTGATGATATTGAATTTGCCTTCTTTGGAGCAAATTATTCTTTTTTGGTTTACTGTTCTGACTCTTTATTTCAGATGTTGCCTGCTAAGAACTATGGCTCATTCATGATTGATGTGAAGTAATGCCAAATACTCTTTCGATAATATTTTTTATTTAACGTTAATCAATTCGTGTTGATATATTTCATTAATATGCTTTGATATGCAACACTGTCTTAAAATACTTTTTATGTCTGCTAATTCACGCACTTTTCAGCGAAATATACTACCAAACAAAAAAATTTTGGTTGTCAATTCTCGTTAATTTTGGTTCAAGAAAAATGAATATGACAATGAAACACTTCAATTAGCTCTAGTTTCGATTTTTATAATTCTGATAAAAAGTTTTATTGCCGTAACAATGACCTTGAAAGTTTATCGGTTGATCTTCTCGGTTTACAATGTTAATTTCTGATCATATAAGAATGAAAGTCGAAATGTTGAAGTAGGCTGTCTCTTCAATCTTCGAATAAGTCCAGTATTATCGAGCAGTTGTAGTATTTCGACGTTTTAAAATGTTTAATTTATTCGCTGACTTAGATCTTTATAGATGTCCTCATTGTAATGTATCATGGGACGTTAACGATGCTTCGAAAAACTTTGCCTTGGTAAGTCTGGATTATACTAATATGAGATTTCTTTGTGCAATCCCATAAGATTTGCTTGTTTAAGAATAATTTATTGTGGAGTGTTAATCCGGATTGTCGTCCACACAATCACTACATTTTTGAGCATTATACAAACTTTAACTTGGCGTTCAATGTCATGCATAAGTATTATAGTCTTTCCAACAAAACAGCCAATAAATTTCATTAACGTAAAGTTAATTAAACCTAAGTTAATTTAAACTCGGAGCATTTTTCTTTCCCATTTTATTAATTAGCATTACTTTAGTTAAAATGTGAGAAGAGATAAAATTCGATTTATATTGGTACTGGTCGACACCGCTTATGCACATCATATGTCAATATAAATATAATAAAACAACTCTAACCTACAAATCATTTTGGCTCTTTATTTAACTGTACTTTAAAACCTTCAATAAATATGCATAGATGTTCTATAATGTTAAAATAAATTATATATTATAACGTTATTTTTGTTTGATTATTTTATTTATGTTAATTTTGTTGTCAGAGATAAAGTAAACGAAAACTAAAATTTGGTACGACAACGTTGCATTATAAATTTTGATGACGTGCATTAGTTATCTTATTGGAAGGACTATAGCTCTGTTCACATATGAAATTACTCTTGAACTACTTATCCTGGCAGGTGATCTACTTTTTTTTGGTCTGTACTTCCTCAAAATTCATTCCTCTATTCAGCTAATGAAAATACCTGAGAAAATATTGTGCAGTGTAATTATGTTACACTATTTTGCGAATTGGGCAACTATTTATAATGTGATGACCTCAGAGATTATATTGTACGACGAAGCAAGGAAGCAAATCTCTCAAGGAAACCCGTCCTTGGCCAACACAAAGTCTCTACATTTATGAGGTCTACGGTTAATTTTTATGCAGATTTTAACTTGGAATTAAAATGAAATTTTAAATACCACTATTTCCGTATTTTTTTTTTGTGATTTTGATGATGCAAAGTTACCTAAAATCAAGTGTATGTTACACTGGCGACCGATAAATAACGTATTCAGAATTCTGTACGAATGCAAATGAAAATATTTTTATATACATTGTATATTTTGAAACATATAAATTTTGGAACCATGTTTTGAGACTGGAGGAAGCTGATGAATATTAGCTAATGATAAAGGGTTAAATGAAATTGGTGTTGACGAAGATCTTAAGATCTGAGTTTTAGCATTAAAGCAAGGAAATAATAGATATTATTACCTTACAAAAATACGCACTAATAGAGGTTAAATTGTATGATATATACTAAATGGACCAATATGCTGCAAATAGTGTGGTATATTGCTACCTATGGTATATGCTATATTGGAGAATTATCTCAATGAAAATGTTTAAACAACGTAGGAAATGTAGTAATGTCTATGTAGGGAATTTTATATGTGATGCCCCTGACTAGAGATAGAAAATATGTGTAGAAAACTTACATGATTGAAGAGATTAGGTATTATATCCTCTTATAAATATTGGAAGTAAACAACTCCTAAACATCCTGAATTATCTTTTTTTTAAATGTTTAAAGTTTCCTTTTTACCAACTAGGATTTATCTAGACTGGCCCTACGGTTTAACGTGGGATCGAAGCAACGTTCCTCGGCATTAAGCCTACCGATTGGCCAAGACCATCCTAGAAGACACCCGGTCTTACCCAGGCTGGTTATTGGCATGACTGGTATGGTTACTCCATGTCGGATTTTCAACTGTCGTCTATAAAGACATTTACAATTACAATCACAAGCATAAAGTACATCCGTGCCACAGCAGGATTATAATCCGCGACCATCACAACAGTAGGAAGACAGTTCCGTCGCCTTAACCACTGCATCAAGGAAGCCGGAAAATTAT
The DNA here is from genome assembly GCF_030347505.1 of Rhynchophorus ferrugineus. Taxonomy (NCBI): domain Eukaryota; kingdom Metazoa; phylum Arthropoda; class Insecta; order Coleoptera; family Curculionidae; genus Rhynchophorus; species Rhynchophorus ferrugineus. The sequence goes on along the minus strand of NW_027472585.1, from coordinate 19,625,106 downwards.
CTATTGCATTTGATGATTTTAACATTTATATACATAAAATAAAAACTGCTATCCATTTTGTATTATTGAGTTATTCAGTGTAATCAGTATTAAGAATTATGGCACACTTAAAGTTGGCGTGTATTACTTCTGATTTGTTTAATTTGGTGATGCTGCTCCGATATCCTAATTATCGATTTTTGTTTCAATTATATATGAGTGATGATTTTGATGACAATGGCAAATAATTTCCTGGAGGACCAAACATGTTCGAATATCATGCATTGCAAGAATTATTAGATCAAAACGTAGCCCAAAATAACTTTCAGACAGCTTAACAGTTGATGAACAATGCTTTTAACCATAAAATTTTTTCATATATTGAAACAATTACCGATACAAAGAAAAATATATGACTTACTAGTTGTTGCTGGCTGTTACCATTAACAGATGCAGATCCCCAATTTTTACATATTATTATTTATTGTATATTATTTTACGGCTAATCCGGATGCGGAAATTGCAATAAAGAATTAACAATAAAGCGTAGTGTTGTTCAAGAACTACAAACATTTCCTCATCGGAACAACGATTTATCGCTCGACGTCTCAATGTCGTCATAAAACCTGACAAAGCACTTGGTGAACACACGAGGAAGTTTAATTCACCTATAATCGATCAGGTGGTTATTGTTATTATCGGAGAAAATTTGCACGATACATGTTCACCAGACCATCTAATATGAAATAAATGAGAACGATGTCCTTATTTCGAATATTATTTCATCATTTGAATCAAATATTTTTGCTATTCATATCTGAAGACAAATAATAACGACTAAAAACTGTGACTGGTCACTTCAATAAAACGACCATGATGATAATTGTTTATATAAACCATTATATTATTATATTTAGGTAAAAATAAAATTCTCTTGCTATTTCTGTGTATATTTACGTAATAATTTATGTTAATTTTCCTATGTATTTTAGAACATTCGTTAAAGTAAATATAGTTGATTATAGTCTATTTCTTAACTTTTTTCGGTGTTTAGAAAGTTTTTATAGCATCACTAAAATAACAGTAAAGAATATTTAAGTTACGAAACACCACATAATATATAAGGGTGGAAACGAAAAATAATTTCGGGTTTTTTTAATAAAAGATTGTATACCTCTAGTAATATTTATTCAATACATATATAATATATCTAGCAGTGCATTCTAATAAAATGTAGTCCAGATATAAATGACTATCATATAAATGAGTAATTCGTTAACTTAGCCTAAAGAAAATTGAAATGTAGCTTAGGTAGCTGCTGAAATAAACACAAATCGGGATATTTTTGAAAAGAGTGATTATGGGAAGTAGAAATTGGACCTCGTACGATAATGATATATAAGGAATATAAGATAAAAGCCCAGATAATATTTATTCAAAACCGATATTAACACCAAGAAAATGTGATGTTTTGGTAGAATTGAATATGAATAGTTATTTTACATGGCGGGTCCCCAATATGTCATTTTACAAATCCATATCACCCACCTTCGAACTCTGCTCTTTACCTTTTTCAATTGTCATTACGAAATTCTAACTGAAAACTGGTAAAGGTTTACATTAAAAATGATAATCTGATGGAATTAACAGTATTCTTAGATTAAATACATTTTCGCCTTGATATTTTCTTGTGAAAATGGTTGTTTATTTATATTTCTCTATAGAGTTAACAGAGTAGCGAACACTCTCTCCTACCTTTTATTGCGGTATTCAGAGATTCATACTTTACATACTCAATTATCCATTTGTCTAGCAGAAAAATATTAATTTTATTAGCGCTTTTAGTTGTTGGAGTCAGAACAGTTTTTTCTCTTAACCATAAGAAACTATTTAAAATTGCATTTTGACTGTTTGGATATATTTTCACAACTAAAGAAATTACGTTGTCTGAAATCTTATCTTCTTTTTTCGAAACATTGTCATTATTTATATCAAGCTTCAAAATATCTTAAATTATGCTGATGTGGAATTTTGCTTGGAGTTGTTAGAAACATTATTTTTAGATTTTTATTAACATTTAAACCAATAGGTATTTTAAAAGCTGAGTGAGCTGTTTTGCCTTTATGAATAAAGTAGCTGCAGTCCCTGATAAAGTGACAGTAGCAGCCTAGCTCTTAATTTTTACCATTATTGATTAAATATGTTGTTCCATTTCCATGGGCGTTATAATTGTGTATACCACTATTTCATTTATTATTAAAATCTTTCTCTTGTAATCGATTTAATTTTAAAACTACTTCGATCGACTGTGATAAATCGTGAGTTACTTTACTGAGATACTGATGGTTATTAAATCCTCAATCAATCTGGAGGCTCCAACTATTGCAGTGTTTTGTAACAATATTTTCTGTCATGTAACAATATTTCCAAGAAAGATAATATATATGAGTAAGTACTATAACCGCGAAATCGTCATTTCTCCGCTCTATTTTCATTTGTTTTTTAACATTTTGACAAGGGCTATAGAATTAAAAGACCTGCAATGCGATCTTCCATAAATTTTTATTACACAATCTACCCGTGGAAAATAATTATTACAATATAATTTCCGTTATGTAATATAACTCCACTGACATGTAGAAGATCGCTTCAGTCGGTGGTCTGCTGTACAAACTTATAATCTAAATCTTATTTTAGATACTAGTCTAACTTATGTTAAACTCTTATTCTAGAGATTATTAAATTTCACTCGATGTGTCTATTAATCAGTTCGTGTGATAGTTTACGTTTGAGCCTATGCAATTCACTGTCATCGCACACATTTAACTCTTGGGCGAGTGCATTGGGATGCATTAACAGTCTTTCAGAGTACTTTGCACTAACAATTTCAATCACACTATTATTAGTCACACTAGAATTCTTTTTTTGAGACGTACTATGAGGCATCGACGATTATTCGCAACACTTTATTCTAGAACCTCTGGTGGATATTTATGTTAGACTTGCTAGTGTTACCCCACAGTTCAATACCATAGTTCCAGATGGGTCTAGGATTGACTTATAAAGCAAAACTTTATTATCTAAAGATGATATAGATTTCGCCCTATCAGCCAATACATTTGATATAGTTTAATTTCAAGCTGCCTGCGTTTTGTAACTATATGTATTTTTTCATGTCAAACGTCGATTAAAATGCATTCCAAGATATTTAACGTTGCTTGGGAAAGTTCATGATTATTAAATTTTACTGAGGGACAAGTTCTTTTACAAAGAATATGCACCTAGTTCTTAATCTTTTTGGTGCTATGTTGTCTAGTTCAACTCTGCGTAAATTTGAAGGCACATATTCGCCTGTTTCCAATGTATCCGCTGAAAATACGTGTTATAATTTTCAGTTTTCAAACCTCTCCATATTCTTCCTTTGGAAAAATATTATATTTCAGTTTACTTCTGATTCTTTCTGAAGATTCAAATGTGGATTGCGGATTCCAATGTTTACCATTTAGCCCTGTTTTACTTTTCGGAATTATCTGTGAATATATACATATTATATATTTAAATTTATTTATCGATGTAGATTTTAATGAAATACTTTAAAACTGTTAAAAAATTTAAAAGGAATTGCATTTTGGTTAAGCAATGATCTTCAACATTTGGGTCCATAGTCATCGTAAGAGCGGTTGTTGCATTAAAACTAATTTTTATTAAACCTTCATATTCTGGAAGACTCTAGTTTCTATTTAAACAAATAATATTTACCTTTGACTATATAAAAATAACGCTATAGCAACCTTAAAATTATACACAAAATTAGAAGAAAATAAACAAATATAACCTAAGATGTCTTACAAAATTTCAAATTGATAGAACGAAAAGTAATCTGTTATATTTACTTCCGGCCCTCTAGTGATTTAGACGCATAGTGAGAACATGATGCGATGTCCATTTAAGTCGCATTCTATAACTTTATGTTTTGTGACAAGGACAGTGGGCGAAAATGTTACCATAGTAGGGTAATTATTGTAGCTGTTAAAACTAATTTTAAAAACTCCCTCTCTCATTATAAGACAGTCAGTCAGCTCTCCTTATTAGGAAAAGTCGCTAATCAATTGTTTAGTAAGTTATTCTACAGGTTATGTAACCGATAAAAGATCCCTTAGTAAAGTAGCTCTTGCTATTTAAACAGACGCTATAGCGCTATAAAAATAGAATATGTTAATTGATGCTATCAGATGTTATAAGCATTATCGGCATAGCGAAAACCTAGTTTAAAATGAAAAGAAAGAAAAAAAGCTGCCATGTGGCCTGTGAGTGATGAGACATATAACATAAAGGAATAAAAACAAGCGATAAAAGTACCGATTAAAATACAAATTCCTTTCAAAGACGTAAAAACATATCAAACAATATTTCCTGTATGTCTCATCCCAGTCTAATTCTTTTCATTATGCATGGTAATGTACAGATAAAAGTTTATCTTTATTTAAGTTATCGCTATATATAATATTATTTGCGCTTAATGATGTGTGTTATATGTGGTTGTGTAATTTTTTTTTGTATAATACAATGTAATCTAAATACCCGACAATTTTATCTATATTGGGTGGTTTTATTTCTAACGGGTGTGTATAGCTTTGTTGATGTCTGGAAATTACAATTAGTGGGATGTCGTTTCCAATTTATTTGAATTAAACTTATTGAGCGAGTTTTCCGGTTCGGAAAATGGGAAAAACAGTTTTTGTTTCGGCAGCGTTATTGCTTTGATATCAGAATGCAATCACATATTTATACTTCAAAAGTCCAAATATTCTTTATATATATATATATATATATATATATATATATATATATATATATATATATATCGCTAAAATCGATTTGGATAATTTTGGTCTTGATTTTTGTCTCTTTGTGCAAGTCCAGGGAAGGTTTAAAAGGTGAATAGATATGAAAATGCTTGAAATAAAAATAACAATTTTGCTTTTCCTTCGATGTCGAGGATCGAATTCGACAATCTACGTGTGCGAGAACTTTCTTAACTTCGGTGATTTTTTGTGATAGTGACACTTTACTGCTAAGAGCGCGAGAACTTTTCTCACTTTGATTAATTACAATTTATAATGGCGAAGAAAAGACGAGCAGACTTAGTTCGTCGCTGTCATCAAATGTGCGAAGATGACCGGAGAGTGACAGATCAAGAAAATAGTCGTATTGCTATGTCAAAATTGAGTTCTTTAGAGAGTGACAATGAAGTAGATGGGCTTAGAATGCAACGAGCTCATGCATATCAAACACAACAACAGCGAGCACGACGTAATGAAATTGAGTGATTCCGCAGACACAGTGCTCCTGTGATCCTGGAACGAGCTACATTCCACTATGATGCGACAATAGATTATTGTGCTGACAAATATGTAACAATTGGGAGAAATGACAATAATTTGCAAGGCGTTAAAGTAAAGTGGTGAATCTACTGGATTATGTTGTGCTGGAGACATAGTAACATTGCTACAATTGGTCCCACCACCAGATCCTTTACGCTCTTTAGTTTCTTGGATTGGAAATGATTTTAAGCATTTCTTGACCAACATTCAGAAATATTACAGCTGTTTCCAGATTACATCATTTGGCGCTACACATATTATACAGGACAATTTCATGCCCATTTTCCCACAGTTGACCCAAATTGTTTGCAGTGGTTACCAAACACATGATACATGGACCTTGCGGAGTTTTCAACTACAATTCACCCTGTATGGTTGACGGTAAGTGTTTCAAGCGAGACCCAAGATGCCTGATTGCTGAAACCATAACGGGAAATGATGGATAACCATTGTATCGTCGGCGAATGCGGACAGTGGACGATCAGTAGTTGTGAAGGTAAGAGGACAAAATGTTGATGTAAACAATCGTTGGATTGTGCCATACGCGCCAATATTATCCAAAGCCTTTGAGACTCACATCAATGTGGAATATTGTAACTCTCTGAAATCGATAAAGTATATATGTAAATATGTTAACAAAGCTAGCGATATGGCCGTCTTTGCTGTAACCAATGCAAATAACGAAATATCATAGTACGAGATGGGTCGCTATATACGTAGCAACGAAACAATTTGGCGTATCTTTTCACTTGCGATCCATGAAAGACACCCTACAGTAGTCGATTTAGAAAATGGCCAGGAAGAAAAAAGTCGAGGATTCGAGATTGTCGAGGATCTCAATGCGACCATTCAGAATTTTGTTCCGGGACGGTAGGTTTCCTTCAAATCAGTCGACACCGTTATGAATAAAGACGACTTAGTCAACTATCCCACGGAGTTTTTAAATTCACTGCCATTGCCTGGATTACCACCTCACAACTTGAAGTTAAATGTAGGATCAGTTGTCATCATGCTGCGAAACATTAATCAACATCGACTGTGCAACGGAACAAGACTGGCTGGGAATAAGATGATGAATAACGTCATTGAGGCAACAATCCTAAAGGCAAAAATACAAAGGAGAAGATGTTTTGATCCCGCGTATACCGATGATTCCAACGGATTTACCATTTGATTTTAACCGTTTACGATTATTAGGTCTTTTATTTATCGATTGAGGCAATACGAAGTCTGCCGGGTCGGCAGTTGACCGGTAAACAAATCCCTTTGATCAACCTCAAGTTGGAAGTATCTTCAGATTAACAACTACATTTCTTTGATTTTGAGACAGTTCTGCATTTTGTCTAGCGCGATGTTTATATTTATACCCCTGATACGGATGCCGAGATGTTTCGGTAATTCTTCTTGAAGAATTGGGCATCCATCAAGTTTTATAATTATGTATTTATTATTTGGCCGGAACCTAAAATTAATGTGAATAGATTTATTACTTCCTGAGCTTTGTCTTCCAATCTGTAGTCCATTTGAGGATCTCAGGGACTACCACTTGCACTTTTTATATAACTGTGTGTAGAAAAATGTCTTTTATTGTAATGACTGTGTTATCGGTAAAAGTTCCAAGTACTGTAGGTTAGTTTAAGGACATCAAAAAGGTTTTTCGAAATTCTAATTGTTTCCATAGTTGTAACTCATATATACTTAGTATATGTATATATTCAGAAACAAGAAACAATTTATTAATTTAGCCTCCCGCTCTAAAACATATACATATGGACCGGGTATAGGACAATGTGAATTGCGAATTATTTAGCCGTTACCATTTTTAATTAAACACTATCATTAGTACTTAGGCACTTAGGCAGTTGAAAACAACGACAATTAAAAATAACGGCATAGTCGATAATAAATATATTTTAATTATTCTTTTACTTGGAAAAATGCATAAAATTCAGACATCCAGACCTTTGCTTAAGGAGGTGAGGTAAGAACACCGTTATCTTTACGTGTTTTAAGTAGATTTTTACTTTTATTTTTATCATTGGTAGCTGAAAAACAAAAGCTACGGAAAAAAGGCAACAAAATAAAACGTCTGAAGATAAAAATATTTTAAACAATATAACCCAAGGGTTAAAAAGGTAAATATTGGAAATTAAAAACAATTCCATAAATAGCTGTCTGATAAATCTAATACATGACATGGAAACAGACTATTCGCTCTGGAAAGCCACTAAATATCTGAAATAATCATGTCTATACAGCCTACTTATATGAGATCTATATGGAAATTGGGCATGCAACAATCAAGAAAGAGCGGAAGCATATACTGACAAAGTATAATTATTATAATTTTCCTCACAGAGAATGTGAAAATTCGATAATACAATTAGTCACGCTGAAAGCGTTAACTAATGTTATCAAGGTTGACATTAATCCAAAGATATCACCAGGAAATGACTTAATAATAGGACGATCGCTGCAAAAACTACCAGGAAAACTAAAATATATTCCAGACGTTTGGGAGATCGCTAAAATTATCATTATCCCAAAATCATTAAAATTATTAAATTAAATAAATAATCTCACCAGTTCGGGTTTATTAATATTCGACACTTGACCAGGTCCATGGAATAACAGATGCAATTAAAAAGCCCATGAAAAAGCCCAGCTATATTCTTACATATAGTAGCACAAGGAGCAGTATTCTGACCAATGTTAATTTAGGTTTGTACAAATCTTAATGAAGGTTTAACCGAAAAAATTTGAATCGACGAAACAGAACTTTTATACGAATTACAATTTATATAAAATTGCAATAAAATGTTACACCGTCTGTAGTGGAAACTAAATAATTTAGTTCATTCTTTCTTAAACAATCGATTGTTTCATGATGCAACGAGCAAGTGTACGCCTAAAACAAAGAAAGAAAACCTAAAACAAGAGATAATTCATTGTTTTTTGTTCTGGCCTAAAACCAGTCGGTGGAATACAGGACGCATAGCTGGTCGCGGATACTTCCCTGGAGTGACAAGTTGGGTCGGGTTATGTGGGACTGCCACTGGCCTTACCAATACACCAAACCGAAACTGTCTCACAGTTGACCCCTGTGGATCGCTACTGCTACTGCATTAAATTTGGCGATGTGGCACCCACTAACCGGGCAGCCGTTATTGGACAGGAGGACCCGACGAAAAAACAGATAGTGAAATTGCCTATAGATTCCCGAATTTTGGATTTAGAGAGGTCCACGGCACCATCGAGCAAGTGCATGACTTGGATGGTTGAACGTAAGAAAACGAACAATAGTGTTGCGCAGCCTTCCTTGACATTAACTAAGCATTCGACAAGATGTGACATAATGTGACAACTCTAGAAAATTAACGAAATGTTAACATACTCTTACTTCCTATTTTTAAAATCTTATCTTGAAAAAAAATTGCTACGACGTAAAATATAACTCCGACAACTATACCACAAGACACAAGACAGCATACTGGGAGCAATTCTTTATATAACATTCACAACAGATATTCTCACTCATAAGCACCACTACGACATATGCAGATGATATCGCGGTTAACAAACTCATCTCCATTGCTAGCATCACTTTCAATCACTATTCTGATTTATTCTTCAAACTTCCGTATCAAATTTCACTTAAATCTCGCTTTAATATTCGTCATCTGGATACACGTCAAGGGAATCACGATTGTATCCGAAAGGCCCCAACTACGCCAGCCTCTGATCGAAGCACGGCTGGAGCGATGATTAAAGCCAACATAGATAAATCGCTTCAAGTAACGTTAGACACGCAACACTTTTAGACACAGGTACGCATCTTGACCGACTTACTTGGCGCAAACATATATGAACCAAAAGGAAACAACTGGACTGCAAGCTTCGGAACATGTACTGCTTTATCGGACGCAAGTTACATTTGTCGGCTGCCAGTTAAAGGGTCATCTATAAAGCTATACTGAAGCCTGTATGGACGTATGGTATACAGTTACGGAACACAACCAGCCACAGTAATGTCGAAATACTGGAAAGGTTTCAAACTAAAACGATGAGGCCTATCCTCAATATTTCACCGTACATGAACAATAAATATGTGTGCCTAAATTCACATCTGCGAACACTGAAGGAAGAAACTGAGTAATACAGCAAAAACTATTAAGCCAGACTAGATTAATACATTAACCAGTTAGCTGCTGAACTGCAGGGAGTGGAGAGACTAATTTGCAGATAGAAAATGAGGATGGCATCAATGGGTGCACAACTCAGCTGAAGATATATCTCTCGATGAAAATCTGACAACATTGTATATTATTGTTTCAAGGAAACAGATTGCTAACAGGATATACTAAAAGACTATTTCTCAAACATTACTATTGCCTTATTGTTATTATTATTATTATTATTATTATTATTATTATTATTATTATTTATACCAATTAATGTAGCACAGCTGAGATATCATTCTCTAAATTAAAATTAATTTAGGATTACTTACGATCTGGAATGTGCCAGGAGCGTTTTTTTCTCGTCTTTTTCTATCAAATATGTTTATTTAAAATGGACATTCTAAATATATTTTATTTGACCTTTTGTTTTTTAATAATTTGGAATACGCATTATATAACTTTTTTTTTCTTCAAATGCGGCCGTTTTTCGGCGATTTCGTCCGTTAAACGGTCCAATAACGCTATGTTATAGCTGCTGTTGACGGTCCTTCCTTTTTCAAGGTCAATGAAAATTATTCCATGCGCATCCCAAAATACAGACGCCATAACCCTGCCAGCCGAGTGTTGCGTTTTGCCATGCTCTGGAGCGGGGTCATCGCGTGCAGTCCACTCGGATGACTGTCGATTGGACTTCAGATTGAAATGATGGAGCCATGTTTCATCCATTGTCACATATCGACGCAAAAACTCAGGTTTATTACGCTTAATCATTTTCAAACACTACTCCGAATCATCAACTCGTCATTGTTTTTAGTCAAAAGTGAGCTCGCACGGCGCCCACTTTGCACAGAGCTTTCTCATACCTGAATATTCGTGAGTGATATGACGTACATATTCGGTCAATATCTTTAGAATGTCTGCTGTTTCATTCAATTTCAATTTACAGTCATTCAAAATCATTTTGTGGATTTCTTAAAATGTTTTCGCCGGTAACAACCTTTTTTGGGCATTCACTGCGTTCACCGTCATCGGTGCTCATTTCACCACGTCTAAACTTAGCATACCAATCCTTGATGGTTGATTTTCCTGAGACAGTGCCCGGAAACTCGGCATCAAGCCAAGTTTTTGCTCCAACTGTAGTTTTTCCACCCAAAAAGCAATATTTTATCAATACTCGAAATTCCATTTTTATCCATTTTCTTCACAATAACAAAAGTTGCTTCACCCGAAATGCTATTATTCACAAACTAATGATCCAAAAGCTATCAAATTTATACATGCATCTTTGAGGGTTAGGGCTGACTAAAAACATATGATATAATTCTAGTAGCACCATCTATGTGTGAGGCAAGGGACTTTTCAATTGAACTGTTATACAATAATATTTTGTTATCTAATGCTAACTTGGAAGTCCAAGTTGTTTCCGTTTGGGGAGTGTGTGCTTGTTACTAGTTAGGCGTCGATCTAGGTGAATACCAATATATTTAGCATTCTCTGTTTGCGGGAGTTGAGAATTATTGATGTAGACTGGTGGACATGATCTACAGAGCGTAAAAGTTGTATAACTGGATTTCTAAATTTGAAGAAGCAATAATGGCCACATTTGCTGGGGTACCGTATTACTCGCTACAATTAACAATATTGGGACAATTATAAATAGAGCAGAAACAGCTGTCAATACATTACAATAACGAACTAGGACATGGAGAAAAATATCACATCAGGGAAGAAATTAACTAGTTTGCAAAAAACATCAAAATACACTGCATGAACATAAAAACATCGAAGTGATACAACTGCTGTGAACACGACAACAGAGCAGTCACCAGGAGGTTGAAGATATAAAATTTATTTTAACTAAAGCAATTATGTGTAAAAATTATGGAGTAAAACTGTGGTCTATACTAGTGGCAGTACATCTACTACATGGTAACCTAGTTTGTATCTGAAATCGTAGATTTGGACTTTTAGAACAAAAAGAAGAACAAATTACTAAGTAGTTGTAATGAAAACTAGTTGTAAAATATGTCATGTGCTTTTAAATAAAAAAATCTTACATATTCATAAGGTTTCACAGTATCTCACTACATCTTCTTGAAGTCAAAGCATGCACCAAAGCCTGCAAATTTCTTTCTCGACAGCATTCGTTCATTATCTTAGAGATAGTGCATAGTCATAAAAAACAATGTACAATATTCTCAACACTAAATTCATTGTCGTTTTATTCTTTTGCGTAGTCTTGATAAAATATCTGACATTGATATAACATCAACCATTGACAAATATTTTATATTCCAGTATAAGTCAAAAGTTTAGATAATAGACGCGTATTAAATGGATATAACTAAAAAGATGCAATTAAAAATTCCAAAAATGTCATAGTTAGCTATTCTGCTCACGTAACAACTACTATATAGTCAATGACCCATACCAGACTATCCAAAAGACAAGTGTCGTTTAGTCCAAGGCCGTAACAACGCATTCTTTTTAAAGCCATTTTGTATTTAAATTTATGACTAGCTGAGTTTCATTATCTACGTTCAAAACTAGTAGTAATGTTGCAAAAATCAATCAAAATGATTTAATGGATATTTTCTAGTCTTTTAGTAAATTTAGAATGATGTGGTAGGTGAAAGGACATTGCCTTGCCCTGTGCATGTATTATAGATTAGTGGGTATTAATATTTTCAGATAACGAAACGATTAGCAAATCCTTTTTGTTTTATGGAACCCAATATAAAACAATTACAAATGAACTATATCTAAAAAATTTACACCAAAAAACATTTATTTTAATATGTTAAAAGTAAAAAAACAATTTAACAAAAAATTGAACCGAATTCAAAAAATAAATAAGGAACTAAATAATCAAATTTAGATTTTTAATATATAATAATTTAGAATTTAAATTAAATTTAGAATAAAAAAAAGGTTTGAAAAAAATATGTACATAACAATTGTTGTAATAACTAAATAAAAATAAAGAAAAACTTTATTTAACCTATCTACTATGCGTATTTTATATTCTACTATATACATACAATTTAGCTCGATACTCACCTAAAATGTATTTATTTTCAATTTTATTTTAACTACTACCAACTTATTACTTTAAAGTCGGCGTGAAGTAACAAATTAGATTTGCTTAGGTGGCAATTTAATTTTGTGTATATGTCACAAAATTATATTATTATTTGTGTATTGTTTGAGTTCGGCATCGACTTCAAACTGATCAGTTGGTAGAAATTAAAATAATATTGTAAATAGATAAATAAGTTTAGAAAGGTATTGAGCAAAATTGTGTGTATATAGTTGAATATAAAATACGAGAAGTACATAAGGGTTTTGTTTATATTTATTTAACTATGACAACGATTATTATATACACATTTTATTTTTTTTGTTTCGTGCTAAAAATCAAAGTTTGATTATTTTTTATTTTTTGGTGAGTTCCTTATATATCTTTTGAAATCAATTCAATTTTTTTGTTAAAAATATTTTATTTTACTCTTTCTAGTTATTATATTAAGTATTATAATGTTTAGACCAAGAAAAGTTGTAGCCCGTATGAGGAAAAATAGGAATGAAAAACAATGATTGAAAATAAACAACGCTTCAGCCCCCCCGCTGCTTAGACTAAGTGATTTGACAAATGATCTAACCAAACTAGAACAACAACAAGTTGTTGCCCCCGTCAGATTTTCCATTACATCAGTTCAGCAATAACATTATACACAAATATCTGATCTTTTAGATAAAAAAAATATGTGAAAACTTTGTACACGTCTTTAAAATTTCGGTTTTCCTTCGATTTCCCCTCTTTCATCTGAACAGATCCTGAGTTGGTTCCAATGGGACCACCTTGGAAGTGCACTCTTTCGAGTAAAAAAATAATAATTGACGGATAAATCGATGAACATACATTAAAAAAATAAACAGCCGAACATAGATCTTCCTCCTTTTTTGAAGTCGGTTAAAAAACACTCTTTCGTTCATAAACTTCTAATATAAACGGCTGAAATGTTATTGCTGTTTTTTTTTAATCATTACAATTCAATATTGTGTCCGTGAGAGGTGTTGGCCTAGTCGGGATAACATCTAATCTTAATCTGAATTTATTTGAATAATGATACGTTCTGACAAAAATAATCAAGGTTAAGAGAACCTTTTTTCTTACATCAGGTTATTCACTCCTGAAATCAACCGAAAGTTTATTGTTTTTTTTATTATATGGAGAACAATGGGTAACAGCTATTTCTTATGACAATTATTATCTACGTGACATGTCTTCAGCAGGACTGTAAGCACATCACTTCAGCAACTGGTTTCCTGTGTAAAATATCTTATTCTCCTTCTTCCTATTTCTGCAACTATCCAGTAGTCAGATCGTAGGTAGTAAACGTGTTCGTCTATACACTTCATTGTTATCACGATATTTAGCTGATTGGTATATATTGTTATTGTTGTGCACTGACACACTTTCGAAATACGTAATATCAATCATTTGAATTATAGTCCTTATTTATAAGTGATAAACGTATAGGCCGATATGACGTGACCTTTTTTTTCGGGTTTGAGAATCATAATGATTTCAATAATTTTGAATTATTAGTGAAATAATACATTTAAAATATTACTTTTAACTTTTCTTTTGGTTTTTTTCTTTTACATAAATTCCCTTTTCTTAATGGGTTGAATTATTTTTAATAGGGGAATGTAGAGAGTGGGCAATTTTATTTTCTTCATCTGTAAATATGTCAGACAGGAAGGGTTTAAGAACATTTTTAGATGAGTACAGTCGATTACAACTTTACTTGTTCGTAGCCCAATTATTGTCATTGTTTTTAACTGGTATTATTACGTTGTCACAATTAGCGTTAGATTTTTCCAGTTATTCTAAAATTCCTTGATTTTACCGTTGTAGGTTAGTTCTTTCAACACATTTTATTGCTCTGTAAAATTTTCTCTTCCATTTTTATTTATAGCACATTTTCATAGCTTACTTCGTTTGATAAGATCTAGGAATCCTAATAAAGGGTTAGAATTTGTTGGGCTTACCACGCTGGTTCTTGTGAATTTTTTGTTATATTTATTGCTGATTTTCTCTCAATTTTTAAAAGCTAGTTTGGAAAAATCATTCTATCTACCTTTTCTCTAAAATATCCAGCTAGTTTTGTTGTTACACAGAGAATGGGGCTTATATCTGTGGTGGCAATTTTGACTGATAATTTAAGACTGATATTATTGCTGGGTAATTATGAGACAATAGATAAAAGCATGATTCTGCTCTAAACTTTTTTATAATGTAATATCGTAGTCATAGTGTATATGTAGGTTTTCACACCGCCCATTGCTTTGATTAATTCCCTTTGATGTTATCAACCTTGTACAACTTGAAATGTACAATTTCTCGCGATATTCAAACGCAGCTCTATTGATGTACATATGATCATAACATATGATCACATTGTTAACAGTATTGGCATCGGGTTAGAACTACAACGATATTTGGAATTTTTAATCTCCTCGTAAATGAACGAGGAGATTGAGTTCAATTTTTTTAATTAATCTCTTAGATTTTAAACAATCTGCCCGTGAGCAGTAAGAATTATAATATAATTTCCGTATACAATATAACTCTACTGACATATAGAAGATCGCTTCAGTATATGATATGATGAACATAAAATTAAAATCTATTCCTTATTCTAGATACTATCCCAACTTATTCTAAAGACTAGTTAAACTTATTTTCTAAATTATTATATCTCACTCTATGTGTCTGTTGAGCTCAAAATGAACAATTGTTTATATTTATCGAAGTTAATTTCCTACAAGCCCTTTTCCGTGATTTACTATACATGCCGCAAATATAGTTTTTATGTAAGCTAATATATTATATTTTTAATATACCTTAAATATTGATATTTAACAAATAGCAAATACACTCTATTGCGTCGCCACAAAGATTTACATATTTAGCAGTCTCTATTTTATTTACGAAAGTTATAGAGCATTATTTTCCCTAGAACGTACCCATTCATAAGATCGCTAAATGTATTTATGTTTAAATTAATTTTGAAACCATAAGTATTTGAAAAATAATTACGAAATACGCCAGAGTCGGGCATTTGAAATACAAATTACAAAATACATTTTTAAGAAGTAAGTGAAATACAAGTGTCAAATATGTATTTGTATTTCAATTATGTATTTTAAGTATAATTCATTCAAATACTACCCAAACCTGGATACACTAGCGTACTCACCAGATAAAGTGCCATCTGACTATCACTCGCTAGGTCTATGCTATCGATTCGTTTATATTGTACCAATGTTTCTTAATAAATGTCTTTTTAAACTAAACAAATTATCAGAAGACATGCAAGTATCTGACATTGTGATGATACCTTAGGAAACATAAGCTAAAAATAATTTTGTTTTAGGTAACCTTGCTCTGGTGACCGATGGAATGCACTATGGTTGGCCCTCACCTACACTGCCTCAGATACTTAACAATACAGATTCTCCATTGTCCATAACGAATGACGAAGGTGCACTGATGGCTGTGATGCCCCTATTGGGCGCTGTGATAGGAGCAGTGGCAGCTTCCTTTATCGTAGATTACTTCGGAAGAAAAAAAACTATAATGTACACGGCGGTACCGTTCTTCCTGGCATGGAAAATGATCGCCTTTGCTACCTCAGCTAAATATCTATATATCGCCAGGTAATTTTGCATTGTAGTTAATCATATTTGCTATACGTGCTATACCACTAACACTACCCAACCAAATATAAATATACTTTTATAAAGAAATTAACAGAAACATATTATAGTTAAAGAATACATAACAGATATGACAAAGACAAAACTATTAGCTGCAGTTTAACAACGTTTAAAGTACGATTTTTTATGAACATTTTCTTAATTATTTGTTAAACATATGTTATAGTCCGTTCAACAGTGAATTCACATCATCTAAATTAATGACGTCAAAACGTAGCAAAGTTGTCGCATCAACTCTGGTTTAACTTGGACAAATTCTAATCTAAAATGAAACAAAAATACTGTTATCAAATATAATTTAATTTAATATTATAGTGCATCTAATGGGTATATTATCGAAGGACTTAAAACTTCAATTAATTATACAGGTTTAATGGTGTGTAGGTTATGGTTGTGTTTTATTATAGTTACATTTAGCGTTGGGAACTAACGACTGAAAACAGTCGATAGTCGCAAAATAGTCGAAACAGTCGGTAGTTAAAAACATAGCGTCTGAAAATAGTAATTACTATTTTCAGTCAAATGCACGATTCTACTTTTTTTTTCATTCGTGATGTCAGACGAACATGTAGGAATTCTTGTCTGTATAAATTGTGAGATAGGAAAGGAAGGAGATAAATGCTTGGAGCAGTTAATATTAAATGTGTTTATATTTTCCGATGATAGTATAAGCGAGACAGAGATGTATATATATTCATTCACGTGCTAATTTTAAAAAAGGAAAGGAAAAAAAAACTAATTTCTATTAACATGCAATCAATAATATAATTTTAAAGGAAGTAGGATTACTTTTATACTGAATATTTTGTGAATTTGTAAAAAGGAATGGAATAATAATACCACAAATGTTTTATCGTGTTTTATTATATTAATTGCTATTTTTAAATAACATAGTATAATAAATATAAATAGTACAATACAACTTAAACAAAACCTAGAGACCAAAGATGTTCAATAATCATAACTACTAAATAAAAAATACATAACTACTAAAATGGTCGTACAATAACTACCAGATACTTTTTAAATAAAAGTTTTATTTATTTTTGAACGGAAATATTTTTAAATTACTGGTCTCTCGTGAGGCGATTTCTTCGATCGTTAATTATTTGCTCAGATTTTGAAAAAACTCGTTCCGAGGGGACAGAAGTTGCGGGTATAGAGGAATATTTTACGTGTAACTGATATAATTCAGGTAGTGTCATTTTATGGGCTTGCCAAAAATCCAATGGGTTTTCTAAACGCCCAATAAATGGCATTTCCAAATACTGTTTAATCTATAAAGTTGCTGCAGTACTTGGAGTAATTACTTCTTTCATTTTAGTCATTTTTTTATCAAAATATCTCCAGATGTCAATACATTTTTGGTCAGTAGTTCTATCTTGAATTAAGAGTTGTGGAACTATATTTGTGATAACTTCTTGTATCGCCTCAGCATTATTTGTAATACCAAATCCTGTTCCAAATCTAAGATCTAAAAATATGGATTTCCCGCATATCGTATTCATTTCTAATATTGCCAGTCTTTTATTGACGACATCTAATAGACAATTTTGTAATTTTTTCCCCATTCATTTGTTAAAATTCTGGATTTGAATGTCGCAGTCTTCTTATTAACGGTATAATTAAAGACATCGTGGGATATCTTTCACCAGATAACTCCGTGATTTATGCTCATAATTTCAATGGGCTTTAAAGTTGAACACATTCTGTTAAGATAGTCCATTCGTCAACAAATAAAAACTGTGCTGCTCTTCTTAATAGCAATCAAGATAAATTGTTGAATAGTAATATCGAGTTTTCCTATCAGAAAATGTATTTATTACAAATATTTAATATACTTTATTCACCTCTTTACCGTTACTATTTTTAAAAGAAATTGAAGAACTGCTACTGCAAAAAATTCTTCAAATCTTTTGGAATTGATGCAATTTCTGAAACCTTTGGAATCTAATTTTAGTTTTCAAGATTTTAGGAAAAAACTTTTGACAAACAAAAGGCTTGGACAAAAATCGTGAAAGTTTATTAAAAAATTATTACCTATTATGCCAACCCAAAGTATTACCTATTATGTCAAAAGTATCTTACTATTTATCATTTACAATTTTACTTTTTTGCCCTCGAAAACTAGCGTGCCAAAATGCTGGTATATTAATTTACAATATACAGTTATTCACAAGCAAACTATAAAAAAACATAAAACTACAAATATTACATTATTAAATACAATAAAAATGCACATTGTTAAAAATCCAAAAGTAAACGACTGAAACAGTCGATAGTAAATAGTAATAAAATCAGTCGGACCAAAAATAGCGACTGAAAGAGTCGATAGTAAAAAGTAGTAAATTACTAAACAGTCGATAGTGTATTTCAGTAGATTGTTCCCAACATTAGTTACATTGAACTCTTTTGCACAGCAACTATGAGGTAGATTTCTAGGCACGTCTTTTTATACGTAGAGGTATTCCCTACACACCTATTCCAGCTAATTCACAAATGTATGTCCAAGTAATGCATTGTACTTTAATTAGAGTGCATATTTACCTTTTATGGTTTGTATTGTTATTTTTTGTTTACTTGTTTTCTTCGATACAGTGTTTCCTTGTAAAGTCAGTTTGATATCACTGTATTTCTTCTGTTACTACATGTGTAAATTTTTTTGATAAAATTTTATTTATTTAATCACTTCGTTGTCCATAATGCATTTGTCATATCTGCGAAACAGTTAGTATTTCTTTCATTAAGTCCTGAGCCACTTCCAATATAAACCTAGTTCACGATTCTGTCATTTGTTAATTTCAAGTCAATCAAATAGTGTTATTATAGACAATCCTTCTTTCTATATATCCAAACAGTTCTGCTTGCATATTTTTCTGAACCTGCATTTTTGTTGTACCAATTCTTACGTGTGTGTCTATATCTACCATACCACATAATAATTCGATCTAATTAATTACGCAGTGATGGGGAGGAAGACGTTACACTCTATGGCCATATTGTTTATCCGTCCGATCTACTGTTTATCTTGTTGCATGCCTATTTCTAAAAAAGTAAATTATATATAACGTAATTAAATATTTCATTTATATTTACTTATTTATATATTGTTTCACTCGCTTACTGATATATTGTTTTGTTTTTTTTGGTAGATTTTTGTCGAAAAACTCCACTAACTCAATATTAAACTGATTACTATTTCATGGTTTTCATTGTAAAAACTATAGATATTTCCTATAAATTGCCGGGAGAGGAAGTCGAGTAAACAGATCGGATATAGACCAAATTTCGTACCTTGTCAGTTTATCGAGGAACGAATTAAATGTCGAAAGCATGTTATTGTCATTTTTATTCATTTTCGTTCTACGTTCAGCCTATACAGTGGCCCTTACTTTCGAAATTAGGAGTTAATAAATTAAGTCAGTTTTAACCTTCAAAAATTAACCTATGGTAATAAAAGTTCCTCAGACATCTTACGATGGTTCCATTATTTGTCAACTGATATTCGCCAAAGATATGTAGTCTTTTCATTACTCTTCATCATACCAGGTGTACTGAAAAGAAATAGATGAAGAATAGGCTTAAATATGAAATGTTATGATTTGACACATATGTCATTTTATACTGATATCAAGCTTCAAGGCTATTGGTGTTATATTTTGCGAAAGTAACACTGTCATATAATTATACCTCCTTGAAAATGTCAGGTCTTGTACCTAAAAACGTGCATTCAGGATTGTTTTGATAGAAACTTACGGTAAGAATAATCTAATCTTAAAAATACGTGAGTGGTTTAGAAGATGGAAGATGAGTCAATTGAATGACAGCCAAATGTAAAATAGAAAAATGATCTGTGAAATGCTTCTTCAAAGGTCCGATGATACTGTAGTTATAAGTTATTTTTGCATCGAATACTGACGGGTGTTGAAAAGTGGATTTATTTTAAAAACCCAAAAAATCATGGTTACCACTTGGCCAAGCAGGCTTAAGACTAAAGCGATTTGGCCTTGGAGTGGAACAGCCATCTGTGCGGTGTTTAGTGGGACCAGAGTTGATTTTGAAGTGTTGAAACCTAGTGAGACAGTGACCAGTGAGTGACTAGTAAGTCGCGATCAATAGCAAATCATAACTTTAAATATGCATCGCACGGAAAATGTCCAGACTGTGCCCGAAGACACGGTAAAGTAATTTTACAGCACGATTATGCCCGTAAGCATTAAAAGCACTTGGATGGACATTTATCACGCCCGCCGTACTCTATAGATCTTACGCCATGCGATTATCAACTTGTCAAAACAGTGGGACACGCGCTTGCAGAGCAACACTTTATCAATTTCGAAACAGAAAATATGTAGGTGGACAAACAGTTCTTTTTGGGATGGCATAAATTACCTGAAAGCTGGGAAAGATGTATAGAATCAAATGGCCAGTACTTTGAATAAATGCATTTTTCTATTTTCTTTAAAATATTATAGTTTTATAAAAAGTCGGTGATGACTTTCCGGCGCACCTGGTAGTAGTGAATGTAATTATATGGTCATCATTAAGTGGTTAGATTATTCATATTTAGACAGTTAGTAAGCGCCGATCAAAAAAGGAATTTTAAAATGTTGAATATAGAAGACATAATAGCACTAGATCTAAACGCCCCTTTATGTTGATCTTAGAATTTTTAAATCTAAAATATTCTCACTGTTGAGCAGTGTAATTCACTTTATTGTCATATCATTTCATTGATCAATCAAGACAGTAGATTAAAAATGTAAATACAGCAGGTTTTTTATGCTGACGCAACGATATTGATTTGTAACTTTCTCCATTTAATATGTTAACATAAAAACACGATCGGATATGGTGTAAAACTTAAGAAACGAAATAATGAGTGTCACTGTAAGTCTGTGTGTTGTTGTTATTTTTGCTCAAAAGTGTGTTAAATAAACTGGGTTGACACAAACCGAAAATTCGTATTGCGAAAAATGAAATATTTGCTCAATTTGAACGAACATGACAGAAACTGATCAAGAGGCTTTCTGTTTCCTTTAGAGGGCTATTTTGGTGGTACTGTTGCGTCATCACAATTGTCGGCTTTAATTTAAACAGTTTAAAAGTCGCGATTTTTATGTCAATTACAAATAACGGCCTAGGTAACCAAAAAAAGTTACTAAACGGCCTATAGAGAAAACTTATTCGACGACAAGCCAGCCTAAAACTTTCAGGCGGCTTAGCAATTGCAATCCAGATTTACCAAATCCAGACCAGCTGTCAAGAACTTAATTTCAAGAGAATTATTAGAAAAGAGGCATTAATAACAGTGTGACTTATTATTATTAAATGAAAATAGAAAATAATTTTGTATGTTGCGAAATTTTTGTTTGTAGGATTGAGAAACTTTTATATACTATTTGTTTATAATTTAAAAATATTTACAGATTTTTCACACTACGAGGTAAGGAAACTATTAAGACATAGAAGGTCTTGTTATAAATATCACTACATAGTATAAAACAAAGTCGCCTGTTCTGTCCCTATATCCCGATGTGCGCTTAAATCTTTAAAACTACGCAACGGATTTTGATGCGGTTTTTTTCAATAGATAGAGTGATTCAAGAGGAAGGTTTATATGTATAATACATGCATAATATACTAAGGCAACATTGCTAATTTTAGAGGTTTCTAACGTGATGTTGTAAATTAACCTATTTTTTTAGGCTTATTTAGCAATTAGCAAAAACGCTGCCTAACCCTACGAGTTAGATCAAATTAATGTACTACAGTATTGTACACCATAAAAAGGTCTACAAAAAAGTCCGCGATGGTATATGTTTATCTTTTAATCCTTATCGAATTAAGTACCTTAAATACAGTGTGCAATTAATATAGATCAATATGGTTCCTTACAGCATGTAAATTAAACAAATATTTTCGGAGATTTTTTTATTACAAATTTAAAATTTGCGTTTGAAAATGTGTAATGTAATAAAAATTGTATGAATTTAGATATTCCAAAGATAGCAGGAAATCTTCATAGTAAGTATAGGGGAAGAGGAATTGTTTTACTCCAAATTTAATGCGTGCAGGCCAAGGGCAGTAATGAATGAACCAAAAATACTGGATCGATTTTAATCATGTTTTCATTGAGTGACATAGGCATATATATTTTATGCCCGTGCAAAGTCGGAGCGAATTACATTATATTACATTTAACATTGTGTTTTAATATATATATTAATTGAATTAAACATTTTGTTTTAATTATCTCACTCCTACGAACTGAAGTTTGATTGTTAGTACAGCTAGGCGTTTAAGAGTTGATCCCTCTATAGGTAGAGGTCTATGAATTTCTGATATCAATTTTGAATATTATTCCAAATTAAATAAAACAGTGGACTACATGATACAGTAATATAATATATATTTATTTCATTTTCTATGATAACATTAACAAGATGGACTAAATCTAAAATGCGGCCACATTGTTATAGAAAACAAATAAACAATGAAATCCCAGAAAAACAATGCTTATAAGATTGATTAAAAAAAATTCGCAACATGAAGCAGTGTAGATGTTGCAAAATATATTAATAGTAAAAATTACAAAATCAAACAAAATTTTCATATAATTAATTATAGATGTATATTTAAAAAAGCTATATCAAAATATAATTATTTAACATTAATTTATACCACTAGATTAAGAATATGATATTACAAAGTAAAGAAATGAAGACATAACAAGATTATACAGCATTAGAGGTGGTTTAGACATTTATTTACGTTGTTGAAATGTGTCATATTTTATAAGTTCAATTTTGTTTTATTTCTTTTATTTATATTAATATTAGCTGCTAGTGTTACGTCAGCTGTTATTTAAATAATATTTCGAATTATTTAACGAGGAATAAAAACTTATGTTTACCAATAATTTCAAACAATTTGTTGAAATAGGCAAACATTTTCATTAATCATTTTAGAGTAATATAGGGTATATAATCACCTTGGAATGAATTACATTTAAGACAAATACAGCTTAAAAAATCTACAGTCAAACATAGAACCTCTTCCTCTTTTGAAGTCGGTTAATAATGATATAAATGAAGAATTGTGCTTTGACTTTCGAACTATTCCAAACAAAACGTTTTCCATTTTCATTGAAATATGAACAGAGGTTGGCTATTATTCCAGATTACGGTTGAAACTTATGATTGGTTGATAAGCAACACAAGAAAACAGTAAACAATTTCGCAAAATCGTTCTGAATGATCGAAAAGTGCAGTTGCGTGAGTTAAGTAACATCTTAAAGATATCAAAAGAACGTGTTAGTTTTATATTACATGAGCATTTGTCTATGAGACAGCTGTGTTCAAAGTGGGGCCGCGTGTGCTCACTGTTACAATAACAAGAACGTGTTGAGGATTCTGGGCAGTATTTGGTTATATTTAAGCTCCCGAGAGCACAATAATCTGCTGGAAAAGTTATAACCTCGGTATTTTAGGATGTGAGTAGTGTAATAATTATTGACTATCTTGAGAAGGGAAATACCGTTAACACTGAATATTATATATCTACAGTGGAGCGTTTGAAGGCCGAAATTACATAGAAAGACCGTATATGGCAAAATAAAAGTTTGTTTCATGAAGTCAACGTACCGCGCCACAAGTCAGTCAAAACAATGGCAAAACCACATGAATTTAACTTCGAATTGCTTCTATCTCATATTCGTTATATTTTGTTCGCAGCGACTAATGGCTGTTCGCAAATCTCAGAAATATGCTCACCGGTAAGGAACTGATGAGTATTTTGAGGCAAAAGATAAATTCTTCTACAAAAGTGGTATCGAAATATTAAAATGGAGATTACGCTGATGACTAAAGCTAATTTTGAATAAAACAAAACGCGTTTCCTTTATTACGCCCGGGATTTTTCAGTCCATGTGTTTATTAATAGCGATAATCCTGTTAATAGATGACAACTCTCTGCCAGACGTTGCTAAAGTTATGTAAAAGATACATTGTTGCAGTTCAAATACTGAGAGAATCAATAGTAAAAGCAAATTAACTTAAAAGTCACAAAATGTGATAATTAGCTACAGAATAGTTCCGTATAAGCATAAAGCAAAATATTTGAGGATAATATTGTATGCCAAGCTCAAGTAGAATAACATTTTATGAAGAAAGAAACAGGTCAAACTTGAGGTTATACATAAGGGTATTTATGGTTAGTGAAGTCAGTTTGCGAAAAAATACTAAGTAAAATTGGGTGAACATAAAAATTTATCCGGAGGTTTAGAGGGTAGAAGTGCATGAAAATTATGCCAGTCTGGACATGTTTCACACACGTTCAAACAATTTTTAACATCTACTGCTCTATTAATATTCCAATTCAATGTTATTGCACGTTTTAAATTATCATAATCAATCCACAGATCTCAATAAATATTCCGCTCTTAGAGTCACCGAACATTCCATATTCTTACCATCATAGTCGATGGACTCTAAGACGATGATTAGATGTTATTCTCCTATTTCTTAGTTGGTTTAATATGATATTATCACATCTTAAACGAATAATTTTAATTGTAATACGACCTTACCGTAAAACACGCAGAATTTGTCTTACGTATCGCATCTGAAATAGCTAAAGCTTCGAATTATTAGACTGTATCAATGTCCTATTGTTGGGGCTATAGAGTTATTCTTACAGTATTTTATTTCTTCTACACACGCCATCTTAGAGATGTGAAATCTTCTACACTACTGTCATTTTCTTCCCCTCTATAGATGATCCCAGGAACTTGAACTCCTAACTTGTAAGACTGAAATAGCAAGTGAATGGGACAAACTGTTTTTCATTCGTGTACAGCTAAATGGAACCACGGTAAGATGTCGGAAGAGGTTGAATAATTTTTAGGAGAGTTTTACAAATAGATATGGGACTTATACTTCGGTAGTTAGTGACTTGGAAATTTTATCATTTTCCTTCACTTTGGTTTTAAGGCATATACCTATATATTTAAAGATGCCTCACTGCTTGCACGCTCAGTTCATAAATTATATCTATTTTTAACCGTAAAACTTTATCATATCACTTGAGAGATACTCAATTCTTCAAGCAGAATCAACGAAATACCTCGGCATCTATCTCGATGGTAGATTAAATTAGAAACTTAGTGGATAGTAGATATTGAAAAGTTGGCCAAAGAGGTTAAATCATTAAATTATAAAACCTATTGAGACTTAGGTGATGCGCAAATGTGGGCTTGTACCAAAACATCAAATTAATTAGTAATACAATGCTGTATAATAACATGTTCTGCTATCTATATGGGAGAATATTTTCAATTGCTTAAGATGAGGCCTTTGAAACATGAAATGAAGTTACTAAATCATAGAAGACCACACCAACTTAAGTTTATAATAAGCATATCTAATAAAAAATGCAACAATATTATTAAAAAAATTTCTTCTTTTCATAGGCTGATTGCTGGTATTGCCGATGGAGTTTCCTTCACCGCCGTGCCCATGTACATTGGTGAAATCGCGGACCCCAAGGTGCGAGGCTTTCTCGGCTCCAGCTGTTCTGTATCTTGGATCCTGGGATTCCTGATTATCAATCTCTTGGGCTCTTACCTAAGTATTAAATTGACCGCCATAGTATCCTCGTCTTTGTGCATTATAGCGTTTTTTACGTTCATGTTCATGCCCGAAAGTCCCTATTACCTCCTCATGAAGAACCAGACGGAAGAAGCGAGGATAAGCTTGAGGAAGTTCCGAGGAAATGTGAGCGTGACCGAGGAAATGGAACGGATAAAGGCGTCCATTCAAAGCACCAGCAAAGCTCGAGGGAAGTTCACGGATCTTTTCACCATACCCAGCAACAGGAAGGCGTTAATTATCGTTGGAGGACTAAGAGGGTTCCAGCAGTTCAGCGGCACAACCGCCATCACCTTCTACGCCCAGGAAATTTTTAAACTGGCCGGCAGCGACGTGTCGCCCAAGGAAGCGTCGATTATCTACTTTGCGGTTATGTTCGTCATGACTATCGTATCGTCAGTTATTGTGGATAAAGCTGGAAGAAAACCCTTGCTTGTTATTTCGATAACCGGCTCGGTATTAGCGTTATTCATCGAGGGTACTTATTTCTACATCAAAGACGTTAAAAATGCGGACATAACTGCTTTCGAGTGGGTACCTGTAGCTGGACTCATCATGTTCGTCATTCTATTCAGCCTTGGTATGCAAAGTATACCAATATGTCTGCTGGGTGAATTGTTCCCTACCAGCGTTAAAGCCTACGCTTTGTGTCTAGCGGATGTCTACTATAGTTTTGTAGCCACCATAGCGTCCAAGTTCCTTCAAGTCATGAAGGATAACTACGGAATACACATGGCGTTCTACGGTTTCACTATTTGCTCAATCCTCGGTCTTATATTCATCATTTTCGTCGTTCCCGAAACAAAGGGAAAGAATCTGGAAGAGATCCAGAGGTTCCTTCGAGGCGAACCCGTACACGCCGACGTGGAACTCCAGGCTATGAAGCCAAAAACCGATGACGAGGTTAACCAAAACGTGGACTAAACCATTGGTTTCCGACGATTTCATATATTGTGTTCTTCAAGTCAAGTGCCTCGTTCGTCCATTTTTTTACGTATTTTTTTCTTGCGCTTCTGCAAGAGACAAGTATTTTTTTTATAGGAATGTTTTTTTAATGAACATGGTGCAACTAAGGTACAATGTATTTTAAATGTTGATCTCTTTATTGTATATAAAGAACTTTAAATTTATTAAAGATTATGAAAGTGAATTGTTAGTTTTATTCTAAATAAGCTAAACATAGGTGGATGTTGAAAAGGAATGTAATAAACAATATACAATCATTCCAAAATTCTTTTGTTTGTGTTAGAGAAACGAAAAAAAATTTTATATAAATATTGCCTACATTTAGAAACAAAAGTCCATCAACGACTTTACAAAATCTGTGTCTGTAGACATGCCTTAATATATCAAGTTCTCCTATGCTTACTTCACCTGATAACTGGTTAGTTTTTTTATTTTACTTGAATTCAATGATAACCTTTAGTGCATACATTGTCTATACGGAAGTATTATTCAAAATGTTTTACGTAGCAAGCCGTAAAAATTGATAAAATCACATTATTCAGTCAAATATGTGTCACTTGACCTCAACCTGGTGAAGTAATCTAACTATAATGGTATTTGGTTTACTCTTGTTGAAGGCTTGGATTTAGTTAATATTTTACGTAGAATTTTGAGAATATATAGCCAGCATAACAGCGAATATAACATTCCTTTCCATCTTGGCATTTTTATCTTGTATAAACATATACTGATTTCATTCACAAGATTATTACGGACTTATATAGACAATAAACAAAACAAATGAAGCCTACATTCAAATGTTATTAACTACATGCAAATGTTAATTAAGTAATATTGCCAATTTTAGACATAATAAAAGGTACCTAAAATGGTAAATACATACAATTGAATGATATTATTGTTGTGAATAAATTACCGATATTCAAACTATACTGGCTGATTCCCGCCTTATAATAGTATTTTGCTTTGGAACCAAAATACACATACACTGTTTGGCTTTTTAGCTATGTGTAATTAATTTAGGGGCCCTGGTACTATTGATGTACTGTAAAAAATCTAATCACAACACAGAATTATTCAAATAATGTGTAAATAATACATGTACCTACAGAAATCGTACAGTACCAAAACAACTACGTCACGCACATATTTAAAGCTTTTTAGCGCGTATTTAAAATTTCGTTATCTGAAACGTCAATTTTTCTTTCAAAGTCATTACTTTATGAAATAACTATTATTGTATGTAAAGTGAATACGTAGAATTGTCATAAAGTGGTTTTTCAAAAATAGTCATCTAGCATATTGTGGAACGGGAAGAAGCCCAG
The DNA here is from genome assembly GCF_030347505.1 of Rhynchophorus ferrugineus. Lineage (NCBI taxonomy): Eukaryota > Metazoa > Arthropoda > Insecta > Coleoptera > Curculionidae > Rhynchophorus > Rhynchophorus ferrugineus. The sequence goes on along the minus strand of NW_027472585.1, from coordinate 19,596,832 downwards.
CAAAGTCACAGAATAAAACTCGGCAGTCTATATCACGGAAACTATAAGAGATAAATTGAACTGCTTGCCAGGTTCGTAATTAACGTGCCTTATATGCCATAGGGCAGCTCCACTGCTGAATCCTTCCCTTAGTCTGGCGGATTCAATAATTGTGAAACAAAAGAAAGGCCAACAGAGTCACAGAATGAAATTCAGAGGCCTATATCTTGGAAAATACACGAGATAAAGTATAATGCTTAGCAAGTTCGGAAATAGCAGGTACTGTAAGCTCTGGGGAAGCTCCTCTGGTGGATCCTTTTTTCAGTATGGCTGATTTCGGAATTTTGGAGCGGAAGGAAGCTCAGCAAAATCATAGAATAAAGTTCGGAAGGCTATATCACGGAAACTATAAGAGATAAACTGAAATGCTTACCAGATTCGTAATTAGCGGATCTTACATACAACAAGCTAGTTCCTCTGTTGAATATTTCTCTAATATCTTTATCATAATCGTCACAGAACAAAACGTGTAACACGCTGAAATTTTATAATTATTTACATGAAATCATATTGCTAACATCCAGCAAGATTTACTACTCATTATTTTGTCTATGTCCTGTATAGTCGTAAAAGTTTAACTATTTATGATTCATTAAGACAATAATTTAAAAGAACACTGTATTTTAACTTCATTCTATTCATGCGCAAACTTTAAAGTATATTGCATCTATGACTATATATTGGACGTTTGTATATGTAAGTTATTTTACCTCGTAAGTGAAGCAACCCAAAAAACTACAGCGCATATCTAATAAAAGTGGCAACCACAAATACCATGCAGTCTTGATGGTTGGTTCGTCCAAAATTATTTATTTACATTTCCTTCTACTTTCAGTTATTTTGACGGTCTCTTTTTCATTTCAAATATATTATTGCAAAAATATATTGTCTAAAAGATATTATTCATTATTTTAGATTGATTTACACAGACAAAAATATAATAAATAGTTTTATATTTATTGCTAAAAATAGTATCTAATACTAATGCTAAAAAATGTTATGCGGATAAATTATGTCAATATATTTCAATGTTATAGTTCTTACAGCTAATACATATATTGTTTAGTAACTATTTTTTTATAGGAATGTTTTTTTAATGCATGGTTTAAAGCATGGTACAACTAAGGTACAACGTATTTTAAATGTTGATCTCTTTATTGTATATAAATAACTTTTAATGTATTAAAGATTATGAAAGTAAATTGTTAGTTTTATTATAAAACGGCTAAAGACGGGTGGATGTTGAAAAGGAATGCAATAAACTACGTGTTCAGTATAAAATCCCTCCAATTTTTTTTTATTTGAAAGTCTTATGGGCATGGACTTGATGCCTGTAACAAAGAATCACAAACGTGTTAATTTATAGTAAAAATATAGGATGGAAATATTCTAAAAAACAATTTGCAATTCTATATAATTGAAAACACATGATATGGATATTAGGCAAAACAACATATTTGGTCAAACACCCTTCAGTAGCGTTCCTTCAATTATGTTAAGAGAAACGAAAAAAATTGTATATAAGCATTGCCTAAATCGAAAACCAAAATAGTCGGTTTCTGATTTTTCTACAAAATTTCTGTGACGTCCACTAACCCAGAGGAGATGTACAAAATAACATGAACACCTGACAAAAAATACTTCATCAAGTACTTCACAAAATATGTGTTTAGACATGCTTTAATATATCAAGTTTTCCTATTAATACTTCACTTGATAACTGGTTAGTTCCTCTTACTTTATTTGACCTAAATGACAACATTTGGTTTATTCATTGTCTGCACGTAAGTATTACTCGAAATGTTTTAAATTTGTGTTTGCCATAATATACATACCAAGCTGTAAAAATTGATATAATCACATTATCCAATCGAATATGTGTCACTTACCCTTAACCTGGTGAAGTAATCGAACCTTGATGAGATTTGGTGAAGGCTTGAATTTATTTAATGTTTTTCATCGTATTTTGAAAATATATAGCCAGTGTAACAGTGAATGTTCAGTGAGTTCAGTGAGTTCAGTTAGAAGTCCATTCTATTCTATCTACTCGGCATTTGTTACTTGTAGAAATATATATTTATTTCATACACTCTTGTATGACTAAACTAGTCACACCACCAGTCAAAAAAAGGAACAAACTATTAGGTACTTAGGTTATATAGACAATAAATAAAATAAATGAGGCTTAAAAAGAATGTAATAAACAATATAAAATCATTCCAAAATTCTTTTTTATGTTGTAGAAACGAAAAAATTATGTATATAAATATTGCCTACATTTAGAAACAAAATTCCATCAACTATTTTACAAAATCTGTGTCTGTAGACATGCCTTAATATATCAAGTTCTCCTATGCTTACTTCACCTGATAACTGGTTAGTTTTTTTATTTTACTTGAATTCAATGATAACCTTTAGTGCATACATTGTCTATACGGAAGTATTATTCAAAATGTTTTACGTACAAAGTCGTAAAAATTGATAAAATCACATTATTCAATCAAATATGTGTCACTTGACCTCAACCTGATGAAGTAATCTAACTATAATGGTATTTGGTTTACTCTTGTTGAAGGCTTGGATTTAGTTAATATTTTACGTAGAATTTTGAGAATATATAGCCAGTATAACAGCGAATATAACATTCCTTTCCGTCTTGGCATTTTTATCTTGTATAAACATATACTGCCTTCATTCACAAGATTATTACGGACTTATATAGACAATAAACAAAACAAATGAAGCCTACATTCAAATGTTATTAACTACATGCAAATGTTAATTAAGTAATATTGCCAATTTTAGACATAATAAAAGGTACCTAAAATGGTAAATACATACAATTGAATGATATTATTGTTGTGAATAAATTACCGATATTCAAACTATACTGGCTGATTCCCGCCTTATAATAGTATTTTGCTTTGGAACCAAAATACACATACACTGTTTGGCTTTTTAGCTATGTGTAATTAATTTAGGGGCCCTGGTACTATTGATGTACTGTAAAAAATCTAATCACAACACAGAATTATTCAAATAATGTGTAAATAATACATGTACCTACAGAAATCGTACAGTACCAAAACAACTACGTCACGCACATATTTAAAGCTTTTTAGCGCGTATTTAAAATTTCGTTATCTGAAACGTCAATTTTTCTTTCAAAGTCATTACTTTATGAAATAACTATTATTGTATGTAAAGTGAATACGTAGAATTGTCATAAAGTGGTTTTTCAAAAATAGTCATCTAGCATATTGTGGAACGGGAAGAAGCCCAGCAAAGTCACAGAATAAAACTCGGCAGTCTATATCACGGAAACTATAAGAGATAAATTGAACTGCTTGCCAGGTTCGTAATTAGCGTGCCTTATATGCTATAGGGCAGCTCCTCTGGTGAATCCTTCCCTTAGTCTGGCGGATTCAATAATTGTGAAACAAAAGAAAGGCCAACAGAGTCACAGAATGAAATTCAGAGGCCTATATCTTGGAAAATACACGAGATAAAGTATAATGCTTAGCAAGTTCGGAAATAGCAGGTACTGTAAGCTCTGGGGAAGCTCCTCTGGTGGATCCTTTTTTCAGTATGGCTGATTTCGGAATTTTGGAGCGGAAGGAAGCTCAGCAAAATCATAGAATAAAGTTCGGAAGGCTATATCACGGAAACTATAAGAGATAAACTGAAATGCTTACCAGATTCGTAATTAGCGGATCTTACATACAACAAGCTAGTTCCTCTGTTGAATATTTCTCTAATATCTTTATCATAATCGTCACAGAACAAAACGTGTAACACGCTGAAATTTTATAATTATTTACATGAAATCATATTGCTAACATCCAGCAAGATTTACTACTCATTATTTTGTCTATGTCCTGTATAGTCGTAAAAGTTTAACTATTTATGATTCATTAAGACAATAATTTAAAAGAACACTGTATTTTTAACTTCATTCTATTCATGCGCAAACTTTAAAGTATATTGCATCTATGACTATATATTGGACGTTTGTATATGTAAGTTATTTTACCTCGTAAGTGAAGCAACCCAAAAAACTACAGCGCATATCTAATAAAAGTGGCAACCACAAATACCATGCAGTCTTGATGGTTGGTTCGTCCAAAATTATTTATTTACATTTCCTTCTACTTTCAGTTATTTTGACGGTCTCTTTTTCATTTCAAATATATTATTGCAAAAATATATTGTCTAAAAGATATTATTCATTATTTTAGATTGATTTACACAGACAAAAATATAATAAATAGTTTTATATTTATTGCTAAAAATAGTATCTAATACTAATGCTAAAAAATGTTATGCGGATAAATTATGTCAATATATTTCAATGTTATAGTTTTTATAGCTAATACTTATATTATTTAGTAACTATTTTTTATAGGAATGTTTTTTTTAATGAGCATGGTGGTACAACTAAGGTACAACGTATTTTAAATGTTGATCTCTTTATTGTATATAAATAACTTTTAATGTATTAAAGATTATGAAAGTAAATTGTTAGTTTTATTATAAAACGGCTAAAGACGGGTGGATGTTGAAAAGGAATGCAATAAACTACGTGTTCAGTATAAAATCCCTCCAATTTTTTTTTATTTGAAAGTCTTATGGGCATGGACTTGATGCCTGTAACAAAGAATCACAAACGTGTTAATTTATAGTAAAAATATAGGATGGAAATATTCTAAAAAACAATTTGCAATTCTATATAATTGAAAACACATGATATGGATATTAGGCAAAACAACATATTTGGTCAAACACCCTTCAGTAGCGTTCCTTCAATTATGTTAAGAGAAACGAAAAAAATTGTATATAAGCATTGCCTAAATCGAAAACCAAAATAGTCGGTTTCTGATTTTTCTACAAAATTTCTGTGACGTCCACTAACCCAGAGGAGATGTACAAAATAACATGAACACCTGACAAAAAATACTTCATCAAGTACTTCACAAAATATGTGTTTAGACATGCTTTAATATATCAAGTTTTCCTATTAATACTTCACTTGATAACTGGTTAGTTCCTCTTACTTTATTTGACCTAAATGACAACATTTGGTTTATTCATTGTCTGCACGTAAGTATTACTCGAAATGTTTTAAATTTGTGTTTGCCATAATATACATACCAAGCTGTAAAAATTGATATAATCACATTATCCAATCGAATATGTGTCACTTACCCTTAACCTGGTGAAGTAATCGAACCTTGATGAGATTTGGTGAAGGCTTGAATTTATTTAATGTTTTTCATCGTATTTTGAAAATATATAGCCAGTGTAACAGTGAATGTTCAGTGAGTTCAGTGAGTTCAGTTAGAAGTCCATTCTATTCTATCTACTCGGCATTTGTTACTTGTAGAAATATATATTTATTTCATACACTCTTGTATGACTAAACTAGTCACACCACCAGTCAAAAAAAGGAACAAACTATTAGGTACTTAGGTTATATAGACAATAAATAAAATAAATGAGGCTTATATTCAAATATTACTAACATATAGAGGTATTACATTAGTTAAATTTTAGACATAATTAAAGGTACCTAAAATATAATACCCCATATTTAAAACTTTTAGCACGCATTTAAAATTTCTTTATTTGAAACGTCAATATTTCTTTCAAAACCATTTCTTTACATAAGTAACTATTATGGCATGTAAAGTGAATACGTAGAATTGTTATAAAGTAGTTTTTCAAAAATAGTCATCCAGCGTATTGTGGAGCGGGAAGAAGTCCAGCGAAGTCACAGAATAAAACTCGGCAGCCTATATCATGGAAACTCTAAGAGATAAATAGAAGTACTTGCCATATTTGTTATTAGCACGCCTTATATGCTATAGGGCAGGTCCTCTGGTAAATCCTTCATTAAGAATCGTTAAATCCACAGAATGAAATTCGGAATCCTATATCTTGGAAAATACAAAAGATAAATTAAAATGCTTGGCAATTTCGTAAATAGCAGGTTCTATATACTCTGGGGAATCTCGTCTCGCGAATCCTTCTTTAGTATGGATGATTTTGCAATTGTAAAGTGGAAGGAAGCCCAGCAGAATCACAGCCTTCGTAATTAGTAGGTCTTATATGTTATAAGGTAGTTTTTCTGTTGAACACTTCTCTTATTTCTCTATTTTAATTGTCGCAGAACAAAACATATGACACATTGAAATATAATCTACAAAACTTGGCATGTAAACTGAACAATACGCACGTGTCCTATTATTTACATAGAACCAACATTGCCATTGCTTTTTGCAAAAATATATTATCTAATAGAAATTATCCATTATTTTATATTGATTAATACAGACAAGAATATGATAAACAGTTATATATTTATTGTTAAAAACCCTCATGGATCTCAGACTGACATGAGGGTTTTCTGTGTTCGGGGAGTTACGCCCCCGAGGCCCGAGTCTCTCCCTCAGAGAGCCGTTGCTGTGGGTGATGGACTACGGTTTACACCTTATGGCGGTGGTATGGGTGTAACGATTCCGAGATCCCAGTTATCCTCAGGGGACTGTGACTGCGAGGGGTTGACCAAAGTTGATGCGTCGCGGCCATAGTGCGGGTGTGACGACCCCGGGGCCCCAATTTTGTGCTGTATTGGTAGCGTCCCCTATATGTTCTTTGTTTTTCTTTCCCAAATATGGATATACATAAATTGGAGACTAGATGGCGCAGGGACTCGGAACCAGTACCGGTCGAGGCCGTGGTTGTTCGCGATGGCCCCGCTCGACCGTTAGCTTTTGACTACGCAGCATTTCCGGTAGGTGACCAGGCCGGGATGCTGACAACGACTACTGGCACCCAAAACATTGGTCTAAAGAGACCCAGGAGAGAGAATAAGTTAATTGAAGCAGTAGCTGGTAGAGAAAATTTATCTGGAAGAAATGTTTCACTGTGTAAATTGTATCTCCCTCCCTCCGCGAGCATGAAAGAATTAGTATAGAAGTTCTCTTTTCACAACTTCCAAATCCCAAAATCATCACGGGGGATCTCAATGCTCATGCGCCTGAGTGGGGCTGGCTTAAACACAATCAAAGTGGTCGATGGATTATTGAGGTGATTGATGACAGGTATTTTATCACACTTGGACCTGAGCCTGTGCTCTGCCTCATTTGTTGGACAGGCGAGATGGACAACTATAGCTGATATGCATGACTACGATCATTTTCCCATTCTGGTTGAATTCACTGACTCACCTGGCATATCACCTACAGCGATTGGACTTAATATTAGAGGCATTGAATGGGACTAATACAGGTCGCTGATTAAAACCACCCCAATCACTGAAAACATTTCCAAAACTATAAAATATTAAAAGCAAACGCAAGCAAGGTTAAGCTCTTGGAGAAAATGTACTAGCAGCCTTACCCCGTAAATCTCATCCCATACTATGCTACACTGCAAAATTTTATATCACATTATCATTATATTTATTATTTCTATTAGTGGAAAATACCTTTTTGCGTCAATTAGTTGACATAGTTTTAGAATTTTCAAGTTATTAAAACACACATAACCAATACATAATTATTATATTACTGACAAAAGATTTAGTGAAATGAAATATATTGTGATTATGAATATGACTGAATCTATGAATATTTAAATAAAATTCTTGAACTACAGTCCAAGGAGGTGGAATCTCCTACACATATTAACTTAAAAGCTAATTGCAGTATACATATTCACCGATTAAATATTAATAAAGAAGAAATGGAACTAATGGAGACTGTGGATATTTACTTAAATAACATAGAGAAAGGTAAATTACGGAAAACACAAACAATAATTTGTTCTAAAAGAGTCGGTGATGTATGAAATTTATGTATGTTGAGTTATATAATGTAGATGGCGTTTCCTACTAACCTAATTCTGCATACTCCTTGAGCCTTTTATTAATTTTTCAGTAACAATTTGGTCTTTGGTTGAATATAGTAAATTTTCTGCTAATATTCAAAGCAAAACTATAAACTGCTGCTGGTTGGTTTCAAAGTTAAAGTGGATTCAAAAATCATCTCTTCATATCTCCATATCAAACAAGAGCCTCTAGTAGATTGCACTGTGAAACGGTGTCTAAGCAAATTAGAATTTCTAAAAAAGAAACAAAGCGTATATTTATAAAAGTTTTTAAATATCTTAATATAAATTATATCAATAATATCTTAATATTATAAATTCATCTTCAGATGAAACAAACTAATCACATATAAATGGCCATAAATTGGTAATAATCGAATTAAATTTAAAATTAAAAAATTAGTTGATAGAAATCTCGAGTCGTTTTTAAAGCCATTTAAATTTGGTTCCAGTTACAAGGAATTTACATCGTAAAAGAATATATTATTTGTAATATTAGATTACATTAAGCGCTTAAGCGTGCTTTTTGAAATTATATGCTGTTTTTGGTCAACATATAATTAGTTTCAGTTTATAAATTGTTTTGATCATTCTCATAATATGTCTGCAAGCTCCTTTTATATTTCTCATATATTTTGCTAAGATTGCTGCTGATTTTGATGAGCTAGAGCCAAACAAAGATGTGGAAAAGTTGTCTCTTAACTATTATTAATATAGAGACACAGAGAAAGTATGATATTCTTCTAGTAGCGTTGTTAAATATCGAATGTTTAGTAACTGATCAGTAAATGAGATATTGAAATGTTTCATTCGTTAATTCAGATGTTGATTTAAATAATGTGGAGGAAGGTCAATTGGGGTCATTAGAAGCTATGGAATGCATGACACATAACTGTCGCGGAGACTTGTCCTGGAGTGACAAGTTGAACCGGGTTATGTGGGAGTGCCTCTGGGCTTATCAATAAACTAAACCGAAACCGTCTCACAGTTGACCCCTCTGGATCGCTACTGCTACTGCATTAAATTTGGGGATATGGCACCCGCTGATCGGGCAGCCGTTATTGGGCACGAGGACCCGGCGGTTCTATTGATTCGCGAACTTGAGTTAACACACAACTGGATACTGTCGTATGGGGGCAAAATTTATGACTATAGCGACGGATGAGGTCGTTTCAGCGTGGAAAAGGGAAGAGCTTGGCGGTGACGCGATGCTAAGCTCCTAGCGTGTAGAGCAGCACGCGAACAAGAGCGTTTTCAAAAGAACTTGAGCTGAGTTGTTGTTTGTGGAATGATTGAGATATGAAGTGCTTAATTTCTGGGGTGTCAGTTACCCTATAATTATTTCCGACAAACCATGGAGCGTTTAATATTTTCCTGAAGAGCTTATTTTGGAAAACTTAAAGCCATTTGACCTGGTTGGGTGTAATAAACTTGAAGTAGACATTAGATCCGTATAGGATTACGGACCGAATTAACATCTTGTAAAATAAGCATTTGATGGAGATGGGAAGTCTGCTTGCATTTGGAGACACGCCAGAAAGAAGGGGGGTCCAGTCTTTGGTCCGCGAGAAATGACTTCTATTTCATTGCTCGCCAAGTCGAGACGGTCACCCTTACCCCCTTGCATGATCTGTTCGCCTCCTTTTTGACTGCAGCTTCAAGGGTGAATCGAGCTAATCTGCATAAATCGTTTTTGGTGCGAATTTCACATTTAAGAGAAGTGGGAAGGTTGTTTCTCCACGGTTGGGCTTGTGATGAAATTTTGATTGTGGCAGATTCGTGACCAGACTGAACATTACCAGTTAGCTTGAGTATGGCTTCCTCGAGCTGATCTGGTGTGTTAATTTTCGGAATTGGATCGGATTCCCGGAGTAGAGATTGCTAATTTTCCAGTCGGTCTTTTTCCTGAATCTTGTGAGTGGGACTTGAGTGGTAGCGCAATTTCCGAACTTGAGAAGGACCGGACGATGTCGACGTCATAGAATGTCATGACGTCTTCCAATTCTGCTTACTTTCCACGTAGACTGTTTGCATTCCATGTCATCAGTATAAGAGATTTCGGAACAGCCATTTCGAAAATTTAAAAAAGAAACAAATGCGGCGACATTTGGGAAAAGACGAGCAAATTGGTGAGCCAGGGCGGTCACTGGCAGGAAAGCCTGCGGGTCGATAAACGCCCGCATTGGGATGTTAAGGTCCGGTGTAGTGGCTGGAGCAGGAGTTTGAGCAGGCTGGGTGGCGCTTGCTAGTTTTTGGGCTAGCTCCCTGCCACCTTGGTTACTCCATGCAGAACCTTGTGGAGGCCTGGATTCGGTCGGAATTTTTGGTTTTCTTGGGGCAGGCCGGCAGCTGCAACTGATGAAGGTGCTTCTCGGATTTTGGTACAGGATCTAGTGTCGTGATGCCCGGCACATTTGAGGCATCGTGGGGAGTCTCGACATTATGAGCTGTAATGCCTGAAGAGCTGGCAGTTGAAGTAAAAATTGAAATTTGGGATGGAAGCCTTGATCAAACAGAAGTTCACGTACCTCGTCAATGGAGAGTGATTCTGGGATGTTTTTTATTATTACCCGGAGAGAAGGAATGGTAAGAATAATTCGAAAAGAAACTTTCCTCGAGCAGGCTAGTGACGAGCAAGTTGGTTCCGGTAATAGTCGCTTGTGGCGACGAATAAGAAAATGCCGCCCTTTTTATTTCGGATTATAATATCAATTGACTGTGCCTTGGTGATTCTAATGAGCTCCATGAACCTATTCTTATCACGGAGCGCTATAGGAGTACTTTCTAGCTGAAATCATCAGCTGTGAGCAATCATCGGAAATTAAAGTTATCATCAGTCTGTGAATCGCTGGTGCTAACAATACAAGTAAATAAAAGGCTCCAATGCCTATGGAAGCTATCGAAGAAGTTCTCGAATGACGACAAAACAACCAGTTTTATTAATGAAACAGTCTATGTACGTGTTCATTTCCTGAAATACTTTTGTGGCTTAGAACCTATAGTTTATTCAAAGTCCTTTTGTACATAATTCATCAAGATGTTTAATGTATTGCTTGCCGCAATGTGTAAATTCGTTTCAGAATCACATAATATTCTCTTTCTCATTTTATTCTAGTTAAAAAGAGACATAAAGCTGTCAAACTTACGCAAAATTATGCGAAACATTACTTATAATAACTACAGGTTATAAACCGGCAAACGTTATTCAGTGCTTTAATTGTTTTGATAAATGTTAAATCGCTGCTATGATATATTCATATTACTTTGTTTGAAATTGCCGAAAACAATAAATAGTTATGGTTACAAACTGACTGCGTCTTTAATAAGTTATTTCGAAATGGAACGAGATAATGGACCGTAAATTCCATTGGACAGGTAAATATTGATAATATTAAGTATTATAAATTGCTGCAATTGTATTGAAACTGTTTTGACGTCACAAATTTGGATGACGTATATTAGACCTATTTACAGGAACTCTTAAAATTAGGCTTGTTTTGAATGTTTTATATATTTAGTATACTTTTCTGGCGAATCTGCTGCCGAAATCCATCAAAAACCTTTGGAAACGTATGGTGATGCTAATTTCTCATACCCCAATGGTCGGGTTTGTTATCGAACATTTAATAGTGGTAATTTTGATGTCAATTAATGAGCCTCATAATAATGAATGGCTTCGAGGGAAAAATGTTTTAAAATAATGATTTCAAGAGTTATTGAAGCTAAAACCAGCTCAAACTATCCAATAGCTCTCATAAACCTTAATAGTGTTAAATATACGATATATATCGATATAAGAGCCAATCCTCAGTATGTAGGAAAGAAGAAAAATAACTAGTAGAGGGTTCTGTGGTTTGTATTGAGTTCAAAAATTGTACAAAAGTCTAGAGACATAAATAGAGTTTCTCTCTTGTCCCAAAGCCATAAGTGGTGTTATTAATTCCCTCTCGTCCCTCTCGTCGAATCTAAGTGATTCGTAACAAATAGTTCAAAAATGAACTGTTGGGGCAATATGTGATGGCACATTTATGCTGAATGATGGCTTTTGAATAATCTAAAATTAGATTATATACAATTATATATCACCAAGTTTATTGGAATGAACGCCTTTAAGAATGTAAATGGAGAAGAAAAATGTAAGATGAAAATAAAATTAGGATGACCCTGGAGCTATTATTCTGAATGCAAATCTATTCAGATAGGATTAATTGAAGTTTAATACACGAGGGATTTTGGCGCAAAGCGACATAGCACTTAAATAGTGCAAAATTTATATGCCCAAGTAAGAACAAATTTGTTAAAGTAGCATCAATTAAAACTATAATAATAGTATAAAGAAGAAACATGTTTAATTAACCTAATAAATATATTGGCTTAAGTCTACTTAACCTGAATAGTTTGGAGCTTTTTTTGAAACTATTAGAGCTCATGGATTTAGGAATACACATTATTCGGCTAGTATGTTTGAGAAATGATTTGAAGTACATGTCATAAGTTAATTTATTGTTCACTTTTACCTTTAGGAAATTGTGAAGAGGATGACCATGAGGGCCCTTTATATAACTTACATTCCATAGTAACAGGGGATGACTATAACTTCAATTCCAGATGTTCTTATAAGAACTAACAGGTCATCAACTAAGTCAAGGCAATATCTCATGCCTAGAAAATTATTTTATTATGGTGTTAGTAGGTCTTTGAGATATCTCTTTTATTTTATCCCGCGATATGGCCACGTCGATAATATAATATATTCTTGTCCTTTAAAATTTGTATATTTAAAACTTTGTAATTGTACACTACATAATAATTTTCCAGATAGAATAATAAAAATAATAAGGTGCGCTATATACTTTTGGATAATCTAGGTAAACAGAATTTTAACAGGGAAAAACTCAAAAGTTTGCTTTCAGTATAAGTAAATAAAAAGGCAGAACTCTAATGGATTTCCAATAGATTAAATTATGGCGCTAACCAAATATGAAAAAGGGCAATCTCTGAAGAAGTAATTCTGATTTGTTGCAAAGTTGTTTTTATTATATAGATATATTTATTTTTATAGATTATGTTTGTTTCATTCATTTAATTAATAAATTTTTTTCAGAAATTAAATTGTTTTAGTTTAATTTTTTTAGTTAATTAAACGTGACGTTAGGGCTGTCACGAGCAGCATCTGCATGGCAAACTTTATCAAAGAACCAATCAAATGTTTCCACAGCGAAATGATTAAATGAGCCAATTAAATTACTTGAATAGCCGATATGGCCCCATCTGGTGTTTGAGTAAAGCAAAACATTTCGCCAGAGACCCCTATTGAGTTTACTTTCTATTACTGTAAGTGAAAATCCCAATTTGTACGACCCCAGAGATTTTTGTTTAATGCAGAATAATAATATCTGTAAGTAAATTAGGTTAGTTGCGTTTGTGTACCAGAGATGTCGGCGTCAACGCTACATTGTACGACCGTTACTATACCACCACATAAACACCTACATTAAGTTCAAAGAATCGCAACGCTGGTGGATTTTTATGTGTTTTGCGCATGTGGTTATCGGGTATAAAATGTGACCACGACGACGTCTCTCCCTCTCTTCTCTACCCTTTGTAACAGTAGTCTTTCGCTCTTCTAACCGCTAACCTCACCTAATATCCTGTCCATCCTCCCGTTGACTACATGTAGTATTTCAGATCGAAATAAACAAGTTTTTATTCAACCAGTGTTTTCTGTTCCCGTGTAAATCCCACAAAAATAGTAGTGAGTGTTCGAACAGACAATTGAGTCAACAGCCACACTTTCCGACAAAACGAAAATTCCTACAACATCGGTATATCCTGTTTTGTTAAAATAGGACGCAAGGGCTACAAACAGAGCCCCTACAATAAAACGATGAACTATCGTCATCTAAGTGAATGACGTGAAAACTTTGTATTGGTGCCACATCAATATTGAATTTTACTTAATTTGACTTTAACATATATCAATTTGACATGTGACAAAATTATAATTTAAGTAATGTTTTTTTATTTTTTTAATTATTACATTGTTACTAGTCGTTTCCGAGTAACCTACAATTTGTCTTTATGATAACTTAAATCTAGGTATATATATAAGGGGATCCACCGGCCCTATCTCAGTCTCTAATGACATGATGTTTATACATGTCACTGCTGTATTTTTTATTACATGCACCTCACTACACAACACTGCACAAGATCAGATGTTTCTTGGTTAGATGGTTTGGTTCTTTTAAGTCTGTGCCCTACTCTAGTGATACCCAAAAGTTGCAATTTTTCAATATTCTCGTGAGAATGGAGTTTTTCCTCATGCCCTCTTGCAGTTTTCTTAATTTCTTGCCTGATTGTGGGTATCTGAGGTTTTCGATGTAGGTAGTCACTCCTATAGTATTTGGGTGTGCCCACAATTCTTCTCAGGATTTTGTTCTGAAAAATCTTAATGGTAGGATCTCGTACGTTGCTTCACTTGTTCTCATTGCACGTCATTAGTGTTAGTCCTGGACATAAGCTGGTATGCCGTGCGTTAATTTCTCTTCGTATCGTGTGCACATGTCATACTTCATCAAAACACAGTTTAATAGAGTGATCAATTACCGCCATTATCCATTATATGTCTTTTGTTGCCTATATGTTTTACTTATGGTTTATTGTCAATCTGAAGCATAACACCACCAAATGTGGTTCCCGCGGCTCTTGGTGACAGTGTATTTAGCGTATTTGACTGTGACTTTTTCCCTTGTACGCATTGCACGTTCTTCATAGTCTTAATTAGAAAAAGTGAGTGCACAATTCCAAAAGAGTTACGTATTTAATTATTTTTTCACGAGTACATACATATTTACTTATTCATATATTAGATATTTCCAGGATCTCGTGCGTCTGCCTCCCTTGATCTCATTGCACGTCCATTGTTGTTAGTGTCCCTCAATTTTATTGACTACTGTGGACTAAGTTTATTATTATTCATCCCGGCTATTCTATCATTGTTCCTGCCTACAGTTGTCACCGTCTTTTATTAAAATTATCAATACCATCCATTACCAGTATTTGTTGAAACCTTTATTTGTCATTACTATTGTTTATCATTATTATGATCCCCCAGCATAATACGTACATAATAGTACGGTTATATATCAATATTACCTGAGATTAGAAGCATCTTCATATACAATAATTAGATCATTTCAACATATTTCATGCATACTTTTAATTTCACCCCGTTGTCACTGAAAATTGGTTGCTCAAGTACGTCTTCATTATGTTTTCAGAAGTATCACCCAACCACCTTAATATCAAGATCTCGCACACTTATTTGCCTTATTTATTTTTCCATTTCTTGGGTAAGTTGTTTTTATATCATTTATTTCGATCTCTGTTTTTATTTATTTAGGATATTTAATTGTTTATTTTTGTTCTATTAAATATAAACTTTATTTTACGCCCTCAGTTTAAAAATAACCCTACAATATTTACCAATGGGTAACAATGTGAGACTTGGTAAGACACATTGAAGAAAAAATTGACAAATGTTGAAATTGTGAACAAATGTTAGATAGATTGGAAATTAACAGCTTAGTTAATCGTTTGAATGAAACTTTCTGAATATGATATGGTTCAATGCCTCCAATTTATAAGACAGGGTGATGAGAGAGGAAATAATTAAAGGTAAGTATATAATTAATGTATGATAACTGTAGAAAATGTTATTGTAGAGTGTAAAAGATTTATATGCACAGATATGTGTGTAATTGTTCAGAATGTATATGAGCATTTGGTTAAAATGTGTCAGGAGAGAAATAATTGTAACTCTTTTGCAGATAATGCAAATGCATTAAGTAGAATGCAGTGATTAAATCTAGTTTTATCAAGAAATGTATATACAGGTATTAACAAAACAAACGAAGGAGGAATACAGTGTTATCAAAATATCTTTACAGTGTACCGGACACAAGAACTAAGTGTAAAAGGTAAAGTGCTCTCAAGTGAAAGTAAAATATATTACTTGGATGTATAATTGTTAATTAGGTGGATTAGGCCTCCAAGGGATACAACTACAAACGTGCCTCGAACTCTAACTCATAGGTAATATGGAAAAGAGTTCAAAATAAATATATTCAAACACAACCCTAACATACTATTATCTATTATAACGGTGTACTTAATTGTAGTTTTAAGTCCTTCGATAATATGTGCATTTGTTTTATTATCATATTAAATAAATTATATTTAATAACATCATTTTTGTTTCATTATTTGATTTATATTAGCATTTTGTTGTATGTCAAAGTGAAATTGACCTAAAACTCGAGTTATTATGGCAACATTGCGACGTTTTGACAATTTTAGCTGACGTACATACGTTGTACATACAAAATAACTTTGAATAGAGTGTATATAATAGATGTGTTTTCTCAATACAATAAGTTTGTCGGGCACTCTCTCTCAACTTTAATTATTATCAGCTTCAGAAATTCGTAATAGAAATATGATATCACGTAATTCTCATTCCGGAATAAAAGTTTTCGATCGTTTTATCAGTTGTTCTCGTTACTACTGAAAAAAGAAATGCGAAACCCTTTGCTCTTTAATCCAATTAATGTATATGATTCCTAAGCTTGGCGTAATTTGATCAAAAGAGATAGTTAATTAACAAAGTCTAAAATAACAAAGGGATTTTAACTGTTTGTAACGTAATATACTATATTCTTTGAATATCTATGAATAACTAACCAAACTAGTTATTGGAGAAATTCAACTATAGTTTACTAGTGTAGTTTACATGTGTATCCATTATTTTTTCAAACAGTGATAGTAACAGCATTTTTTTGAATTTGTTCTATTACTTTAGCTTCGAGCATAAATATTTTATATACTACTTTCATTGACGTACAATATTTAAAGATGATACAAGATATCACTTCACCGTTTTCAAGAAACCTAATCTGACCTGATATCAGTCTGATACTTTGACCTATTAATATAACCCTCAACCTAAACTAGTTATGCTATTAAATCGTCTTAGGAAAGCATATTAGATGAATAATGTTAGATCCCAACATTATTAAAAGTATTTCATATATCATTTCAACACATTTTCGATATACTGATTTATAAAAATTTTAGATGGTTTGATAAAACAATTGAAATGGAGGTTGACTGGAAGTTAACTGTTTGAATTGTGACTGTGGTGGGCTTTGAACTTAGGTGGGTTTGAAGCACCGTTTGCGGACCTGCAGATACAGTCAGAAAAGTTGGCAGTGTGTGAGTCAACACGGGTGCAAACCCCGGTATGGTGTCCTGCTGCACATTTTACACATCTTGGCAGTGTTTTTCGGAGTGGCCGAAAATCTGGCAGTTACCAACGTTGCATATATTTAGGGTGAATTATTAACCTACATGAGTACGTGTTGGTTTCATCAGTGGTTAGGGATTCCACCAGTCTGATGGAGTTGTTATTGTTGACAGTGCTTCTTGCTATAGTGTTTTTTATTTCATAACAGGATTCTATAAGAACGTAAATTACATAAAAAACAAACATTTAATATATATATATATATATATATATATATATATATATATATATATATATATATATATATATGTATATATATATATATATATATATATATATATATATATATATGTCTGCATATATAAATGTCTGCAAAATTCTTCAAAATATTAGTTATAACAACTACAGGTTCTAAACAGGCAAACGTTGTTTTAATTGTTTTAATTGCTTTGCTTATTTTGATAAATTTTAAATCGTCCTTATTATTACCCTGATTGAAATTACCGGACATCTATTCAGTAATATAGTATTTAAATGGTGTAAAGATAACACACGAAGGGGTTTAATGGAACCTCCAAATATTGCTTTTAAAAGAATACAACGTTTAAAAGCATAAAATAAAATCAAGGAAGATTTATCATTTTGTGTATTGAAATGAGACATGAATATTTGAGAATTGGACAATGGGTCACTCAAGACAAGATGATAATAAAATGTACAACAAAAGTTGATGGAAA
The DNA here is from genome assembly GCF_030347505.1 of Rhynchophorus ferrugineus. NCBI lineage: Eukaryota > Metazoa > Arthropoda > Insecta > Coleoptera > Curculionidae > Rhynchophorus > Rhynchophorus ferrugineus. The sequence goes on along the minus strand of NW_027472585.1, from coordinate 19,578,859 downwards.
AGAGTAAAAATTGACTTAATTAAATTAATTATTATTTTTAATTAATAATTTTTAATTAATTAATTAATTAAAACATAAACAATTAATTAGGTATTATTAGTCGTAACATTTATTAATAATTCATTGCAGATATATTTTATTCTTGTTCTTCTTGGAATTGCTGAGTTGGAATGGTTAATAAAACTTTGGTAAACTGGTTTGGATAACCGCTATCAGACACATTGAAGAACGTCGTGAATAAATGTTAGATAGATTGGAAATTAACAGCTTAGTTAGTCATTTGAATTAAACATTGTGAATTTTATATTTTGATTCAATGCTGACAATTTTCAATGTTGGGTGATAAGAGAAAAGGAAACAACTAAATGTGAGTATATAATGAATACACGGTAACTATAGGAAGTTGTACTGTAGCGGGTCAACAATTGATGTTCATAGATATGTGTGTAATTTTTCAGATTTATGCATGAGCATTACGTTAGAATTTATGAGGAAATGATGAATACTAACTGTTTTGTAGTTATGGTAAATGCATTAAGGAGAACTTTTATGAAGAATGGTTTACACAGGTAGTAACAAAAGAAAGAAAAAAATGCAGTGATATCAAAATGACTTGACAAGGAAATATATAATCGAAGGAATCAAGAACTAAGCGTAGAAAGGTAAATGTTCTCTAATGAGACTAAAATGCATTACTTGGATATACAATTGTTAATTAGGTGGATTGAGGCTCCAGAGGATACCACTACATAAAATAACTACCTCATGGGTGGTGTGGAAAAGAGTTCAATGTAAATATAATAAAAACAATTCTAACCTATAAACTATTGTGGCTGTATAATTTACTGTAGTTTAAATTACTCGATAATATATGCATTAAATGTGCTATAATATTAAATTAATTTATATTTGATAATATTTTTGTTTAATTATTTTATTTAGATTAGAATTTTGTTATATGTCAAAGCCAAGATACTCTAAAACTCAGAGTTGATGCGGCAACATCAATGCGACGTTTTAACGTCATAAAGTGAGATGACGTATGTTCACCACATCTTTAGATACAGTTAATATTTTATAACGCTATAAATAACAGTAAGTAGCGAGTCACCCTTTCAATTCTCATCTACTTTCAACGACAATTTTAGACACATTAATCTCTTAACATATTTAAACAACGATTATGAACTAGGTCAGGAATTTGCGATGTATATATATACATATATACATGCAACTGACAAAATACAACCAACTGCTCGCTAGGTGCATTTCCTTGTCTGCGAGCTTGCACCGACTCTCCGTTGCTTAGCAACGACGGACGCTTTTGCTCGCGCATCGTCTAGTCACCCCTCGATCGTGGTCACGTTAAGACCGTGGAACAGAGAGAGAAGGAATGTGTCTCGGCGCGAGGTTTACGTGACTACGAACGACACCGTTGTGGAAGGATAGTAGTAGTTGAACTTTTGTGATGGCTTCGTGGGGCTCGTTGTTAACTTTGTTTTTAGTGAAATACAGGAATTAACAGGCTTTTAAGGTATTAGTGACAAAAGGTAAGTTGGAGAGTGTATTTAAATATATATTTTTATAAATCATTTTAAACTTATCTTATTGGAAGAATATTAAAAGATTATTAGATTAGGAATCAGTTTAGTTTTAATAGTATGGAACAGCACAATTCCTTATATTTTGTGCTATCATGTCTTATGATCTTCTTGGAAATGTTTTAATTCTGCTACCATTAATTGTTAAATCTTCAAATAGAATACTATCAATAATTAATTAGGACATTTGAATCGATATTCACAGCAAATATTTAATTATTAAGATGTTTTCAAAAGTTGTTGGTCGTTTTAACTTTTTTTTTGTTTTGATTTGTTCTAAATGTTGTACATTCAAAAGTTAAACATCTGATCGTTATTTTTTAAAATTATTATTTAATTCTTACCTTGTTACTAGTCGTTTCCGTCTAACCTACAATTTATTTTTATGATAACTTAAATCTAGGTATATAACTAGGAGGACCCATCGGCCCTATCTCAGTCTCTGGTGAAACAATGTTTATACATGTCACTGCTGTATTTTTTATTACATGCACCTCAATACACAACACTACACAAGATCAGATGGTTTGATTCTTTTGAGTCTGTGTCCTGTTCTGGTGGTATCCAATAGTTGTAATATTTCAATATTCGTGATCTCTTGATTTCTTGACTGACTGTGGGTATCTGAAGGTGTCGAGGTAGGTAATCAAGTCCTATAATATTTGGGTGCGCCCACAATACCTCTCAGGACTTTGCTCTGAGAAATTTGTATTTTATTAATGTTACTCTTTGCAGGACATCGCCATAATTGAACTCCGTATGTCCATATAGGTTTCAATATTTACTTATATAATAGCAATTTATAATGTACTGATAATTGTGATTTTCTGCCAATTAGCCAGTACACTTTCCTATATTTCAATTCCAGTTCTTTTCTTTTCTTCTTTATATGTTCCTTCCAGCGAAGTTTTGCATTAAGATACATTCCCAGATATTTAGCGTCGTTGCTATATGGAATAATTGTATTATTTATTGTATATTGTATTAAATCATATATAAATTTAATATGATAATAAATATAACATAATAATACATAGAAACAATTAAGTGATGCTAGTGTTCTTATCAATACAAGAGTTCACTGGATTCAATACAGTAATCCCTCGTTATACGCGGTCTCGTCAAACGTGATTTTACTTATTCGCAGTTCCGCTTGTCAGGTTTAAGCTACCTAAAGGCCGATTAACTCTTGTTCTGTTGCAAATCCTCATGTCATTTTATGGTAACCCTAATGCTTGTTTACTCTTTTAGCCTTTGAGAAATAAAAATAAGGACTGTCCTCCTGTGTTTTAACAAGCAAATCCTATTTTTTGGGTTACTATAACGCTATTTACAGACTGGTTTATTAATTGTTTGTTAATGTTATTGGTGCTTGTACGGTCTGTTTATAGGTGAACTGCACATGACAGATTTACTTTAATTAATTCTTATTTTCCAAGCGTGTGTCCAATTATTTATATTGTCACTTGCCTGTTGTAATTTTCGTGAGGCTTCTTCACTATTGTCTCCGACAGCTATAATAGCAGTATCATCAGCAAATGTAGCCATCGTAATATTCTCCATTTGTGGGATAACACAAGAATAGAGTAGATAATGCATTGGCCCCAGTACACTTCCTTTTGGTACATCTGCTTCAGCTTCCTTTGATGTAGAGTAAGCTTCTTTTTATTTGACTCTAAACATTCTGGTTGTAATGTATGATTTTAATAGTTTGGTGTGTTGTTTTGGTAGCATTTTCTGTCGTTTATGAACAGGGCCTTCATGCTAAACTTTATCGAAGGCTTGTGCTACATCTAAGAATATAGTTGAGCATACTTTTTTACTTTCGTAAGCGTATTCAATTACATCTGTTATTCTGTGAACCTGAAATTGTTGGGTGCTTGTTAATAAACCCAAAGTGGTGTGTTGGTATTAGGTTTTTTTCTCGATGGGCACGTTAAATAATAAAAAAAATTCAAGTGAACCTAGATAATTTTGTATTATGTATGTATTTGAATATTTTCAAAGACATTAAAATTAGTAATATTCAAAGAGTTTGAAATTATGATGGTTGTTGGTTGTAAATAATTTTTCAATTTACTATATACTAATAAAATAATTTTAGTGATACTTTTAATAAACATTTAATGATAAACATTTAATAATGTTTATATGATAACGTGAACATTTAATAATAAATATATAATATATATATTTAATTTTAATTGTTAAATTACTGAATACCTTGCTATATCATTAATCATATAAGTTAAAACGTTAACAAATAAATAATTCTTTTTGTGAAGTTCTTTCTAAAAGCTCCTTGTTGAGAAAAATATCGGTATTTCGACATTTTCAAAGAAAAATATCGATCTATCGTTTTATAAAAATAAGAATTTTAAGATAAGACTTAAATAAATTTAAAAAATATCTTTATTTTAGAAAAAAAGCACAATTATCGAAAAATATTGGGTGAGAATAACATCGGTATATCGGTCCAAAAAATTTCCGCCAAAAATGTCGATATTTTCTTTTTGTTCAACCTTGTTCTATGTGGCATAAAACAACCATGAAACAATTTTATTTCAAGAATAATAAGTGATGATATGTTGGATCTATAGAGTTTTAAAATAAAATCCACCTGAAAGGAAACATCAATCTATGGTTATGATGAAACTACCAGCGGCGTGTTAATCGCACCATGTAACACCTCCCTTCTGAAAAAGATGACCAAAGGGCTGTCTGAACTGGTAGTTTGCTTTGTGCAACTTATAATTTTCTATAAGTTTTTATCCCAATTTATTTGGTTTTCAGACTATGATTTGGCTGTTTTAAAAATTAATTACCTTAGGTCTCAATATTCCACAGCTGAGCAACCGAGATACTGCAGTTCGCCTTATACTCTAAACTCCTAGCCCTTACTTACATTTCGGTTGTACTGAGCTAGAGACATTTTCAGCAACATCAGTTCGCATTTGTGATATTCATTTATCTGGACGATGATGCTTCTATCTAAATTCCAGAGTTCTTCCGAAATTTCCAGTCTGTAGGCTAGTGGCAGTTTCAGCAACTTCAACGCTATTAATTGTAAAAACTTCTTCCGCTAGTTCGCTTTTCATACAGAATCGTTATATTCAATAGCTATATAATATAACATAATATCCTCAAAACAGAATTTAAGTTTATAATCTATTAATGTAATGTATTATTTAACTTGATTGACATTTGACGTGTGATGCTTCCAAAGAAAAACTATTCAATATAGAAATTTATTGTTATAAATATGAGCCTATTAGTAGTTCTTCGTGGGGACTATCGACTGTTTTCAATCAATGCAAGTTGCAAAACAATGGAATTAGTTCATAGTCAAAAAATCAGTCGACTGAAAATACCAATTACTATTTTAGTCAAAGGCGCGCTTCGACTATTTTTTCCATTCGTAACAACAGACGGATATGCAAGAAATGTTTCCCGTATTATATATATAATATACAGTCAATAGTAAAAAGTAGCTAATTACGCGTCCGTCGATAGTTCCCAGCTCTAGTCTTTATCATGATAATTTTAGTCAACAATAGAGGTATACTTTGTTAAACCAATTTATTTTTGAAGCTGAAGAAGGTCAAGTTAAAAGGTGAGTTTCTATGCTTGTTTTTAGGAATTTTGTAATATATTTTTAAAATTATTATTATCCATTATTATTAGTCACTTCTTGGAACCTTTCCTGAAGACACAATTGTTATGGCAAAAGATATATCTCTGCCTAGGGCAATAGAAAAAGTGCAAGTGGCAGTCAACAAAATCTACAAATCGACAAAAGATTGGAAAATTCAACTTAATAGCTTCAAATCTGTCCACGTTAATTTTGCACTAAAGCGAAATAATAAAAACTTAATTATATCACTTAATGGATGCCCGATTCCTCAAGCAGAATCAGCAAATATGGGGTTGCACTAAAAATTCAAATCAACTAGTCATACAATGCTGTCAAAACAAGGTTCTTCGATTGATTACCAATGCCTATCGCTATGTAACTAATGAAAAACTGCACGATGACCTGGAAATCAAAGGGATTTGCGAAGTTGTCCAAGATTTCGCCTTGAAACACGAAAGAAGATTACTAAATTATACTAATGTGGAAGCAATACAACTGCTGGACAGCGCGCAGGATATCAGGAGATTGAAACGAACAAAACCATACGAACTTATATAAAGTGTATACATTTATTGTAAACTATAGCTATAAGTTAATAATTAATAAATAATTATAATTTTATAATTGAGGAATACATATTGATGTATTATAATGAATTCAAGTACATAGGAAAAGTAGTAATAAATTAATTGTAAATTAAGATTGTACTAAGCGTATCTAATAAAGATGTTATAAAAACATTATTATTAGCAGTTTACAATCTGACCAGAGGGCAATAAATATTTTATCGAATTTATATTATGCAATGGTACGTAGAAGATCGCGTAACTTAATTTCATTACTAATCAATGTTATACTAAAAGCTATTTTATGTGTCTATTAATCAGGTCGGATGGTAGTAAACCCGTGTATGTAGTAGCGCACTTACTACACTAATTTCGCGCACATTTAAACATACAAATTATTAAACCAGTAGTTTGGATTATACTCATCATGGTTTACTTACATTACTTAAGTTACTTGTTGCCTAAAGATAATTTAAGTCAATACGTCTGTTTCAGTTTAAGTTCATATCGTTTCCGATTTATTAGTATATGTCTTTTTCAAGATGAGAGTCTTACCTTCTCGCTCTTTTTCTTCAAGGGGTTCCTAAAATGTCATTAACACCAATAATATGTTTCCAAAAGCAAAAACTACATAGTCTTAACAACAATGTATTATAAAATCATCATATATTACATATGATTGTCACATATGATTACGTATGATACATATGTGATACATATGTAATCACATATGACATATGATTACATTATATTCTGTCAACATAATCATTCCCAAATAGTTGCAAAAGTTCATCAAACTAAAGCAATATAACGTTATATAGCAATTAATATATACGAAATACAGGTCAAAAGCTCATTATTATTCAAATTTGAGTTTTTTCAAGTCCGATTTAGTTTTATTATTTATAAAACTGTTATTTAATTAAATCTCGATTGAAACTAGTTTTCTCTTCCGTATTATAGTTTGAGTAATAGAAAAAATACACATGCATGTACGCATAACGTATAGAATTAATGCTAATATATGTTTTGTAGCGTGAATATATTAGTATATTTGTAGTATAATAAACAAATCTTAATGTTCTCTATTTGATCATATAATACTTTATACAGGGTGGGTCATCACCTTTCACAGTATAATAAAAGTAGTATAAAGAACCTTTTATAAAATAAATTAATTTTAATATATTTTAATATTAAGATAATAAACAATAATATATTTCACCTACTATAGAATCCATTAGAATGTTAGCTGGTAGTTTGGCTACTATTTTCTATCTAATTTTAATAGAAATAATTTACCCTAGTCATATTCATGTTTCTTATTCATATTTATTGTTGACTCTATATGATGATCTTAATGAAATATTCTTACATTAAGCATATGCAGTCTTATTTTTCTCAACTTTTACTTTCACAGATTGTGTCTAAAATATAATGAATTTGGTATACAATTGAATTCAATTTTTGGTTTTAAAATAAAAATCGATTAATGCGCACTTCATTCGATTTCATTCTTCAAAAGCTTTCTTATTATAGTCAAAATATAAACGATACAAGAACTAATAAACTATAAACAACAAATATTAACAAATATAAACCTTACTTAACTAAAATCTAACATTAAATCATATATAAATTTAATATGATAATAAATATAACATAATAATACATAGAAACAATTAAGTGATGCTAGTGTTCTTATCAATACAAGAGTTCACTGGATTCAATACAGTATTCCTCGTTATACGCGGTCTCGCCAAACGTGATTTTACTTATTCGCAGTTGCGCTTGTCAGGTTTAAGCTACCTAAAGGCCCATTAACTCTTGTTCTGTTGCAAATCCTCATGTCATTTTATGGTAACCCTAATGCTTGTTTACTCTTTTAGCCTTTGAGAAATAAAAGTAAGGACTGTCCTCCTGTGTTTTAACAAGCAAATCCTATTTTTTGGGTTACTATAACGCTATTTACAGACTGGTTTATTAATTGTTTTGTGCCTAGTATTAAACAGCATTTGGCCTCAAAATCATTACCATTTAAAATACTTCTGCTTATTGACAATGCGCTCGAAGAGATTAAATACTAAACATATCACACCTACACCACTACCTGGTTCAAAAGGTATACATTATATATATGTACCTTACATTATGCAATAAAATATTTGGTCACTGAAAATAAAGAGATCAGTTTAAAAAATAAATTGATTTGGTACAACAATAGGCAACAGTCTACCTAATATTAGTTTGTTAAAGTGTATCATCTAAACTCTTCTGTTTTATGTATTTGGCACCAAAGTCACTACCATTTTAATATTTATGCTTATTGACAATGCGTTCGGACATCCGGAGATCTTAAATTTAATCGACCCAAATGTGAAAATGCAATATTTACCTTTCATGATACTTGTCAAGAATTAGTTGGAAAATCAACTATGTCTTTAACTTTAAACAAAATAAATGAAATTTTGTCATCTGCTCATGAATTGCAGGGTTTGGTTTTTGACTTTAGTCCTTCACTGGAACGAAGTATGAAGTTTAATAATACTCTAGAGGGTTTACACGGTATAAAGAAACACGGACAGATATTTGGAAAATAATGAAACAGCCAACAATCCTTTGATTTTTTCAAATATAAACTTTCTAAATGGTATTATATGTAATATGCTAATGGTATAATGTTATATGTAAATACATATAACTACTACTGACTAGTGTATTATACGTGTTTTTTGTTATTTTATGTTTTTATCAGCAACTAAAATATAAGGAAAAATAAATTTTATAATTACGTAATAATACATAGATTATTCTTCATTAATGAAAAGACAAATACATTCAGTATACGTCACTCTACAACCTTCTCCGGATTTGGCGTATGCGCATATTGGGCTTCATTTAATTTAAAACAGAGAATAATCTGAGTTTGGCGCATGCGTACATGCATACAAATAGGTTCAAGAGGTAAATAAAAATGGTAAAATATTGGAAATAACACATTTTATTTAAAAAGTATTGAATAAAATTAAATCATAAAAATAATTTCTATATGGCTTTCTATTTTTATAAAAACACCAGCCAAGATATTTAAAACCAAATGAAAAGTCATCACTATATTATGAAAGCAGTGAAATTCTCCTAAAAATCTCCAAATCAACTACTATCGCAACTATTCTTGATCCACAAACTCCATTAATGAATTAACTACCTCGAACATTCCATTAACATATTGTACATTTCTTAGCCTAAAACTGTATTATCGTACAATTATCAATACATCATTATTTTTAAAAAACAATAATTTATTTATTTATACTCTTATATAATAATGCATTGTATTTTCCTTGTCATTATATTATTAGGGTGTCGTTGATAGTTTGAAATTTTGTTTATTTGATTCAGGTGTACTTTTGTTAGCCAATTTAATTATTTCATAGTATCACTGTACACTGTTCTTACATCTCAGCAAAATGCTGTCTAATTTCTTCTTCTCTGAATTTCACATTCTTGGACTTTCACTTTCAATAAATTCTATCTACATCTTACCTATAAATTAAAATTTAAATATTTACTAAAATATATTATATTTAAGATAAGTGTCTAATTATTACCAGTTACTACAATTCTTACCACACTTCTTGATGGACAAACCTCATTAATGACTTGACTACTTCCAATACTACAAAAAACATGCCCTTCTCTGTTCTTGTTGTCATTAAATTTTGGCCTATTTTGATTCCTATTGGATGTCGTTGAAAATGATGTGTTATAAATTTGACACCTAAAACTTCCACTATAAAGAAAATTGATGCTGTTTGGATTTTATAACTTTTAAAAATATAACCTTACATTCTGAACTCACCCTCGAACGAGGGATTACTGTATATCAGCCGCTTGTAAATAGCAACGTCGCAAAATTAGGAGGAAACTGGCAAAGTTTACTGATTTTACTTTTCTACTGGTTAGTACTGTGACCATCCGCTGGTCAGAATCTGCTTCCTCACGATTTTTATGTCCTGATCTCAAAAGTAGTGTCTTCAACATTAATCCAAAAGCTCTAGGTAGAATTTAAACCAAATATTAGCACAAAAATGGTAGCGATAGCCAATCAGCTTGCTGGCATAAATTGGAAATTTTGAAATCTGGTTTATACATGAGACATCTTGTCGGAAATCTGAAGGCTATCTTGACGGTATAATTTTTATTAAAAAATTTTTGGTGTTTTGATGTTTATGTTTATTTACAAATTATTAATATGTATTTTCTTTTCTACCCTATATTACCGCTAATGAAACCATTATACGCCAGAAGGATTTTCCTGTGGAAACGAAGATATAAGTAGAAAATTACACGCTCGCCTTTCGTCCGGCTAAAATTAAATTAAAAGTTTGGAGGTTTTAAATACATTAAGTTGGCAAGTTCACTTTCGTGTAAACAAATTTTGTAAATTGTTTCGAAATATTGTCGTTATTATTTTTTCTCTGTCTCAGACAAATTTATGTTAATCTACAAGATATTTGTAAATGTTTACATGAGGTATGTGAGAAATTATCAGTGCCCGTGGGATACGTAAGAAACTGATACGTACAAGATACGTACCAGAAACTGAACTAACAAAAAAATTACTGAATTATTAGCGAAAATTTACAGTAGAGTATGAAAAGACTAGTAAATTCCACATGGTTAGTAAATAGTACTTATTGTTCCCATGCATAAAAACGGAGATCAAAGGGTCACTAGCAACTATAGAGGGATTACTCTACGCCTAGCCTTAAAGATAGCTATTAGATAATATTATTAACTATAGCTAAAGCAACTTAAACATAGAGTAATTTATAGAATATCGCTAATATCAGTGGTCGATTAGACGCTATCAGAATCGCAGAGGGGATTCCGAAATGGAAGTTAAGTATGCAATGTTATGATTTGATACATATGTCGTTTTATTATTCTACAACACCTACGATATCAAGCTTCAAAGCTATACTTGTTATATTTTGCAAAAGTGACAGCGTCATAGATTAGAGGTGCGCAACTCCCTGATCGGTGTGGTAAGTAGTGGGGCAATATTTCGCTTAGTTCAATCATTGGCGGCGCTGATAACGTGAATTTCATTGGTTAGTTTAAAATAGTTATGTAGAAACCTGTAAAGAAAATACTTTGCTTTCATTGGTCTGCCATTTCGCCTGATTACTTTGTGACGTCACATTTATTGGCCAATAGTATTTAAATGAAAATCAAATTTAATTTTTACAATTAGTTTATTAAAATCAAATTCAAAACAAATATACATAAATGTAAATAATATAAATATATATAAACAATAAGCAAAAAACAAACTATATAAGTGCAAATAGAAAACAATTGTGAACTCTATTCTAGGCAAAAGTGAAATATCTATAATTATTCTATAACGCCTTCTCATATTTGTTTAGTGCCATTAATTTTATGGATTTTATGGAACTTATCTTGATATATTGAAGGTAAACTTTAAATCCTTCTCTGTTGATATTGCATTAACTTCTAAACCAAAAATACAATCGCATCTACTTGATGTAGAATACTACCAACTACTTAATATAGAATGTAGACAAATATTGCATATTATCTCTTTTCAGAAGTTTTGTTAAATAGCCCGAAATAAGACTAAAATACAATATTAGACACTTGCTTTCCTCAGAGCAAAGTGCTCTGCAACTGAAAATATAGACTCAACTGGTGATTTAACAACCTCAAGTGGTACTAGATCTCCCGTTACACAATTTTCTCCGGGAGAATGATGTGAAAAAATTGAAGTGATGATGAGGCCTGTTAAAGATTTCTCGAACATACTATGTGAAGGATGCTGTTTCTACCTCCATGACCTCTAATAGATCCAACAAAATGCTCTAGGTAATCTTGGTTAAGATTTGTTAAACAAATATAGTTATTTGTAAATTTAGACAAAATAGATTTCTTTGGGGTAATAAATCAACATAATAACGACAAAAGTGATAAGCCATTTATGACGGAAGCCAACATTAAGATGTGAAAGAGGTGATGTAACCATCATAAAATCTGGATACATGATAATTGGAATCTGGTATGATGAATGATAGTTTACATGGTTTCCTACAAGTGGTCGGGTTTATGTGTGGGGAATCGCAAAAGAAGTCTACGATTCGAATTATCTGCTTCCCACAGTTTCGTTATGATTTCGGCAGCAATATATTGGTATTTAACTAATAATCTCATTGACATCACTGATCGGAATGAATATCTCGATATCATTAATGATGAATTTCTTACTATGATCAGCATATTGCTGCCGAATACTGTCATATGCCAAGATAATAATCCATAGGCAGAGTCAAAATAAATTTTTCGGTCTTGATTTGATGAATTCAACATTAGATTATCATCCAGTATCTTTCCTGGTAAATTTTAAGCAAATAATGAGCAGTATTTTTCCATATCCAACATCAATGACCCAACTGGCAGATGTTTTGCTACGAAAATGGGATAATATTCTGTTGGAAATTATTCAGATTCTTTACGAATCTCTCCCACGAAGAATTCAAGTTGTTTTAAAAGCAAATAGATATAATCTTATTAATAAATAGATATTGTATTTATATCGGGACTAATATTATCTTGTCTATCCCCTGTATCTAATAATTATCACAGGAAATACTTATCACTTACTAGACAAATTGTTAAAGCACTAAATATTATCTTATCGCTATGCTAATTTGCAGGTTTATTATTCAGTTATTTCTTTCAGTAATCCGGATTCTTATCTAAACATTTTTTATTGTAGTAGTTTTCATAAAAGTTTGTAAATTTGTAAATTTATTGAGGCGTCGTAAACTTACTAACCGTACTAAATCCGTTAATTGTGAATTAAAATGGGCCTTGGGATTATTTAAAGCTAATGAACAAGCCTTGAACGAAAATAGCAGTATAGTAACGGTGAAGAAATGTTTATGACATTTTTAAAGTAAAAGTACACGTGTAATAAATAAAAAACAAACATTAACCAAGCACAGGTTTCGCATTCGTTAATAACGCATAAAAATCTATTTTTATAATCTAATCTGCATCTACAAACTCACTGTTTAATGATTATTTACAGTGCCAACATGATGGATAGGTTCTGAAAGACGCTTCGCATACTTGTTTTCGATACCAAGCCGGTGATTTATAGTATTCATCCAAAAAAAATTAATGTTATTTCAAGAATAAATATTTTATTATAACGAGACCAGAAATGTATAGGTGTGCGTAACGCGTGTCCATTATGTGAGAAAAATAAAGCGCCTTACCTTGTTATTTACCTATTCAAGGGCACACCATCTTACGCATTGGCCTTGACACAACACCCAGTACCCGTAAATATCTAATATACCAGCTACTAGTTTATTTTATTTATTAAAATTAATAAATTAAAATTTTCATCATTATTTAATATTGGTTCATATTCTATTAATTCTTGATTTTTAGATTTAAATGCTGATAAATATACTACCACTCAAAGGTTTAGAAACAATAAGTTGCTTAACATTTTGACATATTTGATACGATTTATTAGACTCAAATCTTAATCAAACCTTAAACTAGCATTTAGTTAAAGTTAATTGAATATCTCTAGTGAAAATAAAATATTTTTTTTACTCTTTGTGATTCCACAATCTGCCCTATAGGCGATAAGTATTTCTTACGTCTATATTATATTTACATGGCATGCAGAAAATCACTTCATTAAGCAATCTTCTGTATAAAATATTATCTTAATTAATTAGTCTTATTCTAATGCTTATTCTAAACTCTACATATGCTCAGTAATCAGATCAGGTGGTGTTAAACGTTTTAGCCTACGCGCTTCACTATCACGTCGCATATTTAGCTGATTAGCGAGTACATTGGGATGCACTGACACTCTTTCGAAGTACTTCACACAAACACGTTGAATTACACTTGTTATAGGTTCTAGAGGAATATCGCGTTGTATCACTTTATTTGAAATACAGTACGGAGCATTAACAATGGCACGCAACACTTTATTTTGGAACCATTGAATGATGGATATATTAGATTTGCTAGAGGTACCCCATAGTTGGATTCTATATGACCAAATAAGCTTGAGTATAGACTCATACAGTAACACTTTGTTATCTAATGATAAATTGGATTTGCGCCCCATGAGCCAATACATTGATATAATTTCAGTCGAAGTTGTTTTCGTTTAGAGAGTATGTGCTTCTTCCAGGTTAGGCGTCGATCTAAGTGCATACCAAGATATTTAACTTGCTCTGCATAAGGGAGTTGACGATGATTGATATTCACTGGTGGACATGTTCTTCTACGCAGGGTAAACGTTACATGGGTGGATTTTGTTTCATTGACTTAAATGTGCCATGTCTTCACCATAATTGTATTTAATCCAGATGGGTTTGTAGGTTTATTGATGCTGTAGCTGGATCTTCATGGGATGCCAAGATTGCTGTGTCGTCTGCGTATGTTGCAACAGTAGTTATTTTTGTGGTTGGCAGATGGCCTTGCGGAACTCCTGAATATATGGGATTTAATTCGGTATGATCATTGCCTTGATTTACAATAAAATGTCTATCAGTGAGATACAAGTTGCAAGCTCGTATGCCATACTTTGTCAAAAGCTTGAGATATATCTAGAAAAGCAGCCGAACAATTTCTTTTGGCATTTAGGTCAGTGTTTATTTTGTTTACAAGTCTGTGCACTTGTTCTATAGTTCCATGCTTATTGCGAAAGCCAAACTGATGTTCTGGAATAATTTTTATTTTTTCTAATAAATAGTTTAGCTTCTTGATGTATAGTTTCTCGAAAACTTTCGAGATTATCGGTAATAAACTTATAGGCCGGTAGGAGGCCATATCATCCGGTATTTTTCCTAGTTTAAGAATCATTAGTATTTTAGCTACTTTCCAGATGCTAGGGAAGTAATTAATTCGTAGCATAGCATTAAATATAAAAGTTAATAGTTTCATACTTTTTTCTGATAGTTATTTTAAAATTTTACCAGTAATTAAGTCATAATCCGGAGTTTTCTTAATATTAATTTCTCTCATTATTATTTGTTTAACTTTTTTGACCGTTAATTTCTCGTGCGGTAAGTCCATTTGAAATGGCGAATCCAGAAAGTTAGTAAATTTATTTTCGTCAGCATTATGTAGGAGTCGCGGAATATGCTGCCCCCTGCATATTTTTTATAATGTTTATTGCTGCCATTTCTATGTCTATTTCAGTTTGTAGCGGTAAATTTAGAGAGATGTTTCGGTCTAATTTATCTCTAAATAAGCACCAGTTAGTTCTATTATTGCACAGAGAAGGGGGTTTATCTTTGATGGTAATTTTTGAAAAAAGTGTTACTATTATTGGTGAATGACCAGATGACAGGTCAAAACATGATTCTGCATGACACTTTTTTGTATCAATATTTTTTGTAATACAGAAATCTATAGTATCTGGCTTTTTTATTTATGTCTGAAGGCCAATATGTTGGTTCACCAGTAGAGATATGTTGTAAATTATCTGTGTTTATTGCTTTTAGTTGTTCTCTACCTTTTTAAGGTTATTATTCTTGAACCCCACATTAAATGTTATTTTCTCCGGCTATAAATCTATTACCTAGCGTACTGAAGAATTCTTGAAAGTGTTCTGCCTTGTTGTTATGTTTGGGTGGGCAATAAATCGCAGACATTGTTAATGGTCCATGGACTTCCTCTATGGTTATATTGGTGGCTTGCAAGTAGTCTTTGCAGAATTTTTCTTTTTCAAAATGCTTTATATCATCTCGAATGATTATGGCTGTACCTCCATGTGCTTTATCATCAGGGTGATTTGTCTGAAAAAGTTTATATTTGTGAATTTTCAAATAATGTTTGTCCGTAAAATGTGTTTCGGAAACTATCATAATGTCAATAGTTTGTTCAGTTACGAACATTTTTAGTTCCCTGGCGTGTTGTTGGAGCCCATTGGCATTCCAGATGGCATTTTGTAGCTAATGCACTAATGTAGTTTCAGGCATTAGGCAAGTTTGCTGACGGCGGTTGTGAGTAGACCAAGCATCGTACTCATTTAATCCATTAGTTTGGCCATCATGTTTTCTAATCTAGAAATGTTGCTGCTAGTTTCAGTAGGTTGTAATGTGGTTTCTCGATTTTGTGCTGACTATTATCAACCATTCGGCCATAAGTTATGTCTGGTTAACTTGGACTGATGGGTAGACTGGTAGGTGTGGATTGTTTTTGTTGCGGTTGATGCCTTTTTTCTCTTAAGGCAGGATAGAGTTTCTGCTGTAGTTGCTTGTGGACTGCGCAATCTTTGTAGTTTGGTGGATGATTTCCATTACAGTTGGCACATTTCACTTTTTCATCGCGAACTTTACGAGTACAATCTCCTGTTTTATGTTCTCCTGCACATTTTACGCATCTATATAATTTGCGACAGTAAGTCTTTGTATGCCCATGCGCTTGGGCGGTGTCGTGCATTGTGATATAATTATTTTTGTATGTGGCGGTTCGCATTTAATAATATTATTTTCCAATTTGGTGATTTCATACACAGCCTTATTATTTCCATTAGGTTTTAAATCAATATAGAACATAGGTAGAGGTTTTTTTATCATGCAATATCGTATATTGTGAACATTTACGACCTCGTGGCCTTTTTCAGCTAGTGCTACATTAATGGTGTTAAAGTCCGTCCGTCCGTTCTTGTTTGTTTCCTCGCGATTTCTTCTTCTGGACTTCTCAATCGTTTTTTGTTCTAGTCCATTCTGATGGTGAAGTTTGCGTTATTGGTGATTATTTTAATCTTATATCAAAGTGTGTAGGTGATTTGGTTGAATCGCTGTGATTTGCCATTTTTAGATTTTTAATATTTTATTTTATTTATTTCCAGAGGATAAGAAAATAAAATAAATACATTGTTTATTTCACGCACTTCATTTTTCACTTACGTTATTTTTTGCACTAGTTTTTGACCAAAAATACTATAAATGAATTTCAAAAGGACTGTTGTAAAATAAGAGGAAATAATTTTAAAACACCAATAAAAATGAGATGCAGTCTTTTTGTCTGGTCTGGTCGAAGGTCGGAACCGAAATTAAAATAAAATATGAATACCTTTTTCATAAAATTTTGGCCCCGTTAATTTTTTATTATTATTTGATTAGTGTCTTGTACACTTTGTAGATATTCTCACAACTGGGATGAGCTCGATGGCCATCGATTCTTCACTTTTCAAGGTCTGGCGATTTTGTTGACCATTATTTACAAATTTTCTTCATCTCCTTTCTGCATTAGGAAACCATAACATAATTTAGACAAATGTTTGGGGTCATTATCTGAGTGGAAAACAAAACTTGAATAACTATAACTTATTCCAGAGGGAATCACACTTTTCTGAATTTTCAAATAGCCTCTCCTATAGTTAATAATAAATCATTTATAATTCAAGTAGTATTCATTAAATTTACCAACGTACCTTCAAATCATCACGCTATTTCCATGTTTATATGACGCCTCTGTTCATAGGGTCTTTTCCCATCCAGTTTTTGTTTATATGAGCGCGCTCAGTCTATTTATCTTATGCGTACTAATTAGTATTTTGTTTTATAGCTGCTACGTATCCTCTCAGGCTAACAGACAATAAAGGTCTTTTTACAGTTCTAGCTGAAGCTGGATTTTATAATGTTTCATTTAGAGCAGCTGAAATTTAAGGAACAGCTAAGCATCGATTTCGTTTCGATAACATTAAAACAAACTTAACTTCTTGCTTTGTTGTAAATTTGAGACGTCCAGAACTTTTTCAGCTTTAGTTTCCTGCAGTCGATCGCTTCCGTGTAAGAGCATAGTGTACAATTTCAAAGGGAACTCCGACGTTTTCTGCGATTGGGCGCATTTAATATTAAAGCATAGATAACACTCCGCTGTTAAAGAGAGATCTGGTTCCTTCTCGCTATTTTATATGTTTGCGAACAGTTGTAACTATTTTGTGAACGTCACAAAGTACAGTGAACTTAGAACTGATAATTTTTAAATTGTAAAACCGTATTTAAAAAATTAGATTATATTCGCAATGACTAAAACCACCAATTCTAAAAGGTTAATTTTCAAAATAGGAGACAAGAAATTTGCTAAAATGTGTTAGTTTTGTTATAAAAGTTATTATTTTATGTTATTCTTTAAGATATTTCTTATATATCTATCAAGACTTATTAATATTTTGCTGGAAATCCTGATGGATAGATGTGTGTTATTTTCTCGAATTACGAGGTCGCATCAAATATAAACGGCTATTTTATAAAATAAATTTATTGATCAATGGTAATTTATCAAAGGTCAATTGAAAAGTGACCGGCCTGACACATAGATGGCGTTACTAGAATTAAATCCATATGCTTTTTTAGTTAGCCCTAAGCCTCAAAAGATGCTTGTATAAATTGACAGCTGTCGGATTATTAGTTTTTGAATTATAGCATTTTGAGTGAGGCAACTTTTGTTATTGTGAAAAATGGATAAAAAGAAATTCGCGTGTTGATAAAATATTGCTTTTTCAAGGAAAAAAAATACAGTTGAAGCAAAAACTTAGCTTGATGCCGAGTTTTCGGACACTTCCCCAGGAAAATCAACCATCAAGGACTGGTATGCTAAGTTTAGATGTGGTGTAATGAGTACCGAAGACGGTGAACTCAGTGGACGCCCAAAGGAGGTTGTTACCGACGAAAGCATTTAAAAAATCCACAAAATGATTTTGAATGACCGTAAATTGAAACTGAATGAAATAGCAGACACTCCAAAGATATCAACTGTATATCATATTATTTACGAATATTTGGATATGAGAAAGAAAACGACGAGTTGATGATTCGGGGCAGTGCTTGAAGGTGATCAAGTGCGTTTTTGCCTCAATATGTGACAATGGATGAAACATGGCTCCATTATTTCACTCCGAAGTCCAATCGACAGTCTACTGCATACGATGAACCCACTCCAAAACGTGGGAAAAGGTAACAGTCGGCTGGCAAGGTTATGGCGTACGTATTTTGGAATGCGTATGGAATCATTTTCATTGACTACCTTGAATAAGGTAGTCAATGTCAGCAGCGACTATTATATAGCGTTACTGGACTGTCTGAGGGACGAAATCGACGAAAAATGGCCACATTTGAAGAAAAAGAAAGTGCTGCCTTACCTAAACAATACACTGTGTCAAAAATCCATTAATTGGGCTTCAAATTACTTCCTCATCCACTCTATTCTCCAGATCTGGTGCCCAGGGACTATGTTCTGTTCTCAGATCTTAAAAAAATCGCCGAAACTGAGGCCTATTTTGAAGCAAAGGACAAATCGTAATACAAAAATGGTATCGAAAAGTTGAAGGGTCGCTATAATCAGTGTATCACCCTTGAAGGGAGTTATGTTGAATAAAAAAAACTAATTTTGCCAAAAAAATGTGTTTTACTATAGTAGGTCGGGGACTTTTCAATTGACCTGTTAAACAAAAAATTTTGTATTTTTCAATATACTCACCTCCGTGCTCTACATACTTTTGCCACCGATTTGGAAACTTGAATATTCCTTCTTCATAAGAAGTTTGAGTACTCACGGCATAGATACCTACTTCTTTATTTCTTTCAAGTATTTTGCCTCCAAATGATTCCTTCAAGGGGACAAACAAAAAATAATCACTAGATCACAAGTCAGGGCTATAAGGTGGGTGCTCGAGGGTTACCAACCTGACCTGTTTTTGATTTTCGGTCAATAACCTTGGAACCCAGCGGGCGCCAATTTAGAGCTAATTCTAAATCCAAGTTGATTAGTGATGATGGATTGAACACTTCCATAGCTGATACTCAATTCTGATGAGATTTCTTCGATTTTTCTTTCTTTCTTGAACCTTCAATAACCCCTAGACCAGCACGGATGTTTTCATTTGCGAGACTTGTTCGTGGGGGTCGATCACGACTTTCATTTTCCACCCGTTCTCGCATATCCCTGACCTCTGATTCTGAGACAGTGTAGCATCCCCAAATTGTGCCTTCAAACGAGTGAACATTTCCGGTGGTTGGACGCCTTCATTGGTTATAAACTTTATAATGATGCGTTGTGTAAGATACTAAGGTATCTCACGCTCAGTCATAGCTGTACAGTGGACAGAACCAGACACCTACACTGGTTCGACGACAGTTAAAAACCTATACATGCATGCTTATACAAGTTTCGATAGCCTAGAACTGCACATGCGCATTTGTTCTAATCTAGCCTGAAAGGTTCCAAAACTACACGTCCTTTTCTATATATGCCTTGTTGTTTATCACAGTTGTGGTTAGAAGTTATTTTTAGGTTAATTATGTATTTTCATTTTGTTGAGATAATATAATTATTTTATAGGCAAAATTAGCGGCAGTTAATTCGAAAATAGGTGTATAAGGTATGAATTATTAGTAAAATATTATCATTTTATAACACTAATTTTCTTAGATTGTTATGAAATATACTGTTACTGTTTTAGTAGCTGGTGATTTTGATATTGTTAATGAAGAATGGCCTACCTAGTCACCGAAAAATCCTAATTTTCTTTTAATGTTTAAAAGGAATTGCATCACCTAAATATTTCTTATTCTTATCAATGGTATATACTCCAAATTAGTTATAGTTTTATTTTTATCAAGGAATGCACCTTTTATAATGATAAGTAATAAGGTGACTTGCTACATTCTTTATTATAATTATGTACAAATTAAACTTTTCGCCATAACTACATGTGATATTAATTATTAAGGGAGTAGTATTAGGATATAAAAATATTCTTGATATAATTCTCAATTCTCATTATTAATTTAATCATAATTATAACTTCTTCCATAACAACGTTTATCGTTTGACTAATTGTTCACTCTACGTACTACTATTCGCATAACAAATTAATTATTCATATATATTCGCTATAGCATATTTAAACAATAAGTCATATTGAAATTTAGAATGTATTTGAAACTTTAAAGTTAAAAATATATATAAGAGCTTATTTGTTAAAATCCATTGAAATACATTTTGTGATCAACACATGGAATCTCAATTTTTATATATAAAAATATTATTTCATCAATATTCTAAAAATTAATTAATCAGCCCTGAATAAAACAATAATAAATTATTCATGAATAACTAATAATTTATAACATAATTAATAGTTTTGATAACATAATTTAATAATTAATGGATATGTTAAATATTATTTTGCCATTTTTTTAACAAAAATTGTGATTAACGCTTCTGTTTTCTTGTATAATAATCTAAGATATTATCAAAGTCTAAGATATTGTGTTTTATCAAAGTTTCTAGCGCTCGTAGTGATAACAGTAATCCCACTTCCAGGTAGATATTGATAACTCCTATATTTTGGGTAAAACCAAACAAAATTTATATATTGTGGAGTATGTTGAACCTGATATTAGCATAAGGGGGCTTAATAATTAATATTTTATGTACTTTATCAGTATAGTATTTTAATAACTCTAAAAATATTATTAATTATGATACTTAATTTTAAAGGATCATTAGTGTGTTTTATATGGCTATACTGTCAACATGATGAATATGATAAATATTAATTGTTTTTAGGTGTACACATCAGATTATGTTGTGTAAGGCGAATTACGGCTCTGACTATATGTAAGGGCCATCTGTTTTTAAAATACCTGAATGGCGAGCAAGTGAGATTGATTGGTCTGTTTTTTAATAGATGAAAACCCTCAGTGTCGGTGTGTTTTTTTTTTTCGTTAAACAGGTTGCGTCTTGTTTCCGTTAAATAAAAACAGTTTTAAAAGTAAATTAATAGTTACTCTGTGTTTAAAGCTATTTCCCATTTTGTAAACTACGCAGTAGATCGGTTTCTGGCGAGATCATAAGGTTCTTTGAATTAACCTGAATGAAATTAACTCTCAAAATTTGAAGACCGATTGACGTTAGAATGACAATAATTCCGCAGTCACTTGAAGTACTAGTGAAAATATATTAGTAAATATATAGTCTAGTGAAATTTGAACAGAAACTAACAAGAGCGGATAGTAGAACAGAACAAGAGCGGATAGTAGTTCATTGTCTTAGACGTAGACTATTGGAACATGGAATCACTAAAACTTATATAGCCATTTCATAGGGGAACTCCATGGATATTTGGGTTGAAAAAGTATTGTTTGGAATATATTGGACCGGCGAAGGTATATTTAATACTACAATACAATTTTTATAACAACTATAAGCTGTCCAGATGGAATAACGATCATGTAGATCCCTTGGTTGTTTTCTTAGGAGGTAGGGGTTGCTGGTTACGGCCTGGCTATCGCAGCCATATACAATATAAGTTCTTTCAATAATATGTACACATAGCTGGCACTACTAGAATTAAATCCATACGTTTTTTAGTTAACTCTAACACTCAAAGGATGCGTGTATAATTTTGAGTGAAGCAACTTTTGTTATTGTGAAAAAAATTGTTAAAAAGGAATTTCGCGTGTTGATAAAATATTTCTTTTTGAGTGAAAAAAATACAGTCGAAGCAGAAACTTGGCTTGATGCCAAGTTTCCGGATACTGCCCCAGGAAAATCAACCATCAAGGATTGGTGTGCTAAGTTTAGACGTGGTGAAATGAGCACCGAAGACGGTGAACGCAGTGGACCCCCAAAAGACGTTGTTAAAGACGAAAACATTTAAAAAATCCACAAAATGATTTTGAATGACAGTAAATAAGTGATTAGAATTGAAATTGAATGAAATAGCAGACACTCTAAATATTCCAACTGAACGTGTACATCATATTATTCACGAAAATTTGTGTATGAAAAAGCTCTGTGCAAAGTGGGTGCCGCGCGAGCTCACTTTTAGCCAAAAATAACGACGAGTTAATGATTCGGAACAGTGTTTGTAGATGATCAAGCGTAATAAACCTGAGTTTTTGCATCGATATGTGACAATGGATGAAACATGGCTCCATCATTTCATTCCGAAGTCCAATCTAAAGTCATCTGATTGGACTGCACACGATGAATCCGCTCCAAAGCATGGGAAAACGCAAAACTTGGCTGGCAAGGTTATGGCATCTGTATTTTGGGATACGCATGGAATAATTTTCATTGACTACCTTGAAAAAGGAAGGACCATCAACAGCGATTATTACATAGCGTTATTGGACCATTTGAAGGACGAAATTGCTGGAAACGACCGCATTTGAAGAAAAAGAAAGTGGTGCTTCACCAAGACAATGCAACGTGTAACAAATCAGTGAAAACGATGGCAAAAATCCATGAATTGGGCTTCGAATTGCTTTCTCATCCACTGTATTCTCTAGATCTGACCGCCAGCGACTATTTGCTGTTCTTAGATCTCACAAGAATGCTCGCTGGGAAGAAATTTTCGTCGAATAAAGAGTTGATCGCTGAAACTGAGACCTGTTTTGAAGCAAAGGACAAATCGTACTACAGAAATGGTATCGAAAAGTTGGATGGCCACTATAATCAGTGTATCACTCTTGAAGGGAATTATATTGAATAAAAAACACTAATTTTGATAAAAAGTTCTGTTTTACTATGGTAGGCCGGGGACTTTTCAACTGAACTGTTATCTTATTGACGTCCTTCCTGTTAATGAAGCATGCTATTTCTTATATTTTATTTCTTTTACGATATCACATTTTAGAGTACATGGATAATCTGACAAATAAATGACTACAACTTCCTGACAATTTTTCGATCAAGACTTTAAAATATTTGAATACACTTATAGCTATTTCCTCAGTCAGGAATGTTAGCTTGCAAATGTTGATATCCGTCTTCCTCCTGCTCCAGTGGTTGTGAACACCTATCTCACTTCTGATGTTAAAAATTAAGAATAAAAGAATATTCTTGAACGGATTTAATACATATATTAAAATTCTTCTATAAATAATTATAACAAAGCAATTGTGAAAAATATGTTAATACTACAAGGGCCTTACAATAAACACATAAATATTAAGATAGATATGTTTATTAGAAGATAAACGTTAACTATACGGGGTTATACCGAGGAATATAAACGACGCGCCTAAGATGACATGACCAATAATAGGTCGCTAACAATATATATTTATTTTCTATTATTTAATTAACTAATTATTTTAATGCCGTTTCAGTAGCTCTAAACATATTCATCTTGTTGTCTGTCTTACAAATATATGCAGACGACAAATAAATATTTATACAATAATATGATTAGCAAACATGGATTTATTCTAACATTTTAACTGTCGAACGTGACTATTTATCGAGATTGCCGAGCGACAAAAGAACAATTCTTACAGTCGCGTGTGTACGCAGTGTCAAAGTCAAAAATAGAAACAAATATAGATATAAATACGCGCGTTTTGTTCGCAGATAACGAACTCACCGATTCCTAATCTGCTCTTAGTTCGATACAAGGCTAAACGCGAGAACAAATAGAAAAAAACAACGTCTGTGCTTTGAATATCAATGTCGTAGTATTAGATGGATTTTTGGTTATAGTAAACGTGCGGTTAAACACGATGGCCAGCCATCAGGAGAGGACAGCGATCGAGAACGGAGCGGCGATGATCTTGAAGGGTCCTGCCAGCAAGTGCCCGAAGATACTAAAGAGTATTGGTGAAGTGTTCTTTGAAAAATGTGCCAAACACCCGAATAAGATCTTTCAGGTATGTATTAATTGTTTTTGGGTAGAACTTCTTTCTATTTTGGCGTAGTCATATCAGGATTAATATTTAGGCTTATTTTTTAGTATTTTATCCACTAAATTCACCATAAAATGTACCGGTTAGTTACCATATTAAAGATACATAACAGGCCTATTAACTATAACACAAATAATATAAATGTTTTGGGAACATAAACGACATATATCGTTTCAGTATTTTTGCCGCAATTGGTTCACAGTATATTGTTTTGGAGTATGTAAAGTGTTTAATCTTACATCAATATACCGCGAAAATGTGTAAATTCGTTCAACAATTTTTGTTACAACTCCGATGAAAGTTTACTACTGCAAATATAATTGCAAATGATTGGTTTTGGAATGAACAGAAACAATTTTCTTTATCAACAATATTATTTGTTCTATTAATTAATTATTTTTACTTGAAGCCTGTCTTTGTTTATTACTATTTTTGTATCATGCCCCTTAGATATATATTTCTTTGGTACAGTCTTGTTTATTGTTCTTATTACTTTTTGTGTTGTCCTCTTTTCCAACACGTATCTTAACGCTATTTTCCATATTATGCTTATTAAAATTTCAGAATGGTATTAAGTCGTGCCCAGGTTGATATTAAAAAAGGCAATATTTATAATGAACTCTTTTCCACACCACCTACGACGGTTTTAGATTTACATTGAACTCTTGCGCGGGTTTTCATATAACAAGTAAATTGAAAAGTCCCCGGCCTGACACATAGATGGCGCTACTAGAATTAAATCCACATGTTTTTTAGTTAGCCCTAACCCTTAAAAGATACATGTATAAATTTGACGCTGTCGGATCATTAGTTTGTGAATGATAGTATTTTGAGTGAAGCAACTTTTGTTATTATGAAAAAAATTGATAAAAAGGAATTTTGCGTGTTAATAAAATATTGCTTTTTGAAGGAAAAAAGCACAGTTGGAGCAAAAAGTTGGCTTGATGCCGAGTTTCCGGACACTGTCCCAGGAAAATTAACCATCAAGGATTGGTATGCTAAGTTTAGAGGTGGTGAAATGAGCATCGAAGGCGATGAACGCAGTAGACGCCCAAAAGGGGTTGTTAAAGACGAAAACATTTAAAAAATCCACAAAATGATTTTAAATGACCGTAAATTAAAATTGAATGAAATAGCAGACACTCTAAAGATATCAACTGAACGTGTACATCATATTACTTACGAATATTTGGATATGAGAAAGCTCTGTGCAAAGTGTTTGTAGATGATCAAGCGTACTCTGTGCAAAGTGTTTGTAGATGATCAAGCGTACTAAACACGAGATTTTGCATCTATATGTGACAATGGACTAAACATGGCTCCATCATTTCACTACGAAGTCTAATCGACAGTCATCCGAGTGGACTGCACACGATAAACCCGCTCCAAAGCGTGGGAAGACGCAATAGTCGGCTGGCAAGGTTATAGCGTCTTTGGGATGCGCATGGAATAATTTCTAATGACTGCCTCGAAAAAAGACGAACCATCAACAGCGATTATTACATAGCGTTACTGGACCGTTTGGAGGTCTAAATCGTTTAAATCGGTTGCATTTGAAGAAAAAGGAAGTACTGATTCACCAAGACAATGCACCGTGTCACAAGTCAGTGAAAATGATGGCAAAAATCAATGAATTTGACTTCGAATTGCTTTCTCAAACACCGTATTCTCCAGATCTAACCGCCAGCGACGGAAGAAATTTTCATCGAATGAAGAGGTGATCGCCGTGTGAGGTGAGGCCTATTTTCAAGCAAAGGTTAAATCGCACTACAAAAGTGGCATCGAAAAGTTGGGGGGTCTCTGTAATCAGTGAATCACCCTTGAAGGGAATAAAAATGTTGAATAAAAAAACTAATTTTGCCAAAAAAATGTGTTTTACTAGGGTAGGCCGGGGACTTTTCATTTGACGTGTTACCAATAATATATTTTATACCTGGTATAAAATAGCATGCACGATATAAGTTCTGTAACTTTTGTATTATCTTTTTAAAATTTTTTTTTTCGGAGAAATTATTGAATCAATAATCCAAGATTCACATCAATGTGGAATATTGTAACTCTGTGAAGTGGATAGAGTACATATGCAAATATGTTAACAAAGGTAGCGATACGGCCGTCTTCGCTGTAACTAATGCAAATTACGAAATATTACAGTACGAGATGGGTCGTTATGTAAGTTGTAACGAAGCAATTTGGCGTATGTTTTCATTTGCGATCCATGAAAGACACCCTACAGTAGTCCATTTGGGAGTCCATTTAGAAAATGGCCAGGAGAAAAAAAGTTGAGGAT
Source organism: Rhynchophorus ferrugineus (assembly GCF_030347505.1). NCBI lineage: Eukaryota > Metazoa > Arthropoda > Insecta > Coleoptera > Curculionidae > Rhynchophorus > Rhynchophorus ferrugineus. Next base: position 19,552,001 of record NW_027472585.1, on the reverse strand, counting down.
TCGAGATTGTCGAGGATCTCAATGCGACCATTCAGAATTTTCTTCCGGGACAGTTGGTTTCCTTCAAATCAGTCGACACCGTTATGAACCAGGACGACGTAGTCAACTATCCCACGGAGTTCTTAAATTCACTGGAATTGCCTGGATTACCACCTCACAATTTGAAGTTTAAAGTAGGATCAGTTGTCATCATGCTGCGTAACATTAATCAATCTCGACTATGCAATGGAACAAGACTGACTGTGAAGAAGATGATGAATAACGTCATTGAGGCAACAATCATAAAGAGAAAATACAAAGGAGAAAATGTCTTGATCCCGCATATACCGATCCCGATGATTCCAACGGATTTACCATTCGATTCTAAACGTTTACAATTTCCAGTACGTCTGGCCTTTGCGATTACCATAAATAAATCTCAAGGCCAGTCGTTGGAAGTTTCTTGTCGGAATCAACTTGGAGTTCCCTGTTTCGCGCATATACAATTATAAGTCGCGTGTTCGCGCGTCGGAAAACCGTCATCTTTGTTTATTTACGCACCACAAAACAAAACAAAAAATATAGTTTATCAGAAAGCTTTAAATTTTTTAACAAACTGTATCAGAACTGTGTGTGTCTGTAAATATCTAATTGAAACCTTATATATAGCCAGTATTTCAGGAAAACTCTGTTTTTTAAGTATGAAACATCATGTGTAATTAATCGAAAATAATAATAAAAATGCATTAATACCGAGCATTTTTTAAATTAATTACGGATTATTAGGTCCCTTATTTATCGATTGAGGCAGTACGAAGTCTGCCGTTCAGCTAGTCTCATTATAATAAAATATAAATTATCACAAGTAAAATTATTTTCAGAACTGTAATAACTTCAGAGCATAACATATAAATATACATGATCTTTTCTTACTTATATGTTATAAACATAAATATGAAATAATAAATAAAGTAATACATGTTTGTGTCCTAAAACAGAGATGTATATTTAACTTTAGAATGCATATTAAAACAATACTGTACACAATTAGTTAATCTACTTTTTACAATTTAGAAATGTTTAAAAAATCAAAATAATTGATACGAAGTTCAGACAATAAACAATTTCATATAGTTAGATACTTTATGACATTAATCGTTAAACACTGGAATGTTAGTCAATGCTTTAAAATGTATTATTAATTTACTGTTAATAATTCATAATTTCCTCTATTTGTGCTATGTTGGATATATGCAAATTATGTAGTTAGTTCCATTTTAGTTGCTGCATATTTTCATTACTTCATTTATGTATTCATATAGTCTTTGAAATATTTGGTTATTGCTTTCTTAAGATATGAAATTACTAATGAAACGTCCAATGATCAGAAGTTAATACCATTAATTTCCATTTTTATATCATTTCATTTGCCTTCCAATTTAAAAAACTACACTTACCTCTCGGCGTTTTTCGGTAAAACGTAGCCAGATTTTGATTTGCGTTGCGTCGGACAGAGCCTAAAATATTTGTTTATTGTTAGATCTATTCCTGATGGCTTGGTTTGAGCGTATTTCATTTTATTGGAATTTATTTATTTGTAGCATATTACATAAATATTTTAGGCATCACCAGGCGAAATAAAAGTCTATAGACCTATATCACTGCTGCCAGTAATATATAAGGTTTTTGAAAAACTCCCGCTGAAAAGAATAAAATCGATCAGAGAGAAAAAAACTAATACCAACACACCAGTTTCGATTTATTAACAAGCACTTAACAATTGACCAGGTCCACAGAATAACAGATGTTATTGAAAAAGCCCACGAAAGTAAAAAAGTATGCTCAGCTATATTTTTAAATGTAGCACAAGCCTTTGATAAGGTTTGGCATGAAGGCCATGGCTAATGTGTTCAGAAACTACAGAAAATGCTACCAAAACAACACACCGACCTATTAAAATCATACATTACAACCAGAATGTTTGTAGTCAAACAAGAAGAAGCTTACTCTACAAAGCTAAAGCAGGTGTACCACAAGGAAGTCTACTGGGACCAATGTTTTATCTACTTTACATTTGTGATATACCACAAATGGAAAATATCACGATGGCTACATTTGCTGATGATAGTGCGATTATAACTACCGGAGACAATAGTGAAGAAGCCTTACGAAAATTACAACAGGCAAGTGACAATATAAATAATTGGACGCAACCTTGGAAAATAAGAACTAATTAAAGTAAATGTGTACATGTACCGTTCACCTATAAACAGACCGTACAAGCACCAATAACATTAAATAACACTATCATTCCATATAGCAACAATGCTAAATATCTTGGAATGAATCTCGACGCAAAACTTCGCTGGAAAATTTACTGGCTAATTGGAAGAAAATCACAATTATCAGTACATAATAAATTGCTATTATATAAGAAAATACTGAAACCTGTATGGACATACGAATTTCAATTATGGAAATGTTCTGCAAAGAGTAACATAAACAAAATACAAATTTTTCAGAACAAAGTCCTGAGAAGTATTGCGCGCACCCAATTACTACATGGCTGACTACCTACATTGAGACCTTCAGATACCCACGTCAGTCAAGAAATCAAGAGAATTGCAAGGGGGCATGAGGAAAGACTCCATTCTCATACGAATATTGAAATATTGCAACTTTGGATACCACCAGAACAGGTCACAGACTCAAAAGAATCAAACCATTTGATCTTGTGTAGTGTTGTGTAATGAGGTGCATATATTAAAAAATTCAGTAGTGACATGTATAAACATTATTTCACCAGAGACTGAGTTAGGGTCGATGGGTCCTCTTAGTTATATATCTAGATTTAAGTTAGCATAAAGACAAATTGTAGGTTAGTCGAAAACGACTAGTAACAATGTATGAATTAAATTTAAAAAATTAGGCGTAAAAATTCTCCTTCGATATAAGCTTTAACTGTGCCAAACTTCACGTTTCTAGGTACCTTCAATTTCCTAAAAAAGAATGCAAAATTTTCCGATGCAAACCGAAAATATGTAGATTTAAATAACTTATAGTAACATTTCCGTCAATCTAGTGATATACAACTGAAAAAATATACCCTCGATCTATTCTATATAATAAAGTTTAAAGCCGATAATAAATTACCTAATCAACATTTACCGTACTTTTATCTGTTTACTTAACTGAAAAAACATGTTGAATGTGTGATACTTTGATAGAAAAAAATATGTAACATTGGAATAACAGTTTGCTGTGAGGTCGGTAAAACATATGTAGGCGTTTCAGTTATTTCTAATCGTTAATTTGAATTAATATTAGAACAGAAATTAAACAACAATTATTTTATACCATTTTCATTTTCTTTCAAAAGGTCCTCAAAAGTAATTTCTAATAGCAAGTGTTGCAAATATTAATCCTGAAAAATGTATTCTTATTAATATCATTTAATTTTTGTGGAAGATAATATTTATTATAAGAATATATAAAACGGCATTGTTGAGGAACCTGTATCGGGACCTGGCGATGGGAATTCTGAGATGTACACTTTTGGATATAAAGGCCGGCGCCTTGACTAGAAATGATATAATTTCCATATAGTAATATATAGAGTGTTAACTTAATACAAATAATTTCAGAATTGTTTTACGTGGCCTTAGCAAAGGTGCTGAGAACGGCATTTCGCTGAATTTCATTGATTAGTTTAAATTACCATTACAGGCACCTGTAATGAAAATATTTTATAAGGGCAGCACTTCATTGGTCGACGATTTCATACGTATCACGTGACTAACCTCTGACGTCACATTCTACTGATCAATTAAGTTTTAATAATTAATAAAAATTAATAATAAAACTAAAATGTAATTTTTCAAAACCATTTATTAATATAAAATTCTGTATAAATACAAATATTATATATATGAAAAAGCTAAAAGATAAGAATATATAATGTATATATATATAATGTATATAAATAAAATATAGATAAAAAATAATTAAATGCTGCAATCTAATTGAAAACATAACATATCTCGTGAGAAACATAATCAAAATTGTCTATAGCTCTTTCCCTTTTTTTATATATTTTTAGTGCTATATAGAGTGTTATCAATTCAAATAAGATGTATTAAAGTTTCTATCTTATCGTTCCCTCATACTGAAAGCAAAGCAGCACAGCTGAAAGTCTGTTTCTGTTAATATTTGACCTAATTGTTCAACACAAAAATATATGATATACATCAGAATGGAGAAAACATACCAAAAAGTAATACTTTAAAGAACAGCAACAAAAAAATCAAACATATGATATATTTCAAAATTACTGCTGTGCTCTTATTATGGTAAAATCGAGAAGTTAAAAAGACAGCTTAAGCATCTATTAACAATATAATAAAACAAGCATGATAATCTCTTGTTTATAAAATCAAGCTCACCTTGTTGGGTTGCAAATTGTATTATACTATTTTGTATTAATGTATTTTATTAACATTCTTGTTGAAAAAGTTATCTCGGTTAAGGAGCCTTAAGCCAAAATATTAATATAAGTATAAGTATCTTGACCAATATACATTTATTTTAAGTAAATGAACACCTTCAAAATAATTAAGTTTTAAATTGATGGCACTTTACAAACAACTTTCTAAAGGGTAACAAAAAATTTTCATGTATTATTATTACATTTACCTTCAATGTAATTTTACCATTGCCTCATTTGGGCACATTTTGGATTTAGAGTGTGGGTAATATGTTCATAATTTCTTCTGTTACATTGCTGTGAATAATAATATATAGGAACACAAATGCTTCATATAAATAATTCTATACGTACCAGGTAAAAGCAATGCTAACTCACACAAACTCACACAAATCCTTAATCTTGCTAACTTGGGGTGCTTCTTCCAAGGAAAACTACGTCTGGTTTTTATTTCCGCACATGCACTGGATACACAAAACTTTTGAGAATGAAGATAAATTAAAATCCAATAATAGTGATTATATTTCAAGACAAAATAATTTATATCAGACACACAAAAATGTCGTCGTAAACAAACTGAAACAAACAATCGGGTTATAGAAATGAGCCACTCAAATGCCTTTGTAGGCCAACTCAAATAAACCAATCAAAAAAGTGGTATCAGAGTCGCCATTGAATGGACCACGCAAAACATTTCCTCGGTTTCGCCTATTTAAGTTAAACCCCTATATTTACCCTATGATAGTTTCTTGGAGTATCTCGAAGGGTACTTGTTGACGTAGTTGATAGACGAATGTTATTGTAATCACCGTTGTAATACCTTGTATATTATCAAGATAGTGACCAATATAATGATTTGCTGAATATTTGTATTTTATTTACCAAGAAATAAAAGTATTTCTTACATTATATAGATAAAAAATGTCTTTATTACTATTTCTCCCTATTTCTACCCTAACGCTTGTCTATTAAAATATCCCACCCCATTAATTGTTTGGAATCAATTCGATTTTCGCGAAGTAATTTGTTAAAGTCAATACTAGTAAAAGGACAAGAGTCGAGGTAGCTAAATCTGGCGAATAATCTGACTGTCGAAACAGCCCATACTTTAATTTTGATTCTTTTGATTCTTTATTATATGGTCTATTAAGTGATTCGGAAACTTCGTATTACCTACATCTATATTACCAATTTTCTCCTACAATAACAATAGCTACTTCTTCGATTGTCGGTGTATTCTCGTATATTCATTGACAGTTGTTTTGTGAAGTGATTTCTTTATTAATCTCTTAGAAATTCAACAATCTGCTCGTGGGCAATAAATCTATTTTTACGATTTCCGTTATACAATATAACCATACCGATATGTAGAACAGTCTTTCAGAGTACTTTGTACTAATACTCTATTAGTAAGTAGTAAATTTGTTCTTGTATCTACAATTTTTTAAGATTATGGTAACTTTCTAATACAAAATTGAATGTTGTTGTTGTTGATAACATGTTGTGATTGCACCTTAAAACTACCTTTAAAATTGCTATATATTGCTATATATAAAATTGCCGCTATATTTTAATGCCTTAAAATACTAACAAACGATTGTCTTTTCTCCAATAGGCTAGATAATTGTATTAAACAATAAAAAAATATTGATTTGTAATAATAATATACCACAGAGATATTATTGAGAATGCATTTATTTTAAAATTAATAGTGGAAGTACTAACATTCTAACAGATATAAAAACATAAAATTTCAAAATTTGTCAGGTTAAGTTATCAACACCAATCAGAAGTGCTACGAAACATTAACGTCACACCGTTTCCGTGCCAAACACTCAAGCCTTCATCAAGCCGCTAGCGTCGCAGCAACAATCCACCAGGCATTCAGAAAAGGTCGCAAAGCTGGAACTATCTTTTTAGATGTTTCCAAAGCTTTCAATCAAGTACGGTACAACGGTTTAATATTCAAAGCAAAACAGCTTGGTTTAGCGAGGTCCTTTTAAGTGAGGATCGGTGACGCAGTCTCCTCTCGAAAACATATCTCCGTAGTCCCTCAAGGTGCTCCGCTAGCCCCTGCCCTGTTCAACCTTTACATAGATTATTTCCCACTCCACAAATATTCCCACACAATATTTTTTGCAGTTGATATAGCTTTCTTTACCACTGGTTACAGCCCCGGCGCTATTCGCGAGAGACTTCAAGTCGAACTGAACCAGGCGATTATTTGGTACAAATTATGGCGGCTGCAAATAAACCCGAGCAAAACTCAGGCTATTCTGTTACACCGCAAGAAACAGTTCCACGCTTATCGCCTCCAAATCGATAAAGTCTCTATGCCCTGGCTCCAGAAGGTATCATACCTCGGTCCGCAGTTCGACCGTAGGTTGCAATGATCCGCCCAAATCCAGCACGCTCATTCTACTCCTTTGTGGAAAAAGTAAACTCCCAATCCCCCAGAAAGCGACCCTGTATAAAATACTAGTTCCTAAAGTCTGCCGCTTCGCAGCACAGGTGTGGTACATGTACGTCTCTGAGAGACAACTTACACTACTCCAGGTGTTCCAATCCAAAAAAGTCCGCGAGTTACTCAATGTCCCATGGTTTATAGGAACGTGAACACTCACCTCGAATCAGGAATCCCATTCGTGATGACTTTTACGAACACGCTCAGTGTAAGGTTTTCCCTAGGCTAACTAACTCACGACAACATATTGATAAAATCACTACCCATTCACGAACCTCGGTAGATAACCAACTACGAAAATCTCAGTCGCAACCCAGGGTCTCTATTGCCCGCAAAACTGTTATCAAACTTCACTATCCCAAACCTTATGCGACATGAGCAAAAAACCATTTGGTTTTAGCTAATCGTTTTGGAACAAGAAAACAAACCGTTTAGCATGCTTTGATATAATTTGGATTATTTATATTATATTTCACAGGTAAAATATTGCTTTTATACTAGAAATGGAAAGATTAAATGAACTCGGGTTATCAAGAAAAATAACCTAAATTTACCCATAATCAACTCGTCGATAGTGACTTTACTATATGACTGTAACTGAAATAATAATTGAAAAAAGAACTTTTTATAGAACTGAAGTGAGTGAATATTCCCGATACATTAACTATGAAATGTGGTAAAATATTGAAAAACATTAAGTATAAAATAATTTTAGCGAGAAAACTAATAAATGCAGGTTCAATAATATCCAATAATAGAACAATTACCAGATGGGAACTGTGATAACAGAACTATTGAAATCAAGTTCCTTATATTTGCTAAGATAAATCACAATTGTATCGAGAAGAAACTTATTGAAAAATGTTATGGTGATAATTTGAAAATACAATTGCAAATTTATTTGACAGGGGTACCAAAATATTCATTTTGCATAGTTGATAGTAAATAGTTGATAGTAAATAAAATAGTAAATAGTAAATAATTGATAGTAAATAACTCGAAAAATGGCTTAAATATTTTTCATTGATTCATTTGATGATGAGTATTTAATTGTCTTAGACTTTCAGTAGCTCTGTGGAATGAAAAAGTGGATCTGGTATGGTGTAAAGTTATCATATGTAATATTTGGATAAATAAAATACACAAATTGTAATTTGTGTATTTTATGTAATGTTTATTTTACGTGAAGTTTAGTGACAACATTTGGGTTCACACAGCGTCTCTATCGATCGAAATTTCTGTTTGCTATAATACACACACACACACCAAGCTATAAAAACTTGATTAAATTCCATTGTTCAATCAAATATGTAAATGCTACCCTTAACATGGTGAATTGTAGGCCATCGAACTGATAGATGTACAAGATAATGTTTCCTTGTAATTTTATCATGATGGGGTTTGATTTATAATAAGTGTGAGGGCTTTTATTTAATTAATACTCTTCTTTGTACCTTAAGAAAAAATGGTCGTTCACTAGTGAATAGCAGTGAATGTTCAGTGAGTTCAGTTAGAATAGTGTTTGGTTGGCAATCAATCAATAATTGTAGAAAAGACTTCATGCACACTTATGACCATACCATAACATTATATTAAATATAATTTTCGTGTATCCTTTGCCTATGTACACGATTTCCAGTCCCTCTCAAACGTAACCTATTACCATTTTCTGTCTCTCGCCAGTTATCAATGTGGTTAGCACGTCGATCTTCGCAGTAGCCACGTTGATTGTCGTAAATTTTATTTACATCAGCGACCGAAGTGAGGTAGTCTTCTCTATGAAGTTGTAAATAATAAAAGTAAATAAAATTATCAGTCACTAAATTTGCGCCTAAAAACTAACAAATGTGAAATACATTTACAAAGTATGCTTTACCGTAAACAGTTAACATATATTTAACTCTATTCTTTGTAAAATTTACTCGTCCGCAATTAAAATTTAATTCGTAATCATCTACAAAAAATGACTACATTTATACGAAATATAAATCATGCTAAAGTATTAACCGTCAGTGCCTAAATATTATATTCAACGTTTAATTCTAATTGTATATTCTAATTGCGGTTTGATAATTTTAGCCGCTAGTTTTAATCAGTATTCAACATTATTCGACAACCAACAAAAATATCACTATTTTGTGGCAGTGAAACTGTTGACGAAAGTGACTAGGGATGTCGAAGAAATATTGATACTTTTGGCCGACATATTGATATATCGATATAAAAAAATTAAATATATTTCTGAAACATTATAATAAAACTTTTAGTTATTTGCAACAAAGCTTTAAACATGTAGCGACCTCGAGAGGCATGTCGAATTTTACATCGTGGACTTAACGTTCAACAAAGTACCCGGAAATATAATCCCAGATGTTGAACACGGGCGGGGTGCCAGCAGCGACAACTAGAACACGATAACGAACACCTGGCAACCCTGAGACGTTTATCTGGATATTATTGAAGGGTATTTCGATGATTGAGTAACCGAGCATCGTTTGGTTTCGACGTGACACCATCAGCCATCCGTTTGATCTATTTTGTATTTTCTATATTTTTTATATTGCAAATAAATAACGGTCACATAATGTAAACACCACCGTTTCATTTTGTTTTACCTCCATTCAGCGAGCCATATAACATTACCCTAAAAACATTATAATAAAACTTTTAGTTATTTGCAACAAAGCTTTAAAAGTTGGTACTTAATTGTAAACGGTTAGTGCACTTTAGTACTTAATATCAAAGGTCTATTATAATATTGCTAGTTCTTTAAACATTTAGAGATTTCGATATTTTTTTGAGTCGATATATCAATATTTTTATTTTTTATTAAAAATATCTATATATATCTTATAAATTATCGATATTTTTCATAGTTTTTGTAAAAAAGTTGGTATTTTTTCTATTTCCGTCATAATTATTCCATATATTCTCAACATATAATCTTTCCTGGACTACAACTATTTCAAAACTAGAACTATCCAAATCGGATTAGTCGTTGTTCCGAGTTTTAATAAAATTAACCAACAACAAAAAACCTAGCACATAGATGGCGCTCGTTTTATTTCATTCACTGCTTTTTTAATTAGTACTAACCTTCAAAAGAAAGCTGTTAAAATTTCATGATACTCTACTCATAAGTTTGTGAGTAATTGTACTAAGCGTGACATTACATTTGCTTGTTTACTGCTTGTTGATGTGAAAAAATACCGTTTAAGCAAGTGTTTGCTGACTTCGAAGTCGTCGTAGAGATACCGATTATGCAGAACGTAGTGGACGTCCAAAAAAACGTAATAACGCCAGAAATCATAAAAAATCCGCTAAATCGTTTCGAACGATCGAAAAGTGAAGTGGCGTGAGTTAGCTAACATCCTAAAGATATCAAAAGGATTTTTTGGTTTTATATTGTATGAGCATTTGACTATGAAAAGTGGATATCACGTTGACCAAAAACAAAAATGTGTTGGTTATTCTGATCAGTTGTTGATCATGTTTAAATGTAACAAACCAGAATTTTGTATCAATGTGTGACAATTAACGAAACATGGATCCATCACTTCACTCTGGAGTTGAAACGACCGTAATCTGAGTGGACGGCCACTAGTGATCCTCCTCCAGCGCGACCGAAAGACAATAATCTGCTTGAAAGGTTATAGCCTCGACATTGTGGGATATGCGTGGTGTAAAATTCATCGACTATCTTAAGAAGGGAAATACCATCAACAGTGAATATTATATAGCGCCATTTGAGCGTTTTAAATTCTAAATTGCAAAGAAACAACCGCACATGGCAAAGACAAACATTTCCATCAATTCGCTAGATTTGGCTTCCAGTGACTACTGGCTATTCGCAGACCTCAAAAAAGTACTCTCCGGTAAGAAATTTCACTCGAATGAAGAGGTTATTGCTGAAACCGACGTCTATTTTGAGGCAAAACATAAATTGTTCTACAAAAGTGGTATTTAAATGTTACAGCGGCCATATGGCTTTTTATGGATATTATGTTGATGAATAAAGCCAATGTTGAACAAAAAAAGACCTTTTCTTTGTTACGCCCGCCATTTTTGAGCCCATATATTATGTGTATATATCATGTCTTGCTTATTTTTTGCTCTACATTTCATTACACAAACTGAATTCCGGACTGTAGCTCAATATTTTTGCTTTACAGATAGAAGCTGACACTGGCGTGGAAGAGACTTACGCACAAGCCAAACTTCGATCAATTCGTTTGGCCCTGGTTCTCAATAAGTACGTCAAACCCGGTGATACCACACTAATATGTTCAGAAAACACCATAGACAATGTCATTCCGATTTTGGCGACGCTATACATAGGCGGCATCGCTTCCTCCATCGACCCCAAAGACACCGTGGATGATGTGGTCCACGCCATGAGCTACATCAAACCTAAGGTGGTTTTCACAGGTATGCCTACATCAATTTTTTAATCAATTCAATGAAATTCGTCTTGAATGTTTTACGTAACACTTAGAACCGAGATCATCAAAATTGCTGAAGGAAGCTTATGCCAAACTGCAAAAGGACGACCCCAGTTTGTGTGTGAAATTCATTACCATTGGGGGAAGTGAGGAAAATGACGGCGAGAATTTGTTGATCGATGATTTAACTATAGAACATCATGAAGAAAATGATTTCAATATACACCCACAGGTAAGTACATATTTTTTCGCTAGAAAATATCATCAAATCAGGTCAAAAGAACGATGTTGATTTTGTAGTAATTAACTATTGATAATTTTGATAATTTTCGCACTTCTTCAGCACTTCAAAGGCAAGCCATACTCCATCGATCTGAACAAGTCGTAAACGGAAAACGCTATATAAAGTGGTTAGGATACGCCAAAGTTTCTATTACAGTTTATCTTTTAAGCAAAAGGCAGCAAAAGGATAACTTTGCGTCTGTTAATCACTATAGCTGGTCTTTTTTAACCGACTTCAAAAATATAATAAATATATAAATCAATCATATATAGATAAAATAATCAGATATTTGGGTATAATGTTATTGCTGAACTGATGTGATGGAAAATCGGAAATAGTTCAGCGTAAAAGCCATTCAGTTTTGTTTTTTAATCACTAACCATATCGAATAAAGAGGCGTATAAATACCGCAGTCAACTGCTTCTATGGTAGTAGTAAAGGTAGAGCGTTCAGCTCATATGCGGAAGTCGCAGGTTCAATTCCCTACGTGAGCTACAACTTTTTGTTGTTCTAGTTTGATTAGAACATTTGTCAAATCACCTAGACTAGGTAGCGGACACCGGGGCCTGAAGCGCTTCTTAATTTTAATAACTGTTTCTTTATTCTTATTTTTCCTCATACAGGCTGCATTTATACTTAGTCTACCCATTGTAATACTTAACAAAATAACTCCGTAATTTATTGAGTAAATATCAAACATTAAAAGAGAAAAATAAAATATTATTAAGTCCAAACTATACAAAAATGGTAATATAAATTTGTGACAAAATTAAATTATGAACAAACAAATCGAATATGTTGCTCGGCACCGACTTCAAACTTATTAGTTAGTAGTAGTTAAAATAATATTGTAAATAGATATTTAGGTTTAGGTAGGTATTAAGGTAAATTTTATGTATATAGTAAAATATAAAATGCGTGTAGTAGATAGGTGAAATAAGGTTTTTGTTTATTTTTATTTAGTTATTACAACGATTATGATATACATATTTTGTTTTAAAACGTTTTTCTTTTTGTGTTGAAAGTTTGATTATTTTTTACTTTTCAGTGAGTTCCTCATTTATTTTTTTGAAGTCTGTTCAATTTTTTTGTTAAAAATATTTTATTGTAGCAATACGTTGTTCAATTTGTTCAAGTGACGTTGGTAGACATGTATAGTAACAATTTAGTTCATGTTGGTAATGCACCAGTTCTTGCTATTTTTGGTATGTGAACAGGAAACATTTATGACTATTAATATTTCGCTTTGGTGTCGACCTATGTGACTTTTTTGGGTTAACTCGAGACTTTTTATGCTTGGGATTGTTGTAGTAGTCCTATTTTTCATCCCCAGTCACTATACACCGTAGATAACATCTCTCCTCAACTAAAAAGTAATGAAACAGTGAGGTTAAACCAGTTCGAAATGGTATTTTCAGTAAAATTCGTGTGGTATCAAGTTTTCCTCACTTTGTAACTTTCTCATCGCATGGTAACGTCTAGAAACCGCTGACTGGTCAAGTCTTAAATGTTATTTGATAGTTTGAGAAAGATTGAAACGTTCTTGTTCATTCAGGACGTTTTTTGTTAATGACTTGAAAATCACTGCTTCAAGTGATGGAATATGACAGAGCAATATCCCCATAGAATTCTAATAGTGCTAAATGTAATAATATTTTAAAACCATCGAAAGGTTAAATGTTTAATTTAATGCTTTGTTTACATTCGTATTTTTTTTTAAACATTTTAAAGTCTCCTCCACGGTCCTAGGCAATAATCCTTCCGACTGGTCAGTGACCAACTTAGAAACCATCACAGAAGACATCCGGTCTTACCCAGCCTAGTTGCTGGCGTGACTGGGATGGTTATTCCTTGTCGCCCTAGCAGGATTCGAATCCGTGACTATCGCCACAGTAGGAGGACCGTCCTGTCCCCTCGGCCACTACGCCAACGACGCCGTCTCATTGGCATGGCCTACATTAATACCATTAAAATTAACGCGACAAAAATAGTTTACAATAATATAATTTGAAACAAAACCAATTTCCTGTTTCTTAAGACCAAATTTAGGTCATTATTGATGAAATGAAAGCTTTTAAAAAGTTTTGTAAAGTTCCAAATAACCGTTAATTAGATGAAATGGGGTCAAGACTGTTTGGAAACATAGTGTTTATTCAAATTCGAACATTTACCCATATATAAAGTATTGTTAAATTAATTTCCAATTAATCAAGTCTGGCTAGTTTTTGTTGTTTGTTATTTATTTAATTTCATGATATGTTGTCCGTAAAGATATAGTCCAATGACCTGATTCCTATAGAACATCTTAAATTACAAAATGCCTTTGTAGTTTTACTAAAATTACGATATTCTACTACATATGATGCAGATTAGTTGTTGAAATTGATTATGTTCATTCGTCACTCAAGAATGAGTAAGTGAAACATTGCCTTTTTTTTGAAAAGATATAAAACAATAATATTTTGATAAATCCTTTTTATTCCATAATAACACATATTTCACTGTTAAAAGAGTTATCAAAGCCATTTTAACCAGGAAAATCTAAAACTAGGGTGTAAAATACAGCCTTGAAAACATTGATCAATAATTTCAATGAATATTGTTTCCAGTTTTATTAGACATGTTTTAAGTATGTTCTAATTATCAAGTCTTTACTTATCTTTTGATTAGCGATATTTAATGATGAAAATGCAAGGCAAAAATGTAAATAACTGTTAAATTCGTTGGTTTTAACATTTATCTACATAACCATGATGCTGCCATATTGCAATATCTCGTCATATCGCCATAGTAATAATAAGTTGTAGAAAATGATGGAAAATTGTTTTCTTTTTTTTCCTGCCTTTTTGAAAACATTCCATCAATAAGTAACTGGCGCTTGCAGTGATGATCAACTTTCCAGCCAATAGCACTGCTTCAAACATTCTCACCATAGCTATCCTCGCCTCGGAACATCTGAGTCTACTATTTTTCAGATCGTTTTCTATAAGTTTAGTCTTTTTCGGAGTTGTTCGCTATGTCTTTCGCTAAAAAAATCGATTTCGCCATAAAATTCCTTCAGTTTTCACTCGACAACAATTGTAATCTATGAATGTATTCTTCAATTGTGCATTGATTGTCGCATTTTAAGCTAATGCCTTGACTTCTCACGACTTCTGAGACAAACATGTAGAATATGTCTTAAACATCGCATTTGCAAGCCCTCAACTTTGCATACGCCAGACTGTAACAATGTCCAAATCCGTAACAACTGACAAGATAAGCGTTCGAAAGAGGTGAATTATAGCCTTGGTTGTAATATTTTCTGTCTTCCGCGCGCACCATCATAGAAAAGCAGAACATCCTGTAGCTTGACCAGTTCGGCTTATTACTTCGAGGGTAGATGCCACATTATTCTCCTGTCTTATTGATGTCGACTACTAGAATCCCTACACCTGGTTTAACTGAAGCTCGTTGAGATCTACAACCTTTATTCCCTTGATTTTTTCTGTATTAATTTTCGAATTATTTGGCTCGACAGTGCAAATTATACCATGAAGAATATTGGGAGCCCTAACGTCTGTATCAGCGATTATGAGATTCTTCAAAGAGTTAGTAGCATCATATTTAACGCCATGGTTGTTTATTACAAACATTTTGCATTATTGAAGCCACCACTATGTTGAAAAGCAGTGGAGAGATGAGATGTCCTTGGCAAATACCGACTAGATCCTCAAATGAACTTGATAAATCATTTCGCACTCTACCACAGCTAGCGAAATTATCGTAAAACGCCTGAGGGAGTCTAATTATTTTTAGGAGAATAGTTTTAGCTTCCAAAGAGTCAGTGTATGCAGTCACATGCTTTCCATACTTAATAAGTTCCTCCATTAGCATTGATGGACCTACCTCCAAATCGGCACCTACGCCATTCCACCACTCTAGCTTTAGTTTTTGCTTGACATCTCAATTTAATTCTCAGTATTTCTCCAGATCGATTGCCTTTGCTTGTTTTAATCTTTTACTATTTGTAAACCTTCATCAAATATCCAGGTCTGTATTTAAGGTTGAGTTGGCGGACATATTTTGGTGGCACACTAATAATTGTTTCAGATGTTTGCTTTTCTGTCAACGTCAATATCTGTATAATGTAGCTATTACAGTGGCTGGAAATTATTGTCTTTTCGATTTAAAATGCATGAAAGACATATTGGTCAAATAATGCAGTGCAATACAGAATAAAGTGTACACTTTAACGGTGGTCAATATTTTAATGTGTACTCTTCCGGATTCAATCGTGCTCAGGCCTGATGAGAAAGCAGTGATTGCGATTTTACATTTCGAGCATTCTGAAGCGATAATCTTTTTCTCCCAGACGTCGTGTTGCGTTTATACATTCATTTCAACATTCAACATTATGAAAATCGAAGAAGCAGCTTTTGTGACAGATCACAAGATAAAAAGACCAATATATCACCCAGTACATGTAAAAACCCATTTGCAATATCCACCTAGAGGAAACTACAACATTTTTATGTCCTGAGTGTAAAAATAATGATTGAACTGTTCAAATTATAATGGTTTTATTTTTAATAAATATTGCAAAGCCAAAAATATTGTGGCTTTGCAAAAAGTCATGCATAATTTATACAAGTTATGGAAGGGCTACAGTGGGGTCATTTATGTAGAACGGTTCTGGAAAGGCTAATTAAAAAAACTTATATATAAGGCCTTAACTTATATATATCTGTGCGGATATTATCGGATGTTGGTGTGGCTGTTAAGCTTTTGATCCTACGGATACTGCTGCTTCATTGTTGCTTTAGCATTTGAATCTGGCCTATGGACGACGTTGAAAATAAACTACTTTTCTAACAGGACTGTCGTAATCGACGCTGTGGGGTTCGATGTTTCGATAACGTGGTAGCTCATTTTCTTCGATGATGAAGTGTTGAAAATTCTGATGCCACGGTGAAAACATGTCGAGTTTACGGTAACTTCAATCGGTAACTTCTGAGGCTGCTCTTTGACTAATTCATAGCCACATATGTTACAGTATTCAAGGACGATACGAGTATACAAGTAACGATGGTATCCGATCGAAGCTGCCGAAACCCTTTCAAATCAAAATGTCTGCCGATAAAACTGAGAATGACCGAAGAAAGACATAATGATTTAACTATGTTATGGAGCTGAAAGAAATGACTAGTCGAAAATCTGATATACGGTGAAAATTTGATGTTAAAAGCTCTGAGGTTTCAGAAGATTCCCGAAAAAAAAAAATTTTTAGAAGAAATGGAAAAATAAAATCAAACTTATGAAATTCTTTGTTCTAGCACTTTTTGGCTATTTTGTAGAGCACTACTCTATATTATAAAATTCGACATGCCTCAAGGTCGTTACAGATACATAAAGGAGAGTTGATCAAATGTCACAAATATTTTTAAATTAAAAAATGTTTTTATCTAGTCTATAAAAAATAATGATAGTTTCATTAGATTTGTTAACACAGCGAGAGATAGAGAAAGAGAGAAGGAATATAGATGAAATGAACAAGTACTAGGGAGAATAAACTATAAACAGTAATTTTTACTATTTAGCTTAGTACCGGTATTGGTAGCAGCTGTGCTCGACTGTAGCGACTGAGCGGGAGGCACCTTTTTAGGTTTGTATTTGATTCCCCTCGTATATTTAAGCAAGACAGCAAGTACTATTCTCGGAATTTGGCAAAGAATTTTAATTCAAATGAACACTAATCTAATCATAAATCTAAAAATATCCAACATCGATGCATGTTTATGTCTTTCGGACTTACTGTTTAGTAGAGTATGTCATCCTACACAAAAAAGGCTGTTATATGTTCAGTTATTCGTAGTATCCGAAACATTTTACTCTTAAATTATAACAAAATTTAGAAACCCAAAATTGCACTTTCCAAATAAATCCAAAGTAAAATAAATATATTTTCTAAAGATAGAAAGAGACAGAGAAAAAATTTATTAACAGAATGACACAGGACCATAAATATGAAGAAACTGAAATACACCTGCAAAATTCCTTTATATTTTGTTTTTCAGGATCCTTTCGACACTGCTGTATATGTTTTTACTAGTGGAACCACTAGCAAACCCAAACCGGTAGCCCTGTCTCACTTCGGCGTATTGCACGGCTTCAAATGCCTGGTGGAGTACGTACCTCGCGAAATTGACTCGCTGCAAAACTGATATTATGTATTACAGTGAGATAGATAACTGCAAACCGGACGTTCTGATACATTTCGCATCCCTCTACTGGATTTCTGCCATCCTGCTAACGGGAATCACCATCGTCAATGGAGGAACCAAGATAGTAGCTCCAAAGATACCGGCCCTGAATCTTTTGGAGTTAATCGAGAAATACAAAGTAGGTAAAAGGTAAATAACATGCTTCGTAATAAATGAAGATATTTCATTAATGTGACAATAATATTTTTTTATTTATTTAAAATCGCCTCAACATATAGTATATTCAAAGTTTTTTTAGTAATGCATCGTGGATATTTGTGACGTCGAAACATTACAATGTTGCCGCATCAACTCTAAGTTTTAGTTCAGTTTGACTTTGACATACAAAAAAATTCTAATCTAAATAAAATAATTGAAGAAAAATGTTACCAAATATAATTTATTTTAACATTATAGTATATCTAATACATATATTATCGAAGGACTACAAACAAATAAGAACATAGGTATAATAGTTTGTAGGTTAGATTTGTTTTCTTTATACTGAAATATTTTCCACACCATCCATGAGGTAGAGTTTCTAGGCGAGTTTTTTTATGTAGTGTTACCGCCTTGGAGGCCTAATCCAACTAAATAACAATTGTATATCTGAGAAACGTATTTTACTTTCATTCTTTTATATTTATATTTATTTACTTTTTACGTTTAGTTCTTGTTTCCTTCGATGGTGTATTTAATTGGCAAGTCATCTTGGTATCACTATATTTTTATTTCTTGTACTACTACCTGTGTACACCATTCTTGATAAAATTAATCACTGAATTCTAATGCATTTGCCATATCTATAAAACAGTATTCATTCTCTCCTCATATCCTCATATATTATAACTTAATGCTTATGTTCAATTTTGAACAATTACAATCATATCTGTGCACACAAATCATTCACCCTCTGCAATACCATTTTCTACACTTATATTCAATTAATTATGTGTATACCTTTAGTTGTTTCGACTCTCATCACTCTGTCTCAGGAATTTCCAGCATTGCACAGCATTATCACATATCCTGAAAGTTTCTTTCAGTCGCTTTCACTTTACGACTCACTGCCCAATTTAATCACTAAACTGTTAATTTCTAATTTGTCTAAAACATGTTCACGATTCTACCAATTACTTCCTTTGTATGTCTTATCGAGTTCATCCAATCCGAAGGTCTTATGGTTGATCTGATGAGTCTATTCTCTTCCTTCCACATATCCAAACAGTTTTTGATGGAATATCCTTCTCAATCAGCAATATATCTACAATTAATTATTAATAAATATAATGACCAACAGTTTTCTTGGGTGAATCTAAAGTATTATTCTTCATTTTGTAAGTGATGTTATTCACAGTATCCACTGTAATATTTAGCACGACAGCAACCCGCTAAGAAACATTTTCAATAAAATTGTAGGGAGTTATATTATTTAATATCATCAAGCCAAAGGGTGCCTTCATTATCTCGTTCCTTTTCGAAATAACCTATTAAATCCGCAATCAATTTGTGATTCTGAATATCTATTGTTTTCGGTATTTCCACACAAAGTAATATGGTATATTACAGAGCGACTTAAAATTTATCAAATTATCAAAAGGCTAAAATAATGTTTGCCGGTTTATAACCTGTAATAATTATAACTAATATTTTGAATAATTTAGCGTACATCTGACAACCGGACGGCGACCAGATGTCAGACATATGCAAAATTCTTGAAAGCAATAGTGATAAGAGTTTTTTTAACTCTTACCTATAAATCATTGTGGCTGTATAATTAACTGTAGTTTTCAGATTTAGTATAATGTTAAAATAAATTATATTTGGTAACATTTTTGTTCAATTGTTTAGATTAGATTTTTTTGTATGTCAAAGCCAAACTGAATTAAAACTCAGTGTTGATGCCGCACCATTCTAATGTTTCGACGTCACAAATATCCACGACCCATTACTAAAAAAATTTTGAATATACTATATATATGTTATTCAGCAGTTAAAACGAGAATTTAATGGATTAACAATTATAATTTACAAGAATATATTAAAATACAGAGATACTATTTGTATATTATAAAAAAGGTAGAACAGAACATAAATGTGTATAGATAAAATAATTCATTACAATGTACAAGAACATGTCAAAATACACAGTGACACACGAATAAAATAGAACATAAATGTGTATAGATAAAATAATTCATTACAATGTACAAGAACATGTCAAATTACACAGAGTGATACACGAATAAAACAGAACATAAATGTCTATCGAAAATATAATTAATTACAATGTACAAGAACATGTCAAAATACAGAGTGACACACGAATAAAACAGAATATAAATGGCTATCGATAAAATAATTAATTACAATGTACAAGAACATGTCAAAATACACAGAGTGACACGAATAAAACAGAACATAAATGTCTATCGAAAAAATAATTAATTACAATGTACAAGAACATGTCAAAATACACAGTGACACACGAATAAAATAGAACATAAATGTGTATAGATAAAATAATTCATTACAATGTACAAGAACATGTCAAATTACACAGAGTGATACACGAATAAAACAGAACATAAATGTCTATCGAAAATATAATTAATTACAATGTACAAGAACATGTCAAAATACAGAGTGACACACGAATAAAACAGAATATAAATGGCTATCGATAAAATAATTAATTACAATGTACAAGAACATGTCAAAATACACAGTGATACACGAATTAAACAGAACATAAATGTCTATCGAAAAAATAATTAATTACAATGTACAAGAACATGTCAAAATACAGAGTGACACACGAATAAAACAGAATATAAATGGCTATCGATAAAATAATTAATTACAATATACAAGAACATGTCAAAATACACAGTAACACACGAATTAAACAGAACATAAGTGTGTATAGATAAAATAATTAATTACAATGTACAAGAACATGACAAAATAGAGAGTGACACATGAATAAAACAGAACATAAATGTGTATAGATAAAATAATCAGCCATATCATACTTGACTTTGGTACCTGGAATTAATATAAATGGAACTGGTCACAACTAATGCAATTATTGGTGTCATATATTGTTTCTTAGTTCAAATTTGTCAACGAAATAAAGGAGTTTGGACAGGTTTCTTGGGTAAATATCCCAGGTATCATGGGGGAAATCGAGTTCAGGTGACCAAAAATTGATATTCCATATTGTTGTGTCAAAATATATGATTGCGTGGCTCTGCAGTGTCCAAGAATGAGCAGATTTAGCTTGATCTGGAAGGATCAAAATTTACAAAGGATAATGAAGGAGATAAATCATGTTTTATTGACCTCAATTTTTTATTATCTTCAAATAAATCCAGGTCAACTGGATCAAAAAGATAAAAAGATCTCTGTATGATATTGTGTTCATAGCGAAGTCATTCATTTCAATTTCCTTGATTCCCTTTTGGTTCAGGACTCAGGAAATATTTGTGCTTAGTGTGGTCAGTTGGTATGGAATATTGGTTATATTTACAATAATTGGATGATTGTGAGTTTGTGAGTTGATGGTACTTAATGCACTAGAAGAGTCCGTGCAGATCAGCCATTCACCCGGTTTTCCATACAGAAGGTTTCTAGAAATTTCTGAAAAAAAAAATTCAAC
This sequence comes from Rhynchophorus ferrugineus, assembly GCF_030347505.1. Taxonomy (NCBI): domain Eukaryota; kingdom Metazoa; phylum Arthropoda; class Insecta; order Coleoptera; family Curculionidae; genus Rhynchophorus; species Rhynchophorus ferrugineus. The sequence continues at coordinate 19,530,447 of NW_027472585.1, read as the reverse complement.
AGTAAGGATGGTAGTATGTTTGGGGAGACTAACATTTAGGAGGAACTCTTTCATATCGCAGCACCAACCAAGAAAGATGTGGGAATCAGAAGGGAAATTTTATGTTTGGAATACATCTGAAGAACAAGATGTTTTTGTTTGGAACGCATATAAGATGGTAGTATCTTCCTATAGTAGGTTTTTTGGACCAGAGAATTGGTGATATGCTTGAGTGGGATTTGTTTCTAGTGAGGGATACGATTTCCTTTTCCGGAATTCCGGAAGGTGGGCTTATCCCGTCTTTGGGTTAGGGTTTAAAACATGTTGTAGAGAAAATTTCTCTTGAAAGATACGGTTACAAAAACGTAGATTACTTTGTCCATTATTTAATTTAAGATATCTTAAAAGACGAAAAACTGCTGCAAAACTGATAGACTATCCAATTTTAATACTAAAATTCATTATTCATATACATAAACACGTTAATTCATGAATTATATCTATCAAATACATTTAATATTTCCTTAAGATAACATTAATATAAACTGTTTAGGTCACGTTTGCTTTTATGTCGAACACATACACATACAGCCTGACCAATCTGCCACTGGACATCATAGCTAAACATAACACGTCTTCCCTTTACTCGATCATCATCGGCGGCTCGACGATGAGTCCTGCACAGTTACAAAAAATACGCCAGATCCTGCCTCATACCAAGGTCACCGTGGGTTATGGATCCAGCGAGTGTGCGGCAGTTTCAGCTTTTGACCTCATCGATCTCAAAGCCTACGAGAAAAAAATACTGGCATCAGGAAAAGTGGTAGCGGACGTACAAGTTAAAGTAAGCATACTCAAACAAATTCAGTTAATATTATTACCAGAAATGTTTCCAAAAGTAGGCAACCCAACAAACTCCCCTGTCTTTTCAAGTAAATATATTGGATTAAAGCTAACAAATACAACTCTGCCTATTGCCAAGGTCGATTATAATTGTACATAAAAAATCAAAAACAAACGAAATAGGCGGTGAAAATGCAACATTTGATTAGTTAGTTTCAATTGCTCATATATTTAGAAAGAACGGAGAATGATATGAAATAAAAATGCATTGATGATGGGCACTTATGATTTTTTAAATGTACTAGCGGAAAGATATACATGTTACCAATACATATCAAATACATATCATTTCATATAAACTAATAGATCTAAAAAAGTATCTAAACAATCTTGGTTAATTCTTTAAAGAAATATAATGACTTGGAAAATCAAACAAAATATACTTCTTTAAACAAATAAATCCTCTTAGAGTAGCAATAACATTTTTAATTGATGATATTGTAACAAATATTGCCTAAAATGCCTATAATATATACACGATGGCGATGACAAATTTGTACCCAGCTTAATCCACATAAGTATTATTTACTTAAAGCAATGTCTCCTTTGTGCAGTAGCCTTATATTCAGATACTCAAGGTCCTTCATTAATTTTTTTTATATTGATTAATTATTAATACCAACCAAAATGAAGATTTCCTTTTGTTCTATAGCAGCTTAAATGGCTCTAAATACTTAAAACAAAACCACTTCGAACAACAAGTTCAAAATTGGTTTCATTGGCATAATTTAAGCGAACCAATTACATACTTTTGTTCCAATAATTTAAACTAGCCAATCACCCAATTTCAACTTATTCTATAATGCATTATGACATACCCACTAATATATATGGTATACCGACTTGTTTATAGAAAAATTAACAAAGCCATTGATTAGTTGACTAATTCAGTTTAGTTATAGTACGGTAGCTAGCAACGTAGAGAAAACAAGAATTTCAGGTAAGCTAATCTTTTGACATTTGATCTCCTTCACTCTCTCGGTCAGCATCTGGCCCATATGGTTGGCGGCAGGGGTTGCGTTTACCAGGGTGCATCTTATCTGTACAGATAAAAATAACCAATTTTTAAATGATTTAATAATGGATATTTTTAAAAATTACTGATAGATGGGCTTAACAAACATTTTTAATTCGTCTCCAGTCATTTCTATGATTGTTTATAATGTGCAGGCGCTAATTTTTATTTATAATAAAAATTAAATTTATTTCAATTCAACTGTAATTTTTATACGATTATTTAAGTATCAAAATACGTAAAATTAATTTGCCAGTCAATAATTCTATCGTTAAATAATAAGGAACAGTTATTAAGTCCGGAAAATAAAATAGGTGTGTTGAAAGAGTGCTGTCTGTAGGGCTGTCGGCCGTCGAGAAAAATATCGATTTATCGATATATATGAGAAAAGAAAGATATTGATACCGTTTTGATATCAATAAAATGTCAGCTAAAATATCGATATATATTGATGTTAATCCTATCAAGTCATTCAAATTATCTATTTTTAATTTAAAAATTGAGTACTTTTACTTGTACATGTACAATGCGCACTGGTTAACGCAACCTCTGCTGCCATCTAGATGGGCCGGGTAATAAAACAGAGAGTGAATGAGATGATATGTCAAAAGATCAGCTTATCTGAAATTCTCTCCGAAAAACGTTGTTAGCTCATAGACTATTATGTCTAACATTTTTACAAACGTTGGGCACTATTCTCGCCTAGATGCTTATAGGTCATGTTTTTTAATAAACACTATGAAGAATGACACTAATACACCTCTAAATATATTATAATTTTTGATCATATTTTAAATTTAATTACGTTTTCCAATAACTGAAGTTACATATGTTACATTAACAAGTACTTACTGAGATTAATATATATTCTTAATCTCAATTTGTCGTTTCAGTTCCGATATAATTTTTTCATCTCCTCTAGTACCGATAAAAACAAGTTTTTTTTTTCATAAAATTTTCTCGAAAATATCAACAAAACAAATAAAACATAAACATGGAATTATTAAATAATTAACTTAAATGAATTAGACTGTTGAAACGCGCATACGTAGAACGAACCAATCTTATACCGCATCTTATTCGTTTTCCTGTGGTCTTTAGTAATTAATATAAACATATAAATCTCAAAATACAAAATATGATTTTCTGCTTAATTCCTTAGGCAACCCAACTATCAATCTAAAAACTCGCCAATAAATTAAATATTTTTTAATGTGTATGAATTATAGGCATAACAAGGCTATAAGTTATAATAAGACTATTTATGATAATAAATTTTAGTATAACTAAATCTAAATGTGTAATAATTATTAGTTATAATTCATAGAAAGCATAAATTACCCTAATTATTCCTGCGATATTTATTGATAATGATGGGAAGTTTGATATATCAGCAATTTTACCGAAAGTATTTGTTAATTTTCAGATTGTTGATGTAGAAACTGGCAATTTAGCTCCAGTCAATACCACCGGCGAAATACTGGTTAAGAATCCTTACATGATGAAAGGTTATCATCCCCAAGTCGTCGTGCCATCATCCACATTTGACTCGGATGGATTCATTCGAACTGGCGATTTAGGATACTATGACGAAGACGAATATCTCTTCGTTACCGATCGTTTGACGGACACCTTCAAGTACACCACCTATCAGGTGTGTCCCTGCGAGATCGAACGAGTTTTGTACGAACATCCGGCCGTTGAGGAGTGCGCGGTGTTCGGAGTTCATCACGAAATCGACAGGAACCATCCAGCCGCGTCAGTTGTCCTGAAGAAAGGCGCAACAGCGACGAAAGAAGAATTACTCGAGTTCATAAACTCACAGGTATCCGTTAAGAATCAGATTCGGGCCGGGTTGGATATAGTTGAGAAGCTTCCCAAATCCAGCACTGGAAAAATATTAAGAAAAGCCTTGGCTAAAGCGTTTATACAGAAATACGACTTGTGGTTTTATGGAATGGACCGTAGCAAGCTGTAATGTTATACCACAATGAGAGTAGTTATTAAGTTAAGAATTAAACGAGCACTTAAATGATTAGGCAACTAAATATTCACGTCAGAGGAAAGTTGATTTAACAGTGCTATGTTCTGGGAAAGTTTTTAGTATTATACAGGGTAAGATTATACGTAACCCGATGTCGTACACCGTTTTAGAGTTAGAGCTATTGCATCAAAGTGAGGAGCCAAGAACACATTATGAAATAATTAATGTATTTTATACAATTCCGAATATTTACTGACCTTTTTGTCATACGTAGTTTCAGATAATGTATTTTTTACAATTTTTTGATCGACATTTTATGACATTTCCGATATATTTACATTTGTATTAAACAGTTATTACGAATAAAGTAAAGTCTTTTAAATATACCATACTCTTTTTATTGCCTAGATAAACAACCCATATATTTTGTTGTTAGGTATTACTTATATTATATTTCAATAATATAATTTAGTTATCTTTAATAGCGCTTTATATTTTTTATTTTTCTTTCAAGTTTTCTTTTTTTATGGCATGAACACAAGAAATATGTCTGAATTATTCTGGAAAAGTTTATAAAGGAATTTAAGTTTTTTTTTTAATATTTATCAATATTTTTATGAAATGCGGTGAGAAATTAGAATTAATATTATGTCAAAAGTATAATTAATCATTCACCAGGCACTTATAAAATATCGCAAAGTTGAAGCCATCTTTCTAGATGAATCCAAATCTATCTTCACGTTCGCGGCTAAGTCGACAGAGCCAGAATGATAAAAATCACTCGAATGAATCTAGTAGAAAATAGTAACTAAACGTTCACAACTGAACCAGTCGATAGCAAATAGTAGTAAATTCAGTCAGCCCGAAAATAGCTACTGAAAGTATATTGAAAGGGTCACTAGTAAAAACTAATAAAATCAAATTTCTACCCGACTGATTTTACTGAAAAGGAACTGAAACAGTCGACAGTAAAAAGTATTAACAATAATTAACAATCAATTATTAACAGTCGATAGTTCCCAACGCTAGTACCAAACCTTTAGGGTTATGAACTTTGGAATCCAGTGTGGGTGTATTTGTGGTGGCTTAAATAATTGGAGCGGTTTCTACACATCAGCAATCCTGGTTGTGTACATAATGAATGTAAATAAAATCAATTTATCGGAAAATTGGACTAAGGTATTTCATTTCAATATTTCTATCACTGTTGTGTTCTTTTTGTTTAACTCTAGACATTCTGGTTGAGGTTCAACGTATTGCCTCGGTTATTTTATAACGTTTTAAGGAGTTTATACATTAGTCTCTTAAGCCAGACTGTATCGAAGGTTTGCACTACGTTTAAAAATATACCTTAAAATACTTCTTTATTGTCATAGACTTTTTCAACAATGTATGTGATTATGTGTACCTGGTTACGAATTAATAATGTATTGATATTATTGAATATATGAGGAAACATTGAATTACACTCAATGAGTCGACTTGGATCAAATATATTTTATGGTAGGGATCATTTTAATGGAAATTCCTTTACTATTGCAGTAAAAATTCAGCCAAAACCACTTGAAGAATAAGAACTATCCGTAATTATATTTTTGATTAAATTTAACGCAAATTTAATTCAATTAAATACAATTTGTTTTAATATGTCGATGATATCTGTCTAAGAACTATGTATAGGCAACCAAAATTTTATAATGAGAAGCAATGTATCTAAAAATTATTATATTTCAACTGTTTATTAAAAGATTTTATAGGAAAACGCGAGTTACATTATTTAATTTGAGATATTGTTAAAACTAAAGAACAATTATTGATTCAATTTCTGTTTGGATAAATGGGTTTCTGAAACATCAGGAACGCTCGGGTCTATGCTGGCCAGACTCCTGGTATATTCGATCTTGACCTTCAGAATTTTGTTTCTGAGTTCGTTTTTCTTAACGTTGCCAGCTATAGTGCGAGGCAGCTCGTCGAAGAACAAAATTCTAGTGATGACCTCGTGGTGTGGCACGTGATTTATCATGAAACTGCAAATAATCAACGTGATTATGAAGTTATGCTGTTTAGCGTGAATATCCAAGCACTTTTGTAGGTTCTCATGGGTCAGAACCGAATCTGGCTTCTTCTCGATGCAGGCCACAATTTCCTGCTGGTCCGAGAGTATAACCACGTCGTGGATCAATGGATGTGCGAGGATATCATTTTCTAGTTGAGTGGAGGTACATCTGAAAATAGATCATTAGTTTGTGAATTATAGCATTTTGAGTGAAGCAACCTTTGTTCTTGTGAAAAAATGGATAAAAAGGAATTTCGTGTGTTGATAAAATATTGCTTTTTGAAGGGAAAAAATACAGTTGTAGCAAAAATTTGGCTTGATGCCGAGTTTCCGGACACTGCCCCGGGAAAATCAACCATCAAGGATTGGTATGCGAAGTTTAGACGTGGTGAAATAACCACCGAAGACGCTGAACGCAGTGGACGTCCAAAAGAGGTTGTTACTGACGAAAACTTTTAAAAAATTCACCAAATGATTTTGAATTACCGTAAATTGAAATTGAATGAAAAAGCAGACACTCTAAAGATATTAATAGAACGTGTACATCATATTATTCACGAATATTTGAGTGGAGAAAGCTCTGTGCAAAATGGCTGCCGCGCGAGCTCACATTTGACCAAAAACAACGACGAGTTGATGATTTGGAGCAGTGTTTGAAGATGATCAAGCGTAATAAACCCTGGTTTTTGCGTTAATATGTGACAGTGGATGAAACATGGCTCCATTATTTCACTCCGAAATCTAATCGACAGTCATCCAAGTGGACTGTACATGATGAACCCGCTCCAAAGAGACAATGCACCGCGCCATAAGTCAGTGAAAACGATGGAAAAAATCCATCCATCCACCGAATTCTCCAGCATCTGCTCCCCAGCGACTATTTCTTGACCTCAAAAGAATGCTCGCTGGGAAGGAATGTTTGTCGTATGAAGATGTGCTCGCCGAATCTGAGGCCTGTTTTGAAGCAAAGGACAAATCGTATTACAAAAATGGTATCGAAAAGTTGGAGGGTCGCTATAATCTCTGTATCACCCTTGAAGGGAATTATGTTATAAAAAACTAATTTGGCCAAAAAAATGTGTTTTAATAAGGTAGGCCGGGAACTTTTAAATTGACCTGTTATACTCAGATATTATATTATGAAAATAGAATAGAACTAATCCAATCCAGCCTATTACTCAGCAACAGAAGAATTTACTTTCATGAACACTTTACTTGGGGAAAGAATAAAGCCTGCTAAATAAAACAATCTTTCTAAATCCTGATGAGCACAAACTTGTGATATATTGTATGAACACATTTTTTATATTTGGATAGAGTACTGCATTTATAGTTTTTGAATCTGGCTTAGTCTAATTTCATTTTTGGTGTTTGTGGTTGATCACTTGCTGTCCCTGTTTACAAAAACAATAAAATCATCATATTTTTCAGTATTATGTTATACCTGTTAGTGCCAGATATTTCATGGTTTTTTTTTGTAATTTGGCCCTAAGGTATGAACTGAAAAATGTTGAATTGTTGATTTGTGGAATATAGCTCAAGTTAATTCGTCTAAAAAAACTTTCCAAATCTACTTTCTAAGTTATCTCTTAGTTATGATGTAGTAAGAATAAACGCCTCAAGTTGCAATCCTCCAAATAATCTAATCTAATTTTTTACATACATTAAAGTAGGCAGAAGTTTGCAATAGTCACATTTGTTGGCCTGAATGTAATCTGAAGAGGTAGGAATTTGTTTTAAGACTTCAATAAATTCCTCAAAGTATTTTAGTTCTATGGCCGAGAAGGTCTTATCAAATAAGTCATTTAATTTTGATTTAAATTATAATTTAAATTTGATCATATGCTGCATTATAAAATCGTATAGTGTTCCATCTTGTTTATGGACATAGGTATTTTAACTGATATCCAAAGTAGGGCTTTATGACTTCAGCTGATTTGGAGTAAATGATAAATGTATTTGTGTTAAATTGTATTTTGAAGTCATAACTATACTACATATTTACTTACAAGTGATTTAAATACTGCCCAAAAGACCCAAAATAGTTTGAAAATGTCATTCATGTCAAGAATATTGGGTTGGAAGAAAAATTATTTCGGTTTGTTCAAATGAATTGTGAATATACTCATACAAATTACAACAACCAATCGTACCACTCGATGAATTACTCTCGCTCCTTTCTATAGACCATACATTTGTAGCAACCGCTACAACACTTTAGGCCACCATTATTACATCTACATTAAGGCTGTGGTTCTCGGCTATAAAAGACCACCACTACAATGTCTCTCTATTTTTTCTACCTTTTGTAACAGCACCACTTCCATAGCGCTTCCATACTTCCTTAACCTAACCTAATATCCTGTCTATTCTTCCATAGAGCACATATAGTATTTAACACATAAAATAAACAAGTTTTTATTCAGCCGGTGTTTTCTGTTACCGTGCGAATTCCTTACACAAAAATAGTAGTGCATGTTCCTATAAACAACCGCGTCGACGGCCCCGCATTCCGACCGACCAGACGAACATTCCTACACTTATTATTAAGAGAATATTGGAGATACAACGAATTGTCCAAACTAAAAGTCAAAATTTCCTAGCTAATCTTTTAAAATCGATTAAAACTTTAAAGATACATGTTTGTTCTAGAGGTGTCGAAATAGAAGACAAATCATTTCCTATTGATTAGGAATTTTTGTAATCGCCTGATTAAATCGCTTTGGTGGTCTACATTATATATGAGTAGTTCAATGGTTCGGCCAAATTAGAGCAGTTCGTAACAACCAATCCCTTTCCAATCCCACTAATCATTTTGCGTCGCCTTCCTTGGATTACAACCGTTTATGAAGCTTTTTGGACTTCAACCACGATCTTTAATGCTCGCTATCATACTGATGTCTTACATGAACCTCTTTTTCTCCTTTCAGAACTAGAAAATAAATATATGAAGTAAATTGCCTTTTGGGAATCTGCATTTAGAAAGTAACTTTTTTTTATATAACTTTCGACTATAACATAACATTGAATAAGTATCACTGGATATGCTACTTCAAAACCATTAATTAAATGAGACCGATTTTTTTCTCTATTCTTAAATTGTTTTCAAAATTTCTAGATAATACAAGTATTTTATTTTTAACCACTCTAACTTATCGAATTTATTTCAGAATGTTCGTACCTCACATTATTTATAACAATCATTTCATCGATTCTGCCACCAAAATAAATCCAGCCCTCTTCGTCGTACCGGACCAAATCTCCTGTTTTGAAGTAACCTTTATCCATTGAAGCCATGGTAGCACTGTTGTCCTTGAAGTATCTGAAAAATCGTTTCATACATCTAAATTTCTAATGACTCAATGAATTACCCTAGCATCAATCCATCGCCAGAAAAGTAAAGCTCTCCAAATTGATTAGGGCCCAATAGCTGTCCAGTTTCTATATCGATGATTTTTATCTTACAGTTCATCAGTAATTTGCCAACTGACGTGTTTTTGTGGGGCTCTGTTCTATATTAGAATAAGTTGTTTAAAGTTTCGTAATAATATACGAGTCATCACATACTAACACAATGATCAAATAAGTAATAAAACGTTTGTCATAAGATTGAACGAAATAAAACAAAATTCGAAATAATACCGTACATCGATCGGTATCATTGTGATGTAACAGAATGAATTATTTTTAATAACTTCCTCCATAGCAATAATTGACTGGATTCTCTTTACTAATCTAATTGTATCCCAGCCATTATCATCATTTTCAATCCATAGCTGGCGCTCAGGTGAAATCTCTATGTTTAAACAAATATGTTACTGTTGGTGCCGCGGAACTTCGCATATTCTTCACTGAATTGAACCTTAGTTAATGCCGCTACTGCAACTGTGCTGACTTAGCACAATATTAGTTTTTCATGCTTCAGATCACTTTCTATGCTCTTGATCCGTGACTTCTAGGGGCTTTTTGCGTCATTTTCCACCTAAAAATCAGATTTTGCGGCAAAAGCATGCGAAGAATTTATTCAACAGCAAGTGTTTTAATGGATGTAATCTGCGTGTCTGAAATTTTTCCTCAACTGTGCACTAATTGGTCGACCTTAAGTACATTCAGGTAAAGCCTGAAACGATCTCGAAGATGTATAATTTCACTCAAGCATCGTATTTGAAAAATCTTAAGATTAAAGATGTCAGACTGTAAGTTTATAAGGGCTGGCAAATTTTAATATTGACTGTATTTTTTTTTCTTCTACACATACCATTTTACGGAAGCAATAGCTTCTGCAGCTTCGTTGATGCGGCTTATTACTTCATAGGTAGATGTTACTTTTTCTCCTATATTACTGATTCCAAGTACTTGAACTTCTACACTTGTTTAAACAGAATCGTTGAGATTTACAATAATAGGAGGTATATCAGTTGTCAATATTTAGGACTTCTTTAACTCTCAGGCCTAGACTCTGCCATGAGAGCTACATCATGAAGAATGCGAGAAATCCCAACATCTGTATATGGTCTGTTTGAGCATTATCATGAACAAACATCAGATGGGTCAAGAAGTATATGCATTCAAAAATGTTACGTTCACATAACTGTATCCATTACTAGGCTTAACAAGTACATAACAATAATAGACTAGTGATTCTTTTTAACTTAAGAAATAAAAAAAATTTCATGATTGTATTTATGTAGAAATTGTAGTATTTCTTTATCCGTCTCTTAAAGATACAATTTTCAAAATAAATGTATTTTGGGGCTAAATAAATTAAAACCTGTTAAATTGCCTCTAAATTTAAAGTTTAAAATAGAAACATAAATAGATATCAACCCAATCCAGTAGTTGTTAGGCTGTAGAAGCTTCTTCATTTCGCTGCGAAATTTTCCCTTAAGAACCAATAATCGTCTCTTAACAGTATCACATAATATATTAAGACCCTATTGACTCCTAGTTACTACACGCCACGTAATGATATAAAATCGAGAACTTTTATCACATGGTCGTAAAACAATTCTCATCACTCATTCTTTAACTGATCAGCAACTTTTTACTTTAGAATATCATTTTATGATTTTAGAATATCCCTATAATGAATTTTCGGTATTTGTGGCTGCAAATACAAAAAAAAACAGTTTCGTAACATGATGACGAAATACCGAAAATCGAATGACGACTAAGAGTTTCCTAGTTATTTGCTATAATATCTCAGACGGCCTTTTAACGTTCTCGAGAAATAAGTTTTCTTATTGTTAAGAAGTCTGTATGGCAAGGTTTTTTCTAATCTGTATTGGTTGGATTCTATTTTTCATTTCAAACTTGACTCACTTAACTTTGCGGTTAAATTTACGGGATAGCCAAGGCTAAAATGGAATTAAATATGAGCAAGTGAAGTTTCTGATAAAAAGTCAAGAAGAACCAGTTTCGTATAAGAATGTTTATTATCATGATAAAGGAACTTAAATAATAATACTACAATTTTTATATCTTACTATTATTTGATCACAGTGCTATATATGTATCAGAGCTGTGATATAAAAGTCAAAAAAGCTAAATATACTTACACGTAATTTGATGGTGTCACAGCCGAAATACAACCAGTTTCTGTCAGTGTGTAGAGTTGCAAAAATTTGACATCCGGTAAGGATTTCCGCATATAGGCAATATCATCTTTAGAGGTATTAACCACACCAATCAGGACATACTTCAAGCACTTTATGTTATAATCCTACAACGATTTGAACATGAAGAAATGCACATTAACCGTAGAATGAGAACCTTTATAGCGACGTTGCCCACAAATCTCATAGCCAATTCTGTTCCGAATATGGCGACGTCGATCAGGAAATCGTGGATCATCTTGCAAGCTGTGCGCTCGTTGAAATTGGACGCCATTATGACGGTGATGCCGAAATTGATCGAGAAACATAGAATCACTGTTTGAGTTATCCAAGAGAGTGGGAAAAAGGAGATAATCTTCGAGGCATTCTCGAATATCTCTACGAATTTGATGCATTGTGTATAGATGTTGTGGTGAGATAAACATACGAGTTTTGGATCACCAGTAGTACCTGATGAGAGAATAGTAACATTAAATATAAGCTATATTATAAGAGTTATATAGAAGTTATATAAATTAAATTATATAACATTAAGTTAACAATGAGATGAAAGTTGTTTTGAATGAATGAATGTGAATTCACAACACAATAAAAATCGGAACATCACAATATTGAATCCATTAAAACATGTATTCTCGACTTTCTACCTTTTAGTTACTACCATTGTTACATGCCAGTTTGAGACCAGTCCATATGATTTCTGATCAACCTTCAAATAACATCTATTAACATTTCATGTCATTTCAACTATCAGTTTATAGTTTACAACGATTTTAGTGAAGCAATATTTTAATTTTTCTTTTATTTTCGTATACTCAAAGCAGTGAATAAAAATAATAAAATAATATGTTTATTAATTTTATTGATGATAAAATACACTGTTAATGGGTTGTATTTGAAGTGTCCGGTATCATTTGTTCACATCAAACTAATAACTTCAAACACGTTGACGATTAAGAATTTGGTTTTTTGGTTTGGAAAGACGAACACTAGCTAGATGAAGAGCAGTCAAGAACAGTCTGCGGTAATCAAAAGTAAGATCCACAGAAGAAAGATAAATAATCCATTAAGTGCCCACATAAGCAGAAAGCCGTGAAAAATCAATGTACTTCTCCAAAAACATTGTTCAAATAATTTGATTTCCCAAGTCTCTAGTTAGATCAAGTTATAATTTAAAAAATTAAATTAAATGATTTTTGAGAAGATTATACAATTGGAGTCGATCACAGAAAGTTTGTAGATATTTTAGTGACAATAATACATGAGTTCAACTGTACATACCCACACTATTTCTAATTTCGTGCCTATTAGTTGCGATTCAAGATGAAAAGAGATGACAGTCTTCCCCAAGTTGATTATATAGTAAGCATAGTCAATATTTATTCGTGAATAGAATGGGAATACGTGTATGGAATTTGCAGAAACTACCCTTATCCTGCAAACGATTGAGATTTGGTAGGACTAGGAATTTGGTGGACTAGGACTTTGAAACACACCTCTAGTATTGATGGAATTTGAATATACTGAAGTTGAGAAATACTCTCTACCTCGAGTTTACATTAATTTACATGGAAGTGCCATAGTTTTGGGAAGTTTCTAAAAACATGTCAGAAACTTACAGAAACTTGTAAATCTGAGTGTACGGCCACTTAAAACGGGTTGAAGCAGCTTTATTGCTCTACCGTGGACAACTGTAGTGTGAGAATAGAATAGTTTATATGTTCTATAGCCTGAAGGCTACGGGAATTCGGGTAGGAACATTGTAGCTCAGAATATGCTCAAAGACGAAGTAGACACGATGGTAATTTTGTAACAATAATAAACTGCCCAAAGCCAATTACAATAAAAAACAATCTCTTGATAATTTTTCCAGAGAGAAAGTATTACACTGCTGGTAATTTCATTATACTTGTAGTAATATGTTTCATTTCAAATGTTTGCATTTTAAGCTTTAGTTTAGTTTAAAATACGAACATATCCCCAGTATTGACTGAAGTCAGAAGATCAAACATATTATCACTTCTCATTCTTAAAATGAACTTACTTTTGTAAAATAAAAGCGTATCTTCATCCATATATAAATCAAAACTTATGTATATATAGTCCTTCTAAAATAACAGTGAACTAACGTCACCACAATGTGGAATATATTGCTTGTAGTTTGTCAATTTGTTATAAAATCTAACAGTATATTTCTTCTCATTTTATTCTAGTTAAAAAGATTTACAATGTTTGATGAGTCTGGCCATGTAACCGAATAAATTCCAAGTACAATTTGCCAAGTATATGCACAATTCTTCAAAACATTAATGATAATACTTAAAGATTTGGCGCCTCGCTTGTTTTGAAGCGAATAATTACTATTTATTCAGAAACAAACTGAGTCTCTAATCAGCAATTTAACGTTATAATGAGGGCTCCTCTTGCCAGTAAAATTGCGTTAGGGAGGAAAATATTGATAGTATAATTGAGTTTCTGCAGTTTACTGGATATATTTTTAACGTGTTGCGGCTACACGTAATATTTATATGTGCACTGTAAATAAAATCTCTCAAAATTTTAAGAATAATATAATATTAGATCAAGATCACCTTGATATTGACCCTATCCGGGAAGTGTTTTCATAAAACTCAGAAATATTCAGCTTTTGAGGGAGGACTATTTTAAACTGTCACTGGGTAAATATAAATTAAATGTTTGTATTTTACGTAATTTACTTTTTTTAGAAACAAGCTTGAAAAAAATATATGCAGTAGATTAGATGGCAGAAGCATGTGGCAACAGAGTATTGCGTCTTCCTTCCTATGTTTGCAGATTTAGTCTTATCGAATTGGTTGAGAGAGGCATTCAATGATGAACTGTTCGGACTTGTGGAAACTTTTTTTGTTCTGGCCTAATACCAGCCAGCGGAATACATGACGCATTCTGATCGCGGAGACTTGCCGTGGAATGACAAGTTGGACCGGGTTATATGGGACTGCGTCTGGATCAATATATTAAACCGAAACCGCTTCAAAGCTGACCCTTGTGGGTCTTTACTGTTACTGCATTAAATTTGGGAATATAGCATCCGCTAACCGGGCACGAAAACCCAACAAAAAAATAGATAGTGAGACTAATTATAGATTCGCGAACTTGAGTTAACACACGAGTGGGTGTTGTGGTGTGGGAGTAAAAGTTATGCCTTAGAGTTACGACTAAGGTTCCAGCAGGTCCACCAGCTCATTTTCAGAAGAATATCAGCCGAGTTGTTGTTTGTGGAAGGATTGAGATAAGAAATGCTTCATTTCTGGAGTGTCAGTTCCTCTGTAAATTTGATTATTTCTGACAACCCATGGTGAGTTTAATTCTCCTGAGGAGTTTATTTTGGAAAACTTGTAGCCATTTCATCTGGTTGGGTGTAATAAACTTGAACTAGACATTAGATTAGTAGAGGAGGAGAGGAGTACCGACCGAATTAACATCTTGTAAAATAAGCATTTGATGGAAACAAGTATTGTCTACAATATAACCTTCGATTTGAATGAATTATATCAGAAACACAGAATAAAAAATTGCAAATAGACGAGTGTGTTTGATATATTAGAAATTAACAATTTAGTAATTGAGTTGAACAGTGGTTGTAATAGTGAAAGTGACATTAACTGTAAGAGTTGTGTGCGTAGATATGTGTGTAATTGTTCAGAATATACATGAGCATTTGATGGAGTATTTGAGTAGATAACTAATACTAACCCTTTTACAAATATTATGGCAAATGCATTAGGGGAAATGCAGTGACTAATTCAAGAGATATAGAAGAAATAGAGTGAATAGAATAGAATTTTGCAAGAAAAATATACACAGGTAGGAAAGGAAGAAAATAAGCATAAAAATTCTCATATCAAAATCATCTTGACAACGAAACGTGAGATGGAAACACACCAACAATTGACACAAGAACTAAACATAAAAAGGTAAATATGCCCTGAAGTTATTTAGGTGGATTAGGCTTCTAGAGGATACAATTATATAAAAAAACGCGCCTAGAACTCTATATCGTAGGTGGTGTGGATAAATATTCAATATAAATATAGCAAAACAACCCTAACCTACAAACTATTGTAGTTGTATAAATAACTGTAGATTGAATCCTTGGATAATATTTTCATTAGATGCACTATAATGTCAAAATAAATTATATTTGATATCATTGCTTTTTGTTTCATTATTTTATATACATTAGAATGTTGTAATATATCAAAATCAAAATAAACTAACAGTCACGGTTAATGTGGCAACATTGCGGCGTTATGACGTCATGCATTTTGAGACTTGAGTTCACTCTTGTTTTAGAAGGACTATAGTATGATATATGATATTTTAATGTTGATTTATTAGAAAAAAACCATAATACCTAAGGTTGACAGTATAAAAGCAACTTCCTTATTGGGATTCTCTATATAAATTGGCTTAAATTCAGGTTCTTGCTTGAACGAGATTAGCTTACAAAATTGCGTGGTACCGGCCACCTCGCTGCCGAAATTGACGATCTCGCAGCCGTAGCTGATCGTGTCTAGGATACGCTCTATCTGACTGACGATCCTAGTATCGCAGAAGCACATTTTCGGTCGAAGTTTTTTGATGATCTCTAAACAGTCCTGTAAAAATAATCGAAATTTTGATTTTTGTCACTTGAAGTAGTTGGTATAACCTTCAAAGGAGTATCGGGACTAATAGCAGCAACAATTGCACCTAAAAAGAGTGTGGCAAGTACCGCCACTGTCTGATTGGCGTGTGTTTTGCTCATAATCAAAACTATGTCATTCGGATTCACCACTCGCTGCTTCATTTCAACCGCCAATTGAACTGCTCGAATTTTAACAGAACCTCTGGTCTCCGTCACGTTATTTATTGTATCCACCTAGAACAAAACATGAGACATATGCGTGACATTTAATGATCACGTTCCCTAACGAACTTGTAAAACTTTATCCGCGTGCGCTGAGAGTTCGTCGAAGAACTTGTATCCGAGCCCACCATAACTCAAGGATATTATTTGTTTGGTTCTGGAGCTGTCTAGCGATCCCTTTAAGCTGCTAGATTTTATCGATCCCAATTTTCTATCCATATTGTGACGCAAGCTTTACTGAAATTTGGACAATGTTCATCGTTTCACATTTTGAAATTATGGTTTTAGTATAGACAGGTGCAGACATGTTGACAGTGACTGAAGAGATCAATTTCATTGTCACTCTTTTATGATTAATGCTTATTTTTTAAATCAATGTCATTATTTTCCAATATAACATAAAACATTTATACTTAGAAGGGGATCTTAAATGGGTAATCCATGTTTATTTGTGCAGAAGCATTAGAGCTCCGGAGGTATAAAGGCAATTGGCTGGTTTACTTTCTATTAATTTTTCTTTTTCTTTTTAATTCGAACACAATCCCCTTTCCGAAGGCTGATTCATCTACGGATATCGCCCTCACAAATCCAGAAAAAGCCGAGCTCCTCGCAAACGCGTTCGAAAATCAAATGAAATGCAATCTATCTCTGGGCCCACCCCAACAGACATTATCCATCATAAACGACACTCTCCCCTCTCTAAAGAGGAAATATTTCCAGTCAGTTCATCTTCTGAAGAGCCTAGTCTCTCCCAGAGACCTTCAGATCTCCATAAAACGTCTGTCCTCCAAAAAGCTACAGGCCCAGATGGTATTACAATAAACCATCTAAAAAACCTCACCAGCCAGCAACTATCTGAACTTGCCAACAATATCAACTCCATCCTGAGCTTAAAGCATTTCCCAAAGTCCTGGAAACATGCGCTTCTCGCTGTTATTCCTAAAAAAAAATGCCAAGTCTAACCCTTCTAAATTTGATATCCAGGTCAGTTCAATGTCAATTCCTTGGAAATTAATTGTATTAACACGTGTATATACATAATTTTAAAAACAATTCCGCTATCCCTTATCAAAGCCTGCGTTACATCAAGAGAAATGACAGAACACGTTCTTCTTTTTTCCTGAAGTTTTTCAATTTTATATTCGTAATTTTGTTAATGGGATTTATAATTGAGTTCGCTTGTTGTTTTTTAAGTTTATTTTAAGTATTGTTATAAGCCTTTTAGTAGTATTTTTTTTAAATAATTCAGAAATTACTGACACGTAGGACGACAAACTGTTTTTGCTATTTAATACAGATCACTACATAACTATGCAATTTCACATGGTTTGGTTCTCTTAAGTCTGCGTCCGAGTTCAGTGTCATCCAAGTGTTGCAACATTTCGGTATTCAGGTAGGATTGGAGTCTTTTCTCATGTATTGACGTGATCTCCTCTATTTCATCTACGACAGTTGGAATACGAAGGTATTAATGTAAGTAGTTGTTCCTATAGTATCTTCTCAAGATTCAATAGCAAGTACCACATTGTCATCAGCAAATATAGCTGTAGTTGAATTTTCTATTCGTGGTAGGTCACATGTATAGAGTAGAAATTCAAGAATATAAGTGAGCAATTTTTTTCCCTTTGAAGGAATTTCCAGTAACGCATGTGATGTCTGGTGAATTGTTGAATGATTCATAAAAATAAACTGATGTGCAAGTGTTAAAACTATTTTATCTATGATTGGTTTTAACATATTTGACAGGGCTTTTCAAATTATTTGGGTGATACTGGTAGCACTAAAATTGGTCGATAAGATATTACATGACTAAATAAATTTTCCACGTTTAGGAATTATAATAATTATTTGCCTTGTCGTAGATTAGCCTGTAAGGTGATTCCTCATTTGGTTACATTCCTGGTTTAGACATCATTATAACTTCCATTATTTTGGTTGGCTTATTTAAATTATTTAATCTAAGAGAATCATTATAATATGTTTAAGTTTTACAATTACATTACCGGGACAGTTTGCCCATCGACAGCTATCTGCTTTAGAATATAATCAAATTCAGGAACATACAGACAATGTTATGCTCTTACCAAATTTCAAAAAAACTTACCTTTCTTCCTCCGCGAGGATTATAATAGTTTGATTTTTTTTAAAATAAATAAGGAGTTATTCTGTTAGCGTATTTCAAATTTTAGGATGTCATTACCTAACTAATGACTTATTAAGCAAAAGAAGCTTATTTGTACATTTAGTATAAGAAACACTGTACACCAAAGAACTAGTTTCTGTTCACTGTAGTTTATAATTTGAGTAAAAATGAAATAAAAGAAGAACAATTAACATGATATTTCACTTTATATTACGTTCAATACCCAGTACAATGATTCTTACAAAATACAACTATTTTACTAAACTTCCCCATAGATAATAACTTTTATTTCGTCAATAACAATCTATTAAGAAATATCTCATCATTACTAATAACCTATCTGTATATATATATAATTTTTTTATATCTGTTCTTATATTTTGTAATCGATATCACTTTTTTTAACTTTTAAGAATTAATTTGTATTGACTATCGAACCTATTGACTAACAATGATTATTAATTATGAAATGACCTCCACTAACACTAAACACGTCGGTTACGGACGCGCGCTCCCCCTGGGGGTCGACGGCCGAAACACCTTTGCTAAAACCAACAGATTCGTACACGTGTCAAAAATATATTAAGGCATATTTATTGCGAAACATAATCATTGCAAGTCCATATCTCATCGTTAAAGACACTTCATTGAATCTTTTTTTATTTAATTTATATAAACAATACGATTTTTGTACATTTTAAAACAAAATAACGTTAACGGAATAACTAATATCTTAATGCAATACAAGACACAGCTTTATTATTGCGTTATATGATTGTTATATATCACAGAATGTTATAAATGAAAGGTGCAAAAGCGTCGAAGGATATTTAAGGTATATAAAAACGGATAACGAGGGAAATACATCGCTGAGGGACCCGAAAAACGGTTTAGTGAGGTTAGGTTCTGTGTTATATATATCGAAAAACAACGTAACCCACATTAATTTACACGTCTTTGGAGTGTCAGCGATTTTTTTGGTTTACAAGAACACTAGATCGAAGCAAATCTACGAATAAAAAGATAAAATAGTATACGAGGGAAGCCATAACGTTACGTCTAGATTAAGATGTTTAAAAATATATGGAAGTGTAATAAAAGTGAAGTATATGTACAAGGTATAGAGTATTTACAGTCAATAATGTAGTATTCCTTTAGTTTGAACAATATTTTCTAGTCAATTCCCTAATTAGTTTACAGAATAAATGAGTTAGTAGTCTTTAATAAGATACCTCACAGAATATCTTTAATTTACGTTAAATTTCAATGTAACCTTTAATTAATTAGTACAAGAACGTCTAATAATACTGAATTTTTAGAGCCACAGAACTTTCAATAAAGTCAACAGAAATTGTCATTTGGAACCATCTTTTTTTAGAAAGTTTGTATTGCTAAATTATCGATTTTTTTCAGTATTAGAATAGAGTATTTCAATTTAAAACTCTCTATGTGCACAATTATCATTGTATCCTCATTCACATGATATGGTATGATATTAAAATGATCCTAGTGAAAACAGTTATAAAAGTTTATACCGGAAAGTATATTCAAAAGAGTTGAGTTGAGAATTTTCAGAGTTGAAAAGAGATACTTGAAGGTTCTATCGGTATTATATATAGTCTATTCAAAGTTTATTTGTATATGCCTCATCAAGATGTTTAATGTATTATCTGCCGCAATTTGCAAATTTCGTTTTAGAATTAGACAATATTTTCCCTCTCATTTTATCCTAGTTAAAAAGAGACACAATGCTGTCTGATTAGTTCGAACACGTAAACGAATGAGCCTATCGAAGTCGTCCAGTTGTCAAACGTATGCAAAATTCTTGAAAGCAATAGTGATAAGAGGTTATAACTCTAACCTATAAACTATTGCGGCTGTATAATTAACCGTAGTTTTTAGATGTACTATAATGTTAAAATAAATTATATCTGATAACATTTTTGTTCATTTATTTTATTTAAATTAGAAACTCTTGATGCGGCAACATTGCGACGTTTGACGTGACAAATTTCGATGACGCGTTTACTAATATACTTTGAATAGACTATATATAGTTGGTCCAAAGCAGCAGTGAACTTACGTCATCAATATGTGTATTATAATGTTTATTCTAATTTGTAAAAAGTGATACAACTCTGCCTGATACATTCGAACATGTAACCGAATCAGCCTGCGAAAGTCGTTCGGTTGTGAAATGTCTGCAAAATTCGTCAAAACATTAGTGATACTAAGAGGTTATAATCCGGCAAACGTTGTTTTAGCGCTTTTTACTTCTTTCGATACATTTCAAATCGCTGTTTTATACTTGGTTGAAAATGTCGAGGCCAAGTAAATAGTTAGTCGGAAGCAGATTACCTCTCAACAAAAGTCGATGAAAAAAAGTAAGAGTTAGAATAACATTTAATTAGGTTTTGTAAAGCATAATTTGTTTTACTAAAGTATTACAAATATATTGTTCTTTATATTAGAAATAGAAATCTAACAAGGTCCCAACAAGTGGTCGGCAAAGACTATAATTAAGGAATGTTTTAATACAATGGAAAGCATCAATTAAGTATTCAAGATACCATGTTAGGTAGTGGGGAATTTCAAATTATTACTGGTCAAATATAAATGAAATGTTATAATATAAATGGAAATTAACAGCTTATTTATTGACATGAATAGTGGCTCAGAATGTAAGCGAATGAAACTTTCTGGATGTGGGATTATGATTCTTACAATACCAAGACAGGATGATGAGAGTGGAAATAACTAAGCGTGAGTATATAATTACTATAAGAAAACTGTAGAGAATCGTTCAGAATAAATATGAGCATTACATTATTTAGTTGTACAAAAATTAATTAGGCAGTTTAAGCTTTCAGAGGTGATTTAGAAAAGATCTTAATGTAAATATAACAAAATAACTCTAACCTACACACATGTGGCTGTTTAATAAATTAACTGTGGTTTAAGCTCTTCGATAATATATGCATCAAATGTACTGTAGTGTTAAAACTGTTATTTTATTTATATTAGAATGTTGTTATATATCAATGCTAAAATAAACTAAAATGGGTAAAATGTCATAGTTAAATGCTGCAACATTGCTACGTTTATATTGCTCGTTCACTGCTACATTTTATAGACTATACTTCTTGTTAGCCTACATAATTGAAAGGTTACTACAGGGCAGCAAAAATCGAAATTTACTGATGAAAGCGGCACTTTTTAGATAAATGCTTTTTGAAAAACGCTATTTTGTGAGGTAACTTTGTTGTTTTACATTCTATCGTGATAAGTGAGAATGTTATCAATCGATTAACTTATTAATATATTTCCACTAGCACATATAGTTTTTTAATTCATATACTAAACTGTATCTCTCACTTTTAAAAGCTATAAAATGTATCGTACTTATCTTCTTTACGCCTACTTCTTGGGTTATACAAAAAGCACAAACAACGCATATATGATTGTCATCTGCTTGTGCTTGTTGATGTCTGTGCCGTCGGAACTGTTCGAGCTGGAATATCAAATAGTTGTTTGGCAGCTCGACAGTTGTCTACATGAAGTCGTGCACCAAGCACCCCTAAGTACAAACGGTTATTCTAACTTTACACGACCTTGAAAGACTATTTCGAACTTCACCATACGAGGCTGAGGTACAGTAATATTGCGAATAAAATTGATTTAAAGGGCGGTAAACTTCTTCCACTTGAAGTCTTGGTCTAAAGCGCGAGATTCACTTTTTGACGACTTATATAAATATATTTCGTTTTAAGCATATATTTGTTTAAGTAACATGAATGCCTTAACTAATTAGTCGATCTTTTACTTGAAAAATAAGCGTAAACATCCGTTCAAGGAAAACAGATTTTGTTGTTGACGGCTCCAAAACTTGAAGGTCATTAACTCCCATCAATAACAAAGAGTTTACCAATCCAAACTGGGATTGAATCTTTTTGGGGGCAACAATAAACTATAGCACACAAAGTAAAATAAGTATTTTCTCTAAACATTTAACAAAATAAAAACAAAATTAAGATTGTAAATAGTCCTGTCTAAAGAGTTAATCTTACGCCTGGCTGCTGACTTATATTACACCCAACGCAGTTTTGTAAATATGCATTTGAATTCACAGAACGTGAAAAAAAATTAACCATAAATACAGAGAAGAGAGAAGTAGGAATAGCAGGTTAGGACTGGTTTTAAATGAAATGAAATAAGGACTTAATTATTCGGAAAACAAAGGGATTGTCGCAAAGAATCATGGTATGAACAGAAAAAAAGTAGCCGAAGAGTTTAGAAACAGTAGTAGACCAGACCAATTTAAGATGAAGACCTGTTGATGAAGTGGGAATCCCGCTTAACCCAAAAGGTTGTAAAAGATGTTGTGATTATGACAAATGTTGAACTAGGCAAAAATGCAACCGGCCTGTATTAATGCAGCATGTCACCAGTTCATTTATTCTGCGGAAAATTATATGCACAAGCGAGATTTTCTCATTTTTATGTCACCCGGTACCAAAATTCTTATGACAGGAAAGGATACATAAAGAAGCCCTTCAATTATGGTTACATTTTAATCCGTACTATACCCAAGGAAAAATTATTCTGATTTTGAACTCGCATGAGCTACTCAATGGCACTTTTTCCTCTACAGACAATATGTACATTACAACCTGCAGATAGATCGTTTTTCAAAATTGCTTAAATCAACAAGCTACATCATGGAAACATGCACGTCCAAATCAAGAGATCACATAGGTCGCCTTCGAAGGAAATTTCGAACAGGCTTGGAATCAGACTGTAAAAGGCGGTAAAAGGCTTTGAAAAGACTGTAGTGTTTCCATTAAATACTAATATGATACCGGACAACAAGTTTATAGATAACCATTGTCATTGTGGAGTTCTAAATGAAATCCGTAAGTACACAAGTATAATCACAATACCAATAATCAAGTACTGAATCAGTACATCTAGAGCAAGTTAAAGTGCTGTTGTCGACGCAGAGATACAGTGTTGTACTAGTTCACAACAAGCTGATACAATCCAATCACGTAACATTACTGGATTTATTAAAGAAATTCTTCAACCACAACTAAGAAATTTCGTATAATTAAAAAATTAATTTTGCATTTAACATCAACCCAGAGTAAGATAAATCTTTTCAAAAATGATGTTAAGGAAGAACTAACAAAAAATTGTTGAAAGAGAAAAAGAAAACTGATGATAAAAAATCTGAGGAAGAAGAAGAAAAATAAAAGAAGGTCTGGATTAAAAATTAAATATTCATCTGTAAAAAAAGAGATTGGCACTGTATTTACCGTTCAGAAATACGCTTTCATCCACCATTAGAGGATTTGATCCAATGCTAAGCATAGGAAGAATGCTGCCACGAAATATATGCAGATATTGAAAGAAAAAAGGCTAATAGAGTGTGATTTATGTTTAATTTAGTAATTATCATTGATCTCATTCATCATATAAATTCTGTTATTGATACTACAGCTTGTATTCTGTCAATTAGTTATTATTTGAGAATTTACGAACAATTTTGGTTTTGAAGTATATATTTCATAGCTGAATTATTACTGATTATGATTTTATCAATAAAAGTTACATATACTATACTGTATACTTTCAAAAAAAAAACAGTTGATCCCATTCCAAAATTCCAAATTTTTTTACATTTTACTTCATACTCATTATTGGTACCTAATTCATATTCATGTTCATATATAAAAGTTATATTTAACTTAATCTGTTAAACCATAACTTATTTGTTTTACTTTACTTTTGTGATTTGTAATTTTATACCATAGTTTTTTGTATTACTTTTTTATAGTTATTATATTTTATTTTAATATTATTGTTTATAATAATTATATAAATTTTTAGAAGATTTCTTAAAAAGCTAAAGAGGTTAATGGATCAAAGAGTCAATGGATGTTATAAATTAATATAAATATATATAAATTAATATCTAAATGAATATTATTTTAGGTATTTGTAGTTTTTACTTTATTTGTATTTGACAGTAAGTTTAAATAAGATAAGTTGAACTCATATATCAGCCACATCTGATGGGTTCATAGTCACTAAGATATTTTTGGATAAATAGACAAAGTACATACTGATGTTATTGGAATGGACAATGGCAAAATATCATTGAGAATAAATCAATGTATTTGCATATATATACCACGCTGGTAAGACTGAATATGTTTACAGGAAACAAGAAGTGTTTATTATAGGATGTTTCAGTTACCTAACCAGATGAGAATTAGAAAAGCGAGATTCTGGAGCCCTATATTATCATATTATCGTCACTTTAGAATAGGCTACGGTGACAAATGTTCAGATTTGCAACGCATACACACGGGTGTACCATTATGTAGTTTCGTTGACCTAATTTTGTATTTATTCTAAACCAGTAATATTCCTAAACGTGAATTACTTTTTAATGGCTATATTTGCTAGCAATTATGCATTACAAGTAACAAAATCGAGGCAACTGTAACTAGAGTATAAATAGTTATCAATAACATTACTAACTAGACTAGAAAAGGCGAATAAAATTAAATACACAAATGGATTTCAGATACAAAACTGGATTTCAAGCTCAAGTGAAATGTTAGAAGTAAACGAAGAGAACTTGGAGGCTCACAAAATTGTGGTGATTGCTAGATCGATAATCCAAAGTATCACCCAACAAGAAACTCTACTATATAAACATATTTTGATAAGGTTGCACAAATAATAAAATTCTTGATAGCCAAAGCAATGTTCCTGGTTGTTTTGTTAAATTAAAACTCTGCCATGCTTTAAAATGAAACGGGGGTACATTCAATGATAAATTAATTACAAAGAACACGGATACTAGTTTTTTAATGTATTTAGCTTATCCACTATTCAAGATGTTCACTAAAAACAAAATTTATCAAGCAGAATATACTAGAAATGGGGAAAATAACCACTAGGAAAAGTTATCATGGCCAATCTTACCTCCAGATTCATATCCATTTGCATTTAACCAAAATTTAACGACAAGAAAACATATAAAACACACCTTAAAACTATATCAAAATGTTATTTTCAGTCACCAGCGTCATATCTCTCCAA
The DNA here is from genome assembly GCF_030347505.1 of Rhynchophorus ferrugineus. NCBI lineage: Eukaryota > Metazoa > Arthropoda > Insecta > Coleoptera > Curculionidae > Rhynchophorus > Rhynchophorus ferrugineus. The sequence continues at coordinate 19,504,748 of NW_027472585.1, read as the reverse complement.
CTGATAACAATTCTCGTTTCCCTTTGACGCCCTGATTTCAATCTGAAAGTAAAAGTCCCACACGTACCGCCGATATGCAAATGTCGCGTGTCATTGCTCATTAAACATGGTCACGCGAGTGTATGATGCCTGAGTCAAAAGTCAACAAGTGCTCTAAACGAAAACCACCAGAAGCCATAAAGGTGTCTTACAATTTCCAGATTATTAACTATAAATTTACAACGCCCGAACAAGTGTTTTCATTCGTGTTGGCTAAAGCTTGGCATGATTAAGAAGCATGAAGCTGATATTAAACCTGACCGAAAATGAGAATAAAATGTTAATGAAGCCGTTAAGCTTTATTAGGTGGATTTTTTAATTAGATATAAACTTTATACTAAATTTCAAGGAATCTGAAGATCTATATCTTAGTTCGAAATATTACATGATATTTCCAAACCCGTTTTACTATCTGTACAAAAATAAAAACAATATGTAATCGAAGAACATTACAAGAATGACGTAATTCAACATATTAATACACCACCAAAAAAGAACAAAGTTAATTTAAAAAAGTAAAAAAAGTTCAAATAATTTTTTTAACTAAATTTTAATGACCCATAAGTTTAGAATAATCATCATTTATCAAGGTGCAAATACCCAATTTTTTATTATAATAAAACTAGAAGCCGATATTTAGCTCATCTGAATGCAGAATAAAATGTGTATGATAACATAAAGTCTCAACTAGATATTTATACTAGAATTTCAATAAATCTGCTATGTGTGCATAAACAGAAAGAATACAGAATCAGAGGTTTGAAAACGGAATATCAAGAAGTGAACAAACTTGGAATAGAATTAGCAAATTTACTAAGAGTCACAAAAAGAGATTACGTAGGTTATTTTCAGTTAACAGTATGGGTCACTTTAATTTTATAAACATTAAAATATAGCCCAATAATGACGACATATATTTAACACGGTTACTGTAATGTTTAATTCTCATATTTTTTTAATAAAAAATACAAATGTAGAAATGCCGGAAAACAGCATTTTAGTAGCCATTTAAAAAAATATAAATTTTTCAGTGAAAATTAGTAATAAAATCAGGGTAATATAGTATAACTAATCTAAGAAAACTGGACAGCCACAAATTTAAGATAACAAATTATGCTGTAATGGCGTAGTTAGACTAGATAATCAACGTTGATGTGGATTAACAATCAGTTTTTAGCTTTTAAGTATTTTTGAAATAATGTATTGTTAAAAAGTTATTGTGTAGATTACAGATATCAGACGTATTTAATGATATGTGGTAAAATATAGCTCAAATAAAGAAAAATTAACGTTTATTTAGATAGTTAATCAGTTTTTTTTGGAATTGCTGGATTTGTCTTGGGGTTCGTATGGGCACACTCATCGAACAACCAATTTCTACAGGGTTGCCTTCAGGGATGGATAGTTATTCTATTTCTCTGGATTAGTGGAAAGAGCTTACTATACATGCTATTGCTATACATACAGTTGAAATGGAGACTGAGGTAAATAGCTTTCTGGAGCCAAGGAATGGGAACCTTTTCAGTCTGGAGGCGATGGAACATAATAGTTCGACTTTTACTTAAGTTAATCTGCACTCGCCAGAACTTGTACCACTTGACCGCGTTATTGATTTGAAGTTTATTTCATTCATTTATTAATCATTCTCACTCATTATTTATACAAAAACATCATGATACTTTCATTTTATTTTACAGTATTGATGGAAAATTAATTATAATTATTAATATTTGGATAGGATAATGAAAGTTTAGCTCATGGTAAAATAATTGTAGGTTTAGTAATTGTAGCTCTTAAAGAAGAAAGAAAGCAACTGTTTATAGGAAAAGTAGATTTTGCTTAGTTAAAGGTGTTGATTTATTTTAGTTTATTATAACTAATACAACATCATAGTATTAGTTAAAAATTATTATTTTAAAAGCTAAGAAAGAAATCTCATAGCATCATGAAGTACTGCCACTTCTGCCAAATCTAAAAAACATATTTGCCAATGAATTTAATTCCTTGTAGAGATGTAATGGCTATTCAAACATGTGTTTATGTTATGATACATTCATTTTGTGAACTCAGACATCCCTGTCTCCATTAGAAATAGTTGGGAACCCATTTTGTATATCAACAAATTCGATTTATGTCTCCTTTTAATTTAATAAAGTATCTATCACTATACAACAAAAAATAATGATCATTTCTGTAGGACCAAGAGAGCAATGATTAAAACGGGACATTTGTAACAGTCCAACGAAAGAAACAGGAACAAAGATAAATTACCGGTACAAGAAAACAAATGATTTAATAGCTGTAGACGTTCCAAGAAATAAATATGCCGAGATGCTTTCATCCCCATATTCCCGATGAGGTTTTTTGTTTCATTAAAAGCATCTCTCCAACGGACTTGTTTAAACAAACCGAAAAAAACGTCACAGCGATTACGGGGTGAAACGACCTGGAGCCAATACGAATAAATTATTCGGGGAGTTAAAACGAAGTCGCCTTCTGGGATCCGATGACTTTTCCACAATAGACCCCCGGAGAATTACGGCTTCGGCGATATTATAAGCGCATTGGTAAATTATTTTGACCTTTGCCGGTTATCGGGCAGCCTAATCTGGGCGATATTAGAAGTTTCCTAGCGATACTGGATAGTGTTGGATTAGGTAGAAAAATTAAAATAGGAGATAGGAATGGTTCGAAGAGATCAACTTTTATCTGGATTGGTAACCGGTTTCGTGGTTCTTGTTAATTTTGTTTTAATAAAATGCTAGATTTTTCTGCATAATATAATTAATATATTAAGACCAAGACAGAAGGTTCAAAAATTTAGTTTAAATTAGGCTTGTTGTGGCACTAGAATATTTTTGATATATTGTTTTTTTTTTCATGTTGGCTATGACTTTTTATTCTCTTTCTTAATACAAACATTAATAGTTAGGATTTCTCTCACAATATTACTGAAAAAATATCATGACATATTTGATAATAGCCCTTACTATTTTTCACCTTTTGTAGTTTAATTTTCATGTTTATTTATACATCAGCCTCCTGATATTTACATGTATCCTTACAATATTAGTGAAAATATGTTTTATTGAAAATATATTTAATTATTTTGATAGGATGATACAAATTTAACTTTTAGTAAGTGTAGGTTTGTTCGAATCGATATTTTTAGAATTATTAGGGATTTCTACAGTTTTACATACAATTCGGTAAAAAAAATTAATATCCGTAAGATTTGATGCTTGATTGTTCGAAAAAACTAATATTTTCTAACTCAAATTCGCTATAAAAGGGACTAATATTTTTGAGTGAAAAATTATTCCAAATTTATAATAATTTTTTCAATATCTCAGTTGCTTATAAACCAATAATTGTGTTATATATTTCCCATAACAATGTTCACATAATGTGAAATTGTATATTATTTTTAAAATTAATAAATATAAAAAAAAATTTAAAAGAAACAGACACGAGCTTTTTATTTTATTTTAAATATTTTGTGGATCAGTGATATTTTTATAAATGTAATAATTTTGAAACGAAAAGATCAAACCTTTCTCCATACAATTTTCATTTGTTCGATATTTAAAACAACATAAAAACATAATAAATTATAGTAAATAATGTGAGTTTTAATAAACAATTAGACGCTTTTAAAGAAGTGTCATTTTGTGTTTTCACATATCCCAAAAAATTAAATTAACCTTTTTTTTTATTAAGACTTTTTAAATTTATTTTCGTTGGGTTTTTTTTCTAATTCTGAAATGTTGCTTAAATAGGATCAACTGATTACAGGCATATTTTTAATAAATGTTAAGCTAAGTTAAATTTTCGAAATTCAGACACACATTTGTGCAAATTTCTATAGCATAAAATATATTACTAAAATATTTAAACCTCAAATATGTATATTCCTGAAATTTTAAAATTAATGTTTCCATATTTTTATAAATAGTGATGTTTAATGAATTATATTAGAACTCTAAAAAAATTCATTGGAATATTTTGAAACTAAAGCTTGTGTTCGTAAAAATCAGCTGTGTTACTTGACAAAACCAGAATAATATAAGTTTTACAGAAAATATCAATGAATAGCAGGAAATATTTTTAACATAAAACAAATGAAAACCAATATTGAAACCAATGTTAAATGTAGACTCATATATCCCAATCAACCAACAAATTTTAGAAACAATTTTACCAAATTGCCTTTCAATACAATAAAATATTTCAATAACTATTCTATTTTAATTCAATAAATGTTCAAACCATCCGAAATAATAATGTGCTATTATGTATTTGAGCCATTATTTCTAATATAAAAGGAAATTCTGCATTGTATATAGTCACGAAACAAGTTTTAAAATAATTTCCTATAAACTACAATGGCTTATCCATCATTACAATCGAATGTTAAGTAAAAAATAACAATAGCTCATCTATCTCGGGCATTGTATGTCAATTTAATATTAAAATGGAAAATTTATTTGTCAATGTAAACAATATTAATTGTATAAATCCGGAAAATATTAGGAAAATATAAATCATATTTCTGAAGAAAACTACTACAATTACTAGAAAATTATTAAAACAAAACGATTTTTCACAAATCATCTGGCAATACTTTCATCATTAATTATTATTCAGATTTCTATTTTGAGAAGTATGAGAATTTCTGAAAATATTGGCACTTTTAACTATATTCGGTTTTACTTTCTATTTTCAAAGATATAGTAATAAAATTTTAGGTATTATTAGACTTGGCTGAATTGATTTTTTCTTCATTTTGATAATTCACAACTGATTAAATATAAATATATCGATTTCATTTAAGTTGAGGTGTGTTTTCCATTTATATTACTCAATAATTGTGTCTTAAAATCTTTGTGTATATTATGAAAATATTATATATATATATATATATATATATATATATATATATATATATATATATATATATATATATATATATATATATAATATATATATATATATATATATATATACCAAATAATGTTTTATAAAATTTCTTCATTAGTTTGTGATGATGATTGAGCGATAATGATAATCAATATATGTCACAAATTATGTACAAGTTTCTCTATATTACTGATTATCAATTTATATATATATATATATATATATATATATATATATATATATATATCAAAAATTGTGTCTCAAAAACTGCGTGTATATTATGAAAATATTATATATATATATATATTATATATATATATGTATATTATGAAAATATTATATATATATATATATTATATATATATATATATATATATTATATATATATATATATATATATATATATATATATATATATATATATTATATATATATATATATATATATATATATATATATATATATATATATAATATTTTCATAATATACACGCAGTTTTTGAGACACAATTTTTGATATATATATATATATATATATATATATATATATATATATATATATATATATATATATATATATATATATATAAATTGATAATCAGTAATATAGAGAAACTTGTACATAATTTGTGACATATATTGATTATCATTATCGCTCAATCATCATTAGACATCACAAACTAATGAAGAAATTTTATAAAACATGATTTGGTCGACATATTTAATATTTAGTATCCCTATGATCAAATAATGTCTGTAATGCTTTGAATTAGTGTAATAATTCTGATATAATGCTTTTAATAGATATGAACCAAGTAATTTCTATAAAAATATTGATCCAAATGTTTTAAACATAGTTTTAAAAAATACTTTCACATAATATTGGTCAGAAACTAATATCAGGTTTTAATTATACCAACAATATTTTTAAAAATTTCAGAATATCTTTAATTTTCTATTTAATTTTCCTGATATTTCATTTCATTTAAGATTTTTTCACATGTTTTTTGATACATATAATGTTCGGCATATTTAATATAAACTATCATTGACTTTTTTATAAAATATTCATATTTAATTTATTATATTTCAGGTCCGTTTTAAATAAATATATATTGATGAAGTAAACTTAATTGATCAGATTATAACTAGATTTGATACCAACAGTATGTGTAAAAATTTATGGTATTGATATCTACGTTCAAAAAATAGTGGCGAAAATATAAATCTATAACTAAAAAAAATTACCTACGACATGATGTAACTTCGGAAAAATTTATGATAGATAGGCGAAGAACATAAAAAATTATTTTGTTTTGAAGCAAAATTTATAATGGTAATACTCATTTGAGGCCATATGTCCTGATAAATCCTAAAACGTAGTATTATAATATATAGAAAATAGTTTCAATATTGGTTTGAATTTTTTTTAAATTTGTTTGTTATATACTTTCCAAATTTTTATTTCCAGATTTTTTTTATTAATTATAGAATCAATAGTTAAATAATTTTATTTATTCTTTTGTCAAGAAATTTTAAATATTTTCTTAGGAATTTTAATTAATGCATTGAATTTCGAGTTACGAGTTATGTTTGCTGACTACTTAAATGATACAACTGCTATTATGAGTAAAATGATTCTGTTTTCACTCAAATGGAAGATACATACATATTTCTCGGCACAGTAATAGTTATAAATCAATGTCCGATGACCAAATAGTTCCTATATTGCTTTATTGTTAATTCGCTACGTTAACTATAATTTAATTTAGTTAATTGTAAAAAGCTGCATGTACAAAACACTGCAATTATTAATAAATTAATGAACTACAGCTGTGTATCAAATCCCAGCTTATCTCACAAATCGTTTGACGATGCTCTTACGAATTACGGTCCGAATTATGCTTTTATGAAGAAAAACATATCTTTAACGTTAATCTTCTCATACCAACGACCAAACTGAAAACTCAAACGATACAGGGATTTTCAGGATTGATCAGCAAGATGATGGCGAAGATGACTATCAAGATTTTGGCACTAATCGCTTTCCTGTCACTGCTAGTACGCGAAAATGCTGCTAGAATCGAACTGAAACGCCCTGTACAAGTATGTAGCAACGAAAAATTAAACTGGTTCAGGCTTGATGCCTTCGTCCTTATGCTATTCGGGCCCCATTGTCAGGGCCTGAACGATTCGGGGATCCGCTTTGGAGCCCTCTCGGAACTCTTCCAGCGTGAGACGGTCGTCGTGGTTCTTATCCATCTGGTCGAAAATCTTGTCAACGCGTTTCTGCGGTGTATTCTCGTCTTCGGATGGTTGTTGGCCCTGAAAAAATATACCTGTTAGTTCTCTTGGGGTTATATGGGATATTCAGAGATATATTCGTAGTATATTATATTTTATTAAAGAAAATAATGACATTTCGCGATAATAAAATATCCGTTTAGTAGCTTATAGAAGATTATTCTTATCTTTTACATCTTCTTCAGAACATTACAAAATCATGCTGTTACTTTTTTCACCATATTGGTGCGTTCTATCCCTTTACCTCCTGTGATGCAAAGACCCACTTCTGCTAGAGTGACTAAAGCTAAACAAAGACTGCGATAGCTGCATATTCAAATGTTGCAATGAACGGATGTGCTTTACGTTTGTGTATAATTACAATCACTCAACTTCTCTAGATAACAGTGTAATCCAACAAGGAAAAATCATCGCAGTTGCACAAATAACCAGGCTGTCCCTAAGTCTGTCTGTCTCTAACGTAAACAATCCGTAGGCTTAATGCCGAGGTTCATGATTCTGAGCCCACATTAAGCAGTAGCTCTAGTTAAAATAAACGCTGCTTGGAAAAAAGGAGGCCGTAAAATATAATTTCAAAAAAATCAGCTTCAATCATTTTTTAGTCTACTAACCAAGATGATGGATTCGCTAAAACCTTACAATAATGTCTTGACTATAAATAATTAGACTCTTCTTCTAGTGTTTGTTTTCTTCTATTATTGAATTTATTCAATTGGTAATCTTCCATTATTCAATGAGTGGCTTGATGCAATTAATTTGGGATATATAAGATATATATAATAACTACACATTGCTAACATAGTTGTCAAAAATGCAAAATATCAGGTATGCCACCAATGTTCGCTTCATAATAAAATAATACTTTATAATAAATACGATGTGTTAATAAGAATGGTGTTCTCAAAATTCTAATCAAACTAGAAATCACTTTTCACGTTTCAAACACTGAAAATGCTAAAAGCGATGACTATGTGCATAAAAGTTTTCATTCTATTTCATTTTATTTGTATAGGAAAAATACATTCTCACTGTTATATAACTCAAAAATTAGTGAAAAAATGTGAGAATGATTATACTACTCTCCGATACAACGCAAGACTTATTTCATATAATGGTCATTAATCTGCGATCATCTGAGAGGAAAAATGAGGAAAATAGCTCATTGCTTCAATATGTAGAGGAGGTACCAACATTTATTTTTATCCAAAAGATTAAAAAGCTCTTATATTTTGGGGTGAATGAAACTAAAATGTTTTTGAAAATACATTCTTCATTATATAACTTAAAACAAAATATGTCTAATCTGCAAATATTATTTTACTGCCATTCAACGTAAAATTCTTTATAATTCCTGAAATTCTCATGAACTTGTGTTAATTTGACTGGAAATAGTAAAAAGGTCGTAAAATTGTAGAGTTTACTATGAATTAAAGATACAACTCTCAGAATATTTTTATGAATTTAATATTCTTTATAAACCCCGTAATTTGAATTGAAGACGTGTTTATTTAAAAGGAATTAACAATATTACTATTAATATATTAGCACCATAAATTAGCTTTAATAGTTTTTTAATTATAACTTTTATATTAAAAATTGACACAACCTATTTAATTCAAAGTATTATGGATCGATAGCCGCTATTTCTTCCCATCTCTCAGGCAATTCAGGTATTTTCATAAGAAATAAAGCATTGCTTATATAGATCACGATCATTCGTCGGTTCGGGTAGTAATCAGAAGGAGCAAGGTCTCAAAAATAAGGCGGGTTCCAAGTATATTTTCACCGGTTTTGCAACATGTGGTCGAGCATTGTCATGCTTAAGAATAGCATTGTTATATCTTTGCGCGTATTGCAAACGATTTTCGAATAGTGTTGGGCTCAAACGCATCAATTGTAGTCAATAGCGATACCCATTGATAGTTTCATGAAGTGTTGCCTTCAAATCCTCGTCTTCGGTCACAATCACCACCTCTAAAACGTCGAAAATGGTATTCACATGTTGAAATTGATATTGAACATATTTGCCATAAGTTTCGCATATCATTTGAAGACTTTCAGTCGCCTGCTTCTTCAGTTTGGCGTAAAAGGGTAAAATTGTCTACGTAGAAAAGATGTTTTCACACTTCGATGAAAGGACACATACCGAAAGGTGAATCCTCTTAGTAATGCTTCAACATGAAGTTTGATATCCAATGAGATTTAATACACAGCAACACCATCTGTTGTGAAACCTATAAAAATAATTTATAGGCAATACTTTTATTATTGTTAATCAGTGAGGTTTAAATGGTACAGATATGAGTACAATAATACTACAGGTTTTATTAAATAACATAAACTTCTGAATAATGTCAATAAATAAGCTTTATATATGTCTGAAATTCATTTTATTCCCAAATAACTAGGTTAGTGATGAATTATTGAATAAAACTTAATAAATAAAAAAATATTTTTGACGAAATTATAAGTAATATATGCACATATTCGTATCCTCTCTTTACAAGATTTTGTTATAATATATAGTTAATTAAAATATTTTAAACCATTCTATACTCTTTCCATTTTTCTATTAACATGGTGATACCGTTTTGGAAGAAGGTTAGCAACGACCTATGTTCGAACTTCTTCATAATTTGGACACCGTATGCCAACAAAACTATACTACATCGATCTGAAGATGTAATATTTAGAAGAAGTTATCAGGTGAGTACGCTGGCTATGGCAAAATTTACCGTTCGAACTATGTTTCTTTAACAACTCTTGAAACTTCTGGCCAAGCTTTGTTACCCAATATTGTTTATATTTTTTTGCAACAATATCTTATTCTATCCGTTCATGACGTTGATAAGTTTTTTCAATAATTCTATTTATTTTGGTTTTAGGAGCTTATACTACGCCTTGCTGATATACACGACAATAACTCTTGTATTTCATCAAATTCCATTTTTTGTTGGTGCCTCAGGCCGATTGTTGTTATTGACAGCCAAATCGCAATTTTTATATCATTGGAGTCGGAACTGAAAATTATTATATGATTGAGCAGCATCCACATACATTTATAAAAGTCTTTTGGTCTTCGACAGCAGATTTTATTCAAATCGATCACCAAAGGTGTTGAATGCTGAAAATGAAATTATGATTATTCCATGATTTATAGAGAATATATTAAATAACCTAATATTACCGAATGAAAAACTACGTAGATATAGGGAAATATCAAAAGTGTCGAATTTACCAGTTACATTAGCAGTTAATTTACGGTGAAACTTTGCATTATTACCACTAGAAATTGCTAACCAAATATATGCGAGCACATAATAACATAATAAATACGCATGTTTGCTAGCCGCACTTTATATTGTTGGAGATCGTTTTACATTAAAGGGGAATTTCGATGATTCAAATTCAAAAATCCTTATAAAAATCCATTCAACGTTCATTGTTCTCTCCTATATTGACCCATTTCAAATTACCCTAAATAGTCGGTTATCAAACTGTTTTTGTTTGAGTTTCTTACTAGAAAATGTCACGCGAATGGAGCAGTAAATCCAAAATTTAACAATATTTCACGACACACATACACAAGACAATATCGCTAGAAATTACTTTTGAATTGATTACCGATTATGAGTAGGTTCTAAAACCCGAAAAATATTTTGATAAACGACAGCGAATGAGTAACAAGTTATTTGAATGGTACAGATCAAATCAAATCAGTTCGCATCAGAACATTTAGACATAACACTAACACGAAGGTTGCTATTTACATTCAATTTTCTATTAGCATTCATCCCCTGAATAAGTATTATAAACAGCTTTTGATGCATCGCAATTGTATTTTTTGATTCTTTATTTGCGTCAATTAACACGAGCATCTTTTGTCAAATTATACTAAATCATTCAACTGATATTCGTCATACTAATTCCCAAGGATGATATAATCTCACGGATAGTTACAAAATATTCTTTTGCGCACAGCATTAATGTGTTCTGGCGCAACAACAGATTTTGGTCAATCTTATATCAACAATTCAGGGTATCCAAGGACGACGTTTCATCGCCAAAATTCGAAGTAAGTTGGTTGATTCACTCCAATAATATCCAACATAATCCACGCCAAAAGGTGCAAAACAATGAAAGTGTTTTGAAACTTCACAGTTTACAGAAACTTAAAAATTAGTTACTGATATTAACACTACAAGTTGTATAGAATTGCCAACGCCTAAACTAAAGAAAAGCGTACATCGACCTCTAAAATTGTTAAATAAAACCTGAGGGATTCTGTTCAACATAAATATCTAAAATTACCAGAAAACGACTATCAATATTTAATTAGAATTTGCCGCTTTAGAACGAAAAAGTAGGGATTTTAAGAAGCCGCAGATTTTCCAGGATTACCGTGCCAAATGGGGCAGAACCAATATGAATAAATTATTCCAACATAAAATGAACTTGATGACATTTTTTTCGACAGAGTGCTAGGGGAACGATAATTTCCAATATATTAGGCTTACGCTGGGAGACTTCCAACCGTTATGTGATTAGTTCGGATATGAGGACATTAAGAATTTTCTTTTTTATTACGAATGGTATTTAAAATTTTAAAGGATATTATACTGAAGATAATTATTTTTAAAGAAGTTTATTTTAATTTGAATATAATGTTCGAGTATTTCTATATAATATCTTCTTGGCTAAAAATTTTACTGAAATTGGGTAGTTTAAGATTGTATAAACGACAAAATGAGGTTGAAATATTATTTTTATAAACGGTACTTCTATCCTAATGAACATGTCTGAAACTAATTGGATCCTTGACGGTCTCAATATATTTGTCGTTTTCTTTTCGAAATGTTTTTTTTTATTCAGCATTTATTTTCCTGAAAAAGAAAAGGTTGACATTGTAAATAGTCAACCAAAAAAGTATTTAAACCTTCCATGTTCGAGCTATCTAAAGATGAAAATAATTCAATTAGAAATAACCCACTTAAAATACCCCCTGAGAAAATTGCCAGAGAAGTTAAACAAATAATAATAGTAAAAATAACAACGTGGACTCCTAACCACGGTCTTCCCAGAAGACATCTGGTCTTACCTAGTCTGCTTACTGGCGTGACTGGGATCATGTCCCCTGTCGGATTTTGCACTTTTACCATATGACAATCACAAATATTAAACAATCATAAACACAAATTTATGACCATGCCTCAGCAGGATTCGAACCCGCGACTACCACAACAGTAGGTGGACTGTCCTGTCGCCTTTACCACTGCGGCAACCGAGCTGGCAATTCCCGGATATAATCTAATAACTGAGAAAATTTCACAAAAACTATCAGAGAAGGATGTAAAATTAAAAATATTCATATTAAACGCAGTACTATATATTTCCTACTGGCTTATCTCTTTATCACCGATAATGCTTAAAGTATTTAAGAAATTATACATAAGAGGGCTTAGTATTATATTAAGAAAACGAAATACTGTTACAGAGCATCAATTTGGATTTTGCAAATACGGGAAAAGTTACATGGAAAAATCGCGTCTCACGCTTAAGCTTTTCGGAATCCCCGTTACGCGGCCAAATGTAAAGGAAAAATGCGACAGCTATATGTGTGATTCTCTCTCGTTCGGCCTCGGTATTAATAATTCTAACTTAAGCAGTTAACGGTCATTTTTAGGTGATATAATTTGTTTTGTTTATATATGTCAAGTTTTTCAGTATGTTTTTTATATATATTTGACAATTACTTTAGATTATTATGTGTATTTTAATTTATTAGTGTAATAAAAAGAAAACCTTAAGGGGATTTCTTATGATCTCCTATGTAGGTCCAGGAAAGTTTGTAATCATTTTAAAGATGAAGACTATATACCAAAATGTGGAAAGCCATGGCTGAAACAAGATGTAATTCCTACTAGTAATTTAGATAGTAAGTATTTTGTTAAGTAATAATGATTTATTGCATTGAAATAATTAAGCAATATTTATTGAGATTATTTACCTTTAGTACAAGACAAGGAACATATGCTCCCAATGGCAATATTAAATCACATTAGTTTTTTGAGTCTGATAGTTATATAGGAGATTCTTCTACCCCAACAAGATCCAGAAGTAAGTATATAATAATAAACTTATGTTTATTATTAGAGAATGGAGGTTCTAACCTGAAATTTATATGTTCATTTACAGATAACTCAGCCTGTCCCATCAGTTTTGTATCAGGTTGGATGAAAAACTAATGGCTTTATCCTTATTAAAATGCAGTGGCAAAGGATATAAACTGTCATCGAAGATATTCTGCTTGCCTTCCAGAAGAATATTAATGCAGATAATAAGGTTCCTTTTTACTGCTGGAGTAGTAACCTCTAATTTTGGTCGTTAGTTCAGAAACTTGACTGTATAGGCCGAACTACAGTTATAATATTTGATAAAATATACTTCAATTTAGGTAGGTTGTTAATTTAGTTGATTCTAAAAAATAATACAACAGAACCATTAATAGTTATATTATCTTATTTTAATGTTTGTTTTAGGTTTGTTTTTAATATCAGAGAGAAGATAATGTCAGTGGATTACGTGTTTTGGGTAGTGGAGATATCTCTGTGATTATATCAATGTCTTTATGGTCAAGGAAAATTACCCGTTATTGATTATTAATACACCGTTTATTGGCCGTAAGCAGTTGGGATGCGGCCTCCTTTGAATATTCCAAGAAATATGGAGCTCAGTCTTGGTACGAGTATGGCCTGGGGAAGAAGGAAGAGTCCTAATTAAAGTGCAATTGAATGATCTTCTGAGCTGGTTTCTCGAATAAATCATAATAGAATCCAGTAGTTTTATTATAAAAACCACGTGCTCACCCTCCATCCTCACATATATTTAAATATATTTATTTTTTTGTTTTCCCAGTAAAATTAAAAGTTTTTTTTATTTCCTGCTAAAATGTTTTATTATACATTTTTAAAATTCCCGCTAAACATTTTTAAATTTCCCGCCGTAAATTACTCATACGGCGCATGCGTAAGCGTCCTCACACGGAGATTCCGAGCGTAACTTAGAACCAATTTTAATATAGGAGATGCGCTTCTAAGTTTCTTTATTCTATGTATAGAACAATGACTGTCAAACAAATTAAATCTATACTTCAATGTCATAATGTATTGTTTGGCCTTATGTTTGGACATATATCAGACCTTTGATAAATTGTGGCATACAGAGTGACAGCTTAAAATAAAGTCACTGACATTGAGACTAATATATTCAAATTAAAGAAAAATAAAATCTCTCAAAAATCTTAAATTCACCAAAAAGAAACCGTCTATATGCGAAACAGGTGACGTATCAAGATCAGCTTGACGTTAGCTGTATTGTATCAGAGTTAAAATATACGAAATGTATAAAAACAGTAAGTAGTTTTTTCAATCGAAACATAATTTAATACAATTATTTCAGAGAAAATTGTTAGTCTGGATAGTATCCATAAAAATCTGAAAGATATGCAGCTATTTGAGGGATCTGGAGCATCCCCTCATATACGGTTGGGTGATATAGGATTGAAGTGATGTAAAGATAACCCATGAACTGGGATCAGATATTGATTTGAAAGGAATACAATTTTTAAAAACATATAACAAAATCAAGGAAGAATTGTTATATAAATTTGTATATTTAGATGAGACATGGATATTTCAGAATGGTGCATTGGGTTACTCATGGCAAGATGATAATAAATATAGTGTAAAGGCAGCAAAATTGATTGAAAAAGGTAAACGCTGGAATAATTGTCGATTAGGTTTTGTTAGTCATAATATTTAATAGTAATTCATTGCAGACATATAGTTCTTCATGCTGGAAACTGGAATGGTTTTATTCCTGGTGTAGAACTAGTGCTTTCCTCTAAGTCCAAGGGTCACTACCATAAAGAAATGAAGCATAACTTATTTTTGCAGTGGTTTGAAAAGCACCTTTTAAGGAACTTGGAGGAACCATCAGTTATTGCTATGGGCGATGCACCATATCATAGTACACTGACGGATAAGGTCCTAACAAATACACCTACAAAGGCTGCAATTAAGGTCTAACTTAAAGTAAATTAAATAAGTTTTAGAGAAATCATGTTAAAGAATGGACTATTTCAAATTATTACTTGGTAAAAAAAATTAAATATTTACTTGCATTTTATGTAATTTACTTTTTAGCTAATAAGCCTGAGAATAGATATTTGGTAGTTCCCATTGCTGAACATTATGGCCACAAAATATTATGCAATAGATATTCAGGTCGAGAAAGCTATTCAAAACAGAACTGTCTGGATTTATGGAAAGAAGCATGGCCGGCAATAATACCTTCCAAATACATTACATTATACAAAATACATTACTCAGCTATACAATTGTTAATTATGTGGATTATGCCTTCGGGGGTACACTAAATGAAAAAAACGCGCCTAGAACTCTACCTGTATTAGCATTGAAATAAGAAAAATGTACTAAAACTCAGTTGATGCGGTAACATTGCATTTAATTCATTAAATTCAGAACACTGAAATACAAACCATTAAATACCCAAATTCAACTTCTTGAATGACAATGCCCAGTCACACGTTACAAATTTTATGACGGACACGAGTTTCAATTTCAATGGTACCCAACGTATTCACCAGACATAGCGCCTTTTGATTATCAATTTGTTCAGACCAATGCAGTATGGCTTGACTGATACGAAGTTTCTAATTGTTGAAGAAGTGCGAAAATTGATCGATGATTGGATCGCTGCCAAACCAATATTGATCTTTCGAAATGGTGTCGATATGATGCTAGAAAGTTAGCAAAAACATGATGTAGATCATAAAAAAGGTTATATCTATTTGCCTCAGTAAATCACTTTCAAAAGTGGAACATTTTCAGAATACAATCATCTAATATAGAAACAAAATGTGATCAAAGTTCCAGTAAATACTTGCTTTATTGAAAAACTGAAATATTATATATTAACAAAGGAATATAACATGATATTGAACAGATAAAAGTAAAAATACATTCAAAATCTAATATTTGATAAGTACATATATAACCTTAGATTAACCCAAAAAAGATATTTGACTTACAACATTAATTGAAGATAAGTTGAAATATTATTTTATAAAAAAGTTGTAATTGTTATAAAAGCTGTAGATATAGTTTAGTTTTATTAATAGTAAAAACAAATTTCAGATATAATTGATATAAATCTACTCACCACCATCTGGTAAATTGCATCCACAATATTGTACATCTCGTCACGAGTTATAAATCCGTCATTATCTACGTCATACAAACGGAATGCCCCTGAAAAAAAAACATTGTTAAACACTAAAATATTTACTTATTTCTATTGTCCATATTTTTATTCCATATGTATAACAGAATTTAATAAAAAAATTGGGTTCCAATAATTTTGATTGATTGTATCGATAAAATTTAAATTAACATTATAATATCCATGGTAATAAATTAGTACGTTCATGGATTTTCAGGAAATTTATTAATAATTAATTCAAATTTGAAAAGCCATTACAGTAATTTAATGATAATATTTGCCATAAATTATGTATTTATAGTTATTTTAACTTAACAATGTTGCTTTTGCTAGTTGCGAACTGTACTTGTCACTCAAAGGAAAAAAATGAAGCAAAGTAGATGTGTGTTATAACTACAGGGTATCCATTGTGAGAACTCGGTTAATACATGGTAGTTGGTAAGGTGATTTTGGTCAACATATATTAATAGTCATTCTATTTCTATCCGCATATTCTTCGCACATGTTCCAGTTTCAGTCATGTTCATGTCTAATAACTGGCTGAATGAAAAATAGCAGGTGACGTTATTTACAATTACATTTTCCCTTTTAGAAAAGAAGAAGAAACTTTTTTTTATTAAATAAAATCTTGTACTCTCAATAAAAATGAGCAAAGGTAAGTTAAAGTTTAGTTAATTTAGTTGAAGCAAATTTTAGGTTAATTTCACGTCTATATTATTGTTAAGTTAGATTATAATAAAATAAAATAATAAAATAAATTGAAGTGGGTATAGACCTAGGTCTAACCTGGATGAAACACATACTTGCAAAAAAAACTTGAACTTTAACTAAACCAATTGTATTTTATTGTGGGATACAAATCGAAGTTATTTTTAGATTACAAATTAATACTTAGGCCTATTTGAGCTCAATAATGGGGTACTTTTAGAACATCTAATATAGCCATCCACCACTTTTACAACACCCCTTTTCATCGGTCATATTGACAACTGAACTACTAACGATTCATAAAGCAATGAAAATTATACAGAACATACAAGACAATACCATGGTTATCACCTCTGATTCAATGAGCTCTTTAGAATTATCACATTGGAATCAGCGGCAATAAAAGAGAGGAATACCTGGTGAAGAAAAGCGACGGATCCTTACCGGAGAGCTTCCTCTTCTGAAGCAAATATTTGAAATCCTCCACCACTCTTCTCTTTAAGCAACTAGACCAACTCAAATAGAACCTGATGGAGAATAACAAGCTGTGAGAAAAGAGTGAGGAGAGGTGAAGAAAGAGTTCTACATGTGCCCTAACACTGTCAATATTAACCGATACAAACTATGCATATTTTTACGCCACGCTGTTGGCCACTGCGGATTTACACCTGAATTTCTCCCCAAGGAAGAGAATCCACATTTATGGAAAGAGGCGACTATCAATTCAGAAAAGACGATAGTCTTTCCTGTATCTTTATTCTGAAAACTTGGATCGTCTGTTGAACTTTTTACTGCCAAATTTTTTTTTACATTTTTTTTTTATTACTCTTCGTGAGTCCACAATCTGCCCTATTGGCAATAAGTATTTCTTATGTCTATATTATATATACATGGCATGTAGAAAATCACTTCATTAAGCAATCTTCTGTATGAAATATTATCTTAATTAATTAGTCTTATTCTAATGCTTATTCTAAACTCTACATATGTCCAGTAATCAGATCAGGTGGTGTTAAACGTTTTAGTCTACGCACTTCACTATCACGTCGCATATTTAGCTGATTAGCGAGTACATTGGGATGCACTGACACTCTTTCGAAGTACTTCACACAAACACGTTGGATTACACTCATTATAGGTTCTAGAGGAATATCGCGTTGTATCACTTTATTTGAAATATAGTACGGAGCATCAACAATGGCACGCAACACCTTATTTTGGAACCGTTGAATGATGGATATATTAGATTTGCTAGCGGTACCCCATAGTTGAATTCCATATGTCCAAATGGGCTTGAGTATAGACTCATACAGCAATACCTTGTTATCTAATGATAACTTGGATTTGCGCCCAATGAGCCAATACATTTGATATAATTTTAGTCCTAGTTGTTTCCGTTTAGAGAGTATGTGCTTCTTCCAGGTTAGGCGTCGATCTAAATGCATACCAAGATATTTAACATGCTCTGCTTGGGGGAGTTGACAATGATTGATATTTACTGGTGGACATGTTTTTCTACGCAGGGTAAACGTTATATGCGTGGATTTTGATTCATTGGCTTTAATGCGCCATGTCTTCAACCATAACTGTATTTGCTCCAGGTGGGTTTGTAGGTTTATTGATGCTGTGGCTGGATCTTCATGGGATGCTAAGATTGCTGTATCGTCTGCATATGTTGCCACAGTAGTTATTTTTGTGGTGGGTAGATCAGCCGTATACAGAAGATACAATACTGGACCCAGTACACTACCTTGCGGAACTCCTGAATATATGGGATTTAATTCGGTATGTTCATCGCCTTGATTTACAATAAAATGTCTGTTAGTGAGATACGATTTTAGTAGCTGATAGTCCGGATGAGGGAGAAGTTTCTTTAGTTTAACCTGCAAGCCCGTATGCCATACTTTGTCAAAAGCCTGAGATATGTCTAGGAAAGCAGCCGAACAATATCTTTTGGCGTTTAGGTCGGCGTTTATTTGGTTTACAAGTCTATGCACTTGTTCTATAGTCCCATGCTTATTGCGAAAGCCAAACTGATGTTCTGGAATAATTTTTCTTTTTTCTATTATATAGTTTAGTTTTTTTATGTATAATTTCTCGAAAACTTTCGAGATTATTGGTAATAAACTTATAGGTCGGTAGGAGGTCACATCTTCTGGTATTTTTCCTGGTTTAAGTATCATTAATATTTTAGCTACTTTCCAGATACTAGGGAAGTAATTAATTCGTAGCATAGCATTAAATATATATGTTAATAGTTTTATAGCCTTTTCTGATAGTTCTTTTAAAATTTTGCCAGTAATTAAGTCATAACCAGGAGCTTTTTTAATATTAATCTCTCTCATTATTGTATGTTTAACTTTTTTGACCGTTAATTTCTCGTGCGGTAAATCCATTTGAAATGGCGAATCTAGAAAGCTAGTAATTTTATTTTCGTCATCTTTATGTAGCTGAGACTGGAAAGGTTTAAAAACATTTCTTAAGTGTTTTGAGAAAATGTCGGCCTTCTCTTTATTGCTTCTCGCCCAATTATTTTCGCTTGTTTTAATAGGTGGGTTATGCTGCTGGGATCTCCTAAGCTTTTTTGTTGCTTTCCACAACGAATAGTCTGTAGCCTCAGTTGATGTCAAGTTTTCTAGGTATTCTTGAATGCCTTGGTTTTGTTCAATTTGGATTAGATCTCTCAGCTCTTTTATGGCCCTATTAAATTTTCTTTTATTCTCTTCAGTCCTTTGCTGTTGCCAATTTCGTCGTAACTTTCTTTTTTCTGCTATCTTTTTCTGTATTGTACATGATATATGTGTATTTTTTCTTGGAAATGTTTCAGTGTTGGGAGTCGCGGAATATGCTGCCTCCTGTATATTTTTTGTAAGATTTATTGCTGCTATTTCTATATCCATTTCAGTTTGTAACGGTAAGTTTAGAGAGATATTTTGGTCTAAGTTTTCTCTAAATGAGGGCCAGTTAGTTCTATTATTGCACAGAGAAGGGGGTTTATCTTTGATGGTAATTTTTGAAGAAATTGTTACTATTATTGGTGAGTGATCAGAAGACAGGTCGAAGCATGATTCTGCCTGACACTTTTTTGGATCAATATTTTTTGTAATACAGAAATCTATTGTATCTGGTTTTTTATTTCTGTCTGAAGGCCAATATGTTGGTTCACCAGTAGAGATATGTTGTAAGTTATCTTTCCTTATGGCTTTGAGCAGTTCTCTACCTTTTGAGGTTATTATTCTTGAACCCCACATTAAATGTTTTGCATTATAATCTCCTCCTGCTATAAATCTATTACCTAGCGTACTGAAGAATTCTTGAAATTGTTCTGCCTTGTTGTTATGTTTAGGTGGGCAATAAATCGCAGAAATTGTTAATGGTCCATGGGCTTCCTCTATGGTTATACTGGTGGCTTGCAGGTAGTCTTTGCGGAATTTTTCTTTTTCGAAATGCTTTATATCATCTCGAATTATTATGACTGCACCTCCATGTGCTTTATCATCAGGGTGATTTGTATGATAAAGCTTATATTTAGGAACTTTCAGATAATTATTGTCCGTAAAGTGTGTTTCGGAAACCATCATAACGTCAATATTTTGTTCATTTACGAACATTTTTAGTTCCCTGGCGTGTTGTTGGAGCCCATTGGCATTCCAGACGGCGATTTTGTAGCTACTGGTTTCAGGCATTAGGCAAGTTTGCTTACGACGGTTGTGAGTAGACCAAGCATCGTACTCATTTGATCCATTAGTTTGGCCATCATATTTTCTAATCTTGAGGTGTTGCTAATTTCAGTAGGTTGAGATATTGTCTCTCGTTTTTGTGCTGAACCATTTTCAACTATTTGGGCATAAGTTATGTCTGGTTGACTTGTTCTGGTGGGTAGTGGTAGATTGGTAGTAGTGGATTGTTTTTGTTGGTGCCTTTTTTCCCTTAAGGCAGGATAGAGTTTCTGCTGTAGTTGCTTGTGAACTGCGCAACCCTTGTAGTTCACTGGATGATTTCCGTTACAGTTAACACATTTCACTTTTTCATCGCGAACTTTACGAGTACAATCTCCTGTCTTATGTTCTCCTGCACATTTTACGCATCTATATGATTTGCGACAGTAAGTCTTTGTGTGCCCGTGCGCTTGACACCTTGTGCATTGTGGTATAATTCTTTTTATATGTGGTGGTTCGCATTTAATAATATTATTTTCCAATTTGGTGATTTCATACACCGCCTTATTATTTCCATTAGGTTTTATGTCTATATAAAACATAGGCAGAGGTTTTTTTGTCGTGTGATGTCGTATATTGTGAATATTTACGACCTCGTGGCCTTTTTCAGCTAGTGCTACCTTGATGGTGTTAAAGTCCGTCCCGTGATGTAATCCTTTTAATACGAATTTAAATGTTCTCTCGGATTTTGGCCTGAATGTATGGTATTGGGTGTTTCTTTCATCTAATTCTTTTATAAGAACTTTAAAGTGATCCGCTTCGAACAATTGGATTTTAATTGTTTCATAGCTCATTGTTTTAATTGTGTAGTTCGTAGTAATGGTTTTCAATAAGTCATGGATATTTTTTATTATTCCTACCTTATAGACTGTTATTGGTGGTGGTTTGGGAACAACGTTTTCAGGGCTTGGTTGTATGTTCTCTTCAATTTCTTCGGACAGGTTGCTAAAACTGTTTTTTGTCTCTATCGGTTTCTGCAACCAATAGTCACTGATTCTTGTTTGTTTCCTCGCGATTTCTTCTTCTGGACTTCTCAATCGTTTTTTGTTAATGACTGTAGTCCATTCTGATGGTGGAGTTTGCGTTATTGCTGTTTGTTCTAATCGTATATCAAAGTGTGCAGGTGATTTGGTTAAATCGCTATGGTTTGCCATTTTTTAATTTTTAATATTTTATTTAATTTACTTCCAGAGGATAAAAAAAATAAAATAAATACATTGTTTATTTCACGCACTTCATTTTGCACTTACGTTATTTTAGCACTAGTTTTTTACTATAATACTATAAATGAATTTCAAAAGGACTGTTGTAAAATAAGATGAAATAATATTAAACACTAATAAAAATGAGATGCAGTCCTTTTGTCTGGTCACGTAAACACGTATTCACTACACTTTAGGTCCACTGAGAGACGGATAGCCGCATCTGTTATGCGTTTTTAACACTCAATTAAATAACCGTAATAAAATACTGGGTTTTTTTAAAGAAAGGTATCTTTTTATAGCTTGGACCGTACTGAAAATACGTCTTCACCCTACGAAGGTTGGAACTGAACTTACTGCCAAATGATTAAGTGTATATTACTTGTACCGTATACGTTTCACTTGATTCAGTATATCTGTAAATATTAATATTTTTGAAAATTACTTATGCTAACTCTATATTTTCATACATTCACATTTCCATATTTCTAATATTCATATATATCTTTATGATTCTTTATTAATATATTTTTATTCTTTTGTATTTTTATTTTCATATTTTTACACTTTTGTACTTTTGTGGTTTTTATTTATATATTTTTATAATACTATATCTTGTATGCTCTATATTCTATTATTCTGTGGTTTATATTTTATATAATCTTATATATCTAAGTATCTAAGTATGAAACTTCATATTTAAACTTAATATCTAGTTTGCTATGTCTGATCTATTATACTTTTTATATCATAATTTTATTAATAATAATTTTATTAATATAAATTATACACTTTATGAAACTGAAAATAGAAAGCTGTATTATTAAATAGCCTCCTGGACATATATTTTAGTTTATATTAATATGAGGTTTACAAACTACTCAGGTAAGTACCGAACTCTTTGTGAACTGTCTCACAAACTCCAACCCCACTACTTATGCCAAATCCTTCAGCGAACCCAAATCCAACCACCGCTCCTAAAAAGGAAAGAATCCTACCCATCGTTCTTCGTGACACGAATAAATATACAGAAATCCTTCTAATCGCGAAAGATAACTCCATTGAGATTACTGGAACTTTAAGCCGAAAGGACGGAACTCGCTGATTTGTAGCATCTTCGAACGACTTCCGCAAACTGACCAAGCTTCTCGATGACCGGAAATATGCGTTCACTCATTCTGTGGAACCCACACACATCTAATTACACAGGCTGTAGCTGCCGACCTGCCCCCAGGAATCTTAGACCAATTCAATCCAGACAAGCCTCTGGCAATATAAACTCTGCGTTGAGCAACCAGGGGGCAGGAGGTTGGCTCATAAGCTGGCTTCCTCCAATCGGGCGGCTCCTGGCAATATACCAGCGCCTGCCCCAATGCAACCTCTTGCACTGCCAGCGAGCAGTTTTTTCAATCCCAACAATTCCTTCCCAATGTAACCGCCTAAGTGGAAACCCCTTTCCCGTCTAACTTTCAGCAGTTGTTTACTCGTCGAAATGGCTGCTAAAGTGCTAAAAATCATGTCGTGGGACGCCAACAGCTTACGCGATAAAAAAGTGGAACTGGAACTCGTTCTTTCGCTTTCAGGCATCGATATAGTATTTATAAACTACACGGGTTACAGGAACGGCCGTGTCCCTGCCCGCGATGGCGGAACTGCTATCCTAGTCAAAAAAGGAATCAAACTCAACCTTCTGCCTTCAATTGTATCGTCACCAAACATCGAATCCACCTCTATCCAGGTGGAAATTCAGGATCGTCCAATCGTGATCACCTCCTTGTACAGGAAATGCTCCACGCATGACTCGTCTGCCTTCAAAACGCTCTTCGACCGCCCAACCTCAAAAGTAATCGGTGGAGACTTCAACGCTCACCATCCCATGTGGCGATATCCCAGCACTGAGCGCAAACTTAGGGCTAGGTCTCGCCCTGCCGGACAAGCCTACCCACCCATCACCCCGCTATTGGACAACGGGGCACTCCCATTTTGGACTTTTTCATTCTCCAGAATATCAATCGTCCTTCTGATGTACAAGTTCTCGACGAGTTACACTTGGACCATCGTCCGATTATATTAACACTCGAAGACTGTTGTGAAATCGAAATTCCCTGTTTCAAAGGAAGAAAACCGACTGGAAGAGATGCCAGGAAATTCTCCTGGAATCCGGTCCAATCCCGAAGATTGTTCGACCTGGCGACCCAGAAGCAGTCTCTACATAACTAGTCCAATTCGCTTATTCTTTCGGGTACTCCCGACCAGGTATCCGTAATAGGATTCCCCATCTCGGTTTCAGGAAAAAAAAAGTAAACTAGCCGTTTTTTCGCAAATTTTTAAGAAATGTGTTTCAACTTCTAAACGTTAAAATTATATTTGTTTTAAATTTATACTAACGAATAAAATTCATTTTCAGTTAACGATTTCATAAATAAGCGAAACGGTAAATATTAGGCAACAACTAACTAAAAAAAGGGACATGAAATATTATTAAACTTTTCCACTACACGCCCTGCATACTATTTCAAGGATTTTCCATTCGTCTAACTATATTTATGAAAATACTTTAAAACAATTACTCGACTCCCAACATCAAAGATAACATCAAACCGCAACCATTTTTTCCTCGAGAAAATTTCCCCTCAACTAATTAACTACGCTAGACGGGGTAAAATCCCGATAACCAACATCAGAAGTCAGGGAACAACAAGGGCAAATGTGGTGGGTAATAAAATAACTTGATTAGTTTAGCCCAAAACTTTCATCCCCCATAGACGTGAGGGAAAAAAACCCTCTCTTTCATTCGGTTTATCGCTGTTTGTATCGTTAACTTTACAAGCGATAAATAACAATTAGGGATCGGCTGACTTCATTTTTGTTTTACTCGTAGTGATGTCAAGACGGATATTATTTTCGAATTTTATTGATATTGTATAGTGTAAAACGGATATTGGTGATGACAATTGGACAAAACAAAATGAATTGAAATTATTACTGTGCCTTTTGGACCAATTTGATACAGAAATTCGTGAAAAATAACGATTTTTACGATATAGAAGAGAAAAAAATTTCTCCATGATTATGTATAAGTTTGAAAATTGTCTTCGTCGACATATTTGCAGAGCACATTTTATTGACACATAGATGGAGGTAGAGAATTAAATCCATAACCTCAAAAGATGCGTGTATAAATTTGACACCTGTCAGATCATTAGATTTTGAATTATAGCATTTTGAGCAAAGCAACTTTTGTTATTATGAAAAAATGGATAAAAAGGAATTTCGCATGAACCATCAAGGATTGGTATGCTGAGTTTAGGCGTAGTGAAACGAGCACCGAAGACGGTGAACACAGTAGATGCCCAAAAGAAGTTGTTACCAACGAAAAAATTTAAAAAATCCACAAAATTATTTTGAACGACTGTAAATTGAAATTGAATTAAATAACCGACACTAAACATATCAAGTGAACGTGTAGATCATATCGTTCACAAATATTTGAACTTTAAACAAAAACGACGAGTTGTTTTTGAAGATGATCAAGCGTAATAAACCCAAGTTTTTGCGTCGATATGTGACAATAGATAAAATATGGCTCCATGACTTCATTCCGAAGTCCAATCGAGAGTCATCTTTGTGGATTGCACACGATGAACCCGCTCTAAAGCGTAGGAAAACGCAACAATCGGCTGGCCAGGTTATGGCGTCTGTATTTTAGGATAAACATAGAATAATTTTCATTGACTACTTTGAAAAAGGAAAAACCATCAACAGCGCTATTATATAGCATTATTGGACCGTTTGATGGACGAAATCGCCTAAACCGGCCGCATTTGAAGAAAAAGAAAATGCTGCTTCACCAAGACAATGCACCGTGTCACAAGTCAGTGAAAACGATGACAAAAATCCATGAATTGGGCTTCGAATTGCTTCTTCATCTGCCGTATTCACCAGATGTGGCCTCCAGCGACTATTTCCTTTTCTCAAATGTTAAAAGAATGCTCGCTGGGAAGAAATTTTCGTCTATTTGGGGTAAAGGGCAATCGTAGTACAAAAATGGTATCGAAAAAGTTGGATAGTCGCAATAATCAGTGTATCACCCTTGAAGGCAATCATGTTGAATAAGAAAAAAACTAATTTTGCCAAAAAAATGTCTTTACTATGGTAGGCCGGGAACTTTACAATTGCCTTGTTATGTCTTATAATTAACTTTTACATTTTTACTAGTCGTTGCCGATTAACCTGCAATTTGTCTTTACAATAGCTTAAATCTGGGTATATATTTAAAACACTGCTATTTTTCTCCTAAATGCGTCTGAGTATACTAAATCACATAAGACTTGATTCTTTTAACTTCAATATTAAAATGAGAATGGAGTTTCCCCTCATGCGAATGTCTTGATATTGTGTGTATCAATCGGTATCTGAATATCTCGGAATAAATAATGAGTACTATAGTTTTTGGGTGCCTTTCTTATGTTTCTTAGGACTTTGTTCTGAAAAACTTGTAGTATATTGATATTACTTTTTGCGGAACATCCCTTTAATTGAATTACGTAGGCCCATATAGGTTTTAATATTTCCTTGTATAATAGCAATGTATTATGTACTGATAATTGTGGTTTTCTTCCAATTAACCAATAGGTTTTCTTATATTTAAACTCCAGCTCTTTTATTTTCTATTTTACAGGTTCATTTCAGGAACATTTTGGAATAAGAGTTATTGAGACATAATTAACATTATAATTAAATAATTGTATCAATACATTTTCTTGTGGTACAACTGATTTACCTTCTTTTATTACAGAACAAGCTTTCTCTTCTTTCATTCTAAACATTTTGGGTGTGATGAAAGATTTTCATAATTTATTATGTTGCTTCGATAATATTCACTCTAGCTTAAGAAAGATGCCATCGTGCCAAACCTTATTAAAGGTTTGCGGTACATCTAGGAATATAACTAAATGCATAAACTTATTTATCTTCATAGGCTTCTTGTTCTATAACACTTCACATTATAACTTCTGTAGCACCTGATCAAATTGGTGTATTGCTGTTAGATTTTTTCTCTATATAATTGTTTTTATTCTCTTAATGTATTTCTCAAGCACCTTAAGTAAGGCGTTCGATAGCAATGAGATAGATCTATAAGCTTTTACTTCATTTGGTGATTTTCCAGGTTTTGGTATTATGGTGGTGAGTTCAAGCTAATGAGTTTTCTATTCCCTTTCTAAACAGTTTTTGGATCGATTGTCCTATTATTAATTCATAGCCATTGGGATTATGTCAACTTTGATAGAATTGCTGTTTTGTTGCCATTCTTTTGTAATTTTTGTTTTTTAGTTTCCATTTCCTTGATTTATTTTGGACAATTAATTCCTTTTCTTGTATTCTTAGTTTCTGGAGTACTATACCAAAAAGCTTGTTGGATTGTTTTACTGAAATTGTTCTGCCGCAAAATGTATTTGTTTGGTTATCCTTATGTCGTTGTGTCTCGTTGTTGAATTTGATTGTTTGATTCTGCACCAAATCTTTCCCAGTCTGTTCTCTTTTTTTGGTATCATTGGATTTTGTTACTGTACCTTGGGGTGATGTGATGATTTAGGTGATGGATCGGATTAGTATTCCAAATTGTGCCGTGTGTTTGGTTTAGCTTAAGTAAATTTGTTTCTCATCTTTTGTTAAATTAATATGAATTATACACTGATGTAAAAACAACTGGTGAAATTCATATGAGAAAAGCCATTTCTAGCATCGAAACCAAATATATATGATTTAATTTACATATGTTATGGAAGTTCCGAATTTTTTTTGGCTTAGCCTCTTATTCCTATTGAGCTTTGAAAAAATATTTTAGGCATATTATACTACTAAATTTATAAAAAGAATAAATTTTTCGAAATATTAAAATACATTTAGCTCATTAAGTTCTTACAGTGTCTATCATTTTCCTCAATTATATTGCAGTCAATCTTTCAGAGCTCCAAGCATTATTTTATGAATAAATCGACCAACGACAAATACATTGAAGGCACTGAAACACCTGAACATTCAGTTATTGAAGTAACAATTGTTGAGTTTGATAGTGAGACATATCCACCAGCTAGATATAAAGGTTCTAATACTATATAAAAGTTCATTTTCTATGGTTCTTTTTTATGAATATTAATTAAAATAAATTGAAATTAATCATTATTAAGAGCCTAGTATTGTTTTAAATTCTAATATATATTATAATTTATTTATACTTATTATTGATATAAAAATAAATTTCGGTAACCTGAATCATAAAATGTTGAATTATTGAAGTTATCACATAGTTATACCAACAAGGATATTTAATTTTAAGATACTGAGAGTTAAAATTAAGGACCAGTTTTCTATGTGCCAAATTAACAAAGTACTTTTGAAGAGAATATATTTGGAGAGATACCAATCTAATAGACAATTAATAGCTAGCATTGTATCTCCAAAATTTACATTTAATCGATATAATCGGCTTGTATTCTTTTAATGGAGGAAGTCGAATATGTAAATAAATGTTGAGACTTAGCTTAGTAATAATCTAAAATGAAAAATTACTCGACTTTAAATAAAATTTATGTTCAGTGCTATCATTCTAATAAAACATACAGACAAAAAAGACAGACATTTCTCTCCATTATATATACATGATAATAACGACGGAAAGAGATATGAAGAATAGTACATTCATTTTCGTAAATTGTTCGTTCGATTCGGTGTATTAACTGACAAGAAAATAAAGCTTTAAAACGTATTTGCTATTCTGGCCTGGTCGAAACTTAAGTTCGGTAAAGTTCTTCGGGCTTTATCTCGCGAATACTCGAACGATAAATCGTCCGAAATGTAACAGGGCAAAATATTTCTCAGTCAATTTTTCATATCCAAACTCTGAATCTTTAAATTCGTCGAGTGTCGAATCCGCAGTGACCCCGATTCCTGCTGTCCACGCCAAAAAAACGATGCTGCAATGCACCAGTTTCTCCACACAATGAATTATCGTTCGATTCAATTACGTGTTCATCTTATTTTCTTCTATATTCTTATATATATATATATATATATATATAGGTTTTATGTTATTTATATATATAAAAATGAATTGTTGTTCGTTAGTCTCGCTAAAACTCGAGAACGGCTGGATCGATTTGGATAAATTTGGTCTTGAATTATTTGTGGATGTCCAAGGAAGGTTTAAAAGGTAAATAAATATGAAAATGCTCGAAATTAAATAAAAACAACAATTTTGATATTTCTTTGATGTTGAGGATCGAATCCGACAATCTACGTGCGCGAGAACTTTCTTAAGTTCGGTGATCTTTTGTGTTAGTTCGGTGACCATTTCAAATGATGTGCTCTTTTTTTTGTTGATTTTTTGTGATTTACTGTCAGATATTGACACTTTACTGCTAAGTGCGCGAGAACTTTTCTCACTTTGATTAATTACAATTTCGACTGAGGACTGACTGAGGACTGACAGACTCTTGAGCTGAGATCGTCGCAGTCAATCAAATGTGCGAAGAGCTACCTCACGTGCTAACCGCACTGATGACCAGAGAGACACAGATCAAGAAAATAGTCGTATTGCTTTGTCAGAATTGCGTACCTTAGAGAGAGACAATGAAGTAGATAGGCTTAGAATGCAACGAGTTCGTGCACATAAAACACAACAACAGCAAGCACGACATAATGAAATAGGGCAATTCCATAGACACAGTGCTCCTATGATCCACTATGATGCTGCAATAGATTATTATGCCAATAATTCTGTAACAATCGAAGAAATGACAATAATTTGTAAATATTACAAGGCGTTAAAATACAGTGGTGAATCTACTGAATGATGTTGTGCTGGAGCCAAAGTAAAATTGGCACAATTGGTCCCACCATCAGATACTCTACGCTTTTTAGTTTCTGAGATTGGAAATGATTCTAAGCACTTCTTAACCAACATTCAGAAATATAACAGCTGTTTCCAGATGACATCATTTAACGCTACACATATTACAGAGGACAATTTCATGCGCACTTTCCCACAGTTGACCAAAATTGCATGCAGTAGTTACCAAACACATGATACATGGACCTTGCGGAGTTTTCAACTATAATTTACCCTGTGTTTCAAGCGATACCCAAGAAACTTGATTAGTGAAACCATAACGGGAAATGACGGATACCCATTGTATCGTCGGCAATCAGTTGCGGACAATGGTCGATCGATAGTTGTGAAGGTAAGAGGACAAAATGTTGATGTAGACAATCGTTGGATCGTGTCATACTCGCCAATATTATCCGAAGCTTTTGAGACTTACATCAATGTGGAATATTGTAACTCTGTGAAGTCAATAAAGTACATATGTAAATACGTTAACAAAGGTAGCGATATGGCCGTCTTCGCTGTAACCAATGCAAATGACGAAATATCACAGTACCAGATGGGTCGCTATGTAAGTAGCAACGAAGCAATTTGGCGTATCTTTTCAATTGCGATCCATGAAAGACACCTACAGTAGTCCATTTGGCACTCCATTTAAAAAATGGCCAGGAGGAAAAAAGTCGAGGATTCGAAATTGTCGAGGATCTCAATGCGATCTTTCAGAATTTTCTTCCGGGACAGTTGGTTGCCCTCAAATCAGTCGCCGTCGTTATGAACCAGGACGACGTAGTCAACTATGCCACGGAGTTTTTAAATTCACTGGAATTGCCTGGATTACCACCTCACAATTTGAAGTTAAAAGTAGGATCAGTTATCATCATGCTACGTAACATTAAACAGCCTCGACTGTGCAATGGAACCAGATTGGCTGTGAAAAAGATGATGAATAGCATCATTGAGGCAACGGATTTACCATTCGATTTTAAACGTTTACAATTTCCAATAGCGGTTTACAGCGGTTCAAAAATAAAGTATTGCATGCCATTGTCGATGCTCCACACTACATTTCAAATAAAGTGATACAACGCGATATACCTCCAGAACCAATAACGAGTGTAGTTAACAGCAGTACAAAACAGCAATGAAAATTTTTATCTGTTAGATCAACCTCGTGCACTATTCAGGTATATATCATTCCAAATGAGCAATTCGAGTTTCGCGCTAAACATTCAGCCGTTCATCAGGCCCATCGGCTGGCCGCAAAAATCAACTGTGCTCTTAACCGACGTGAAAGACTTGGAGCGGTCTTCTTGGACCTAACCAAAGCCTTTGACAAGGTTTGGCACGAAAGCTTAGTGGCGAAATGCATCCGATTAGATCTACCTGATGACCTAACAGCTCTTATCAAATCATCTGTCAGGACGATCATTCCAGGTGAAGATTAAAGATATTCTCTCTAGCCGGAAAACCATAGATGCAGGAGTTCCACAAGACTCCCCCCTGGCACCCACTCTATTTAATATCTTTCTTTCGGATATCCCTAGGAGACCACAAGTTCAGGCTGCTTTTTACGCAGACGAAATTGCTTACTTTATTTCTTCAAGAGTGGCACCGCACATCCGAAACAGACTCCAAAAACAACTCGATGAGACGGTCCAGTGGTTATATTTCTGGAGGTTGCAGGTCAACCTAGAGAAAACCCAGGCCATCTTCTTCTACAAGCGTTTTGCACGGAGCATTTCGCGTTTTAAAATCGAGAACGCCGAAATCCCATGGTCAGAAGAAGCCACCTATCTCGGTCTTGTCTTCGATTGCAAATTTAGGTAGACTTCCCACATTTGAAAGTCCGTCCACAAAGGTCAAGGTATTGTTAATCTGCTG
Organism: Rhynchophorus ferrugineus; assembly: GCF_030347505.1. Classification (NCBI taxonomy): domain Eukaryota; kingdom Metazoa; phylum Arthropoda; class Insecta; order Coleoptera; family Curculionidae; genus Rhynchophorus; species Rhynchophorus ferrugineus. The sequence continues at coordinate 19,472,785 of NW_027472585.1, read as the reverse complement.
TTCCCGCTTATCAACAGGGCCAGCAGGCTTCCTCTATCTATAAAATCTCTCCTGTACAAGATGCTGGTTCGATCAGTCGTTCTATACGGCTCCAGTGTCTATCTAAAATACGTCTCACCTAGCCAGGTGGAACGTCTTCAACTGTTTCAAAACAAAATTCTCAGGAGAATTATCAATGCCCCCTGGTTCGTCAGGAACAATCAAATTCATAGAGATACAGACGTCCCCCAAGTTCACGATTTTATATCCGAGGTTTACTAGAGATATTTCTCCACTCTTCGTCTCTCGAACAATAGATGTATTACCGAGCTAGCCGATATTTTAGGCCAATAACTCATTCGGCTTTTCGTAGCCTTATTCTATCACAGCCGACACTACCCCGTCGTGCTCTAACTCCAAATTGTCTCAACCTGCTCCGGGGAGCAATTAACTCATGTACCGCAAGCTGCGTGGTGTGATAACGACGCCACGTCCTTGCCTGGCCCTTGTGCGTCTTAACGGTGTTACCGGTTACGGGCACCCTCCTTACTAACAGTAAGAAGTATCAGTTAGGGTCATTGGATCAGCTGATAGGGTGGGGTTTAGTGGGTAGCCCAGAGGCAGTCTCCACATAACCAGTCCAACTCGCTTATTCCTGCGGGTCTTCCCGACCAGGTATCCGTAACAGGATTCCCCTACCGGGTTCCAGGCCCCAAAAAAAAACTATTCAGGTAGTTTTAAAACACATGGCCCCTGCACTTGACCGAGATAGAGTCGTAACCAGAATTATATAACGGAGATATATTATAAATTTTGTGGACTTTAATAGTTTGGATGATACTGTCACATATAGATATTGCTAATAAAAATACATGAAAGCACCTACTATTATGTTTGATCGTTGACCCCAGCTCAGCTTCAACTAAAACTCCCATTTTTCTTCCTACGCGTTTATCTCCACCATTCCGGGAGTCGTTAAAAGCAAATCTGTAAATCTTCGACTAGTTTCCAGCTTTATTGATACAACATATATATATCGGATCGGCTTAAAAGTTTCGCGCTTTTAACGTCAATCCACCAACGTTCGACGTATCGCTCGCTGTTCAGACCGAGCAGCGACGCGGCGCGGGATGATTGATGGAGACATTATGCATCGTTCTCTACCTCCGGGAGATGGGGAGCGTGTTGGAGAAAAAGCCAGCGCGTCGAACTCGGGAGGGTTGTAAGAGCTATCTCTCGCGTGCCGATCCAGCACCGATGCTGAATACTAATGTCGCGAGCGTTACGAAATTTTGTATGCGAACTGTCGATGGGGTCCCTAGACAATTAGTTTTGAACTAAGAGACTGGGTATATTGAAATAAGGGACCAGATGACAGGAGATGCAAATTGGGGCTGAGGTTAATTGGTTCGATTTTTGTTCGCGTAAATTGTTAATTGTCTCGAGTGGCGTTGGGAGCCATCGACTGAAAACGACTACCAACTGTTTAGTAATTGACTACTTTTACCATTGACTGTTTTAGTCGACTACGTTTAATTGACTAGTCCACTCGACTAAAGCAGTCGTTACTAATTTTATACAACCTAGTTTTTAACATTCTGGCTTTGTCATCCTAGCCTTAACCTTGAGAGTTATGTATCGAATTCATGCAACTGCTGCTTTTCGACTCTTTTCTTTTTGATATGTGGACTAAGAACATCATTTGACCACAGGGTTTAGGGCAGATATATTTTCAATTCAGTAAATTTCAAGATATGATGTCTTTAGATAGAATATATTTTCAAGTTGGTATATTGTGCCCCCTATATCAGTATTTAGTGCGTCCTGTATCTGATTCCCTTTGTGATTTGGGAATTGGAAAGAATAAAAAAACACGTGATGCCCATTGAGCAAAATCCAACGAAGGAAACATCAAATTAAATAGACCCGCAAAGAGCGGCATTATTGTAACTTGGTTAGAAGTTGTACTAAGATTGTGGTAGTTTCAGCAAAAGTAAGTAACTTTCATCACAAGAGTACATTAGCATCGAACCAGTTTCTATAATTCTATAACTCTGAAACAAGTCTATCCGAATAACCTCGAATGTCAACTTTGTAGTAGAATATCTTCACCAAATTACTATAAACATCTCGAAGGAGCTTCCCGCAAAGTGATCGGAAGAGACGCCAACTCCCACTGTACTGCTCGTGGCAGGAACTTTCCAAACCCGCAAGAAACTGGAACCTAATTCACAACAATCTTCTGACTCATCATTCCTAACACGCCTACCCACTACCCCGAAAACTCATTGACTTCTTTATAAATAACGACGTAAACCATCCAGTCAAACTAACAGTTCTCTGAGAACTGGATTCAGACTATCTGCCGCTATTTCTAACTGTCGAGGATAACAGATTACTAAAATCCCTTTGTAAATAAATGAAAAAAAGCTTATTGGAAATAATATCAGGATATGTTATTAAAATCGAATCCCATACCGATTTTAAACCACGAACGTCAAAATGCGTATCAACAAGCCACATCAGAGAAGGGATCATCAGCCATGGAACTAAAGAATTTAATCAGACATAAAGACACCACGGCCCACTTTTAAAGTAAGACTTTGAAAGTAAGCTTCAACCTTCAATTACCCTGGATACATCTGAGGCCTTTGATAAAGAATGGCGAATAGGGATGCATTTTAAATTCTACTTCTTCTACATTTTCAGTTACTAAAATCTTACTTCACACATAGAGATTTCACTATAAAACAAGACGATGAACTCATTGGACTTCATCTAATATATGTACTAGATCCGATACTGTTTCTCCTATACACAACTGAATAACACACCATAAAACTGTGGCAACATAGGCAGACCAGCAATCCTAGCATCTCATGAAGATTCAATAAGAGCTTCAAAGAATCTTCAAACACACCTTGATAATATAAACCGTGGCTGGAGACATGACTTATTAAAGGAAGTGAAACAAAATCTACCATGTAACACTTACTCCGCGTAGAAGAACTTGCCCATCAATTAACATAATAACTGTCAACTTCCCCAAGCTTAGGATAATAGTTATATTGGTATGCGTCTAGGCCGACGCCTAACATGGAGGAAGCATATAGTTACTAATCGAAGACAACTTAGGACATAAATTATTTCAAACGATATTTTGTTTGTCGGGCGCAAATCCAAGTTATCATTAGATAATAAGGTATTGCTATCTACATCTATATATTAATCGGCTTAACAAGAAATTCGAGGTCTTTCGAGACTTTCGAGCACGATTAAAGCTTATACGAAGGTCGTATGGACCTAAAATATTTGTGAAATATGCCCTTCAAATAAGATAATAATAATAAAACGAAATACGCTTCAATCAAGCAATCAGGAATAGCTGTCAGGCCTAGTCGAACCGCTGCTAGCTCCAATTATAATACGGTTACTCGGATTATTCACCGTTTCTGTTGTACGTAAATTAACTACGGACGTATAATTTTACGTTGTGATGTAAATCTGGCAGCGCTGTACTGCAAAATACCGATAGAGCAATTTTAGATCGGAAGACAAGCCCTTACCATAGAAAATGATATATTATAATAGTTCTGAAACTAAATGTTTGTAGGTACAATTAATGTGTTCGTATCGGAAAGTATATTCAGTTGTGAAAGAAATACACGAAATATGCGAATTTTTCATCTTAATTTACCTCAACAAATTTGCAGAATATCAAGAATCGTTAGTCCTCCATTTGTATATTGTGTAAAATAAAGGTGCCTAGCTGTTTTCGTTAATGTTTTAATTAATATACAAATATGTATTACTTCATTTAATATTCTGTGTTTCTAATATAAAAGTGTATTCATATTCTGAAAATAATCTTACTCATGGTGGTTTTGTTATATTGTTCAGTGATGTAGTAATTTAGGTTTATTAATACTTTATTAATAGTTAAAACATAATCGAAATTACATTAAACCGAATACCATTTGAAAAGGTTAATGATTGCTAGTTCTTGAGATAGTTTGTATATATTCTAATATACATACATTTGTTATAGTAATTAATGTTATATATATCAAATATATTTCTGATATTATATTGAAAATATTGTCAATACAAGTTTTAGTTATATTAACATATCATTCTAAATTATTATCTTTACTTTAATACAAGAGAGATATGATTAATTTATTAAATTGCGGTCGAATTTTGATCACAGGGTAATCATTAGTAGGAATCAGTGCATATACTCAAAAACTTGATCGTATGGGACCCAAATATGGACTACTGCTAGGAAGTCAATATAACCATCATATAATGGCTCCAAAATAAAGTGTAATATGCCATCGTCGATGCTCCGTACTATATCTCTAATGACCTGATATAACACGATATCCCTCTACAACCTACAACGAGTATAATTTAAAATGTTTGGGTTAAGTACTTTAAAAGAGTGTTAGTACACCATACTGCGTTAGTATGATTGGATATTCTAAATGTGATATTCTAAATATCATGTATATAATATAATCATAAGAAATGCTTATTGCCAACTGAAGAGATTGATGAACCACTAAGAGAAATATTTTTAAAAAAAAAACTTAAATTACTTCTTTATATAAGCCAAATGTATTTTCCTGAACAATTCTTACTAAATGGTGGGTGACAAAGACAATTCAAGTGTTATCGATACAATTTAACTATCGTTTTCATCAACATGTCGGTGAAAAATATAAGCTTTTAACCTAAATATCAAATTGTTACGACCGTCTTAAGTTAAGGCTATTAAATTAGTTTTCTGTTAAAATAATTTAATTGCCTTTAACTTTCAACAGAAATGTCTTAGGATTTCATGATATTCTACTCATAAGTTTGTGAGTTGTTGTGCTAAGAGTGACACTACTTTTCTTATTTTCGAAACAATGGATCAAATCAATTTCGTGTTTCAATTTTACACTGCTTCTTGATGGGAAAAATACCGTTCAAGCAAAGCTATGGCTTGAAAAGTGTTATAAGGGCTCCGCTCCATCAGAAACAACAATAAAACATTGGTTTGCTGATTTCAAACGTGAAACATAAAAAAATCCATTAAATCGTTTTGAATGATCGAAAAATGAAGTTGGGTGAGTTAGCTAATATCGTAAAGATATCAAAAGAACGTGTTGGTTTTATATTGCATGAGCATTTGACTATGAGACAGCTCTGTTCAAAGTGGAGGCAGGGTTCGTTCACTGTTAACCGAAAACATAAACGTGTTGATAATTATGAGCAGGGTTTGGCCATGCTTAAATGTAACAAATAGTGATTTTTGCATCGATATGTAACAATGCATGAAACATGGATCTATCACTTCCGGAATAAAAACGATCATCATCTGAGTGAATAGCAACTGATGAACCTCGTCGAAAGCGCCCCAAGGCACAATTTTCTTTTGAGAAGGGAAATGCCATCAACAATGAATATTACGTAGCGTTATTGCAGCGTTTGAAGGCCGAAATCGCAAAGAAAGGGCCGCATATAGCAAAGAAAAAAACGTATTTCATCAAGGCAACATACAATAGCGTCTACCGTCAAAATTAAATCAAAACAATAGCAAAATTACATGAATTTCACTTTAAATTGTTCCCACGTCAACTATATTCGCAGGATTTGGTTCCTAGTGACTACCGGCAGTTCGTAGTACTCAAAGATATGCTCAGCGGTAAGAAATTTCGCTTAGGTTATCGCTGAGACTAAGGCCTATTTTGATGCAAAAGATAAATCGTCCTACAAAAGTGGTAATAAATGTTAGATCGACTCTGAAATGATTGTGTGGCTCTTGATGGATATTATGCTCGAGAGTTTTCAGCACATGTGTAGCCCTAATAGTAAGAATTTCACGAATATATATCACCAAAATCTGATTTTTTTATAATCTAATTTAACATTCTGACCATTTTAAACACCCCACCTTCACCTCGACCCAACCAGTTGCACAAACAGATGTAACAAACGATCGGAAAACCATTAATTGGCTAGGTCGACACTCCGCTAAACCATCGTATCGACCTCAGACCCTCAATTAAATCGGGAAATCATTCCACGAACCGCCGGCGGCTCTGGGGGGTGTGGCGGCTGGCGAGGGGATCGAGAGAGAGTGATAGCACCCCACCCTAGCTGCCCATCAATCACGGCCGTCGGACAATCCCTCGCCGTCGAGACACTTTTCTCGGTCAGGTCACAGACGTTTCCAGATCCAACACGTCACCTTCCCTGTCCCGGCTATCAATATCGGTGGAGCGGTGAGGGGAGGTGTAGTGTATCCAAAGAAGCGGTGAACATACGTCATCAAGATGCTTAATCGCCCGTCGCAGTTTAGAATCAGGCAATATTTTCCTTCTCACTTAATTCCAGTTAAAAAGGGATACAATGCTGTCTGATACGTTCGAATACGTAAACGAAAAAATCGCTCGGTTGTCAAATTCTTCAAAATAATAGTTATAACAATTACAGTTAAAAACCGACAACCGAAATTTTAACGCTTTGCTTGTTTTGATAAATTTCAAATCGCTGCCTAATCTTATCCTGATTGAAAATGACGAAGCTAGACAGAATATACTGCATCTCTAGTCAGTTACTTCCGACAGGACCGAGATAATGGAAGTACCCTCTTGCCAGTACAATTCGTTAGAAAGGTAATCATTTTTACTGCTAAATATTAATTTGCTGCGGTTTTTATTGAACATATTTTTAACGTGTTGCAGTTGCACTGCATGTTAGTATGGACACGGTTATTAAAATATCCCAAAAAGTTAAATATATTATCCTGAATTCACCGAAAAGAAACTGTCCTTATACGAAGCCGGTAGCGAATCAAAATCAGCTTAATGTCAGCTCTGCCAGGGATCAAATATATGAAATTTATAAAAACAGTGAGTAGTTTTTTCAATATTAACATAATTTAATACAATTATTTCATCCCTTCGTACACTGATAGTTAATAAATGATTTAAATGATGTAAAGATACACCACAAGGAGGTCTAGTACAACTTTAAGACATTGCTTTTGAAGAAAGATGATAATAAAAAGTGTTAAGACAATACATATTGATGGAAAAATGCAATTGTTGGAATAGAAATTTATCGGGTATTATTAGTGTTAACATTTATTAATAATTAATTGCAGATATATTGTTTTTGCTTTAATTGAAATTGTTTTGAGCGAACTCGATCAGACACACTGAAGAAGAAACTGACAAGAGATTAAATTACGAACAAATCTTACATAAATTGGAAATTAACTATTTAAATTTTCCGTTTGAAATAAACTTTCTGAATGTGGGATTATAATTCAATTTCCGAGACAGGGTGGTGAGAGTGGAAACAACTAAATGTGAGTATATAATTAATATTCGATAACTGTAGGAAGTTATATTATAGTGTGTGAATAATTTATGTGCATAGATATTGTGTAATTATTCAGAATTATACATGAGCATTATATTAAAATGTATGAGGAGAGGATGAATACTAACTGTTTTGTAGATATGGTATAGGGATAATTCAGCATAGGTAATAACAGAAGAATAGTACAGTGATATCAAAATGACTTGACAAGGAAATACACAGTAAAATATATTATTTGGTTATACAATCGTTAATTAGGTAGACTAGCTCTTCAGGGGATACCCCTACATAAAAAAACACGCCTAGAATTCTACATTATGTAGACATGGTACCTATAAACAATTGTGGCTGTATTAACTGTAGTTTTTAGATGTACTATAATGCTAAAATAAATTGTTTTTGATAACATTTTTGTTTCATTATTTTATTTAGACTAGAATTTTGTTATATATCAAGGCCAAAATAAACTAAAACTCAGAGTTGATGCGGCAACATTTCGATCTTTTGATGTCATAAATTTAGATGACGTATGTTCACTGTTACTTTGGATAGACTATACGTGTTCGGCGAGGCGTGAAGCGCCACTTTGCGAATTGATTCTTTATTTTAAGCAGGCGGTACGCGAACACATACACGCACATCTGCGAAATGGGACGTGTCTTGGGATGGAAAGGAGGTGAATGGAGCGGAGGGGAGTCGGCGGCTTTGTGCAATGAGCGATGGCGAGCCGTTCGTCTCAGGGGTGGAATCGCACGCTTTCGCCGTTGATAAATGGCCCCTCTTTATGTCGGGGTGTTGACTTATTAAAAATAAAGAAGTGGTACTTCCTTGTCGGGGATTCTGAAAGGCGAGCTGGATATTTTCAACCGAAATGTTGGCATGAAAAAGTTTCGAATCATTATACGGTCCTTATATGAAAAAAAGAAAAAAGAAACCTGTAATTTTGCTACAACACAGATTTCTTTGGTATGACTTTTATATAAAAACTAAAAGATGCATCAAACGTTAGCCTGCCTGAATATTGGCTTTTTGTTTAGAGAGAATGCAGTTAAGGCATAATATGTCGAAGGGTATTTAAACAAAAATACATTAATATTTTACTTTACCGGAAGATAGCTTTTTTCAAGTAAAGATTGGTGTCCTTCTTTTTGTTTCTTTTCAGAAGCAAATCTCCACTTGTGGACCACACGATTCTCCATTGGACACCCACGACCCTGTTCAATTTGTTCATGGCCGGTTTCCCATTGCTTATGCAGACGACACCGCATTTTTCACCACCGGGTACTGTTCCGATGCTATTCGTAACAGACTCCAAGCCCAACTCAACCAGGGGACCACTTGGTACAAAACTACAGGTTAACTCGATCAAAAATCGACAAATTACTTATCCCTGGCTGCACAAAGTTGCATACCTCGGTCTCTGAATCGATCAAAGGATTCAATGGTCAGCACAAAGTCAACACGCTCTCTGCAAAGATACTCTGCAGAAAAAACAAATTTCCAATCCCCCAGAAAGTGACCGTGTATAATATGCTGGTCCGATCAATCTGCCTTTTTGGAACACAGCTGAGATACAACTACGTCTCTCAGTCTTTGCACAACTCCAAGTGCATCAATCTAAAAAAAGTCTCAATGCCCCATAGTTTCTGAGAAACGCTATCAAAATTCAAGAAACTTATATCAAATCAGGAATCCCATTGGTGAAAAACTTCACAAACATGCTTAGTGTCAGGTTCTCCCTTGGCAGCTTCCAATATTTCAATCAGCTGATTGAAGCTCTACCCACTTATCACTCGCGATAGGTAAATAAAATACGGTAATTCCAGTTGTATCACGGAATCTCTATCGCCTCTGTGTCCCGAATCCGAAGCGACGTCAGCCAAAAACCAATTGGTTCTAGCTGGACATCTTGATTGTTTCAAGAAAAGTATTTTACTTAAAAACTAATTTATTCAAGAAAAGGAGAGGTAACTGGTTCGACAGCAATACAAAGCGACACTGCGGGTTCTTATCTTTTAAAAAACTAACCCCCCGTCTCACTCATTAACTATTCAGGTAGTTTTTACAGATTTCTTACAGATGGTTGAATAGTCAAAACCGTATTACTGTACCAGATGGTTATATTTTTCGAAAACGTTGCCAAAGTTCAATTTGATACAAAGAACAAATTTATTCGTACGTATAATACTAAATATTGAATGTTGATTTCGTAATCGTAATCAATTTTTATTGCTCCAAGTAATGTTATTTTAAATGAAGAATTTAATTTACAAATTTTACGCAAAAACAATTTTCATTGAGGTGGGTACAGGCATGAACGAAGCCAATGGTTCGAGCTCTGCAAGAGATCATGCGCGCACATTCAGTGAAGATTCGGCAAACAGCTCTTTGTCGTATTTTTAAGGTGATCGAAATGAACAAGATACATTACTTAACAAATATCTCCAAATCTAGCGCATGCGTATATACATCTTCGTTTACTAACTCCTTTTTTATATATAAATTACATTTTATAAATAAATATACATAAATTTCATAAATAATTGATTTAATTAAAACTAGATATAAGGAGAGAAGTAAAAATTGAAAATTTTTTGAAATAACACATTTAATTTAGAAAAATTATTCAATAAACGAAATACTAAAAATAATTTTTATATGATAATACCATGAGAAAAACCCAAATCGTTTAGATCAAGTCCAGCCAATATAGTTAAAACCAAATGACTTCATATAACACTACTGAAAGACTACTATTTCCTAAGAATCTCCAAATATGATCAACTATGATCCCTACTGCAATTTTTGGTTCTAGTCTTGATCCACAAACCACATTAATGAATAGACTACTCCAATACAACAAGAATCATTTTCTTCTCTGTTCTTGTTATCATTAAATTTTAACATATGTTGATACCAATTCGATGTCGCTAAAAATGATGTTTTATAAATTTGGCAGCTATCATTCCCACTATAAATAAAATTAATGCTGCTTGGATTTTATAATTTTTAAAAACTTAACCTTACATTCTGCACTTACCCTTGTTCTTCCATATTTTAAAACCAATATATCTTAAACCACCAAGAATAACAAAACAATTTATTATTATTCCTACAGAATTATTAATGTAACATAAAATCTAAATCTTCCAGATTTATTTGTTATTTTTACTTGACCCAGTGTATTGATCGACTTCAAAAGAATGTACCGCCATAAGAAAAGGAAGACAGTATAGTTTGTTCTTTCCTATGATTTTATACGCAGGATAGTGCGGATACGCCAAATCCGGAGATATTTGTAAAGTAATGTATCTTGAAATGAACACATGTGGGCATAGCATATGTTTATAACCATATATTTCACGACAACAGGAGACAACAAATTGTATTGTGAATCAATTTTCGACGATGCGTGTGCAATGTTCACAACGTTTATTGCTAACATAATACGTACCATCTAAACGTTTTTTAAATGTTATAAAATTATTGTAAGGCCAGTGTCATATAAACAAAATTATGATACGGAAGAATATGCTATAAAACGTTTATGTTTATAAAACTAGTATTTTATTTATAGATATCAAATTGCCAGCATTTACAATTCTACAAAGACTACAAAGTAATTAAGAATTGCCCGAAGATATATTCAGCCGAGGCAAGGGAAAAAGCTGTATGTAAATATGTCAAAATTTCACTAAGGGGTATATATAACAAAAAATGATTTGGATGGAAAAGTCTAAAAAGTCTAAGAAAAAATAAACTAACAACTAAAAAATAAAATTGCTAACAAGGACATTGGGGAATATGTTAGATAAAATGAAGGATTAACATCTTGATACCGCATCTTGATATGCTAACTGCTGTCTAAACAATAACATAAATAAGTGACTCTCCTTTAAAATTAATATATTTAATGGGTTATACTCTTTTTTTTTGTATAACTAAAAAGGACGGGAAAAAAGCTAAGAAATCAATTATTGAGTACAATGTGGTTATTTTCACATGTTGATGTGTTGGATACATTTCAAAATATTTGCATTGTTCAATAATGAATTTATGTTGGTCACTCGCCAATCGGTAGGCTTAATGCCGAGGACCGTGGTTCGGAGCCCACGTTAAACTGTAGGTCCAGTCCAGATAAACCCCTAGTTGGTGAAAGGAGACTCTAAAATATATTTAAAAAATAATAATAAAATTAGTTGTAATATGACATTGTGTTACACATAAAAATTTTTACATAGGTAATATTTTTTAAGACATTATTTTATTTTTATGACACATATTTTAATTTTTCATGTCTTTCGTAACGCTTTAATATATATGTATTTAAGTATATGTATTATGATTAATTACTAATAGTTATTAAACACATATTTATCATTCAGAATTAGCATACCGATTAAATTACAAGGAAAAGGTAGAGTTATTTTCTCGAAACCAAAAGCTATCATTTATAATCCCGTCAGTTTTATCACTCTCGCTCAAAATAACCGTTAGTTGGCCCGATTCGTGGCTCCGGAACAAGATTTCGTTCGTCGCGAAGCGCCAATGTCATGCGGCAAGCATGGGAATTAAGCAAAGTGCAAGCGCAGTACAACTTTGAAGCAATTTTGAAACCTGTTCGGTTCAAACTATTTGCTGAATTTCTATAAATATAAAATATAATTACAATGTGTGCTTTACCAAAAAGATTCACTACATATTTCAACGCATAAGTCAATACTGAGATATTATCTTCAATTTTGAACACATTATATATTCTAATCGTGGATTTACTAATAGACGATTTACGAATATTTACGAACATACTAATCTAAATGAATTACCGAAAGCACCCATAAATATTTGACAGCAAACAAATATGTCGATCCTTTATGATAGTAAAGCCATTGTAGCCATTGCACCGAAAAATAAAATTGTTGTTTTACTATTCTATTCAAAATCATTTCATATGTTCTTACCGTATAAACCATCTTCTCTGAACTGAAATATTGCGAAACCAAAATTTGCCAAATCGGCACAACCGTTCTCGAATTTTAGCGAGACTAACAAATGGCAACTTATTTTTTATATATAGAAGATATTGCTAATACCTGTTGGGCACTCTTTGTTAAACCCCAAGATTTTTGTCATAGATAAAATTGATATTGGATTAGTAGTCCTTAAATCAATAATATCTGATTTAACTGCAATAAAAATGTTCCATCCAAACCCAACGGAAAGAAACCGACGAAAGCGACATAGTCACCAAATAATCCATCACGTTAAGAGGCACTCGGCGCTGTCGCCCTTCCCTCCCCCTCCATGATCGATCGGCCTCATTCAACCCGAACTAAAAAAGCGGCAACAAATCGCAACGACGTTAAAAACCGGCGAGAAATTCGGGACGGATACTCCGCGAAATTGGCAAATGCCATTTAATTACCCTCACAGCAGTAACAATAAAAGTTATGTTTGCGAACGAGAAACTTTCCCGCGCCCGGATAATATCTCTTATCAAATTCCATCGTAAACGTCTCTCCCGCCGATTCGGTTGAAAGGCGGGACGGAAATTAGGCCGTGGACCGAGCGGGGAAGGGGAGACTGTTGGAGGAACGACTAAACTTCCCGACCGTAAATTCGCAACAAATACGCAGATCACTTGTTATTATGTTCCTTATTAAGTTAGTTTCTTTGACGAACTTCTTCTGTTGGTACATTCAAATAAACGTTTCTGTTATATGTTTTGTTCATGTTATAAGACGTCGGCTGAAAAGTTGTCGATCTAACAACTACGAGGTAAAATTGCCAAATTTCGTTCCGTGCATATTCTTTCTGCTAACAAACACTATACAGTTTCCATATCTCGAGACAAATGATAGATACATCAGTCGATAACTGTAAAAAAGTTGTCTGGTTTAACAGAGATTGTTGGAGAAACGACTACACTTCTATAAACTAAATTTCACTGGATATTATGCCCTTTATTAAGTTAGTCTTTTGACGAACTAGATACAGTCGCCAAATTTCGTCCTATGTCATAGTCTTTCTGCTAACAAACACTATCAAGTTTCCATATCCTGAGACGAAAAATAAATACATCAGTCGGTCATTGTAAAAAAGTTGTCTGGTTTAACATAGATTGTTGGAGAAATTACTACACTTCTCTAAACTAAATTTCACTGGATATTATGTCCCTTACTAAGTTAGTTTCTTTGACGAACTAGTTCTGCTGGTACATTCAAATTGATCTTTCAGTTATGTGTTTTGTTCATGTTATTAAGACGTCAGCTGAAAAGTTGGCAATATAACAACTACAAACTACAGTCGCCAAATTTCATTCCATGTCATAATCTTTATGCTAACAAACACTATCCAATTTCCAAATCCTGAGACAAAAAATAGTTACGTCAGACGGCGATTGTAATATTATGTTTCGGTTTAGTGATAACAATGTAATTGTCATTTTGTAGTATATCAGAAACGGTGTTGAGCAACCGAACCAATTCATATGGGTTTTGAAAAAGTTGCCACAATTTCTATCTCCCCTATCTGCTCGTTGTGGTTGTACCGTAACATAAATAACCTACGTTATATAGTTATATTTTAATAATTAATATGAGGTGACAAAAATTACTTTAATGGGCATGCTGCTCAATATCATCTTCAGTTTGGATCAAATCTATTAGACACACAAAAGGAGAAATTAACAAATAGTGTTATTGTGAACAAGTGTTCGATAGATTAGAAATTAGCAGTTTAGTAATTGACTTGAATAGTAATTCTGATGCTGAAAGTAACTATAATTAGTATAAGATTTCTGTTCATAGACAGTTCTGTAATTGTTTATACATGAGCGTGTATAATGCAAGTGACAGAAGACAGAGAAGTAAAAGTGGAAACAACATAAATGATTATAATAATAAATATTAAAATAATAATAATAAAACATAATTAATAAAATATAATTGTAGAATGTGTAATTTTCCAAAGGATTTATGTACATTCCTCAGTCAGCCATCGCAAAAAAGTTGTCTGGTGTAATAATAATAATAACAAAGTTGTCGTTTTGTAATTTATTGCAAACAGTGTCAAATAACAGTGCCAATTGGTTATAATTTTGTAAAAACGCCCCGAAAGTTCCCACAATTTATCTCCCCTCTAACAGCCCAATGTGGTTATAAAGTTATCTATTATGGGTTATTTCTTATATCAATACCGATATGCAAAAATATTGGATCAGCATCAGGAATAGAAAATAAACAATCAATTTCATGGCACACTTAACCTTGAATGTTGATGTTGATTAAAAATGACCATCAACTTCATTCAATTTAAGTTCAAGTTCTAGAATGTTTTAGATATTTGAAAAACATGATCGAAAATCAACGGAAACGGAGGATAAACATACTGAGATTAGACAATGGTGGTGACTCTTTCAGCAAGAATTTTGAGAAATTTTTGATGTCGAAAAGAATAATTCATCAAGAAACAAATATCTATACTTCTCAAGAGAATGCCATGTCCTAAAGATCAAATGGTTATTTGATGCAAAATAGGAGAAATTTTGGACTGAAGCTGTTCATACGGTTGTTTGCCTCTGGACTGAATTCATATGAGGAAAACAAAATTTGGAAGCTAGTTGATATTCCTGAAGGACATATAATAGTGCAGTACTAGTGTGTGACTAAAAGAAATGACTGTCCAGCGGCTAGACCTATTAGTTTATCAAGCTGTTAACGATTGTTAATTGTGTTAGATTATTTAGTGATAATCAGGACGCTATTACGTTGTCTGTAAATGGTTACTGGAGATTAATCGGATACAATTTTCTTTTCTCACCTTCAAATTGTTCTTTTCTCCCCGTACCACCAAGCGGCTCAGATAAAATTTTATTTTATAAGCGAAAAAGGAACGCTTAGTAGTGTTATTCTTAATAGCACTTCCCATTTAGGTTTCTATGGATTCTGTGGGTCTAACACTGTCTTGTTGCAAAATAATCTTGGGATATTTCATTTCAATCTGAGATGACCATTCTGCTGGGATTGAATTAATCGAATGGAATTCCAAGATTTTTCATCTTCGGACTATCCTCTATCTGTGCCACCAGCCAGTCAAGACCTTCATTTTTAAGCGAAAAAGAAACATTTGGAAATATTATTCTTAAAAGCATTATTCATATAATATATAAAGTATTATTCTTTACTCCCCATGTAGGTTCCAATGGATTCTGTAAGATGCGGCTGAACACTGTCTTGTTGCAATATAATCTTAGAACATTTATACTTGTAATATGATATTTATACTTGTATACGTGTAAAGATGACCATTTGGATAGAAAAATGAGTAAGTTTGACTTCGATTAAGATAACGATTTCGTTCGATCTTAGCATTCGTACTGCTGGGATGAAATTAATCGGATGCAATCCTAGTTTCTCACCTTCGAACTGTCCTCTTCCCCTCGTCCCGCCAGCCGGTCCAAAAGTTGCGAATGTAAATCAGAGCCCGCGTACCGATCGGTTATTAAAGTTTTGCGAAATTGAATGGACTTCCTGCAATAAATCTCCGTCGATTTCCTGCTGCAATAAATTGGCCGACGGAACGAACGGAAATTAACGTGCCGCCGAACTGCGTCGCCTCGTTCAGTGCCATTTTAAAAAAACCAGCAGCACCAGCAAGTCGTAACCGTGGCTGGATGAGTAGCAGATATTTTTAAAACCGTGTTTGTAACGAGAGATTAATTCGTACCTTGGCTTCGAAGTTTCAACGAACGACCGTAATTTACGTAGAAGAAGGTAAGACAAACGAGACCAGCGATGCTGGTGAGGTGGGCACGGATTCGGGGATTGGGCGGAATTTGATTTTATGGTAAACGGTCCTAACAATATAATACCGTAATATCCTGGGTTAATCCCGGATCATCAATCATTACGGGTCGTTTTTTTTTCTTCCGTTCAATTTTGTTTTTATTTTCGCTTGAGTGGTCCTGGATTGTATTAAAAATAAATAACATTTTTATCGAGAGTTTATACTTACATAATTTTATTATAACTTTTTATCAACTTGTCAAAGTGTGGCATTTATAAAAATATGTTGTTTAAGGCTTTCGGTATTATTCTCATATAATACGTCTTGTACGTTACATTTCAGTATATTATACGGGAGATTGGTAAGTATCTAAATTACTTAACATAGCGGCCTAGAAAACATATAGAAAAAATTACAAAATCTAGAATCGTTTGTCGCTTTAACGGATGTCGTCATTTCGCGACTATACAACAGTATGGTGTTGATATAAAGGAGATTGGGACAGACATAAAGCAACAGGTCAATTGAAAAGTATCCAGCGTGACACAGATGGCGCTACTAGAATTAAATCCACATGTTTTTATCTAGCCCTAATCCTCAAAAGATAAGTGTGTAAATTTGACAGCTGTTGGATCATTACGGATGAAGCAACAAGCATATATAAATATATATATATATATATATATATATATATATATATATATATATAGTAATTACTATAATTTACCCTTTTTTCATTTTATTATAAGTTGATAATAGAGATTTACAGTCTTAGTGAAAATTAATTCTTGGTCCATCCAAAATCATCAAAAAATAATAAATGTGAAAATGAACGAGCTATTCAAGTAATACAATAAACAATATATATATATATATATATATATATATATATATATATATATATATTGTTAATATTGGTATAAATACAAGAATACAAGCACAACCATAACGAAGCAGAGACTCTATCCACACAGCACACACTAACACCTATACTGAAGTGGCAATGGCTATTTGGTCAGTGACACTTATCTTAGCCTAGGCTAAATTCTATGAAGAAAATCGATTTTTCGTAATAATCTGAGGTATCTGTCTATATTTACTCCTGTTAAGGTATTTCTAAAATTTTACAGTCCATATATAGCTCTAATCTGGGTGACTCGTTGACAGTCGTTCAGTATGTGGTAGACTAAATGTTGAGAAATAAGAGCAAGGAGACCGAACTCATGGTGAGCAGGCGGGCTCGAAGTCATCATGTGCCCATGCGAAAAATGGTAGTGACCCAATGTCAGTCGATTCAAAACTAAGGTATGAACGTAAAAAGAAGATAAAAATTCAGCTTTAGTTTCAAAGAGCCTTTTGTGGTTGGCCTCCTGAGCCCAACGAAATTGATGGGGAGGGGAGAGGAGGTTGCCGAATTAGCCGCACTACCGGCACGCTGGTTTCCTGATATGCCAACGCGAGAAGGGACATAAAAAATATTATCCCAGATGTTAAACAAGGGCGGAGTGCCAGTAGCGTCGACTAGTAACCGATAACAAAGATCTGGAAATTACGAGTTGATCTAGAATATCATTTAAGGGTAAGATGACAGTAGAAGTAGAAAGTCCTGCAAGATGCTCTTGCGCATTCATCCATTCAGCTAGCTTGACAAATTTCACAGTTACTCGTTATTTAGACACGACATTTGTGGTTAGGACGTATATTTTGAGTTTTATGTTTACAGAAGATTAATGAGGCAATATAATAATTTATAATTTAATGGAGAAATTTTGTCAATCAATAATGTTACATTTATCATACAAGCAAATTTGAAGTAAAATATTAAAATAAAACATAACATTTATAAGTAAACCAAATATGTGAGAATAGTTATAAAACAGTAAACAACTAAGTATGTGAGATTTGTGTGCACGAGTATGTCTGTAGCTGTCTAGAATATACGATAAGGAATACTCTGGACTCTGTAATACTAAAGAATACTCTAAATTGGACACTAATTTTTTGCAGCTGGCTTAACAAGTGCTCTAGGAGAAAATGCTATCACTAAATCACAAAATAACCAAGACATTGAAAGAATATGACAAGAAAAATATATACAGTGAGAAGCGGAAGCATAAATGAGATCAATGTTCTTAGTAATGGAATATACAATATATATATAATTTTGAAATCAGTGGATCAAGATTCTCAAAACGAAATATTTAAGAACATAAAGGTGATACTTCAGAGATTAAAAAAAAAAAGATTAAAGATGTTTTATCCAAAGCCCAATATATTACCTCACTCTTTTTCTAATTTTAGTCCATCAGTATTTAGAATTCGTATTCTCATAAATGCTATTTTAAAATAAATTGCATTTATTCTAATTTTTGTTTTAATATTTTATTTATATTGATCGTGTACTTAATTATGCCTTACTAAATTACTATTTTTGTTTATTTTGTTCCTTTTGTTGTAATAAAATTCGTTATACAATATAAAATTTAAATTTTTCTGCATTATTTATCTCTTCCAGGGAGTTATATAAACCGAAACAAAGAAAGCTTCAAATCTTATGTTATCAGTTTATTTCACACTTTCTATAAAGTAGTTTAATAATTTTATTTAATCGTCCACTTTTTGGGCATAAAGTATACAACTAGGACCATTTTGTATTCTTGCCTTTACTATAAGTTTTCAAACAAATTCTGTTGTAAGATTATTCAACATAAAAATCAGGTTGTTCCATAGCAATTTATAAAATTAGTGCTACAAAATTAAAATAATTTATTAATAAACCACACCTTATACACTTATTTACTATCGTCTGTGACAGATATCAAGCTAGTTGCCAAAGAATGCGGATAAGCACGTCACATGACTTTCGACTCTTACTATCGTTTTGGAGGGTAGTTTATATCATTCAGTCACTGGCCATCCTTTAGCGTACCAACAACTGCCCTGGCGTCTAGGGTAACTCTGCACTGCTCTCCCCTCCTACCTATTATATTTTCTATAATTTATATAACATCAATAAATCACGTCACATCATGTAACCATCACTGCTTTACTTTCGTCCTGCTTCCAATCACTGCCCCGTAATCTCCAAAGAATGATTGTCTTCTTGAGCAATTTTTTTATGGCCAACAACAAACTGTTTCCTGGTAGCATATTTAAAATCTAGTGTTCATGGAAAGAATATCTTCTTTTACCTATTATTATTACTTATTACTTATTACATAATCTAGCATCTGACTGTAGTTTGTATAAAATACTATATTTAATATTTCTAATATACAACTTAAATGTATTTTGTATTTTGTATTTTTGAAGTAAAACATGTGTTTTTTCTAGGTCGGATTTGATTTATTCTGCCAAGGTTAAAACAAGCGATCGATAGTCTGTGATATCTGAATGATCGCTTCACGTTTCATGAGCCACAATATCTACGATAATAACAGAATACACAAAAATAAATCAATAATAAAAGACAGATACTTAGTCGGTCATTAAAAGGGATTATGGTCAGAAGAGTGACAGCAGAACTCAACACTCAGTTGAATATTAACAGTAAGAAGGTGGCTTCAAAAAGCTAACATTCATGGAGGGACTGTGATTGCAAAACTCTCCATAGCGATCTAAGCTGCGAAACAGGTACTGCAACGATCATAAAACCTGGACACTTGTTTGTTGGATGAATGTTAAATGGTGTGGGCCGATGAATCATCGTTTATATTATTACCAAAGAGCAGCCAGGATTATGTTTAAAGAACCCCAAAAGCATCCATTTATCCGTTAAGGGAAGTTTTAGGACAGAGATTGAGGAGTAGATTTCTCTCTCACCAAAACCATTGAAGTAATTAGCGGATACATTTGAACAAGAATGGAACATTTCCGGAAACAATATATATATATATATATATATATATATATATATATATATATATATATATATATTTATTTATATATTTATTTATTTATATTTATTTATATATATATATATATATATATATTTATTTATTTATATTTATTTATATATATATATATATATATATATATATATATATATATATTTATTTATTTATATTTATTTATATATATATATATATATATATATATATATATATATATATATATATATATATATATTATTCATAAGTTGAATTGTTTCCGGAAATGTTCCATTCTTGTTCAAATGTATCCGCTAATTCCTTGAATGGTTTTGGTGAGAGAGAAATCTACTTCTCAATCTCTGTCCTAAATTAGCGGATACATTTGAACAAGAATGGAACATTTCCGGAAACAATTCAACTTATGAATAAATAAATATATATATATATATATTGTTTATTGTATTACTTGAATAGCTCGTTCATTTTCACATTTATTATTTTATGATGATTTTGGATGGACTAATTTTCACTAAGACTGTAAATCTCTATTATCAACTTATAATAAAATGAAAAAAGGGTAAACTATAGTAATTACTAGAAATATAGAATACTAAATATAATATATACTAAATAACACAGTTATTTTGAGATTAATGTTTATGATTATAAATGATACAAAATTATAAATGAAACTAAACATTTCTTCAAAAGCAATGAAAAAGATTCGTGGGCCTTCATTAGAAAAAGCTATTGAAGGTCGATATAACATATGCAGCGCCTGCAAACGCACATTGTCGTTAGCGCTAAAAAATCTACATTGGGATATGTTTTCTATTCCCACAGAAATTTTTCAATGAACCAGAAGCAGTAACTTTATTCAGTCCAAACCATTAAACCTCTACCAGGAACTTGATTGTAGAATAACCCATAATCGTCAAAATTAATCACACCTGTTCTCAGCCAATCCAGATCTTGCCAAACCAGACCACGAAACATCTCCTGTACAATTTCCATACTGACATTATATATGTAAAATGTGGAATTAAATAATGTTTTGGAATATTTCCAATATTTCTATGTTGCTGTTACTTACCGTGCCCCATAGTTTATTGCCATATGTCCAGATTGACTTACTTATGGAATTATATTGATTGATGGATTGATATAGTCATTTTACTCTCATTGTTTAAATCAAAGAAGCGACATCTGTTAACCAATTGACACTAAGGATCCTAATGCCAAGTTTGTTTTGTTTACGCTTGGTTCAGATGTGCTTCTACCAAGTTAACCTACGGTTTAAGTATTTTGTATGTTCTTCCCGGCGAATATTTTCGCTATTGATACCGTATCGGCAGTGTATTATTGAATTGATGTATTGATCCGCCACAGAAATAATGCTTATTAACAATTCAAATATGAGGTATCGCTGCCCTTTCTTCTTTCCACGCAATTTATTTTTGTTTCTGTCTAAGAATCAACGGAATAAAAAAAAACCTTTCAATTTTAGTGCTATTAATATATTTGCTTTATATTTTCAACAAAATATATACGAACTATATCAAAGGAATGGGATAAAATGACTACTTCGCGAACTGGCTGACGCCGAAGCCGAATATCCATAACCAAGAAGCCTTACTGCGCATATGCTGGGATCAGTAAAGAACGAGCTGCTAAAACAGAATGAAAATGCTACTGAAGATATTAGAGACGTCAGTTGAACACCAGCAATAAGGAGAAACAAGCCGGAAATCATCCTCTTACATAACAATGCTTGGCCACACGTTACAAACATGTGAAGGATGCATTATTAAAGCTCAAGTGGGAATCTCTGTCGCATCCTGCGCTATATTCAGGCATAGAACCTTTTAACTAACACTTGATCAGATAGATGCAGCAGGACTTGGTTGACATACGGTTTTAAAAATAAATAGGTATGAGAATTGATCGATGTTTATATCGCTGCCAAACCAAAATCGTTCTTTCAACGTTAGTCGTATAGTCATGTTACCAGAAAGATGGAGAAAAGTTGTTAAAAAAGATGGAAAATATTTTGATTAGTATACCAATTATTCACAATAAATGTATGTTTGTATTGAAAATACATCGTTAAATATCTAATAGAAAGCTCTGTTGCTTCCTCAGTAATCCTCAGGCATTACATTTTCTTACTAATACTTATTCATATAGCATGGCTTGACTGGCACACGGTTGGAATGCTGAAGAAGTATGGGAATCGATCGATGTCAAACTAACATCGTTATTTCAACATGGTATCGTCATGTTGCCAGAAAGATGGAGAAAAATTGTTGAAAACGATGGAAAATATTTTGATTATTATGTATTGTAACAATTTTTCACAATAAATACATATTTAAAACGAAAAAATTATCAGAATACCGGAATTAACGGAAGGATGAATAATTTTTAAATCCACCTAAACGTATACAATAAATAATTAATCATGATTTACACATTTTTAAGGTTCCTTCACCATTTTATCATAATTAATTTTTATATGAAATATATACATATTCCAATGTTAAAAAAAGTGTGAAATGTGAAAAGAAAACATAGTTTACTTAAAACTATTCTATATTAATATACATTTTTATCATAAATCGATTAAAAACAACAAGACGAAACATAGTTCATGTAACTGATAATTAAAAAGTTCCTTCGCCATTCCATTAAAACTAATTAATTACTAATAAAATAGATACTCACAATGTAATTTCTCATCCAGGTTTCCCCTCGACGTCACCGACAGTGCTCTGATGAACTCCTCGAATTCTATGGAACCGTCCTGAAAGAAGACACGAGGGAATTAATATCAACATGTATACGGTAAAAACGTCGGGCGCTTAACAAGAACATCAGTGACGTTTACGGATTGAATTGGATCCGCTCGTTCCACGAAAACGGTACACAATTCCAATTTAAATGATCTACACAAACCGAAATTTCCATTTTCCCTGGATATTATCCGGATTATATGACCGTTCGTTTTCGTTATGGGAGACAACTATGGCATTGTTCCGTTTCGCGGGGACGTATTCATGCAGCCCCACGTTATTAATTACCTTGTTTGCGGGATTATAATTAAAAGAAGTTACGTTTGGGAGTAGTGGCGATTAATACTGACCATTTAACGTTGTAGTGGAGTGTTATCACCTCTATTTGATTGATGAATTGCGAATTAATTAGTTCTAGTTTAACAGGTGAATTGAAAATTCTTCGGCATACCAAATTAAAACAAATTTTTTGGTAAAATGAGTTTTTTTATTCAACGTAATTCTCTTCAAGATGATTCTTCAACACTGGTTATAGCCACCCTCCAACTTTTAGATCCCATTTTTGTAATACGATTGGTCTTTTCTCTTCTTTTTTCTCTTCTAGAGATCTTCTTAGAAAGATCTAAGAACAGAAAATATTAGCTGAGGCCAGATCTGGAGAATACGGTGGATGAGGAAGGATTTCAAAGCCCAATTCATGGATTTTTGCCATCTTTTTCACTGATTTGTGACACGGTGCATTTTTTTGATGAAGCAGCACTTTCTTTTTCTTCAAATGTGGCCGGTTTAGGCGATTTCGTCCTTCACACGGTCCAATAATGCTATGTAATAGTCGCTGTTGATGGTCCTTCCTTTCTCAAAGGAGTCAATGAAAATTATTACATGCTCATCCTAAAATACAGACGCCATAACCTTGCCAGCCGATTGTTGCCTCTTCCCACGCTTTGGAGCTGTTTCATCATGTGCAGTCCACTCAGATGACTGTGAATTGGACTTCGGAGTAAAATGATGGAGCGTTGTTTCATCCATAGTCACATATTGATGCAAAAACTCGAGTTTATTGCGCTTGACCATTTTCAAATACTGCTCCGAATCATCAGCTCGTCGTTGTTTTTGGTCAAAAATGAGCTCGCCCTCACACACTTAATACACAGTTTGTTCAGACCCAAATATTCGTGAATGATATAATCCACACCTTCAGTTGATATCTTTTTTTGGATTTTTTAAAATGTTTTCATCAGTAACAACCTCTTTTGGGCGTCCACTGCATTCACCATCTTCGGTACTCATTTCACCAACAACACCATTTCAAACATTAAGTCTAAACTTAGCATACAAATTCTTGATGGTTGATTTTCCTGGGGCAGTGCCCGCAAACTCGGCATCAAGCCAAGTTTTTGCTTCAACTGTATTTTTCCCCTCAAAGAGCAATTTTATCAATACGCGAAATTCCCTTTTATCCATTTTTCTCACAATAACATAAGTTGCTTCAACCAAAATCCTATAATTCACAAACTAATGATCCGACAGCTGTCAAATTTATACACGCATTTTTGAGGGTTAGGGCTAACTAAAAAATATATGGATTTAGATCTAGTAGCGCCATCTAAAAGGATACTTTTCAATTGACATGTTAGTTGTATGAATAACACTCTATTAAATAAATATATATAGAATAAATCACAAAATATTGAGAATTTAGAAGGGTATCTTAAATGGACGCATGCGAAACAATGTTTTAGTTTGTTCATTTGCAGCTAGGTGGCCCGAGGTATAAATTCAGAAACAAAGCTGAAATTCGTTACTTTCTACTTTCAGATGGCTATTATAGAAAATAGGATGGCGTAGAGACCTGTGTTTATATTTGGTGGAAATATTCAAGGAGTTACTGGATATCTTGGACCTTTTGGATAAAAAGGAATTTCGCGTTTTAACAAAATATTGCTTTTCGAACGGAAAAATACAGTTGAACAAAAAACTTCTTGCCGAGTTTCCGGACACTGCAACAGGAAAATCAACTATCAAGGATTGATATGCTAAGTTTAGACGTGGTGAAATGAGCACCAAGGACGGTGATCGCAGTGGACGTCCAAAAGAGATTGCTACCGACGAAAACATCAAAAAATTCACAAAATGATTTTGAATGACCGTAAATTGAAATTGAATGAAACAGTAGACACTCTAAATATATCAACTGAACGTGTACATAATATTATTCACGAATATTTGGTTACGAAAAAGCTATGAACAAACGCGCGAGCTCACTTTTGACCAAAAAACAACGACGAGTTGTTGATTCGGAGCAATGTTTGAAGATGATCAAGCATAATTAACCTGAGTTTTTGCGTCGATATGTGACAATGGATCAAACATGGCTCCATAATTTCACTCTGAAGTCCAGTCGACAGTCATCCGAGTGGACTGCACACGATCAACCCGCCCCAAAGCGTGAGAAAACGCAACAGTCGGTTGACAAGGTTATAGCGTCTGTATTTTGGGACGCGCATGGAATAATTTTCATTATCTTGGAAAAGGAAGGACCATCAACAGAAACTATTACATAGCGTTATTGGACCGTTTGAAGGACGAAATCGCCGAAAAACAACCGCATCTGAAGGAAAAGAAAATGCTGCTTCACCAAGACCTTGTCACAAGTCAGAGAAAACGATGGCAAAAATCCATGAATTGGGCTTCGAATTGCTTCCACATCCACCGTATTCTCCAGATCTGACCCCCAGCGACTATTTCCTGTTCCCAAATCTCAAAAGAATGCTCGCTGGGAGGAAATTTTCGTCGAATGAAGAGGTGATCACCGAAACTCAAAAGACATATCGTACTACAAAAATGACATCGAAAAGTTGGATGGTCGCTATAACCAGTGTACCACTCCTGAAGGGAATTATGTTGAATAAAAAAACTAATTTTGCCAAAAATATGTTTTACTATGGTAGGCCGGGGACTTCTCAATTGACCTGTTACGTGGGCGATGAAATCAAGATGAAATTGTGAAATTCAAAGTATAATTAAATTTATAAAATTTATTTTCGATATAAACATAATTTAATACAAATGTTTCAGGAAATGCTGTCTAAGAGGTATTCATAAAACGCTGCATCTGTTGGAGAGATGTACGTCATCCCTTCATATGCTATTAGAAAAAGTAGGATTTAAATGGTATAAAATATAGAACATTTTTTATTTTAATTTGTGTATGCAGACCAGATATAGATATTTGAAAATGGAACAATTTGTCAAACTCAGCAAGACGAATAATTTATAAAATTATTTAAAAGAGAATAAATAGACAACAAAATTTGATGGAAAAATATAAAAGAATAATATTTGACCAGGTTTTGTTAGCTATAATATTTTTTAATATTTCATTGCACATATATTGTTCATTATGCTGCAAATAACTATAGTTATATTCCTGAAGTAGAGTTACTGTATTCTTCCAAGTCCAAGGGTTACTAATGTTTTTTTTCGACCATTAGTTGTTAGTGGGAACAATACACCATACCATAGCATATTGGAGGAAAATATTCTTAACAAGTAGAGCAACAAACAGTATTTAAGGAATGGTTTGCCAAATATAAGTTAAGTTTTGAAGATGTTATGTTAAACAGTGAACTATTTCAAATTATTACTTGTAAATATAAATGGAATGTTTAATTAAATTGTATGTAATTTACTTTTTTAGAAATAGGCCTAAAGAAAGAAACACAGTAGATCAAATAGCTAAACAATATGATCACAAAATATTATTTATTCCATTCCAGAACTGAGAGTGGAAACAACTAAAGGTGAATAAATAATTAATAAAAGATAACTGTAAGAAATCGTACTGTAGAATGTGAAAGATTTTTGTGAATGGAATATGTGTTTAATTGTTAAGCATATACATAAACATTTGGTTAAAATGTATGAGCAGAAGATGTAACAGCTAGAAACAAACTTATAGAAAAATGCATTAATATCAGAATAATTTAACAATTGAACACTGAAACGAGGGAAACAAGAATTAAAGTGTTATTTAATTTTTTTTATATAATACCGAATTTTCTTTTATCGACTATTGTTTATCCAGACGAGTCGTACTGGTTAACATAGACCCGGAATCACGGTCCTCGACCTTAATCCTACCGACTCGTGAGTAACTAACTTAGAAATTATACCAGAAGACATCCAGTCATAGCCAGCCTGGTTACTGGCATGACTGGGATGATTCTCCTTCTCTGAGCGTTCATCTAACCCGATTTTTCTTTTTGTAATTGAAGCAACTAATCATAAATCAAATAACGCCTCTCACATCCAAAATACTCACGATTCGAAAATGACGCTCTACATCTGATGAGCTCAGAATTGTACAATTCGATAAAATTAAATGACTTAATTAAAGAGATCTAGCTAAAGAAAACAGTTAATTAAATTACTGCAAGCAATGTCCAAATGACCAAAACTTGACAGTGTTCGCTACATGTGAGATATTAATTTCAACTGCCATATAACTCAGACCTAGACCCTTTTGTCTACCTATTACCTCAACGTTCTTAAATATGGCTTAATTGATAAGCTAACTGAAAATGGGGAAGAGTTATAGGTTGCAATGGACAATACTTGTGTAGGAATGTTCGTCGGGTCGGTCAGTCGGTCGAAATGTGTGGCCGCCGCTGCGATTATTTGTCAGAACACTCACTACTATTTTTGGAAGGAATTTGCACGAGAACTGAAAACACTGGTTGAAGAAATACTGTTAATTTTTAATATTAAATTATACATGTGGTCGACGGGAGAATTGAAAGGATATTAGGTTAGGTAGAGGAAGTACGGTAGCGCTGTGGAAGTGGTACTATTACAAGGAGACAGAGAAAAGAAAAGAGAACGAGACGTCGTCGTAATGATCTTTTATCGCCTGGAACTGCATGGTACCAATCCACCGGCGTTGCCAACCTTTGTACTTGCTGGTGGTGAATTCGTGGTGGCCTAAAGGGTCGTGGCGGTCGCCACACTTGTAATAATATTTTCGTTCGTATTAATACAACTTCGTAATATACATTTATAATCTGCTTAATTCCAACGCTACTTCCCGCTGAATCAAGACACAATAATCAAAATTACAAAAAAAGGATTTGTTTTTTTTTACAACTTCTGGGACTAGATTTTTACTCGACAATGTAAAAGTAAGAGAACAAGAGGCTCCCTTTTGTCAGCATCAACAACTGCGTTTAAATTACAGACGGTCCTGCCGAGAGTCTCCCTTCTAATTTGCTTCCGCTTTTTTTGTTTCATTTTACTAAATTTAGGACGAGAGGAACCTTTCCCCGGCTTTTAACAGTTTAAGTTAGAAGCCGCAGGGGTCAGCTCGGCAGTAAAAAAAACTTTTCCATATCTCCCTAACTTGTTAGCTGAAGTTACTTAAAGGTTCGTCCCGGCAGATCCTTTTAAGAGTCCACCTTGGCCCTGCCGGGATCGGTCAAGACAATTTAGTTAAATCGAGCGTGAAGATATGATAAAGAACAGCCAGAAAAATGGCAATAGTTCGTGAAATAGTTCGTGACAATGAAAATATCGAATATCCGAAACGGAAAGAATAATTGTGATGATCTGTGCTTTTTTATCATGCAAAAATATGGTAAAGTTACATTCGATTATCTCTTAGAAATTGCTGGAAACTGACAATTCCAGATATAATTGTTACTGTGTTACATATTCCTTGGTATTTTATACTAGTTAAAAATTCATGGAAAAATGTAAATGTTACGTTAATACTTTGTCAATCACAATATTTTTAATAATATATTGCAGATATTTCTTCTTCGTGCTATAAACAGGAATGACGTTGTATTTTGAGTAGAATTAGTGTTTTCCTACAAATGCAAGGTTGGCTATCATGGAAGTAGGCCTGAAAAAAATTCACAGCAAATGAAGTGGTTGAACAAGATGGCAACAAAGTGCTATCATGCATATTCAATCAGATCGAATTATTATGGGATGTAGTAAAAAAGTAATGCAATGAACATGCAGTTCGAGAAATATATACAAGCAGGAATTAATTCATTATTTGGAAAGCAGGATTGCCTATAATAACATCCTTCAATTGACAAATTGCTAAATTGTTAATTGGAAATTAACAGCGCAGTTATTGACTTGAATAGCAACAAATAGCAATCGACAGCAAAACAGAATATTAATGATCATAAAGTCTAACTGCCTATGTGATAATATCAACAAAGAAACTGTTGCAGGAGATTTTTACCAACGCTAATCAGTATTCTTTGGACACGGTATTGTCATGTTGATTGAAAGATGGGAAAAAGCTATAGAGCGATAATTGATTAATTATGTAGAAAATAATTGCATTAATTATGTATAAAATATTTGGATTAATGTATGTAATACTAACACCAAACCTAACTAACCATTATTTAGAGAGAAATTAGACAGCTTTATAGCTATAAATTTACCTCTCAAAACAGAAAGAGATACAGAGATAGCAACAAAAAATATAACAAAAACTATACAAGAGGCCGCATGGTACGCAACACCTAACAGAGCGACATATCAAAAGTTTAATTATAATTATATTTCATCCACAATTAAACAAAAAATTTCTGAAAATAGAAAACTGCGAAAAACCTGGCAACAAATCAGAACAGAAGAAAACAAGAGAAAATTCAACAAGGCCAAAAAAGAGCTGAAAGAGCTAATAAATAAGAAACAATATTAAGGAATTAAAATCTATTTAGAAAACTTAACGCCAACTGATGCAACGGAATATCCTCTCTGGAAAGTAACAAAATAAAACTTTAAAAAATCTATCTAAACATTTAAAAGCAGTATTTAATCCGTACCCGTCTGAAATATCCGCAACAGAAGAAAATAACATTGTTAAATTTCTTAGCACTCCTTTTCAAATTGATCTGCCACATGAGAAATTTACTGTTAAACAAGTAACACAAACAATGCAAAGAAATCAATTTTAAAACAGATCCTGGTTTTGACCTAATAACTGGAAGAATCCTAAAAGAGTTGTCATAAAAGTGTATCAAATTAATAACATTCATATTTAATGCCACGCTAAGACTTAATTACTTTCCTAGCACTTGGAAGGTGGCTCAAATCACCATGATTCCTGCGAAAAAAAGAGAAGACGTCACCTCTTATCTTTCTATAAGCTTGTTAGCTGTGATCTCTAAACTATTCAAAACGACTCAAAATTATCGCACAGGAGAGAAATATTATTCCAGCCCATTAATTTGGCTTGCGTAATAAACAAGGAATAACACAACAAATACATAGATTAGTCAAACAAATTAACAAAAACTTAAACGATAAAAAATATTGCTCCGCTGCATTTCTCGATATTTCTCAGGTCTTCGACAAGGTGTGGCACACTGGACTGCATGTTAAATTGAAAAAGCTCTTGCTCCAAACGCTCTTTAAACTGCTGAAATCGTACCTCACAGACAGACATTTTATTGTGAAACAGAGTGACGAATACACTGACTTACACCCAATATATTCGGGTGTTACTTAGGGTAGTGTTCTTAGCCCATTGTTATATCTATTGTATACAGCTGACCTACCGACATCAAGAAACACCACTGTTGCAACATATGCTGATGATACAGCGGTTTTATCATCACATGAGGATCCAACCTATCAGCCACAAGAAACCTCCAACTTCATCTTAACAAAGTCAAATTGTAATTGAAAATGTGGCGTATCAAAGCAAATGAGACGAAATCAACCCATGTTACATTCACCGTCTATTGGGCGTAAATTTAAATTATCATTAGATAACAAGGTTTTGCTGTATAAGTTAATAGGCCATTTGGACCTATGGTATTGAAGTGTGGGGTACTACTAGCAAATCTAACATAGATATCCTTCAGAGATTCCAGAATAAAGTGTTCACGAGTCATCGTCGATGCCCCATATTACATGTCCAACAAACTTATTCAGCGCCAAATCCCCATAGAACCCATAACGAGTGTTAGTGCGAAGTACTCTGAAAGATTATTAGTGCATCCCAATGCACTCGAAGGCAAAGGATGAAGTACGTAGGCTCAAACGCAAACTACCGTACGAATATTACTCACGGGCAGAAGTTCTAGGAGATTAATAAAGAAAATATTCCCAAGTATTTCCAAAATGCCCAATAAATGTGAAAGTTAGTAGATGAACTATGAAATAGCCATACCGCCTTAAACTAGTAAAAAATTACGAAATGAACACGTTTTCCCACTAAATGATTATGCTAGCAAAAAAATGATAAGTATTAGGTTCCAGAGCAACGTATGATAACTATTTTGCTTCAAAGTCGCATCGACCACCGCCGAAACCAGGTTAAAAAACTACTAAAACTGAAAACACGACGTCTAACAAGTAAAACGTATTTATAAGGCATGCCATCCGACTGCTAAGAACAATTTTATCGGCAATTTTGTCGCGTCTCTCCATCTGCCGCATTATAGCACTTGAGATCATATTTACATACTGTCGTTCTAACACGTAAAAGATGGCAGCGATCTAGAAACTTGACGTCACGCTCTCTCCGAGCTATTTCGAAACAGTTCGGCTGGAAATTATATCGAAATTTAATTATACCCGTTATACGCACAACAGAGCTCCAGTTTAGTTTAGAAAGGTAAATTCTACACGGATAAATTAACGAGCAAACCAATAATATAACGCCCTGCATTGTATAACCATGAATAATAGGCATGATAACTAATTTTGAAAAACTATTTTATGACAATTTGAGATGGTGACATTCCCTAATGTTGTATATTTTCGTTCAAAATGAGAAAAATGTTATACAAAAGAAATATAATTAAATCTTTCAGTAAATTAAATTTAAACCAGCCAGTATAGCTGGTAACTTATCGCCGTGAATAGGGTTGAACAATATTTGACGTCTATTATGTAATTGTAATTGGTGTTTCAAATAATTGACGCTGAGCTGATTGTAGTTAGTATTTCAAATACGCTTCAAAAGTCATTTGAAGATAAATAAATTTAGCGATATTATTAATGGGCGTTCTATGAAGAAAATAACATTCGATAGTCCTCATAAGCAATATGGCGATCTGTAAATATATCAATCTATAAAGATGGCAACACTGCACCTATACCGTAAGTCAAATTGTAGATGGTGTAATGGAATTATCATCTGCCTCAAACATTTCTCTCAGTTAATATAACAGAAGATGGAACTAGGGAGAGACATTTTCCTGGGCACCTTAGTTCTTAGGCCAGTCACACGTAAAATATTTTGGTCTATATATAGGTCTATCTATAAGTTGTCTCTCAGAGACGTGCATGTACCACATCTGTACTCCGAAGAGGCAGACTAGACAAACTAGTATTTTATACAGAGTCGCTCTCTAGGTGATTGGGAGTTTACTTTTTCCACAGAGGAGTGGGAAGAGTAGACTGCACACGCCATTGCCTTTGCAGACAGCGTGCTGGATTTGGGCTGATCATTGGAACCTACGGTCGAACTGGAGACTGAGCTATGATACCTTCTGGAGCCAGGAGACTTTCTCGATTTGGAGACGATAACCGCGGAACTCTTTCTTGCGATGGAACAGAATAGCCTGAGTTTTGCTCGGGTTTATCTACAGCCGCCAGAACTTGAAGGACTTGAAGTCTACCGCGAATAGCGTCGGGACTAACCGGTTGTGAAAAAAAGCGATATCATCTGCATAAAATGTCGTATGGAAATATTTGTGAAGTGGTAAATCAACCATACAGAGGTTGAGTAGAGCTAGGGCTAGTGGAGCACCTTGCGGGACCCCTGCGGAAATCTGTTTACGAGAGGAGGCCGCATCATCGATCCTCACTTGAAAGCACCTACCGTCCAAGTATGAATCTATCAGGGAGATTAGGTCATTCAGTAGACAAAGCTGTTTCGCTTTGAATAATAGACCGTGATGCTATACTTGATCGGAAGCTTTGAAGGCCTTTAAAAAGATGGCTCCAGTTTTTCGACCTTTTCTTAATGCCTGATAGATTGTTGCTACGACGCGTGCAGCTTGATGAAG
This sequence comes from Rhynchophorus ferrugineus, assembly GCF_030347505.1. Classification (NCBI taxonomy): domain Eukaryota; kingdom Metazoa; phylum Arthropoda; class Insecta; order Coleoptera; family Curculionidae; genus Rhynchophorus; species Rhynchophorus ferrugineus. The sequence continues at coordinate 19,439,929 of NW_027472585.1, read as the reverse complement.
GCCTGAATTTTTGGCATGAAAACCGAATTGTTCCTTCGGGTGTGCGCCTGCGAAGTTGTTTTACGCGTGTAATATCGCTTTTTCAGCATGTTCCGATCAGAATCTCTAGAAATATATTTTCTTTATCAAGTTTTATTCATTCCCCTGCAAGAAACTGTTTGCATGCCAGTATACGTAAAAATTTAGCACTTATGAAACGAAATTCTTCCTTTACTGAGGCTGGACTGGTTATTCACAACTCACCATTCTAGCACGTGGCTGCATTTTGCAATTTATTTTTGGATTTTAAATAAAAATAGTTAAAATACTGCATTTTGGATTTTATAATTCAAATACTCGACTTATTTTATATAAAAATATTTTGAATTTCATATTTTAAATATATGTGACAAAGTATTTCGTAATTTGTATTTAAATTCAAGCGAAGTATGTATTTTGCCAAGCTGTGGCTGAAATTATGTACTACTTCAACTAACTTTAAATATATTTCTAAATTATATTGTAAATATATTGTTAGTGTCTTATAAACGTAACATCGAGATAAATAACACTGTTAATAAAACTTCAGATTAAGCCTTATTTGTTTTCTTTAATGTATATGAATGCCTATTTATATTTACAAAGGTAAATATGGCCACCGTATATTCCTACAAGAATCGAATGCCAACTAGACAAAAGAAAATAGGCTTCAAGCTATTCAAGCTGCAGAAATGGTTGCGGTCTCAAAAATGCTACCAAAATGCACCCCCAATCATCGCAATTTAAGTCAAATAAACTTTCGTGTGTAAATAGTAGAAATATATACTAAATCCAAACAAAACATAGATGATTGTATAATATAGAAAACAAAAACAAAATAGTTACAATATACTTACGTTATTTTCATCAAATACCCTAAAGACTAGTGAAGCAAACTTGGATGGATCGCCTTGCGGAAAGAACTGCTTGTATATTTTAATAAATCCCTGAAAAAAAAGTAATTATCAATATATCGATAAAATTATTTAAAAGTTCATAACAAAATTCGTAGTGATGCTGCTCATTGATCGAGTTGCTTATATTTTTTCAGTATAATAGAAAATAAAGCATTTTTAAAAGAAGCTCAGCCTAACTATTGGTAACAAAAAGATAAAAATATTATATATTTGTTTTAACAATTTTCAAACACCAATTCGTAAGCCTATGACACTCGTGAATACAAGCAATAGACCGAATATATACAAGGGGTTCCAAGGCCGAATGTAGAAGCAGGAGGATGACAACATTGGCACACTGATCATAACTGGAAAAGAAAACAAGAAAAAAGATCATCATACTGGTGGACTGGGACCAGAGAGCCGGGTTGATATGCACCACCAGTCCAGCAATACAAGCGACTGCATTCGGGAATATAAATGCGCTTACGTTAGAAAATCAGGGTGTTTGTGAGAAGTGACAAAAATCACAAAAAAATATTACCCAAGTTTTTGTCGTTAAAAAATATCTGCATTGGAGCATTTGTACTTTCTATAGGGCACCATGGTGAACCAAGACACAGATAAATCCAATAACTCTTGCAGTTTCATATCTTTAAACTTTTTACAAACTGGCCTACCAGAATGTTCTTTGTCTTGCACATCAAAATTAGCAGTTTAATTTTCAAAACCATGCCTCACATATTTTTAACGTTATAACACGCTCACCGAAAGTTTCTCTTCGCAAATGCACCCCTTAAGTACGAAAGTTGACATTCTAGATGTAAGAAGAGTGTAAATTCTTGTTGTGTGTTGATTCTAGTGTAAATCTATGATGCTATTACCTTCCCAATATATAATATATGTAGCTTTGAAGTTTGATTTGAGTATAATAAGATGACATATACGTCAAACCATAACATTGCATACTTAAACCTAGCGCCATCTGTTAGGAAAACTTGTAGTTACTTTCTAGGTATATGTAAAGAAATAATCGTAAATAACAGGTCAATTGAAAAGTCCCCGGCCTGACACATAGATGGCGCTACTATAATTAAATCCATTTGTTTTTTAGTTAGCCCTAACCCTCAAAAGATGCGTGTATAAATCTGACAGTTATCGGACCATTAGTTTATGAATTATAGCATTATGAGTCAAGCAACTTTTGTTATTGTGAAAAAATTGATAAAAGAAATTTCGCGTGTTGATAAAATATTGCTTTTTGAACAGAATAAATACAGTTGAAGCAAGAACTTGGCTTGATGGCGAGTTTCCGGGTACTGCTCGAGAAAAATCAGCCATCAAGTATTGGTATGCTAAGTTTAGACGTGGTGAAATGAGCACCGAAGTGAACAGTGACGGTGAACGCAGTGAACTCCCAAAAGAGGTTCTTACCGACGAAAACATTAAAAAATCCACGAACTAATTTTGAATGATCGTAAATTGAAATTCAGTGAAATAGCAGACACTCTAAAGATATTAACTGAACATGTACATCATATCTTTCACGAATATTTGGCTATGAGAAAGCTCTATGCAAAGTGGATGCCGCGCGGTCCCTTTTTGCCAAAAACAACGACGAGTTGATGATTCGGAGCAGTGTTTGAAGATGATCAAGCGTAATAAACCCGAGTTAAGTCAATATGTGACAATGGATGAAACATGGGTCCATTATTTCACTCCGAAGCGTGGGAAACGCAACAGTCGGCTGGCAAGGTTATGGCGTCTGTATTTGAAGCAAAAGAAAGTGCTGCTTCACCGAGACAATGCACCGTGTCAAAAATCTATGAGTTAGGATTCGAATTGCTTCCTGATCTGGCATATTGTCCAAATCTGGCACGCAGCGACTATTTCCTGTTCTCAGATCTCAAGAAAATGCTCACTAGGAAGAAATTTTCGTTGAATGAAGAAGTGATCGACAAAACTGAGGCCTATTTTGAAGCAAAGGACAACCCGTACTACAAAGATATATATAATGTCGCTATAATCACTAAATCATCTAGATATTGGATGTTGGGAAACTTTACTTCGGAGACACCTATTAGGTTCTCTACAAATTACTCTGTGATTTTATTTCATTACGTCCCTTCGAATACGACAAATTTCAAATTATATTTTTCCATTTTCATGATACAAAATATTTTTATTTATACACATTTTTCAACTAAGAACCTTCGTGGTCGTATGCAGAACAGCCGGCTAAACCTTCATTACTGCCAGGCAAACAAACAAGCATTCACTTTTACATATCGAACGAGTATCGTCAATCATAAAACTACACAGAAAAAAACTCACCAGCGACCGTGGAGTATCGACAAAATCAATTGGTTCGATACAGGAATGGATAATCAATCGCACAAAAAGGAATCTAATAAAATGGAAATGAGAACGGGGACGCGACTCCCAGAAAACTCCGGGGCCCCGTCCTGAATGTATCATCTGATAAAGAGGATGAATAATGGATGTATTATTTTTCAGTTAACGTTCCGTTCGATGGGACAAATATAACGGATGGTTGTTTCTGTATCGATGGCGAATTAGGAACGTGGATAATGGATTCTTACCTGCTCTGTCAGGAGACCGTTGGGGCAATCCTTCAGGAAGCCTTTATGCCTGCAAAAAATATTTAATTTTATTGATTTTATTTGCTATATATCTATATAAAGTAACCTACAGCGGCATAAAAATAAAATAAAGGTGTATAACGAATAAAAGCCTTAATCGGTAAATATAAAACAAATATAGTTTATATAAAGAAGTTTTGAACATACGTTATCAAGTTTAATGTATTGCCTGTCGGAATTTGAAAATTCGTTTTAGAATCAGACAATATTTTCCTTCTGATTTTATTCCAGTAAAAATAAAACACAATGCTGTCTAATAAGTTCGAACGTGTAACCGAACAAATCTGCCAAAGTTCCGGTTGTCAAAATGTCAAACGTATGCAATATTCTTCTCAAAACAATAATGATAATAGGTTATAAAGCGGCAAATATTGTTTTAATGCTTTGCTTGTTTTGATACATTTCAAATCGCTTCATTTTATTGCTCGGAATTTTCAGAAGCCAGACAGAACATATTCTGTCTTTAATCAGTTAGTTTGAACAGGAACGAGATAATGGAGGCCCCCACTTGCCGGTAAAATTCGTTACAGAGGTAAGCATTTTTACTGTTAAATATTAATTTACTGTGATTTTTATTCAAAATTGTTTTAGCGTGTTGCAGCTGCATTGCATATTAATATGGACACAGTCACCGAAATATCTCAAATAAATAAAAATATAATCTCGAATTCATCGAAAAAGCCGTCCTCATACGAAGCGGGTGACGAATCAAGATCAGCTTAATGTTAGCTCTATCAGAGATATGAAATGCACAAAAACAGTGAGTAGTTTTTCAATACAAACATAATTCAATACAATTATTTCAAAGGAAACTGTTAGTATTGAAGAAGTCTAATATTGCTTTTAAAAGAATAAAATTTTTAAAAGCATATAATAAAATGTGTGAAGACTTTCACTTTTCTTTTGATTATTTCTACGTATGTAATTAGATAAGATACGGATATTTCAGAATAGAGCCAATATGCCCAATGGTCACTCATGGCAAGATGATAATAAAAATAGTGTTATGACGACAAAAGCTGATGGAAAAAGAGAATATGTTGGAATAACAATTGATTGCGTTTTATTGGTCATAACATGTATTAATAATTCATTACAGATATATTGTTCATGCTGGAAACAGAAATGATTAACAACACCTTCAGCTTGGATGAACTCGATCAGACTTATTGAATAAGAAATTGACAAATGATGGAATTGTGAACAAATGTTAGATGGACTGTAATTTTGGACAAATGTTAATTAACAGCTTAGTTATTCAGTTGAATGAAACTTTCTGAATATGATATGATTCAATGCTGCCAATTTCTAAGACAGGGTGATGAAAGTGAAACAAGTAAAGGTGGGTATATAATTAATTTATGATAACTGTAGGAAATATTATTGTGGAGTGTAAAAGATTTATGCGCACAGATATGTGTGTAATTGTTCAAAATATACATCAGCATTTAGTTAAAATAAGTGTCAGGTGACAAGCGGAATAAGTGGTCAGAAATATAATGATATCACAATGATTTTACAGGGAAACATTGTAACGAAGAACACAAGAACTAAACGTAAAAGATGCATACGCTCTATAATGAAAGTAAAATATATATTACTTTGATATACAATTGTTAATTAGGTGGATTAGGCCTCCAGAGTTGCAACTACATAAAAAAACGTGCCTAGAACTGTAACGGTATGTAAAAGACTACAATGTAAATATAATGAAACACAACCCTAACTCAAAAACTATTATAATTGTGTACACAATCGTAGTTTTAAATCCTTCTATAATATATAGACTAGATGTACTATAAACTTAAAATAAATTACGTGTCATAATGATATTTTCGTTTAATTATTTCATTTAGTTTAGAATTTTGTTGTACGTTAAAGCCAAACTGAACTAAAACCTAGAGTTGATACAGCAACATTGCGACGTTTTGATTACACAATTTAGATGACGTATGTTAAAAACGTCTTTAGATAGACATATATTCTACGCAAAGTAGCAATGAACTTCATCATCATGATGTATAATGTATTCCCTATCTTAGTTTGTGAATTCGTTTTAATACCAGACAATATTTTCCTCATGTTTGATTGCGTTTTATGTATTTTATACTCAGTAAATAAGGTTTAAAGAATTGACATTTACATTTAATATGTACAAGAGATGATAATTATTGAGAATAGAAACAAATTTTTATTTTTATTTCAAATATATTAACAGAAATTGTTATTTACAATAATGAAATTCTTTGTAAAATACTATCGAGTAAGAACTCATCGTTTTCTTTACTTATATTACTAATTGCCTATGAACTTCTGGTATAAAAGCAAATATGATCAAAAAATGTTATAAACCCTAGTTATAATAAACAATAGAAGGTTTTTCGTTTTAGAAAATATTAACTACATATGTTCGCCAAATTTAAAGTCAGTGTCCTTCTTTTAATAGAATATTACACTCTGAACTGAATTCTTTGAAACAAAAGCAGTTTGATCTACAAATAATTAATTGATGTCTCATGAAATCCCTGTCACCTCCTTGGTAAGAGAGGATCATGTTCAACAGATTTCGTTGTTACAACATTGTGTATCTCCACGACCATGGTCGACATATTGAAGTCTCGATAATTCTTCTACATTACTGTGTTCATTTTTTAAGTAACTCACTAAATAACTCATACATTTTGGAGATGATTTGTAGATTTCAGAACCCATGAACATGCTCGATGCGATAAAATTTTCATTTTTGTTAGGAAAACACTATTTAACCACAAATGTAATACAATTGTGAATCCAAATCTATAAGTTTTAGTGCCATATGAAGTGCTGCAACAAATTTCATTTCCTAAACATTTCAAAACTAAATAATCTGACTCAATCGCAACATACGTTCCCTATTATGGCAATAACCTCACTATTTATAACCCTAAAATACAGAGAGATAATTGACTATTATTCTTGAAATATTTATTGAAAAAATGAAAACAAAAGATAATCTGAAACATTCAATACAACTGAAGTTTGACAAATTTTAAGCTTTCATTTTTTATACATTGGTCAGATGATGAGATATAAACCAACATATAACCTATCAAGTATAAATATCAAACAATATTGGCCTCACTTCTGATGACCCAAATGTTCTGTTTGATGTGTGTCATGGCGTAGACAATTTCGTTGTTCTCTTCCACAGTCTCCATGATTATTCCAATATTTCCAAACAGAAATTATAGTTAAAAGAAGCTTAAATTTCTTTATTTAAAAGGTAATTTCTCCATATTAATAGGTTGCTAAGGATTTTCTTCTAATACTCAAAATTAATTTAAATAAAACCCTGTTCTTTTAATAACAAACTCTTATTTAATTAATTATTTTACCCAAATAATAGATACCAGCATGGACACATAAAAAAACCTACTATATAATATTTACATAAACTATTAGAGAAACATTTAAAAAACAAAAGATTTTTCTATTCTCAATAACTGTATCATTTTCTGTATTTTTGTTTTCCTTTTCAATATAACCAAAAGTAATGAAATTATATATTTATATCTAAGAATATTATATCATTTTGCTACTTTTATACTTGAGAGAAAATATGAAACTTGACAGAAATGGTTTCAATGTATTTAATCAACCAAACATTTTCAAAAAAAAATTTAACAGAATTAAAAATAAACCAAAATGCTATAGTTTACAATTCTACTTCGAACTTAATTCCTATCAACTTATATAAATTAAGATAATAATAAGTAGAGCAATTAACAAATAAATAAAATGTACGAAAATGTATGCTTACCATTGTCGAATTTCCTTTTCTGTAACTGAAACAAAAGAATAACAATAAATACCTTATATATCAACATATGTATAACAAGTACTCAGCTTAGTAAAACGTATTAATAATGTAGTATTTATACTTATCACTAAATAATATTAAAAATTATTCTTTGATTACTAATAACAATCATGAAATACACGGCTTTAGTTATCGAGGGTAGACCTAATCATTTGACTGACAATCTGGAATGAGGATATAATTGAGATTATAATTTGGAATGAGCTGATTATTAAATAAAAATTGTAAAAACAGTTTGCTTGATATCCCCATCACTTGATACCCAACCAATGTTACTCTGCATGAGCTATATAAATAAGCAATATATAGAAAAATAGCAAAATATCAAATGTTATTTTGTATAATATTATATTATGCATTAATTTGTGGCAAAATTGACACAGGATTGGAGCTCGAACGTATCTCGAAGTATATTTTCAGCAAACATATCTTGATTTTTTCAATTCAACTTGAGCTACACGAGCGACTAGCAAGGAGAGCGACTACAACAACATATAGCGAAAATCCGCGAAAGGCGACTCCAAGGATTTTGGAGCGAAGACGTAATAAGCGATTGCTCTTGGACCCTAATACGTGAAACAGATCCCAAGCAGTATAAAATACTCTACCTCCGTTCAATTCTGATTAGTAAAAAATAGTAAAATAAATAATTTATTGAATATTTCAAAAATTAAAACCAATTTAAAAACAGACTACTGATTTCTAATCAGTTCCCCAATTTGCCTTATAAATTGCTTTTGGTTGCTCAGGTCTAAAACTATGTATATTTGTGTTATTACGAATTATTATTACACAAATATATGAAAGCAATTGAATTTTATAAAACAAATATATAATAACAAAATTGAATTCAAATTCTTTTAATAATCTTTCTCTCCTAATTGTTACTACAAATTATTAGCAAAATTTAAAAATAATTTCAAAGAAAAATATAAAAAATATAAGACTCTAGAGTAATCCCAAAAGGCGTGTCATATATTGTATGATATAACATATATATTATTTTTGTAAATATAATTCACATGCTACAATTATTCAACTTTATATGAAGATTCCTTAAATGAAAGTTCTAATATTTCTAGAATGCCGTTTCATAAAAGTTTTAGAAAAGTTTAAAAAATCTTTAACTAAATTTATATTATACTAAAGCTAATTTTATTCGCACAGGATATAATAAGAGAAATAAATAAAAAAGAAATGAGTTTTTTATATTATCATTTTTATTATTGTACAACACAAATGAAATAAAATAACTACAATCTTTTATATATTTTACCGAAATTACATTCTCAAAGAAAGGAAACGAGGAAAGAGACGAAGTGAAACATACGATACACAACCGAGAAATATATATATCAAAGATTTGTCAGGAACAGAAGAATAACGTACGATGTTGTTCTGTTTTGTGATAAAATTGGGCATAAGTACTCGAGATCTAACGTCGTTTCCCTTGCCGGCGCTTTGGATGAAGCTCAGCCGAGTGTAAAACAAGACAAAACGGAATTTCAGAGGAAAAAATGAGGCGGAGATAAAAGCAACATCACGCAATTCCAGCCACTGCTGATGAAAATGCCTTCGACGCGGAAAAAATGTGCACGATAGTGTTAAATCTTAGGATTTTTTGATATACTTAATTTTGAAATGTTTATATAAATGTTTAGATTGTTCTATTCTGATCTGACAATTTTAAGGCTCCACAAGGTTTTCTTCATTTTTTTCTTTTATGTGTTCCTTAAACATTAATGAATATGTATTTAAAAAACTGATAGTAAAACTATTATTTCATTATTTCACTTGAATAAATACCTAAAATGCAGGCCTCTACACTAGAATACAACTTAAATACAAATTGTATTACACAGTAGGAAAACTAACAACAAAATATTTTTATTACTTTATATATTATACTCTTCACTTTACCAACTAGATTTTATCTGGACTAAACCTACTATTTGAAATGGGCTCCGAACCACGTTCCTCTTCATTAAATTCCTATAGTCTTGGGAGTAACCAATTTGGAGGTCATACCAGAGACAATCGATCTTACCCAGTCTGGTTACAGGCGTAACTAGAATGATCTCTTGTCGGATTTTACACTCTTGCCTAGGACAATCACAAATATTAAATAATCCAAACATAAATTTACGACCATGCCCTAGCAGGATTCAAACCCGCGACTGTCACAACAGAGGAGGACTGTTCTGTCTTTACTGATGCCCCAGTCAAATCGGTCAAAATATTGTTCAGAATTTTATACAACTTTTTTTTCTCATATTGTTTACTCAACACTTCAAATGTTTGTATCAACCAGGTCATCACTGTGTTGTGTTTGTCATTTGTTGTTATTAGTGCTGTTGCTTAGAAATCATACTTTTATTCATTGTGTCAGGTTATAGTAGAATTCATCTTAAAGAAATTAAACTTATAGCTATTTTGTTCCTATTGCAATAACGCTGGTTCTTTGGGCTAACTTATGCTTTTTTGTTCTAGATTATCAAAGTAAACTATTTCTATATTTTCATCGTTACCAGTTAAAATACGATGGACAATAAAATCCATTCAACTCACAACTTGAGTTATTCAATAAATTTTAATAAATCAATTTCTAATCAATTAATCTAATTTTTAAAAACTCTAAATGAATGGAAACATCATTCAGCAGAAATAAACGTGAAAAATATATTCATTCATTCCAAACCATTTATATCATGTTAATATTAGGTCTCGCAGAACATCCCAATAACTGGTTTCGGAATTACATAGGTTATATATAGGTTTTTACTTTTACAGAAGCAACTTATTATGCACGAATAATTTAGATTTCTTTCAAATAACCTATATATTTTTGTATTTTAATTCCAGTTATTTCCTTTTCTTTTCTTTTTGGTATGCCACCTGAAACGAAGTATGCCTTGCAGCACACCTGCTTTTGTTTATTTCACTGCTTAGTAATCTTGTTTTTGTTTAATTCTGTACATCCTGGTTTAGATGTAGTAGTTTAAAAGTCCTATGTATTGCTTCGGTAACGTTTTATGAAATGTATAAATAAATACATTATACCAAACTTTATGGAAGACTTGCGCTACGTCTAAGAATATAGCTGAGAAAACTTATTTCTTTTCAATAATGTCTGCGATTCTGTGTGGCTAGTCATTTATGACATATTTGTTCATAAAACCAAATTGATGTACAAGTATTAGATTGTTTCTATGTCGATAAATATAAACATAAGTAGTAAGCTATATAATATAAAAATATTTCATATAAAAAAATCATTATAAAAAAATTCATAATTTATAGACTTATGATTGCCCTTTTGTTATTTTAAAGTACAAAAATAAATTGCATATAGAACTCATCAGTATAAATAATTCTGATGCCTTCATGAATTATCATACATTATGTTCTAATATTTGTAAACGTAATATTAATCAGACCGTGGAAAAGACCGCGTATTATAATACGTTAATATAACAATACACTTTAATACAGTAATATAATATAATCAACTTTTTTTCAAGATTAGAACAGTCAACACAGAGAGCAGAATACTATAAAAAATAGAATAGATATTTTAAAAAATAAAGAAGTATATAGGAGGAAAGATTATAAATAATATTTTTCATTTCTTTATTATATTTCTTTCACTTTATAAGTGACAATAATGATCTATAGTGAAAATATTTTAGGGCTTTCGATGTTATTAATATTATGTCTCATATCATGTGCCATTTCTAATATATGATTATATAAGCAACAAGTCGAAATTATTTAGCGCTCTTGTAATACAGATTTTTAAATAAACCATCGATTCTCAAATAGTAAGTAGGATCATAATTTTTATGTTATTCGTCATTATATGAAAATAGCCACTTCAACCTTTATTATATCGTAAAAGTTCTCTATAAACTGCACTTATCCTTAAATGTTTATGCTTCTAAACTACTCGTTTTTCATCTCGAAAACGAGAGACAAAGAGATTTCATGATATCCCATATTATATCGATTGTGTTACGTAAATATACGGCATTAAAATCCGAATAGTCCGAATATAATTCGCGATCATGACAGAAAGATTACTATTATTTAATTATTACATAACATTGACAATCCCATGCTCGTTATATGTCATTCAGAGTGTCAATTAAGCATCAAAATATTGATTATTCTTGTCTATGTTTATTTTATAACATTATCAAAATTGAAATATGCCCATGTCAAACTAAGCAATAACCATATTGATAAAAAAATTATGTAAATTGTTTGTAATCAACACGAAAATTCGGAATAACTAGAAACATGAAGAAATTGGGGACTTGGTATGACTACGGCTCTATCTGTATCGGATTATTCGCGGGTGTCATGGTAGGAAAATATGGAAAAGACATCTATAACCAACTATATCCTCCTCGCACGATCATGGACTGGGAGGAGATATGCGAAGAGGAGCTGTGCGAGTGCGATACTGAAGACTTCGATTGAAATCACCAAAAATTAGTTTGTCCACCATTTTAACTTCAAAAGTGTCAATTCAGTTATGTCAATAAATATGTGTTCGTTTGAATAAAATGAGTTTTAATTATTCATTGAGGAATGTATTAAATTATTGCAGTCATTTAATCCATATAGTGTAGGAAAATAAAACTTTAGTATACAATATGTACACAGTATTGTCTTGTGTAAATTGATGAACATAGACACACAGAAGAATGGTTTTAATTTACAGGCATAATTTCGCAAAAACAAAATAATGAATAATTAAATGAAAGTAAGTAGTAAAACATAAATAGAACAGATTTTAGCCTTGTTAAATTGGTTAATCTTATATGTGAAGATATGCTTAAGTGCGAAAACCAGCGAATTTATAATGCTGTACACTAGTGAATAAAATTGAAGACAGAAATATTTCGCAACAAATATCATCCTCATCAATCCATAGTGGTCAATCAATCATCAATCCATAAACTAAATGGGAGTGTCTTTTCAAACAATATGCTGCTGATGGTGCGCAGGACTTGTAATCTACGTCTCAGACTTTTTTTCCATTTGTGCAATTATTATCGCATTTTAAACAAATGACCTCATTTATGAAACATATGGAATTTGCCTTAGGTATCGCACTTGGACGACCTCAGACTTACAATTGTCAGACTGTAACAGCGTCCAAGTATCGCAGACATAGAGATGTACTCGCAAGATAAGCATTCGAAAAAAGCAGATTTTAATTTTTATTTCCTCTATTCCACACGCACTATACTGAAGAACTAAAAATTCCTGAACCTTTAAGAGATTCAAATTTTTATTTCGGCGGTAGATGTCACTTTCTTCTCCTGTATTATTGATCCCAAATACTTGAAATCCTGCACTTGCACTAACTAAATCCAGCTGAAATTTAAAGTAGAAGGTGATCCGTTAGTGGTCAATCTTTTAGACTTTTTTCATTAATTCTCAAGTCATATGCAAGCATCAGATCAGTCAACAAATGTATAACATCACACTGAACGCCATATCTGCAGTCAGTAGGGAGACGACATCTCTTTGGTGAACACCTGCAGAAGCTTAATAATTTTAAAGGGTGTATGCTCAGCTTCATAATCTGGCCAAAGTGAGCATCAGTGTAAACAATAGACAGTAGAGAAAATCACCAAAATGACGATCCCACGTTTACCACATCTAATACGTTCCTTCATCAACTGGTGTAACGCGGAAATCTTACTTACGTAACCTAGATTGAATATAAAGCACTGAACACTTCCTGTTCTTCCTGGCTTGCCTCCATCCGAGCTCTTGAAAGTCTAATTGATCCCATATGATCTTCATAAATATTCCTGACAATTAATAGAAGACTAATACCTTGACAGTTCTTGATAGAGCAACACGTGAAACTCTTAAAACAATGTTTCGCCGCCGGCCTTGACCATTTCTGTTCTAACTTTGTCGATTCCGGCGGTCCGATAACATATTAATGATTTTAATGACAGTTGCCATTATTCCATTGTTGGCTCGTTATCAGGAAGCACAGTTTCTGTAGCGTCATAAATAAATATACCTAATGGCAATCATTTGTTAATGAGAGTTTGTTTTATTTTTTCAGTTTAAAGAAATTTACAGCTTAAAGATGACAAATAATGTGACCACGGAAATTATTCACCAGGCCTATATGACCATACTCGGACATTAATTGACAAATCAAATATTCATCGAAAAATATAATACTTTATCAACTAAATAGTAGTGTTACTATAGATTCCTCAATCTGTGAAAACTAATGCGTTGAGGATCTCAAGTGCTTAGTTGGACAATTGAGTAAGGTAACCCTTTATGTTCACCAAACATTGCTTCTTATGATTATCACTTGTTTTAATCGCGGTCGCCTATAACGGAGCTTGAGAATCCGTCAACACGATGGATAAAAATATCTAAAGAGCGTGCTAGCGAATGAAATAATAATAATGAAATATAGAATGAAAGGCCAAATGTAATAGAGAACATCTTTAAAATATTAAGAGATTTAATATCTAGTAAATGTAGTAATAACAAAATATAACAATTATAACTTTCCATAGTAACTCATTGAATTTTTTTTTCATTTTAAGTAAACTCAATTAGGAATAATAGAGCAAAGCATAGTGATTTCCATATAACATAATAGCTAGACATTGTCGACTAAGTTACAATTTGTCTCTACTGTAAGTTAAAACTAGATACTTATGTAGAAAGGCCCATTCGCCCTTAATTATTTCTTTACTAAATGAAATAAAATAAAAGGTAGTAGCACTGTTCAATGCTTTTATCATTTAATACACTTCACTACACAAATAAACAAAACCACACGGCTTGGTTCTCTTTAATTTGCATCCTAGTTCAGTTTTATCCAAAAGTTACAGCACTTCAATGTTAACTTGGGAGTGGAGTCTTTCCTCGTGTCTTGTTGCTAATCCATTAAGTTCCCCTATAACTTTGGAATAACCAGGTTTCGGTGTGTAATTATTTTTATAGAATCTGGGTGCATCCACAATACTATCAAGATGCTCAAATGCTTGTGTTATATTGATATTACTTTTGAGATAGCATCTCCATAAATGAATTCAACCAGGTCCAAAAAGGTTTTAGTATTTGCTTGTACAGCAGCAACTTATTATGTACTCATAATGTATATACTGTTCCAATCAACCAATACAATTTTTTATATTGGTTTCGGAGATTTTCTTGGTGTAACAAATTTAATTGGAACATTCTGGGACTCCTTGGTCGGTATATTAACTGGTCAAATGAAAATTCCCCGGCCTACCGTAGTAAAACACATTTTTTTGGCAAAATTAGTTTTTTTTTATTCAACATAATTCCCGTCAAGGGTGATACACTGATTATACCGATCCTTCAACATTTCTGTATCATTTTTGTAGAATGATTTGCCCTTTGCTTCAAAATAAGCCCCAGTTTCGGCAATCAGCTCTTCATTCGACGAAAATTCCTTCCCATGGAGCATTCTTTTGAGATCTGAGAACAGGAAATAGTCGCTGGGTGGCAGATTTGGAGAATACGCCAGATCAGGAAGCAATTCAAAGCCTAATTCATGGACTGTTGCCATCGTTTTCACTGAATTGTGACATGGTGCATTATCTTGGTGAAGCATGACGTTATTTTTCTTCAAATGCGGCCGATTTTTTGGCGATTTCGCCGATGTTCCTTCCCTTTTCAAGATAGTCAATGAAAATTATTCCATGCGCATCCCAAGATATTAACGCCATAACCTTACCAGCCGACTGTTGAGTTTCCTACGCGTTGGAGCGGGTTCATCGTGTGCAGTCCACTCCGATGACTGTCGATTGGACTTTGAAGTGAAATGATGGAGCCATGTTTCATCCATTATCACAAATCGATGCAAAAACTTTAGTTTACTACGCTTGATCATCTTCAAACACTGCTCCGAATCAACAACTCGTCGTTGTTTTTGATCAAAAGCTCCAAAAAAGCTAAACTGGGTGATCTCGCCCCCGCCCATTTTACACAGAGCTTTCCCATACCCAAATATTCATGAATGATATGATGTACACGTTGAGTTGATATCTTTAGAGTATCGGCTGTTTCATTGAATTTCAATTCACGGTCATTCAAAATCATTTTGTGGATTTTTTAAATGTTTTGGTCAGTAACAACCTCTTTTGGACGTCCACTGCGTTCATGGTGTTCGGTGCTCATTTCACCACGTCTAAACTTAGCATACTAGTCCTTGATGGTTGATTTTCCTGGGGCAGCCTTCGGAAACTCGGCATCAAGCCAAGTATTTCCTTCAACTGTATTTTCCCTTCAAAAAACAAAATTTTATCAACACCCGAATTTCCTTTTTATCCATTTTTTCCACAATAACAAAAGTTGCTTCACTCAAAATGCTATAATTCACAAACTAATTATACGACACCTGTCAAATTTATGCAAGCATCTTTTGAGGATTAGGGCTAACTTAAAACATATGGACTTAATTCTAGTAGCGCCATCTATGTGTCAGGCCGGAGACTTTTCAATTGACCTGTTATATTCAAATTCAGTTTCATTTGATTTTAATGTTTTGTGCCTAATTTCCCTGTAGGTCCCTTATGGGTGGACTAAGCATACATTTTCGTTTTAGGTTTCTACTGGCCTTCCAGAGTGAATAATCTCTTTCTTTGGCATCTGTTGGAACTTTACGTTACGTTTACAAAATACGTTTATTTTTATATTTAGGTTTTCTATATTGTTGTCCTTTTTTTCATAGTATTCATTTTTCAACTATTATTTTCTTACTTTCCTTGGTATAAGTGATTCCATTAATTCTCCTCTTAATTACAAGAACATTATTCCAATAAGTTTTTTGGATGGCTACAATAAGTTATGGCTGTTTTAAGTTTTAAGTTTCTGCTTTTAATTTTAATTATTCTGTTGTTTTGAGTAACATATTCTTGTCGAATGCGTTTCGCAAGATATTCTTCAGATCATTCGGAGATCTAACGCAGTCTGTTTGCTTATTTATTTCTGTTCCATTTTGCTCTTTTTTTTATCATGTTTCCACTTTTTTTATTATATCAACTTCCATATATTTTGAAGATATGTTTCTGGCTATGAAAATATTTAATAGGTCTGAACCAGTTGACTTTCCTGTTAACTGTAGTTATATCCTAGTTCAATAGAAGACATTCAAATGTAATAGAATTCACAGCCAGCCTCATTAACTGCCCCATTAATTAAAATTTTAATTAATCATATAGAGCAAGTGCTGACGGAAAAAAAGAAAACTATAAGAGACAGTAAGAAAAATGTTAAACGTAAACTAAAACTACCGACAAAATAATAAATCCTTTTCACTTCCGTAATGATGTACATATCCACCATTTCCTCTTCTCGGTTTTACATAAACTTCCTCGTATTACACTAAAAAATCACCCCGAACGATCTGAGCGCCGTCAGATGACGTCGATCGGGCCAAACGCCTAAATAAATCAAATTCCTTCTGCGAGATTCGTCTGTCGCCATCGCGAGCGAGTAGATTTTTTATGACTGATGAATGCGGCGCCTCCCTAATAAAATAAAACTTTTCCGATGTCGTATCCGTATATACTTTTTTTTATCTGAAGATTTGTTTTAACGGCAGTTCGGTATTAAATAAAGCGAACATATTTTTACTGCTGAGTACGTCAATTCAATAAAACAACGATACAGTTCGAAATGAGAGTAATGTTTCTTTTTACCAGTTATTGTTTGATGTGTTCTTATTTATTTATACAAATAAAAACCATAAATGCTCATTTACATAACTGCAAAATTTTGACACAGCGTTGCGACGCAAGTTATACCAGGTCAATTGAAAAGTCCCCGGCCTACCATAGTAACATACATTTTTTTGGTAAAATTAGTATTTTTATTCAACATAATACCCTTCAAGGGTGATACACTGATTATAGTGACCCTCCCACTTTTCGATACCATTTTTGTAGTACGATTTGTCCATTGCTGCCAAATAGCCCTCGGTTGCGGCGATCACATCTTTATTCGACGAAAATTTCTTCCTAGCGAGCATTCTTTTGAGATCTAAGAATAGGACGTAGTCGCTGGGGAGCCAGATCTGGAGAATATGGTGGATGAAGAAGCAATTCGAAGCCCAATTCATGGATTTTTGTCATCATTTTCACTGACTTGTGACGCGGTGCATTACCTTAGTGAAGAAGCACTTTCTTTTTCTTCAAAACAGGCCCTTTTTTCGGCTATTTCGTCCATCAAACGGTTCAATAACGCCATGTAATAGTCGCTGTTGATGGTTCTTCCATTTTCAAGGTAGTCAATGAAAATTATTCCATGCGCATCCCAAAATACATACGCCATAACCTTACCAGCCGTCTGTTGCGTTTTCAAATGCTTTGAAGCAGGTTTATCGTATGCAGTCCACTCGGATGACTAGTATGGAGCCATGTTTCATCGATTGTTGTCAAAAACTCGGGTATATTATGTTTGATCATCTTCAAAAACTGCTCCGAATCATCAACTCGTCATTGTTTTTGATCAAAAGTGAGCTCGCGCGGCACCCACTTTGCACAGTGATTTTTCATACCCAAATATTCGTGATATGATGTGCACCTTCAATTGATATGGAGTGTCTGCTATTGATTAAATTTCTATTTACGGTCATTCAAAATCATTTTGTGGATTTTTTAAATGTTTTCGTCGGTAACAACTTCTTTTCTGCATCCACTGATTTTACCGCATTCGGTGCTCATTTCACCACGTCTAAACTTAACATACCAATCCTTAATGCTTGATTTTCTGGGGCAGTATCTGGAAACTCGGTATCAAGCTTTTGCAAGTTTTATCAAGTTTTTGCTTCAACCATATTTTTCTCCTTCAAAAAGCAATATTTTATCAACACGCGTAATTCCTTTTTATCAATTTTTTCACAATAACAAAAGCTGCTTCACTTAAAATGCTATAATCCACAAACTAAAAATCCGACAGCTATCAAATTTATATACGCATCTTTTGAGGGTTAGGGCTTTCTAAAAATATACGGATTTAATTCTAGTAGCTCCATCTGTGTGTCAGGCCAGGGACTTTTCATGATCATTATTACTCTGAACTCTGGCGAAGCTTTACTATTGTTCTCCTGATTCCTTGTTCTATTTACTGTACGTCTCCTGAAATAGATGTAAAGTTCAATAAAACACTACAAGCTATCTCTAATCATTGATACGGACATTGAAGCAGCATTCTTCATGATATAGTTGACACTACAGTGCCATATGGTCTGAGAATTAATTAAAAAGAGAGATAGATTACTATTATAAATCCAGGGGATGAAATTAGAGTAAGTACGCGAATTCAAATATTTGGGATTAGTGATACAGGACAAGAAAGTGCTAATACTGGGAACTCCAAAAACTCACTCAAATAGAAATATTCCCAGGCTAGAGAAATTTGCGATACATCAAAAATTAATTTACGGCTCATGCATTATATGTGTCTGAAAATGAATACAATCAAATGATTGAATAATACAATAAATGAATTAATATTTTTGTATTTAATGTTTCAAACAAAATATATTACATTGATATTTTCATAGAGTTTTGAAAACTTCTATAATCAGAAAATTAAATCTCAAAATTAACACAAAAACATATGCCATGACAACCATAGAAATATTTCATACATTAAAAAAAAATAATTCCTTAAAATCGGAGAAAATTAATTCACAGTAATTCAAATTCAGAGCTACAGAAGTTTTCACTGCCTAAAAATATATATTAGACCTAAATCAATGCCTCACTGTCAATGTATGACTGCTTTTTCAGTTTTAGTTATAATCAATGTTTGCCTCTTTCTATCATATTATTATCTTATATTGTCTACATGTTTAAGCAACGTATTCATTTTATCTTCTTATTCTTCCTTATTATTTTTTTCATTTATCACTCTCTCCCACTCTGTGGTTTTTCCAATTTCAATCATTCTCAATTAATGAAAAATTATATTTAATAGATATTTATAACTTATTGCTGATATAGAAGAATTCTTTTACAACGTCCAATAACTAGATAGCACTACGATCGCAATTTCGATCTGTTTCATTGGATACATTCGTGAAGAATCTTTATTAGCTTATTTGGTTTTCTATTACTCTTCGTTTGTTTCCTGTTTTGGAGGTCGGTATTATTTGTTCATAAGATGAAAGTGAAATTTGTCTTCTCGGTTTAGCGATTTCTGTATTGTTTGAATTCAATTATTATCAGTATCAGTTTCATTAAATGTTAG
The DNA here is from genome assembly GCF_030347505.1 of Rhynchophorus ferrugineus. Lineage (NCBI taxonomy): Eukaryota > Metazoa > Arthropoda > Insecta > Coleoptera > Curculionidae > Rhynchophorus > Rhynchophorus ferrugineus. The sequence goes on along the minus strand of NW_027472585.1, from coordinate 19,420,214 downwards.
AAACCAAAGAAAATAGATATCATTTTCGTAAGAAGCTACATTTCAAAAAACATATAATTTTTTATTTTCTGTTGTTTAACATATTATGGAATTTTATTTTGATAAATTTGTTTCAAAAATTAAACTCAGTTTTTTGCTTAAATATATTTAAATGCATGGTAGTACGGAAGATTATTTAAGAGCAAGTTATTACATTCACTACAAAATATTTCCTTAATGGAGGTTTATTATGGAAATAAACTAAGCAGTAATATCGCAAATGGTTATCAAAATACCATCTATCTACCATAGTAAGTCCATCATATATATCATATATATGTATATATATCCAACATATTCGGTAAGTCCTTATATTAGCAAAAGCTATGAACGAAACAATGTGGAGAATAAAAGTCACTGACGAGAAGCTGATGAAATAAAAGGGAGAAAAAGCATTTCTTCCAAAGCCATGAATACTTCTTCACGAATAAAAAACAATTTAGCGTGTTTGTTCTACACAACAATTAATATAAAAATTATAATTCATATTGACAAAAAATGTGAAGAATATATCTTATATCGCACTGCTGCTACAACATGGGGAACTGATAGAAATGGGACCCTGTTTGGGGTTAAGACTGAATAATGTATGACTGTGATGTCTAAAAATAAATATCGAGAGGAGTTTGGTTTGGTTTGTTTGCCGCTTAACAAGTCGCCTCTTCATTCCTTAAAGTAATATGGCATTTTAAAATAAATTAATAGTTTTTGTTTGAAATCTTTTAATATTTTAAAACTTATTTACAGGAAAGTTGAATATCTATTCTTTATTATATCCCAGAGATTGTTTCTTCATCACAGAAATATTGAATTGGCAATATTGAAACTCAATTATATTATATAGCATTCAAACATTTTATAAAATGATGTTAAAAGGCACAGAGAAATAGAGATTTAACTTTATAGGTTATTTTTTGGGAAATATTTTGCTACGTCCAACATGTAGATACCGCTACCTTTAACTTATTACTTGTTTTAATCTCTATGCTGAGAGCTGCGACGGGATCTGATTGGAAAGTCGGTAGTACAATAAGCAAAATGGATTCTCGATGTAGCAAGTGTTGTGTACCCAGATACACAGATAGTAAAGAAATTCAAGATCGTCTCCCTCAAATTAAGTATTTAAAAAATGGTTGATAATGTTAATAATCCCAAAATCATTGGATTAAAAGTATAAAATAAAAGTATGAATTAAAGCATGAAAGTATGTAAGTTTATTCATATTAATAATCATTCAAATATGTATCTTTTAATTTTAGATAAATCACTCTCCTACCGAAAGAAGCTATGCAAACGACGATATACTGTTATTCTTGGATGAATTATTTGATAGTTGTAACTTTACTAAAATAATAGCTCCTTAGTATAAACCTTTTAAGAAATGATTAACCGAAGTTCATATACAAGGAATTTTGGTGTAAAACGGTTCAGTAGTTTAAATGGTGCAAAATTGTATTGCCTAGGTAGAAACAAACATTTTAAACTGCTATCAATTAAAAATTTAATAATTACCTTGAGTAGGTTAATTTCATTAAAGAAAAAACTTAAGGCTACTTAACGATTTCTATTAGAGAAATTGGATCTGTTAAAGCTCATGGATTCAGGAATATACATCCTTCGGTTAGTATGATTGAGAAATCGTTTAAATCGTTCAACATAAGTTTTTTTTCACATCATTCCTCTTTAAATAAATTATGAAAAGGATGAACATGAGGGCACTCTAGATAATTTACAAATCTTCCTAACGTGTGATGTATTACCAGCAGTTAAGAAATTGTAACTTGACTCATCCTGACTCAGAAACCTTCAATTACATATATTTCTATATGAGCAAACAACTTTTTACGTTGTACCTTAGTGTATATCTCAGTTTATTTAGTACTTTTGAAACTTTTCAGAAAATATATTAATTGTAACTTTTATTTACATTCAATTATGAATAACTCAGTAAACTGATAAGTTGGGACTGATTTTATAGAAGCAACGCAATGTTTCATACCTTAGACCCCAGCAAAATTGTTTTATTATACTATCAGTAGGTTTTTGAGCTATCTGTTTTATTTTTATTCCGCAACATTGCCTTGTCAATATATTTAAAATTATTTAAATATAATATATTATTTAATTAGTAATATAATATATTTTCAATATATTAAAAAAAAATTAAAATCATTTGATTGTATACTCTTGTAGATAAAATATTAAATAATAGACCATACTAGTGGTCCTCCATAAACTTTTGGATTAAACAGAATATTAACAGAGAAAGTTTGGCTTTGTTTTTGGCTCAAAGTTAATTTTTATATAATAAAACAAAAAGACAAGAAAGATAACGACAATTACAATATAAATATGAAAAAGGGAAAAGACGGAAGAGATAATTTTAATTTACCATGCACCAAAGTTTTTTTGGTTATTATATTAAGATATTATTATTGTATTATTAAGGCACTAACATTATGAAATTTCCACCAATTACACCAATACATTGCATGTATAATATATTTAAGTTTAATTAAATTGAACTACATAAACTACATTAAATAGTTTCATATCTGTGTATAGTAAACAACAAAGTTGAAGTATTCCACCAAAAAAAAAAAAGAAATTAAACGATTAAACCAGGATGGACCACTACATATCGCAAAAAAATATCGCAGGTAAAAGCAAAAGCAAAGCAATAGAGTAAAAATAAAAGGGTCCACTTGTTATAACATTTTTATTATGAAACATAAATCAATAAAATAATTAAACCACATGCACTGTACACAATCTAATATTAAATATTTTCGTTGTTTATTTTAAAGTTAGGTTCAGTGTCACGGCGTCTTCATAAAATTTACATTTCTAATTATCGCCTTGATACGCAAATTAAAATATAAATTAATTTTTATCGGCATAAACGGCCGACGAATTAGACAAACGCTGGGCCGCGAATGACGAGAATTTCCATTCGCTCGAAGCGTACAATTCGTTTATCTCGAATCTGACGCCCGCTGAAGGGCCCATCGACTAAAAGCCCCAATTTGAAATAAGAAGACGAATAAATGGAATAATTGATAAACCCAAAAATAACACTTTAATCCTTCTGTCAAGGATAATTATATCCTGTCACGTCCAATATTTTCCACCAGCGAAAATGATATTCAAATTTATTCACCCGAGAACGCATATTTTTGCAAGTTTTAACGCTTAAATAATATAATAAATACCGCGGCTGTCAAACGCCGTGCCTTTGTAAAGTTAATTTTGTCTCTCTCTTTCTGTCTCTCTCGTTAAACCTTTGATGTGCCCTCTTCCTCTTTTTTTTCTAATCACGCACGGTTTCAATCTGAAGTTTTAAGGCTGCCATTGTTATCTATAAAAATTCAGTTAAAATCTGACATAATCTAATGACGTTTAATAAAAAAAACATAAGCAAAATGCTTATTTTACGTCATTTGTTTCATGGTAGAAGTCTGTCTTTCTCTCTCATTTCTTATTTCTCCTTTATACAGGAACTATTTCGACTGACGTCGGTCAATTGTCACTGTCATAATTAAAAATAAAAACCATAAATCATAGAAATATTGAATGGGCACACCCGAAACCATCTCTTAGCAATTGAATAAATAGAAGCCCAGAGGTAAAAGCTTGACATTTTTTTTCCTTTCAATTTGAAATCTTAGGTTACAATTGTTTTTTTCTTGTTTTATTTATAATTTTTTTATATATATTTTAAAGTGTCCTTTTACCAACTATGGGTTTATCTGGACTAGACCTACAGTTTAACGTAGGCTCCGAACCACGGTCCTCAGCATTAAAGCCTACCGACTGGCGAGTGACCAACTTTAGAAATCATACCAGAAGACCTCCGGTCTTCCCCAGCCTGGTTACAGGCGTGACTGGGATCATTTTCCTTGTCGGATTTTACACGCTTGCCTAAAATATTCACAAATTTTAAACAATCACATACATAAATTTACGACCATGCCTCAGCAGGATTCGAACCCGCGGCTATCGCAACAGTAGGAGGACCGTCCCATCGCCTTTACCACTGCGCCACCAAGCCGGCTATGTATGATTTTAAGGCAGCTTGTTAAGAATGTATTTTTTAGGTAAATTAGACATTTAAGGTAAATATTATTTGTTTAAATTCAAGAACATAAATAACAGTATTGCAACAAAATTAATTATTTTTCAAAGGATTCTGCTCTAGCGCAAAATCGGTATGTCAATAACGATAAACTTCAGGAAATATCTTGTTATTTACTATCAAACTTCCGAATAGGATGATTAATTCTTTGCATTTCAGATTGACCAAGATGTAATTCCTAATTGTAATTTTAATGGTAAGTCCTTCATTAAAATCTAGATTGACATTTAAGTTTAAATAAATAATTTGTGTATATTTACAGATCATACCCCTTAACCTGTCAAAAATGAAAATATGGCAACAAGTTAAATATTAGAATTTTTATTTTTTGGCAGACGAATGTGGAAAACCCAAATTTAACAATAATTCTCATTCAGATATTATATCAGCAAATTATGAAATTTTAAAATAATTAATTGTGTATAATATCCTAGGTAAAGGCAATGTAATAAGAAACATAATTCTTAGGTATTGTTTGTTCTTGTGGATGAAAAACCAAATAGGACTGCAAAGGGCAAAAATTATTAACTTATCATAGCTACATATAATGTGGGTAGTGTCCAATTGAGTACCTAAATGATATGAAAAAAGAGGTTAGAGTAATTTATAAAAATTATAATGTAATAATCAGTATATGTATATTCAGTAAATTAAAATATTACAGCAGTTCATTATATTATAGTATTATAGTTCAGTATATTTTGGACAAATGGTTTTTTAAAGTATATTTTTTTTAACTTTATAATATTTAAAGCAATAACAATGAACAATTAAAAAATAAGTTATCAGTGTTTATAAAATATTTTATACGAATGTTCTTAACAGAATTTAAATTAAATATTTTGTTAAAATATCATTTTTTAATTTCCCCTTGTAGTAACTAAAGCCGCTTACCGCGCCCTCAGGTGGTTTAGACGAACAACACTTAGTTACAACTTTGTATGGGATATTAAACTCTAAGTCTTTCTAATTCTAGTGCTTTTTCTATTATGTGGTTAAAACAAAATATGACAAATGACAAATATATTTGTTAACGTTGATTGTTTTGCTATAAATTTGTTTTTAAACTTCTTCTGGACAAAAATATATGAAAAAACATTTAATTTTTATATTAAAAACTGCCATTTAAATTAAGGACAATAAAAACACTTAGGATACATATTAAAATTAAATATTGTGTACAAGTAACAATGGATATAAATATATATTTTAATGTGCGTTGCTGGTTCCATAAATTAGAAAATTGCAATACTTAAAATAATTTTATATATTATATCATTTATTATACACATACTAGTTTGACCTGACGTTGGTAGGTTGTCACTGTCATCAGAAAAAATTCAAATAACATGTGATACAAACTAATTAACCCTAATCAAAAAACTATAATATGGCGAAATTCTTGCTTGATGTCGGTTGTTTCGTGGTGGGAATAGTCACGGGTACCCTGATGGGAAAATACGGACGAGATTTGTACGGAAAATTAATTACCACCGAGGAACAGGTCTGGGAACCGAAGAATTACGAGGAGATATGCGAAGAACGTTGCGAATGCGAAGATGACGAGGACGACGAAGAATGAAAATCGCTCGTGAACCTTATACTTTTACGTCAATTAAGGATCTCACATAATGTAGATGTACTTGTGGCTCTTTTGTCGATTAATAAATATTGTTTTCTTGTTAGTTCTGACGGCTTATTAATCAAAACGTCAATTAGGTAGGTGATGAATAGTTCTAGGCAACCCGGAATACATTTGTTTTGTTATCCTGTCAATAGAATCGCATTATAAGGTTTCGATGAATCAATTTAATTCTATAAATAGTTCTGCTTTGGTGTTTCCCTTAATAATTTTTCGTTTAGTATAATAAATGTGTTCGATATTGCTGGAGATATATTAATTATACTTTAAGAAGAAGGCATTTTGTTAAATTAAATCTAAAAAGTGGACACTTTAGAGCTAAAAAATACATATAACAAAATTTTAGTGAATTTTTCTTCAAATAAAGTGAGTAAGCAATATTTAATGAATCCGTGGTATAGAATCTTTAGTCTCTGTTAATATAATATTAAAAAAATACAATTTGGGAAATATATATTCATTTGGGATAATATTGTACACTTAAGATGAATAAAGGAAGATTCTTTAATGGTAATATTTCTAATTTAATATTTTTAACCAAATATCCAAACCTTCCTGAATCATCTCTGACAAAATCTTTTGGCTTCAATTATCACATCAAGTGAATTTTGTAGGGTTGCATCTTACAATTTTTTTCTGAAAAATGTGGTTATCAGTGGTATTTTCATCATTGTTTCAGATTTTGTATATGTCTCTTCAAATATTAACATTTTCGGATGAAGAGCTTGGCTTATCTTTTAAGTGGTCGCATATTGATCTCTCCATGGCGTTTTCGCGAATGTATTATTACATCTAACCTATTCTTAATTCTATTAATCTTTCTTAAAAGAACAACGAAATCCTCATTTTTTAACGTTGGGGATTCCTAATTTGGCAAAAATTCTAAATTTGAGTGTAATAGATCATAAGATGTTATAAGGAATTTTTTAAATTCAGATAAAATATGATATGAATCTAGCTGCTAAAATTCCAATGGATGTCATATTGTATGAAATCGAAGATAATTTAATGAGTGACAATGTGAAAAAAATATATGTACTGATTCCTGAAGATGTAAATAATATTCCGCAAGCAAACCAATCGAATTCCACAGGTACAAAGCATTAAAGTGGCGCCACAAGTGTTTCAGTAATGGTAAATGAGGTCAAAAATACAGAATGCCTGTTATTACATAAGCGACAATCTTACTTTATGGATATCTCCACACTTTAAATGTAGAATATTTAGTTATTGATAATGAATAAAGGACAATATGAAAAGTCTCCTTTTACCAACCGAGGGTTTATCTACAGTCTGCACTGGACCTACAGTTTAACGTGGGCTCCGAACCACGGTCCTCGGCATTAAGCCTACCGACTGGCGAGTGGCCAACTTAGAAATCATCCCAGAAGATATCCGGTTAGTGACGTAACTGGGATAATTTTAATAATTTAAGTTAAGCAATCACAGACAGAAATTTGCGACCATACCCCAGCAGGATTAGAACCCGCGACTACCGCAACAGTAGGTGGACCATCCTGTCGCCTTTACCACTGCGCCAATCAAGCCGGCACCTCACATATCGTTTTATTCCTAATTTATTCCTTTCAAAATTATCTTTAAATGAAAGATATTTAAAAAAGGTTCTTTCCATTACATTTTTTTATATTATAGGAGAATAAAAATATACCAAAAATTTTAACTTGAATATAAATGCAAATATTAAGTTACTTTCTGAATTCAAGATAATGTATTCTATTTACATTGTACCCTTTAAATGTATGTATAATTTTAAATAACTGGTAACGTTGCAATTTCAGTTCCTTGTATGCGCATACTAGGATTCTCCAGAATTAGACTCTTGTAAGGTCTACGCACTTTTTTTTGCAAAAAATGTCGATATTTTAATAAATATTAAGATATTTTGACACTTAATTAAAAAGGTTTATGTACCTAAAATTAAGTTTTCTGTTCTTAATTTTTATTTGTTTATTATATCTTAAAGTTATCGACATTTTTCTCCTCGGTCTACAACCCTAACCCAGTATAGTTGAGCATATTTAACATTTAGCATTAAATGGTCCTAAGAAATAATGGAGAAATTTGAGAACATTACCATTTCCTTGATAACAATAATACAAAATAACATAATAACGTACGATCTCCATCGATGAACCACCAATCGTAAACTCTGCCGAAGTATAATTTCGCATTGTTCGGAACCCTCGCTGATTAAACAAACTCCGAAACAGAAACATGTCGCTGGCCAGCCGATGGAAGAGGGTGAACGTCCTAAATTACTGCCGCCCTCGACTACGTATTGCGCAACATGGTGGCATAAAAACAATATGTCGGTATCTGGCGGCCTAAAAACAAAAAGAAAGACCGCCGGCGGACAGGAAGAAAAAGAAGCGGCAGCAGGAACGACATCGGTGACAGTGGGAGCCCGATAAGGATCGCGTAATAACGGGATTACGTGGCAAACCCGTAGAAAAGCTGAATGTCGTTTTATTGAATTTATATATAGGAAAGAGTATGGAGCGGGGACGGTCATTTATCGATATGCCGCGGTGTCGGTTACAAAGACGCATTGATAGGAAGACAAAATAGACTCTAAACCCCCGATTAGGTAACCCGAAATATATATAGAAAAAAAATTGAGAAAAATAAAGATTCGAGATAACACGATGTTATATATGCTGTAAATTTTTGAATTCTATATTAAATTGCATATAACAAAGGCGCTTTATTTATAAAATATAAATCAAAAATATTCTTTAATGACGATGTTTCCGCATAACTAGCAGAAAATGGCGAAGGAGCTTTTATACTAAAAAATGGTGAAGGTATTTAATTAAAAATAACTTGTTTTATATATATCATATATTTTCATATTCCGAAACTGATTACTCATAGAAGCTGTCGTTTTTATTATAAATTAAAATTATTGTTCCATAATTAAGTTAAATTATTGCATTTTTATGGAGATGTTTTTCATAACCACCTGTCCTGAAATGGTGAAGGATAATATTACTAAAAATGGTTAAGGTGTTTTTAATGGACATTTATTCCATAAGGTGTTATTCTACTAGAAAATTATAGAAGTGCTATTCTAATAGAAAGAGGTAAAGAAATTCCTTAAGTATAGTATGTTATTGTTTGATTTTAGTTCTGAAAAAAAAATATTCATAGCAGACATATTTATGTTTATGTTTGTCAGAATTACCAAGAAATAGTAGAAGTAGTTTTTACTGAAAATAATAAAGGAAATATTATGCTAGAAATGGTAAAAAAATTGGAGGAATGTTATTTTAACAAAAAATGGAATGGAAAAGATGTGCTCGATATATGATAGGTTATCATATAATTCGAATTATAGAATATTATAAGACAAATAATTCGTTCATGGCCAAATCATTTAATTATTTTTAATTAATTTATTATAAATTTAATTAATAGTAGTGTTGTTATCGATTGTTTCAATCGGCTACTTTAAGTAGTCGTGCTGTAAGTAGTATAAAGGAGTAACAGTAACTGCCGTTCTTTTTAATATTTGTAATATAATAAAACGATGTAAATAGCTATGTGCATTAATATAGCAACCTTTAGGAATTTCATTTTTCTATTATTTTAATTTAATGGTGTCAAAAGTACTATATTTTGATTTACAGATAGAAAAATTATTTTGACTCTATTTATGTTATCTTGGCAACTATTAGGGGGTCGTTTTTTGAATAAGTTTTTCTATTTTCTAAGTCTCTAGATGTTTGTTCAAGCCTTTTCAATGTTAAAACTTCTTTCATTGCAGTTTCAACAAATAATAATCTTAAAATATTCAATTAACGTTCAATACAATCATAACTTTATTTAAAGGGTGCGATAGTTAAATAGTTGATAAAGGTTGATTGAGAAAATACGATACAGACATTTAGTCATTGTTACTGTGGCGGCCGTCACGACCCTTTAAGCCACCACGCATTCAGCTACAACAAGTTCAAAGGTTAGCAACGCCGGTGGATTGGTACCATGCAGTTCCAGGCTATAAAAGACCATCACGACGACGTCTCGCTCTCTTTTCTTTCCTCCACCCCCTTGTAACAGTACCACTTACACGGCGCTACCGTACTTCCTTTACCTAACCTAATATCCTGTCAATTCTCCAGTCGACCACATGTATCATTCAATGTCAAAATAAACAACTTTTTATTCAACCGGTGTTTTCAGTTCTCGTGCAAATTCCTTCCAAAAATAGTAATGAGTATTCGGACAAACAATCGCATTCCTACATTACTTTCCAAATATTAAAAACCGATGAAAGATATTTGAGATAATTATTTCATTCTATTTTTTCACATTGCCACTTGCCAATTTGAAGTTATTTAAAATGAATTGATCTATACAGCACGGAGTATCAACCATTCCTTCCTTTCTCAAAATTCGTACGGGAAGGAATACGTACATTTCCGTCTACTATCACGAAAATAAAAATTCGCTATTTTCGACTGTTTTCTGGCAATAGTTCCCAACACTAATACCGAAAAATGACGAAGTATTTATATTACTATAAAATGGCGGAAAAAGTAAACTATTTCCAAAGAAATAAAGTTTTATAACAGTTTGTTCCAAATTAAGAAGCATAGTCGTAACGGATATTGTTCAATATTACCCAAACGTTACTAACGCTATCCATTAGCAATAGTTTACTATTAGGTACCATATCTAAGAGACTTAAATCTTTATCAATACGAAACAACTTTAAAAGAAAGTTTTATTTATTTCATTTAATATCTCTTTAAATTAAGTGACAACGTTGGATGAGTAATAATTGAATTAAATGAAAATAAATCATGGATACTGGGGTTTTGGGAAAAAAAATCACGGAGAATCACCATTAATTCTCGTTTTAATTATGGTAGAAAAGCCGTCAGCTCTGAGTTATCTTACAACAGTCCCCGTGATTGACATATCTGGCCAAGTCCCTGCTTTCATTTCAGCTTTGTAGGAAAAGGGTTAGGTAATCTCTTTTTTGTGGTCGTTTTTATATAATAAATATGCTTAATTATAATACAAATTACCTTTGATGTTAGCGGTGATAATTTATTCAACTGATTAGTCAAATTATTATCATATTGATGGCTACTGATATTATTTTTCAGAAAAAAAAATTACTCCAGTTCATTACGTCGTTCAACAAGTCACCACTACTTTCCATAAAATAAAATAGTTTTTAAAGTAATATAAAAGCTTTTATGATTTTAAACCGTTCACATTTCATAACTTATGAGACTTGAGGCTTATGCAAACCAATGATCAAAAATAAGTAGTCAACAACCAGATTGTTTCTTTGCACAATCTTTACTGAACATATTTAAAGACCTTGGTGGATGTTTAGAGAATGAAGAAAGTAAGTCATCGTATCCAAAAAAGTAAGATAAGAGAGAGAAAAAGGCAGCCACCAATATTTAAATCAAAATGATATTTTTTTATATCTAAAATGCAATTCCTGTTTCTATTATTATCGGTTTCCACAATGTTTTTGTTTATAAATGTAAGCTCAATTTTCCGTAGGTTTCTATGAATGTATTTTACATCCCTTATATAGCAAAACGTTCTAAACATACAACGTCAAGTGCTCTAACCCCTGCCTGCTATCGTATATATTTGCTTTCACACCTATAGCCAATCTTCAACTATGTCTGACAGGGGATTCAACTCAAGCCGAACCTTGGAAACTGCCTGACTGCTTGGAGAACAACTTCAAATAGTTGTCATTCATAAACGCAAGTTGTATTAAATTATACAGTTACAGTTAACACAATATAATATATTTAAAAGGGGTCTGCCCGAAGCTTGCTTATTATTTAAAATGTATGCGAATGATTTATTACAATATATCGCAAACATTGTAGAACTTTACAAAGCATAAAACACAGGCTTTGTTAAGGCTTTGTATAATAATTCTTCCTTGATATTTGCTTAGTAAAGAAGTATTTGCCAAAATTATTACAATTAATTTATGATAATAGCTAATTGTTTTATCTATAGCAACGCATTTCTATAATTTTTTTGTCTTACTGGTCTGGCCTTCACATGATCTTGGAGTTAAAAAACAGATTCAAATATAAATGCAATGCTGGAAATACTAGGGCAAGGTCTGGCATGACGGTTTTATCGCAAAGTGCATGCTGTTGGCAAGCTCTCAGCAAGTACTACCTATCGGACAGTCAAAAACAAATCGATGCTGGCGTGCAGAATAAAGCACATTGACGTCACGTATTGCGCTGACGACACTGCGTTCTTCACGGCCTCCAGGTTCGAGGTTATAATTCAAGAACGTTTACAGATGCAGCTCGATCATGCGATCAAGTGGTTCAAATTCTGAAGGTTGCAAGTCAATAGTCTGAAAACTCAGGCCATCATTTTCTATGGAAGACTGCGCGTCTCGCAACTTAAAATCGACGCTGCAACAATTCCATGGTTGGATAACGTAACGTACTTAGGTCTACACTTCGACCGATGGTTCGGTTGGCATTCTCAAATCCAGAAAGCAATCCAGAAAGGTTTGGGGACAGCAAACCTGCTAAATTATCTGATCTACCCTTCTAGCAGACTCCCAATCTCCATTAAATGCTTATTTTACAAAATGTTAATTTAGTCCCTACTCTTCTACGGATCTAATGTCTACTTCAAGTTTGTTACACCCGACCAGGTGACACAGCTTCAAGTTTGCCAAAATAAGTTCATCAGGAAAATCTTGCACACACCATGGTTTTTGGAGAAATAATCAGGTTCATAGGGAAACTCCGTATGAACAGGACACTCCAGAAATCAAGCACTTTATATCTCAATCAGTACACAAAATAACAACTCAGCTCAAGTTCTTCTGAAAACGCGATTGTTCGCGAGCTGTTCGACAAGCTGGAGCACCGCTTTACCGATATCCTCCCCCTTTTCCGGGCTGAAACTACCTCATCCGTCACTGCAGTCATAACTTTTGCTCCCATATGACAGTATCCAGGCGTGTGTTAACTCAAGTGCGCAAATCAATAGAGCCACCGGGTCCTCGTGCCCAATAACGGCTGTCCGATGAGCGGGTGTCATATCCCCAAATTTAATGCAGTAGCAGTAGCGATCCACAGGGATCAACTGTGAGGCGGGTTCGGTTTAGTGTATTGGTAAGCCCAGAGGCAGTCCCACATAATCCAACTTGCCACTCCAGGGCAAGTCTCCGCGACCAGGTATGCGTCATGCAAAAAAAAACAATAAAAGAAATATCAGGGCCTATGTCAAAAGTTCGATGCTTAATAAGGTAGTAATATTTTTTTTGTGAGCTAAGATATATTCCGTATATTTGAAAATATAACTGAAACAATCACACTTTATTTTACTAGAATTTTAAAATATTCTAATTATATAACAAAGAGATTAATTATATATAATCGATAGTTTCAGTAGATTCTAAGATTTGAGATTTTTTACATATTTTTCCAAATTATATATTTAGGAAAACTAGCAATTTCTTCTTATTTAAAAAATTATACAATGCTGAAAATGTCAGGAAATATAGGTATTTAATATGCCGAATATGCCGATGTCAGCCGAAAAGAAAAATATCGATATGTCTAAAAAAATGTCTATGTTTCTCTAAAAAATTGCTTAATAGCCAGTAACAGCTTCATAGCTATATTAATACCACTTAGCTTTCTGAAAAACCCAAGGGTTTTATGTGATGATATATATTTTTTACTTTTTGTCAAATAAAACATCCAAATATCTCCTCATTTTACGATTTAAAACATTACAACTATCTCGGAAAACGCCGCTAGTATTAGTGCAATTCATTTCCACGATCAAAAACAGAAAAGTGTAACAGCCAGAACCCCGTTTAGCTCGAAAGTTAATAAATCAACGCCGAACGGGCCGCAAAGAGAGAGAGACAATTTTTCCATTAATTTTCATTTTTATAAAGGTAAAAAATCACCCCACAATTTTAATTGCCCCCAAGCCATTTTGCAGATTGATATATACGCGTTCGTAAATCACATATATAATCTCCATAAATACCGTAAACCTGTAATAAAATCACCAATACAAAGTAGTACAAAAATGCTGTCAATATAATTTGAAATAAGGTAATTTGGAAAAGATATCAAAAATATCCTAGAAATAATCCAAGCGTGGAACCCAATATTATCATGTCAATATTATCTTCATCATCACCGTCACCTATCTATCCAGCACTCGGGGATAGTGTCTACTTCCCAATCCAGTTGGTGCTGCTTGGGCTTTCATTTGACGGACATTTCCAAATCATTCTTAGTTGTACCTCTGAATGTACTCCTCAACTGTACACTAATTGCCGTATATTAAACAAATGGAATTTCAAATACGATTTCAAAGAGAAACATGTAGAAATTGCCGTTAGCATCGTATTTGAAAGACCTCAAGCTTATTGATGTCACAATGTAACAATGCCCAAGTCTCGGAGACTTACAGAAGATGTTATTTGTTCTGGGTTGAAACCAGGCGGTGGAACATGTGACACATACCCGGTCATGGAGACGAGTTGGATGGGGTTATGTAGGACTGCCTGTGGGCTTACGAATACACTAAACACACACAGGCTGGTCATTGTAGATCACTACTGCTACTTCATCAAATTTGGTAATATGGCAACCGCCAACCAGGGAGCCGTTATTGGGCACGAGAGCCCAGCGAAAAATAGCTAGTAATCTAGCTGTAGTTAGCGAGTTAACACACGCCTGCGTACTGCCTACATCGCATGGAGGGCAAACTGTAGCGATAGATAAGGTCATTACAGTCTGGAAAAACGAGAGATTAGAAATTGTTGCCAGCATGTCGACCAGCTTCAATCATTCCACTTGGTGGGGGTCACAAACCTCAAGTAGACATTAGATCCGTAGAGGAGAAATGACTAAATTAACATCTTGGGATAGTTTTCTAGATTTGGGAATGCCAACCTAACCATTGGTTAAATAGGAGACCTAGATACGTGACGTCATCCAGCCATGGGATGGTTGCAGTGTTGATCTTAAGTTGCTATTTAGAATAGGATTGGTAAGACAGAAGTATCCAAAAGATGCGGATTTTAGTCTTCATATAATATTTCTTCCACACCCACCGTAAGCAATTGGACTTGTTACTTCAACACTAGATGCTACTTTCCTCTCCTATGTTATTGATCCCAAATACATGGACCCCTGCGCTTGCTCTAACTATGTCAATACTGTTTTCCATGCATTAAATCTCGAACCAATATGGCCCTGCAATGCGAACTACATAACGAAGAATGCTAAAAGTATCAATATATATATATAGCAGCGTTATCATCAGCAAATATTAAATATATCAAAGAATTGTTTCCACATCGGCCTTGATCGTTTTCCCGTCACTTGATCGACTCCACCTAAGAAAAGAGGCATTTTCAAAACACATGCCACTTGATGAATGCAGCATTAACGATTAAAACATGTCACGAATATTTGGAATATTTTTAACTCCTGTTAAAAAGCTTAAAACAATCATAGATCGAAATAATCTAATACTTGCAGATCAGTTGGGTTTTATCAGCAAACATTTAACAATTTGCCAGATACATAGAATCACAGATATTGAAAAAGCTTACGAAAAGAAATACGTTTACTCAACTATATTCTTGAACATAACGCAAGCCAGCAGCAAATTTGATATGATATGATTTGACTCATGTATAAACTCCATAAAATGTTACCGAAGCAGTTTGTTGAATGATTAAACTACTACATCAAGAATATATTGCACAAGAACCCATTCTTTATACACTCTATACACGATGCATACCACATATAGATAATGCTACTATGACTACATTTTCTGATGACAATGCGATACCTGATATTGGAGACAATAGCAAAGAAATGACCAGAAAACTGCAATACTCAACTAATAATATAAATAAGTGAACCCAGACATGGACAATAAAAGTGAACGACAATAAATCAGTGCACAGTGAATTCACCTAAAACCAAATTGTTTATATATCAATAAATACGAATAATATTATAATCCCATATTATCATCCCATGTACCAAATGCTAAGTACCTTGGGATGAATCTTAACTTCGTTGCATATTAAAAAGGAAAGAAAAGAACTAAAATTAAAATACAAAAATTGTATAGGTTTTTTGGGAGAAAATAAAATCATCTGTAGATAACAGCAGTACTGCTGTACCAGTAGACACTAAGGCTT
Source organism: Rhynchophorus ferrugineus (assembly GCF_030347505.1). Classification (NCBI taxonomy): domain Eukaryota; kingdom Metazoa; phylum Arthropoda; class Insecta; order Coleoptera; family Curculionidae; genus Rhynchophorus; species Rhynchophorus ferrugineus. Next base: position 19,404,170 of record NW_027472585.1, on the reverse strand, counting down.
ATATAGACCAATGCAATATAGTTATGGAGTTCTGAAACAAGAAATATCAACACAATTTTTAAATTTTAGAATGAAACCCTGCGAAGTATAGTAGATACTATAGGAACAATCACTTACACCCTTCGGATTCTAAGTATCATATATTATCATATACCATCATAATATTGTCATATATTCCAACAAAACGTGAGGAAAGACTCCTCTGCTATGTTAATACCGAACTGCTGCAATTCTTGATGATGGAAAAAGTAATGAAAAGTGCTATTAAGTTTAATGTTATTAGAGACTAAGTAAAGGTGAATGGGTTTCCCTAGATAAAAACCTAGTATTAAACCACAGAGACAAATTGTAACATGTGGGGAAGTCCCGCTACCATTTTGATTGCGCCCCATCTTGGTAAGGTGACGTTTAGCTTAGTTTCGCTTTAACCATTGTGTTGTGTAGACGTCCAAATTTTATTATGGATAAATACACGCCAAAAAAACGAGTAGATATAGAGACAATATTTATTGAAAATAATCGTTCCATTATTTCCATTCGGCGGAAATTGCGTAAAAAAATATACTAATCGTCCAGTGCCTCACAAAACCACATGTGAATTTTCGACAGTACGGTACGACAGCACGGTCTCATTCTGGAAGGCAACGGACGTCCCGTAACGCTGAGAATGTGGCTCTGGTGCACCATAGTGTTACACATTTCTGCACGCAGTTTAAAGCGAATTTTGAAAACTGATTTGAAAACGTTCTCGTACAAAATTAAATTAATCCAAAAATTGCTACCGAAATATCCTGATCAACGAGTTGAGCACAGTAATGCAATCCTAAGGCTGTCTGGTGAAAAGAAATATTTTTCGTCCAAACTGATAATGAGCGATGAAGCCCATTTTCTTCTCGGTGGCCCCGTCAATAAACAGAACAGTCAGTTTTGGAGAACACAGAACCCTCATTTAATTCATGAAACATCACTTCATCCACTAAAAACAACTGTATGGTGTGGTATTTATGCTAGAAACATCATTAGTCCCCATTTTACCAAACCAAACGTCACATTGTTGAACGGTACCAAAACATGATTCGAAATATTCTAGCGTCTGAGATGGAAGAGCAAGACTAGAGGACATGTGGTTTCAGCAAGATGGGGCCACAGCACATACAGCTCGTTCAACAATTGAATTATTGAATGGCGTTTTTCCACGAACTAATTTCGCGAAGTTAGCATGGCCATGGCCATTTTCTTGTGGGGTTTTTTGAAAATCAAAAATGTATGTGAATAAGCCCCAAATGATTCAACATTCAGTCTCAGATGTTGCAGAATGTTATGAAAAATGCCTTAAAAAGAGCCGAAAGTTGCATGGCGAATCGCGGTCACCATTTAAATCATGACGAAAAAAAAACGTAAAGACCAAGTAAACGTTTTGTGGAAACCAAACTTACTTATCTTTTCTTTGAGGAAAGTTATAGGCAATCAAAATGATAGCAGGACTTTTGCCCCCACGATGCAATAATATATTCATAAATAAAGGAAAATGTATGGGCCCCAGCGCTCTTACCACACTTTAATAACGTTATTGCCGTTCAAAATTCGTTCATTGTTAGCTCGTTATCAGGAAATGAAGTTTCTACAATATTAAATGATGGCAGAGTTGTTAAAGTTAACAAATATTTTGTTGAGTCATAAACATAGAACTGCACGATCATTCATTGCTCGAGACTGTGTTTACTGAGGCTCTATATGCTTCCTGATTGTCGTCGTTGATTGATTCCAACTTCCAATTTTGCTTATATTTAGTTTCGTAGCCATGTCGTGAAGTGAAATATATCAGTCTACATCGGTCTGTGTCACCAACTTTTTTAACAATTGTCATGTCAGAATGATGTTCTTTAACTTGAAATTATAATTAATCTAATTTTTTAGATTTAACGAAATTGGATCGAAAACTAGAAAACCAACTCATCATTAAATAATGATCAGAGTAAATAAAAAGATTAATTTAATGATAAGATTTTATTTAATGTTTTCGAAAAAAAAAACATTACTTTTACGATTTACACACCAATACCTACTTTGTTAATTTTCAAACGCATAGTAGGGCTTCATTAAATAAATATTCAAAACAAAAAAAAACTTAATTTATTTTTCCTCCAACTTTATATGTAAATTTTATTTCAATTGGAATTTCTTCCGAATCAATATATATTTTTAAAAATGTGTATGTATCCATTCCGAAAACAAATATCAAGGAAATTGATTCAAATTTACCAGTAATCTCGACATATTTTAATAGCATACTGATCCAACTATAGCCAGACCAGCAGTTTACCGAAAAAGCTATTGAAAAGTTTACAGAAAGTTTCCATAGCATGTTCGCAAGTCCTAACCTTTCTCAACGGAGATAGCTAAGAAAATTAAACTTTAGAAACTTGGATGGTACGTTTAACATTCTCAAACATATTTAATTAAATTATATAGCAAGTCAGAGTTCCTTTCGAACTTAATTAAGACTCTATCTGATTTTTATTAACACAATTATTTTAATAGGAACAGTTAAATCAGAACATAGAGTTGCTTTAAGTCATCAATCAATCATTATTACAGATCTATTTGTACTCCACATTTTGATCAATTGAGAAAATGCAAAATGTATTTTGAATGTTCTAGGTGGACAAGAATGTTTAAATAATTATTACTAAGGTGTAAAATTAACGAGAATTGAAAGAACTGGTGTGCGCAGTATTTCTTGTATTTAGTAAACTACCAAGAAAAGGAATAATTTTTGTCTCTGTCTCTAGTCGTAAGATGAAACATTCTACATAAATTTATAGATGTACTTTCAGCTCAAAATAATCATGACAATATTGACGATGTATTACATCTTTTAAAAGATAAAAAACATTTGTAAGTATTCCGTCAACAAAACATAAAAATTCAGAATGGGAGCTCAAATAGGCACATTCGTAACTATATTTTGCGCGCCTGAATCACTAGAGGGCCCTGGGTAAAAATATGTGTAGGAATGTGTGGAATGTTGATCTGAACACTCACTACTATTTTTGTGGAAGGAATTCGCAAGGGAACTGAAAACACCGGCTGAATAAAAACTTGTTTATTTCGATCTTAAATGATACATGTGGTCGACAGGATAGAGAGGGTATTAGGTTACGTTAGGTATAGAAAAAAGAAAAGAGACATTTTTTTTCTTATTCCATGATGACAATCCAGAACCAAATGGTATTTTGTTAGTGAGTGTTTTGCGGGCGACAGAGACCCTGGGTTACGACTGGGATTGTCGTAGTTGGTTTACTACTGAGATTTGTGGATAGGTAGGGACTTAATCAAGTCGTTGTCATGTTCTAATGCGCCTATGGAGAACCTTACACTGAGCATGTTCGTAAAATTCTTCACAAACGGGATGGCTGATTCAGTGGGTGTTGGCGTTTCTCACAAACTATGGGGCATTGAGTAACGAGCGGACTTTTTTGGATTGGAGCACATGGAGTAGTTCAAATTGCCTCTCATAGACATACCTGTACCATACCTGTGCTCCGTAGACGCAGATTGGACGGACTAACATTTTGTACAGAGTCGCTTTCTGGGGGATGGGAAGTTTACTTTTTCTGCAGAGGAGTGGAAATTAAAGGCTGTACACGCCATTGCTTTTGCAAATAGCGTGCTGTATTTTAGCTGACCATTGGAATCTGCGGTCGAACGGGAGACCGAGGTATGAAACTTTCTGGAGCCAGGGGATGGGCACTTATGAAGGCGATAGACGCGGGACTCCTTCTTGCGGTTGAACAGAGTAGCCTGAGTTTTGCTCGGGTTTATCTGCAGCCGCCAGAATTTGTACCACGCAATCGCCCGGTTTAGCTCGTCTTGAAGTATGTTGCGAATAGCGTCGGGATAACTGGTTGTGAAAAAAGCGATGTCATCTCTATAAAATGCTGTGTGAGAAAGTTTGTGGAGTGGAAAGAGGACTGGGGCTAGTGAGAAAAGAGAGATCGTCGTAAAAATCTTTTATAGCCGGGAATGGCAAGGTACCAAACCAACATTGTTGCCAATCTTTAAATTTAATGTAGATGTAATAATGGTGACTTAAAGGGTTGTAGCAGTAGCTGCAGATAACATATTTCTTTTTTTTCATTCGATCTTAAATTTTGTGACATCTTTGTGACAGATTATTTGTATATAATTTTAAGGAATTTTTTTGTTATGATGTTATTTTTGCAGAATTTAAAGTAAATATCGTTTGTATAAATACAAAATCAAAATAAGAGTGTTGCTTTCCACGATGTGAAAGCTTAAATAAAATTAATTATTTTCTAAATGATTCTGCTCTAGCTCAGAAATGCCCTTTATAACCAAGTAAACAATAAACTTCAGGAAAATGATCCCCTACATGACTTTTTCGAATAGGAAGGTTTATTATTTGTATATCAGACGGACCAGATGATTATGGAATGTGAAATGTCATTGCTTAACCAAGATACAATTCCTAATTCCAATTGTAATAGTAAGCATATATATATATATATATATATATATATATATATATATATATATACAAACACTCTCATTTAGAGATAGTCAGCAAATGGCGATCTTCTTAAAATGATCAATTGTATACAATATCCTGAGCAAAGGCAAAATAATAATAAAAACAATAATTATGCATTACAAAGGGCAAAAATTTAAAATGTTGAATGGCCGCACATAATATGAATAGTATTCAATTAAGTACCTATAAAATTAAAAGAAGGAATATAAAAAGAATAGGAGGTTTCGTAATCAAAACTTTAAGATTTAATTGCCATATTCAGTCAGTTCAAATATTGTATTTTTGGTATATTTTGGACAAATAATTTTTAATGTATAGTTTTTTACATTATAATGTTTAAGGCAATATCAATATACAACTAGAAAGTAAGTTTTTAGTTGTCAGATTAGATATTATTTTTTATATATCTTGAAAATGAAAACATTTTAACACACATAACGTATAAATGTTAAGTAGCATTTAAATGAAATATTTTATCAAATTTTCGTTTTTTAATTCCCCTTTTAACAGAAATATTCTTTAATCCTATTTAATTTAGTAAATAAGGCCGCATGGCGTACGCTCAGGTGGTTTAAACAAAAAAAAACTTTGCCTACAATTTGTACAGGAGAGATCGGATTCCAAATCTGTCTATTCTATGGTTCCGTTTCGTTAGAAACCTCATAGAAAATTTAGTTCAGAGTTTCATTCAGGTTTCAATATTTTATGACCATGTATATTCCGCTTCGATGTCGATGTGGATAGCTCTCCTGGACTAACCCATAATTTATTGCGCATGGAGTTGCAGTACATCCACTTTTCGCCAGTCACAATATATCATAGAAAACTCTCTTTTTTTGACTGGCAAGCAACGAAATTACGGAAACGCCTAGAAACAGTTGATCCATTCAACTTTTAAGACATTTAAAAATATTTTTGAGAATTTGAACTAACTCTCCATCCTATAACATTTGCAATTCATTGTCTTTGAATTTTTTTATCCCCCGGAACGTTTTTTGTTTTTGACGTTGCAGCATTACCATATCTTCCATTATTAGGGATGTACAAAGACAATGATTATAGTAATATATCAATATGTATTATGTAGATTGAGAAATTAAATATCGAAAACTCTCTTTTTTTGACTGGCATAGTTGTCTTTTTATAGTTGTTTATATATATACTTTATATTTTCATCAATAGATATCGCTGATCAAAATACATACAAGCACCTGATATATACTCATAAAAATTAGTGCCATTCAAGTTTTAAGACATTTAAAAATATTTTTGACCATCCTGTAACATTTGCAGTTCATTGTCTTTGTATCCCCCGGAACGGTTTTTATTTTTGACGTTGCAGCATTACCATATCTTCCATTATTAGGGAAGTACAAGGACAATGAATTTAACTATCGATATTTTATAGTAATATATCAATATGTATTATGTAGATTGAGAAATTAAATATCGAATTTCATAGTTGTTTTTTTATAGTTGTTTATATATATACTTTAAAAATTATATACTCATAAAAATTAGTGCCTTTTGACCCTTTGTATGCATTTCTAACAATTTACTTTAAAAAGTATATATATGGCATATATTTTTAAAACATAATGATAAATAAATAGCCATTTTGGTAATAATTTAATAGTCATAAGTTCAATTACCACGCACTGATTTTATTTATTTTTATCTCAGTTTACAATTATATATAAGGAAATATGTAAAATCCTGAACGAAAGGAACCACTCACGCCACTAACCAGGCTGGGTAAAAACTAATTTCTTTTGGTATGGTCTCTGAATTGGTCACTCGATAGTTAATAGGATTAAAGTAGAAAATCACGACTCTACACCCGCATTAATCAGTACATTCAGTGGAAATAAATATAATTTATTAGGAACAGACTAAAATATAATTAAAAAATAAAATAACCAATGAATTAATAACGTGATAACCTGAACCGAACTTATATAGGTTTTTTTGGTTGGAAAATTTGGTCGACAAAATGTAATAAAACATAAAACTTTATAGTTTAATTTCTATAAATTTCAACGACGAGTCGCACAAAATCTTTATATAGTTTTTTTCTCTCCCTGTCATCTAATGAAAACGACCATAACCAGACGGTATCCCGAAGAAAACATCGCAAAATGCCGGGAAAGTTTTCGGTAACTCATAAGCTTTCTCGATGGAAATTTCTTGGAAATTAAAGTTGGAGAACATGACAGAGTCGTTAGTCCTCCAGAACTTCTTAATACCTCTTCTCGTTGTTGTTTTATCGAATAATGGGACATTTATTGGACCATTCCAGTTGAATTTGTTTCGTTTTGCAACAGGCTAAACAATGAGACAATAATTAAAAGTAAACTAGAGTTAAAGGGTAATAAATCACCGACTAACAAAAAAATTACCAAAAAAATGCATCAGTCTGCGGGTTGAGATAAATATTAACTGTTCGAATGTTGTTTATATCACTTTTAATCTGAACAGACGTATGAGGACATTTGGTACACATCTAGGTGCGTATCCATTGAATTTTTATTTTCATTTTGCAAACTGGATTCAATCTCACCCCAAATTTCTATTTTAGAAATATTACTACTTCTAAGTTTGAGTGTAGTCGATTAAGAATTCATAATAGTGCATAAAACGGTGAGAGGTGAGAGTTATTAAAATCAGATTAAAATGTGATTGCAGCTAAACTACTTTCTAAGATTCCAATGAATATTAGATGAAACCTAGATAATTTAAGTAGTGGCAATTTGGAAAGACTAGATTTATTGACTCATAAAGATTTATATAATATTCAGCAAGCAAACTAAATGAATCCCACAGGTACAAAGCATAAAAGTGACGCTACAAGTGTTGATGCCTGGGTAAATAAAGTGAAAAGTACAGGATCTGTCTTCTTATATAAGACACAATCTTAGTTTCTGGATATCTAACCTAATTTAAATGAAAAATATTTTATGTTAATAAATGGATAAAAGGCAATATAAAATGTTAAAAGAATATAGTCATGATATGTATACGTGTAGATTCTAAACAAGAACTTAATGCATATGGATTTGAATTATATTATTTGCTTGTATTGGATTAATTGAAAGAGGGATTTCCATGCTATTTTTGCATATCGAAGAGATACAATGAGGAAGCAATGAAGGTATTTTTTAGTGACGTGCAAGATAACAGGTCAGTTGAAAAGTCCCCGGCGTACAGTAGTAAAACACATTTTTTTGGCCAAATTAGTTTTTTCGATTCAACATAAATCCCCTCAAGGGTGATACACTGATATAGTCACCCTCCAACTTTTTGATAACATTTTTGTAGTTCGATTTGTCCTTCGCTTCAAAATAGGCTTCAATCTTTCTCATTCGACGAAAATTTCTTCCCAGCGATCATTTTTTTGAGATCCGAGAACAGGAAATAGTCGCTGGAGGACAAATCTGGAGAATACGGTGGATGAAGAAGCAATTCAAAGCCAAATTCATGGAGTCTGACACGGTGCATTGTCCTGGTGAAGCAGCACTTTCTTTTTCTTCAAATGCGGCCGTTTTTCGGTGATTTCGTCCTTGAAACGGTCCAATAACGCTACGTAATAGTCGCTGTTGATAGTCCTTCCTTTTTTAAGGTAATCAATGAAAATTATTCCATACGCATCCCAAATTAGAGACGCCATAACCTTGCAAGCTGACTGTTGCATTTTCCCACGATTTGGAGCGAGTTCATCGTGTGCAGTCCACTCGGATGACAGTCTATTGGACTTCGGAGTGAAATCATTGAACCACGTTTCATCCATTGTCACATATCGACGCAAAAACTCAGGTTAATTAGGTTTGATCATCTTCAAACACTGCTCCGAATCATCAACTCATCGTTGTTCTTGGTCAAAAGTGAGCTCGCGCAGCACCCGCTTTGCACAGAGCTTTCTCATATCCAAATATTCGCGATGTGCACGTTCAGTTGATATCTTTAGTGTGTCTGCTTTTTCGTTCAGTTTCAATTTACGGTCATTCAAAATAACTTGGTGGATTTTTCAAATGTTTTCGTCGGTAACAACCTCTTTTGGGCGTCCACTGCGTTCACCGTCTTCGGTGCTCATTGTACCACGTCTATACTTAGCATACCAATCCTTGATGGTTGATTTTCCTGGGGCAGTGTCCGGAAACTCGAATTCAAGCCAAGTTTTTTCTTCAACTGTATTTTTTCCCTTCAAAAAGCAATATTATATCAACACACGAAATTCCTTTTTATCCATTTTTTCTTCACAATAACAAAAGTTGCTTCACTCAAAATACAATATTCACAAACTAATGATAGGACAGCTGTCAAATTTATACACGTATCTTTTGAGTGTTAGGGCTAACTAAAGTATATGGATGTAATTCTAGTAGCGCCATCTATGTGTCAGGCCGGAGACTTTTAAAATGATCTGATATACTGAGTAATTTTAGAGAGAAATAGATGCTATTTTATGTATTTTTATATAATTATATATACATCATATTTGTTACCTTACATATTAATTAATTTTTTGTTTTTTCTTTGAAAATTAAATATGTTTATAAAAGGCTAAATAACTTAGACAGAATATATAATCTTAAAATAATAATATGTAACCTTAGTTAAATTTGAACATGACTTTTAAGGGAGATTTTAGCTTACTTTTCGAATTCGAGTTAATATATCATACCCTTCAAATATACTAACAATTTACAAGGATTATAACTTTCTTTTTACTGTAATGTTTATATATTGATAAATATTTACATATTGTTTTATCCTCTGTTTATACTTTGTTTTACTCTCAAAATTATTTTAAAATAAAATATGCTTATAAAAGGTTTCTCATATTACATTTCCTCTATTATAGGAGATATAATATAATAAACAATCTTGAGTAACAACGGAAATATTTGGCTAATTTCTGAATTCCAGATAATTCTAATAATATTTTATTGTTGTACATAAACTTGATGTCAAAAAATTCGTATAAATTAAGTCAGCTAATAACAAATCCTATTAACACCTATTTATAAGATATAGTAGTGTCGTATTATATATTTTCTTAATATTTTTAATTTATAAATAACAAGAATCATTATTATTGAAAAGGCATTTTACACATATTGTATATTGTACATACTGTAAATTTACGCTAACCTATACAACGATTAAGTAGAAATGCCAGTTTATGTGAATTATTAAGTACAAAACTTCCTTTCTCGTTTATCTAATCGCATAAATTGATCGAGAGACGGTCTGGCTTCAAGTACATTATAGGAAAAAGATGTTTGCGTCACTATGAGAACGTGGGAGGGTTGAACAGTCGCAGGTGTGCAGGACCTCTAACGACCATTGTTTGTTTCCGCCGTACGGCCTTTCTGAGGTAGCATGGCGCCATCAGCGACGCCAGACTGACGTCGCGACGCTCGGCCGACGCTTTTATTTTTGCCCTCCTATTCTCTGCATCGCTTCATGCATTAGTTCTCTCCTGCACGGTGTTGCACGATATAACACATCTAAAACGTTTAGGCAGATGTAATAAAGATGATGTTAATGCTGCAACTCACAAAACGCCGCGTGATAATATATAAAATTAGAATCAAATTTTAATGTACTCCATTTACTAATTTTATTAATTTTTACTTAGTTTCACATATAATTTAATTACTATTATAATCGGTGGCTGAGAAAAGAGTAATTTCAATGTTACCCAATAACTGGCTTTAAAATGACATATTTCCGGTAATACTTATTTAAAGGAGTCATACCATATCGTGTTTTAAATTTCTATTAATAAGTCAATGCTTTAATATAAAATTTGTCATATATAAAGTTATAACAGGTCATTTGAAAAGTCCCCGGCCTACTATAGTAAAGCACATATTTTTGGCAAAATTAGTTTTTTTTTAATCAACATAATTCCCTTTAAGCATAACACACTGACTATAGCGACCCTCCAACTTTTCGATACCATTTTTGTAGTACGATTTGTCGTTTGCTTCAAAATAGGCCTCAGTTTCGGCGATCACCTCTTCATTGGATGAAAAGTTTTTCCAGCGGGCACTCTTTTGAGATATGAGTGCATTGTCTTAATCAAACAGCACTTTCTTTTTATTCAAATGCGTCCTTTTTTTCGGCGATTTCGTCCTTCAAACGGTCCAATAACGCTACGTAATAGTCGCTGTTGATGGTCCTTCCTTTTTCAAGGTAGTCAATGAAAATTATTCCATGTTTCATCCATTGTCTCATACAGATGCAAAAACTCGGTTTTATTAGACTTATGAGCGAACGCGACATCCACTTTGCACAGAACTTTCTCATACCCAAATATTCGTGAATGATATGATATACACGTTCAGTTGATATCTTTAGAATGTCTGCTATTTCATTTAATTTCAATTTATAGTCAATCAAAATCATTTTGTGGATTTTTTAAATATTTTCGTCGGTAACAACCTCTTTTGGGCGTCCACTGCGTTCACCGTCTTCGGTGCTCATTGTACCACGTCTATACTTAGCATACCAATCCTTGATGGTTGATTTTCCTGGGGCAGTGTCCGGAAACTCGAATTCAAGCCAAGTTTTTTCTTCAACTGTATTTTTTCCCTTCAAAAAGCAATATTATATCAACACACGAAATTCCTTTTTATCCATTTTTTCTTCACAATAACAAAAGTTGCTTCACTCAAAATACAATATTCACAAACTAATGATAGGACAGCTGTCAAATTTATACACGTATCTTTTGAGTGTTAGGGCTAACTAAAGTATATGGATGTAATTCTAGTAGCGCCATCTATGTGTCAGGCCGGAGACTTTTAAAATGATCTGATATACTGAGTAATTTTAGAGAGAAATAGATGCTATTTTATGTATTTTTATATAATTATATATACATCATATTTGTTACCTTACATATTAATTAATTTTTTGTTTTTTCTTTGAAAATTAAATATGTTTATAAAAGGCTAAATAACTTAGACAGAATATATAATCTTAAAATAATAATATGTAACCTTAGTTAAATTTGAACATGACTTTTAAGGGAGATTTTAGCTTACTTTTCGAATTCGAGTTAATATATCATACCCTTCAAATATACTAACAATTTACAAGGATTATAACTTTCTTTTTACTGTAATGTTTATATATTGATAAATATTTACATATTGTTTTATCCTCTGTTTATACTTTGTTTTACTCTCAAAATTATTTTAAAATAAAATATGCTTATAAAAGGTTTCTCATATTACATTTCCTCTATTATAGGAGATATAATATAATAAACAATCTTGAGTAACAACGGAAATATTTGGCTAATTTCTGAATTCCAGATAATTCTAATAATATTTTATTGTTGTACATAAACTTGATGTCAAAAAATTCGTATAAATTAAGTCAGCTAATAACAAATCCTATTAACACCTATTTATAAGATATAGTAGTGTCGTATTATATATTTTCTTAATATTTTTAATTTATAAATAACAAGAATCATTATTATTGAAAAGGCATTTTACACATATTGTATATTGTACATACTGTAAATTTACGCTAACATTTACAACGATTAAGTAGAAATGCCAGTTTATGTGAATTATTAAGTACAAAACTTCCTTTCTCGTTTATCTAATCGCATAAATTGATCGAGACACGGTCTGGCTTCAAGTACATTATAGGAAAAAGATGTTTGCGTCACTATGAGAACGTGGGAGGGTTGAACAGTCGCAGGTGTGCAGGACCTCTAACGACCATTGTTTGTTTCCGCCATACGGCCTTTCTGAGGTGGCATGGCGCCATCAGCGACGCCAGACTGACGTCGCGACGCTCGGCCGACGCTTTTATTTTTGCCCTCCTATTCTCTGCATCGCTTCATGCATTAGTTCTCTCCTGCACGGTGTTGCACTATATAACACATCTAAAACGTTTAGGCAGATGTTATAAAGATGATGTTAATGCTGCAAATCACAAAACGCCGTGTGATAATATATAGAATTAGAATCAAATATTAATGTGCTCCATTTACTAATTTCTTTAATGTTTACTTAGTTTCACATATAATTTAATTACTATTAATAATCGAGGGCTGAGAAAAGAGTAATTTCAATGTTACCCAATAACTGGCTTTAAAATAGCATATTTCCGGTAATACTTATTCAAAGGAATCATACCAAATTTCTATTAATAAGTCAATGTTTTAATATAATATTTCTCATATATCAAGTTATAACAGGTCATTTGAAAAGTCCTCCGGCCTACCATAGTAAGGCACATATTCTTGACAAAATTAGTTTTTTTAATCGACATAATTCCCTTCAAGCGTAACACACTGACTATAGCGACCCTCCAACTTTTCGATACCATTTTTGTAAAGTTTTTGTAGTACGATTTGTCGTTTGCTTCAAAATAGGTCTCAGTATCGGCGATCACCTCTTCATTCGATAAAAAATTCTTCCCAGCGGGCACTCTTTTGAGATCTGAGTGCATTGTGTTAGTCAAACAGCACTTTCTTTTTATTCAAATGCGTCCTTTTTTTCGGCGATTTCGTCCTTCAAACGGTCCAATAACGCTACGTAATAGTCGCTGTTGATGGTTCTTCGTTTTTCAAGGTAGTCAATGAAAATTATTCCATGCGCATCCCAAAATACAGACGCTATAACCTTGCCAGCCGGCTGTTGCGTTTTCCCACGCTTTGGAGCGGGTTCATCGGATCACTGTCGATTGGACTTCGGAGTTAGATAATTGGGCCATGTTTCATCCATTGCCTCATACAGATGCAAAAACTCGGTTTTATTAGACTTATGAGCGAACGCGACATCCACTTTGCACAGAACTTTCTCATACCCAAATATTCGTGAATGATATGATATACACGTTCAGTTGATATCTTTAGAATGTCTGCTATTTCATTTAATTTCAATTTATAGTCAATCAAAATCATTTTGTGGATTTTTTAAATATTTTCGTCGGTAACAACCTCTTTTGGGCGTCCACTGCGTTCACCGTCTTCGATGCTTATTTCACCATGTTTAAACTGAGCATACCAATCCTTGATGATTGATTTTCCTGAGACAATGTTCAGAAATTCGGCATCAAGTCAAGTTTTTGCTTGAACTGTATTTTTTCCTTCCAAAAAGGCAATATTTTATCAACACGCGAAATTCCTTTTTATCCATTTTTTCACAAAAATAAAAGTTGCTTCACTCAAAATGCTATGATTCACAAACTAATGATCCGACCGCTGTCAAATTTATACACGCCTCTTTTGAGGGTTAGGGCTAACTAAAACACATATGGATTTAATTCTAGTAGAGCCATCTATGTGTCAGGCCGTGAAATTTTCAATTCACCTGCAATAAAACATATATTTTATATACTACATATTTTTTATATTATATATTTAGAAAAATTAAAATTAAAATAAGAAGCCCTGTGGATATAGAATAACAAATTATAAATATAATAAAAACTTTACCAATATGTTTTTCTGGAGTTATTTAAACAACAAAAATGTTTAGCTCTTATCCCAAAACCCCAAAATTTTTCGGGAACCAATTATTTCCAGTAATCAAAATGTATTTATAATCAAAATTGTATCAAATCACTTTTCGCGGAACATCCCCATAATTGAATTTCTTATGTCCATATAAGTTTCAATACTTGCTTGTATAATCTTTATTCCAATAAAATACATTATCTTATAGTTATTTTCAAATGATCAACCACTAACCCTTTTATTTCAAAACAGAACAAACAAGCTCAGTTTAAATTTGCAACAGACAAGAAATAAACATTCCAGCTTGATGAAAGTAAGCTTAAATTACGTTAGTCACATGAAATAAAGTGGGTGAAGTTATTTAGATCAGAGAAGTAAAGAACAAGGAGGATGGCAGATGAGATTTTGGCAGGACGTCGTCAAAACATTAGTGGTAAACCAAACACAGATGGAAGCCTAGAATATTACTGTAACATGTAGTACTCGCAGCATTTAAAATAACATATGCTAACATATTGGTTAATATAATATAACATATTACAGACGGATTCACAATGGGTCCTTGTATATTGTATTGGATAAGCAATTTTGGGTAAACCATAAACCGAACCCTGTCATCAAAAATTTTATCACATACAAAATGTTAAGTACAGCAACGACCAAACCTGAAAACTTTGACACAACATGGAAATAGACATGGCATTCCGAAAGAAACTACAAATTTCTTGGCTTATCTGCTATTCGTTGATGATAGCACTATATTCAATGATGTGGATGTTAAGGCTTTTATCATTCCTTATAATATAGTTCACATTGCAGAGCCCTATGGCTTGCAAATGAATGGTGAAAATGGCAAAGTGTTCACAATTGACGGAAAACCTGATATTCTAACAGCATCCATTCAACAAGAAGCATCCGGTTGAAGTAAGTGCAGATGTTATGGAAGTATTCGAGATTATGTATACAGGAGAAACAATTAGTATCTACACCTGAAGTAATAAAATGAATAAGCCAAGCTGCAGGAGGTCTTGCTCATCTGTAAGATTTAAATAATTATGATGATTCAGTAACGATTCGGTTTTAACAAGATTCAAGATTCTTACAAGTAGTGCAAGCTTCAAAATAAAATAATTGTTTTAAGAAAAAATTTAAAACGGTCTCAATAAGCAGCATATTTTACATCAAGGAATGTTCAGTCAAAAACACAGGTTTATTCAAAAAATTATGTAGAAAAACAAAACTAGAGATATTTCATTGCAACTAACTAAAAGGTCGTCGTATGTAAGGTACAAAGGTAATCATTGTTACTTAAAGAGGTATCTAATAATGGATGGAAAATATGTGGAGAGAGGTTAGTACAATAAGTTAAAACCCGACTAGAATTATAAAATTTTTATTTATAAGAATTTTAGGAACTTTCTCTATGGAAGCATTAGAATTATCAAAAATTATGCATTTTACCTTCAACCCATTAATACTAATTTACAGTTTTTATAAATCCCGATTATTTTCCAAAATATACGCTTAATGTTATGTTTTGAATCGTTACAGAAATAATTATTTTAAATGTTAAACTCGAACTGAACTTCATTTGGTTCGGTGCAAAAGTTGTCGATCTCTATCTAGCACTAATCCTGATATATTATAATTCCGTCTTCCTGCTGAAAAGCCCTTACGAGCGAGGCAGTTTACCGAATAAACCATTGGAAACTTTTCGAGAAGTTGCCGCATCGTTTTTGGTAGATTTTAAGCCATCGCCGTGGAAATTCCGTCGGATGTTTAACCGAGAAAGATAACGGTTTCCTTAATTTACGGAAAACTTATTACTGTGTCTTTTCATTCGGCGTTTTGGGGGGTAAAATGCCCCTTAGAGCAACTCCAGGACAAGCCTCATCTTTACCGCGAATAATATTAAAGAAATGATTAACAGTAAACGGCAGCCGCACAATAAATCATGGATAAAGCGGGCCGAAAAAAGAGAGGCGAAGTCTCCATTAATTTTCATTTTAATTAGGAGGAAAGAAACCTCGGCTTTCAATTGTCCCTAATGTTTTCATACGGATCGGTGAGTTGGTAGACTAATTAGCAGACAGCAGAAAAATAATTAGAACATATATAAAATAAATCATCAATATTTACAAGATTTTCAAAAACTGACTTATTTTAAAATTTGACAATATTTAAAATCTATAGAATATTAATAAGGTGAAAATTTTGAACGTTCCTTTATGGTAAATGAACAATAAATTAGAACATAATCCATAATTATAGTAATAAAAAGAAGACTATTAGGAAATATAGATGTCAGAAGAAAATTTATAAATGCAACAAAATGCATACCTTAACATGCATATGAAATGGTGCATTGAATTAAAATATATTTTACTATAAGATTAAATTTAAAAAAATCAAGGCGTATCAAAAAATAAAATAAAAACTATGTAAAGATCGGTCCGTTACAAGGAATAGATTAGGCACAATAAAAAGCTTCTTACGAATAAACGACAACCAAAATAAACATTTTTAAATGTTTTCCAAAATATTGAAAATATTACCATAGATACGTATTACAAAAACGTAAATATTATTTTAAGACAATTAGCGTTGACATTAATTAAATTATCTACAAATTGTCTTATCAATCTAAATTACCGTCTATTATTCAGCCTTCAGCTAATTTGTTATATTCGGCAAATATTTTTCTGTTTGTATCTCGTAAAAATGCTTGTATTTCTCTGAATGAAGGATGAATCCTGATAAGTTTTGTGGCATTATATTTGTACAAAAAATGTGCTGCAAAAATGTCACCATTCTATTTAAGAAATCTATAGCAAACCCTTTTTCATAGCCACTAGATATTATGCAGAGAATGGCCTGACAGAAAATTTTGTCACAAATAATGAAAATTTCTAAAAAATAGAAAATATGAAATGGAAAGTATTACTTTATAAATAGATATACCAAATGCAATCAAACTCAATAATAATTCCATAGTATGTTCCACCATACCTTCAGAAAATAGGAATAGATAAGAAATAAGGGCAATAACAAATACATCATTCTAATAATATCGTTCTTGAAATATAATCAGGACATATTGGCTTACTAATAAGGTCCTGATCAAATATCTCATAATATTCTAGCAGAAAATAAAAATGAGCAGAGTTTCTTATAGCCAGCGTAAATTGATATTTGATATTTCTTTCGACTAGTGCTTAAACACTAGTAACATGGAAATGAAAAACTCTCCTTGAAGATCACAAAAAAAATCCTTGAAAAAAAACATTAGTTATTGTTATGGATAATCCACCAAACCATAGTACACTGGTGGGAAAGTTCACAACCAATGGATCCACAAAAGCTGTAAATAAATAATTGCTTGTAAAACATAAACTAAGTTCTCAAGATATCATGTTATGAGATGTATGGTATAATAGGTTTTATAGCTTGTTGCTTTAAGGAATGATCTTTCAAATATTTAGAGTCGTTCTCAACACTGTTATGTTATTTAACGACTTTCAACAGGCTCACTTAATTTTTACAAACAGTGAACTTTTTAAACGACCATTAGCCCCAGAGATATTCAATTCTATTATGTTATTGTTGACGAGCTAAACTCTTAGCCCGCTAGCTAAATAATGTAATCATACACTTACAAATTATGATAAATATTCACGGAATTTAAAATGTAGTGTCCATATTTATAACCAACACATATTTTAGGATCAACATAATTATTTACCTCTGAGCATAATATCAAGTATTAAAACTCGCGCCCTGATAATTACAGCTCCTTTCTGGAATTGCTTGTCTTAGCTCTTTACTTTTGTTTTGTTGTTGTAGTTAATCTTAATTCCCAGTCCTACCAAATGATTAAGGACCCTTAAATATTGTTCCTTTTTGATATTACATTTTGGGTGAAGAGTAAGCTTCAGCTATTCTTATTTTTTATTAAGTCGACTTTATTTCAACTACTGTTAACGATATATGCCCTTCCTTAGGTCGTATTTCTTTGTAGTAATTTATTGTCTTTCTTAATACAATTGCACTGCTACCTTTAGATTTGTTATCCGAATATTTGGTATGATACCTTTGCCTTTTGTCGTTATTTTAAGGAATGATCTTTCAAAAATTTATAGTCGCTCTCAAAACTGTTATTTAGCGACTTTCAACGCACTCACTTAATTTTTACGAACATTAATTTTTTTAAACAATTTTAGTCCCAGCGAGATTAGATCCTATTACGTTATTCTAGACAAGTTAAACTCTTAGCCCACACGGCAACCCGCTGTGTCAAGGAATGACTGTTCTGTCATATGCGTCTCAGAACTAACGGACACATCTATATGCTGGGTAGTTAGAAATACTTCACCGCTATTTACTTTATTCACAATGTCATTTGCTGTTACAACTCATAAATATTCTTGCTCTATTTATATGTTATAATAAATAAAATATTTAATTTATGGAGATCATAAATTATTAAATTTTGTATATATATATAAAGGCAGCTAAAAATCAATTAAACTTTCGTGGTAATTAAAATAAGGCAATCATACACTTACAAATTATGATAAATATTCGCGGAATCTAAAATTTATCGCCCATACTCATAAACGCCACATATTTTAGGATCACCATAATTATTTACTCCTGAGCGTATTATCAAATATTAAAACTCGCGCCGTCAACAGGAAACCGAGCGCAGAGCATCTCGAGGCTGCAAAAGACGATAAAGCGCGGATCGCTGGCGTCGAGAAGGCACCGGGTCACAAATCAAACCACGCCTGTCCTGTCAGGCGACAGCTGAACGTTTGTCACATACGCGATTGCACCGATGCCGTTAAATTAGCGGCATATGATGCAATAATCGATGCCTGCCGTCGCTCCATCTCTTTCCGAGGGTAAACCCACTCACGAAAAAAAAACGGGAACAGGGCGAGGGCGGACGCGGTGCCCTAATAAATCAAACTTAAATGTAAGATTGTAATTTGCCTGGATGCTCTTTCCTGTTCTGATTTATGTCGCGACCTTTTCTCGACATATTCTCGACCTTTGTTTTTGTGTGCCATTTCGAATCTGTTAGTTTTATTTTTTTGGTCATACGAGGAGCATTACTTATACTTTGCACCTAATATTTTTTGAATAAAAAGCATTCATTTATTATTTAAATATGCAGTAATTAGTCAAGTAAAAATAGTAATTACTATTTTAGTTAAATGCACGCTTCCACTGTTTGTCAATTCGTAAAAGGATGGAGATAATTGCTTCATTCTATGTGCTGTATAGATCAGTTCATTTTAAATAATTGTGGAATAATGATCCCAAATATGTATCATGGTCGTTTAATATTTGGAAACTAACAATGACATAATATAATAAAAGTAATTGGTTTATTTCTATTTGATTCCTACTTGGGCTTACAAATGTTTCTTTACAATCGTCAAATTAGACGGAGATCCATTTATTCCTATTCTTGTACTTTCTTTGGGAAATAAAAGGATAGAGATAATTGCTGGATTCCATTATGTTCGAAAGGATAGTTTTTATGTTAGGATATTTTGAATGACGTAACATTTTTATATTTTATATATTTGATTTGATTGTAAAGGCTAATGGATGTATTGCCCGTTAAATATCTAACGTATTTAAATGTAATATCGTACTTTCTCAATCAATTGTACTTTATCAACTATTTAACTACCGCACCCTTTATAAATTAAATAATGGTCAGAAATCAGAAATATTACACAATTAAATACCATAGGTCCAAATGGGCCTAAGTATTAACTTATACAGTAAAACCTTATTATCTAATGATAATTTAGATTTACGCCCTTTCAGCCAATACATTTGGTTTAGTTCAAGCCCAAGCTGCTTGCGTTTTGCAACTATATGTTTTTGCAATGTCAAACGTCGACCAAAATACATTCCCAAATATTTAACGTTGTTTGCTTGCGGAAGTTCATGATTATTCAATTTTACTCAGGGTCATGTTCTTCTACAAAGGGTGAATTTTGTCTCATTTCCTTTGATACATCACGTTTTCAACCACAATTCGACTTTGTTAAGATGAAGTTGGAGGTTTATTGTGGCTGATATTGGATCCTCGTGTGATGATAAACTCGCTGTATCATCAGCATATGTTGCAACAGTGGTGCTTCTTGAGGGCGGTAGATCAGCTGTATATATAAGATATAACAATGGGCTAAAAACACTGCCCTGCGGAACACCCGAATATATTGGGTGTAGGTTAGTATATTCGTCATCCTGTTTGACACTAAATTATCTGTCTATTAGGTACGAAAATGATAATGACAATCGCTAGATTAATAAATTAATTACTGAATAAGTTCAACATTTATAATATGGTTTTATGGTTATATATAACGCAAATATGGTTATTTCAAGCACCTCTGATAATTTTTTTTCCTATATGGGACATAAATGGATTTAAAAAATTATAAAATCAACCATATCTAATGAAAATAATTTTCCGGAATTTCTGTTTTGTACCACCACTGACACATGTGGCATCCCTACTACAGACTCTATTTAAGCCTATAGATAGGAACTATCGAGTAAGAACCATTCGATAGTAAAAAATGCAATCGAACAATTACATATTAAAAAAATAAACGAATGAAAACACAGTAATTAACAATAAATAGTAGTTTTATATTTGCTCTAATTAACCCTTATAACGTTATAAATATAGTCAATAGATAATATTAATAATAATTAAATATGTGATTACATGAACAATTCCTATGCTTTTTCACCTCTCAGCAGTATTCTAAATAATACATTACATTAAAGCAGTTCCATCTACTATGTATTTTTCTTTAAAAACAAGACGTATTAAATTGTCGCACCAGGACTGTGGAATGTACTGTTGAAATTGACTTATTTATAAGCTTTGCGAGATATATTACGTTGTTCTTGAATTTATATCTCTCTCACTAGATTTGACACGCCCTTTTGAATGAAATTTTAAAATCTATCCGAGATTTATAAATATTACATTAAGGCTTCCGTAATATCTGTAGTTGGGAAATAGTTAATATACGAGATGTCCATCTCCATCGAGATTTCTTTGTTAACTAAGCAAAAAAATTGTTTTGTAACATAACTGATAATAAAAAACTAATAAAAATAAATTGGGTCCGAAGTGCTCACAATATGACAAACCACACAAAATATCCGCAGTTACAAAATCTGCTTTCTGTCAGATTAACAATGAGGCCTGTCCTACGGGTAACTAATACTAAGTACTCATAAAAACATTGGTAAAACCACACAACCAGTTATATAACCACTTATTATAAGAGGTTACGCTAATGCAATGTAAATGATAACTTGCACCCAATGCACATTAAAGTGTGTTCCTTTGAATTTTTACACACACTGACACACGCATAGTTTCTAGAATGGTTGCCACTTTGGCGAAAAATTTTTCATCAGGCCTACAAATTAGTTTTAAAGGATATTTTTTAATTTGAAGTTTAATTGTGAAAACTCGGTACAATGTATTTTATTTGAAGTATTATCCCGTTACCTTTTCCAATCTTTCAGGTAATTTCTGGATTCCCACCTCGAAAGAATGATGTATCTTTCGAGGCTATGCACGAACACGAACAAGTAATCAGACATGCTTAAAGAATGGCCAAAAGAATACGTTGGATTGGGTTCCAGATATGTTTTCACAGATTTTGCCACATGTGGATGAGCATTAAGAATAACTCTGTCTTTGCTCGTATTCCGACCGCTTTTCGCGCAGTGCACGCAGTGCAGTTAAATGTATCAATTGCAGTCGACAGCGACGATTTTGATAATATTAGGATTTAGCAGCTCATAGTAGCAGGTCAATTAAAATCCCCGGCCTACCAACACATAAATAAATTTTTTTGGCAAAATTATTTTTTTTAATTCCCTTCAAGTGTAATACACTGATTATAGCGACCCTCCAACTTTTCGATACCATTTTTATAGTACGTTCCGGCGATCACCTCTTCATTCGACAAACATTTTTCCCAGCGAGCATTCATTTGAGATCTGAGAACAGAAAATAGTCGCTGGGGGCCAGATCTGGAGAATACAGTAGATGAGGAAGCAATACAAAGCTCAATTGATGGATTTTTGCCATTGTTTACACTGACTTGTGATACGGTGCATTGTCTTGGTGAAGCACGTTCTTTTTCTTCAAATACGACCGTTTTTCGGCGATTTCGTCCTTCAAGCGGTCCAATAACGCTATGTACTAGTCGCTTTTGATAGTCCTTCATTTTTCAAGGTAGTCAATGAAAATTATTCCATCATTCCATTCCAAAATACGCCATAAACTTGTCAGCCGACTGTTGCGTTTTCCCACGCTTTGGAGAGGATTTATAAGTCCTTTTCTTCAAATCGAAGTAAGGAAGTAAAATTTCTCGCAAATGCGATTTATTCTGTACAAATTCAGACATTTTAAACGCACTGGAAAAAAAATTGATTCAACATTCGTTCAAATAACACATACTCAAAAGTGAAGCCTTCAATAGGAAATTGGTTACAAATGTCCGCTGCAATTTAATACATAATAACACCATCTGTTATAAATTCTGTAAAATTAATGTATGGGTCTAATATAAATATTATTAAAAGTGCATATTAAAACAAACAATTAACAAGCTTTATGTTATTCATAAATAGTATATTATAGACCGGACTGAGAATTCATATCCGATATACTGTCGTTCTTGCAGCTATATCGTTGTATACTGAAGCTATTTCCATTCATGTATCCATGAAACTAACTAAATTCCACTGATTTTAAAAAAATTACCAAAACAACATATTCACTAAAAAAATGAAGAACATTATCAGATCGGAGTTTATTTTCAGCTTGAATATCAGG
The DNA here is from genome assembly GCF_030347505.1 of Rhynchophorus ferrugineus. Taxonomy (NCBI): domain Eukaryota; kingdom Metazoa; phylum Arthropoda; class Insecta; order Coleoptera; family Curculionidae; genus Rhynchophorus; species Rhynchophorus ferrugineus. The sequence continues at coordinate 19,381,229 of NW_027472585.1, read as the reverse complement.
TAGAAATTGGAATTGTCAAATTAATTTAATCAGAAAAAAGGAATAATGGACGACATACAAAGTTAGCTGAAAGAAACTGACGAACATTAAAAAGGATTGTGGCCTAACAACACAAAATTATCGTGACAAAACCGACAGAAGAACTAAACAGTGACTGGAAGCTCCATACAGCTAAAATTCGTAGAAGGAGTACGATTTCAAAACCCTTCATAACAAAATCCAATATTACGCTGCAAAAAAAAGTGGTACAATAATGTTAAAACCAAGACACTGTGCTTAATTGCTATAACTAACATATTGCTGCTAAACAGTATATTCAAAAATGATAATACGCCCATATATATAGTCAAAAAAATTCTTCCTTGGTCTGAGGAGTATCAGAATTTCATTAGACATCTTCGGTCAGTGAAGCACATTGCACATTGCTAATAAATATTAAAATTTTGGAAAGGAGAAAATGTATATCATTTAAATATTAAACAAAGAAATTTAGTGATAGGTACAACATATATATTATTTTTATTTCTTTTTATTGTTCAAATGTAGAAATTAACGAGATTTAGTGTGATTAACTCCTGCTTATACCGATTGATGATCCGTGCCAATAAAAATGATAGTATTCTCTAATGTCACCAGCTATTTCATCAATATATTGTTGATATGTATGCGAAAATTGAAAGTGAGCCATTACGATACATTAAGTTTTATCAAGCAAAGCTTCGTTCTGACGACTACATACATTTGCCTGGTGCTATCACTAATAACATAGAGGATACATTATTCCCCAACATCTCCAGATTTAGCGTATGCGCACTGTCCTCCATAGAATAAATCATAGAAAAGAATAAACTATATGAAACTATATTGCCTTCCTTTTCTAACGGCTGTCCATTCTTTGTGGTGATTAAAGGGTGGTCTAGCATACATTAATTTTTGAAATATCAAAGAACAAGGGTATGTGCAGAATGTAAGGTTAAATTTTTAAAAGTTATAAAATCCATACAGTATTAATTTCATTTATAGTGGGAATTTTAGCTGCCAATTTATAACACATTATTTTCAACAACCTGGAATATGTATCAACATAGGCTAAAATTTAATGATAATAAAAACAGAGAAGAAAATTATTCTTGTTGTGTTGGAAGTAGTCAATTCATTAATGAGATTTGTCCATCACGAATAGTAGCAAAAACTAGTATAACAAAGTGGTAACTGGTATTAATTAAAAACTTATTTTAAATGTAATATATTTTAGTAATGATATAGAATGTAACTTGAAGGGGTCGGTCACATTTCTGTTCATAATTGTTACCATTAATTTCTAAACTTTCCTACAATATTTGTAGTGCTTATTTTCATCGTTCCAGGTTCACAACCAAGGTGTTCAAAGCAAATATCATCGACATTTGAACAAACTCCAGAAGGTAGTGGTAAAATTTGTATTAATTCAGCCAGTATCCCCTTTTCTGCTCATTCTTACCGTATTACTTGACTCTATAACTTCAGTTCTAGATGTTGTACCGTAGTGTACATCTCAGGTTATTTAGTAAAACTTAAAAAAAAAGAAAGTAAGCGTGATTTTTCTTTACATACAATTATGAATAAATCAGTAAACACACAAATTGAGACTGATTTTATAGAGGCAAGACAATATCTCGTGCCCCAGTCTCCAACAAAATTGTTTTATTATACTGTCAGTAGGTCTTCGAGCTATATCTTTTATTTTGTTCAACGATTTTGCCACGTCAATAATATAAGAAAATGTTTGTCAAATGTTTAAAAAAAAACAGTAAATTTAAAACTCTTCAATTGTAAATTCCATAATGATATTTCAGATAAAATATTAAAAGTACTAACAAGGTGTGCGATATAGTTTTGAGTAAAACAGGTGAATAGAATATTAAGAGGGAAAAACTCAAAGTTTGCTTTCAGTATAAGAAAACAAAAAGACAGAACTCTGATAGATCCTATTAAATTAATGGCACTAAACAAATATAAAAAAGGAAAAAGACGGAAGAGATTATTTTGATTTACAATGCACCAAAGTTTTTTGCTTATGGTTTTATATATATGTATATAATATTACAGATTATATTTTTTTATTTTCACATATTATATTTATATTTAAATGAGTTTTATTTAATAAATTTATTTTAGAAAAAAGTTGTTTTTTATTTAAATTTCATTGGTCAATTAAACCTAACGTCAAGTCAAGTCTGTCACGTGCCAGACATTACTGATGAGGCAATCAAATATCTTCACGGTAAAATATCTTTCTTACAGGTGCCTATAATGAAGATTTGAATTGAGCAATCAAATGGCTCATTATGGTACCCTCTGGATGTTGGGCAAAGCAAAACTTTGAGCCATAGTCCCCTATTGAGTTCCATCTCTATTACTCTATGAACATAGATGGAACAACTGATATCGACAAAATCGGTATCTCATATATGCTTCCATCATCATATACTGGTAATCTGTGTCATATGCAATAATATATTTAAAACGCCATGATTTTGTGCGTAAATACGGTGAAATGAAATGCTGTTGTGTGAAATTAAAAGATGGTTGCATTATATCACTGCACGTGTGTTCAAACAAAAACTAAAATAGTTGATAAACTTGATTTTAAAAAAAACTACTTTCAAAAATAAACCAACAGATGTTTGACCGAAAAATGGTTCCTTTGATTTTTCTATTTTTTTTTTATCGCAATTTACCAATAATAAATATACCGCCATATAAATTTGTTTTATGTCAAATCCGTGCGGATATTTTTTGCACAATTAATATCGACTACTTCTAAATGTGTCGAGCACACACACAAAAAAAAATGAAAACTTTTGAAATATCGTCGATGGCATTTTTTATTGGCGAATAAAATTGGTTTTCTGCGTACAGGACCTGGTTCCATCCTAATGATGACACGACATAAAATAGACTGACATTAGTAAAATATGGTAATCCTCCATTCCGATGTTGTTCCATCGCGAGCGCAAAAGCTTTACTACATTTTTATCGTGTATCGGCAACATATTTATTATGGCTAATCAACAAACGTAGTCGTATTTTACATTTTATATTCCACGTGAATGGTGGTCTGGTATCGTAAAAAAAGGTTTTATCTGATATCAATGCATCAATGCCATTTATTTTTACACAGAATTAGCGTTGGAAACTATCAAATGAAAACGGTCGATAGTCGGAAAACATTTCAACCAATCGATAGTTTAAAAAAAATTAAAAATTAGTTGATTGAAAATGAAATGTTACTAAACACTGTTTTCGCTTTGTAAATACCTGTGGTGTATTAAAATATATTATATGCAAACTATCTCTAAAACTCGCTGATATTTATTAATAACATTTAATTACACCCAATTTCCATTAAATTTCAACAATCAACAAGTTATTTATAAGTTTAAATCAATCTACTGAAAATTAAGTAAGATTAATGTTAAAATAGTATAAAAAATAAAACCCAAAGACTGAAAAGGGAAATACTGGAAATTAAAAACAAAACCATAAATGACTATCTAAGAAATTTAACAGATAAGAGATCTATGTAGGAATTGGGCATGTGACAATCACCAAAAAGCAGAGGCATTTGCTGAATATCTAGAAATAACGTTCAAACTAAACGATACTAATATTGAATATAATTTGCCGGACATAAAAGCTGAAAATTCAATGAATGAATTAGTCACGCCGAAAGAGCTAACCAAAGTTATTAAAACCGACATTAGCCCCAGTAAATCACCCGGCTACGATTTAATAACAGTAGAATTACTGCAAAAACTAACAAGAAAGGGGATTATAAAACTCACCAACTTGATCAATACAGCATTTAGATTAAAACATGTCCAAGGCATTTGGAAGATGGCGAAATAATAATGATCCCAAAACCTGTGAAGTCACCAAACGAAATAAAAGCTTATAGACCTATATCACTGCTGAGAGTAATATCTAAGGTTTTTGAAAAACTCCTGTTGAAAAGAATAAAACCGATCAGAGAGAGAAAAAATCTAATAGCAACACGCGAGCTCGGATTCATTAACAAGCATACAACAATAGACCAGGTCCACAGAACAACAGATGTTATTGAAAAAGGCTACGAAAGTATAAAGTATGCTCAGATATATTCTTAGATGTAGCACAAGCCTTCGATAAGGTTTAGCCTTTTTCTTAAGCTACAGAATGTTTAGAGTCAGACAAGAAGAAGCTTACTCCACAATAAAAGAAGTTAAAGCAGGTGTACCACATGTAGGTGTATTGGGACCAATGCTTTATCTACTCTACACTTGTGATATACTACAAATGGAGAATATTACGATAGCTACATTTTCTGATGATACTGCGATTATAGCAACAAGCAAGTGACAATATAAATAATAGGACACAAACTTGGAAAATAAGAATTAATGAAAGTAAATCTGTACATGTGCAGTTCATCTATAAACAGACCGTACAAGCACCGATAACATTAAATAACACTATCATTCCATACAGCAACAACGCTAAATATCTTGGAATGAATGTTGATGCAAAACTTCGCTGGAAGAAACAAATATAGAAGAAAAGAAAAGAACTGGAATTGAAATATAGGAAAACGTACTGGCTAATTGGAAGAAAATCACAATTATCAGTACATAATAAATTGCTGTTATATAAGCAAATACTGAAACCTATATGGACATACGGAGTTCAATTATGGGGATATTCTGTAAAGAGTAACATAAATAAAATACCAATTTTTCAGAATAAAGTCCTGAGAGGTATTGTCGGCGCACCTAAATACAATAGGATTGATTACCTACATCAAAACCTTCAGTTACCCACTGTCAGTCAAGAAATCAAGAGAATTGTAAGGGGGCATGAGGAAAGACTCCATTCTCATGAGAATATTGAAGTACTGTAACTTTTGGATACCACCAGACAGGACACAAAAGACTCAAAAGAATCAAACCATCTGATCTTGTGTACTGAGGTGCATGTAATTACACAATTAGGTAATATTAGTACTACAATTTAGAAATGTTTATTAAGAGAATGTATATAAAGTTAATAATCAAAATAATGGATACAAGACTGAAATAATAAAAGTTATATAGTCACATATTTTATTGAATTAATGACTAAACACCTTAATATTTATCAATGCTTTAGAATCTTCACAAATTTACTGTCTACTGTTGTAATTATTCTTAATTTCTTCTATTTGTACTAAGTATTCCATCTATGTAAATAAACTTTAACTGTCGCATATTTTCCACCTAAAATATATTTATTTCTTTACTTAAATGTTTAAATAAAATTACATTGTTCTTTGCTTATTTCTTCTACTCTTCGACTCACTCTGTGGGTTTTGTTTATCTACTGCTTTCTACTTTATCTTATGTCCCATGTGAGAACTAACCGCTCCCCAACAAATGAGGAATTTCTATGAATTAAATTCATTAAAATTATATGAAACTATTTTATAATTGTTTATGGATTTGTCTTCCAATTCAAAATTGCCTGTTTGCATCTTGCGATTCAAACAGCTCTGCTACTAGATACTCACAACAGAAACAATGAATAATCTATCGTATAATAGTTGGAGCTGGCAGCGCGTCAGCTAGAGCCTAAAATATTTTTTTATAAATAACAATATTAATATACGCGTTGTAACTGAAATTTATCAAGAAACTAAAAACAATACGATGTTAGGTTCACAAAAAAAAGCGTCCACATTCAAAGTAGGTCATAAATTAAGGTCACCACCCTTCACTATCAAATGTATAAAATATATAAAAACAATGAATAGTTTTTTTGTAATCATAAACATACTTTAACACAATTATTTCTGAAAAAAAAGTATTAACTTGGGAATTATCCATAAAAATCTAAGTAAAATAAAAAAATAAACTGAAAAAAAGAATATGCAACTCTTAAACATAGGTTTTTAAAGGTTAACTATACGATAACCTACGAAGAGGGCTAATGGAATTTCCAGATGTTAATTTTAAAAGCACTACATTTTTAAAAGCGTGTAGTAAAAATAAGAAAGGTTAACCATATCAATTCGTATATCTAAACGAATAGTAGATATTCTAAAATGAATCAGTGGGAAACTCCTGGAAAAACGTTAATAAAAACAAGTATAAAGATAAATGTTTGAATAACATTTGAATTGGTTTCTCTAGCCGTAATAGTTTTTAACAATTCATTACAATTATATCATTGTTCATGCTGGATGGTTTGGAGAAATTGTTTTATTTCTGAATCAAAGTTATTATTAGTAAAAGAAGAACATCTGTTTGCTCTGGCTGGAAAATGAACTGTTAAAGAATTTAGAGGAACTATCACTTACTGTTTTAAATTATTACACCGTAAATATAAAAGAAATATTTTATCGTGTTTTATGTAATTTACTTTTTAAAAATTGGCCTCAAAAAAGATATGTTGTAGATCAGAGGGCTGAACAAGATGGTCACAGAATATCACTCCTTCCTCCCTAAAATTCCGTGTTCAATCCAATCGAATTGATATGCGATGTGTCAAAGAATTACTACAATGAATATGCAGGTCGAAAAGCATGTACAAGCAAAAACTCTTTGCGGAAAGCTTTGCCTACGATACCACCTTCGCTCCGGATGAACTCCATCAGACACACAGAAGAAAAAATTCAGAAACCATGAAATCGTAAACAAGTGTTAAATAGATCGGAAATTAACATTTCAGCGATTAACTTGAACGGTAACTCAGATAGTGAAAGTGACAGTGACTGAATGAAACTCTTGGAACGTGGGCTTATGACCCAGTAGTAATAATTACCAAGATAGGGTAATGAAATTTGAAACCACTAAAGGTGAGTATATAATTAATTATCGTATAATAAGTTAAAATTAAATAATATTAACTATAGAAAACTGTATTGCAATGTGTGTGAATTTTTGTGCATAGATATGCATGTAATTGTTCAGTATGTACATGAGCATTTACTTAAGATGTAGAGGGAGAGAATGGATACTACTTTTATATCTTTTATGTGCTTATAATTAGGAATTACGAATTAAAGAACTTACAAAATTTATTTATAGTTTGTTTCTATCCTGTCTTCAACCACTCCTTTTTTGCCTCTTTTATTAGTCGTTTTACTCTTGCTTTACTTTTTTATATACCTCCTAGTTTTCAGTTGGCTTTTCATTCAGTAATTTCTAAACATTTTTTTCTTTTTTAATTTCTTCGGGTCACCGTTCTGTTTGTTCTTAGGGTTAAATAAGGTTAATGTATATTTTCGACTTGAAATTCATTTTGTAACTTGTCATTAAGTTCTTAAGTTACTTAAAATCTCATAATTTGTATATGTCTTTCTTACTGTCATTAAGTACTACCCCGTACATAAATATATTTTCTTTGATCCAATTACGAGCCAATTTTTCCTTATTTCATCATCATTTATATATTTGTATTACATTGTTTATTGTTGATATATTATTGTATAAGATACTTTTGGTTTCCGATATTCTATTTTGTTACAATTTTTGATAGTTTTCATTGCTCAGTTACAATTTCCTTAGTATCTTCAAAATAATGTGTTTGGGACATGTGCATTTCTGTTTATAAATTTAATTGGTCGATAGTGCTCGTAAAATAATATGATCATTAAAACCAATAACGCAACAGTTTTTTTATTAATCTCTTGGAACATCAACAATCTGCCCGTGGGCAATAAGTATTATTGTTTTGACTTCCGTTATATAATATAATATACATATATATATATATATATATATACAACTTATAATCTAGATCTTAGTCTAGATACTATTCTAACTTATGTTAAAGTCTATCCTACCTTATTCTAACAACTATTCTAACTTATTCTAGAGATTATTAAATCTCGCTCTATATGTCTATTAATTAGTTCGTTTGAGTCTATGCATTATACTGTCATCGTGCACATTTAACTATTTGGCGAGTGCATTGGGATGCACTAATAGTCTTACAGAGTATTTCGCACTAACACTCCAAATCACACTCCTTAGGGGTTCTATGGAGTTATCGCGCTAAATCAGTTTGTTAGACACGTAATATGGGGCATCGACGATGACTCGCAACGCTTTATTCTGGCACCTCTAGAGAATATCTATGTTAGATGTGCTAGTAGTACCCCACAATTATACCATAGGTCCAAATGGGCCTAAGTATTGACTTATACAGTAAAACCTTGTTATCTACTGATTTTAGATTGAAGCCCTATCAGCCAATACATTTGGCTTAGTTTAACACCACGCTGTTTGCGTTTTGTCACTATATATCTTTTCCATGTCAAACGTCGATCGATATGCATTTTCAAATATTCAACGTTGTCTGCTTGAGGAAGTTCATACTTATTCAATTTTACTGACGGACATGTTCTTCTACAAAGAGTGAATGTCATATGGGTACGTTTTGTCTCATTTGCTTTGATACGCCACGTTTTTAAACACAATTCGACTTTGCTAAGATGAATTTGTAGGTTTCTTGTGGCTGATAGGTTGGATCAACATATGATGATAAAACCGCTAAAACTTCCACTTTACCTTTATCATTCCTAGCGCAAATATTGTTGCCAATTTTAGTGGGTGGATTATATTGTTATGGTTTTTTAATTTTTGACACAATATATTCGATATTGGGTGTAGTTCAGTATTTTCGTCACCTTGTTTGACAATAAAATGTCTGTCTGTGTCAACATAAGTCACCATATATCTTCATTATTTCATTCGAAAGTAATTTATTTTCGGATTAGAAACGATGACGTCAAAACCATAATGTTTAACTCGCACGGCAGGGCGTTTTGACCAGCTGCAAATAGAACCTAACGAGTCGAGAGCCAGAATATACGGGACCGAGAACGATTTTAAGGTCTTTGTACTGGCGCTACCGGATGACAAAACCGAACAATGAAGAAGGTGCACGAAGGATTTTCCCGAAAACAATTTGCCTAATGAACACGACACCCTCTAAGAAAATTAATAGGCTCGTTCGGACCCTTTAAGGGTTAAATTGAGTTAGTTTAGTTTTACTGCGATAATAAAATATCGGTATACTGTTTGAAAATAAAAGTTCTTCGACAAAATATATACTCAATCCTTATTTTGTTAAACTACTCGTAAATAAACTAAAGTACGTCTTATTTAATAGAAAAAGTTCGGTTAAAACCTTCGTAGGGTGAAGACGTATTTCCAATACGCTCCAAGCTCTAGAAAGATACCTTTCTTTTAAAAAACCCCAGTATTTTATCACAGTTATTTAATTGAGTGTTAAAAACGCATCACAGATGCGGCTATCCGTCTCTCAGCAGACCTAAAGTGTAGTGAATACGTGTTTACGTGACCAGACAAAAAGACTGCATCTCATTTTTATTAGTGTTTTAAAATGATTTCTCCTTATTTTACAACAGTCCTTTTGAAATTCATTTATAGTATATTTGGTCAAAAACTAGTGCAAAAAATAACGTAAGTGAAAAATGAAATGTGTGAAATAAACAATGTATTTATTTTATTAGGATAAAAACCTCTGGAAGTAAATAAAATAAAATATTAAAAATCTAAAAATGGCAAACCACAGCGATTCAACCAAATTACCTGCACACTTTGATATAAGATTAGAACAATCAGCAATAACGCAAACTCCACCATCAGAATGGACTACAGTCATTAACAAAAAACGACTGAGAAGTCCAGAATAAAAAATCGTGAGGAAACAAACAAGAATCAGTAGGAAGAAATTGAAGAGAATATACAACCAAGCCCTGAAAAAGTTGTTCCGAAACCACCACAAATAACAGTCTATGAGGTAGGAGTAATAAAACACATCCATAACCTATTGAAAACCATTACTACGAACTACACAATTAAAACAGTGAGCTATGAAACAATTAAAATCCGAGAGAACATTTAAATTTTTGTTAAAAGGATTACATCACGGGACGGACTTTAACACCATCAAGGTAGCACTAGTTGAAAAAAGCCACGAGGTCGTAAATGTTCACAATATACGACATCGCACGACAAAAAATCCTCTGCCTATATGCAATATAGATATAAAACCTAATTGAAATAATAAGGCGGTGTATGAGATCACCAAATTGGAAAATAACATTATTAAATGCGAACCACCACATATAAAAAGAATTAGACCACAATGCACAAGGTGTCAAGCGCACGGGCACACAAAGACTGTTCACTGTCGTAAATCATATAGATACGTAAAATGTGCAGGAGAACACAAAACAGGAGATTGTACTCGTAAAGTTCGCGATGAAAAAGTGAAATGTGCTAACTGTAACGGAAATCATCTAGCGAACTACAAGGGTTGCGCAGTTCACAAATAACTACAACAGAAACTCTATCCTGCCTTAAGGGAAAAAAGGCATCAACAGCAACAAAAACAATCCACACCTACCAATCTACCCATCAGACCAAGTCAACCAGACATAAATTATGCCCAAATGGTGGAAAATGGTTCAGTACAAAATCGAGAGACGACACCTCAACCTACTAAAACTAGCAACATCTCTAGATTAGAAAACATGATGGTCAAACTAATGGATCAAATGAGTACGATGATTATGATGGTTTCCGAAACACACTTTACGGACAAACATTATTTGAAAATTCCTAAATATAAACTTTATCATACAAATCACCCTGATGATAAAGCACATGGAGATACAGCCATAATAATTCGTGATGATATAAAGCATTTCGAAAAAGAAAAATTCCGCAAAGACTACCTGCGAGCCACCAGTATAACCATAGAGGAAGTCCATGGACCATTAACAATTACTGCGATTTATTGCCCACCCAAACATTTCACAAGGCAGAACAATTTCAAGAAATCTTCAGTACGCTAGGTAATAGATTTATAGCCGGAGGAGATTATAATGCAACACATTTAATGTGGGGTTCAAGAATAATAACCTCAAAAGAGAGAGAACTGCTAAAATCAATAAGGACAGATGACTTACCACATATCTCTACTGGTGAACCAACATATTGCCCTTCAGAGAAAAATAAAAAACCATATACAATAGATTTCTGTATTACAAAAAATATTGATCCAAAAGAGTGTCAGGCAGAATCATGTTTCGACCTGTCTTCTGATCATTCTCCAATAATAGTAACAATTTCTTCAAAAATTACCATCAAAGATAAACCCCCTTCTCTGTGCAATAATAAAACTAACTGGCCCTCATTTAGAGAAAACCTAGACCGAAACATCTCTCTAAACTTACCGTTTCAAACTGAAATGGATATTGAAATAGCAGCAATAAATCTTACAAAAAATATACAGGAGGCAGCATATTCCGCGACTCCTAACAGTGAAACATTTTCAAGAAAAAATACACATATATCATGTACAATACAGAAAAAGATAGCAGACGAAATTGGCAACAGCAAAGTACTGAAGAGAATAAAAGAATATTTAATAGGGCAATAAAAGAGCTGAAAGAACTAATCCAAATTGAACAAAACCAAGGCAATCAAGAATACCTAGAAAACTACAGACTATTTGTTGTGGAAAGCAACAAAAAAGCTTAGGAGCAGCAGCATAACCCACCTATTAAAACAAACGAAAATAATTGGGCGAGAAGCAATAAAGAGAAGGCCGACATTTTCTCAAAACACTTAATAAATGTCTTTAAACCTTTCCAGTCTCAGCTACATAAAGATGAGGAAAATAAAATTACTAGCTTTCTAGATTCGCCATTTCAAATGGATTTATCGCACGAGAAATTAACGGTCAAAAAAGTTAAACAAACAATAATGAGAGAGATTAATATTGAAAAAGCTCCTGGTTATGACTTAATTACTGGCAAAATTTTAAAAGAACTATCAGAAAAGGGCATAAAACTATTAACATTTATATTTAATGCTATGCTACGAATTAATTACTTCCCTAGTATCTGGAAAGTAGCTAAAATATTAATGATTCTTAAACCAGGAAAAATACCAGAAGATGTGACTTCCTACCGACCTATAAGTTCTTTACCGATAATCTCGAAAGTTTTCGAGAAATTATACATAAAAAAGCTAAACTATATAATAGAAAAAAAAATTATTCCAGAACATCAGTTTGGCTTTCGCAATAAGCATGGGACTATAGAACAAGTGCATAGACTTGTAAACAAAATAAACGTTGACCTAAATGCCAAAAGATATTTTTCGACTCCTTTTCTAGACATATCTCAGGCTTTTGACAAAGTATGGCATACGGGCTTTCAGGTTAAATTAAAGAAACTTCTCCCTCATCCGGACTATCAGTTACTAAAATCGTATCTCACTGATAGACATTTTATTGTAAATCAAGGCGATGAACATACCGAATTAAATCCCATATATTCAGGAGTTCCGCAAGGTAGTGTACTGGGTCCAGTACTGTACCTTCTGTATAAGGCCGATCTTCCCACCACAAAAATAACTACTATGGCAACATACGCAGACGACACAGCAATATTGGCATCCCATGAAGATTCACAGCATCAATATACCTACAAACCCACCTGGATCAATACAATTATGGTTGAAGACATTTCGCATTAAAGTCAATGGAATAAAATCCACCCATGTAACGTTTACCTTGCGTAGAAGAACATGTCCACCAGTGAATATCAATCATCGTCAACTCCCCCAAGCAGAGCAATCTTGGTTTGTACTTAGATCGACGCCTAACTTGGAAGAAGCACATACTCTCTAAACGGAAACAACTGGGACTAAAAATTATATCAAATGTATTGGCTCATCGGGCGCAAATCCAAGTTATCATTAGATAACAAGGTATTGCTGTATGAGTCTATACTCAAACCCATTTGGGCATATTGAATCCAACTATGGTGTACCGCTAGCAAATCTAATATATCCTGGGCTTAATATACCTTTTCCCATTTTATTTTCGTAATATATCTACGCCTCCAAAAAGTGATCTTAGTAGCCTCACCACTTCCTGAAACCATAATTCTCAAATTATATACTAGTATTTAGTGAAGCTATAATATCAGAAATATTTCCGATATAAACTTTATAAAATATAACGATATAAAATATTTCCCATTTATTTAAATGAAATAATACCTGTCTTATTTAATACAAATCAGACCCTGTGGAATGAGTTGAATATTAGTTCATTATCTGAATAACCTTGGTACTCGAGGGATGCTATATTTTCCTATAACTCGAGTAAACTAATTTATAGTACTATGAAACTTGTACCTTATTATCGTTAACAGTGCTTTGAACACTAAATATTGCACGAAATATTTGCATATAAAGCATTGCCTTTTACAAGAAAATTTTATGACCTCTGGCTATACGAACATGACTAAATATTTATCAAAATTTCAGCATTAATATTTGGATGTACGTAAAAGAGGAATCATCAATTTCACTGAATGGTTTGCAGGGTATTCTTAGTACGGAATCCACTCCCAATCAAAGGGCCTTGCCCATTAAGCTAATAGAGTTCTCCAGTTCGGATTTTTTAGTTCGAACAAAAATAGAACATGGCTGAGGTAATAAGTATACCGGTTGTGTAATAAATTATTCTATGATCGCTGTTAAATTAATTTTTTTTGTGAATATGAATTTTTATAAGTTTAACATGAATAATCCAAATCAATTATATATAACAATTTAATTTAAAAAATATTTAAAATCTAATGAATTAATGAAGGGAATTATTTTTAATTAAATGTCATGAATAATTCACCAAATGTTATATAAAGAAGAACACTGATTAAAAAACTAAATAAGGAGACAAGACTAAAAGGATTTAACAATATGGATTAGCGAAAATGGGTTCCAATACTCCAATATATGTACAAAAACAAATAATAGTAATAAAAAGTATAACATAAATGTTGAAATTATATTCGTTGTTTCCATTACATCAATATAGATAAATTGTTGGAGCTAATGGAAAGAATTCATGAAACGGAGTAGAAATAAAAATTACAGTAACTGAAAATATAACCAATGTAATGGAGAAACGAAAGAATTTATAATAAAAAAAGGAGATGCTCATTCAATCACAGTTTTTAAATGATGTATAAAATATATAGGAACTACTATATAACAATATAAATAAAACTAAACTAAGATCATTAGGTGAATAACTGTTACGATACGACTTAGTTATAAAGTTTAAAATAGAGATGTATTATAAGAATGACACAATGCTATAAAAGAACATAAATAATGATGGTTTAACACACAAACAATGAAAAAATCTGAAAATTATGGTTTCAGAAAGTGGAGAGGCCACTGAGATCACTTTTTGGAGTAGATACAATACGAAAATAAAATGTAAAAGGGTATATTAAACCCAGGACCCCACTTAATTCTATGCCGAAGAGGAATTGACAATGACAAACTAATACTATGTAAAACTAAGTTATACTACAACTTCTTTTCCGATGAAAAATATCCTTCGATTTCTCATTTCTTCATTTCAAATACGTTAGTTCCGTTCATCTCAATGCTAAAAGTATTATATCATTAAGAGTATTATACATTAAGAGCGATTTTCCAAAAATATTTCATTTCCCCTTTTATGTCTTCGTACACATTCCACTTTCCGTTCCGTTAAAACAAGAAAGGTACAATAAAGACAGGTGTTTAAATTAAAATTTAAAATAGTTTTGGAGAAAGATTATAATTACAATTACAATGACACATACAACATACACTTTTATAACCAAGTTCTAATGGATTAGGAATAGCTGTAAGGCTGGTTGTTAAATATATACCATTAACAAGAATATTACAAAAAATGTACCCCAAACTGTTAATATGTAAATAGCTAGCCAGTGTTTGTTAAAATACCTTTATCAAACAACAATACAAAATTTATCAAATCCAATTTAATATCAAAATCTAATTAACTCTAATTTTAAAGAATCCATCGATCTTTTCACCAATTGAGTAGATTAAACCAATACCTGTTGAAATAAATCCCGGTCAATCAAGACTGGTGAATCCATTATAACCCATTAAAAAAAAAGAAAGAAAAGACCAACTGCATTTGGCCTAGAATCTCCAGCAAAAGATCGCTGAAATAAATAAATTTGCATGTCATTTTCAGGAGGGTAACAGTAAAACTGCATCAGCATCGAAAATTCAACTGCTAGCGTGACGCTAGAACTCTATTCAATCCGATTTCCATTTAGATTTTATTCGCCTTTCCATTCCCCACTATTTTATTGATACACGAATCTGTGGAACAAATACAAAAATGCGAGGCTACCAGCTTGTTGAATATAAAGCTCGGAAATTAAAAAAGGTCTTCCATGTCATCACGAAACCAAGACACTTTTTGCTGCTTAGTTTAATTTAAAAGTTTCTAAAATGGGTCGGCAAGACAATAAGGTCGAATACGATCCTAAAATAAAGTGGTTCGAACGACCTATAGACCATCCAAAATAACAGTGAACTAATTTCATCACGATATCGAAAGTTCATTATATCCAAAGTAGCGGTGTACTCACGTCAATGTATAACGTATTGTCTATTGCAGTTTGTTTGTTCTGGTTTCATTCCAATTACAAAGAGATATAATGATGTCTGATACATTTGAACATGTAACCAAATTAGTCAGCAAACGTCGTTTAGTTGTCAAATATCTGTAAAATTCTTGAAAACATTAGTGATAATAAGTATTATACTATTAAATATTAAGCTGCTGGTGTTTATATCGGAAATATTTCTGATATTATAGCTGCAATAAATACTAGTATATAATCTGATAATTATGGTTTCAGGAATTGGTGAGGCCACTAAGATCACTTTTTGGAGGCGTAGATATATTACGAAAATAAAATGGGAAAAGGGTATATGCCGACGGTATATAGTTCTATGCCGACGAGGAATTGACAATTTGTCATTGTAAAGTAATATTATGTAATACTAAGTTTTACCCTACCCACTCTATAGCTCTGGCGTAACTCTATTTGACAACACTTGCTTTACCAATGAAAAATATCCTTATAGAATTTCTCATTTCTTCATTTCAAATAAGTTAAAAAGCCGTCTTGGTGGCGCAGTGGTAAAGACGATGGGACGGTCCTCCTACTGTTGCGATAGCCGCGGGTTCGAATCCTGCTGGGGCATGGTCCTAAATTTATGTTTGTGATTGTTTAAAATTTGTGAATGTTCTAGGCAAGAGTGTAAAATCCGATAAGGAAAATGATACGCCAGTAACCAGGCTGGGTAAGACCGGATGTCTTCTGGGATGATTTCTAAAGTTGGTCACTCGCCAGTCGGTAGGCTTAATGCTGAGGACCGTGGTTCGGAGCCCACGTTAAACTTTAGGCCCAGTCCAGATAAACCCATAGTTGGTAAAAGGAGACTTTAAAATATATTTTAAAAAAAATAAGTTAATAATTAAAAACTGGAGTAATTCGTTTCTATTGTGAAAAAAATATATTTGTTTTTGAGGTAACACTCATCAGTTACCTTAAATTTAAGAAAATGTTTAGCTTTAAACGGACCATACTTTAAGTAATGTATTCTTTCATTGCTATTGAAATAAAAACAGAAATATGTCCTAAACAAACATAATTTATTAACTAAAAATTCTAACTCGAAAGCGTTGAAACGTCATAAGTCGACATAAAAACTAACAAAAAATAGTGTATACCATAACTAACCAACTTCGCACAAAACTATTATCATTATAATATGACTTGAAATAAATTTCGCTGTCATATACTGTAGATTTTTTTTTCTGCTAAACTAAATATGTAAATCGGCAGGTTTTTTGAGGCATTTTTTTTCGCTTTCATCGGCTTGGGGAATGATACAATTTCCTTCACGGATGATGGATGGCTAGCCAATTGACTCTGTCGAATAAATCAGCGCATATACGACAGCAGATATAACTTTTTGAATGGCAACAGCAATAAGAGCATGAAGGCAATTTTTCATAACGCTTATTTTTATGTTTACTATTAGGTTTGGTTTAGTTAGGTAGTTTAGTTTTAAGGAAATGAATTTTAGGAATTCTATATATATATATATATATATATATATATATATATATATATATATATATATATATATATATGAATTTTATTTAATAAATTTGATTTGATGATTAACGTGACGTCAGAGCTCTCGCGTTGCAAACTTTATCAAAGAACCAATCAAATGTTTTCACAGCAAAATATTTCTCTTACAGGTGGCTATATTTGAGATTTGAATTGACCACTCAAATTACTTGACTGGCCGACATAACTCCATCTCGATGTTGGGCAAAGCAAAACTTTTCTCCGGAGATCCCTGAAGGATTTTAGTTTTCTCCTTATTATCTACATATATTAACTTTTTATCCAATTTTGTTATGACAAAGTTACAGGTTAAAAGAGACAAAACTTGTAATAAAACAATTTTAATTCTTTCAATTTATCCTTGAATATCGCAATAAATTAGATTAATCGCCCAAAAAGGGCGTACAGTCCGTTTGCACAACCAAAAGCGAGCAAGTAGCTTTGCGATGAGCCACATGTACAGCATACATGAAACTGCACTAGACAGATCGGCGATTTACTCTTTGTATGCTCCAATTTTCGGCATTTCTAGGTGTCGACATTAATTTATAGACTGCTATCGAACGGAGATATTTATGTGCGTTTATATGAACTTGTCTAAAGGCGAGAATAGCAGTAATAATAGAAAGTACATTAGTATAACATAAATAAAGCTATAATTTTTAAGTACATTCGTATTGTATGCCTTTTGAGAAGAGAAGAGAATAGAGGAGAAAAGCCTGTTAAAGTAGGGATGCAGAAAAAATATTGATATATCGATGATTTAAAAAGAAACCTTAAAACAGGCACTTAATTTTAAAGATATAGAGAGTTTTGGTATTTAATTTTAAACATTTATCAAAAATTCAAGAGATTTTATTTATTTAGAGAAAATATACATTTTTTTACGCTAATATTTCACTATTTTTATTTTTTCTTAAATATATGAATATATTTTTTGTAAAATATCGACATTTTTTCCTCCTATATATCGATATTTTTTTCGGTGGCCAACACCCCTAGATCAATTACAAATATATACCTATTACAAATATAATCGCAGAAAATTAATATGACGCTAACATTTTTGGAGTCCAAACTATACATCCCTCATCAATTATGTTTCATAGAACAAATTAAATACAATTTTGTTTACAATCTAACTCTGTCTCTTAGACCGCCAAGATGAAATTAAGTTTATAGAAGTCAGGCAGTATCTCATACCCCACTTAGTAACTCCATCAAGATTGTTTTATTATATTGTGTATAGGTCTTCAAGATATCTCCATTATATACCATGTCATTAACCGCACAATAATTTTAGTAAATACTTTTTAAAAATCTAAATTTTAAACTTTTTCATTGTATAATACACAGAGATTTTCAGGATAAAATGTTACAAATAGTAGGATAAGATGTATGATATGATATTTATACATTAAAGACGTTAATAGAATTATAATAGGGACAGACGAGAAATTTGTTTTCAATATAATTAAAACAAATATAGCACTTAAATTAAAAGGTAAAACGCAGTTAGTTTTTGTATTTGCCATATTTAACTGTCTATATGTTTATAGATAAATATACATAGTTTATTTATTTTAGTTATTGTTATTTCATGTTTTTATTGGCTATTATTTAATATTTTCTTCGTATATTTAAATTAGTTTTTTATTTCAATTATATTGTTCAATAAAACTCGACGTCAGTTAGTCACGTGATCTCATGGGGCACGTGAAACATCCGCGTTGTAAACAGTGTTTAAGTATCAATAAAATGCTTTCACAACAAAATATGTTTTATTTACAAGAGCCTATATTGAAAATTTAAGTTAATCAATTAAATTACTCGAATAACGATCATACTACCATCTAGATATTGCACGTTGCGAAGCTTTTCTCCAAAAACACCTCTCTCTATCTATGTGTGTTGTCTCTCTATTACTCTATGTATATTCTTCTGTAATACGTCAGATCAAAACGGGATCTAACCTATTTAAATAAATGTTTAAAAGGGTTAGTTTATTTAGCTCTTGTTTCCCTACGACTTTCAACCAATAAAATCTATTAATTAATCGGCGAAAATGTTGACCTTATTTAGGAACATTTGGAACGGTTAAAGCTTAGATCGACGTCAAATTTTTGTGTAGCAGATACAAATAAGTAAATTTCAATATAATGAAATACGCCCAAATCAAGATACCAGGAATAGCTGTCAGATCGGTGACACAAAATATTTTAGGGTCTGACCGACAAGCTGCCAACTCCAACTCTTATACGGTAGATTATTAGTCGGTTCCGCTGTATATATATTAACCACGGACGCGCAATGCTTAAAATCAAATTCTTGCAATGCTGTACCGCAAAATGGAAGGAACTTAATATGAAGACAAATCCCTAAATTTTACATTTAAAACGATATTAAAACGGAAAGTGAGTGTGTTAAAACATTAATGAACGTGGCTTTTTAATTTTAAGAAGTGTTATTTAAGATTTTGTGTTACTTTCGGTTATATGCGCATTGCTGGAACTATTAAACAATTATGGAAAGTTTAGATAAAATAAACGATCAATAAATATGGTCAAGTAAAATTATATTTTATATTTTTACAGATAGCAAATTAATGTGTTCGCTTTATCAGAACTGTGGAAGAAAAACCCGACAAATGAAAAAATTTCCTCCCAACATAGATTAACAGAACTCGAAAATAACAAGAATCGTCTGTCCTTTCAGTTACGAAATATTCAAATTTCCAACTTTTGATTAATTTGATATATGGTGAACAGAAAACAATTAAGGAAAGTTATTGTTACTTAAAGAGTGATGATAATTGACATGGTTTTGGACATTGTACTAGAAGTAATTCTAAATATAGCCGGCTTGGTGGCGCAGTGGTAAAGGCGATGGGACAGTCCTCCTATTGTTTCGATAGCCGTTGGTTCAAATCCTGCTGGGGCATGATCGTAAATTTATGATTGTGATTGTTTAAGATTTGTGAATGTTCTAGACAAAAGTGTAAAATCCAACAAGGAAAATGATCTCAGTCACGCCAGTAACTAGGCTGGGTAAGACCGGATGTCTTCTGGGATGATTTCTAAAGTTGGTCACTTACCAATCGGTAGGCTTAATGTTGAGGACCGTGATTCGGAGCCCACGTTAAACTTTAGGCCCAGACCAGATAAACCCATAGTTGGTAAAAGGAGACTTTAAAACATGTTTTAAAAATTTTTAAAGGTTATTTAGATTTTTCTCTACAATTTAGTGGTATTAACTTTTGAATAATTTTAGGTTTCATTAGTAAGTGTATTTCTTAACAAAGCACGTTAATTTATGCATTAAGAGATAAAATGAATGTTGAAAAGAATATTAACAATTATCAAATATCTTCAAAGAATATTAATTATTCATTTGTTATATAAGACAAAGTAGAAAGGGCAAGATCGAAGAGTGGAATAAATAAGCAAAGAACAATGCAATTTTATTTTAAAATGTAGGTAAAGAAATTATTTTTTAATCAGCCTGGTGTATTTACTGGTTTCACAATATATATTTTAGGTACAAATGTAGATAAAGACGATAAAGATAAAGATAAAAGATAAAATAAAGACTACATAAATTCATAAATTAAGTAATGAAAAGATACAGGAGTTATAATGAAAGTAACTATATATATTTTTTCTATATACAGAACATACAGAACAAATAGAAGAAATTTTGAATCAACAGAATATTACAGAATTAAGAGAATGAATTAACAGGAAATGAATCATTGATAAATAACATGGCAATTGAAAAGTTCCCGGGCTACCATAGTAAAACACATTTTTTGGTTTTTATTATTCAACATAATTCCCTTAAAGGGTGATACACTGATTATAGCGACCCTAAAACTTTTCACTGCCATTATTGTAGTACAATTTGTCCTTTGCTTCAATATATACCTCAGTTTCGGCGATCTATATTCGACGAAAATATCTTCACAGGAACAGGATGAGGAAGCAACTCAAAGCCCAATTCATGTATTTTTGGAATCGTTTTCAATGGCTTGTGACACGGTGCATTGTTTTGGTGAAGCAGTTCTTTCTTTTTCTGCAAATGCGGCCGTTTTTCGGCGATTTCGTCCTTCAAATGGTCCAATAACGCTATGTAATAGTCGCTGTTAATGATCCTCCCTTCTTCTAGGTAGTCAATGAAGATTATTCCATGCGCATCCCAAAATACAGACGCAATAACTTTGCCAGCCGGCTGTTGCGTTTTCCCACGCTTTGAAGCGGGTTCATCGTGTGCAGTCCACTCGGATGACTGTCGATTGGACTTCAGAGCGAAAGGATGGAGCCATGTTTTATCCATTGTCACATATCGACGCAAAAACTTGGGTTTATTACTCTTGATCATCTTCAAACACTGCTCCGAATCATCAACTCGTCGTTATTTTTTGACAAAATTGAGCTCGCGTGGCACCCACTTTGCACAGAGGTTTCTCATACCCAAATTTTCGTGAATGATATGATGTACACTTTTATCGGTAACAACCTCTTTTGGGCGTCCACTGCGTTCACCGTCTTCGGTGCTCATTTCACTACATCTAAACTAAGCATACCAATCCCTGATGGTTGATTTTCCTGGGGCAGTATCCGAAAACCCGGCATCAAGCCAAGTTTTTGCTTCAACTGTATTTTTTCCCTTCAAAACACAATATTTTATCAACACGCGAAATTCCTTTTTATCCATTGTTTTCACAATAACAAAAGTTGCTTCACTCAAAATGCTATAATTCACAAACTAATGATCCGACAGCTGTCAAATTTATGCATGCATCTTTTGAGGGTTATGGCTAACTAAAAACCGTATGGACTTAATTCTAGTAGCGTCATCTATGTGTCAGGCCGGGGACTTTTCAATTGTCCTGTTATTAATGTGTTTAATGATTAATGCAATAAGATATGTGACTATATGGCATTTTATTCTTTGAACTTTGTATAAATTATTTTGATTACTTACTATATAGACCTAAGTTTTGAAAGATTAATAATTCACTTAATAATTGTAAATATATTTATTTAATATACATTTCCAAATTGTAAAAAATAAATTATCGAATTGTGTTCGTTATTGTTATCTTTAGTGTGTATACTGAATTCTAGTTAAATTCTAAAACCAATTTCAAAATTATTTTATTCATATATTATCTGCTATATATACTTATATTTGAAGTTCAGAGCTTGTTGTTACAGTTTTGAAAATAATTTTACTTATGATTCTTTGTTATAATGTTCAGTGGTGTATTAGAAATTAGATTTAATTAGGATACATTAGAAATAATTGTGGTCCAGTCCAAATTTACCGTTAGGCTATTTGCTTTATGGATGTAGCTTATTTTAGAAGACTTTCTGAAATTAACTTTTATATTTTATTTTGAAACAAAAAATAATAATAGAATAGATACGTTTTTTACTATTTAGTACAATATATGTTATAATGTAATGTAATATAATATATCTTGCCTTTAGACTTTGCAACACTGTAGAGTACTGCAAGCTAAGCATTTCTCAAAAGAAATGGCGACAAACGGTATTGCTCTGATGTAATGTTGGGCATTTATTTGTTTAACTATTAAAATATGATATGGCTTTTTATAAAGTTATTTTTTGGCATTCCTTTTTACTTAAAAAAAACACCTTTTAATTTAACATTTCAGCATTTTAACAGGATTATAAATATGGATAATCCAAGATAAGTTTAGTTTCAGTTGTTACAAATAGGATAAATTAATTAAATGACTTAAATGCTTGTTGTGAAAGTAAATTAATATATCAATTTCGTAATAAGACATACTTATCAATAAGAGAAAGAAACATATGCGAAAATTTTACCATGAGCTTGCTGCACAACTGAAGCCGATGACAAAAAAGATCATTTGCCTTCTCTGTGTCCTCAACTTAATGATTTTAGTATCCATACATACTGAATTCAGCAGCATCTTTGTCGGATCCATAATATAGATGTTAGACAATCTAATTTATATTTTAAGAATTGGTATGACTTTAAAAGTTGGAAGCCAGGACGATAAAGAAAAAAAAATTATTGCTTATAAAAAGTATCGATGTGATTATTATCTTACGAATGAATTTCAGGTAGAGTACGATAAGGCAAGAAGAGTTATAGGCAAAAAATTAATTTGATTCTGTCTATATAAGTTTTTTGAATGCAATAAATAAAAATGCTATAAACAAATGAGCTGAATGAAGCAAGTACAAGTAGTCAATATGAGCTCCGGAAAAATATCCTAGAATTGAATTTTGACAAGGTAATAGAGAATTATATATAGTTTCTAGACATTGGAGAAGTGCAGGAAGATATAGCATACCACTAGTCCTGAAAAGGTAGCTATTTGGTAAAGTATTGTATTTGCTAGAGCTGTAGGATTTGTTGATAAGGAAGAGTAATCTGCCAAAATATTAATAAAAGAAATTGATATTGAAGATATTGATAAAGAAGAGAAAAGCAGGCTTAAGAAGAAATAAAAGACTTATAAGGTATATATATATATATATATATATATATACTAAGAAAAACATAAAATATTAACATCATTGAGTTTTTAGGTACTTGAGTTCTTGATTTCATTAAATATGGTGGTGGTTTTTAGTGGTAAGCCCTTTTCCCATGAAATATATTAACAGTGCCTTTATTTGGAAAAATGTTCTATTGCAACTTTTATTGTATTTTAATTAATTAGTAATTAGTCTGAGAAGTATAAAGGAATGTATCTACAATGAAGTTGTTAAAAAATTAATTTATTTACAATACATTTGTAGTATTCTATATCCAAATATGTGGTAGTCTAGTAAATAGTTTATGGCATAGTTAAGGTTCGTTGTTTTATATACTTTAATTTATAATTAAAAATTTAATATTATGCTGTATGTTCTTACCTCCTTTTTACCTCTTGTTCACCTCTTATTACCTCTATTTCCTCCTTTTAATGTATGATATATATATGGGTTTATATAAAACTTATGCACATTACCGTTTATTTAAAAAAAATATAAAGTAAATTTCACGCCTCGAAGACTAATAGTATGCCGATATCGGAAATTTGGTTATTGATAAGACACAGAATGAACCCACGACGTCGCAAACAATAATGAGAATGTTCAAATATTTCTAACACACAGGACGCGCGCGCCGGCACGGTTTATTCAATCTATCGGACCACGATGATTTGTAATGTACCCTGATTTAATTAAATGGCATTTAAAAAATGTTGAGTTGAATGAATGCTGAGTTCTTGAGACAGTTTGCATATATTTTAATATGTTTTAATATACAGACATTTATTATTTTAATTAATATTATATATCAAATACATTTCGAATCGTATACTGAAATTACTGTTAAAGCAAGTTTTAGCAACATATCATTTTTAAGTTGTGGCGACCGCCACGACCCTTTAGGCCACCACCAATTCACCATCAACAACTACAAAGGTTGGCAACGCCGGTGGATTGGTACCATGCAGTTCTGGAGTATAAAAGGCCATCACGACGACGTCTCGCTCTCTTTTCTTATCACCGTCCCCCTGTAACAGTACCACTTCCACAGCGCTACCGTACTTCCTTCACCTTAACCTAATATCCTGTCCATTCTCCCATCGACCACATGTATCAATCGTAAGTTAGAATAAACAACTTTGATTCAATCAGTGTTTTTAGTTCCCGTGCAAATTCCTTCCAAAGATAGTAGTGAGTGTTCTGACAATCAATCGCAGCGGCAGCCACACATTTCGACCGACCGACCGACCCGACGAACATTCCTACAAAGTTATTCCATTTACTTTGTTATTATGAGAGAAACATGACTAACTCAATAAATTGTGGTCGAATTTCAACCACAGGGCGATACACTAGTACACTAGAACATTTAAATTCAATAAGATTTATATGAAAGAGATTTTTATCAACATAAAAAACTGTATGAATTACAACAAATTTTGCAAAAACGACAATACATTTTTATGGCTTCATATCGAAGATCATACAAATATCCTTTCCCGTTTTATTCCCCACTCAAAGGTTTTCCAAGCATTTTCCGGTGGCCTTTCGCGAAAACTTTATGAAACTTTTTCGGGTTCGTTATACGAGACGTTCAATCTCTCGTTGACTCTTTCGAGTCAAGGCTTTTAAGTTTCAGAAACTTGGAATGAAATGAAAAACGGTCGCCAGTCGCGCTATTCTGGTAATGGGGCCATACATATACATTGATGCGGCCCTTAAACTTAATCACCATTAAAGTTTTTAATATCGGAAGTGGGTGTTAATATGGAAACTAAACATAAAGTGCCATCTGTTTGTAGTTTTCTGTGGCGTGTTATAATAGGCGATAAAATATCCAGAAGAATCATCGACATCGTGAAAAGAGCGAAAATTCAAAATCAAGATTAGTAATATCAGGAAGACATCTATAGTCTATTCAAAGCTTTTTTAGTAATGCGTCGTCGATATTTGTGACGTCACATTACAATGTTGCCACATCAACTCTAAGTTTTAATTTAGTTTAGTTATACAGCCACAATAATGTATAGGTAAGAGTTAAAACCTCTTATCACTATTGCTTTCAAGACTTTTGCATACGTCTGACAGCTCGTCGCCCTCCGGTTGTCAGATGTACTCTAAATTATTCAAAATATTATTTATAATTATTACAGGTTATAAATGCAGGACATGCAGCTTGTTGAGGGATGTAAGACATCCTTTCATACACTCTTATAAGGCATAGGGTTTAAATGGTGTAAAGATAACCCTCGGAGAGGTTTAATGGAACTTCCAGACATTACCTTAAAAAGAATTCAATTAAAGCCATAAAATAATATAAGGAACTTGAATATTTCAAAATGATTCATTGCAGCACTCTTGGCAAGACTGTAACAAAAAAGTGTAAAGACAATAAAAATTGAAAATCATAATACTTTGGGCCATTTTCTAAGTACTAGAAAAGTAGTTTAGATTTAACATGGCATTAAATATATTTTTTTATTATTTAATTATTACTTTGTTACTAGTCGTTTCTGACTAACCTATAATTTACCTTTATGATAAGTTAAATCTAAGTATATAACTAGGAGAACCCATCGGCCCTATCTCAGTCTCTGGTGAAATAATGTTTATACATGTCACTGCTGTATTTTTATTATATGTACCTCACTACACAACACTACACAAGATCAGATAGTTTGATCCTTTAGTCTGTATCAGATGGAAAATGGAGTCTTTCCTCATGCCCCCTTGCAATTCTCTTGATTTCTTGACTGACTGTGGGTATCTGAAGGTCTCGATGTAGGTAATCAACCCTATAGTATTTGGGTGCGCCCACAATACCTCTCAGGACTTTGTTCTGAAAATTTTGTATTTTATTATGTTACTGTTTGCAGAACATCCCCATGATTGAACTCCGTATGTCCATATAGGTTTCAATATTTGCTTATATAATAGCAAATTATTATGTACTAACAATTGTGATTTTCTTTTATATGTTCGTTCCAGCGAAGTGCATTAAATATAAGGGTTATTAACTTGAAGCACTATTCTGAGAATTCTTGTGTTTCGAGAAGATTTTTCAAGTTATTATATCAAATCCGGGAGATATTTAAGCATTAATTTCATTATTGTTCGTATTACTTCCATAACAGAGAATGTCTCGTATGATAGATCCATTTGAAATGGAATGTCGAAAGAGTCATTTAAATTGTTTTCCTCATCTACGGATATTTCGGACGGGAATGGTTTAAATACATTTTTAGGTATTTAGAAAAAAGTCCGCTTTTCTTCTCACTTCTCGGTATCGGTATCGGGATCAAGTATTATCATTACCCTTAATGGACGGATTATATTGTTGGGACCTACCTCAGCTTTGAGGGGTATTTAGTAATTGATTCAGTTCCAGTTAGTTAGTATGAAAAAACAAACTAAATGAATTGCTTATCGTTAGTCGCGCTAAATCTTCGGAACGGATGAAGGAACAGAGAAGGTGTATTTGGTGAGAAATCGTGGAATAATTGCGAAGAAAATAGTAAAAACAACTATTTCGATTTTCTAAACAAAGTATCATTGTCACTGTTATCATTAATTTCACTGCCGCAAAGAATCGACATCGAAAATCAAACATCTATCATCAAATGTATATGGTTTCAATCTTTTGTTGTATTGTAGTTACTGTCCACTATGTAAAATGAATATTTTGATAGCCTTGTTAAATACATTTGCGTCTGTATCTTCAAATTATCATCATCAAATTTTTCAGTACGTTTGCTACCGATACAATTTTGAATTGCCTTAGCAAATAGAAGGGAATTAATTTCAATAATATTATCCTTACAGCTCCTAACTGTCGGCTTGTATTATTACTGCATACTCCTTAGAGTTATTATCTACACTTCTCTACCCAAGTGTTACGCAGATTTTTACTCAATGTCTTTCAATATTCCATCACATTGGTTAATGTATCTCTAATACTTACTTCAATTCTTTAAAATTCTATATTATTTTTAAAATTATTCTCTGAGTTACAGTCCAGTACGTAGTGCAGCCATTTCGGTATATACTCCTGTACGGATCTAAGGTCTTCTTCAAATTTGTTACACCCAACCAAAATAACCTTCTCAGGAGAATCTTAAACGCCTCATTGTTTGTCATAAATAATCAAATTCATAGGGAAACTGATACTCTAGAAATCAAACACTTCATATCTCAATCATTCCACAAACAACAAGATCAGGTTCTTCTGCAAACCCGGTTGTTCGCAAGCTGATCGACACGCTAGGAGCTTAGCACCGCGTCACCGCTAAACTTTCCCTTTTCAAGGCTGAAACGGCCTCATCCATCGCTGCAGTCATAACTTTTGCCCCCATACGACAGTATCCAGTCGTATATTAACTCAAGTTCGCGAATTAATGGTTAGTTTCACTATCTGTTTATCGCCGTGTTCTCGTGCCCAATAAAGGCTACCCGCACAGAAGTCAACAGTGAGACGGTTTCGGTTTAGTGTATTGATAAGCCCAGAGGCAGTCTCCGCGACCAGGTATGCATCATGTGTTCCACCGCCTGGTTTTAGGCCAGAACAAAAAAAAAAGAAAATACAGTGATCATAAACAAATCGATTCTACGTAATATATAAGATAAATAAACCAAATAAAATCGAAGCGCGCTAAATAGTTTAAACATTCTAATGCGTAATGTTTCGTAGCGCTTCTGATTGTTGTTTGACTTGATATGGGGATTTTGATTTTTTTTGTCTTTATTTCTAATGATATCTTAGTAGTCCCACTTTCAATTTTAACATACATATAGTTTGAATAGTCTCTCTGTAATATATCATTATTATAAATCAATATTTTGGCATTATTTATTACACTCATCTAGCCTATTGCAATTTTAAATTTTCGCAATTTGAATCCGGAATATTTACCAGACTTGCCATCTACTGCTTATGATAATCTTATAGTTTAATCTATGTTTTAGTTTAATAGATTTCATAGTGAAAAAGGATAAGAATTAATGTATAATCACAATAGATAATTTTAGAATATTTTAATAAA
The DNA here is from genome assembly GCF_030347505.1 of Rhynchophorus ferrugineus. Taxonomy (NCBI): domain Eukaryota; kingdom Metazoa; phylum Arthropoda; class Insecta; order Coleoptera; family Curculionidae; genus Rhynchophorus; species Rhynchophorus ferrugineus. The sequence goes on along the minus strand of NW_027472585.1, from coordinate 19,352,580 downwards.
AAAAAAAAATAATTCAACAATCGCGAAACAAAAGGCCCGTGTCGTCCTCTGTAATGTTTGTAATGACTCACCCTAATGTCTTGTTCAAACTCAATGACTCGTTCTTTGTTCCCCCGATGATGTCATTCATTACATAACGCGAACGGACGAAATAAAATCATAAAAAGAAACTATCACAAGCCCACCCCCTTCCGTTCCGGCTTTAAACATGTCACGTATATTTATAATGTTATGCCGGTGGAAAAGGTCTCGTGCTGGCCCACAGTTATGTGACACATAAAAATATAAAAAAGATAAAATCCCGAAATTATAGCGCCATTATCGAGATAATTTTTTCGGTAATTTACACGGGATTAACTAAATATACATTTTTTTTATTACGCGGGTTGATGGGGGTGGTGGCCCATTTCCCTCTTTAACGACCATTCGGGTTTATTTATTGTTTTCGGAATGAAATACGGACATTTTTATATATGTGCAATAACGGATTTTTACTGATCAATTTTCGCATGTTTCTGGCTTTAACTTTTCGATAAAAAACCTATAACACAACGCTCAATAATTCCGCAATAATCAATTCAGAATATCTGGAAACGCATATGAGAGAAACTGATTTCAGTTGTGCTTGGTAGTTCTTAACAGAGTTATTTAGCGATGATTATACAGTTCTACAAAAAAACTCTAAGAGATTTTTAGGTTTTGTACCGTAATCTTCATTATGTGATTACTCCGAAATACACTTCCCTTTTGCCATACGACAACACATTTCTTACCAAATTTGTTTAGTATATTAAATGAGTTAATGCATCAAAATAAAAGTGAATAGACTGAAAAATATTATTTTATTTACGAAGCATTAGCAATACATATTTATAGTCAATTCAATACAGTAGTGACATGTCAGTATGTGTCTGTCTAAAGTTGTAAATTGGTTTTATAGTCAGACAATATTATCCTTCTCACTTTATTTAAAAAGAGATAATATGCTGGTACAAAAGTTCGATTATGTAAACGAAAGAGCCTGCAAAAGTTGTCCGTTTGTCAAACGTCTGCAAAATTCTTCAAAATATTATAATTACGGGTTATAAATCCGCAAACGTTGTTTTAACGCTTTGTTTTAATAAATTGTAAATCGCCGGGGTTTTTATTGAAAATATTTTTTGGGCGTTGCAGCTGCACTGAATATTAATACGGACACGGCCATTAAAATATCTCAAAATATAAAAAACAATATAGCCTTAAATTCACCAAAAAGAAACCGTGTTTATGCGAAACAGGTAACGAATCAAGATCAGCTTCTTGTTAGCTGTATCAGAGATCAAATATACAAAATGTAAAAAACAGTAAGTAGTTTTTTCAATCAAAACATAATTTAATACAATTATTTCAGAGAAAATTGTTAGTCTGGGAAGTATCCATAAAAAGCCAAAACATATACAGCTATTTAAGGGATGTAGAACATCCCTTCATACACTGTTGGGTAATATAGGATTTAAGTGGTATAAAGATAACCCATAAAGGAAATGGAACTTCCAGAGATTGGTTTAACAGAATACAATTTTTAAAAACTTATAACAAAATCAAAGAATTATTATATCAATTTATATATTTAAATGAGACATAAATATTTCAGAATGGTACATTGGGTCGCTAATGGCAAGATGATAATAAATATCATGTAAAGACAACAAAAGTTGATGGAAAAAGGTAAACGTTGACATAACTATCGATTAGGTTTTGTTCAGACATTTCTTCAGACAGTTCTTCATGCTGGAAACAGGAATGCTTTTATTCCTGGTGCAGAAAGAAGTCCAAGGGTGACTACCATGGAGAAATAAGCCATAACTTATTTTTGCAATAGTTTGAAAATCAGCTTTTAAAGAACTTGGAGGAACCATCAGTTATTGTTACGTACAATACACTACATCTACCATATATATAGTACACTGGTGAAAATCCCAACAAGTGCATCAACTAAGGGTTCAATTAAGGAATGGCTTAAAGTACATAAAATAAGTTTCGAGGAACTCATGTTAAAGAATGAACTATTTCAAATTGTTACTCTGTAAATATATGTGAAATATTTAATTGCATTTTATGTAATACAATTTTTTAGAAATAAGCCCAAGAAAAAATACATGTTAGATCAGATTACTGAATGTTATGGCCACAGAGTATTATGTCTTCCTCCCTATCACTGCATATTTAATCCAATTAAGTTGATATGGGGTATTGCAATAGACATTCAGGTCGAGAAGTATATTCAAACCAGAACTGCCTGGATTTACGGAAAGAGGCATTGTCGAAAATAACACCTTCAGTTTATGTGAGCTCGATGATGCAGGCACGGTGATGACAGAAGAAACAACTAAAGGTCAATTACAATTAATATACTTTGATTGTAGGAAATTGTATTATAGAGTGTGAAAGCTTTATGAGCATGTGTGTTATTGTTCAGAATATACATGAACATGTATATAATATACATGAATATATATATATATATATATATATATATATATATATATATATATATATATATATATATAGATATGGCATATACATTAAGGAGGATGCAGTGATTAAATGTAGTTTTATCAAGAAATATGTATACAGGTAGTAGTAAATCATAAATATGCTCTCTAATGAAAGTAAAATACATTACTCAAATATGCAATTGTTAATTAGGTGGATACTACTACATAAAAAAATGCTCCTAGAACCCTACCTATACTAGTGTGGAAAAAAGTTGTATATATAATAAAACAACTCTAAGCTATAAATTATTGTGGTTGTATACTTAATTGTAGTTTTAAGTTCTTCGATAATATATGCATTAGATGTACTATAATATGAAAATAAACAAAAATACATAACATTTTTTTTCATTATTTTATTTATATTAAAATTTTGTTATATATCAGAGCCAAAATGTACTAAAACTTAGAGTTGCTGCGCCAACATTGAGACGTTTTGACAGGTCACCCGTGTCACTACTGTTTTGAATAGACTATATTAATAGCAATATAATTAGCAAAATACAGAGATTGTCTTGTCTTGAATTCATATCTGCCAAATTTTCTGGGAAGTAATCAAAGTGTGAATGAAGAATGTGTACTTTTACAGTACAATTTACGTATTGTACTTTGTTTTAAACAACGGGCCATTGAACAAACGGACTAACTGATTGTGACTTCGTAAAGCCAATTCCAAAGTAGTACCAATTTCCCATTTTTTCATCTACTTTTCTATCTAGCAACAATCTATAGGTCCTTTCTCACACCTTACACTCCTTCACTCACGCATTATCACACAAGTTCCCACAGTTCAATTCTGTTCAGTCTGTGAACAGAGTGTCGTCCATGCAGTAGCTGAAGCGCCTTTGGGTTTTCATGGAGGTGTAATCTGACTTCGTATTTCCCAGCGAACCTTTAAATTTCTTTCTTGGCCGTAGAAACATCCAAGTCTCGATGGAAATCTTCATTGCGTACATACCAAGGTGCATCCACTGCGTTATGCAATACCTTATTCTCGAATACTTAATTCTTATTCACATTGCTATCCCAGGTACAGAACCCCATCTCTACATATGGCAACATAGCATTATTCAACTTCAAGACTGGTGGGTTGCTTAGCTACTTGTTGATAAAAATTAACAGGAAGAAAATTTAGCGCATTTAATTTTATTCTTCATTGTTTGGTCGAGTCTAATAGTTAATTACAAGTTGCCTGTAGTCTCTTCATGGATGCTTCTTGGCTATTGCCCTGTGCTAACAGTCTTGTATCATCCGCAAATATAGCTGCAGTCATTTTGATGCATCACTAGTATAGCACAGATAGAGAATAGGCCCCAAAACGCTGCCCTGCTGTTGCTTATATTTGTTTTAGTTCAGAATATTCTGCTTCCTGTTTAATTCTGAAGAATCTGTTGAAGATATATGATGTTATATCTCTACGTATTGCTTTGGCAGAATATTGTTTAATTTATATATCAGGTCTTAAAAGGCTATAAAAGGCTATCATTGTCTAGAAGAACTGCAAAGCATATTTGTTTTCCTTCAAAGTACGCTCAATAATACCTGGTTGATTTTTAAGTATTTTTGTCGGATTCCAAACTTGTTTTTGTTGCTTCTTATAGGTGGTATAGATTTTATAACATTTGCTGATAGTTCTTAAATATCGGGTTTTATAAAACGTTCTATTTATTTTTATATTTCTTGTTAAAGTCTTTGAATTTTATTATTAAGTATTGTCTTATATGTTGAATCCCTAGTTTGTTGCCACCTTCTTTTGGGTTTTCTTTTTTCTTAATTTTTTAGAGGTCTATCCTAATGCTTTCCTATTCAATGGTTATGTTAGTAAGGCTATTACTTGGTGTCTTTTTTGTTATGTTCTCGCTTAAGGTTAAGAATTAAAGTTAAAGTTCCCTTCTATTTATATAGAATTGGGAGACACTTTTCTTATGTAAAAAATCTAGCAAATCGAGAATTTTATCAATGCCAGCAGGCTAAAAGGTAGGCTTATCTGTTGTGTGATAATTACTATAGCTCATTTCTTGAATTGCTTGTCTTAAACTCTTTGTCTTTGGATGTGGTTAACATCGAACACCACTCCATATGTTTAGAATTAAGTCTCCTCCAACAGTAAAACTTTCTGCCAGATTATTAAGCATTCTTAGTAGGCAAGGAACTTAAACTTAAAGCAAGAATTTAAAGATGATATACTTGCGGATACTCAAATTAGTTGATAGGATTAGTCATTTTGTTTTAAAAAAGGAGGTTAACTGAAAAGTTTTCCACTGGTTTCTTGCTAAAAAAAACTTCTTTTTGGTGCCATTTCACCAATATGGCGGTTCGAACACATTTTTACTTCTAGTGTTGACGAGGAAAATATGCTTCAGGAACCTCTGGTGATTTTTTTTAACCTGTTTTGTCTATTTTCATCCTAAATGTCTGTAGAAAAGATAAACGATTTAACTGTTTTATATTTTTTGGTCTATTATATGAAAAATGTGCTGTTAGGGATGTAAAACGAACCAAAATGAAAGGCATTTATGATAAAAATCTCCCGGATTTGACATAATAACTGCAAGAATCTTACAAGAACTGTACAGTCTTAGAAAAGTGCAATAAGTTACTAGCATTTATATCTAATGCCATGTTATGTCTAAACCACTTCCCTAGCACTTGAAGAATGGCTTTAAGTATTATAATTATTAAACCAGGCAAACGTCTCCACCTATCATAAAATAAGTCTGTTTTACCTGAATATCCAAAGTATTTGAGAAATTATGCAAAGTAGTATCCTTGTCTATTCTATATCCGCTGTATACAGCTAATGTACCGACTTCAAGAACAACTGCTGCATTTTATGAACTCACGAGAATATCCAATAGCAGCCACATAGAAACTCCAACTGCATTTCAACAAAATCCATTTGTGGTTGTAAGCTTGGCGAGTGAATATTGTAGAAAGACTTCATCTTTCGTAAATATTTATAATTATGAACTTCTACGAGCAGAGAATGTTAAATGTAATTTGGAAATATATCGGAAAGATATATTAATACAGCAGAAACAACTCGGACTTAAACTAAACGAGCTATATTGGTTTATATATTAGTAAATCTAAGTTATTCTTAAATGACAATACATTACTTTATAAGTAAATTTGTGGACCTATCTATATATATGGTATCGAGCTGCGGGATACTACTAGCAGATTCAACATGGACAGCCTCCAGAGGTTCCAAAATAAAGAGCTGCGTGCTATCGTTGAGGCCTCATATTGCGCCTATATCTAGTGCAGCGCGGTATCCCCCTTGAACCCATAACGATAAGTACCATTTGTATATTGTGGGATGCTAAAAAAATAATGAACAAAGTACTTATTGAACGATGTGGTGTTTTAATGACTGTTTTTAACACTTTACTTTCGATATATCAGTTGGATTTATTTGTTACATATGATATTATTAGTGATTTCTGTTAAATTAGTGAAGTAGTCGCTTCGCGAAATTATACTTCACCGATATATAAAATATAGTACGCAAACAGAAAATGGAATTGGACCTTTGTTTAGTGGGATGCTCCGTTACATAAAGTCTCTTGGAACGATATTATCAATAAAAGAGGAGAAAAATAAATGGCATGACCGGCATTCCTTCTCCATCTACAAGACATTTATTTCTTCACTCCCCTTCCATCGGAAACGATCCTATTTGTGTCCGTTTTCCCCCTCCGTTCCCCTCCACAGCCCATCCTCTCGCCCACAGCTGCTACATCGAATCAAAAATTAGGACAGGAAAGATAAATTAATCCTCTCGAACACGCACTTTTTAGGCCATCAATCCGGCGGTCCGCGCTCCTCCCCTCCCCCTCACCTCGATCGGGCGAACGGGAACGGGCGGCGGCCGATCCGGCAGGATAATATGACGACACGCAACTTACCGTGGCGATTAATTTTACGCGTCGCTCGTGATAACTCCTTTTTTTTTCCTTTTTTCCGGTCATTTTCTTGTCGAGTTGCAGCTCCACGCTGACGCCATCATATATCGATCCGTCACGTTCTGGTTAAACGGGAGAGGGAGGAGGACATCCGGGTTTAATTATCATTCTGGTACACTAACAGGTAAGATGAAATGTATGGGTTTCGTGAAATGGTCTTATTGGAATTGTGTGATCAGTATTCACCCTCTTGGTAGTGTCTTGGGGTATTACTTGACAGTTCAGCTATGATATATTAGCTAACCAATACTAGCTTCTATATACGAGTATATAAAAATGAATGTTCGTTGGTCTAACTAAAATTCGAGAACTGCTGAATTGATTTGACAATTTTTTATGGAAGTTCAGTGAAGATATGATGAGAAAAATATGGAGCCATTACGAGGAAAATATTTTGTTTTACTAGATATTTTGCTGTAAACAACAATTTTGTTTTTCCATGCAAAATGTCACTGGCAATGTCATCAATAGTTCCTTTGTTACTAGAAAGTATATATAGAGATTTTACTTAAATAGGCGAAACCGAGGAAATGTTTTGCGTTGTCCGTTCAAAGCTAGCTCTGAGACCACTTTTTTGATTAAATATAATCAGTATTATTTGATTATAATGTATCTTCATTCTCAAAAGTCTTTTGTATCCAGTGTAAGTGCAGAAATAACAAACCAGAGGTAGTTTTCCTTGGAAAAAACAACCCAAGTTAGCTAGATTACGGATGTGTGCGTGTCTTAGCATTACTTTTATGTAGTACGTATACAATTATTTAAATAAAGCATTTGTGTTCATGTATATTATTAAATAATAATTTACAGGAATACAACAGAAGAAATCATAAAAATATTACATACAGTTTAAAAACAAAATGTGCCCAAATGGGTCGATGGCAAAATGAAATTTAAGGTAAATGTGATTAAACTACATGAAAATATTTTGTTACCGTTCAAAAAGTTGTTTGTAAAGTGCCATCAATTAAAAACCTAATTATTTTGATGGGGTTCATTTAGTTGACACAAATGTATATTGGTTAAGTTACTTATAATTATTATCTTGGCTTAAAACTTCTTAACCGAGACAACCTTTTCAACAAGTATATTAATAAAATACATTAATAGAAAATAATATAATACAATTTGTAGACCAACAAGATGAGCTTGATTTTATAGACAATCATATATTTTAATTTTTTGTTACTGCTCTTTAATAAAAGCATAACAGCAATTATAGCAGCACAGCTGAAAAAATACTTACTTGTTCAACACAAAAATGTATTGTGGCAAGTTATAATTATTTTTACAATGTTATTGCGAAAATTATAGAATGGATAATTAAAACGGTAATTTTATATAAAAAATTAAAATATATGATATATATATATATATCAATTTATTATTATAATATATATATATATATATCAAATATTTTAATTTTTTATATAAAATTACCGTTTTAATTATCCATTCTATAATTTTCGCAATAACATTGTAAAAATAATTATAACTTGCCACAATACATTTTTGTGTTGAACAAGTAAGTAAAATGTTCACAGACACAGACTTTCAGCTGTGCTGCTCTGCTTTCAGCATGAGGGAAGAAAAGGATAGAAACTCTAATACATCTTACTTAAATTGATAGTACTAAAGAGATATGAAAAATGGAAAAAACGCTATAGACAATTTTGTTATATATTGATATATATCAAATATATTGATGCCACTAGATATTTTAGAGTTTTATTTCAAATTTAATTGGTCAACAGAACGTGACATCAGAGGTTAGTCACGTGATGCGTATAAAATGAATGATATGAAAAAAATGAAATGAATGAATATGAAAAAAAATTCATGAACCAATGAAATGCCTTCCTAATAAAATAGTTTTTTCAGGTCCCTATAATGTTAATTTATACTAACCAATGAAATGCAGCGAGACAACGTTCTCAGTGCCGTCCTGCTAAGACTACGCAAAACAATTCTAAAATTAAATATATTAAATTAACACTCTATATATTACTCTATGATTGTGATGCCAACAAAACAATTACAACCGGGAAAATGACAATCGTTTGTCGATACTGTAAAGCATTAAAATACAACTGTGAATCTACTAGGTTACGTTATGGCGGTGGAAATGTAACATTTCCACAAAAATCCATGCTAATTAGTTTCCGGAATGGGAAATGATTCTTGACCACCCTTCAAGAATATAAAACTTTCCAAACGATGTCGATTGGCGTAAAGCATATTGTACAATACATTTTCATAACATGATTCACTTTCATTCATGATATGGTATTATATCATAATACCATATCATTTTGCCAACGTTAACATTTGTATAAGATATAAGTTAAGAAAATTTTAAACTATTGCAGATAATAGAAGATCAAATTAATCAGTTTCTAGAAACGCAATTACCAGTACCACATTATACACATGCAGATCATCATTTCTTACAAATTTATTTTATAGGCAACTCAGATGTGGAAATTATGCGTTGTTATTGTGATAATTACCATAATAAAATTGTGATCCAACATTAAAGAGCACTATTATCTAATAATTGCAAACGTTTCTTTGTCAAAACAACGATTCAGTCAAAATTTTCAAATTGCATTTTATTTGATGCCATCTGATAGTGAGCACAGGAGGAGATTTAATTCACCGACAACAGTTATTGTAGGAGAAAATTTGCAAGATGTATGTAGGTGATACGAATCTCACCGGGTCATCTGGTATCAGGCCAACCCTTTTTGGAAGGGCCAACCATTTTTGGAACATTATTACTGTATTATTAAATTACACGACCCTACGAAAAAATGTTCGTCCTTTGTCCTAAAGTTTATTTTGTGATTTTCCGCTTAGTTATGAACAAAAACGAAAAGACAATACCTATTTTTGGTATAAAGTTTGCTTTTGTAATAGTTATAGTAATAATACCCATATTTTAATTTTTTATAAATTTTAATTATTTTTAATACATTTAAAAATACCGCGCGATCAGAAAGGGATTTAACCATTCACACAGCACTGATAGATGACACTAGAGTAATAAACAATGATCAGGTATTTTGTACAAGTCTAGAATACCTTAAAATGTCGTCGCCAAAGTGTAAATATGATACTAATGCATTTTGTTATGTATATGGGCAATTTATTAAAGTTCGAAACGTAAAATATGAATTAAATACATCTTACGTTCTCTGTGAACCCTACGAGGCACATTTTAACTGTCCTGTTCGGAATCAAGACAAGATATGGGCTCCACATGTTTCTTGTAATAATTATAAAAGATGTTTGGAAATCAGAAAATTTTAATTAAATGGTGAATTAATTATAATAGGCATATTAAATTAAATTTCTATATTTTAGTTATATTTTAGTTGGTATCGTGTTGGTGAGAAAAGGTCAGTACATCTTAAAGAAATTATGAAAGTGTTAAAATTCTGCTTGAATTTGTAAAGTATCTCGAGTATAATTGGCAGCTGATTGGAGATTTTAAAATGGTGGAATTTTTTATTATTTAATATATTTTTTTATATTTATGGAATATCCGTGTTATTTGTTTTTATAGGATAGCAGAGCGGATGTTAAGCATTATACTCAACGGTCATGGCCTGTGAGAACAGAACTTACTGTCGGGAAAGAAAACGTAAAATTTGAGCCAAGAGTTGAAGCAGTTAATGCCGCCTCTGCACATAACATGGGAGCGTATTCAGAAAAGCAAGGAGAACGTTTTCACCAGGATATTATGAGCTTCGAACAACGTTATCAAGGCAATGACACATGATGGGAGACTATATTTGGGGTTTATTAAGAGATAGTACCTATGAACACAAAAGAAAAAGTAAAATCGTGCACTTTTAAATTATTTTCTACTTTTTTATAAGTTGTTTTGATGGTAAAACTTAATAAAAATAATTAAAATATTCTTTAAATGGTTTCATTTTCAATTAAAAATTAACACAACAGATTTTCAGAAACAGAAAAATATTGTTCAAGCGGTTTCCTAAATAAAAAAGCAAACTTTTTCATTCCATATATTTTTTTCGTTTAATTTCAGCCTAAAGAATTGGAATTTAATGCTTTAAAGTCAAAGTCAAATTTCGTGTTGGCCCGTGTTATTACTGCCATCGTCTTGTCCAGAATCTTAAATTTTACACCTAGAAGGTTTACGAGTGTTTGTTGTGAATATTTGCACATCCCTGCAAATTGGTTGATGGGGAAACCCTGCCCCATCAACGGAAAATGTAATATTATCTTGAGATGGAAGTTGATAGTATGGAGTCAGATATAGTCGTTTGAAACATTTGCATTTTAAAAATACAAAGTTCACTTCGTCATGTATATTTAGTAGTAACAAGTATTTACCCAATAAATATGTTAAGTACTGTGAGTGTGTGTTAGTATTGTAAGTACTGTGTACTACTATCTTGATTGCATCGAAATTTAATTGAAATTCAATTGTGAGTAACCAAGGCGTGTATATACTAAATTGAAAAAAGGTGATCTAATGTCAATATAGGTTCTCCAATGTAGGCAACATATATTATACATTTATGATTCGACTTGGTCTTCAAGTTTATATACAGGGTATAAACAAAATAATATTAACACCTGATATATACACAATATTCATTTATTAATAATTACAATTGCTTCAATGATGTTGGAGATGGAAATCTACTCCTTACCCTCTACTTTAAAGCCCATTATAACGGTTTTATCATGCTAACATCTCTGGCGATCGTACTGGCTAGGGAATACATTTGATGATGTTCTGATGTTCCTTAAACCAAGATGGAACGATATTGACTGTACGAACTTCATTATTGGAAATGTCGAGATATTGTGTGACTGTAGGAAGCAGGCTGTATAGACAGTAGATTTCTTTTATTGTTCTCCATACACAAAACTGGCTATTTGTAGGATACAATGTAAATGATCGGACTATACCATATTTGTTCTTAATGATCCTTATTTCTATGATAAATGCATAAATCAATTTTTTTTATATTTACACAACATTAAACAATAGAAATTTTCTTATATAACTTTATTTAAATAGTCTTTAAACTGCTTCCTTTATGATGGGCTCTTCCATGTTGCCGTGGTCTTCTTCTTTGTCTTCTTTGATGAGAATCCGCAAATATTCCGATAGTGTCCGTGAGCATCTCAATTTTTAAGTAGCTATGTAGGTCACAAAATGTGCGTACCATACACTTCAGTACTTTATTTATGGAACATTGGAATTACTTGGATATTGAAGTCACCGGCTGAATTCTATAGCTCTACATTAGTTTTAGTATTTGCTTATATAAAATAAAATTTAAAAGCTGTAAATTGATAACTGATATTTTTTAAATCGAATCCATTATCGTTCGACATCTCTAACTCGGAGCCAAGCAACCAATACATTCTCTTGGGCTTGATGTCAGAAACATTTCACTGCTATCACAGCAGTATAAGGACCGTTCTGTCTTCTAAACCTCTATTCAAAAATATTTATTTAAATGAACAATTATAATATACGTAACTTATTAAAGCACTGAATAATAGCCTAATATTGCAAGCAAATAAATAAAACTTTTCCGAAATATCTTACAATACATAGTTGTCTTTTTTAGTAACTCAAATATGATTAATATAGATGTTATGCAAAGAGAAAAATAACTATACAAACAATCTATAAAAAAACTACCGCCATTAATTAAAAAAAAGAAAACAGTATGTGTTTATGCTACAACATAAATCATTATAAAAGACTGTATAATACAGACTTTACCATCATACTTTGAAGAATTACGAATTATGAAATTCATAACAGAACAATTAATCAACCTCAAGAAACGTAAGAATTATTCTATTCTATTTTTTCTACTAAATGTTAAAAAATATATACACCGTATACGATAATGAAACTGTCAAGATGAAATGAATGTAATACTCTCGGTTATTTTGAAGCAAGATAAAATATTTTCTATCGAAACTGTTTTAGCTTTAATTTTTCCAATCAATATTACGTTCCAAATTCAGAAAAATAGGTTGGTTTATTGATAATCATTCAACATACTCAATGTTGAACGACTAATAGAAGAATCTAATTACCACAATGGCGTACATTGTACCTTTAATTGTTTTTATATTGATCTATTTACAATATCTGGGTCTTGACGATCATTATTTCTTCATAAACCCTAGAAATTCAGTTTAAGGATATGTTAACGATAAGTATTAATTCTGAATGAAAATATTGTAAAATTTTATAAGGATGTATTAATTTTTCACTGAAAAATATTTTTCTAAAATGAACCAGTAATTCATTGGTTGTTAATATCATACTAATCACTCCATTTTTATGTTTTCATAATCCACCGCGTCAAATCCCATTACAATATAGTGAATTTGCTCTGTAAAATATCCATTCTTTACACTTGCTCAATTATAAAGCTAATTATTTGGGACTACGTGTAAATTTCTAGAACATCAAATCCAACAGTTTTACAACAACGTATTCTCCAAGACGATAACTAAAAATCGACAATAATTTTCAATGTTCAATCATAATACCAAAAAATTAATAACCGTAATATTACACTCAATGTTTAATGTTTTACTCGAGTGCGTTACTCACTAATTCATGATCATCATCATCACATCATCAATCCATAACCAACACTTGGGGGAATGTCTATTTCTCAATATGCTGTTGTTACTAACGCAGAATTTTTCAAATCGCTTTCTATGACCTTGGTCCATGTCTTTTATTAGAGCAAATCGATGTATCTTCCATCCAAAGAGTTCGTATCGCCACAGAAGTATGTGAGGAATTTGGTCACTATTCATTCGATATGCATGTGCTCTGGACATGAAATCTGTTCCTCAACTATGCACTAATTATGTCATCTTAATCTAGTAACTTAATACAACTAATACAATCATAATCTAATATTAGTAGTTAATACAATCTCGGAGAAACATCGAGAATTGCGTCGATTAAGCTTAAGCATCGCATTTGAAAAACCTTAAGTTTACAGATGACTGACCGTAACAGTGTCCAAGTCTCGATGCCATACAGAAGGATTAACAAGATAAGCGTTTGAAAAAGACGGTCTGGATTGTAAAATTTAATAGTAAAATAATAAAACCAGTACATTTTGTAGTATATAATTGACATTTTTACAAAAACCATTGTACCAGATTATATTTTTCGTCGTCAATTTTTATTTTAGCACCTATTTTGGGCCAATATCATTCGTATTTATAATAATCTGTCAATAAATGCCATAAAGTTCCATGCTCCCAAGTGTTAACCAGCAAACATTGCCAGACCAATAAAGCAATACATTATTCATCCTGAATGACGACATGAATCGATAATTTAATGCATTTCAGAAGACACATCTTACTTTTAAGTTTGTGTCAGATTTTTTGGTATTTGATGATTTTACTTGTATTTAAGATTTAAGATGAATATATGTTATTATAGTAGTAATTGATTACCAAATATAAATCTTAATATAATTAAAATATGGAATAATTATTCTATTTATCCTGCTAAATCGATATTTGACAACAGTACTGATTAACTTTTACTCATTAAATAAAAGTACACTAATAAAATTATTAAACAGTACATTAAATAACAGTACATTAAATTAGTACACTAAATAATAACATTATTATTTTATATTTATTTTATTTTTTGTTTCAAAGATATTTAGTAGAAGTAGTCTATTTAGTAAAAAATATATGTGTAATACAAATGTCTATGATTTTGTAACTTTTAACAAGTCTGATTTAAGAGAATAGACTAACAATGAAATTCAAACCTGATAAGAAGTTGATGGTTCAACGCGACTCTTTTCATAATTTAATAATCTTTAGTTTGAAATTTCAAGATCGTTGTGTAGATTTTCATTGATCACGTAGCAATAAGAATTGGTAATTAATGGAAGGACTTTGTTTGTATTGATGTTTTCATACAGTCCCATATGTGCCATATCACTACATAGTATAAAACAAAGTCGCCTTTTCTGTCCCTATATCCCTATGTGCGCTTAAATCTTTAAAACTACGCAACGGATTTTGATGCGGTTTTTTTTTTTTTCAATAGATAGAGTGATTCAAGAGGAAGGTTTATATGTATAATACATGCATAATATACTAAGGCAACATTGCTAATTTTAGAGGTTTCTAACGTGATGTCGTAAATTAACCTATTTTTTTAGGCTTATTTAGCAATTAGCAAAAACGCTGCCTAACCCTACGAGTTAGATCAAATTAATGTACTACAGTATTGTACACCATAAAAAGGTCTACAAAGAAGTCCGCGATGGTATATGTTTATCTTTTAGGGATAACCCACATTAACCATTTTTATTGTTTACTTTTTACGTGAGAAAATGGCTTATTTACGAAGCTATTTTAAGCAATACGGCATTAATCCTTATCGAATTAAGTACCTTAAATACAGTGTGCAATTAATATAGATCAATATGGTTCCTTACAGCATGTAAATTAAACAAATATTTTCGGAGATATTACAAATTTAAAATTTGCGTTTAAAAATGTGTAATGTAATAAAAATTGTATGAATTTAGATGTTCCAAAGATAGCAGGAAATCTTCATAGTAAGTATAGGGGAAGAGGAATTGTTTTACTCCAAATTTAATGCGTGCAGGCCAAGGGCAGTAATGAATGAACCAAAAATACTGGATCGATTTTAATCATGTTTTCATTGAGTGACATAGGCATATATATTTTATGCCCGTGCAAAGTCGGAGCGGGCCGCTATGTTTTTATATACAACGTTCATATTTTTTCTGTAGTGTATTTAATTTAGTATCAGCATTGCACCCGTGCGAAGCCGGGGCGGGTCGCTAGTTGACTGATAAACCAGACTCTTTGATCTTGGATGATGGAAATATCATCCAACTAACCAATACAATTCTTGGATTTTGAATCTAATCATCCCTCAAGTAATATAATAATATTAAACTCTATTTTCCAGTCTCTAATCCATTTCTGAATCTTTTCTATAGGTCTTAGATGTATTTTGCCCTAATGATAATGATCTGAAATTAAATTTGAACAATTTTGAATAAAGAAAGAAATTATAACCTTTTAATAGGCCAATATTAGCTGCTTGTATAAATATTTTAGAATAGAATATTTTCGATTTCTCATGTTATATATAAGAATCAGAAAATATTGTAATTTTCGATAACGCTTTCAAAGGTCTGATTTAAATAAAGGCAGATTCTATGAGAAAATGATAATGCTTATATAGACTTCGATAATCTAAAACCTAATATTTTCGAAACTACAATAAACTTTAATATTGCCTAAATAGTTTTTTCTACCATGTATCAAAAATTATCTTTCTCTACTTTTAAATATTTTAATTTAAAAATGATATTATTAGTTTTAATGCATTTTTAAATCCATTTTTTGCATTACTTTCGACAGTTTCACATAATTCTCTCACACTATAATTTTTATTAAATTTCAATAAACCAATATATGCAGCCATAAAATTTTATGTTTTTTTAAAGTAGTTTAAATAAGTAAAATAAACTGAAGTAATATTGAAAGAGTCATATGAAATATAAATAATCCTTAACATTAACTGTAAGCACAAAATCGTTTAGAAAACTCTAATAACAGAAATATCAACAGAAAAAACTAATTTATTTAAATAAATTCAGAAAATGAAACGCGATTATATAGAAAAATGTCAATAAATCCAACCGACCCAGACAGTATTCCCTGGGAATCAGGAATAGCCACTTTAATACGTTATTGTACGAAACAAGTCAACCCTAGCCGAGTAGACATAAATTCTAAAACATGATAATCTGTCTCCGCGGTGCCATAAATAAGATAAGTTGGAACGCACATTCGCCAACGAAATTTCGACCATTGTATTTTTTAACAGACCTGCAAATACGACACGTTTTGGACCTGCCAGAGGCTGAAAGAGAATAACTTAGAAAATCGATACATCATAACAGAGACAAAAAATAGCAAAGAGAGTTTAGTTTTAAATGTATTACAATAAAAAGACATATACTGGAACGTATTCTAAGTTTATTATTGAACTAAATTACGAGAATTTTTCAATAAGTCGATAGAATATTCGGGAGTAAGAATCATAAACAACTCGACAGCTGTCAAAGTTTTATTTGAATCCAGCACATTATGTCACTTTTATTATCAACAAAAGCAGCGAATTTGCATATTTTAGTTACAAGAAATATTTATATCTATCGTAGATTTTCACGGCAAAATATATATAATCACGAACTAAGCGTATGTATTTTGAGACAAAAAAAATGAAAATCCATATTAAGTTATAATATTCCATGTAATAAACAGAGATCACTTTCATTTTCAACCACGAAAACAATCATTTTTTAAAGTAAAATTATCATTGTATAATATATGTTATAATTCCTGCCCAACATCATTAACATGAAATAATTTGATCAGAAATAACAGCAAAATATATAAAAATGAGCTTATGAAAATCGAATATTTCGATATTTCTATTACATCTTACATTAAATATGTTTAGTACAGTTTTCTTAATTTAAAAATTAATTTATTACAATTATTCTGTTGTACTTTACAGGTTAACTGAAAAGTTCCCGGCCTACCATAGTAAAACACATTTTTTCGGCAATATTAGTTTTTTTTTATTCAACATAATTCCCTTCAAAGGTGATACACTAATTATAGCGACCCTCCAAATTTTCGATAATTTGTCATTTCCTTCAAAATAGGCTTCAGTTTCGGTGATCACCTCTTCATTCGACGAAAATTTCTTCCCAGCGAGCATTCTCTTGAGATCTAAGAACAGGAAATTGTCGTTGGCGGCCAGAGCTGGGGAATACGGTTGATGGATGGATTTTTGCCATCGTTTTCACTGACTTGTGACACGATGCACTTTCTTTGATTTCACACAGGATTTCTTTGATGTTTTCGTCAGTAAAAACATCTTTTGAGCATCCACTGCGTTCACCATCTTTGGTGCTCATTGCACCATGTCTAAACTTAACATACCAATACTTGATGATTGATTTTCCTGGGACAGTGTCTGGAAACTCGGTATCAAGCCAAGTTTTTGCCTCAACTGTATTTTTTCCCTTCAAAAAGCAATATTATATCAACACGCGAAACTCCTTTTTATCCAATTTTTTCACAATAACAAAAGTTGCTTTACTTAAAATGCTATAATTCAAAAACTAATGATCCGAGACCTATCAAATTTATACACGCATCTTTTGAGGGTTAGGGCTAACTAAATAACATATGGACTTAGTTCTAGTAGCTCCATCTATGTGTCAGGTCGGATACTTTTCAATTGACCTGTTATATCAATACCACAGAAGCAATATTGTAAGATAAATAAATCAATATATATTTCACTAATTAAAGTCACATTAAACTAAAGTTAGAACCAGAATAAATAGTAAAGAATAACCCAAAATAACTTCATGTGTTTTGACTTGCTTTAGTCTTCTCATTTTCCGCTTGTTGTTTAGTAACTAACTTTGTTTTGGATTTGTTAGATTCCTAGTTGGTTTGATCTTTTAGTCAATGTTTTAGTCATTAACTCCATATTTGTACTCATAAGATCAATTAGGCTTTATAGTATACTACTAAACCAATTTATCTGATTTTGGGACAAGTTAGTAGCATTTTCCGGCTAACCAGTACTGTTGATTTGATTTTGATTTTGGTTCTGCTATACTCAGCTTTTGGATTAACTTGATATGTGTTTTACATATTTCTCTTGAGAAGTTGGGTACCCTTAAAATGAAATAATTTGGATTCTTTTTCATTTCGCAGCAACGCAAAATTGGCATTGATACGTCTTCAACTGTAGTTTCCAGTCTCGAGTCTACTTATGCATTAAGTAGACTATCACTTGTACTCTTTCAATGGCTCTAGACAACGATGTTTCTTATTACAATGACAGAGGGGTCAGAAATGTATCAACTGCTGTTTATTTCATGGTTTAAATGAGATCAGGGTAAAATAAATAAATGCAGGGGGTTTCGATACATTAAATTGCGGAATACCAGCCAAAATAGGTTTATATATTGAAAAATATTGATAATACTTAAATCCTTGAAAATACTACGTATACTTTATGAATAGGATTAAAATACAGATTTCAAAATATATGTACTTTAGGATAAAAGAAATAAAAATATATGTTAATATAACTGACCATACGTTTTTGAAGATAAACTTCTAATTTTGTAATTTAAAAGTAATGGTTGAATAAAAATTAAAATTCCACTAGTCGATTCAATGTAATTCAATGTAATTAATTATTTGTAATCCTAGCAGTTTTTATTTTGTGAAAAAAATTATTTTTGTTAGTATACGCGATATCAGTTATACAGATTGCCTAATAATAACAAAAGAGGAACAAGCAACGCTATTACCCTAGCTCAACTCAACTCGACAGTACTGAAAGTTCAGTTCTACATTTAAATTATTTATATGAGCGGCTAGTAATGGGACTGCGTCATCAAAATTTGAAGAAAACTCATTGATGCACCCTTGTCTTGATAATCCACGTCGAAAATCATAATTATCGCATGAAGATGTTCACAAGTTAAGTCCATTTTTTCATCGAGACAAACTTTTCAAATCATTGTAAATAATGTGCTGCTCTAATGTGCTGAAATGGCAAAATGTTCGTTCAGTGATAAATATTAAACTTCCGATTGGATAATATTATAGAAATCATATGGAACCTACAAAACTTAGTATTACAAAGGCTCCAAATATAATTTAAATAAAAACTATTAATCACATATCGTATAATATAAATCAGCAATTCTTCAATAAATTTCACAAATCATTCAAATAAAGTGGACAATTAAAATTCTGCACTATTTATTAAATATCTATACCCCATTCAAAATAACAGTGAACTCACTTCACCAAGATATTTGATATACTGCCTGTCGAAATTTTTAAATTCGGTTTAGAATCAGATAATATGTTTCTACTCATTTTATTCCAGTTAAAAAAACATAATGCTATCTAATTTGTTCGAACATGTAACCGAATCAGCCTGCAAAAGTCGTCCGAGTGTCAAACGTCTATACAATTCTTCAAAATATTAATCATAATAGCCACAGGTTATAAATTGGCAAGAGTTGTTTCAGCGCTTTACTAAAATACAAAAACCTTGACTTGTCATTTACTTCGAACAGGAACGAGATAATTGAACCTCTCTAACCACCTCTCTAACCAGTAAAATTCGTTAGAGAGGTAAGCATTTTTAGTGCTTAATATTAAGTTGCTGCGGTTTTATTGAAAATAATTTTAGCGTGCTGCAGCTGCACCGAATATTAGTATGGGTACAACCACTGCAATATATCAAAAAATGAAATACAGAGTCTTGGATTCACCGAAAAGAAATCCGTCCTCATACGAAGCGGGTGACAAAGAATCAAGATTAACTTGATGTTAGCTCTATCAAAGATTAAATATGTGAAATGCATAAAAACAGTGAGTAACTTTTTCAATATAAACATAAATTAGTAATTGATTATATACTGAATTATTTCAGAAGAAACTGTTAGGCTGAAAAGTATCCATAGAAAACTTAGAGATATTTGAGGAATGTAGAGTATGACTTCATACACTATTGAGTAATATAGGATTTAAAACTTACAACCTTTTTCGAACGCAGTTTTTATAAAATGTTGATCTCTCTTAGAAATACTCTTCCACCATATTCTTCATTCGCATCTATACTCTAGGGTTCGACAGTGGTTAAAAAAAACATTTCGATACATAGTGGAACTAGAACCTTTTTCCAATTAATTAATAACTAATCAGTAATTCAATATACCTCAGGAGTTATTCAAATGACATGAAGAAATAACATGCTGCACTATTTCATAAATATTTATTTGTTTTCCTAGTTCCATTTCGTGGCCTTTGTATGATACGCATGTGAAATAACACGTGGCATTCCACCATTAACATCTAATAGGCTTCGTAGTAAAAATCATCACATTTATCACACAAGTCCGTCCGAAATAAACTTCACTGCCCATTCAAACATAAGAAAACGTCCGTCAAAAAGGAAACGAAAATTATATTTCCCATTCATAAAAAAAATCTGATACGAAACAATCATAATATCGTTTCCGCGAGAGCCATTTTGTCAAATCCGAAAGCCTCTGAATAAGGAACGACGGGTTCGTACGACGCCAAAGTTTCGCAACGCCAAAAATTGCCTTGACAACCGCGCTCGGTCTCCGAAGACTCGTTTAATAAATAATACAGCATCCTCCGCACCCCCGAGATCGTCGCCGGGTTTTTTACTAATTCAGTCATTTATAATTCAGCGACCCTTAATGTCCGAACTGGAAAGTTGGGTAATTAGGAAGGTATTTTGCAGTTTAATGGCATTGGGGAGTCTTCCTGGTAGCGGTAAGCCAAAAATAGGTTAAAAACGGATGTTTTATTGCAATATGAATTACTAATCAACATCAATTGATTAAATTAAGTGAAATATTTGATGAAAAAATATCTTAAACAAAGATTCTTAAACTTTTACTGAATGAACGAAACATCTACCAAATCCATCTATCTTGTGGAACCCCATATCGAACAATAACTAATCAAAGACATCTATTGAAAAAAAGAGTAAAATTGAAATTCAATCTTAACACTTATACCAAACACGTTCAACGTGTTTTAACGTGAATGAACTCTGAAATTGAATTCAAAGTTTTTTTGTATATACGTCATCAAGGTGTCTAATGTATTGCCTGCCGCAATTTGTAAATTCGTTTCAGAATCAGACAATATTTTCCATCTCATTTTATTCTAGTTAAAAAGAAACATAATGCTGTCTGATAAGTTCGAACGTGAAACCGAACTAGCCTGTCAAACGTACGCAAAATTATTCAAAATATTATAATTGCGAGTTATAAACCGGCAAACGTTGTTTTAGGGCTTTACTTTAATAAATTTCAAATCGCCACGGTTTTTAATGAAAATATTTTTAAAGTCCTGCAGCTGCACTGAATATTGCATAGAATATAGTACGGTCTCTAAAATATCACAAAAAATATAAATCAATATAACCTAAAATTCACCAAAAAGAAACCGTCTTTATGCGAAACGGGTGATGAATCAATATCAGGTTGATATTAGCTGCGTCAGAGTTCAAATATACGAGATGTATAAAAACAGTAAGTAGTTTTTTCAAGTGAAAAATAATTTAAAACAATTATTTCAGAGAGAATTGTTAGTCGAAGGAAAGATATGTAGCTATTTGAGGGAAGTTAGACATCCCTTCATACACTATTGAGTAATATAGGATTTAAGTGATATAAAGATAACCCACGAATGCGTTTAATGGAAATTGCAGACATTGCTTTTACAATTTCTAAAAACAGAAAAAAATCAAGGAAAAATTATTATATCAGTTTGTATATTTAGATGAGACGTGAATATTTCAGAATGGTACATTGGGTCACTCATGGCTTAATTGAGTTATGAAGAAACCACATTAAAGAATAAATTATTTCAAATTGTTGCTAGATAAATATAAATAAAATGTTCATTGCGTTTTCTTCAATTTACTTTTTTAAGAAAAAAGATATACAATAGATCAGATGGCTGAACAATATGGTCACATAGTATTACGACTTCCTCCTTACCACTGTATATTCAATCCAATAGAGTTGATATGGGGGGGGGAGTAGCAAAGACTTATTATAACAGACATTCCTGAGAGGGTGATGAGAGTGAAAAAAACTAAAGGTATGCACATAATTAATAGAATTTAACTATAGAAAATGGTATTGTAGGGCGTGAAAGATTTGTGTGTACAGATATGAGCATTTAGGTTATGTATGAGGAGTGAATGAAGTGAACAGTTTTGTATATATGGTAAATGCATTAAGCAGAAATCAGTGATTAATTTTATCAAGAATGGTGTACACAGGTAGTAGCAGAATAAAAAATACAGTAATATCAAGATGACTTGACAAGTAAACACACCATCGAAGGAAACAAGAGCTAGACGTAAAAAGGTAAATATGCTCTCGAATGAAAGTAAAACACATTACTTTGATATATTGATTTGATTTAGATATAATTCCCCCTGCAGGGGAATACCACTACATAAAAAAACGCGCCTAGAACTCTACCTCATGGGTGGTGTGGAAAAGAGTTCAATGTAAATATAATAAAACAACTCTAACCTACAAACTATTATACCTGTGTTCTTGATTTTAAGTAGTTTTAAGTCCTTCAATAATATATGCATTAGATATACTGTAATGTTAATATAAACTTAATATGTTTGATAGCATTTTTGTTCAATTATTTTATTTAAATTAGAATTTTGTTGTATGTCAAAGTCAAACTGAATTAAAACTCAGAGTTGATGCAGCAACATTGCGACATTTTGACGTCACAAATATAGATAACGTCTATACAAAATAACTTTGAATAGACTATACATATAGTCTATAAAAAAGAACAGTGAACTCACGTCATCAATATGTTTTATGTATTGCCTGTAGCAATTTGTAAATTCGTTGTAGAATAAGAACATATTTTCCTTCACATTGTATTCTAGTTAAAAAGAGATATAAGGCTGTCTGATACGTTTGAACATGTAACCAAATCAGTCTACTGAAGTCGTCCTGTTATCAAACATCAGAAACATTCGTCAAAATATTACGATATATAGGATATTTATACTAGTTAAGTTATTGCCTTCTATTTTTTGCATTTGAATACCGACAATATTCATTAAAAATCCTTTCCTATCCTTTCTCTTCATAATATACATTTTCACCAAATGATAACTTATATATACTTTGTACATAGTACTTGGCTTGTGAGTGGTTGCGATAACAAAGTCCTGTAAATACGCATTTGAGTGAATTTATCATGGTTTTTCCATGCTTACTGAGCATATAACATCTGGTAATTTTTTCTCATATCATCCTGTAAAAGTCAGATTGTATTTAGGGTCGTAAAATCGTTAGAAAGCCCAAAGAGATCCTTCTAATTTCATTTAGTATTTCCTGAAGCAGGTTGCAAGTTGCAAGTTCAATGTTGCTCAAATAAACTTTCAATAATGTCATTTTCTAGAAAAAGCATCTAGACTTGCCAAATTTGCAAACATTTAAGCAAAATAATCTAATTTTATTGTAGTATCCTGAGCAGTGGCAAGATTACTTATTTTTACTTATTCTATTACATTTATATCTAATTGCCTACCTACCTATTAAATAACTAAAAAGGTTTCTTGAATGAAATGTGTAAGTAATGTAGTGAGTGCGTAAAATTCACTGTAGAAACTCGAGTATTCTGATTACCACTCATTCAAATCAATATAACCAGTCAATTGGCAAAAGAGTTGCCCTTTAAATACTAGCTTAATAAATGAAATAATAGTAACCTAACGTAACCTATCAAAATATTCCATTAATACAACTAACAAAGACACTTCATAATTCCACAAATTGTGAAGTACAAAATTCAAAATATTGAATTATGATACAACAGGTTGATACTAACACTTTTTTAAATTCCCTCTTTACATTTCTTTAAATCTTATTTTGAATTTCCTCAAAGTTTATTTAATATGAGGAAATTCTCACAACTGAACTAATAAAACATTCAACATTTTTTACAATCACGTTAGGGCACTAAACCACTTTTAGAGTACAATAATGTATGTATTCAGAAAAATGTATTCAGAAAATACGTAACTCAAATAACAAGGAAATTAAGAAAACAGCATGTGAAATATATGACCTGTATTGGATGCCATTCAAAACATCTTGAAAGTATCTTCTTTAAAATCACATTACCTCTGCGTAGGTTATTAAGACAATCATACAAGCAACAATTGGACAATCAATACACTTTATAATTGCATGTAGTAACAAAATTAATATAATAGCAAGTGTAATTCCCCTTAAAAATTACAATATGTATATATAAGTGCAAGTGAATAGTTATCTTAAACCAACGTGTATATCATAATTTCGTAAATTATGAAATGGTCATCAAAATATTCAAACGACAGAACAACAAACAGACAAACAGAACAGGTACTAATTCTAATTATCAATTAACGTATTTAATAAATACGTTAAGCTGCATCAGGATATTCATATCACTTATCGTGTATTTTCATGTCAAACCAGGACCTTACATCAATTATACTATACATCAGAAAATTTTTACAAAAAATCAAAAACAATATATCTCCAATCAAATATATGAACACCATATATCATAAAATAAATAACACAAATTAAAAGACTTCGAAATCAAAACAATCAAATCAAACGGTTACCGAGGAAGACCCCTCTGAATAAAATAAGATAAAAGCGGTGGTTAGAGTGAAACCAGTCCTATTCTCTCGCACAAGACACCATCTTATGAATATCACATTGTATAAAATCAACATAACTCATTCTACACGAAACAACACAGCCGGAATAATAAAGCTATAAAAGTAACTTTTAATTTTAACAAAAATAGCAGGAAAGTATACTGTTTCGTAAAAAAACGAGTAACATGATTCAAACAATGATTTTATTTTTGCTTTAAAATTCATCAAATTTATTGAAAACCTAAAGAGTTAAGAACTATCAGTTAGTGGTGTGATAATATTGTGAATTATTTCATTAAATAGGCATCAAATTGACCTATTTATTTATCGAATTAAACCACCATAGAGTTCGGACATTTGCCCATATTATCACTTACTTTTAACTTTTTATCCAATTCAAAGCCATTTACCTATCAAAAATATATTAATAAATTTTTTTGCTTCTAAGGACCAAAATTGTCATCGCGTTATGTCACTATTTTTAGAAACGTCGGCAAAAAGTTGTTCTTCGAAATGTCCATCCATAAAGTTCTTATCAAAAAAAGTTATTTCCAAGAAATTTACCTGTCAAAATTTTAAGGCGCGAATTACTTTTTTATGCATGTAATATTTCCCGAAAAAACATTATCATATAATAACAAAAACTTACAATAAGTTGCCGTGGTGAGTCTGTCGATGGTGTCCTGCTTTAGTTTCGAGTTTTTCTTGCCCATTTCGATCGAAAACCTGTAAAAATTCCCGTCGACAAAACCCTTTTAATTCATCTACAGGGATCAGTAATTATTCCTGAGTGAGATTTGCGTACGAACCAACCGATGATACAACCCCTCTCGGACAATCGAAACCGAACTGAAAGCCAAGAAAATTCCTTCTAGGACTATTCGCCGTGATACGCGACGCTTGCGCCATCTGTCGGGCACGGAAGGCGGTCGCGAAAACAATTCTTGTCGTTCCAATGGTAAGTTTATTATTGCGCGCTCGCTGGCTGGCCAAGCCCAGAAGCGAGATAAAGGAAGGCCTCGCGAGTCTCCGGAATAAATATTTACGACCATGTTTGGAAAGATCATCCCGTAAATAATACCGGCATAAATGTTTTACCTCGATAAAGAAAAAAAACGATGAAAAACTGTATCTATAAGATACATAAATTTAATATTTCCAATATTTAAAATATATACATTTTACATCGATATATACGCCAAAAATTATTTTAAAAGTATTTGAATTAACTATTGTCAATATACCGAAATTAAAAAGGAACGCTAAAACAAATATTGATAACTGATACACAACGTAACAATTATCTAACCTAACTAACTAATTATCTAATCTAATCATATCAAGCAATGAAATATGTTTTCGGTAAAAAATATCAAGAATAAATAGAATGACGTGTCGGCCCTGAACAAAAGAAATCGTCCGTATACATAGAGGTTTTACTTAAATAGTCGAAATCGAGAAAATGTTTTGCGTGGTCCAACCAATAATGGCTCTGAGACCACTTTTTTTATTGGTTCATTTAAATTTCCCTACGAAAGCATTTAATTGCCCAATTTTTATAATCCGATTGTTTGTTTCAGTGGTTTGTTTAGGACGTCATTTTTGTGTGTCTGACATTGACTATGATCAGCATTATCTCAACCGAGAAAACAATTTCAACAAAGATGTTAAAAAAATACATCAGTACTAAATAAAATTATACTTCTAGATATTTCTAGATCAACAAGATGAGCTTGATTTTATAGACAAGTGGTTATTTTATTATATTGTTAATAGATCCTTAAGCTGTCTCTTTAACTCCTCGATTTTACCATAATAAGAGCACAGTAGTAATTTTGATATATATTATACATTTTAATTTTGTGTCGCCGTTCTTTGAAGTAATACTTTTTGGTATGTTTTCTCCATTCTGACGTATATCGTACAATTTAACGGTTTTAATGATCCGTTCCACAATTTTCACAATAACATGTAAAAATAATTATAACTTGTCTCAATACATTTTTGCGTTGAACAAGCAAGTAAAATATAAACAGACACAAACTTTTAGCTATGCTGCTCTGCTTTCAGAATGAGGCAACAAAAAGGTAGAAAATTTAATACATATTATTTAAATTGATAACACTAAAGAAGTTTGAAAAGGGGAAAAAGCGCTATAGACAATTTTGATTATATTTGCCAGTAGATATCTTATGTATTCATTTAGATTGCAGCCTTTCTTATATTCACATTTAATTATTTTTATTTATATATTTATATTTCTTTATTTTTTATTTATATTCATTATATACTTATATTTTTGCTTTATGATATTTTATAATATTTATATTTGTCCTCGACTAACGAAATGCTTTCCTATTAAAATATCTTCTTTACAGGTGCCTGTAATGATAATTTAAACTAACCAATGAAATTTAGCGAAATAACGTTCTCAGCGCCTTTCTGCTGAGACCATGCAAAACAATTCTGAAATTATTTATATTAAATTAACACTCTATATATTACTCTATGTCCTTATATCAACGAAATAGAACTTTTTTGGTCCTTATGTAAAAGATGTGAAATGTCCGACATATTAAAAAAATTGACATGCGATGCCGAACGAAACGGTTAAGTGACGCTTACGAATTCTCACTATTTAAAGAGAAAGCCGTCAAACTGGTTTCTATCCATATTTTTTGTTATATATAGTCTATCCAAATTGAAATATATAATTT
This sequence comes from Rhynchophorus ferrugineus, assembly GCF_030347505.1. Lineage (NCBI taxonomy): Eukaryota > Metazoa > Arthropoda > Insecta > Coleoptera > Curculionidae > Rhynchophorus > Rhynchophorus ferrugineus. The sequence goes on along the minus strand of NW_027472585.1, from coordinate 19,324,952 downwards.
ATTGCCTTTTGCAATTTGTAAATTAGTATTAATTACAATATTTTCCTTCTCAATTTATACCAGTCAAAAAGAGATAAGTTGCCATGGGATAGTTTAGAACATACAGGCGACTCAGCCTGCATAAAACCGTTCGGTGGTCAATTGTCTTCGAAATTCTCTAACCTACAAACTATTATGGCTGATTAACAAACTACAGTTTCAGTCCTTCGATAGTATATGCATTAGAGGTACTATAACGTTAAAATAAATTATATTTTATAACATATTTATTTAATTATGTTATTTATATTAGAACGTTGTTATATAGCAAAGTTAAAATAAACTAAAATGTCATAAATTGAGATGGCGTAAGTTCACTGCTACTTTGGATAGGCTATAAATGGTTTAATTTGTTTTAATAAACATAATTTATAATAAACAATAAAAATAAATCAGTGTGTTAATCATTTAATTGAATTTGTTACTTGAACTCTAAATTTAATATCAATTATTAATATGAGTAGGCTTGGTCCGAAATGAAGAGCGAATCGCCCCCAATTCAAGAACATATATTAATAGTCGTATTGGCTGGCCTATAGATTAACATGAAACCCATATACTAATAAACGTTAATTATTTTTAGTCAGCACATTGGTATTAACATAAAACTGAATTTTGCCAATATTATGTTCCAGTAAAATTTGGTTGTCAACTCGAACATTTCCTTGCACCAATACACAGTAGTAACAATCGAAATAACACTACAATTTATAGAACCATTTATTGAAAAAAATCAGTACACTTTCAACAGACAAACTCATTACAAACTATCACTAAATATATCAATTTTGATAGAACAAAAACATTAGAGTTGTGGACTTTCTACTAAATGTCAGATAAAACTAAAATTTGACATTGGATATCAAATGTTAACAATCAACTATCGATTACAAAAGGTCACTCTTTAAACAATAATATATTACACACTAGTTTGTATACAATTTATTTTAAAATATAAATAACCTATAAACAAGAACAAATACTAAATAGAAAGACAAAGTCGAAAAGAGTAAATACAAATAAAGATTGAAGAAAATCAGCTATACTGTTCTTCAAGAAATAATGGGCTTGATTAATTTTAACTGGGTTTTAAAAAGGCTTTAAAAATAATGCGATGCATTTCCGGAAGTACCATAACGTAAGTTGGGGTGTGCTAGTTCATTCATTTGCAGTTTTTCTGTTCAGGTTTATTATTATTATCTGAGGCGCATAAAATAACGGTGTGCTGTCCACCACTTGATGCCCGCACCACTTTCCTGTCATTTATCTGTTTACCTTTAACCTGGGTAGGTTCGAAATAGTCATCTTCATCACCCATACCTAATTGTCCATTTGTACCCATTCCCCAAGCATGCAGCTGACCTAAAATAAAATTTTGTTTGTACCGTTTCTATGTGGAAAAAATTTAATCAAACTTACCATCTCCTGTTACCGCAAAAGATGTAGATGATCCACATGCAATATTAATAATTTTTTTGTCAGACAAAACTTTTACTTCTGTCAATATTTGGGCATCTTGACAATCTTTTCCTATTATCAGAAAACAACACATAAACATACAATCACATAAAATTCTATTTACACTTACCTAATCCTAATCTTCCATATTCCTTCCTACCTATAGCATATACCTTACCATCACTACTTAAAGCTACAGTATGGTGCTGACCACTTGATATATGGTCCCAATTATACTTAGAAAACTCTGGAGACTTCTTTGGAAAATATTCAGGTTCTGTGTTACTTAAACCTTGAACCAACAAATAGTCAGTATAATTTATACAAACGCCTATGCAATAAAATAACTTACCAATTTGATTGTAATTATTTAACCCAAACACATAGACATCATCCTTATCAACTACCTTGGCAAATGAACAATATGATCCAGCCCATATGTTATCAAAATGTAGTTTCAGGCTGGGTTTTACACTAATGGGTGCTGGATTTACCAATTTAACTAAAATATAAAAAAAAATAAAGTCAATAAACATCACAATGTCTATCAAACACATAAACAAAACACAAATGCCTACAATAACTGTTAAAAAATGATCAGACCTATATTTCCTTTACCAATACCATTCCTAGCATTTCTACTGCTGCCTCTGACTGATGTTCGACCTAATTGACCTTGTTCTGCACATCCACAGGTCAACACTTCACCATGATTGGTCAAAAACACTATATGATCGGCACCGGATGCTATTTTTACTACATGGTGATTCTTCAAGATTTCATATGGTAGACGCTCATTTCCTTTTAAGCTCATACCCATATTACCATGAGAATCCTTAAAAATTATATAGTCAAGTAACCAAAATATTCAAAAATAAATAAAAATTGATACTAACCCTAAAAGTACCCCAAGCAAACACACGTCCATCGTCTAACAAAGCTGCAGTATGAGAATCGCCAGCAGAAATTTGAATAACTTTCCCTGGTAGTTCTACTTCTCCAGCTGTGAATTCAGCATCTTCTTTTCCATCGGTCACCCTGCCCAATGCTCCTTCATCATTACATCCAAAAGTCAACACCTATTTTGATGTATATATTAATATAGAGAATTAGATAAACAATGTACTACAACTAACCTTTCCATCCTTTGTCAAACATACTGTATGCATGCCACCTGCGTATATATCAACAATTTCAGAACTTAAATTTACTAAAGCTGGTCTTGCTTTTTCCAAGACATCAGGGCCTAATCCTAATTGTCCAACATCTCCAGCCCCTGTTACTAATACTACTCCTTCAGTTGTACATTCAGGCAGTCTTACATTATCTAATGTAACTGAAAATAGAAGATTTTCACATTAAAATAACTTAAGAAGTACCGGAAACTGACAAACAATACATTATAAACATAATTATATAACTTACATTTTGTTCTTTTAGCTTTAGCAACGTCATTTGTGTGTGTATCAACAATTTTCCTTTTTGGTGCCATTCTTAGACCTTTAATACCGATGCACTTCACTAAACTAACAGGAGGGAAATAAATATTTAAGGTTGGAAATCTAAAGTCAGAAAACCCGCCAGATTGGCCTTGACATTGACATATGTCAATTGTTCTACTGATCATATATTTAAATATAAGCGACCATATATAATTATATATTTAAAATATGTATTACAGCTAGATATATACTACACTTATACAAAAATTAATTAAAAATTATAAAACCGTTGATATTTTGTTTAATATGTTGTACTAAATGATATGACTACTACAGATCATATATAAAATAGTTTTACAACGTGTTCCGTAAGCTCTTATAAAAAAGGTTATGCTTTTTAGTGCGTTAAAATAATCTGTAGTAAAGGATTTGCAGTGTAGTTTTGAATAAATGTCTGTAGATCATATATAAAATGACTATACAACGTGTTTAGTAAACCTTGATAAAAGAGAGGTTATGTTTTTTAGTGTTTTCAAATAATCTGCGTTAAGGGACTTACGGTGTAGTTTGGAAAAACTTTTTGTACGCCCATAATAGTCTCAGCATTAAATTCAGTAAAGATGGCTGTGCGTACACATTTTGAAAGTAAAAATGAAATAGGCGTTTTTGCAAAATTAACAAATGCTTATTGTTTAGCGAGTATTGGTGGTTCAGAAGTATTCTATAGGTAATATTTTGGATCAAGTTTATTTTGAATTGCACTTAATCATTTTGTTGTTAGTTATTCCACATCGTTTTTATAAAACTGTTATTACTCTAATTAAATTACTAATAAATAATATTGCACAATATATTTTTGTAGCACCTTCGAGTCAGAATTAGCAGAAACTATTCCAGTGATACATGCCTCATTGGCTGGATGTCGTATAGTTGGCAGGATGTGTGTTGGAAATAAAAATGGCCTCTTGGTTCCAAACTCCACATTTGATCAAGAATTGCAACAGTTAAGAAATGCACTCCCAGAATCTGTTAAAGTTCAGAGGGTTGAAGAAAGACTGTCGGCTTTAGGAAATGTTGTAGCTTGTAATGATTATGTAGCGCTAGTTCATCCAGATTTAGATAGAGTAAGTTGAACTTAAATAAGTCATTAAGTGATAGAGTAATATTAATATTTCATAGGAAACAGAAGAAATAATAGCAGATACATTAGGAGTTGAAGTATTTAGGCATACCATAGCTGGTAATGTTTTGGTAGGTTCTTACTGTGTCTTAAATAATAGAGGATGTCTAGTTCACCCAAACACAAGCATAGTAGACCAAGAGGAGCTTTCATCATTATTACAAGTGCCGTTAGTTGTAAGTAAATAATTATATTAAATAACAAAAAAAAAGTTTATACTGGGAATGTTATTGTTAATAATATCTTATCTTGTAGGCAGGAACAGTGAATTGTGGTAGTTCAGTCCTTGGAGCAGGCGTGGTTGTCAATGATTGGGTAGCGTTCACTGGAATGGACACAACATCAACAGAATTGGCAGTTGTGGAGTCAGTATTTAGACTAAATGAAGCTGAACCTAGTAAAATTACCTCAGAAATGAGAGCCAGCTTGATTGAAGGGTAACCAACAGATTGCTTTGCTTATTACTCATCACTCATTGACCTTTTGTTTTAGTATGTCATAAATTAAGATAACCAAAGTGTAAATATATATGGATTCTAACATAATATGGATCTTGGATAACTTGGATCTTCAAAATGGTACTACCCACGTGTCCGATTATCTAATTATCAATTAAACAGTTTATTTTATTAAATACAATGTTCTTTTGTCTTAACCTGCTACACACCTAAGCAAATAAAAAAACATTTTAAAACATATTTTTTTATTATATTACAAAAATATATAACCAAATATAAATGCTGTTAATAAGTGAATCATGCTGATTTTTGTAATCAATGGATTAAATTGTATATATAAAACATACTGTGAGTGTCATCATAAAAACATCTATGAAATGCTCATATTTAAATTAGGGATATATATATATATCTCTTAAAAACGAAGTGACGATTAATAATTAGGAAATTAATAAGCATCCACATACAAACAATACTTTTAATCTTACTTCTACAAGTAAAATTATATCCAATACTATACATAAAGCAAAAGAATAACAAATATATTTAGAAGAATTAGTAAAGTTAAAATTTTAACAAGAGAGTAGTTATTATTAGTAAAATTCGAGGAGGCTTTGACAAAAAGAAAGAAAATGCTAAATATTGGCAGTAATATACAATTAATTAAAGGATTGGTTTGTTGATTTTAATTTGTTTTGTCATAATTTATTGAAGATTGTAATATATAATGTTAACAATAATATTAGTCTGGGCATATAAATATATTTTTTAATTTTAAAATCATATTGCCATAATATTTATGTTAATTCTATTCTTGGCACTAGAATAATTTTAGATAAAATCGTTAACATTTCTATATTTCATAATGTTTGAAAGCTCAAATTTTTTATTAATCCTGTAAAACTTTTTCTAATAAATGTTTCATTAATACATGTTATTGAAGGAGAATTAGAAGGGGAGTATTTTTACTTATATATCTAAAAAGATTATAAAGTGTCTCCATTAATTATAAAAAATGTCATATACACAAATCGTTAAAATAAAGGATGACATTTGGCAATATGTTTATATTTGAAGCAATATTTTTTTTATATTAATAACATCTCTTTTAGTCCAGTGAAAGTGATCGCTTATGTAATGTTCTAGATCACTAGTCGATGAATTAACATGAAATTTGTACACATTTTTATTTTTCTTGTATCTGCTCTATACTGCTGATATCCCAACAACGAAAGACTTAAAATGGACTAGAAAGTGGAAAATACAGCTTAGTAGCTCCGAATCTGTCCATGTTAATTTTGCGGTTTAGGTGAAATAACAAAAACCTAATTATATCAGCCCGATTCCTCAAGCACAATCAGATTAACACCTCGACAAAATTGAGTTGATTGACTAAATTGGAAACATCATATTAGACACAAAGCAGAGCAGAATAGACCCAAAATCAAGCAAATATACTAGTTAGTCGGAAAATACCCTCAACTTGACCTAAAATCAAAGAGATTATTTTATCAATCATATTAGAGCCAGCCAAGCCAATTTGGGCCTATGGGGTTGCACTAAAATACCAAACCAACTAGTAACCCAACGCACCCAAAACAAAATTCTACGATTAATTACCATGCTTATCGCTACGTAATCCACGAAAAGCTGCAGCTGATGATCTCGAAATCAAATAGATATACGAAGTGACCTAATATTTCGCCTTAAGACATGAAATGCGGTTGCTAATCACAACAACGTGGAAGCTACAGCTACTATTGTCCGGTAGGAAGATTCAGAAGATTGAAGCGAACCAAACCACACGAACTTATTTAATGTATAAGAGTGTTCTTAATTTTAGCTTAAGTAGTTCAGTTTTATTGTAATTTAGGAAATACTTACTGATGTATTAATTCCGTACTCGCCCTCGCTTATGTATTAATTTATTAATTGGTAAAATAAGATTGTACTAAGCATTTTAAATGTAAGATGTAATTGATAAAAAAAGATTTTAACCGAAGAATGGTTTATATACTTTTTATTAGGGACATTTAACAAAGAGAGAAAAATCCAAATATTTTAGACTAATTCCTTATCACATTAAGGTAGGCAGACATAAAAAATTAATCTAAAATTTATGTTATTTATTATGCTACAATAATATATCACTAAATACAAACACTACTTGAATCGATTGCTAATCAGTTCTTTTGGATTCGTGCATGGTAGTAATAAAATTTTTGACCAATCGCCCCAAAATACCCACGTGAGCGCAGAACAAAGACACGCTCTGTATCCATATGTACAAGTAAGTATTCTCCCCCTGGAATTCCAAAAGATACGCCGGTAAAAGCCATGCCCCCTGAGCTATCAACCAAATTACCGAGAAAACCACCACCATTCTGGGGGAGAATTTAATCTGCCAGATACAAAGCGGCAAAAGGCCCATTATCCACACGAAGTATTGCGAAGTGACCACTTTGTTGTATATCACGAACACCACGGTCTCCGATAGTATGGCGAAATTCAAACAGTACCTGTTAAGGCCGAAATAAATCGAGAGGAACAACATCAATATCAACGAGGGTAAATTCATCAAGAGCGGTTGCCAGATGGTTATTGCCCAATAGTCGAATTTAATCCAAGCGGCTAGATACTGAAGGTAAAAGTACAACGAAAAGTTGTGCTTAAAATCGACCCTCATGAAATGATATATAAGCGATTCGTATAAGAATTGATATCCGTACAACCAGTAGAAAAGCCCCGTTAAAACCGCCAACGATACTGCGCTACCAAAAACGAACCTTAATTGATTGATATTGGGAATAATGTACCACAAATTCTCTCTTCGAAATATGGAAGTCTTCGTTTTCTCTATCTGATTCGAATATTTCTTCAAGAGATGTTTTTGTTTATTCTTAAGGTTTTTCCCGGAAACTATAGTCCTAGCAACTTGATGATCAACCTTGATATAATACGAAAACTCACTTAAATACATGTAATACGTTAAACTATAAATAACGGGATATAAGCGAAAATGTACCGAAAAACCGTGCAATAAACCGACGGCGAAGGGATTACTTTTTGTTTGTAGACAGTAGGCTGTGGAAATCACTAAAAAACAAGCTAAGGAGTCTGAATTTCCTCTAGTCGATATGGCCAGGGTCATTGGGTTGTAAAGCCATAAAAGCATAGCTCTGTGTCCCCAAAAAAATGCTTTTTCCTCGCCTGCCTTATTTGATTGATACTGGCACCACTCAGAAACATTGTGTTGAACCAATTTCCTAATTAAACAAGCTACCAATATATCTACTGTACAAAAAAATATTTTCCCAAAAGCTGGATGAAGGTAGATGTTTGGAGTCAAAAAATAAGCAATCAATGGGGAATACCTGAAAGTCTTCCGATTAAAAGGTGAATTATTTTCAACTACATGTCGTGCTGCATCAGTAAAAACTTTATAATCAATATCGGTATATTGTACATCAGACGATTGGTCATGCAATATGCCATAAAGAACCAAACACAATCTAATTATACTAGCACAAATAAGATGTGTAATAGTATTCCTATTAATAAATTTATATAATAAAGTTTGATGCATATTTTTTTTCATTTTCACTGGTTTGTAACTTAAATGCGAGTCTTTAATTCTGTGGCGGCTTTTTGCAGGCAGTTTTTGAAACCAGTAAATTCTTCCAAACAATTATTCTTGCTTAGATTATCATGCTTCAAAACACATGTAGCATATGTACTGGCTTGTTTACTGCACTTCCCAAAAATAGCTGGATAATATCTGAACCGATATTTAGCTTTAGCAACTGATTCCATCATTTGATTGCTTTGATGTTCAAAACCAAAAAGTAAGTATGAGAAAACTCTCAAGTAATATACTTCGAATAATGTTATGCAAAATTGTAGTTTTCTGAGGAAATAAATATCATTGCTTTATCTTATCTTCTTTCGCAGTATCAATTCCACCGCAAACGTAACTTTTCTCTTTCCATTTACGACAACATTCACGCATATCTTCTATAGCATACTGGCAAGCTGATTCTTGAAATTTATGTTCTGAAATGTCGCAGAATTATATAATTATTTTTAAACCATTCGATCAGGCTAATACCTTTTAAGCAAGCTTGAATCTTACAGGCAAATACTTTACAAGGATCAACCACAGGCATTAAAGTAAATAAAAAAATTAAGTATTATTTTTAACTTTATATCTGATAAAATTGAAGTTGTTGAGATATAAAATTATGACATAACCTAAAAATTAGTGATGGGAATAATCGAGCGAGACCCATCAAAACATTCGATTGTACCAAAATATTCTATAAGTAAAAAGTAGACTACTAAAAATAGTAAAAAGTAAAATAATTCATGAAGTAAAAATACACATTCTACGCGTTTTTGTGAATTCTTTGTTGTAGGGCAATTAGTTAATTCTAAATTATATTAATTTGGCAAGCCCCAATTCATGATTAATTTTGTAACAGTGTTAAATTATACAGTGTTTCCTTAGGTTTCTAGATTTCTCATATTTTTTATATCATATATTATTACCCTTACTGGGATCATTTTCCTTTGTCGGATTTTATACTCTTGTCCAGGACAATCACAAACTTAAATTTCTAACATGCCCCAACACGATTCGAACCCGCGGATATCGCAACAGCAGCAACAACTATACTTGTTTTGACTGATATTGTTTTATTATTAAATCATAGTATTTAAAAATTTCTAATAACTACCACTGCATCTTTTAGTAAACTTTCTTTCGTTTTATATAATTTATTATTATTCTTGTATAGTTTAGGTAAATTATCAGTAATCAATTAGCAGTAATCAATCAATTAATAACACCCATAAATGATTATTAAAAATAGATAGAATTCCTATAATCCACGATGTTAATAAGACGACAAAAATTAGTAATTATAAAAATAAAAACCAATAAGTTCCTTAAAAATTATTAATTTATTAATTCGATGTTTCCCAACATTACTACCAAGGTATATAATAATGAGTTATATCGACGGATTAATTAATACATTTCTAGTTTTTTTATAACGTACAGCTAACATTGATTGAAATACTACATAAAGAACAGAGTTGAAATATATATTTATAAAATTAAGAGATACGCAAATAAATAATTTCAATAGTTCAGTTATATCGACATTTTTAGGGGTTATGTCAGACATTTGTTAGCTTTATGCAATTTAAGTTATGTCTTTAAAATCCTGTATTTCTCCTTGTTACAACATATTTCGATCGACGAATCTCTTATATTTGGTGACTGTAAATAAAAATATATCTAGATGTTTATTCAAAAAAATTAATACTACCTATATAGTACAGCAAAAATATGCCTCGCATGAAGCAAATGCAAAGAAACAAACACAAGGCCCTATAGAAATATATAATGGGCCTCTAACACCACACATAAAAGCCGTAAAGGTGAGAATGATATGATTTTTTGATATAATATTCTATAAACATTATTTTAGTTATTTTCCCTGTCAAGTAGTATAATTGGAATTGTTGGACAACCCCTCTTGTATAAATCAGTTGTTTCAACAGGAAGTTTACCAATAATAATTGCTGGATATACCTTCATAGGCTTCTTTACATTTGTTACACCTATATTGTTACATTTTATTACAAAAAAATATGTCACCCAGTTAAATTATGATGAGGTCAAAGATACTTATATAGCAAAAACAGTAAACTTTTTCTGTATAACAGAAAAGGTAGAGGAATGTATTTGTAACACTTACTTCAGAACTAAAATAATATTTTTTAGACTGAATTTAAGGTAGATGATGTCAAGGTTCCAGATGTTCCCGGAATGTTCACATCAATGCATATAAAAGGTAAACCTTTATTTATGGACCCAAGAACGTTTGAAGAACCAGAACACTATAGGAGAATAATGGGTTACGATAAACCAATAGATTTCAAGTTATACGAAAATTCCGAAGAAAAAAAATGAGAGTTTTTGTAAATAGTAATTTGTTTCTATAATTTATAAAAATATAGATATTTGTTTCCAATAAGTTTTTATTTCATCAATTTTTTTAAAGAATACAGCATTATATGTGAAAATTGGATTAAATTCAAATCACTGTATAAAAGTTACATGGATGTGATTAATCTTTAAATCAAATTAAATAAATCTGATATCCTTTTGATTAATTAGATTAGAACTAGGGGTATAAAGTATAATGGTAGGGACGCTGTCTAGTGCCAGTTAGTTAAAAGTAACAAAAAATGTGTTAACATGGATTTTTATAACTGGACCAAAGGGCCTTATCCCCAGGCAAGGTAATAAACTCTATTCATTTCTCGCAAACAAGTGAAAACATTTTGTTAGAGTTTTTGACGCAAAGATCCAGCACACTCTGGGATGGAACTTAAACCCGCAGGATTTAGTTCACATCCCGGAACATTGGCTGAGTTATCCGGAACCCGACAAAAGTTTGCATCTTCTGTTAGGAATGGTGTACGCATTCTTCTTCATCGCAGCCATCATTGGCAACGGCCTGGTGCTATGGATTTTCACCACGTGAGTATGGAATCGTTTGTTTCCCGATCAAGAGTAACCGTATTTTTCTAGATCGAAACCATTGCGAACGGCGTCCAATATGTTCGTAGTAAACCTGGCCTTCTGTGATTTCGTGATGATGTTGAAGGCTCCGGTGTTTCTTTACAATTCGATGCATTACGGTTTCGCTACTGGCCATCTCGGTTGTCAGATATTCGCGGGAATGGGAACAATCTCAGGAATTGGTGCTGGTAAATCCTTAAATGCAGGAATATTAAGCTGTTCAATAAGTTTTGTCGTTCAGGCTCTATTATCTCAATTTCTAATAGTTATCGCGTTTCCTTCAGCATAAACATCCTAGATTATTTGTTATTAAAAAAAATATAACAGTTACTAGAATCCGAGATAAATAATGACTCGTGGTTGGACGAATTTATAGCACGGGAGCTAGCAATGTAGATAAAACAAGAATTTCAGGTAAGTTAATCTTTTGACATCTGATTTCCTTCACTTTCTCGGTCAGCAACCGGTCCATCTGACTGGCGGCAGGAGTTGAGTTTACCAGTACGCATCGTATCTGTACAGGTAAAAATACTCATTTTCTAAATTAATTAAGAATGGATAATTTATTTTAGTGATTTTTGATAGGCTTCACAAAAATATTTAATTCACTGCCAGACATTTTTATAATTGTGTATAATTTGCTAGACGATATTTTTATTTATAAATTTTTTTTATATATTATTTAACACTGATTAAGCCCTGAAAATAATATCGGTATGTTGAAAGAGTGCTGTGTCAGTAGGGGTGTCGGTCAGCTAGAAAAATATTTTATCGATATTTTTAAAAAATATCTATGTATTCATTTCGATATTAAAAAAAATGTCGATTTATCGATATATTGGAGAAAAAAATATATCGATATTTTTTACAATATACATGGATATTTTTAATAAATCCTTACAATTAAGTACAGAAATTACATTTTTTAATAATGTTAAAGAAATGTACCTTTTTTTTTTGAAGAAATATCGAAAAATATTGGTCAAAAAAATATGGGCTAAAAATATTGATATATATCGATGTTAAGCCTATCAAAAGTCATTAAAGAAATTATCCACTTTTTGAATTAATTTAAAAATTGAGTATTTTTACCTGCACAGATACAATGCGCTTACCTGAAATTCTCTCTCAGAAACGTTGCTAGCTCTTGGATTATTATTGTCTTGTTTACACTTTGCTTGCTGTTTTTTAAAATAATTATTTAAATCCAACCATAGTGTAATATATAGAGTGTTAATACAAATAATTTCAGAATTGTTTTGCGTGGTCTGAGCAGAAAGGCGCTGAGAACGTCATTTCGCTGAATTTCATTGGTTAATTAAATTACCACTACAGGCACCTGTAATGAAAATATTTTATAAGGGGAGCATTTCATTGGTCGACGATTTCATACCTATCACGTGACTAACCTCTGACGTCACATTCTACTGAGCAATTAAATTTTAAATAAAACCAAAATGTAATTTTTCAAAAGCATTTATTAATATAGAATTCCGTACAAATAGAAATATTATATAGTATCAAAAGGCTAAAATATAAGAATTTATAGATATATAATGTATATAAATAAAAAATAATTAAATGTGGATATAAAAATTGCCTGAAATTTATTTGAAAACATAACATATCTCATAGCAAATATAATCAAAATTGTCTATAGCTCTTTCCCTTTTTTATATATTTTTAGTGCTATCAATTCAAATAAGATGTATTAAAATTTCTATCTTATTGTTCACTCATTCTGAAAGCAAAGCTGCACAGCTGAAAGTCTGTTAATATTTTACCTACTTGTTCAACACAAAAATGTATTGAGGCAAGTTATTATTATTTTTACAATGTTATTCCGAAAATTATGGAATGGATAATTAAAACAGTTAAATCATACGATATACGTCAGAATGGAGAAAACATACCAAAAAGTAATACTCTAAAGAACATCAAGAAAAAATTAAACCAGATATATTTCAAAATTACTGCTGTGCTCTTATTATGGTAAAATCGAGGAGTTAAGAAGACAGCTTAGGCATCTATTAACAATATAATAAAACAAGCATGATAATGTCTTATTTATAAAATCAAGCTCACCTTGTTGAAAAAGTTATCTCGGTTAAGGAGCCTTAAACCGAAATATTAATTATAAGTATCTTGACCAATATACATTTGTTTTAAGTAAATAAACCCCTTCAAAATAATTAAGTTTTAAATTGATGGCACTTTATAAACAACTTTTTAAAGATTAACAAAAACTTTTCATGTAGTATAATTACATTTACCTTCAATCTAATTTTACCATTTGGACTCATTTGGACACATTTTGGATTTAGAGTGTGGGTAATATGTTCATAATTTCTTCTGTTATATTGCTGTAAATAATAATATATATGAACACAAATGCTTTATATACATAATTGTATACGTACCAGGTAAAAGCAATGCTAAGTCACACAAATCCTTAATCTTGCTAAGAAAACTACGTCCGATTGTTATTTCTGCACGAACACTGGATACACAACACTTTTGAGAATGAAGATACATTAAAATCGAATAATAGCGATTATATTTAAGGCACAAGAATGCGAATCGTAGTTTATATTAGACACACAAAAATGTCGTCGTAAACAAACTGGAACAAACAATGGCGTTATAGAAATGAACCAATCAAATGCCTTCGTAGGCCAATTCAAATGAACCAATCAAAAAAGTGGTCTCAGAGCCGCCATTGAATGGACCACACAAAACATTTCCTCGATTTTGCCTATTTAAGTTAAACCTCTATATTTACTCTATGAATCCAACTATGAATGATAAATATTATATTACTTTTTGTTAATAGCATATATTTTCGTTAAATTACATAATTACTTTTTTGGGAGGTATTTATTTTTTCCAATTAATTCTAATTCCATCTCTAATTGAAGACAAAACTTACTAAACAGCTTATTGTTGTATTTTGTAAACGTAATTGTTGAATTATTGAAGCTACTACAAACGCTGCTATAGCTTATGACAGATACACGACAATTACAAAACCTTTCGATGGTAAAATCACCAGGACCAAGGCCTTGATAATAATCATATTTATTTGGTGTTACATTATCCCATGGTTGGCGCTGCCACTTACTGAAGTTTGGGGTAGATACGTGCCAGGTAGATACCACAAAAATGTTAACTAATGATTTGGTTAAATAATTCTCATAAATCGATATTTTAGAGGGATTTTTAACCGCCTGTACATTTGATTATCTCACCAGAACATTTGACAATCGACTGTTCGTTGGTACAATATTCACTTTCTCCTATGTGATGCCTATGTTGATGATCATCTACTTTTATAGTCAGATTGTTAGTAAGGTTTTCAGTCACGAAAAGGCACTTCGCGAACAAGTAAGTTTTATATCATGTTACCATTGATTTTGATGAATGTTTACAAATTATTAATACGCACAGGCAAAGAAAATGAATGTAGAATCGCTTCGAGCCAATCAACAGAACTCGGAATCCGCCGAATTGCGAATAGCCAAAGCGGCGATAACGATCTGCTTTCTCTTCGTGGCCTCCTGGACTCCATATGCCGTTCTGGCCTTGATTGGTGCCTTTGGAGACCAAACCCTACTTACTCCCGGGGTGTCGATGATACCTGCTTTGAATTGTAAACTGGTGGCTTGCATTGATCCCTACATATACGCCATCAGTCATCCAAAATTCAGGTTTAACACTTTTAAAAACTAAAATGTTTGGTTTGTTTTCGATAATACAAGTATTTCGGTACTTATGGCTAATTACGGTCGGATCTACCTCCTAAAACATAGAATAGAGAGACTTAGAAGCGCATGTCCCATGTAAAAATTGGTTCTAAGTTACGCTCGGAATCCCCGTGTGAGGGCGCTTGCGCATGCGCCCTATAACAGTTAGGCACGGCGGGATATTTAAAAATATTTAGCGGGGATTTCAAAAATTTGAACAGGAAAATCTATTTCTATATAAATTATTTATATATAAAAAATCTATTTGAACATATTTTATTGAAATATTAAAATTACATTAATTTTCCTTGACCATAAAAGACATTGACGTAATCACAGAGATTACTCAAAACCAATGCACTGATCTTATCTTTTCTCTAATATTTAAAACAAACATTAAAATAAGATGATATAACTATTAATAGTTCTGTTGTTTTATCTTTTAAAATCAACTAAAGTAACAACCTACCTAAATTGAGGTATATTTCATCAAATATGACAACTGTAGTTCTGTCTATTCGTTCAAGTTTCTGAACTGAACCACTAACCAAAATTAGAGGTACTCCAGCAGCAAAAACGAACCTTATTCAGCATCTGTATTAATGTTCTTTTAGAAGGCAAGCAGAATATCTTCGATAACAGCTTATATCTTCTGCCACTGCATGTCAATAAGGATAAAGTCATTGTTTTTTCATCCAACCTGAAACGAAGCTGATAAGATAGGCTGAGTTATCCGTAAATAATCTGTAAAGGAACATATAAATGTAATATCCAGTTTAGGACCTCCATTATCTGATAATAAACATAAGTTTCTTATTATATACTTACTTCTGGGTATTATTGGGGTAGAAGAATCTCCTATATATCTGTCACAGGTTGAAGGCTCAACCTCAATAGCTTAAAACTTCTGTGATTGTAATATTGCCTTTGGGGGCATATTTTCCTTGCCTTATAGTAAAGGTAAAGGATCTGTCAATAAATACTATTTAATTATTTCAATGCAATAAATCATAACAAAATAATTATTGTTTAAATTACAAGTAGGAATTACATCTTGTTTCAGCCATGGCTTTCCACATTTTGGTCTAGTCTTCATCTTTAAAATAATTACAAACTTTCCTGGACCCACATAGGAGATCATAAAAAGATCCCATTAAGGTTTTCTTTCTATTGCACTAATAAACTAAAATACACAGAATAATCTAAAATAATTGTTAAATATATATGAAAACACATACTGAAAAATATGTGGCAAATAAACACCACAAATTATATCACCCAAAAATGGCCGTTAACTGCTTAGGTTAAAATTATTAATAACGAAGCCAAACGAGAGAGATACACACATATAGCTATTGCATTTTTCATTTACATTTGGCCGCGTAACGGGGATTCCGAAAAGCTTAAAAGTGGGACTTGATAATTCCTTATAAGTTTCACTTCTATATATCTGTATTCTACTGTTTTATTCTCTCTATTCAAGGTTTGACACTACCGTAACTGCCAATGTCAAGAATGGTAATGTCAATATTCAAAATAACGCGTAATTTGAAATCAAACCGACAGATGGTGCATTATATATCATTCTTAAACAAATCTAAAATCTATTTCAACAGATTGGAACTGCAGAAGAGGATGCCGTGGTTGGCTATCAAAGAGAAGGAAATCAGTGACTCCCAATCAGTGACCTCCCAACAGACTACAACTCCTTCAACGGCTCCAGCTTAAATTACCCTATCGAGGAATCAACTCTACAACAACTACGCAATGTTAGGTTTACGATATTCGTCGTAGAAATTATGATTTATTATTGTTTAGTTTATTTTTTTTAGAAGCAAATATATTCAATCAGAATGACGTTTAATTTCATTTCAAACATTTTTTCTCCATTCACTAAACAAAATAAAAACAAATGTATTATATCTTCAATTCAAAGCAATATATTTTTAATTAAGTACTTACCTTAAAGAACAGTGATATTTTTGATCAACCAATCAAGTGATATTTTTGATCAAATTTAAAATTAAGTACCGATTTTAAAGGTTTATTAAAATTTGTATTTAATTTATTCTGAAAAATTATCGAAAAATATCGGCCAAAAATAACTATACTGTTTCAGAAAATTTCGATTTATCGATATTTTTTTGCATCCCTAAGAGCTACGTCTTGCGATTTGTTGTCAGAAATAGTTTTAGTTCCCAGACTTGTTGATTTAGCTCATTTACGTTCCATGTTAAAATTCTTAAGAACGAATTGCTCCTTTTTGTTTTTCTTTATCTTGTTTTAGGATGTTCCGAATTTTTCCAATTTTTCTACTCTTTTTGCTAACTGACTGGTATTGTGTCGCATTTCGATCTGAAAATCACCGAGCAATTTTATCATGCCGAGTATGGTTACTCGTTGGTTACAGTTTCCTTTGTTTTTATTTGGATTTGTTTATAACTAGATCTTTTAGCGTCTTATATAATTTTAGCCGATAAATAACATGGCGGTTTCTTCAAGTTTTTTGTTTCTTCTTTAATTTTTTTTTCAAAAACAGATGGCTTTGCAAAGTTTTAAACTTTGTCAGACAACTTTATGTGGCTGAAACTTTGGTACATCCTTTTTTTGCTACGCTATTAAGTTACTTTCGGGATTGATTTGTTTGATGTTTGCCAGCATACTTCACAGATCTAGGTTGCCTACTGCGGAAACGTTTAGTATGACCAAGCTACTGACAGTTTGTGCATTGAAAGATACTATTATTTTTATTCGAGAGTTCGGCTTTTATACGACAGTCTACTAAATGTTTTATGTCATAAATCGTTTTGTTGCTATTGTTCTGTACCATATCTACGTAAAACATCGGTAAGGTTTTAGAAAGTTTTGCCATTATTCCTGTCCTGAGCCTTTAATTCGTTTTTGATGCCTTCTTAATTTGTTTTTGCATTCACTTTTTAATTGTTATGTAAAGAATTCTAATTTTTTAAATGGATTATTTGTCATCACTTTATTTTGCTTTGTAGCGACATTGAGGTATGTCGAATTTTACATCTTAGAATAACAGCCTATAAAACACCCAGAAAATATTATCCCAGATGTTGAAGACGTGTGGGATGCCAGTGGTGACATCTAGTAAACGATAACGAAGATCTGGCAACCCCGAGACGTTGATCTGGGATATCATTGAAGGGTAGTTTAGATAATTCAGTTGCTGACCATCGTTCAGCCCAGACGTGCAACCATCGACTGCTCAAGCGTCTCTTCAGGTAACACTGCGCAGCTCACCTTTTTATCCATTATATTTCACCAAGCCATAAACACGCAAAGCTTCATTTAAATGAGATGTTTCTTTATATTTATATAATTTATATTTCGTTAGTAACAGTAACATTATTTGACAGAATTTTAAACTATACTTGGTTAGTGGCTACTCCCTTTATTTGTGTTCTGAGCAATAAGTTATGGATCAATTAATAAAATAATAACCATAATTTGACACACTCTAAAGCTCCAGTATAATTGAGAAAACAAGCGGCGTCAATAAACAAAATAGAAATAACCGAATAACATTCTCAATTTGTAGTAAAATTAAAAACCAACAAAAATAATAAAAGCAACTAAATCACGTTTTAATATTGTAGAAAGTACTATCCATAGAGTAATATATAGTCTATTCCAAGTTTTTTTCCAAGATGTTTAATGTATTGCCTGTCGCAATTTGTAAATTCTTTCAGAATCGGACAATATTTTCTTTCTTATTTTATTCTAGTTAAAAAAGAGAGATAACGCTGTCTGATAAGTTCGAACGTGAAACCGAACTCGCCTGTCGAAGTCGTCCGGTTGTCAAACGTACACCAAATTATTTACTCTAACCCATAAACTATTATACCTGTGTTCTTAATTTCATGCATTAGATGTACTACTATGTACTCAAAATAAACTATATATATGTGATAACATTTTTGTTTCATTATTTTATATAAACGAGAATTTTGTTGTATATCAAGGCCAAACTGAACTAAAATTCAAGAGTTGATGCGGCAACATTGCGACATTTTGACGTCACAAATTTAGATATAGAGTGTTAACTTAATACATATAATTTCAAATTGTTTTGCATGGCCCTCAGCCGGAAGACGTTGAGAACGTCATTTCGCTGTATTTCATCGGTTAGTTTAAAATACCATTATATGGACCTGTAAAGAAAATTTTTTATGAGGAAAGCCTTTCTTTGGCTGAGGATTTCATACGTATCACGTGATCAATCTCTGACGTCACATTTTACTGACCAATTAAACTTGAAATAAAAGTCAAACGTAATTTTTAAAAACAATTTATTAAAATAGAATTCTATATGAATAATAGGTCGAAAGTCCCCGGCTTGACACAGAGATGGCGCTATTAGAATTAAATTCATACGTTTTTTAGTTAGCTCTAACCCTCAAAAAATACGTGTATAAATTTGACAGCTATCGGATCATTTAGTTTGTGAATTATAGTATTTTGAGCGAAGCAACTTTTGTTATTGTAAAAAAAATTATAAAAAGGAATTTCGCGTGTTGATAAAATATTATTTTTTGAAGGGAAGAAAGTACAGTACAGTACAGTTGAAGCAAAAACTTGGTTTGATGCCGAGCTTCCGGACACTGCCCCAGGAAAATCAACTATCAAGGATTGGTATGCTAAGTTTAGATGTGGTGAAATTAGCACCGAAGACGATGAACGCAGTGGACGCCCAAAAAAGGTGGTTACCGACGAAACATTAAAAAAATTCCTCTAAAGGTATCAACTGAACGTGTACATCATATCATTCACGAATATTTGAGTATGAGAAAGCTCTGTGCAAAGTGGGTGCCGCGCAAGCTCACTTTTGGTTAAAAACACAGACGAGTTGATGATTCGGAGCAGTGTTTGAAGATGATCAAGCATGATCAAACCCGAGTTTTTGCGTCGATATGTGACAATGAATGAAACATGGCTCCATGATTTCACTCCGAAGTCCAATCGACAATCATCCTAGTAGACTGCACACGATGAACCCGCTCCAAAGCGTGGGAAAATGCAACACTCTGGTGGCAACAACAGCTGGCAAGGTTACGATGTGTGAATTTTGGGATGAACATGGAATAATTTTCATTAACTACCTTGAAAAAAGAAGGGCCATCAACAGCGATTATTACATAGCGTTATTGGACCGTTTGAAGGACGAAATCGCCGAAAAACGGACGGATTTGAAGAAAAAGAAAGTGCTGCTTCACCAAGACATTGCACCGTGTCAAAAATCCATGAATTGGACTTCGAATTGCTTCCTCATCTACTATATTCTCCAGATCTGGCCCCCAGCGACTATTTACTGTTCTCAGATCTCAAAAGAATGCTCGCTGGGAAGACATTTCCGTCGAATGAGCATGAAACTGAGGCCTATTTTAAAGCAAAGGACAAATTGTACTACAAAAATGTCTTTAATGCTATCAATTTAAATAAGATGTTTTAAAGTTTCTATCTTTTTGTTCCCTCATACTGAAAGCAGAGCAGCACAGATGAAAGTTTGTGTCTGTTAATATTTTATTTACTTGTTCAACATAAAAATGTATTGAGGCAAGTTTTAATTATTTTTACAATGTTATTGTGAAAATTGTGGAACGGATAATTAAATGGTTAATTGTATGATATACGTCAGAATGGAGGAAACATACCCAAAGTATATAATATACTTCATGGTCCTATCGAATCAATAGATAAACTCGTAACCATGGTATTAATAAATCTATATAGCGAAATGGCATCAGGTGTTATCGAATGTTGTCCTGTCATATACGTTTGATTAAAAAAGAGATTTATATATTTTAATTAATATGGATCGCGATAAAGACTTTAATCTTAACGCTGGTGGAGATAGTTCTTCGGGTTCGCTGAGGTCCAGGGAGAGCTTGAAAGGAAATATCAGAGAGATGATTGCCGGAGGATTATTGTGCCGCCCACCAAAACAAGCAATGGGGTAATAATAACTGTTTAATAACACTAACAGTTATCAAAATGAAGAAGATTTTTTTCAGAGTGAAAACGGATGATCACGTGCCCTTTTATACACCTCACAAAAGATTACTAGAGAAAATAGAGTACAAAAAAGAGCTTCCCGAACCATTGGTAACTATATACAGACACAAAATATTAGTATAATAAATCTATAAACTTTTTAGACTGGTTTTAAAAAAAGACAAGAAGATTTGTTGAGCAAACGCAGGAAACTACCTCCAATTCCTTCGAAATTAAGTGTTCCGATTCTATCAAAGCGAGGTAAATTATTTTATGTTCAGTTTACATTTGGATATTGTTTAATGTTTTATCGTTGCATTCAGATAGTGACATCTTAAGCACCACCACTAACGTCACCTTCCAGGGAACTCAGAAATATAGGTATGACAGTTGACGTTTGTCCATAATGACTGTCCATAGAGTATATATAGAGGTTTTACCATAGATTATATATACAGGTTTAACTTAAATAGGCGAAACCGACGAAATGTTTTGCGTGGTCCGTTCAATGATGGCTTTGAGGCCACTTTTTTATTGGCTCATTTCTATAACGGGATTGATTGTTTCGGTTTGTTTACGACGCCATTTTTGTGTGTCTGATAAAGTAAAATCTGCATTTATATGTCTTAAATATAATCACTATTATTTGATTATAATGTATCTTCATTCTCAAAAGTGTTGTGTATCCAGTGTATGTGCGGAAATGAAAAACCAGAGGTAGTATTCTTTGGAATAAACAATCCAAGTTAGCTAGATTGAGGATATGTGCGTGTGAGTTACTTAGCGTTGCTTTTATCTGGTGCGTATACAATTATTTATATAAAGCATTTGTATTCATATAGATTATTACTTACAGCATAATGCAACAGAACAAAACATGAAAATATTACCCTTGAAACTTGAAAACCAAAATGTGCCCAAATGAGGAAATGATAAAATTACATTGAAGGTAAATGTGATTATACTACATGAAAAATTTTCGTTACCCTTTAAAAAATTGTTTATAAAGTGCTATCAGTTAAAAACTTAATTATTTTGAAGGGGTTCATTTACTTGAAACAAATGTATATTGGTTAAGATACTTATAATTAATATTTTAGCTTAAGGCTCCTTAACCAAGATAACCTTTTCAACAAGGATGTTTAAAAAGTACATTAATACAAAATACAATAATACAATTTGTAAACCTACAAGATGAGCTTGATATTATAGACAAGAGATTATCTCATGATTGTTTTATTATATTGTTAATAGACCCTTAAGATGTCTCTTTAACTCTTCGATTTTTTCTGTTGCTGTTGTATATCATACAATTTAACCGTTTTAATTATCCGTTCCACAATTTCCACAACAGTAAAATGTTAAGAGACATAGACTTTCAGCTGTGCTGCTCTGCTTTCAGTATGAGGGAACAAAAAGATGGAAACTTTAATACATCTTATTTAATTTGATAGCACTAAAGAAATTTGAAATGGGAAAAACACAAAAACAATTTTGATTATATTTGCCGTGAGATATCTTATGTATCCAATTAGATTGCAGCCTTTTTATATTCTCGTTTAATTATTTTGTATTTATATATTTATATTTCATTGTTTTTTATTTATACATTATATATATTCATTATATATTTATATTTTAGCTTTTTAATATTTTATAATATTTGTATTTATGTAGAATTTTATTTTAATAAATGATTTTGAAAAACTACATTTGGGTTTTATTTCAACTTTAGTTGGTCAGTACAATGTGACGATGTTGATCACGTGATGCGTATGAATTCATCGACCAATGAAATGCTTTCCTAATAAAGTATTTCCTTTACAGATAGACTAACCAATGAAATTCAGCGAAATAACGTTCTCAGCCCCTTCCTGATGAGACCACGCAAAACAATTCTGAAATTATTTGTATTAAGTTAACACTCTATATATTACTCTATACTACTGTCTTAATAAAATAAATTTTAATTGATAGTCCTTTCAATAAAACAACTACCACATATAGTCCATTCAATAAAATAGGTAACTAACGTCATGTAAATTAATGGTGTCAAAACGTTGCAATGTTGCCGCATCAAACCCAGTTTTAGTTCATATTAGCTTTAACATATAACTGATAATCTAAATACAGAAATAAAATAATGGAACAAAAATAATGTTATCAAATGTAATTGATTTAAATAATAGTATACTGAACTCTTTTCTACACTCAACTATGAGGTAGAGTTTTAAAAGCGTTTTTTAATGTAGTGGGTATCCCCCTGAAGGCCTGATCCACCTATGTAACCATTCTATATCCAAGTAATGTATTTTATTTTCATTATAGAGAATATTTACCTTTTACGTTTAGTCCTTGTTTCCTTCGTGGCAATGGTTTCTTACCAGATCATTTTAATATCACTGTATTTCTCCTTAGTTTATTCTGTTACTATATATCTACATTTTTCTTGATAAAACTAGATTTAACCACTACATTCTCCCTAGTACATTTGCTATATCTGCAAAACAGTTCCTTCAACAAGTATTCCTTCTCTCCTCAAACATTTTAACCAAATGCTCATATTACACACAACTGATCAATCACACAGTTATCCTATATATTAATTTTTAGTTATTCCCATTGTCAATATTAGATCATAATCTCATATCCGAAAAATGTCATTCAGTCACTGCCACTTTTTGAGTCGCTATTCAAATTAATAACTAAGCTGCTAATTTCCATAATATCTAGCACTTGTCCAAACTATGTAATACTATTGCTATCATTTGTCAATTTCTTTTTCACAATGTCTGAGTGAGTTCATCCAAATGAAAGGTTCCACATATCCAGCCAGTTCTTGCTTGCATGTCATTCTCGACCTGCATGTTTATTATAATAATTCTTTTCCACATCCCATCCCAAGACATAGTACTCTGTGGCCACATTATTCAGCCTTCTGATCTACCATGTATCTTTTTTCAGGCCTATTTCTAAAAAAGTAAATTACATAAAATGCAATTTAATTTATACTTACCGAGTAACAATTTAAAATAGCGTGGTTTCTCCAAAACTTAATTTCTATTGGGTCTTTTCCATGAGTGTACTATGGTATAATCCTATGGTATTGTCCATAACAAAAACTGATGGCTCCACCTGGTTCTGTATGAGCTATTTCTTAAACCAGAACAAAACCAAATTATACTTCTTTTCTCTCCATGGTAGTCGCCTTTGGAATTTCAGGAAAACGCTAACTCTGCGTCTGGAATAAAACCAGTTCCTGTTTCAAGCACGATGAAACATATATCTGCAATGAATTATTAATAAATATTCTGACTAAAAAAACCTAATCAAATGTTACTGTAACGTTGCTTAAGCTATCTTTATTATCATCTTGCCTTGAGTGACCCCCCACTGTTAAATTTTGAAATTTTCAATCTTCCTTGACTTTTGTTATCTGCTTTGCAAAATTGTAATCCTCTAAAATCAATGGCTGGAAGCTTCATTAGACCTGTTTATGACTTATCTTTACACAATTTAAATCTTATGTTTCCTTATAATGTATGAAGGAATGTTTTATATCCCTCAAAGAGCCTCACAGAATATCCTTGAGTATTCTGTGGGTACTTTTCAAATAGTTTCCGCTGAAATAGTTAAAAAATAATGATTATTTTTATACATTTTACATATATGAATTTTACAATTTTACGAACTACTTTTGGCAACATATTTTTTAGTCTATTCAAAATAATAGTGAACTCACGTCATTACGATGTCGAATGTATTTCCCATGGCAGTTTGTAAATTCGTTTCTGAAATCAGACAGTGTATTTCTTTCTCATTGTATTCTAGTTAAAAAGAGACATAATACTGCCTGATATGTTCGAACATATAACCGAATCAACCTACAGAATCCGCCTGGTTGCCAAATGTCTGCAAAATTCTTCAAAACATTAGTGATAATAATTATAGGTTATAAACCAGCAAACATTATTCTGACGTTTTGCTTGTTTTAATAAATTTTTAAAGCGTTGCTTATAATTACTCTGATTGAAAATGCTGAAGTCATTAGATAGTCAGAATCATAAACAACGTAATATATATATATATATATATATATATATATATATATATATATGTATATATATATATATATATTAATTCATTATGTCAAAGCCATAATGAATAAAACTCACTTAAACATGATGCGGCAACATTGCAACGTTTAGTATGTCATAGAATGGACTATACGATGTGCGTTGATGTTGGTATATTGGAAGAACTACATTATGATTTTATATATTTTTTATTTTAGCAAGTTAAAAAGACAAAAACTTATATCCACCAAACTATCAGATGTGGCAGATCAGGAAGAGTGTATAGAGAAGATGAGAAAATCCACCGACGGATCGTTTATCTACATGACGTATGCGGTACCAAAAAGTTCTGAGTTATTCAATCCTTATATGTTAAAGTAGTTGATCACTGCCTACCTTGATAAGAGATTTAATGCAGACTTTCGCCTTTTAGGATAGTCACGTATAAAGATGTCGATAAATTAAATTTTTTCACTATGAGTGCGAAGGGTGTGCTACAGCATATCGGCAGCGAAGTTATTTTCACCTCGCTGGACAAATGGGAGGCCGAATATAAAATGTACAAGAGATTAATGCAAATCAAGATCTTCAAAAACTTTAGGCTGTGGAAAGTAATGACGGTTGCTGGAATTATATTTCCATTTAATTAATGCGCGGGCGATTTAAGGGATTTTACGTATGGAGGAAGAACATAATTTATCATAAGTTTATCACGGCTCAGAAGAGTCTGGCTGAGAACATGTTCATACTAAACCCGCTACTGAGGCAGGGCTTACTGGATATCCAGTACATGTGCTATAAAATGGTAGAAATGTCTTTTGTGAATCTGAGTGAAAAAGAGAATATTTGGTTGTTTTACTTCATAGAAAATCAGGTAATGTTCAGAATTCAGAACTTATAATTTTTAGGTTAGCTTAAATTTTAATTTACCTTTTTTGTCATTGTTTTTGGCGCATCAAATAGGTGTTTCTCTACTGAATTTAATTTTAAAGCAAAATGTGGTCTAATGTAATCTATGTCTAATACTTTCTTATTAATATAAACACAACACTTGAACTTATTGTTGACTTCTTATAGTAGACGGGTATGCGCTGTTGCCAGTGCGAAATATTTTTTCTACTGCGATTAACTGCTACGAACTGCGAAAGTATAGTTCTTGAAGCAGACAGACATGTTCCAGACATGTGCATGAATTTGACTGGCGACGTTGCCAGTTCTTTTAAAATTGAAATTACAAATTAATCTAATTAACCTAAAATTTCCCTAGAATTCCAAATTAAAATTTTTAGAGACAATTTTCATCTCCTATAACAAAAATGTTATATGAAGACCGTTTTATAGAAATATTTAAATTAAAAATAATTTTGAAAGAAAAAATTTAATCAGTGTTTAAATCAATCATTGATTTATCTATCGCTGCCTACTATTTATAAAAAATATAACAGTATAATAATATATATATAAGTATAAGAGTATAAGAAGAAATAAATTATAAACAAGACATTAGAGCCAGTGCTAAGTTAAAACTAAAATGACTGCCATAGTTCATTCTATGCTACTTCTTGATCGCTTCTAAGTGGCAACATTGAAAAATAATGTGGAATCTGCTGAAGTTTATCGAATACTGGTTGTAATCATCTACAATTAGGCACGACCTAATTCTAATAGTTCATATTTTCCTTTTTATCATCTTCAATTGTAAGAGCAACGGTTTGACGTAATTTACATATTTTTTCAACTGTTTTTGTTTTAGATGGATAAATTAGATAACATAAAGGCTCAAATAAATGACTATCACAATCTGGCCAAGGAAATTGTCTCTAGAGCCTGCCACGGAGCGCTTTTAGCAAAGGGTTTCGTAGTAGATGAACGTTTGATAGACGAGGGCAAAGGTAATATGTCAAGCAAAGCCAGATGATATTCTGTGGGGGGTCCAATAACCGTAAATCTTGTTTACTTTTAGATCAGAAGCGGCGAAGGCAACACAAAGCTTCCTATATCGAACAAGCGAGCAAAAAGAAGTTTTGTGAACGTTTGGCAAGGTATAAAAATGAAATTTCAACCAATAATTACAAAAAAATATTTCAAATATCCGTAGTTACATCATGTTGGTCGATTATATGACTTTGAACATGCTGCATCGCCTTATCATCAACTCGGTCAACGAACTGAATAAGTTGTTTGAGAACCATTCTAAATACCTCCCCAGTCAGGAACAACTGGATGGTAGTGAATTAGATATCACTTTAGAGGAAGAAAGGTCAGAAGATGATCCAAAGGTAGTACTAGTTCGTTTGTTCATAGTTTGTAGTATATGTCTTCCTTTTTTACTGTTTTCTTTATAACATTTAAAATTAACCAAAGGTTTTAGTAATTGTAATTTTTAAACCTGTCATTTCTGACAGACGTCAAATACTTATAAATCGAAAGAAGAGTATTAAATGTTTTGTTTAGTTAAACTTCACTTCACTTAACAACCCGAATGTTTAGAGTTAAACTTCTCCTTGTCAATGAGTGAAACAGAAGCAGCTGTACTATATATATAGAATATGTTATTATAGTCTATTCAAAGTTGTTTTGTACATACGTCATCAAGATGTTTAATGTATTGCCTGCCTCAATTTTTAAATTCGTTTCAGAATCAAACAATATTTCCCTTCTCATTTTATTCTAGTTAAAAACAGGCACAATTCTGTCTGATTAGTTCGAACACGTAAACGAATGAGCCTGTCAAAGTCGTCCAGCTGTCAGACGTATGCAAAATTCCTGAATGCAATAGTGATAAGAAGTTATAACTCTAACCCATAAACCATTGCGGCTGTATCATTAACTTTAGTTATTAGATGTACTATAATGTTAAAATAAATTGTATTTGACATTTTTGTTTAATTATGTTATTTAGATTAGAATTTTGTTGCATATCAAAGCCCAACTGAATTAAAATTCACAGTTGATGCGGCAACATTGCGACGTTTTGACGTCACGAATTTAAATGATGTATGTACAAAATAACTTTAAATAGACTATATATACACTGCTATACTTGCTCTATAGGCATGGAGAATAAAAGTTAACGATAGTAAATCACTGCATATTGAATTCGCCTACAACCAAGCAGTTCATTAAATAAATATAAATAATCCTATATCCTATACAATAACAATTCTATGTACCTTGATATGAATCTTAACACAATACTTCGTTGTTGGAAGTAGCATATCAAAAAGAAAAGAGAACTAGAATTAAAAAACAAAAAGCGTATTGGTTATTTGGAAAAAAATCTCAATTATCCGTACATATTAAGTTTCTGCTGTACAAGCAGATGCTAAAGCCTATATGGCTTTAGCATCTGCTTTTACTAAATATAGTTAATTTGTTGTTCTGAGAGAAGTCACACAAACAAAATACAAGTATTTCAGGATAATGTCTTTAGAAGTATTGTAGATGTACCCAGTTATTATAGAAACCTTTATTTACATCGAGACCTTCGGATTTTAGCAGTCATAGAGCAAATTAAGAATACTCTACTAAGGAAATACTTAACTTTTATGTTAACACTTTAATTCTTAAACAACACTGAACTAGGACGCAGACTCAAGAGAGACAACCCATGTGCTCTTGTGTGCCATATACCCATGTGCTATATACCGAAGTGCATTAAATAGTAAACACTGAAAAGAGCCACTAAATTATTTTAATTCATTAGAGATCAAGTAAGGACCGATGCAATTCTAAATTGGTCTTCCTAAATAAACCGAATTTTAAGTCACTGCAAAGACAAATTGTAAGTTAATCGGTACTAATAACTAGTAATAATATATCCATAAGTTTTAAAAAATATTGCAATTTCTTAGGATGGGTTTATTTGACAGATGTCAAAGTAATTTATCGAAAGTCATGATCGAATTCGGGAGCAAGTGGTTTGGGTTTTTTTTTGCATTTACCTAATTGCCCCATACGCACTTTCAACTGTTGAAATCATACCTCACAGACAGACATTTTATTGGGTTATATCGTTTATTGGTTATATTAAACAGGGTGACCAATATACCGACCTACACATAATATATTTGGATGTTCCACAGGGCGGTGTTCTTGACCCATTGTTATATCTATTGTATACAACTGACCTACCGACCTCAAGAAACACTACTGTTGCAACATATGCTGACGATACAGCGGTTTTATCATCACACGAAGGTCCAATATCAGCCACAAGAAATCTCCAACTTCATCTTAACAAAGTCGAATTGTGGTTGAAAACGTGGCGTATCAAAGCAAATGAGACAAAATCTAGCCATGTGACATTCACTCTTTATAGAAGTACATGTCCCTCATTAAAATTGAATAATTATGAACTACAAGCAGACAATGTTAAATATTTGGGAATGCATTTCGATCATTTGACATGGAAAACATATAGTGACGAAACGCAAATAGCTTGGGGTTAAACTAAACCAAATGTACTGGCTGATAGGGCATAAATCTAAATTTTATCATTAGATATGAAGATTTTGCTGTATAAGTCAATACTTAGGCCGATTTGGACCTATGGTATTGAACTGTGGCATACAACTAGCAAATCTAACATAGATATCCTCCAGAGGTTTCAGAATAAAGTGTTGCGAGTCATCGTCGATGTACCCCATATTACGTGTCCAACAAACGTGATTCAGCGCGATATCCCCTTAAAACCCAGAACGAGTGTGATTCGAAGTGTTAGTGCGAAGTCCTCTAAAAGACTATTAGTGATTATTGGATTATTGGCAGATTGGAAAATAGGCTGTACAAAATTATTATACCACAAATCAATATAAAGTTCTTTATAATCCCAGCATGTGTCATTAACTTAACTACAGCGCCGTCTGGATTTTGCAGTCACAATTATTTTTAAAAACAAACAATTCAAAAATAAATCGACCTGTTTTGTCCGCAGCTGCCTCTTTTTGTTGCCAACGTCGTTCTGGAACTGGACAAGATCGAAATAGATCCCACCGTCGAGGTAGCGGAGAAGATCTTCAAACAGATATTCGATCTGTGGGAGCAGAACTGCAGCGACGTCAAGTCCCTGGTCGGCGACCCGTTCTACGCCCCGTTCACCACGTAACAATCACCAACAATTACCCAAAACAACGCCAATGACACGTATCTTGTTTCAAGGCCGGTGATCAACGAGAAAGTCGAAGACCGGATATGCGGATGGGGCCCCAGTTTCGATTTCTACCTGATGAAGGACCAGAAACTGATCAGGGACAAGCAAGAGATATTCAACTATTTCCGGAAGAACTATCGAGCAGCCCGCGACTACGTGAAGAGGTTCGAGAGCGTTCGACTGTTTTTTGCTGAGGATTCTGACGTGTCTGAGAACGACATTGAAAAAGAAACTGGTGAGAAATTGTGCCGGCCGATCTGTTTCGTCGTATTGAGGAGGAAATGAATTTTGACATTTTTTTTGTTTTCAGTTGTGGAACATTTTAGAAATATGTGCATCAGATACAACACGGAAATTGATATCGTGAACAGTATCGTTAAGACACAGCCCATGGGGCTTTTGTATTTGATGTTGGATGAATTTAAGGACGCTGCCATTCCGGAACCCACTAGATTATTGGAGATTGTTAAGAACGTAATACCATGGTAAGTAAATTAAACTTATAAGTATACCAATAAGTATACCAATAATCCAATAATCAGCTGGTGTTCCAATTTTCTGAAAACTACAAAGCTCTTAAAAAATTATATTTAATCCTTTGAAAATTCGCTTCAGTAAGTGATCTGCTGTAGAGCTAATCTAAATCTTATTCTAGATACTATTCTAACTTATTTTAAAGTATATCTTAATTTATTCTGAAGATTATTCTAACTTATCCCAGATAGTATTAAATCTCACTCTACTCTCTATTAATCAGTTCGTATGGTAGTTTATCTCGCATATTTAACTGTTGGACGAGTGCATTGGGGTGCACTAATAGTCTTTTAGAGTACTTCGCACTAACACTTCGAATCACGCTCGTTCTAGGTTTTAAGGGGTATCGCGCTGAATACGTTTCTTGGACACGTAATATGGGGCATCGACGATGACTCGCAACACTTTTTTCTGAAACCTCTGGAGGATATCTCAAGTTTAAAATTTGTTTTTATAATTTTTTTTTCATTTATTACATAACTAGAGTTGCTTCGAAAAATATGTAGGCAAATTAAGCTCGGAGGCAGACAAAAATTACTCGTTATGGAAAGAAACTCGGAGATTTAAAAGAGCAATTATTAATGACTGAAACAGTAGCTAGTAAAAAGTAGTCAATTACTGAACAGTCGATAGTCGTTTTCAGTCGATAGTTCCCAACGCTAGTTAATACCCTACACACATACCTCACATTTCAAAATGGAACCTTATTAAAAAATACTGTCATAGTTCTGTCACTCTATATTTCCCCCCGACATCATAGTTTCCTCCGCTTTATCTCGATGAAATAATTGAGTGATTATTAAGATTATTTTGTTGGAAGGATTGGCAAGGAAAAAGTCAACAGTCTGATCCAGAACGCTACCGAAACCGAGACCTACCTCCTCCAGGAACCCATAACCACCGTCGACTACGTGAAGTACCTCGAATATATCGAGGCATGCACCACGCGCGTCGACAAGATGGAGGAGGAACTCGACTATTGCAAGGAATTGTACGACATAACGGAAGAGTTTAGCATTTCGGTCGCTAAAGAGGAAGTGACCAACTACCTCGGTCTCAGCGTCTCCTTGGGGAATCTTCGAAATTTGGTGGACAAGAAGATTGAGGAAACTGGTCGAATAGTGAAGAGCTTCAACGACCAAATGAACAAAGACATCAGTGCTCTCATCTCTGAAGTTGGTGTGATAAAAGACGAGTGTATGGTAATTATAGTCAGTACAGTTCTCTGGGAGATATCTGACGAGTTCCTATTTCCTCTCAGCAACCATGGCTTTACGATATCGACTCCAACATCGGGGAGGTTACAGAGTTTTTGGTAGACTTGCATGATAGACTGATAGGTTGCCAGAAGCGCGCAGCTGAGTTCAAGAATTATCAAAAACAATTCCGGGTATGTATCGTTGTTTTTGTTCAATCTACTGATTGAAGATGCTTTACCGTATTACGTTTACTGACTTCCGTATTTTAGTTGGAAGTTTCCCGTTTCGATATGCTGGATGAGGTCATGAACGACGTCAAGCTCCGTATGCTCCTGTGGGAGAGCGTTGACTCTTGGGCCAAGACGGTCGACGAATGGTACCACTGTGACTTCAACACTCTGAACACCGAGGACATGAACGTCTTCACCGCCAAGAATATCAAGAACATCACTCAACTGGAAAAGGGACTCCCAACTAATTTGATCGTCCCTAAATTGAAGGATGAAGTCGAGCTAATGAAGGACAAGGTTTATATTTTACCCATAAATAAAAAATATGATTATCGTAATTCGATCTCCTTCAGTTACCAGTAATAACCTACCTGAGGAATCCATCGATGAAGACACGTCATTGGGTCAAAGTCGAGAACGTCTTGAATCACAAGTTCAGGCCTGACGAGCCTTTCACTCTCGAGCTACTGGAGAACCTGAACGTCTTCAGTTATCCCCAGGAATTGATGGAGATATCAGGCCAGGCTAGTAGCGAGGCCGGTCTGGAAGCTTTGCTCAAAAAAGTGATGCGCATTTATCAGAAATAGTTCCGTAAATAACTATTGAGATTCTAGGTGGAAGAATCGTGGAAAGCATTGGAGTTCATGGTTATCCCTCACAAGGATTCCAAGGATGTTTACATCTTGGGGTCGCTGGAGGAGGTCCAGACCGTTTTGGACGAGAGCAACATCAATATCACCACCATTGCGAGCTCCAGGCACGTTGGACCGATCAAATCCAGAGTGGAGGAGTGGCAGAAGAACTTGGACTTGTTTTCGAGAACTTTGGTGAGTATTATAAGGATGCAGGGGGTCATCTGACAGTGATTTTTCGGCGCAGGATGAATGGATGATGTGCCAGCAGAGTTGGGTATATCTGGAAGTGATATTTTCAGCTCCGGACATCCAGAGGCAATTACCAAACGAAGCAAAATTGTTCATCATCGTCGACAAGTCTTGGAAGGATATAATGAGAAGAGCTGCGAAGGTAAACCATGAGCTGTTATGGTAGATACTGATTGAATCTTTTTCTATGTGTCTCAGACCCCTTTGGCACTGGAAGTTGCTCTGCACCCTGGATTATTGGAGATGCTTCAAAGAAACAACGCCCTTCTCGAACAAATTATGAAGTGTCTGGAGTCCTACCTGGAGACCAAACGCGTGGCTTTCCCACGTTTTTATTTCTTGTCCAACGACGAACTTTTGGATATATTAGCTCAAACGAGGTACCATATGATTCATATGAATGTTTGTTTTTCATCAAGCTTTTTTCAGGAATCCTCACGCTGTTCAACCTCATTTGAGAAAGTGTTTCGATGCAATAGCAAAGCTGGAATTCGGAATGAAACCTGTTGATGAAAGTATAGTTAGTGAAATTTAACTCCAATATTCGTCCTTACATCTCCTCCTGGATTTAGGTGACGAACAAAAAGAAGGTGGCAAAAAAGAGAAAACACCAGCCATGGTATTGACCACGGACATCATGGCCATGATCAGCCCGGAAGGCGAAAGGGTACAGCTCACCAAGGGCCTGAAGGCCAGAGGAAACGTTGAGGACTGGCTAGGAAAGGTCGAGGAGTCGATGTTCTTGAGTCTGAGACGTTGCATGAAGGTAATACAGAACATGACGTTATTCTGCCCTAGATTACCTTCTTTATACTAACAGGTGGCACTAAATCACTACGTACAGAAACCAAGGACGGAGTGGGTGGTATGTCATGCCAATCAGATCATACTTATTGTGTCGCAGATCATGTGGGCGAAGGGGGTGCACGAGATCTTCGAAAGCGAAGGAAACACCTTGAAAAAGATGGAACATTACGAGCAAAAATGCATAAGGGTGAATATCAGTTTCACGAACGACCTGATGATAAATATAAGAATTTTTCCAGGACTTAAACGATCTTGCTGGTTTAATCAGAACCGATCTACCTCCAGTGACGAGGAAAATTTTAATAGCCTTGATTACCATAGACGTTCATGCCAGGGACACCATCCATAACCTAGTGACTAGTAAGGTGACCAGTAGGTTAGTAGTCTATTAAAATAAACTGGATTATCTGTTGTTTTTTTTTGTTTATGTTACTAAAATTAGACCTAAATATTCATATTATAATTGCTTTATTCAAGGGACTGTAAATTTTAATTATTTATAACTGATTGGCAGTTTATGACAGATGACTTAATCTTTCTCATGGCTTAATTCCTTGTTATATTTCTTCCTTTTTATATTAATAAGTTAGTCATATTTCTAAATGATTTGAGCATCACTGTAATGTTGTATGTCCTTAACGGACATACAAGTACGATAGGATAACGGACTTAAGAAATGGCAAACTGCCTTAAGATGTAGTGAACACCCAAAAAGCACTCGCCTTAAAAATAATTTTCTGTTTTTTTTAAAGTTTTTGTCAAGCGTATTAATCTTGCTAAATCGATATCACTAACTTAAATAAAAGTAGCCAACGGCTTTATATCTCAGAGAGCATTAAAGACTGTTGATTTTTAGCAACAATTTCGATTGGCTGAAAACACTGCGCTATTATTGGTTCGAGAACATAGACGATTGCATGGCTAAGATGTCGAGCGCTTCATACCTCTACGGGTACGAATACCTGGGTGCCGGAGGCGTCCTGGTCATTACTCCTTTGACCGACAAGTGCTACTTGTGTCTCATGGGAGCTCTGCAGTTGGATTTGGGTGAGTAGTCCCTGATAAGTTGATGAAATCTGTTGACTATTCCTGACTTAGGTGGAGCTCCAGCTGGACCTGCCGGCACCGGCAAAACGGAAACCACTAAGGACCTGGCCAAGGCACTGGCGATACAGTGCGTGGTCTTCAACTGCTCCGAGGGCTTGGACTATAAAATGATGGGGAGGTTCTTCTCCGGCCTGGCGCAGTCTGGAGCCTGGTGCTGTTTCGACGAGTTTAACAGGATCGACATCGAGGTCCTTTCGGTCATCGCTCAACAACTGATCACCATCAGGAATGCGAAAGCAGCGAAATTAGCGAGGTTGGTTTCTACTCCAGTCAAACTAGTCAGTTTTCCATCGTGGTTCTTCCACCAGGTTCATGTTTGAGGGTCGAGAAATCAAGTTGGTTCAAAAATGCGCGGCATTTATAACGATGAATCCGGGTTATGCCGGCAGAACAGAGCTTCCCGATAACCTGAAGGCTTTATTCAGACCTATCTCCATGATGGTGCCTGATTATGGTAATAATATTTTAAGAACATCGAAAGGAAGTTGATAAGGTTCGAATCTTTTCAGCCTTAATAGCGGAGGTGATTCTATACTCGGAAGGGTTCGAATCGTCCAAGAACCTGGCGCAGAAGATGGTGCAGATGTACAAATTATGCAGCGAGCAGCTATCGCAGCAGGATCACTATGATTTTGGGATGAGGGCGGTGAAAAGTGTTTTGGTGATGGCGGGATCGTTGAAACGAGCCACTCCCGAGCGCAACGAAGATGTGGTGCTGATTTGTGCCCTACGTGACAGCAACTTACCGAAGTTCTTATCTGATGATGCCATATTGTTTCAGGTAAATATATAACTAACCTTATAAGAACTAGATAATGTTTTGCAATAAATTATGATCATGAGAGAAAAGTAACGATAGATATTTTGATAGAAATTTTAATTTGATAGAAAAGTAATCGAATGAACAAAGTAATTACTTATATTACTAGCTATTATCTATCTATTAATTCTTCAATTACCATTCATTCGTATGCTAGTTTACGAATGTTTTGTTCAAACTGTGGGATAAGTTAATATGGAGATACGAATTCCTTCTCCTACTAATTTTAAGAAAGAAGACGAAATAATTGTTTAAGTTTTTGTGTTGTAGATAACAGTTAATTTAAATGATTAAAATATTTAAATTAATTTAAAATAATAATAAATAACTTAAAATATTTAATTTAATGTATTTTAAATGATTTTACGTTGGTTATGTTAAGCGGCGGCTAAAATTAACTTTCAGATAACATAGCGATATGGTGTCAAAAGAATATTTCAAGGCTTGCTATGCTGCACTGATCTGAGCAAGTGGTAATCCGAAAGTATTACGACTGGTTATTATATCCTTCACAAATCTTACAACGTGTAACCAAGCTTTGTAAGAAGGTGACTTTGCAGTAGTTATTTGTTATTGCAAGCCTATTTTACAACAATAGGTTGCTCAATTGAGGCGAGTAGACATTGGCGGTAACAGTTCAATTCGGTTTTAGCAGTTCTCACTTTGCTGATCGGAACATATGCGCACTAAGACAAATCTGTTTTCCATTTTGCAGCTCCATAAGTTTTAAAAATTATTTAATGAACTTTAAACAGCAACAAATAATATTAAATAAAAAATTTATTTCTTTTACATTTTTTTTAGATTTAATTTAACAGCTATATTAGTTTATTTAACACTTATTAAGTACTTTAATACTTCGCATTTTCGCTAATAGATATCTCTGAATATGGAATAATTTAATTACTTAATCTTACCATTATTTGCCAGTGAAAATGTGTTGCTTTTTCTTATACTCCATTAATAGATAATCTTCGAAAATAGGATATGTAAAGGCCTCTATATTAAGATGTATTATTATTTATAATATTGAGTGCTTGAATGTATTTTGATTATTGATATTTATTGGTAAAATGCAAAGTATTGATATAAATAACTTAAACAACTTATGTATGCAAACTCTAACAATGGAACGTTCAAAATTGAGCGGAATGTTATGAGTTAGCCCAAGAAAGTTATACAGATAGGCACGGTAGAGTAATTCAGCATTCGATATCAGCAAAACGCAGTGTATTTTGAGCTGCTAAATCTGAATGAAACTACCCTGTTATCGCAAGTGTCTACCAACATTGATTAAACAAATTGAACGATACATTGTTGCAAATACAGTCATTCTCTTGCATGACAACGATGGACCACACGTTCCAAACGTTGTGAGTGAATGATTGTTGCAGTTTGAATAGATAGTTTTACCGCGCCCAGAGTACTTATCAGACATAGCTGGCATACAGTTTGGAAAGAGGTATAAAAATGGTTAGTTCCTTGGACACAGTGTTGCCATATTGCCAGATATCAAATGTAATATAAACCGTAACATTTTTTTCTCAATAAATGTATATTTAAAGCGAGAAAATGATAAGCATACAATAAAACAAATGTTGTGACGGTAGATAAAGATATGACCCTAAAACTAACAACTACACACCTAGTAACGAACGATTGGTTAAAATACATATTTCAAATTTCCTAACGCTGTTTTTAACCGAAGATTCACTTTAAATTTCTTGAGTAGGGTATATTGGGAGATTTGTTCCCTGGCGTGGAACTACCTGTCAGCGATTACGGTATATTTCAAGACACGATGGTGCAAATGATGGAGGAGAACAATCTACAACCCGAGTCCTGTATGATACTGAAGGTCATACAGCTCTACG
The DNA here is from genome assembly GCF_030347505.1 of Rhynchophorus ferrugineus. Taxonomy (NCBI): domain Eukaryota; kingdom Metazoa; phylum Arthropoda; class Insecta; order Coleoptera; family Curculionidae; genus Rhynchophorus; species Rhynchophorus ferrugineus. Next base: position 19,287,336 of record NW_027472585.1, on the reverse strand, counting down.
AAACCATGATCGTCCGCTGGGGCGTTATGCTTGTGGGACCAACCGGTGGGGGCAAGAGCACGATCCTGAAAACGCTGAATTGGTCCCTGACGAAGATGTACGAGGAGGGCCACGAGGGGCCTCACTACCATCCAGTCCGTACGTACGCCATGAATCCCAAGGCCGTCACCGCCGGAGAACTTTATGGAGAAGTGAATCCCTTCACGTTGGAGTGGCGAGATGGTTTGATGGGAATCATGATGAGAACCGCGGTTCAGGTAAAGCTCAAAATTAACTTACTATACTTGGTAGTGATGTTCTTCTATTAGTTTACCAACGAGGATCATCAATGGATCCTGTGTGATGGACCTGTGGATGCTGTTTGGATCGAAAACCTAAACACAGTGCTGGACGATAACAAAATGCTCTGCCTCGCGAATTCCGAGAGGATTAAACTAACTCCATACGTCCACATGCTCTTTGAAGTCCAGGACCTCGCTCAAGCATCGCCAGCGACAGTGAGCCGGTGTGGAATGGTGTACGTGGACTCTGAAGACATTAAATGGCTGCCATACGTGAAGTCCTGGATCAAAACCATCAGCGACACCATCCTGAACGACGAGTACAAAGAGTTCTTGTTGAGTTTGTTCTCCACCTATGTCCAAGACGGCTTCGACTTCATCAAGAAAAATTGCACCTACGCTATACATCAGGTTAAAAATCAATTAACTAATTGCATATAGAAAATTAACATGTCGCAATGTTTTTGAACAGGTGGACATAGCAAAAGCGAAAATGATTTGTTACCTATTACAAAGCCAACTTTTGATGCCGGGAGCCATGGAGAAGATCGGCGAGAAGAGCAAAGTCAGGAATTTCATTTGCCAGACGTTCATATTCTCGTACATGTGGGGCTTGGGTGGGAACATCAACGAGGACAGCAGGGAGAAATTTGAGGTATTCCTCCAGAGCCAGTTCGAGGAGTGCAATGATGCTCGGTGAGTAATTAAAAATTTATAAAATACAGTAGCTGAAACCTAAAGAAATGTGAGCAATTTTATACAAAAAAGTAGATATTATATAAGTGACAAATAGATAGAAGTAGCGACTTTTAAATCGGTGGCCCAAACAGTACTGCCTGTTCAGTGTTGTTAGTTATCTGGTTAAATAGACGAGACCTTTATGATGTAAACATATAACTCGTCAATAGTGACAGATTAAGTAGCAGTCAATATCCTGTCAATATTGGAGAACTTCATCGTTGCCTCCATAGTGCCTTTGGAGCCGAGCCCTTTTATTGGCTTATTAATCAAATGATTCACTTTGAGCCTTGGTTACACACAGCCGACGATTTCAGCTAGACTTTCTTGTCAATTAATGAAACACTTTATCTTACTAAAGGTATTTATATTAATTGCAATAAAGTGAATTAAGTGAAGGCGAGCTTTAATTTGGGTTTTTCTATCTAGACTTTTCGAACGTGAATGTTTTACACTAATATTTTCACTCGGTGCGTCCACAATCATATTACATGGGTATATTGGCTCATTAATAGATTTTCTTAGGTCTTTAGGTAGAAAAATAAGGGTCACAAGACTTGTTAAAAAAAAACGAACAAGCGCCATATTTCAGGGGTCGACAAATTTCGCCCAAAAATATGTTTATCTTAAAGAAATAAAAAATTCGTAAAACTAACAAGCATCGAAAGTTTAATAAAAAAAGAATTAATATGTTTGTGAACTAGGGTACTGAATTGCAGGGGCCAGTAGAGGCGACATAATTTGAATATTTTACTGGAAGGAAATGTATAAAATAATAATATATAAAAAAATATATAAAACAATATCCAACTGAGGATAGTTATAGATTTAGTTTTAAAAATGAGTCAATTAAAAATGTTTTAAAAAATTATAAAAATAAAAATAAGAACTAACACAAACAAATATGTCTCGACTAAACAGCATTAAGTAGTCTGGATCCCTAGCCACAAGAGCATATCTGGGAACGAAGTGGCTGATGACCTGGCCAAAGAAGCTATTACAAATGGTTAATAAATTATAAATAAATTACATTGTAAAGACCTTTCCCTTTTTATAGATCCTAATATAGATAGCCTGTTCAGCTTAAGTGGGATCTGCTGGAGGAGGAATACATGTTTTGGCCCGTTAAAAAAGATTTCTTTTCCAATGCTATTTCTTTAGACAAGAGAGATTTAGAAATACAATTAAAAATATAAAAATAAAAGCAAGGGCTAAGACAAACAAATAAAACAAAACTAATTCATCAAAATCCCTCAACATTGATTCACAGTCTTAGTATTACCATAACCATAATAATACATTGTTAAATTTAAGTTAGGATAGGACCGGAGGGTCATTAAAACTGTATGATTGTACCAGGGCAACTGTCTTGACTAGCCAGCCCTTGATCTTTTCAGAGGAATGGGACTGTCTATGAGATTAGAGGCAGGTACCTGCCCACTGTGAGTGGCTGTATCTAGAAATATAGTTTAATTTTAATTATTTTAAACATTATTGTCAACTCTTGTCGTTGTTCTCGTATGTTATATTTTTTATACAGTAATTAAGTGTCTCTGATTCTTAGCTTACCACCTGGACAAGACTTATGGTATGTCTTCATGGATGTTTCGGGTCATCGATTGGTACCGTGGCAAAGAATCATGCCACAATTCGTTTACAATAAAGATATACCGTTCTTCGACACCCTGGTACCCACCTTGGACACGGTTAGGTTTGGATACATCATGGAGAGGCTGATTCACGTGGGACATCCCGTCCTCATAACAGGAGACACTGGTAAGCTCGTTGTATTCAATGGTCGGATAAATAATATATGTGTTTCAGGCGTTGGTAAATCGGTGGTTGCTAAAGACGTACTAAATAACCTGGGCAGTAGCGGAAACTTCGTGCCAGCGACCATGAATTTTTCCGCACAAACCAGCAGTATGCGCACGCAGGAAATTATCGAGCTGAAACTGGAGAGGAAGAAGAAAACCCTACTGGGCGCTCCCGTCGGCAAGAAAGTGATCATTTTCATCGATGACGTCAACATGCCCAAACTGGAGACCTATGGAGCTCAGCCTCCTATAGAACTTGTCAGGTTTGATTCCCTTATGCACTAATGTATAGTATCATCAATATTTTGGCACCATTTTGATAGTTTTAATCGTCATTAACACATAGCTGGCGCTCGGAAATTTTTATTTTCCATCAATATGCTGATGTTACTTTTTATATCATTTTCTATGATCTTAATTCATGAATTTTTCGGAAAGATTTCGCTACATTTCGCAAACCACTGTAGTTTGCCCCTTTAGATCTGTTCCTAGACTATGTGATTATCGCATATTAAAGTATTGGATTCTATTTGAATATCAACTGCATCTACTTTATTTTATACTGTTTATTACTCTATTCCAGAATGGAACTTATAACATTTTTCAATGTTAATGTTATGCTCACCAATTGTGACACATGTGCTTAAGCAGAACATGAATCCGTTGCAATAAAATCCTTTCAGCTCATTTCTCATTTCAGCCAGTTACTAATAAAATTGCTGAGCCTAATGAAGATCTTCCTCCATTGGTAAAGATTTTTTCTGATCATATGATTTTACAAAACTTCCAGCATTTTTTTGGATGTTACTATTGAAAATTTTGAATTTGCCATTCAGTATCTTAATTGTCTGGTGCAATGTCCGATATGTTTTGATGCTAAAATTGACATTTACAATATTTTAATAAGTTTCCACTTCCATCGATCAAGAAATATACTAAGAAGAAGTTGTTGATCTAAGAAGTTTGTATATTTATAATGGATGCCATGCGTTATGTCTAAAGAATTCGTTAAACATATTACTAGTACTTTAATAAGGGTGGTCGGAATATAAAATATATATGTCACAAATTATAAATGCATAGAAATATTTGTTACATATTAGTTCTACTTTCATGTGTTATTCGATTGTTTTTGGGTGAACCGAAAATCAAACTTTCTCATGGACATGTTTATAATCTGCGAAATATTTTTGTCTGAAAAAAACGACCATAATCCATGGAGCATGGATGGTCCCAAGACCTGTTTAACATCAATGTTTCTTATTGTTTCTATAATATGCATGCATCCAATAAAAACAAACCTAAAAACTTAAACGGTAAAAGACGAAAGTCGTACGTATTGGGATTGGCCAGAACTGAACATGTGCATTTATTCTAAACCAGCTTGATATATTTTACAGCTACGCATTTTTGTTTACGAAAGTTGTCGTTAGGAAGTAATTTTTAGTTTTATTTTATGTTTACAAAAGTTTGTTGAGGTGATGATATATTATTTAATAAAGAAAATTAGCAGCAGGGAGTATGAAAATAAGCCCTTATACGCTAATATGAATTATTAGTAAAATGATAAATATAAATTTTGTAACACTAATATTATAGATTGTCATATAACAAGGTTAATGTTATAATATTTATGTTAAGTATTATGAAAACAGAATTTGTTTGAAGATTATAGTCGAGGTAATAATGAAAAATGGTCATAATTTATACCTATAACTTTCTGATTTCGCAGATATTTCAAAAGATTAACAAAAAGTAGATATTTAAATGAAATATCATACATAGAATAGTGTCAATATAAGATATAGTTAATAGGAAATGTTACGTAAATTGATAACATAAGATTTAAAGCTTTTTGGTATACTATTTCGTTACATTTATATAACTCTCCAGAGCAGATAAATAATGCAGAAAAAACGAATACTCGTATATCATGTAAAAAAAAATTATAAACACTAAATAATATAAAATAAACAAAAAAAAATCTAAGGCACAATTAGCCGTACACCCATTATAAATAATATTAACAATATACGTAATATACATAACAAGATAAAAACTACATCTCGTAGTACATTCTCTACAATACAGCGTTTTACAACTATTCTCACAAATTTGATTGACATTTATTTAGATTATGTATATTATCCTAATATTTCATTATTGTATACATTATGTTCTTAGCTATTGTAAGTTCTCCTTTCTTATGGGCTCGATAATTATTCTATCTTGGTTGTTATGAGCATGTGGTCGTTTAATATCCAAAATTATTTTCCATAATTTCAAATCAATCAGATCATCTAATGAATCTAATAGTTTTCCAACTCTTACCCTAGCAGTCCTCTTTAAAGTTTAGATTTTAGATCGTTCAAGGACTCTTTTGCCATATTCGTCTTGATTTTCAATATTTTTATTAAGGCCATATTTTTATTCTATGCTCATCTTTAGTAAGTAATTATTATTACAGTAGTAGTAGAACATATTTGTACAAATAATTATAAAACTCAACTTCAGTCATCAGTTTCGTGTAATTTTGTATTGTATACATCAGCATACAGTTGGTTTCGTCTGTTTCATTAATAATTATTCTCATTTCTTCTTTCATTTGCGCTCCTAGTTTCAGATTTTTTATTTTCCTTTAGCCTTGAATGTTCCAGTGTTTTATAACATGCCATGGACATGATTTATGGCCTGGTTCCTTATTCAGCTTTGATTACAATTTAAGTAAAACGTTTTACTAATTTTAAAATTTTTAAATTTTAGTAATAACTAATGCCAGATTTACTTATTTTCGTATTATCTTTATCTTTTTCGTATTTCGTATTATCTCAACAAAATTTTATGAACATAAAATTAACCTAAGAAAATACTTTCTAACCACAACTCTCGTAAACATCAATGTGAGGCTATGAAATCTATCATACTGGTTTAAAATAAATGCACATGAAGAGTTCTGGCCAATCCTAGCACGCAAGATTTGTGCCTTTTACTGTCGTCTTAAAGGCTTTATTTTTTAAGTTAATTCGAATCTCAAAATTACCTCGAAACAAGCAACATTTCAAAATCTTGCTGTAAAATGATATTGATTTAAAATACAAAAGAGTAATTTAGTCCAGTAATATTTACAATGTATTCCAATCGACAGAACTTGCTAACTACTACCTGTGATACTCTACATTTCAATTCATTTGAACATTCACTGCATCCTAATTTCTACTATAATTATTAGTTGTAGTTGATTAAAATCTACTGCAACATTAGTATCGTTGATATCATCTTTTTGCCAAGCAGTTAACTTACGACTCGTGTGGATTAATTAAATAATTGCGAGTCTAGGGTATACCATGTCCATTGTTAAAGACCTATTAATGCTTTTTCAGGCAATTACTGGATTATGGAGGTCTCTACGATCGAGAAAAATTGTTCTGGAAAGATATCCGTGACGTTATACTGACAACAGCCTGCGCTCCTCCTGGTGGAGGAAGAAATCCCCTAACGCCGAGATTCGTCCGGCATTTTGGAATGCTATTGATACCCTCTCCGAACGAAATGGCGCTGAAAGCCATTTTCAAGGTATGTTGATGATGATGGTGAATTGTATATATGATTTTCGTCTTTAGGCGATACTGAAGGGCTTCTTGTTCGAGTTCTCCAACGAGGTACGCGACTTGGGCGAGTATATGGTGAACGCCGCCGTAGATATCTATGACCGAATCGCGTCCGATCTGCTTCCCACACCGTCCAAGTCGCACTACATCTTCAACCTGAGGGATCTCTCGAAGTGCATCCAGGGAATCACGCAAGCCGATTCGGGCACCATGAGAACGGAGAACGAGATGCTGAGGCTGTTTTATCACGAGTGTCTCAGGGTGTTCCACGATCGCCTGATCAACGTCGAGGACAAATCCTACTTTTATTTCTTGATGAGGGAGATATGCGGCAGAAATTTCGGCACCCCCGTCCTGCAGCTGCCCGAAAAAGACGTTATCGATAACCCGCCCGTGTTGCTCTTTGGTGATTTTATGGTTTTCGGCGCCGAGAGAGAGAACAGGATATACGAGGAATTGCGAAATATTGATAAAGTGAAGAACATTTTACAGGTAAATTTTTTTGGACTGACATAACTACTAGAATTAACTATCATTTCATCTAAGAACCTTTGGTGTTCAGCACCAGAGATCCAGACTTCATAATTCGTCAAAATCTTCCATCGCTTCATTCTTATCCTAGAAGTTCCATCTTCTTCAGTAACAAATCAAGATTTGGGCCGATAACTGAACTCAGATTGTCACAGTCTATAGGGTTGATAATATGTTCCTTGAAATCAGTCTTTGTTTTCTTCTTCTGCCTTATAAATTTCAGATGGGACTGAAAGTGATAAACTGTTTGAAAATGGAATGGTCGAATAGCAGATGGACAATTCGTATATTTTCGGGTTTGTCGTTTTTTGGATTCTGATGATTTTTTTCGTTTAGTATAACTACAACTAACTTGACCATTATTATTGGAAATCGATATACATCTTGAAAACTTTATTTTTCAAACTTAGTTCAGATCCAGCTTCTTTATAACCTTTATTTATCTCTGGGAAGGCTAGGAAGTATATACTTTATCATAAGCCATTTTAATGAAGGTTTTTTAATGAAGATTATAAATGATAATTTTTGTTTCCTGGTGTTGATTACACTAATATTTCTATGAACCTGATTATTTAATAATAGTTTGTTAATACTCTTCGAATATTTATTTGCAAACCTCAAGTGAGAGACAAAGAGTTAGAGTTATCGTAAAACAACAAGAGACGCTTTTACTGCTTATGTATCATGATGACCAGCCATATTCCCGAGTCTAACTTCGCTCTCTACAAAGAGAGTATTTCAAGGGTAATACCTTTAGCTTAGTTCTTTAATTTTATTATGATTTTTAAAATCAGCATGTTTCCTCAGAAATACCTGAGATATGCTCAAAAGAAAAAAGTCATAATATTTTCAAATAAAAAATCATTGAGGTTTAAACTTAATTTATAGCTCTATAACATTTCATATATTTCGCTTTCTATCTAATTTATGATTCCACTTGATCTGTATATCTCAAACTTATAACTAAATAGTAAAATTAGATGACCTAGATCGGAACTACATGGGGGATTCTTTATCATCTAATTAACGATGCTCCAATAAGTTTCCATCAGTTGAGAATTCAGTGATCTTGTTTATCAATTATTGCTTTTGATTTTGGACATAGTTGAGATCAAACATGATGAACGCTGACTATCAGGTTGTTATGTATTGACCATCACAGTAATCATAAATTGTCCGATACTAAAATCGCTCACTATAAACACTAATCAATTTATTTAACCGATCGTTACGATACTTAAACTTAATGCGATATTTAAACGATTCTTTACAGGACTATTTGGATGATTTCAACCTGATGTACAATAAAGACATGCAAATAATATTCTTCATGATGGCTGTGGAGCACTGCGTGAGAATAGCGAGGATTCTTAGAGCCGAAAGAGGCAACGCTCTTTTGGTTGGTGTTGGTGGTATGGGTAAACAGAGTCTCACCAAGTTGGCCTCCCATTTAAACGGATATAAGTACGTTGCCTTGTAGTCAAAGACCAAAATATACGCGGTGATCTTTTAGGTGCTTTCAAATCGAACTGGTTCGTAACTACGATCACAGTTGCTTCTTTGAGGACTTGAGAAAAATGTACTTTTATGCGGGCGTAGAGAATCAGAACAGCGTCTTCTTGTTTACCGATACGCAAATCGTACAGGAAGAGTTCCTTGAGGACATCAACAACATACTTAATTCAGGTACAGTAAATATGTCTAAGATTTATTTGTTCAGGTTCATATTGAAGATGTTTCTTGAATAATGATTATCAAACTATACCTATAAATACTGTACTGAGTGAAGTTCTGATGATTTAGTTTAGTATAATCACAATCTATTTCTGCTACTGTTTACTATCTTTATCTCTTTACTATTGTTAATCTTTACTATTGTTATTGGAAATTGATATACATCTTGAACAGTTTATTTTGTCAAACTTAGTTCAGACGCAACTATTTCATAACCTTAATCTATCTCCAAGAACGCTAGGATATGGACACTTTATCAAAAGCTTGTGCTACTTTAAAGAAAATGATTACACTAATTATATGAGCCTGATGTATAGTTGAGCCTTTGATAAAACATCAAAAGAGGCTTTAACTATTTTTATGTAACAGGTACCATTTTGATTGCGGGCCATCTTGGTTATGTGACGTTTAGCTCAGGTTCGCTTTAACCACTGTGTGGTGTAGACATCCAAATTTTATTATGGATAAATATACGCCACAACAACGAGCCAAAATAGTGACAATATTTATTGAAAATAATCATTCCATTATTGCCACCTAGCGGAAATTTCGTCACAAATATCCTAATCATCCAGTGTCTCACAGAATCACAGTTTATTGTTTACATGCGAATTTTCGACAGTACGGCACGACAGCAGACAGGCCTCGTTCGGGAAGACAACGGACGTCTCGTAACGCTGAAAATGTGGCTCTAGTGAGCAATAGTGTTGCAGAATCTCCAGAAACATCAATTCGGAGACGTGGTTCCCAGTTACACATTTCTGCACGTAGTTTAAGGCGAATTTTGAAAACTAATTTGAAGATGTAAACTCAATTAGTCCAAAAATTGCTACCGAGAGATCCTGATCAACAAGTTGAGTACAGTAATGCAATCTTAAGGCTGTCTGGTAAAATTGAAGATTTTTAGTCTAAATTGATAATGAGCGATGAAGCCCATTTTCTTCTCAGTGGCCACGTTAATAAACAGAACAGTCGGTTTTGGGGAACACAGAATCTTCAATTAATTCAAGAAACATAATTGCATCCACTAAAGGCAACTGTATGTTGTGGTATTCATGCTGAAAACATCATTGGTTCCTATTTTTTGAAAATGACCAAGGTGTTATGTGAATAAGCTCCAAATGATTCAACATTTTAAAGAAAATATTCGTCACGAAATTGAAGAAATTCAGCCTCAGATGTTGCAGTATATCATGAAAAATTCCTTAAAAAGAACCGAAAGTTGTATAGCGAATCGCGGTCACCATTTAGCCAATATAATTTTTCAATCATAACGAATAAAAAAGTAAAGACCAAATAAACTTTTTGGGACGACCAAACTTACTTATCTTTTCTTTGAGCGAATTTATATGCAATCAAAATGGCAGCGTGACTTTTGCCTCACGTTGTATCATGATGTTTTCCCGGGCCTAACTTCATTCTATAGATAGAGAGTATTTCAAGAGTGATAATTTTAGTATAGATCTCTAATTTATTTCAACTTCTAGTAAAACGATTTATTTCTGCTTTTGAAGTAGGCTTTAATTTTAGTTCATTTTCAATTGATTCAATTTTTATCCTTAAAGAATTATTTTGAAGTCTACAGATAGCTCATAGTCATTCTATACTATAGAGATCTGGATAGTGGGTAGCAAAATAATTCGAATCACATATCCTGAAATCGTTGTAAAGTGTTTTGAGATGTCATGAACAGTGAAAAAACAATTGTCATTTTTGATCCATATCGTTTGAAAGTTCTAAATATTTGAGATGGTACTAGTTGAAAAGTACAATTGCCACATTTGATCCCACCACCAGACCCATTATCAATCTTATAAAGTATCAATTCTTACAAATTTATTTTGTAATCCGGATACGGCTATTGATAAGGGTTATGCTCAGAACTACCTAACAGTGAGGCGAACTATTGTCTAAAAACTATAAACTTTTTTTCACCAAAACAACGATTTAGTCCAACTGTTCAAAATAACATTGAATCGGATGTCATTTGATAGCATTGCCATGATAACATCGTCATCAGACTTGACAAAGTATCCGCTAGTGAGTACTGGAGAAGGTTTAATGCACGGGCAATTGACGAAGTGTAGATTATACAAAGTTCACTAAGTCATCCAGTTAAGCAAATAAAATCAATAAGATAATTCTTTTGACGGCAAAACTAGTAAATATCAGAAGTGTACTATGTGTTCATGCCAAATAATTGCAAGGCTTCACCCACATTAAATCACGAAAAAATAAACGGCGATGGTAATGTTATTATCGGCAAAGAATCGTACATCTTAACATCTCTAAAACTTAAGATGTTATAGTGTTGACCACATATCAGAGCTTTTGAGCTGAAGCAAAATTATGCTAAATTTATCATCTTATCTTATGTTTTCTTAAGCAAGTCTTGGATTACCAAGTTACCAGGAACTTCGACTTTCTCAAATACTAGCAGAACCAGTTATAGTAGTCATTACTTCTTTTAGGTGATGTACCAAATTTATTCGAAGCTGATGAATATGAGAAAGTAATCATCGGATGCCGGGACCCAGCCAAGAAAGCCGGTTTTCCCGAAGGCAGAGATCACATATACGAGTACTTCATCAGCCGGGTGCGTAGCAATCTGCACTTGGTGATCTGCATGAGTCCCGTCGGTGATGCTTTTCGGTACTTTGTCGAGTTCACCATACACAGCTGAATTTAACTATTCTTGTTTTCAAGGCGTCGATGCCGTATGTTTCCCTCCTTGGTCAATTGTTGTACAATAGACTGGTTCGAGAAGTGGCCTCAGGAGGCTCTGTTATCGGTAGCACAGAACAGCCTCAAGGAGTTGGGTACCGAAGAGTTATGTAACAGCTTGTCCAGGGTATGCGTGGTGATGCACGAAAGCGTTGAGGTCATGACGGAAAGGTGAGTCAAACATTATTGGAACCAGAAATTACCAAGTGTCAGAACCCGAGCACAATAAGTAACATTAATTATAATAATTACTGTATTAATGTATTTTTTCACCAATTTTCTCAAAGATTCTACCGAGAAATGAAGAGGTACTACTACACAACACCCAGCAGTTACCTGGAGCTAATCAAACTGTTCAAGATCATGTTGAAGAATAGAACGGAGAAGATCATCAAGACCAGAGATAGAATCGCTAACGGATTAAAGGTCCGAACGTTGATGTCACCTTCGTGGATTGTAATTAATTTAAAGCCGCTTTTCAGAAATTGTACGAAACCAACTCGGTCATCGACACCATGAAGGAGACTCTCATCGCTCTCGAGCCGGAACTGGCCAAGAAATCCATCGCAGTTGCTGAACTGATGAAGAACTTGGCCAAAGAACAAAAGCAGGCCGATAAAGTTAGGGTGACTGTTAAATCGGATGAGGAACACGCCAAGGTTATATATCCTCGTATTACCACCACAAGACAACTTAACATTAATTTTTCAGGTTAAAGCTGATGAAACTCAGGTGCTGGCCGATGACGCTCAAAGAGATCTGGACACAGCCCTGCCAGCTTTGGAAGCAGCCACCAAGGCACTAGAAGCCTTGAATAAGAACGACATCAACGAAGTGAAGGTGTTCCAGAAGCCACCGAAACTTGTCCAATTCGTCATGGAGAGTGTCTGTATTTTACTCAACGCTAAGTAACGTTTCAAAGCTATTTAATATCAGTTTTTTCATTAATAATTGGAGAAATATAAATGGTAACACAATAACATTTAGGACAGATTGGGCTGCAGCTAAAATAGTTTTGGGCGACACCAACTTTCTGAAGAAGCTCCAGGACTACGACAAGGACCACATCACCGATTTGATGCTGAAGAAACTGAAAACCTACATCGAACATCCGGATTTTGTCCCGGAGAAAGTGGTGACTGTAAGCAAGGCGTGTAAAAGTCTGTGTATGTGGGTCAGAGCTGTTGATATGTACGCCAAAGTATACAGAATCGTCGAACCCAAGCGCAAGAAGTAAGTATTTGCGTCATTTATGACGCAAATTTCTCTGGATTGTAAATAAATCGGCTTTGTTAGACTTCAAGGAGCTGAAAAGGAACTAAATGCAGTGATGACCATTCTTCGTGAAAAGCAGAAACAATTGGCTGATGTAGAGGCCATGATAGCCGCATTGGAAGCTAAGTTTAACGAGACACTTGCTGAGAAGGAGGCACTGGAGCACAATATCGAATTAACCTCAGCAAGATTAAACCGAGCTGGAAGGCTTAACATCGCTTTGGGAGATGAACAGACTAGATGGGAAGAAAGTGTTAAGGTAAAAGCGATAACCTACAAACAATACAAATATTTAGTTACTATATTGTTTGTTATTGACATTTCAGTCAATAATCAAGTCAAAAAGTGTACCATAAATCAAAAAAGTAAAAAAAATACTATTTTAAAACAATCGGTCAAATAATTTTTGAGAACATTTTTAAAAGCTAAACTCTATTTAGACTATAAAATTTTCATTTACCATTAAATTGTTACGCGTGGTCTATTTAAGTTGCCTTCTTATTCCTCTTTGTAATCCTTTAAAGCTGTTTGCTTCGCTCTTGCTACAATTCTGGCTTGTTTCATGATATAGCTCACGCTCCACGTTGTTTCTTTCTTCTTTAAAATCCTCCGTTGAATTAATGGATGACTGTAAACATCAAGTCAATATTTCTTCCCCTGATAAATCTTCATACCAATATTTCAGAGTTGCTTGAACTTCTAGTTTTAAAGGCGGTTTGTTGTGACGAAATTGACCGAACTGCTCTCCAGCTTCAATCTGGCGCCATTTGCATCAGGGTTCTTGTCCGTGCGTCCATTATGTTGTGTATCACTGATGCGACAAGTTGATAGTCGGACGGGGCAAGGTCTGTAGAGTACGACAGATGAGATAATATGTCCCATCCAAACGCTTTAAACGCTTCTTTGACCGGTTTTGTTTTATGAGACTGCGCGTTACAGTACTCGAAAATCACTTTATCGTGTCTTTGGGCCAATCCTGGGCGTTTTTCGATCAATGATCATGATTCAAATTAAACATTTGTTATTGCTAGCGATCACTATAAACATTTTCATCAGGTTTCAACAGTTCATAATACACCACGCCACTCTGGTCCCGTTACACAGCGACATCTATTAGATAAATCGGTAATGACTTTCCAGTACACCTGATATATACACAGTAGATGTATCAAAACAAATGTGGAAATGTTGAAAACTAATATTGAATTGATGGTACATTATATATAGTACTATAAGTCTTTGTACATATTACATGAGAGCATATCTGTAAATTTTCCCACCTGTTCAACTAGCGGCCAATCACTTTTGCATTCTAGTTTGTAAAAAATGTTTACCTAAATTTTCTAGAGGTTTGCTCTTGAATTGAACAACTGTATTGGTGACGTCATGATGGCTGCTGCTTGTGTTGCTTACCAGGGCGCTTTCACGGCTACCTACCGGAGAGAACTAACCACTCTTTGGGAGGAAAAATGTATAGAAGAAAATATCCCGTCAACTGAGAACTTCAAGTAAGCTTTGAAATGTGTACCGCCATAATGAGAGCTTCTAATTTTGAAATTCTTACAGCTTGATCAATGTCCTGGCAGATCCCTACGACATCAGAACCTGGAACGCCTGCGGGTTACCCAGAGATGTGGTCTCCACCGAAAACGCTATAATGGTAACTCAAGCTGGCCGATGGCCTCTTATGATAGATCCTCAGGAACAAGCCAACAGGTATCTTTGGTACTCATTATCTTCCTGTGTTCAATGTCTTCATTTATTTATAGATGGATACGACAAATGGAAGTTCAAAACAACTTGAAGATGATCAAGCTGACTGATCCGAACTTCATGAGAACCTTGGAGAACGGTATCAGGATCGGTATGCCCGTTCTGCTGGAAGAAGTGGGCGAAACCCTAGATCCTACCCTGGGCCCCATCCTGTTGAAGCAAACTTTTATTCAAGGCGGTAGGACGCTGATTCATCTGGGCGACTCGGATGTCGAGTACGACTCCAACTTCAAGTTTTATATCACGACGAAATTGGCGAATCCCCATTATCTACCAGAGGTGTGCATCCAGGTCACCATCGTCAATTTTACGGTGACCCCGTCTGGATTAGAAGATCAACTTTTGGCGTAGGGCTTCAGAGAATAGTTTACGTATTATATTTGACAACTGTCGACATTTTTACAGGGATGTGGTGAGACTTGAAAGGCCAGAATTGGAGGAACAGAGGAACGAATTGGTTATTAGAATAAACAACGACAAAACTCAGCTGAAAGGCATTGAAGACAAAATTCTCTATCTCTTGTATCACTCAGAGGGTAACATACTTGATGATGAAGAACTGATCGAAACTTTGAACGAAAGCAAGGCAAGTGCAATTAACAATATGCGCAATAAATATTTGAATATTGACAATAAAATAAATAATAATACAATATATAAATATATAATTAAAAACATATATTTCGCTTTTTGAATTTCTGTACATAAAATAACTGTTCATTAATACAACTAAGTTATTCAGCACGTATAAAAGGTAATCATGAAAATTTATAACTAGCAATTTCGATTCATTACTTTTGTTGTTTGATTATACATATAATCATCATCTTATAATGACGATGCTCCATCATATTCTAATTGTCGGTGAAAACCCAACTAATCAAAGAACTTTCAGATACCTTAACAGTTAAAAGTCAAATAGATGAAAAAAAATTATCAGAATATATGCAAGGAACAAATATTTACATGTATAAAAATTATTTGGTCGTAGAGATGGATTGGTATGTTGTTTCATGCAATTTACAAAAATCCTTGCCGAGAGATTTTGATTTTTTGGTTCATCCAAAACATCCATGTGAAGCGTTCTCCAGAACGATATGTGGCGTTGTCATGTATTTTTCATGTTATGTCAGACATCTCTACTTAAATCAAAATCGTACCTTGCCATCTTATTAATTATCAACTTAACATACTACATAGAATTAACATACAATTATATCACTAGTTAACACTACTAATGTATCACTTAACATCAGATATTAACAATAGTTCTATATTCCATGTATATTTTGGAAACAAATCTTAAACCAGTGTTGTAAATAATAATAGTTACAAGAAACGGCTTGGAATTTTATTGTTTGAAACTGTGAACAAGAAAATGTAAAATATAGAAGTGATGCGATCTCTTACATCAAGATGATTATTTTAATGATAAATCTGTTCGATAAAACTTCATCCAATTTTTATTGCATTTAAGATTCTAATAATATATTGATTTCCATCTTCAGTAACATTCAAATTAGACAAAAAGTTAGAAGATGTTTCCTCCTATCGTCCTATAACCATGTAATATCCAAAGTTTTCGAGAAACTATACATCAAGTGGCTCAAAATAATCACAGGAAGAAAGAAATGTTATTCCAAAACACCACTTTGGTTTCCGTAAGAAACACACAACAATAGAACAAGTTCACAGGTTGATCAATCAAATATATAAAAATTTAAACTAAAAAAATATTGCTCGGCTGCATTCCTGGGTATATATCAAACGTTTGATAAGGTATGGCACAGTAGACTTCAAGTTAAATTGAAAAATCTTCTGTCCCATCGGCATTTTCAACTACTAAAGTCATATCTTACAGAACTTATTGTGAAACAGGGTCCACAACAACTGTAATAACTACCTCCAATATATTTAGGGGTTCCGCAGGAGGGTCCATTGTTATATCTCCTGTATACAGCTGATGTACCGACCTCCATCCCCACTACTGTGGCAACACATACTGACAGCGACTGAAATAGCGATTTTATCATCTCACGAGAATCCAATGTCAGCTTTAAGGAATCTTTAACTTCATCTCAACAAAATTCATTTGTGGTTGAAAAAAGTCATATCAAAGCGAACGAGACAACATCTACTCATCTGATGTTTACCTTGCCTAGAAAAACTTATCCTCCGTTAAATCTTAATAATCATGAATTCCCGCAAGCAAATAATGTTAAATTCTAGGAATGCATCGGAATTGACGCTTAAAATGGCGGAAACGTAAATAACTTGGACATAAACTGAACTAGATGTATTGTCTTATAGGGTGTATATACAAATTATCTATGAATAATGAGGTATTACTGTATAATTCAATTCTTAATCAAGCTACTAGCAAATCCTACACAGCCATCCTTCAGAAATTCCAAAATAAAGTGTTACGTACCACAGAAAATATGCGAGTAACAAACTTATTCAGCGCGATATTCCCCTGTAAACAATAACGAGTGTGATCCGAAGTATCAGTGAAAGGGTATCAGTGCACCCGAATGCAGTGGCTAACCATTTAAATGTGTGCGACGTCAGTGAAATGCGTAGTTTAAACGTTATTGGCCTGATAAATAGACACTTATGAAGAGTTTGTAAAATAACATAAAATAGTAATTAAGTATAATACTAATAATTTTGTACAAGAGATCACTCATTGAAGCGATCTTCTACATGTCACTGTATAACATAAATCTCATCTCATCTCAATCTCTCATCTTATTGTGCATTGGGCAGATTGTGGAATGCTAAGAGAACAACAATTTTTAAAAAAATCAGTAACAACCCGTTACAAATGAGTCTTATAAACAATCGTTTATTACAATTTAATCCCATAGCCTATTTTAATTGTATCCGTAACATCTTCGTCGAGGAATACTTCCACTTCGTACCTTTTCTTTGTTTCTTGGTAGTGATGATTAGTTGTTTAAATCCTCACAATTTTTATGATTAAACATTAATGCAATAGTCTCTTTTGAAAACTGAAATAAATATTGGTATCTTTCAAGATACTCTTTGCAAATATAAACTTTCGGTTTGTATCAAACTAACATCATCATCAATAATCCATATTCGGAGCTCGTAGAGAGTGTTTACTTCTTCACTAATACGCTGCAGGCGACTTATTATTTTAGCCGTCAATAACACAAATTAACACTTCAAAATAATTGGGAAATAATTTCAACTTTTTCATAATACCTCAAGACGTATATTTCAGGAAACTTCCGCCATCATTGAAGCTAGACTTTCGGAAACCGAGGCAACTGAAGAAAAAATCTCAATAGCCCGTGAAAAATACCGATCAGTAGCAAACCGAGGCTCCGTTTTGTATTTTGTCGTCGCTCAGCTCGCCGAAATCGACCCGATGTATCAATATTCGTTAAAGTACTTCAGTCAGGTACCATAAGCACTACCCGAAACATCAAATTTTTTAAAGAACACCATTATCTAGGTCTTCAACAATGTGATCGTGACTACACCAAAGGAGGCCGTGCTGGAGAAACGTTTGGAGACTCTCAGAGCCGAATCGACGTTGGCCGTATACACTATCATTTCCAGAGGATTGTTCGAGAGACACAAACTCGTCTTCAGTTTCATGCTGTGCGTAGCGATATTGCAACAGGATGGTGTGATATCCGACGGTCAGTGGAGTTTTCTTCTAAGAGGGCCTGTGGGTGCCAAAGGAACTTCCAAAAAGCCTGATGTGAGTTCTTCATCAGGTTATCATTGTTTTAACATCTACTTCTTATGTTGTTAGATACCAACCATCACCGATGCCATGTGGCAAGCAGCGAACTATCTAGCAGACAATTACAAAGAATTTCAGGATCTACCTGCAGAGCTAACCAAATCTATCAACATTAACTTGGGAAATTATAACTTGGTAAACCGCTAGACATTTGTTCCCCCAGCACTTTGTTAATATTATTTTATCAGAATATAAAATTAGTGACGAATTCGTTAGCCAGTAAGGTGAGCTGGGATACTTTATTGGAGGATTTCGAAAAGCTTATGTTGATCAAAAGTCTCCAAGAGGAGAAACTCATATTTGCCATAACAGAGTATGTGAAGATTAACCTTGGACAAGCTTTCATTGAGAGTCCTCAAGTCACCCTCAATCTGTTGTAAGTATCATTCGAAAAGTTTGTGTTACGATCAGGTACTAGGCTGCACTAGAGGGTATAGTAAATTTCAAAGATTTCAAAAAAAAGATTTCTCCTATATATATATATATATATATATATATATATATATATATATATATATATATATATATATATATATATATATATATATATAAAACGCGATATTTCTTTTCAGCTGTTCGTAAGTGTTTTTCGTATCTAAAGAAGTCAAATTATTTTCTATGTTCGTAATTTTCGGTCCAGAGCTCTTTAATTTTGTGAATCAGTCACGCCAGCTGTCCTTCCCACTTGACTTTCTCTTTTGACTTTCAACACTTTTGTTTCATTTTCACCATGCTTTTATCTTTATTTTCTATCCGTAATATATTAGAATATTTAAGTTCGTAGCACATAAATGGTACAGATTTTTTTTAATATAACACCTTTTATTAGATACATTTAAGATTATGTAGAGTGTATATCGACTGTCGATCGTCTAAACCATTAATTTTGATTTTTTTTTAATATCAGGCACTCGAATATTTAGTAATTTGAATCTGCGACTTGTTCATAGTAAATAATATTTACTTGCTTCCACTTGCTTAATTCACTATTCAATTCTAAATTATTTTTCACAGAGTTGGATTTATATTCATTGATTTTTTGATGCAGTATTTCTGATTCTCTGTCATAATCTTCTAATATTTCTTTTTTTTTCTGGATTATGATCAAATGTTAGGTCGTACAAACTTTTTATTTAATTTGTTGAGATACCTTTTGAGATTAAGAAAGCCAGCAGGTCTTATTCCCACTTTATTGCTGCCAGTAGGCCAGTAAGTGATTTCTCGTCATGAGTAGTACTATGATATTCCTCTAGGTATCAAGATATATCCAACGCGGTTCCGCTGATTTTCGTTCTGAGCACCGGGTCCGATCCATTCGGAACATTTCAAAGATTCGCGGCGGACATGGGCTACCAGGAGAAACTGAAATCTATATCCCTAGGTCAAGGTCAAGGACCGGTCGCCGAGAAGATGATTCACGAAGCTCTAGAAACCGGAGACTGGATTTTTCTACAGGTAATTTCCAGTCGAGAGCGCATCATCTGTAAATCTGAACACAAACGTCCTCAGAACTGTCACCTGGCCACTTCGTGGATGCTTTCCATGGAGAAAATTGTACTGGATATTGCAGAAAACGCCGCCAGCATCCACAAATCCTTCAGGCTATATATGAGTTCGATGCCCTCAAAGTTCTTCCCGGTGTCCGTGCTTCAGAACTCGGTGAAAGTCACCAACGAGCCCCCAAAAGGATTGAGGGCGAATATGAAGAGGGCGTTCGCGGAAATGCTGGAGGATTTCTTCGAGGAACACTGTAAGGCAAGGTTCTATGTTATGTTTCTGAATTGTTCTGATCGAGTGTTGAACAGCTTTGCAGTATAAATGGAAGGCAATGCTGTTCGGTATATGTATGTTCCACGCTGTGATACAAGAGCGGAAAAAGTTTGGACCGTTGGGGTGGAATATCGTCTACGAGTTCAACGACAGTGATCGAGACTTTGCCTTCAACACGTTCAGAATGTTCTGCGCGGAAGGAACGATCCCATGGGATGCCCTGGAGTATCTTACAGGTCAGGTTTTTGGTTTAATTAGGTCAATGATAAAGAAAAGGAAGGACTTGACGCTGTATACGGTTAAGTCGATGAATAAAATATTTTTAACAAAAAAATTGAACCCACTTGAAGAAATAAATAATTAACTAAAAATTAAGAAATAATCAAACTTTCAAATCAAATTTCAAATTCAAAAACCTATCTATTACACGTATTTTATATTCTGCTATATACACACTATTTAGCTTAATACCTGCGTAAAACTATTTATCTATTTACATTATTATTCTATTCTATTAATTACTACTAATTGATCACTTTGAAATCGGTGATGAACCCAAACAGATATATTCATTTAGATTTATTTTGTTGGTAATTAATTTTTTTGTAATGTCACAAAATTATATTATTATTTTTGTATTGTTTGAGCTCTGCACCGACTTCAGCTGGTAGTAGTTACAATAATAATACATTGTGTGTACATAGTTTGAAAACGCTTATTATGTTTGAGTCTAAATTCTTAAATCTAGACTTATTAAGAATAATTAGAACAATATTAAGAAAAAATTACTAGATATTGAATAATCAGTTGTAATATGTGTGACATGTGCTTTTTAAATAAAAAAATACTTAAAAAATGTTGTAGTTTAGAAACCCCAAAGACTGATTTCTTGGTGGTGATTAAGGTGTCCATAGCTCTTGGTTTCTGCATCTCGATAATGCGCCCTCTCATTCAACAATAGTTCTTTGTGGCTTTTTCGTCAACAAGTTTTTCATGTGATTCCACAACCGCCATATTCACCCCATTTATCTCTTGTTTCTTAGGTGAAATAACTTATGGCGGTCGTGTAACCGACTACTGGGACCTGAGATGTCTGAAAACTATCCTGAAAATATTCTTCTCGCCACAAATCCTCACCAAAAACTATCAGTACTCCGCATCGGGGACCTACTATTGCCCGGAGTTTGAGAAGTTGCAGGAGTATCGGGACTTCATCGAGGGCTTCCCCATCATCGAAGCGCCAGAGATTTTCGGCATGCATGAAAACGCCAACATAGCTTTCCAGGTGAGGTTTCGAGCTCACCCACCATGTCATGCCATCCTCATCCATTTTTTTGTTTCCGTGCAGACCAAAGAAACTCAGACCATCATTCGGACGATCATGGAGAGCCAGCCACGATCCGAGGGAGGTGGGGAGGGGAAATCCAGCGACGAGATCGTCTACGAGCTGGCAGACAATGTGATCAACGCTGTCATCACCAAAATCCCCATGGACGACGTTAATATCTATTTGTTTAAGGTTAGTTGGTATTAAATATATTTTATGTCGATAAAAGAGTCTGTTATATGTAGAAAAAGAGGTATTAGAATAAATAACAGGGGGCGTTATAGTTTGTCTTTGAGTGGCTGTTCAAAAAGGTATAAAATAACAGCGATCGTGGCATGTCTTCTTCCCGATTATTAAAAAAACTGGAAAATTTAAAATGACTTTCTTTACTATAAAACTTAAACCACAAAGAATAGACGGTTGTAAACGATTAGTGACGACAAACTTCATACTGTCAAAGTGGCACTAACTTTGTGTGCTAACTAACTGTGCCCGTCGACCAATTATTTAATTTATGTTTAATGAGGACTGTATGATTTGTTTGAATGTTGTGTATGTAGACTGTGTGTGTTGTGCGAAGAGTGTGCTTAATTAGACTGAAACATCGCGTTTTATCCCCCATTTCTCCTCCCTTAGATAACTTGTTCTGAAAAAGTAAGCGGATTTAACAGTTCTTCATTCCAGTAATGATTTTCTTGTATCGGTAAAAAATATACACCGAAAAATACTCTGAAATTCGCCTTTACGACGAATCTCCAAAGTCAATACGCTTCTCTTTGTAAAACGAGAGAACTTTATAAAAAATATAAAATTCGTTTTAAACTCACTCTCACTTACTCGAGATAAAAAGAAACAGATGCGTCTGATGCATCGAAACATATAGCTGAATCAAACTATAAAATTCGATTTGTGTTGGTATTCGTCGACCCTCTTGACAAATGCCTACTTACTTGACATAATTATACTTTTAGCTTAATTTAATTATACTTTTGATACTTTTTTATTTATTTATCTAGACATTGCCGACTAATCCAAAATTTAGCTTTACAATAACTTAAATCTATTTATATATCCAGGAAGCTCCATAGACCCTATCTTAGTCTTTGGCGTAATTATGTTCGTGTATTAACACGGCTGTTTTTTTATTAATTGGACAATGGTTTGTTTCTTTTCAGTCTGTGTACTGTTGTGGTATTATCCAAGACCTGTATTACTTCGATATTGATATGAGAATGGACTGTCTCTTCTTTTCTCCTTGCGATTCTCTTGATTTCCTGAGTGATAATCGGTATCTGAAAGTCTCGGTGTAAGTAATTAATCCTGTAGTATCTGGGTGTGCCTACACTAGTTCTCAGGACTATGTTCTGAAAAACGTGTAGCCATTTTGGACCTATGGGTGGCAAATAGGGGGCTGCATTAAAAATTCAAATCAATTAGTCATACAACGCTCTCAAAACAAAATTCTTGGATTAATTACCAATGCTTATCGCTACGTAACCAACGAAGAACTGCACGATGACCTGGAAATCAAATGGATTTGTGAAGTGATCCAAGATTTCGCCTTAAAACACGAAAAAGGATTACTAAATCATACTAACGTGGAAACAATACAACTACTGGACAACGCGCAGGATATCAGTGGATTGAAGCGAACCAAACCATACGAACTTATATAAAGTGTATATCCAAGTACAAATGAAATGAAATGTAGTAATAAATTAATTTATAATTAATATTGTACTAAACATATCTAATAAAGATGTTATTAAATATATATATATATATATATATATATATATATATATATATATATATATATATATATATATATATTAGTTTTCAAGGAACATCCCCATAATTGAATTCCATATAGGTTACAATACTTGCTTGTATATAGCAATTTATTATGTACTGAAAATTATCATCCAATTTCTTCCAATTAATCAATTCATTTTCTTATATTTTAACTTCAGTTCTTCCCATTTCTTTTTTACATGTTCCTTTCGACGAAGTTTTTCTTCAAAATTCATTCCGACATACTTAGCGTTGTTGCTATATGGAATGATATTATTATTAGTGTTTGTGCGGTCTGGTTATACGTAAACTCCACATGGACAGATTTCTTAATTGTTATTTTCCAGCTTTAAGTCCAATTATTTATGATGTCACTTGCCTGTTGTAATTTTCGTGTGGTTTCTTCGCTGTTGTCTTCGACATCAATTATCTCAATATCATCAGCGAATGTAGCCGTTCGTGATATTTTCCATTGGTGGTATTTCAAATGTGTACCCTACGATTTGTTCATCACATGAACTTACCTTTTTACCTTCATAGGTGTTAGTGATAATAATTAGAGATTTTAAACCGGTAGTTGTAAAAAGTTGTAAACCAAAAGTCCAATTTCATGTGGCAACATTGCGAGGTGTTGATGCTATATATTTTGATAACGTACATTGGTTATTTTATAGGATAGATCATAAATATCAGCGATACATCATTAAAACTAGTAATAATAATTAGAGGTTATAAACCGGCAAAAGTTGTAAACCAAATGTCCAAGTTCATGCGGCAACATTGCGACATGTTGATGTTCTAAATATTGATGACATAGTTGTTTTATTCGATAGAGTATAAATATCAACGATATGTCAAAACCACTTTTCAGAAAGACGACAAGGGCAGACTACCATCACTGACAACGGTACTCGTTCAAGAGATCGACCGTTACGACAAACTTCTGAAGCTCATACATTCTTCCATGGACAACTTGAAGAAGGCTATCAAGGGTCTCGTAGTAATGTCTGAAGCTCTGGAGGACGTGTTCAAAGCGTTCATGAACAATCAGGTCTCGATATCATAATCACGTAGAGCTAGTTGCCGTCACTGGATATTTTGTTAATTGTTCTAGGTACCAAAAATGTGGTCAGCCAAAGCGTACAATTCCCTGAAGAGTCTCGGTAGTTGGGTACGAGATCTCACCCTCAGACTAGATTTTATCAGCGTCAGTAATCCTGCTTCGATCTATCTCTCCCAAAACTTATCTCTTGCCTTTATAGATCTGGGTCAGGTCGGGTCATCCGACATCCTACTGGATATCGGGCTTCTATTTTCCTCAAGGATTTTTAACAGGGACGCTACAAACCCACGCAAGGAAATATAACCTGCCCATAGATAAATTGAGATTTGATTTCGTAATTCAACCAGTTAACATTGACCAGGAGGAAGTGAAAGCAGTGCACGACTCAGAAGGAAAGGAGGTGAGTCATGCGTCATTCTCGTGCATTACAGTAAGGTTTTATAACACGATAATTGTTTCAGAACTATGACTGTTATGCTCCCCTTGAAGCTCCAGAGGATGGTGTGCTGGTCCATGGGTTATTTGTCGATGCTGGTAGATGGGACATGAAGAGCATGAAGCTAGTTGATCCCAAACCTGGTAGGTGAAAGATTCGACTAATAGCTTTTCGGGAATTTCGCCTTTTTCTTGTTCGCAGGAGAGATAAATCCTCAATTTCCGGTGATGTACATGCTTCCTAAAACAGAGATGCCGGACAATGATCCCCGATACGTTTGTCCGCTCTACAAGACATCGATCAGAGCAGGGGTCTTATCCACTACCGGTCACAGTACCAACTTCGTCATAGCCGTCCTGCTTCCCACCAACCAAACGCAAAGCTACTGGATCTTAAAAGGAACAGCTCTCCTAACTCAGATAACTGACTGATTAGTGTTAAGTTTGTACAGGTTAATATAGAATTAATTTGTTAAATACAACATATTTTGAAAGAGATTTTTTTATTGCTATCCAAAAAATCAAGATTTAATAACTGTTAGTGTAACAACAGTAGGAGATCAATGTTGGCTTCTGGCTTCCCATCTCCGATCAACTGATTTTTTATGAGTCACTCAAATTTCTTCAGTTAACTCAAGTTTTTGGGTTAACACACACACAGGGGTGATAATACAGCGGATAGTAATTAGAACAACCTGACCATTGAATTATTTGACAATCTTCTTCTCAATTTAGGATGAATAGACCAGTTCCACGTCATGAACAAGTTATACACCATTTCAAATTATTGTTCATCAGTTTCACCGCTTAAACATACACATTTAAATTTCCATCTGGCGACTTTGGTATACTTTAACCAATCCGAGAGTTATATCTAAGTTCCTTCTAAGTAGTTAAGTTCAATTCCAGAACAACCTGGAATTCACAAACCTTGTAATAGAATTTGCTTTAAAGAATGGTATAAAAACTTAAAAAAATACTTATTTGTTAAAAGCGCCAGTAACTTTTTAAAGATATCAAAAAGTTCGTCATCCAAATAGAACAGATGTAATACATCCAGCTAATATATCTGCATTTTGACTATTAAATAATTCTTAAAAAAAGCTTTATTGACCGTCCACAGATATCACAAAGCTACATTGAGTGGCATTTCAAGAAATCGCAAGTAATCCACAACGATTTTTCAAGTAAACTTTATCTGTTGGCAATACAATTAACTATGAACCATTGATTAATTCTTCTCGTCATGAAACTTGCTTTTATTGGCCCTAAGCACTTGTACTTTGATTCTACTACTTGTATTAGAAACTTCCGTACGTTCCGAGATTTTCCTGGAATTAGAACGAATCAACTGAGTAATTATTTTATATATGGTGGAACATAGTCAAGAGAAAACATCACAAACAACAGAAAAGCACAATTCTTTGGAGAAAATGTCCGAACACCAGAATAACAAAACCTCAATTTGGAAGAAAATGTTTTAACATCGCAAGTACACGTGCTCATTTCGAAATAAAGTGTGGAAACCATGAGAAAACAATTGAAAGTGGGTTAACTTTTTTTAAACTATAACAATAGCTATTATGAAAATTGGAATAAACCAATTCTTTTACAAAAAATTGTCATTGTAATTTTACAAAATACATTATAAAATTATGTTTCAAAATATCACTTACTTGGTGTGTTAGTGTTACATCACTATTGTACAAAAAAGTTTGTTGAACATTTCAGAGTCGCAATTATTTTATTGCCAACCACAAAATTGCATCAATTCCGATGTACAGCTTTCTTTGATATATATTTTAAAAAATACATATCTTGAATATTTTAAAATCATCTTCAAGTTTTATAAACATAAAAAACGAACAAAATATAGACTTCCAAACAATAACAACCCATTATATCGGACTGATATTGACTAAAATAATAATCAAATCTATAAAAAGTTAGTTTAATAAAATATATTAAATCTTAAAACGTAACAATAATTACTTTAACAAAAAAATCATGGTTTCTGTAAATATAAAAATTCCTCAGGAAAATACTGTCTGTAATATATTCGAGAGTCCTCTGAATAATTCGTGTAGCAGTCCATGAAATTCAACATCAAACTGACGTCCGGAACGCTCTCGTTACTCCTGATGGCAAAATTACAAAAGAAAAACAGTTATTCGCTACAAAACACTAGATATCAATAACCGTACTTGTTATATCTGATCATCTGCAACATATACTCGCAAATCAACTTAATGAACGCTTCATTGACACTTTGATGAAACTGTTGTAAAACTGTGTGTATAGATGCAGATAAAGCAACACCATCAATTTGCTCATTCCTTCTATGTTGACCTAAACAAACACTGAACAATACAGAGGAATACTTTCTCTTGGAAAAGAAACACCACCTGAGTTCTGGGGAAGGAACAGTCGTTGAATATGAGCCAAGACAAAAATGAAGAGAGTGATGGCATGGTCCAAATCATTCTTACATGTGACGTAGATCTTACTAAATGGTTCGCCAATACCAGCATAGTTAAAATACTCTGATATTTTATACATGAATTCCTCAGACGGATGGAGATTGTCTTGCTTAATCTGCAGTATCATCGCTCTGAAAAAAACAATTCAATAACTCCCCGATGGTCCAGATAATTACAGCACAATACTTATTGAGAGTCGACAATGCAGAGTGTAAATCCTTCGAATTGAACCTGCAGGATTTGTTGAGGTGCAGGTTGATGAGATTGCGGAGAAGCTGCAACTGCCCAACTAGAAGCAACTGGTCCAAGAATTCGGACCAGATTTTAGTAGTTCTGTTCACGTACGTCTGATACGTTTTGGTTGGATTACCAATATCTGTCGTGTTCCTTATGTCGTTTTTGATGGTGTTCATCACGTTGGCCCAGGCACTGTTCTGATTGTTCTTGTTCTCTAAAAGAGCTTCAACAAAATTATCAATGAATATATATGTTACAATTTATTCAATTCAATTTCTTAATTAATTTGTTATGGGAGTTTTGATGCAAAACATAACATGAAACACCGTGATGAATGAAAGAAACATGCAAATGAAAATAATAAAAATGCAACAAATACTTACACATAATTTTCTGCAGGGCAGTAGTGATCATGAAAGAAAACAATCGATCCAACCCTACCAGCCCAGGTATTTCGATGGCTTGAGAAATGGAGACGACAGTTTCCTTGCTGAAGATCGGTTTTCTGGTTTTTATATCGTACCACGTCGAAGTCTCTCGCAAATAAACAGCAGACCTAAAGGCGATATTAATATTACAAAAATAACCAGGTGATGCCACCTCTAGTTCCATTTACCTGGGTTCAATGAGTCTAATGATCTCCCTGGACAATCTACCGATGAAATTCACGCTATCGTCAGTGGATGGGAAACTTGGAATAGGTACATATCTACTCTGATACACGCTCTGCCAGGAATGAATTTTGTTCCGCAAGAAACCGTTGCATTCTTGTTCCACATTATAGTTTATAATTCGAGTTACTTCTTCTTGCCAAATTTTCAAACCGTTAATATTAATGTAATCCTAGGAAGAAAACAGTCACAATATATCAACATAATTAGGATTCATTACAAATTACTTGGATATATTCAAAAGACTTCTTATAACCTTCCATTATCATCACTAAAGAGTTCAGTTTCTGTTTGAGATCGTCCTGTTTCGGTTTAGGTCCGAATTTCAGTTCGGAATCCAAAGCCTGTGATACATGCTGCACAAGTTCCTTACGAACACCGTCGTCGAGGAGTTTCTTCGCGTCTAAACACACCACTCCAACCAAAGTGCTTTTCATCATACGCATACCTAGCATACAACCAGAGGAAATCGAATATAATCGAGAAACGACAATAATTAGAAGAAACGTAAAATTAGGCATAATGACTAATTTTGAAAAACTATTCCGTAACATTCTAAAGTATTTCCTAAAAATATATTACTTTTATAATAAAAGTTTTCACGAAAAAAAAACCTTTATTGTATTTTAAGCAAGCTGGTATCGTATGATGTCATATCTGTGTAAATAAACGGTAAACACTAAGTGCCAAAGCATCAAAGTCACTTAATTATGACTTCCATACTATATAGGTGATGTGCAGTATAATTTATTCCATCCAAAACAACAATATAAATGGCTGCATCGAAATGCTCTAACTCATATCAATATGGTTTTACTTTATATTTATTATATTCATTATTATATCATTATATTATTTACATTAGTTATATATTTTCTAAATCTATTCTGTGTATTTTATCATATTTTTTTTTTGTTAGTTACTGTCATCATGCCTACTGAAACAAAAATGTATCTACCCTGACTGAAGATGGAGACCAGATGCGTTAATTCCGCAAACTCGAACCTCTCATCCAGCTGAGCATAGTCCTTCAACTTGTCTTTCTCCACTCGGGCTGGTACCTCCTTCAGTACTGTGGTTTGCATCTGAATAATCCGCGCTAGTTTCTCGAACATCGTCTTTGGAATAATCTGAAGCACCTTCCTCACATAAATTTCCAGCTCGCGACTGTAATACTCCGACACCGAAACCAAATCCTCAGAATGGGCTTGATTGATGCGTAACAGGGGAAACTCCATGGCCGAGGCTAGTTTCAAGAACACAGCTCTCAATTTTATAACCAGCTTGGGTTCGTTTTTAATGCCGTTTTGCATTATCGGCGTGTAAACATCGATCAGCTCCCAGGCGTAGCTGAGATCGCTGATTATTTGCAAGCTAATAAGCACATCCTCTTTAATATTCATTGTTCTGATCATTTGGTGCAAGTTATTCCTGGTGTCGCTCAAAAATTGCATAAACTTGGTGCAAAAAATTAATAGCAACCCTACTAATTAGACTTGGGACTTACCTGCATGTTGCTCTCCAGCTGATGAAACTCCTGGACTTCTTCGAGGGCTTGAATCAGCTGCACCAACTTCCTAGAGGAGCTGGAGTCGTCCTGATTGAGCGAATGTACCTGCGTCGCGATTTCTTTGAACCACGCTTGTAAATGTTCGTTTTTCTGTATTCTGGAAAGAGGTTTTTCGCCACCGAAAACATCGGAGAGCTCCAACAGGCTCTCATGACTTTCCTTCTTGAATGTCTCCCACTGCTGCTCTTTCTCGTTTAGTAGTTTTTTGAAAAGTTCCTTAGTAACTAGCTCTAACTGAGCTGTATTTAAAAGCAATTTGAATAAATTTGATTGTGTACAGTTAGACTCCGTAACGGTCAGCTCCCGACATTGTTTCGACTTTTTGCATTTGTCCAGATTCTCCGATTTGGTATGGAGAATCAGCCAACGTACAGTCGCATTACACTCTCGCAACACATTGACAATATTATTGATGTCCTTTAGCAAAGTGTCTTTGGTTATAGTGCCTACTTTTAGTAAAGCATTAGTAGTTTTTAACAAGGTTTGAACGCTGGCGCTATAATTCGATGCGTGCAGCTTAACATTCACGGATTCTAATGTATTATTGAGCGCAAGTTTAGCGGCTTTAAAAGAGTCCCAGCTTTCGATTAAATTTACGACAAATCTGAAAAAAATGGCAAATCATAATTTCTTGTAGAAGTACAGTATGGAAAAAGACAAAGATTCTGGTAAAAAATTATAAATATAAAGAAACAAATCTAACAATCTAAGTCCTAGAAATGTAGCTATTACAATCAATTGTGCGATAAAAATGTGAGAATCAGAGTGAATCTGATGAAAAATCGAAGTATGCTATGAAAAATTAAAAGTTTAAAAAATAAAGAAAAACAAAAAAGTAGTTATAAATTAGAATTAAAAGCATAAAGGAGCATAAATAATTGTAACCATTGCAATCAATAGCCTGTAAAAAAAGGTTAACATTATAAGTTAACATATAAACAACATCAATGTATGTTATGAAAAAACCAAGGACCAAGAAAAATTTTATATATAATAGTGTAAAATCTATTTGAATAAAAAAAGAATATCACAAACTAAAATAAAAAACAACCAAATGTAATTAAGCTGCTTTCATACTTCTATGGTTATACTTACCCCATATAAATTGAAACTATCCAGTTATCAGGAAAATATTTATCAACAATTTCCCTCATAATAGCAGTTTGCGAATGTAAAATACTGGAAGAAAAATACAAACATATATAGAGCATCGAAGCCTGCGTAGCTAAAGCTGTACTCCTATGTTTTGGCAAAGGATACACTGTTATTTGAGAGTATATATCGTCTGACCTTAATCTACCTATCACCATATCCACATATGTTGAATGTAAGGGTATTCTCCTAAAATAATTTCATTAAAAAAAACTCAAAAAGTTATACACAATAATACACACTGAAAATAATCTTCTGGATAATATAATGGCTTTTTTACACTATTTAAACCAGTATCTCTTAGAAGCTTACAAACTTCATCGAAACAACTTTGAGTATCCCTGCGTTGTGGTGTATATCTATAATAAGACACCAACAGTCTTTCTCTTATTGATCCCTCGATATATGCATCAATCATTATTAGCATTAACCCATACAAGAATAGAGCTTCACACTAAAACCCATGTTAATTAGCACTATATTGGCATTGACCAAAAAAAGCAGACATACCAGTAACTGTTTCCCTTCAGCATCCAAAAATACGGACTCTAAGGTTTGATGAATATAAAAACCTTCTTCTAGTTCTTCTATGTATCTATTTAAATCGATGACATAACTATGCACACTCTCAAACAGCAGATAGAAACGTTTCAGTATTTCAAGATTATTATCTCTGAATTCTTCATCAATATCCCGCAAGGCCTATAACATTTGAAAGTAACATTTGGAAACAAATGGAATTGACTTAATTATTGCCTCATTATTTTCAATTTTCTGTTCCTGCGAGTCGGATATCTTAAAATAGAAAAAATCAAAAATAATTTCATTATATTTTTGAATATCTTGCTTGTTCTCAAGTCTGAAAAATTACGAAAATTAAAAAAATGTATTTGGTTTAATCAGTGACTAATACCTGAAGACTTTTGGGATATAGTTTTTTAATCGAAGTAGCTCGGCTATAATGGCATTTCCTCTAGATACTAACAGCAGGACTGTTTGACCACATAAATTATTTTCTGCCAGAAATTCTTTCATTTTTCAATGTTTATCATAATTTATACTAAATATTAAAAGTCGAATATTCTCTGATAACATTAACCTATACAGAAAATCTGATTTTAGTTTGGATGACAACAATAACATTTCAAAGTATGTCTAATCATTATACAATGTCGGGTATAATTGGTGGAATAACCACATTGCGATTTTATTTAAAAAATGAAATAAAACAGAAAAAATAAAATAAAGATGATTTATTTAAAACAAAATCTACGATAACATTTATAGCAAATACTATGACATCTAAATAGGCTAATTATCGGTAAAATTAACAGAACAATATTATAATAGAATTTAAAGAAACAAAACTACAAAAAAAACAATTTTAGGGCATCCTAGATTCAAGCATCCCCAAGAAGATTTTCAATCATATCCTGAAATAAAAGTAATGTTTTAAAGTTGTACATTAGACGAGTGAAAAAGGTTGTTAGTCTATAAAAACAGGAGTATACCTTCACAAATTTGGTTCCCAGAAAATCAGGGCTGTCTGCAAGACCAGAGAAGCTATTTAAGTTTGTTGAACACGACTGATCCGATTTGGCAAACCTACGTAGATAATAATTGTTATTCTGGTCATTTTTCCAGTTTTGATAACGCTGCCTACTGAATAAAGATGTCTTGTTAACAGCAAGCAAAATTGTGTGAGGGTGGTACTTACGAGATCTTTAAACGATATGATTTATGGCTATATTTATTCGGTGGCTTGGCCCATTCTACTTCCACAGGTGAATCTGTATAGTAATCTGTTAATGGTTATTTAATTAGTGAAATTCTGTGTCTAATTCAAATTATGGTGATTTACCGGAGAGTTTTGACATGACCTCCTCAGCAAGGCTTCTTGAAGCTACGTGAATGAAGGCATAGTCTTTATGCTTGTAAGTTTTCTGAATTCCAATAGACCCAAGATGTTCCTCAATAAGAATACGGAATTCCTGTGCTGTTTGTGTTACTGGTAATCCACGTAAGAAGATTATTTTGACCTAAAAATTACAGTGCATTGTAGCAGTGCAAAATAAAATTAAAAATTGTATTACCCCAACCTTTTCTAAGATATTATTTGGGATATCCATCACGGGGATGGACCAATCCACGACAATATCCTTTCCGAACAGTATCAGTTTTCCGCAGAATTTTGCCCGAAAATGAGAAGCTTCTTCATGAGTTCTGAATACAACAAATACAAATCCTCTGGTACATCCCGGATAAACATAATTCTTGTAAGTTATGATGTCTATGATATTGCTGACATTGTAAGTGTGTTTGAGATGCATCCATATTTCTTCTCTGGATTTGGTGATTGGCAATCCTCCGAGAAATATGCGGCAGTTATCAAGTGATATTTCCATTTGTAAGCCGACTACGCCTTGGAACAGTTGCTTTTCCAATTGTACGAGCGCCCGTTCCGTCTGGCACTTGTTCATGTAGCTAACGTAGGCAAAACCTCTGTTCAACGCCCCGTTGTCCTTCACCATCAATCGTATCTGAAAGAAGGGACCGACGGCATCAAAATAATTGACCAGAGCCTCGATGTTGGCGGTCGTTGGGATTTTCGACACATAGATCTCGGATCCCTTTTCGGGGACAAAGCCTGTAAGCTTCACCCGATCATACGCCAAGTGTCTGAATTCGGTGTACTGAAAAATATACTTGGGATAACCAGCAGTTGGATACCTGTTCATATTTTTTAATAAAGATGACCACCGATAACTCTCAAATCACCCCACCGACCGTTCGAAATGCTCTGAAAAAACTTGCTATCTCAGGTTTATTAAAGTTTTTTACTGGTGGTAGGGCAGAGTCTTCAATCTCAATTGGCGGTAAAATCATAGTCTTTTGGATCAAAGGTGATGCCGCGCAATTTTGAAGACTTTCGGCATATTGTCGCCGACAAAAGACTTCGAAACTTAATAAATCTCGACATATTTAAATATAATTAAAAAAGTAGTAGATACCTAATAATTTTATACTGTTCTCTGTCTAGCATAAATAAAAAATATTTAAGGATTTAAATTACAAAAAAACTAATATGTATTATATCTGAACCCAATATGTTTTCTTATTTGATATATTCTTTTTTTTTAATCAGAAAATTTCTCTATGCCTTTAAAGAATTGTACCCTTAGAGAGTGCAACTTCTTGTAGAATATTTCTCTAAAATAGTAATAAATTTGTTAAAATAAGTTGTTAAGGGTTCCAATCATTTTTACTGAACATAATTAAGTATATTGAATATTCTATAAAAGACAATTTCACATGTTTATGAATATGTATCATAATTATCATATATTTTTGGGAACGCAGATCGTTTCCCTATTTTGTTTCTGGATCAAAAAATATTTCAAATATTTTTACAAAATTTAACATTACAGACTGTAACCGTAACAATCTGGATATATTTTTGGAATATAATTTGTATAATAACATATTAATATAATAAATAATATAATAACAATTCTAGACAATTTTATGTCAAAATACAATATTTCATAATTTCTTTTAACGTAACTTCATTTCCCCGGTATTCGAAAAATCTAATCTGAATTTATTTTTTCATCACGATTTTTTAAAGTAATTTCGAATTTCCCCTTAAAATCAGAAAAATTAAATTAGAATGTATTGTAAAATATTTCCTTAATAAAAAACATATTTCTGTCTAGAGATGCCAATATCCCATACGTTATTGATTAAAATATCGATTTAGAGATCTCTACTGTCCATGATGAAAGAATAAAACCTTTATATAAATTTACAGTTAAAAATCTGCAATTCTTTTCCTTTTGCTATATGTTTGTCTGCACTGTACCAAAAGTAAACTTTAAACTATCAAATGTAACACGATACCGATTGATATGGGTTCAGTATCTGACGGTTCGAAAGAATGCCACCTGTGTTTGGGATAAGCTATCATCTTTTCTATATTTCTTTTAATAAACCAGCTGATTTATGGCAACAGAGGACAAAAACAATGGAACCATTGTATAAAGTGAAGAAGTAATCCGCTGGCTACAAAAGATTTTCGGATTAGAATTGTTACGAAAGATATCTTATAGGATATTTTTTCTTTTTAAATGTTTGTTGAGATTTTTTAATTTAAGTTCTTTTTACACCTAATTCAAGAGATTAAATAAATCATGAATAAAATCAAGTCTTTCCTATCGCTAGCTGAAAAAATACTATTCCTTTTGAAAAATTTCGCCGATGTTTAAGTTAATTTTTTACAGGAAGAGTTGGGGTTACAATATTAAATAACTTCTATAAGGCATAATTTAAGTTACTGAAGGAATTGTCCTTATGATAGTTCAGAGGTTCAAATAATTTCGAAGAAAAAGTAATATCTTAATCACCTTTTATAAAAAAAACATTTTTAATCAAAATAAAAATTACAAAGACTTTTTCATGCTAATATTAGTCTTGGTTGATTTTTATTCAACCTTTAGTTTCTAAGATATATTAGTTGTTTACATATTTTTTGATCGCCGATATCTATTAGTGGAAATGCAAAGTATGTAAGCAATTTAAATGGCCTAATTTAACTACAAACTTCGATGATATTGATACTTCTCAGCATTTCGATGGAATATCGATTACCTAGTTAAAAAAGCTCTCGCAGAACTGGCAAACATCATTAACTCCATCATGAGGCTGCAACATTTCCCGGCGTCTTGGAAACACGCACATATAGCGGTTATACCCAAGAAAGGAGCAAAATCATCTCCATCTGATTACAGGCCTATTAGCCTTCTCAGCGCCATTTCGAAGATTGCCGACAGGGCAATACTCTACGCTCTCAACTTCACAAAGGAACACAAAATCATTCCAGAAAAACAGTTCGGCTTTCGCGCTCACCACATCCGTTCATCAGGCTACCCGTCTGGCCGCACACATCCATCACGCTCTTGACCAACGTAAAAAGCTTGGAGCAGTTCTTCTCGACCTAACCAAAGCCTTCGACAAGGTCTGGCATGACGGATTGACCGCAAGTGCGTGCGGTTAGGCCTCCCAGAAGACCTAACCGCTCTCATCAAGTCCTATCTCTCGGACAAATCTTTCCAGGTCAAGATCAGGGAATCACTTTCCAGTCGTAAACAAATCGATGCTGGCGTCCCTCAAGGTTCCCCGCTGGCCCCAGCCTTATTTAACCTCTTTATTTCAGATCTGTCAACAAAAGAGCACATTGACGTCGCGTTTTACGCTGACGACAGTGCTTTCTTCACGGCCGCCGGGTTCGAAGTTACAATTCATGAACGTTTATAGAAGCAGCTCGATCATGCGGTCAAGTGGTTCAAATTCTGGAGGTTGCAAATCAACCCCCTGAAAACCCAGGCTATCATTTTCCATAAGAAGCGTTACGCACTGCGTGTCTCGCAACTTAATATCGACACCGCAATAATTCCATGGCTGGATAACGTCACGTACCTAGGTATTCACTTCGACCGGCGATTCAGTTGGCATTCCCAAATCCAGAAAGCAATCCAAAAAGGTTCGGGGATAGCAAACCTGCTATCTTCTCTGATCTGCCCTTCTAGCAGACTTCCCGTCTCCATCAAATGCTTATTTTACAAGATATTAATTCGGTCCGTACTCCTCTACGTATCTAATGTCTACTTCAAGTTTGTTACATCCAACCAGGTCAAACGGCTTCAAGTTTTTCAAAATAAGCACCTCAGGAGAATATCAAACGCTCCATGGTTTGTCAGAAATAATCAAATTCATAGGGAAACTGACACTCCAGAAATCAAGCATTTCATATCTCAATCATTCCACAAATAACTCAGCTCAAGTTCTTCTGAAAACGCGCTTGTTCGCGAGCTGGTCGACATGCTGGGAGCTTAGCACCGCGTCACCGCCAAGCTCCCCCCTTTTCCAGGCTGAAACGACCTCATCCGTCGCTACAGTCATAACTTTTGCCCCCATACAATAGTATCCAGTTGTGTGTTAACTCAGGTTCGCGATCAGCGGGTGCCCTATCCCCAAATTTAATGCAGTAACAGTAGCGACCCACGGGGGTTAACTGTGAGGCGGTTTCGGTTTAGTGTATTGGTAAGCCCAGAGGCAGTCCCACATAACCCGGTCCAACTTATCACTCCATGGCAAGTCTCCGCGACCAGGTAGGTATGCGTCATGCATTCCACCGCCTGGTTTTTAGGCCAGAACAAAAAAAAACTTCTTAGCATAAAATCTGTTTTTCACTTAGTATTATAAAATTATTCTGTGCATATATGCGATAATAGTGATAATACAAGGATGCACAATGCAGATGAATACCACTTGTTCTGATGAAAGCAGCATGGCTTGGTTAACACACTATTTCGAAATATTAAAGAAATGTAAAAATAGGCCGAAGATTGGATCACTATCATACCAAGATCGTTCTTTCAATATTGTATCGCTATGTTTAGAAAAAGTTGTAGAAAATTATTTAAAATATTTTGGATAATATATTTTGTATCAATTTCTCTCAGTAAATGCTTTTTCAACATGATAAAATGACCAGAATACATGCAAACACCTAATATATAACGTAAGATTTTGTAGAATTTTCTTCACAAATAACAGTTAATGAAAAGTAGAGATTATACATTGTTTTACGTCGAATCGAGCTGAGAGCTTCACATATATCAACTGGGATTATCTGGACAGGACCTACTGCCTGGTCAGGTCCTACCGCGATCTCCCGACCAACTAATGGGGGCTGCCAATCACAGTCTCCCGACTGATAAATGATCAGTGATAATGAGTAATCATCCCTGAGCCTAATTATTAATGTAACCAAGATGATTTTCTTCTGCTTTGCACTCTTGCCTTGTGGACATACACATACATACATTTACAATCATGCCCTAGTAGGATTTGAACTCATGGCTAGCCCAACAGTAGTAGGGACCATCTTGTTGCGTTGACCACTGCACCAACATCGACCAAAACAGTTCAAATTGTATATAGATTTTTATACATTCTTTAGATATATAATAAAGTATATAATTTCCCATCTCCCATTACTTAAAAATTCTATATTCTAAAGACATCAACATTTTTGCTTCCTTCTCAAAATATATTTGTATTTTATAAATATACTTATATTTTGAAATCAGAGTCCCTGATTGTTTAAACTGTGGAAAGATGATTTATTTATTCCTTCCTGCGAGATCTGTTAAGTGTTTAGGATTAAGGGCTTCATTTATTTTAAAACAAAATTACCACTTCTTCATTACTTCAACAAATAATAAAATGAACTAATGAATTATTGAACTAAAAAAAATCAATCAAGAAAAAGAACTGTTTTTCAATAAGGCAGGATTTTAATTTTTTTAAATATGATTTGACTTTCCTATGTAACATATATTTTTTGAGTTTAGATGTTGAAATGGGTTGCAATAAAAAAAGTGGAAACTTAAAATATGAACTTATTTATTTAAATTATATAGCATACAACACAGTTTAAAATCGAACCTAACTTATTTAAAAAATTCTAAATTATATAAGTTACATGTAAAAAAAAACGCTAGACTTTCTATTGAGCTTCGCCCCGACCCATCGCTTCACCACTCATCCGAGCCATCCAGTCATCTGGTCTACACCGACCTGCATTGCAGCTCTGTCTATAGGTCTTTAGCATAGTTTTGATGATCATTCCTGGTACAGGATAGACAGGCGACGCGATCGGTGGAGCTATAAAAATCTGAAAGTGGTCCGACGATTTCACACAGTGTGTTCCAAGAGTAAAGTGATCGAAAACAATTGTAAATCATCCAATAAAAAAATACAAAAGTCTACTATTATGACCTATATGTCGATTTTTTCATTTCCGTTATATTGTAAAATGATTCTTAAAAAACGCTTGATTTTGATATATTGTTATGTGGGTGTTTTGTGTGATGATGGTCATCTTCCTGACCGATAGATCTCATGGGAGCCTTCGAACAGAAATTTCCTTACGACGTTCTCGTGGAATGGATACAATTGATGAATATAAATGCACTACTTATCAATTACTGGGAGATACGATAATATTATCTTCGTACATATATTAAAGACTGCACTAACATGTAAACTCTCTTAGAATATTATTGAGAAAGCCCACCGATGAACGTTAAAACTAAAACAAACCTAACGAATCCGAGCGATCACGACCGAAATGGATCAAATTTGATGAGAATGATTCCCGATTGTGCTTTCTGAATGACACTCCTAAAGCAGATAGAAGAGAACTTCGAATGGCACCAGGTCTACGAATCGGAGGGTGTATGTGTGTCTTGATTTAATCCCGCGTGTCGTCTCGTGCTATTCCAAGTTCCGTTTCAGACATACATGCTTACATTTAATTTAAACCTAGCTAAAATATTTATACAAACAATAATCATAATGCTTAACTAGCAATTAATATATAATTTTTTTCTTCTCAAACCGTCCATTATATCAAAAATTTCCAAAAAATGAAAAGCTAAACGTAATATATTTATATTTATATATGTATATAGTCAAGCCAGTACAAAAGAAGAGTATTTAAAAAATTTCCACATTACGAGCTCCAAGGTTTCTATTGCCTTTGCGTTCGGACAGTGGTCAAAAGTGATTTTTATTTCATACAATCATAATATTTAACAATTGGGTGAATATTGATTCGAGAGATATAAAATAATAACAATGCAACAATTATATGTTAAATAATCATGTCGGCGCTAATATAAGGTATAGAACTGATTATACTTAGAAACTAAATCTTGCACGAGTTGTTGTTGAAAGGTTCATCATTATCATCTTAAGTAAATATAAGGGACAAAGAAGAAGGTTGGAGGGACAGGGAACAGGCAGGTGTGTGTGTAGGTGGGTGGTTTTGATGGAAATTATGATGCCTTGGCAGTGGCACGAATATATACTACCCTCTTTATTTTGCGGCTTCTTTCTCTTTGTTTTCTTCGGGTTCTTTATTCGCAGCTTTATCTTTTTCTTTCGCTTCCTCCTAAAACAAACAATAGATTTAGGATTTTTTAATATGATGGTTGCTCAGGTGATAATCAGAGATTATTTCAGAGAGAGAGACATTATGTCAAAAAAGTAATGGTGTTTTTCCAAACACAAAATGTTTTGTTGGCAAGTTTTTGAACAAAAATTCGCAATAATAATTTTGTGATATAGCGATGTTGTATCAAAAGCCAACAGTTTTTTTTTTCATTAAGCCAAGCTATTTTCATAAATTATTTGCTCTCTTAAATAATACTCTTTATGATTATTTTTATCTATTCCATTCTATTTTTATTCCATTTACACCAAAAATGCCGACTGCAAAAAAATCTCAAAATACCTTTGGTATTTTAAATAAATTGACAGCTGACGTTGCGTCATTATAACAGATAGTTATACTTAGAGCAAGAAGAATTTTTTTAATCGATTTTTCAATGATCAATTGCCTGTACTTTTCAACAGAATTTAACTATCTAGTAAGCTATTGTAAAATATATCAATTTGATATAATTTATCGCGGTACTGTCAGCAGATATTAATACATCCACACAGACTTAACAAGATCTAAGGTGACATCATCATTTTTGTTATGGATAATTATTATAAAGGCAAAAAACGTCGCTAGCTACTTTGCTTAGCATTTGTTTTTGTTTATTTCGTCTGATTTTATACAACAAGCGACTTCACAAGGAGACGCTTTCTACCTCTAAAATTATCGAGAAAAAATTAAATGTTTGCTTTGTGATGTATGAAACTTTATCGTCTATAATAAAAAATATCGCGTGTGTCAGGGACCCTACAGTCAGTGAAGATATTTAACGCCTTGTGAAGAAACATGAAACAAGACTACATGAACGGATTATGTCAAAACAGTAAATGTACTTTATGCAAGTTTATTCATATAATCACCAACGACTTTTTATCAAATAGCTTTATTGAATTGAATTGTTTGTCATTCTAAATTTGTTTTGTATATTCATTGTTTATTACTAAGTAATGCCTTAACGATATGGTGAATGAAAAAAAAATCCTTAATGTTTTAAATTGTTTAACGAGATTCTAAAGAGATGTGTTATGGCATATATTTTTTAATTATCCTTCGGTGCTTTTCGTTAATTTTATATATATGATGTATTCCAAGAAAAAAGGCGTGAATTATGATTCTCAAATGTAAATATTGGAACCAGTAAGGATTTTATGTCTCGTTTACATCTTAAGTTATTTTAGCTTCTTTGACATAATCTTATTATATACATTTTTTAAATTTTTGAAT
The DNA here is from genome assembly GCF_030347505.1 of Rhynchophorus ferrugineus. Classification (NCBI taxonomy): domain Eukaryota; kingdom Metazoa; phylum Arthropoda; class Insecta; order Coleoptera; family Curculionidae; genus Rhynchophorus; species Rhynchophorus ferrugineus. Next base: position 19,246,281 of record NW_027472585.1, on the reverse strand, counting down.
GTAGACAGCTTATCACAAAATATTTTTGGCTAAAATGCCTTACCTTTTCCTTTTCAATGTCCTTCTCTTCAGGTTCCTTTTCTTTATCGCTCTCTTTCTCGTCTTTCGCGGCCTCTTTGTCGTCCTTGGTCTCTGGTTCTGGTTTAGGTAGGTGGGAGTTCAAGTCCAAGGTGCTGTTGATGAATCGCAACGTTAATTCCCCCCGTCTGAAGGAAAACAAAACTCAAACCGTACCTGCAGATATCGTCCCAGTCGGCGAAGCAACGTTCCTTCATGCGGTTCACATGGCCTACTAGATTAGGGCACGATTCGATCATGTAATCACGGAGTGCCCATTCCACTTCCTTGTCGATGAAATAGACTTGAGCTAGGTGCGCAAATACTACTACGTCAAGCTGAAGAAATGAAGAGAATGCGTTATTGTTAATTGATTAACGAACTTCAACGAAACACTCACATTGGTGGGTTCGTCTCCAAAGAAGAATGGCTTATCGGCCAGCATGTCCGACAATACTTTAAGGTCCTCCTGTCCGAACTGGATGATCTCTTCGGGTGTGTGTACACCAATGCCGTGGGCCTTTGCTTTCTTGGTTCCCTGTAACCACTAAATGCTCAATTTTCAGTTAAAACGGTACTAAGAACACAAAACACTGGAAAGTAACATGCATTAAAATAAGAGTAAAAGTCTAGTGGTTTGGGAACGATTTCATTTAGTGGAAATTAGTACGAGATCTATATATAGTCGTTTAGTCGAGTTAAGAGAATCACCAATGAGGGTTAGCAAAATAATAAAAACTATTAAGTGTGTGAAAAAGTAATCTCCATTTTAAACCCTCCTATACTGCGTATACGGTAGCTATGAAACATATTTAAAAACTTACTTCGTGTTTTTTCGCCTTAAATACTAAAGTCTAGTCTTTTGCTTTTTGCAGTACTCGCTGGATTTATTGCTAGCTTCATTTGAGTAACCACCACGCAGTATAGGACGTCGGTAACTTGTGTGTAATAATTTACAAAGTATATATCTGCAAAAAAGCAGGAAGATCTTTCCTTGAGCTTTGCGACGTAATATAATTAATTCACAAGTCATAAAAAGATTCTTGGCAATGACCTCAAAGCTCAGGATCATTTTTGGAGTGAACCAGTCTGTCCAGTTTTATTTTATGTTTTTCCTTTGTCCCTTTTTCCACGCTGGACATTTCCATGGACTATGTTGTTGCGTTTGTCGTACTTGACCAATTCTCTTGTCATATATTTTTGTTATCTTATATACTTTTTCTCCATTATTCCAGGTGGCGCTAACAGTAACATATACAGGTGGTTAGAACATCTGTTTTTTTTGGTTTTGATATCATGTTTTTATTTTCTTTTGTTTGACATCTTTTTTACGTCTATTTAAGTCTTTGTGCCCTTCTTCTTACTTTCTCTTTGTTTTGCCTTATCTTCTCTATGGGTTTCTTCATTTACTTAATTTCTCCTTTTAATTCTTCCAATTTTCACCCCTCCTCCCTCTTCAATGATTGATTTCTTGACTTCTTGCTACGGCGATTTTAGTAATCTTTTTGGAGTTTTCTAATTTCTTTGACATTCCTGAATTCCTATTTAAGTTGCTTGTAAAATTTGTCTTGTTTAGTATTCATGTTCTTATTACTTAGGTTTTTTTCATCATATTTCTCCCTACTACTAATTATATATATATATATATATTATATATTATATTGTACTTCCTAATTATATCTTCATATCCTTGTATTTGCTTCATTTCTTCTATTTCATTATTTCGTTTCAGTTAAAAGTATTATAATTTTTAAAAATCTATGCTGAACAAGGAAACTCTCGTGTCATGCTTCTCAATTATTCTTCTTATTAAACACGGTTTTGTTCCTAATGGCTTTTTTTATTATTATTATCTACTCTATTTCGTATTACAATTACTTGTAATACTGCCAATAAAACAGATATTAGATGTCATTTATAATGTCGATATATAGCCAAATGCAATTTTTAAAAATGTAAAATTCGTTTCAAACTAGGAGCGAACTTTTCCTTCTCATTTTATTGTAGTTAAAAAGAGGCATAATGCTGTATGATGCGTCAGATCCTGTAACCGAACCAATATAAAATTCGATTTCTGTTGGTACTGATATCGATCTTGCTGTCAAATGCATATACAATTCTTCAAAACGTAGCAATAATTCGCAAACATTGTAAATCAAAAGTTTAATTTGATGCGGTAACATCGCGATGTGCTGATATCATATTTTGATGACGTGGATTAGCTGTTTTATTGGATATATTATATTTTTCCTTTTTTAATCGTTTTATTTTCATTACTCTTCAACTGGATTTTACTTCACTTCTGCTGTTTATTGTATTTTCTTCATAACACATATTCTCGCCACTACTTTTTGCTTGTTTTAAGAAACAAATGAGCTGTATTAAATGAAATAATCAATTAGAAAATTCATTTATTCACAAAAATAACATAACGCTGTTGATTACTTTTTCACGCATCTTATAATAATCAACTAAATCTTGTTATCTACCCATTGCCAAACATGCTCTAACATAGATCCCAAAAATAAAGTCCCTAACAACTCCTGAGCTCGTTAAACTTAAGATCCAATTATTTTACCTTTCTTCCATAAGCGAACTTGAAGAAGAAATTGAGGAGACCGTTGGGTATTCTGGTTCCAAGGGCGTGTTGGAGGTTGACTTTGTATCCTTTGAGGACGCTATCGGGATATTTGGATCTCCACCTGGAACGACAAAATCGATCATATCCGCCGTTTATTAAAAGTTCTAAGGTCGTACGTACCACATAACAACCCAAGCCAAATGGTTTTCGATCATGCTGATGGTGGCGTGGGCCAAGTTGCGTTGTTCTGCGGTCAAACCGGCATCCAGGTCGTTGTTGAACTTCTGGCTCAGTTCCTTGATGATCAGGGCGCTGTCAGCGATCTCTTCGCCATTGAGCTCAACGAAGGGAAGAAGACCCTTCTTGGATCTGTATTTCATTTTATGATCTACGTTCTGAAAAGAAAAATAATTGTTAAATATATATTCATATCAAAATCATTGTTAAATTTACAACATAAGATTATTCCTATTTATTATTGTTATACGCAGTGGAAGCTTGCGTCAACTGTGAGGTTGATTGATGCATTGTTTCGCGGGTTTGCTGGAGAAGCGAACCAAGTGATTGATGGCTGACAGACAGCAGCTTCCAGATTAAAACAGATTTGTATGTATTATTCTGAGTTACATGCAAGTATATAATATATAATTCCTTGTTATATTTCAGTAGTAGACTGCTAGCATAATTCGATACTACGTTGATTTGTTTTCTAAAAAAGTTTTGAAATTATATTTCCATATATTTCTGGGATATTTGTTAATAAACCCAATATGGAATAATATATCCAGTTCTGTTGGGTTTTCAACAAAACAAAACGGAAAAATGTATTTCCAGCAAATTTATGCCTACTACAGTAAAATACATTTTTTTTGTAAAATTAGTTTTTTATATTCAACATAATTCCTTTCAAGTGTGACACACTGATTATAACGACCCTCCAACTTTTCGATACCATTTTTGTAGTACGATTTATCCTTTGATTAAAAATGGGCCTCAGTTTCGGCGATTACCTCTTCAATCGACGAAAATTTCTTACCAACGAGCATTCTTTTGAGATCTGAGAACAGGAAATAGTCGCTGAGCGCTCGTGTGTGAGGAAGCAATTCGAAGCCCAATTCATGAATTTTTGCTATCGCTTTCACTGACTGGTGACATGGTGCATTGTCTTGGTGAAGCAGCACTTACTTTTTCTTCCAATGCGGCCGTTTTTCGGCGATTTCGTCCTTCAAAAGGTCGAATAACGCTATGTAATAGTTGCTGTTGATGGTCCTTCCTTTTTCAAGGTGGTCAGTGAAAATTATTCCATGCGCATCCTAAAATACAGACGCCATAACCTTGCCAGTTGACTGTTCGGAGTGAAGTGATGGACCAGTTTCATCCATTGTCACATATCTACGCAAAAACTCGGATTTATTATTCTTGATCATCTTCAAATACTGCTCCGAATCATCAACTTGTCGTTGTTTTGGTCAAATGTGAGTTCGCGCGGCACCCACTTTGCACAGAGCTTTCCCATACCCAAATATTCGTGAATGATATGACGTACACGTTCAGTTCATATCTTAGATTATCTGCTATTTCATTCAATTTCAATTTACGGTCATTCAAAATCATTTTGTTTGTTTGGATTTTTTAAATGTTTTCGTCGGTAACAACCTCTTTTGGGCGTCCACTGTGTTAGCCGTCTTCAGTGCTCATTTCACCACGTCTAAACTTAGCATACCAATCCTTGATGGTTGATTTTCCTGGGGCAGTATCCGGAAACTCGACATCAAGGCAAGTTTTTGCTTCAGACATATTTTTTCCCTTCAAAAAGCAATATTTTATCAACACGCGAAATTCCTTTTTATCAATTTTTTTCACAATAACAAAAGTTGCTTCACTCAAAATGCTATAATTCACATTAATGATCCGGCAGCTGTCAAATTTATACGCGCATCTTTTGAGGGTTAGGGCTAACTAAAAAACATATGGATTTAATTCTAGTAGTGCCATCTATGTGTCAGGCCGGAGACTTTTCAATTGATATGTTAAATATAAGTAATAGGTGGAACTAATTAAAGACCAATTGACAATATTATGACATATTCACATAATATAAATTAAATATCTATCAAATGGGTATTTAAAAAAAAGAACAAGCATTAAACGAAAGAAACATTATGTTTTGTTGAATATTTTAATAACGAAAAGGGAAATTCTAGGTGTTCTATTTTGATTTATAAATTGACATTATATTGCCGCAGTAAGTGTTTAGCGCGGCGCATAGAATAGAGAGTCTTAGTCATAGAGTAATAGAGATGCAACTCAATAGGGGACTCTGAATAAAGATTCGGAATATTCGGAAGAATATAGTAAGACAGTTTAGAAATTAATGGTAACAGTTATGAACAGAAATGTGACTGACTCCTTCAATTTACCTTCTATATAATTGTGATTTTGATCCACTTCCATTTGTAAATATTCTGGGCTCATGGTATTATTTTCACCATCACTAAATTGTTCATAAGTACTTAAAGGAAAGTTTATGTGTATCACAAAAATGTCTCACATGGTAACGATCATAAATCTGTTTCATGCTTAACCCAACCAGTTTAGGATTTTTAATGATTTCTACTCGTTTCTTAAAGATAGCTTTTTTAACGGAAAACGATGATGCATTTCCTCACTATTTGTGCATCCGGGCACACAACACTTCCTAGAACGGGAACGCATTTCAACTACCGACTTGTATATAGTAATAAAATAAAATAATTTAATATATAAACGTTATAAAAAGCTAACCACACTGTTCTCAATATAGGGTACATTGAAAATGGCGTGCAAAATAAACAAACCATAGAAAGAAATGAACCAATCAGATTTCGTCACGGCTCTTAGCATAGCGAATAAAACAAGTAATATGTTAAACGTAGCGACATCTACATGTTGGACGTCGCGAAACAATTCAACAAAAGTTCTTATGAAGTTAAATCTCTATTTCTCTATGGTCTTAGTTCATCAGAGCGACAGACAACACTGAATTCATGGATAATCACTACATAGTATAAAACAAAGTCGCCTTTTCTGTCCCTATATCCCTATGTGCGCTTAAATCTTTAAAACTACGCAACGGATTTTGATGCGGTTTTTTTCAATAGAGTGATTCAAGAGGAAGGTTTATATGTATAATACATGCATAATATACTAAGGCAACATTGCTAATTTTAGAGGTTTCTAACGTGATGTCGTAAATTAACCTATTTTTTTAGGCTTATTTAGCAATTAGCAAAAACGCTGCCTAACCGTACGAGTTAGATCAAATTAATGTACTACAGTATTGTACACCATAAAAAGGTCTACAAAAAAGTCCGCGATGGTATATGTTTATCTTTTAGGGATAACCCACATTAACCATTTTTATTGTTTACTTTTTACGTGAGAAAATGGCTTATTTACGAAGCTATTTTAAGCAATACGGCATTAATCCTTATCGAATTAAGTACCTTAAATACAGTGTGCAATTAATATAGATCAATATGGTTCCTTACAGCATGTAAATTAAACAAATATTTTCGGAGATATTACAAATTTAAAATTTGCGTTTAAAAATGTGTAATGTAATAAAAATTGTATGAATTTAGATATTCCAAAGATAGCAGGAAATCTTCATAGTAAGTATAGGGGAAGAGGAATTGCTTTGCTCCAAATTTAATGCGTGATGGCCAAGGGCAGTAATGAATGAACCAAAAATACTGGATCGATTTTAATCATGTTTTCATTGAGTGACATAGGCATATATATTTTATGCCCGTGCAAAGTCGGAGCGGGCCGCTATGCTTTTATATACAACGTTCATATTTTTTCTGTAGTGTATTTAATTTAGTATCAGCATTGCACCCGTGCGAAGCCGGGGCGGGTCGCTAGTAAATAATAAAATACTATATATTTCACTTCGTTTAGCGAAACTTGATATACCTAGAATAATGAAGTAATTGTTACTTCCAGTTAAGCACGATAAGTATTTTGTTCAAGTTTTATCAAAGATTTTATAGCAGTTAGTTATTAATAAAGCCACTAGATGGGGCGGCGAAGTGATCTAAATAACCTGAATTAAATTGTTATGTTGATTAAAAATCGGTTTTGGGTTATGTAGGTTATTAAAAATTAAATACAACGATTAAAACTGAACTTATCAGCTTACTTCATGTTTTACTATATGGCGATACTACTAGAGAACAGTATTATTATTATTATTCGAACTTTTCGAATTTTTTTTTCGTTTTCTAGATTGACTAGCTAGAACCAAATGGTCTTCGGCTGATGTCGCTTTAGGTTCGGGATGTTTGTTTCGCGGGCGACAGAGGCCCTGGGGTTACGACTGGGACTGCCGTAGTTTGTGGACGGGTAGGGATTTTATTAAGGTGTTATCGTGTGCTAAGGTTCCTATGGAGAACCTCACACTGAGCATGTTTATGAAACTTTTCACAAACGGGATGCCTGATTCGAGGTGTGTGTTGACGTTTCTCATAAACCATGGGGCTCTGAGTAACGCACGGACTTTTTTGGATTGGAACACTTGGAGCAGTTCAAGTTGTCTCTCCGAGACATACCTGTACCACACCTGTGCTCCATTGAGGCAGATTGGACGGACTAGCATTTTATACAGAGTCGCTTAGTGTGGGATTGGGAGTTTGCTTTTTCTGCCGAGTAGAGGAAAAAATAAGCTGTACACGCCATTTCCTTTGCAAATGGCGTGCTGGATTTGGGCAGACCATTGAAATCTGCGGTCGAACTGGAGACCGAGTTATGAGACTTTCTGGAGCCAAGGGATAGGGACTTTATCGATTTGGAGGCGATAGGCGCGAAACTTCTTGCGGTGGAACAGAATAGTCTGAATTTTGCTCGGATTAATCCGAAGCCGCCAGAATTTGTACCACGCTATCGCTTGGTTTAATTGTACTTGGAGTCTAATTCGAACTAATTTAGTTACAGTGTATTTAACGTTTTTATTAAAGCATCTTTTATTCGTAAGACCGGAATGTAGTAGGCTTAGCTTTTGTTAATTAAAATATAATAGCAGTTTAAGATATAATAATATAATAAAAATAAAATCCGGAGCCCAATAAAAAAGACCTCTGTTTCGTCACGGAACAATGGGCCGTTGATTAAGCGGGATTGGCATATGTCACTGCCACCGCTCTCGCTCACCTCGACAAAACACACCAACGCGCCCGTATTGTGTTGCACATGGTGGTAAGGAAAAAAAGACCCATTAATAACTTTATGGGGTCGGTAGGTCACAGCCGATTCAAACGGTACTTTTCGAAACTTAATGCAAGTTAAACCATAAAAATCCAATTAACAACAAGGGTTCCCTTGTTTGCCGGTTTTATTTAGGCGGTAGTTCGGGTAAGAAGTGACAGAACGGTCACAGATAACGACGTATGATGGATAAGTGGGCGTACTGGAGGCAACTAGATGATGAAATCTATATAGTTTTTGTATTTTTATATTATAAATATTAAGTCTCGAAAAAAATAATTGCGGTTTTCTAAATTACAGAAGGATTAGTGTACTAAAATTCATAACGAATGAATAACACATTTATGTTTAATGAATGGATTATTCATAAAAATATTTCTAGAAGATGCGGTTACTAATCTGGAAAATAATATGTTCTATATAGTTGTTTTGTAATTGTAACGTCCGCTTTTGTTTAGTTTACATTTAAAGCAATCTATAAATAAAAATTAAATGTAGATAATATGGAAAATTATAGCAATTTTTTTAAATGTATAGTGGATGATGTAGATAACGCCAATAACCTACCTTAATTTTAAATTAATTATTGTAAATGTTTGAATTTAGAGATGGAATTACTCCTTTACTTTTTAAATACGTTACTATCTCATTTAATATTAAGAAATAAATTTGAAATGATTACCGTATTTAAAAAAATAAAATAATATGTCTCCAAAAATTATTGACATTTTTTGTTTTGACCAAATACTTCCCGGAAGTATGTAGCTCAATTTGATAGAACAAATCAAAAATCAATTATAACAAATATATCTAGTCAAATTGCTGCTTACTCGATTCCTTTGTTTAATCCTCTGTATTTTGAGCCTTTTTCTCTTTTTATTTTTAAATTGAGATTTTATTTTTAAATTGAGTTTCATATATTTTGTGTCTTGACCAATGATACTTTTTTGATTTTTGATTATCTATTACGAAATTCACCTACGCCACTTAGGGGTACAAAAGATCAATCAAGCAATCAAGATAAGGTATTTTCATATATTTATTTTTTATATATAGTTTTGGGTATTACTAATTTCTGTGAAGTATTTGGAATGAAGGAAACGTTACTTTATAAAAATAAACTAATTTATGCCAACTTGTGATCGAAATTAACTTTTTCGAAAATCATAGCACAGCATAATTTTCATTCCAAATAGTTAAAATATCTCTTATTTTTGTCTTTCATGGGTGATTATTAATTATGATGAATGTTATATCCATAGTTACCAGTCCATATTTATGTCATATTTTTTTACTATTAATAGTGGAATTAATGTATTAATGAAACAAATATTAATAGTATCCAGATATTATTTAAAAATTAATAAAATAATAATAAAATGGCGGATGCGCAAGGCAAACTTATATCCTTTGCAATACATTGCAATATATAATTTTAGTTTTCTGCATTTCTTTCTAAAGATTATATAAATTTTATATAATGGTGCCAAATCTCACCTCATTCTCGTACTAAAACAGTAAATAGTGTAAATTTAGACTCATATTCTAGGCTACATATACATTTCTGCTGTAAGAGATTCTTTTTCTTAAAACTTTCGTTTCTCGAAACGCATCTGGTAACCACAAACGGAACGGTATATCATTCATCAGCACTCAACTCAGCGGCATTAACAGAAAGCGTATGCGTGTTAACAGGATGTTTGCACTACCTGGGCTACACTTTTAAGACCCAGATGCCCAATTACAATCGATCGACATTTTTTTTAATAACTAAATCGTTGAAATGGCGACGATTCGAACGTCTTTTTAGCGGGTGTAACCGACAAGGTCATTATCAGATTGGTAGACCATATATCGTTCGGTCAAATGGTCGGGACCGAGAGATGGGTTAGTCACGCCGAAGTTTTATCACTTTCCGACCATTATTTTAATTAATTAGCTAAAATAGGAGTAGCATCTGTCGTAAGACAGATGCTCCTTATAAAGCTATGAATAAAGTGTTCAGTTATAAGGTCGACTTTTTAAAAATAATTCAGAAAATTACGTCAAAGAACCTAGATACAAATTATCAATATACATAACTTGTTATGCTGGAAAGACATTATAATATTTCTAAATATGTCACTGATGATCTCAAAGGTAATTGTTTTTTTAGATTTCTCAACAGGACTTTTTTGTATATAAATTAAGTTTCAAACAATATATTTATTATCCGAGAGTCAATAGATTTCTCCTGTTTTTTAAGGTTGTAAGGGAATATAATGTTTTCTTGATATAAACAATATTCAATAGAATTTTTAAATACGCAATGACTTTTCAACGCATTGCAATGGTTTTTGAGAGATGTTATCTATTAATCTAAAAAAAAGACAAAAAAACAGAAAGTTTCATTAAATCAATAAAAAATCATGAAGCTAAATTAAATTCTGGTAATGTATAAATGTTGTTTTAGTTTCTATATCCCTGTGATAATTAGTCACTTCTTATTGAACAGAAACATGAAAACAAAATGGCCTCTTCAGTTCAAAGACAACTCTACTGAAAGTTCTATCATTCCAAGAAAATCTGATTTAAATTTAAAATTTAATATAAAGCTATAATCATAATAATTGATAAGATGCTTACATGTGCTTAATGTTTTTGCTTTAAAAAAGCATTTTTGAGATAAATTGGTCTCTACCAATGTTCTCTACAATTTTTCTCATGTTGCCAGAAACAGTTTTGTGTTTGCCAATAATCCAATCATTGATCCATTTTGGATTTCTGTAGCATTTCGAAACCGTATGACATCCAAGCTATGCTGCATCGATCTCAATAAGCAGTAATCTGATTGTCGGATAAATATGTTGGATGTAGCAGGACTGCCAAACTCGAGTGACAACAGTGAGTGAGTGTATCCTTCACAACTCTTGCGATATGTAGCTGAGCATTATCATGCAAGAGTTTCAGCCTGTTACTAGTTAGTTATGGTATTTTTTATGCAAGCAATCATTTTCCCTCCTTTTGGATCTCTCCCCTGGGTTTTCGTCTAATAGATCTCTGCAATCAATTTTATTGATATAATCAGCATTAGGAGGAAAATCATCAATGTTCTGTACATATCTGTACATATAATAATATTGAATTAACTTATTACAAGTATGAACAAAATTAAAGTAATTTTTTTCATATTCCGAATACGAAGATGTTCAGATTATGGAGTCTAAAACGTTATCCTATATAGGTTCGTTATATTGTCGCTGCAGATTGGATCATATAATTTTGATTTCTCCTTCGTAAAATCTAGGTCTGGAATAAAATCATTCAATTCCTTTACAAATCCAAAGCCTTTTTTAATACATAGGATGGACCATATGTTGGTAGATATATAATATACTGATATAGTGACAACGCTACAGTCCATTGAGAAGATATACTAGTCGTTTTTTTAGATAAAATTCATAATGTGATGTTCAAAAGATTGGAAATAATGACAGTATTACCTCACAAAAAATATTGACAACACCTATAGCAAATGGATTGCTAAACCGCGGTAAAAATGGATAGTTTTGTTCTTGAACAACCATTTGTTTTAATTAATTTTTTAAAATTATTTATTACACTTTTACTAGTCGTTGAATATTAACCTATAATTTGTCTTTATAATAGCTTAATTCCTGAACCTTAACTTAGTCTCTAGTTTAATGATGCTTATGTGTAATGTTCCTGTTGTTTTTCTATAAAATTCTCATCTCATTATAACATACTACACTAGACAAGACCAAATGGTTTGATTTTGTGTCTGTTTTTAGTTTCTTTCCCTATTTAATCAAAAACAGACTATCATATTACTGCGGTAACAATATGTTATCTCTTTATTTTTACCAACATATGTCACAATGTGCATGTTAGCAAGTTGATTTTTTAGTGTATAATTTCAAAAGATACTAACATCATATCTTCTTGTAAGGTCTATGACTCTTCCATCCAAATCATGATCATCAAAATCATCATCCTACTCCAGAATTATGGACTATAACTTTACCACATAAAACTCAAATTATTTATATTCCTGATATAAGCATGATCATTTTACAGTTAGAAATATCTCCTGGTGGTATTGTGATTGAAAGCGGTACAGGTAGTGGATCTCTCTCTCATGCGTTGATCAGGACAATTAAACCTAATGGTCATTTATATACATTTGATTTTCACGAAGTAAGGACTAAAACAGCTCTTCAGAAGGAAGGATCAAGGATCATGGATTAGGTATATACTCTTTTGAAATATTCGTTATATATCTTATTGAATATTTAGTTATCTAGACAACTATGTCAGTGTGAATCATAGAGATGTTTGTACTAATGGTTTTGGGGATGAATTAAATGGAAAAGCTGATGCAGTTTTTTTGGATTTACCACATCCCTGGCTAGCAATCCACCACAGTGTAAAGTCACTCAAAGAGACTGGAAGTATATTGGTTCACAAATTTAAACATTAATTTATATCAACACTTTATTTTTAGGTAGAATATGTTCTTTCCCTCCACGCACAGAACAAGTACAAAAGACTTTCAAGAACTTTCAAATTTAGGGTTTCAAGAGATTCAAACATTGGAAGTATTACAAACTCAATATAATGTACAAACTCGTAATATCCCAGTAGTTGATATGGAGTTTTTAAAAACACCTAAATTAGAAAATGTTGAAAAAAAAGGAACGTGATACTATAAAGTTCAACACAGCAGTACAACCTGCCCAACAACCAGGTCATACAGGGTATTTAACATTTGGATCTTTATACCCTATCTGGGCAATTTTTTTTCATACTTGACATAACGGACGGATTGATTACTTGATGACTCCATTTATTAAATTTGAGCTACCAAATAGAGGTAATATTTTCAATTTATGGTTTTATTATAACTTGATTTCGAAATTTCCCTTATATGTATATACAGCCTTTTCCTTTGGGGCTGAATATATCTTCTGACGATTTAGGATTACTTTATAGTCATTACAGAATCGTATAAATGTTTGAAATCTCTTTGTAAATCATAATCTTCAAACCATGTTGTTTCAACTATCTTACAATGTTTGTGTCCCGTCTTGGTGCTAGCCAAGAGTTACAGTACTTCGATATTAATTTGAGAACTGAGTCTCTCATCAAGTCTCATTTGCAGCAAGAGTCATTCTGAGACACCTAGCTTTTGGTATATGGTATGATAGCATTATTTATTGTTATTGGTAGTTTGTTGTATTTATCGTTTGTGTAGTCTGATTATAGTTAAACTGCACATGCACAGATTTACTCTGGTTAAATGTTGTTTAAATGAAATAATCGAAAAGAAACCAATAAAGGGCTCGTCTTATATATAATACAACGAAAATCACGATTAAAACTCAATCTGAGATGACACTGAGTCATGTGATCCACCACCATTCGGATGTTCGCATCTCTGCGGGGCATTAGCGAATCGTCTTTATCCCGAATTTCCCTTTTTTCTCGCTGGGGTGGCGCTGACGTGCCTAGCGGGAAAAATCCATGCCGGCCGAGCAAGGGGAGGGAGGGAGAGACCCGGCCGTTGCTATGACGACAACGTCGACGAGAAACTGGATGCCGCCGCGAACGTCAACATGGGCGCGCCCGTCGGAACACCCTCCACCCTCGCGTCAGCCCCGGCCAGGTCGCACCCTCTGTTTCCGCTTTGTGTTTTTTTTGTACGGGGGGCCGCGAAGGAGGGGGCCCCTCCCGTCGCGTGTATGTGAGACGGCTCGGGGACCTCGGTAGGTTAACGAAGGACTTGTTTGTGGACCGCTCCTTATATCTCAAGCCGGTGAATGGTAAATAAGTGATTGTTTACTGTACTTCATCACGCGCCTGTGAAGCAGAGTTATCGGACAAAAGGAAATGTTGTTTCGTTATAAAAAATTCAACGAGATCCGAATTTTAGGGGAGCGGATCAATTTAAAAGGATGTACATTACCTCAAAAAATTTCAAAGTATTAGTCAATAAAATACCAAATGTTTATTGTTTGATTGATATTACCAGTTTAGTCTTTGGATACTATTAACACGGACTAAGAAATATTAAGGAAAACTGAGAGGTTAGAACCCCTCCGTCTGTTGTTTCGAGAAAGCCCAAAATAATAAGGCCACAATCAATGAAATCAATATCGAAACTTACACAATAAATGACGAAAAAAAAACCCAAATATATAGACAAACAAATATATCAAATTGTGTATAGATAAATGTTATCTTAAAATGAAGCTATATAAAAGGTAAAACTAGATTTTAAAACAAAGACTGATTTCTTTGAGGAAATCAAATAATATAGGCAGATTTTGAGACAAGAACCTACCTCAAGGAATCAAGACAATCCATTTCTAATAGTTCATACTTTCTGTATTTCGTTAAAATATGGGAAGCTGACATTACTTCCTCAGGACTGGGATATAATTTAATGAAATTGTAAGGTTTTCGATAATTGGTTGATAGTTCTTAGTAGATTCATAAACAGTGAACATATTAAATATTCATATATTTGACTGGTTTATTGGTCATATTCATATTTTTAAAGCTTAACCCTTTAAGAATGAGCTCTTGAGAAAATTTTTCAACATTTAAATTATTTTCGGAGATATAGCCAGCCAGTCGGCTAGCCTCATTCTCGGAAAAATTATATGCTAGTTATAGGATTAGATTTAAAGGCTCCCAAAGCATCGTTTTCTATTGCTTCTAATGATGCTGAATTACATAAGGAACAGATAAATACAGTAAGTAGTGTATGTATGTATATATAAATATATATAAATGTACTACATACTGTATTTATACGTCCTTAATAATATTAGGATCCTTAGCTGCTTTTAATTCAATGTGCTTTCTCCAGGAGATATAGAAGTGCATCCTGCGGGCCAATATTTTAGCAGATGGTTTTGACGGTATGATGTTATTACCCAGAGTGAGGGAGTGATGTCTTGAATACTTTATGATTCTATAAAAATGGACAAGATTATTTGGAAGTTACAATTTTTTAAAACCTGAAGAGGTAGATCATTGAGCGATGGCGTCAAGACTATTCAGACTTGTAATGGCAGAAAAGCTCAACCTTAGCGAAAAACAAGTCAAGTCAAATCATCGGCAAAAAGACGAATGTTGACTTTGAACCGGTATAAGCTAGAATAGAGAATTTATAGCAAAGTTGAATAGTGTGGACTGAGAACAGAACCCTCAGAAACATCATTCTCTTGTGTATAGATGGGAGAGAAGTAGTTGACTAAATGGATTTTGAATATGCGGTTGGTTAAAAAGTGACGAATGTCTGGACAGATTAGTTTTTAAAGAAAAACTGTTCCTAATGTTTTGTTTTAGGTCGAGGAGAGGATCTATAAGCGAACGGTCCCAAAATAAAACCAAATAGAGTTAGAATGAATGTAAATACGAATTTTGTCTTGTTCCCACCATTCTCTCAAATATTTAGCGAAAGGTGGTGGTCAGTTGGAGAGTCTGATACTAGACTTTTGCAACAACTTTTCGTTTGTTAAATTTCTATATAGCACTAAGTTTCTAGTTAGATACAACAAATAATTCAGTGCCTGTTCGATGAGTTGGTTTGTTAACCTTGTGAAATGGTGCACTGGTGTGATGCTAAGAACTTTCACACATTTCTGGCTTTTATCAACTGATTTGCTGTTCTTTTTTTCCTCACAAATGTCAACTTTAGTTGAAGACATTGATGGTCGTTACTTTTTGATATAACGAAGGATTACCTTAACGAAGGAAGCTACTTCCTTAAGCTTTGTTTTAAAATTATCAGTTAACCAGTTGCAGGAAATTATATTTCTTTCTCTGGTTTGAATAACTTAACAATTTTTCTAATACAAAATAGTACGTACTTCTGAAGGCTTATAGAAATAATCATTGGAATCATGTTTGTTGTTGAATGACTGTTTTAATATGATTGATTGCAACTGTATCACTATTAAGTACCGATATATTAATCATTTCAAGTTTCAAGGGACTTATAAATTGGTTGGGGGCGCCCATATAGTCACTATGCCTTATGTATAAGTGATTGCATAAATAAATGTTTAGTAGCTGCCTTGAGATATAAAATTGTATGACCGCTATGGCGCATGTAAAATAAACAAATAAAATAAAGCAATAAAAAAAAATAGTTGTAAAATATAAATACAGAGCGACTTCACCAAGTCGATTCTACAAAATCTGTTCTAACACAAGTTTTAAGTCTTAATTAGGCTTCCTTCTTTATCTTAGTAACTTTGCATTATTCTGTGGTTTCACACTATGGTTTTTCACGTCTCTACTTGTTGATTAAATCTTGAGGGATTTACATCAGATGACGGGGTCTCAGGCAAAGGTAGATATGGAACAAAAATTTTGTTCAAAATATCGAAAATAATGATAGTACGACCTCGAATTTATAAAAAAATATCTTCTTAGTCTTTATAAGCAAAAGCGAAAAAAACTTAAGATATTAAGGTCATCGATATTATTCAGTATCATTTACAATATGTTTAGCAAATTCAAACAGATGACCAAATGTTAAATGTTGATCATGACGGCATATCGAGGAAACCTCGACATAACAGGTATATAAAAACATTTTTCTAATAAAATGCAATGTAGAGCATAATATTTCAAATGAACTACTATCAGAGTTGAATGGAATTTAAGTAATTAAACAACCTTATCACTTCCATTACTAATTCTTATAACTTTTTTATTTTGTTAATTATGTCGCCTTCCAGATTTGATGGTACTTGACACGAACAACGACACATAACATGTTTCGCCATTTTCATCAACTAAAGCATTAATTTACTTTGGTACAATAAAAAAGGTGATGTAAACTTTTCAGGTTGGGTAAGTGGTAGCTAACTTGAGAATCTATACATTCCTAAATACACATGTAAATATGGGGAATTACTTCAGGATCTGATGATACGAAGCATAAAGCTGTAATATATTTTAGATTATTTATATTTATATTTTAAAATGATATAAATAAGTCATGGTAAATAAAAAAAAATTACAAGCATCTTCAACATATTAGGTACAAACTAATCGCCAAATCAGTGAAAGTAAATATAAAGAAAGGAATAATTGAAAATCAAATCACAAACGCGATATCTCGTACAAGATCATGACATGATTGTGTGATTTGTGCGGTTTGGCGTAAAATTCTGATCGCCCGTGTAATACGCCAATAAAAAAATTCACTCTGACTGGGTACAGATGGTAGACGTGCCATCGGAATCATTAATAAGTCGATTTCTATTCTATGGTTCATTATTTTTTAAAACACATCCGACGCATGTCTTCCAAAAAGGAATATTTATCAGTGATGTGGTGGATTTCGCACAAAAAACACCAGAGGAATGAAATAGAAGAACTTCTGAAAAAAATTCTAAAACAAAATTTGGTTAAATTATAATTGTAATTATAATCTTTTATAGGTTGTTAAGATTTTTCTGGAATAGATATTTTTCTGCTTTGGAAAGACAAATAAAACAGTAGATTAATGATCTACATCCATATTCCGCGTTGAGCAAATATCAATCGATTATTCAAACCATTTTCTAAGTCCTTATAGCTGATCATTATACATTTCATCCAAAAGGTCAACTTAACCATAGCTGTTTTAATGTCGATATCCAATATCTAGATTCTACTGACTATATATAGAAAAACTTTACGGTATTATATACTTTTTACGTACGATACATATTACATACTTTATATATACGAAACTGTTTTTACTTTCAACCAAAACAATGGTGATATGTAAGAAATTAAGTCTTAACTGACTGGAATATTTTGTAGTAACATCGACATAACATAATTAGAATAATTATAAATAATAAACTTGAAGGAATGCTAATCTGGCGAATGCGCTGTATGTGGAAACAATTCGTTTTTTTTTGTATTAACGCATCGGCTGAAAAATCCCGGGCCTAACTAACTTTTTCAATTAGTTTCAATTTCAACTCATAAGTTTGTGAGTTATTGTGTTAAGAGTGACAATACTTTTGTTATTTTCAAAATAGTTTCTTGTTTTAATTTAACACTGATTCTTGGTGGGAAAAAATAGCGTTCAAGCGAAGCAATGACTTGAAGAGTATTATAAGGACACCTCCATGAGAAACATCAATAAAAGCTTGGTTTGCTGACCTTAAACATGGCTGTAGAAACACCGATGATGCAGAACACAATGGATATCTAAATGAGGTGATAACACCAGAAAACATAAAAGAATTCACAAAATCGTTTTGAATGATTGAAAAATAAAGTTGCGTGAGTTAGCTAACATCGTAAAGATATGAAAATAACGTCTTGGTTTTAAATTGCGTGAGCATTTGACTATGAGAAAGCTGTTCAAAGTGGGTGCCGCATTTGCTCACTGTTGACCAAAATCCAGAACGTGTTGATGATTCTGAGCAGTGCTGGTTGGCCAGGTTTAAACGTAACAAAACGCAATTTTTGAGTGGATATGTGACAATGGATGAAGCGTGGATCCATCACTTCACTCCGGAATCAAAACGCTCGTCATCTGGGTGGACAGCCACTGGTGAGAGGCCTATTTTGAGACAAAAGATAAATTGTTTTATAAAAGTGGTATTGCAATGTTAGAGCGGCGCTGGAATGATCGTGACTTTTGATGGAGATTACGTTGATAAAGCCAAGTTTGAACCAAAAAAAACGCATTTTTTTTGTTACGTCCGGGATGTTTCAGCCCATGTGTTATTTAAATCCAAATAATTCAGAGGGCTACGATAATGATCTGAGTTTATTTTTTTGTTAATTTGGATGACAACTACGATAAAAAAATCGTGTTAGCGCCAAAACATGTACTTGCACGAATACCTTTTTGGCGAATTTAAGACTGCCAATTTGTCATGATGAAAAGAAGGAAAAAATTCATTTTTATTAATAATAATCGGATGATTTTAGTTAAATTGTTTACAAATGTAGCACGTAGCCTTTTGAAAAAGTATATTCTGACTACAAAACACTGTTTTGCAAAAAACATCTTCACCTTTTACACATGCATTGGTATGCATGTTAGTATGCATTTTTATGACGTTTAAATCTTAATAATTAATTAATGATTTAATTAGGGTACAGTTTTTTACGCCATTCCAGGTTTCAATGTCCTGCAAACCAATAATGAATTTGGCAGGTGTTTTTATTAGAGATGAAATATTAAAAAACAATTAATAGTTACTAATACCTAACTACAAAATTTAAATATAAAATATGATCGAATAAATTAATGACGAAAATGCTAAGATAAATTGATAAATCACAAACAGTCGTTGACGATACACGTAAAAAACGTTTCCCATGTATCTGACTGATCAAAAGCTGCCTGAAGTGCTTTCTCGTCCACAAAAAAAAAACGCTGTCTTTAATGTGGTTTTTTCTTTTCCGTTTAATGGCCTTTAACACATGCTTTTCTGTAGTGAAACTGCGGTTTGTTTATTCTCTCCGTAGATATATACGAGTCTATTCCGTTTTGTTTGTTCGAACTTCTAGGTGTATTAATGGTGTTTATATTGAGAATCCTTGCGTCAAAATTATAGATAATTCTTGTAATTATGTCGGCCGAAGCTATAAATACGTTTTCGGTAGAATGTTACCGATAAAAATGATATTTTAACGTAATTTGTTAATTTATAAGCTCTGATATTACGATTGTGAGTTTTCAAGGACTTATAGGCTTTATAATAGATTGAGTATGATTTAAAAATAACCAAAAATTAAAAAAAAAATGGTTTGTTATGACTTTTAATTACAAAAAACATAAAAATTGTTCTTTTCTTATTCAATGATGACCAGCTAGAACCAAATGGTTTTTTGCTGATGTCGCTTCGGGTTCGGGATAGTGAGTATTTTGCGGGCGACAGAGGCCCTGGGTTACGACTGGGATTGTCGTAGTTGATTTACTATCGAGGTTTGTGGATGGGTAGCGATTTAATCAAGGTGTTGTCGTGTTCTAAGGCGCCTATGGAGAACCTCACACTGAGCATGTTCGTGATTGGAACACTTTTTTTTTGGATTGGAATACTTAGAGTAGTACAAGTTGTCTCTCAAAGACATACCTGTACCACACCTGTGCTCCGTAGAGGCAGACTGGACGGCCTAGCATTTTGTACAGAGTTGCTTTCTGGGAGATTTGAAGTTATCTGCAGAGGAGTGGAAATAGTAGGGTGTACTTTGGCATTGCCTTTGCAAATAGCGTGTTGTATTTGAGCTGACCATTGGAATATGCGATCGAACTGGAGACCGAGGTATGAAACTTTCTGGAGCTAGGGACCTTATCAATTTTAAGGCGATAGGCGTGAAACTCCTTCTTGCGGTGGAACAGACTAGCCTGAGTTTTGCTCGATGATATTCATCAGTTACTGAAATATTATCTTGTAAACAGTTTAATAAATATTCAGACCCATTTGATTTTATGGATTTAAATTATAGGGTACTATTATAAAAGCTAACAAAACCATCACTCAAGGATTCCAAAATAAAGTGTTGCTTGCCATAACCGATGCTCTGTACTATGTCTCTAATAAAAATATACATCGCGATATTCCTCTAGAGCCCATAACGATCTGTATAATCTATAGACTTTAGACAACGAGTGATTTTCATGTATATAATAATTATAATACGAAACGATTACTGCTTACTGGCTAGTTTGTTGAACCACTAAGGGTAATAAAATATCTAGATTATAACAAATATATTGTTATTGAGCAGATATCGAGAAATACTGACAATAATATATTATAGGAGTTGAAATGTTATGATGTGCTTGGAAAAATTGTAAAATGTTATTTTTTCGCGGAATTCTAAGTGTTTTCTTTGAGATCGTGTTATAAATGATATTTCTAGAACAAATGTGAACAGTATGATCTACTACAGCTGGACTCTGATTTTGATGACTGAGAATTATCATTAAAAATATTTTTTTCTCTCAACAAATTACTTTGTCGTGGGTTCATTTTGTGGAAACCCACAATAAAAGGAAGGACGATGGATTCTACATTATGTATATAGGATTGTAGGATTATATGGCCTTTTTGATGCAACTGTTCATTATAAAAAAAACGGATGATTGATTACTTCCATATATACTGATTGTCAACATGATTTAAAAAATACTACAACTGTCACTTAGGATAAAGATATACTGATGAAAATATTTGGATTTATGTACATTCTAATTCTTAAATATATTCAATGGTGTAAAAAAGAATTCATATTCATTATAAAACTTTTCGTACTTTTCAAATAATTTAATGAGAGTTTTTTAAAATTAACGATTAATTTCATTCTGCATAATGATATGCCTCCATTGTGTTATAATGGACTGTTACAATGGGAATGCGTAACAGTCTGGGACAGAACCATAATGGTTAGTGGAAAGATACTCCTAACTTGGCCTAAGATCAAAGATATTAGTTTAAATGGTGTACAGATATGGCGTTGCACTAAATCATCAATTCGACTAGTAATTCAATAATGCCAAAACAAGTTCTTCGATTATCTACCAATACTTCGAGTTTTAAGATGATCTTGAAATCAAAGTACTAAGCATACCTGACCTAATGTAATAGGATGAAATTAAAGCGTATTTCTTTGTTTTAGTGGGGAGGAAATATTCACGTTCCTATGGGGCAATTATTAAGGTAAACATACTGTCAAGAAGTGTTCAAAGTTGGAGAGTTTCGATCTTCATACCTCTAATTCAAAAAAAAAATGCGCCATTAAAGTTAATCACTTCTGAAGAATTTTCTAAAACAAAACGAATCTAACAGTTAAAAATGCAAATTATGAGAAGTTTAAATAGGAACAGGCTCTGAAATATCACTCCATTCGATATATTCAATACATGTCAGACTACGCTACCCCAAAGTTAAAAATGGGAAGAAATCGAAACGAATATTTTCGATGGACACTAGGCCAACACCGAAATCCGTGCTTAAATTTCAGCCGATGAGCGGGCACAGGTCGGTCTTCCTTCCGGCATCGTACGTGATTCACTCCGAAAACTGTTACCTTATTACGGAGCGTTGGATCAATGACGAAAAGCTATCACGTAGCCAGCGCGATGATTTTTAATCGGTTCGCTAAGAGTCGAGGGAGGACGTGGTCAAAATTCGAAAAATACTACATAGACGATCACATTCCAGGTTAATCGAATGTGACACGAGACTCACTGTTTCGGATATACCAGCAACAATTTATACAAGTGAAAACATTTCTTTAAGTTGATGCTGTGATGTGATCTTTTGGTAATACATCGAATGACGTTGGATATATTCGTAAAATTACGTTTATTAGTGAAGCTGAACAACAAACTACAATTAACTAGAGTAATATTTGTTTTTATCTGTGTATAAATTAATATAATTTTTATAGGACTTACAATAAAACTCATTTGTTTAAATGTAAAAATGTAGGAATGAAACAATGGTGTTGTGCATCAGAATGTGGTGGCTTAAATATTCTGCTTCCAGAAATGATTTTTAACACTAAACAATGATAAACTTAAAGAAATCTTTTGTGAGCTCCTGCAGAAGTACAGCAAGGTTTGTTTTTTATATATTAGACCGGATGATAGATTGAAATATGGAAGAGCATTGCTTAACCAAGATGCTATTCCTAATTGGAACTTCAGCAACAAGTCTTTCATTACGCTTGATGTATATAATTGCATTGACATACAAGACATTAACCTATCAAAAAGAATATACAGCCATATAAGTTCAATATTGATGTCAGCAGAAGTTGTTGAGTCCACAGTAGAATCTCCAAAAAGAATTAGGACTATTTTTTCCAAACTAAGTAAGTTGAGAAGTTTCAACATTGTGTTTCTCCATAGATTCTTTAAAAATGGTATTGATTTTCGTAAGCTTATTGAGCATTACTGTTCGCGAAGAAAAATGTTACCAGAACCAAGAAAAGCTTATGAACTCCGTACCATCAATTTTAATAGTTAAGAATCCGTTGGTTGTACTACGTCACAAGTGATGTCAAACGTCTAGGTCGCCCAAAAGGGGTCACGCCCGAAATTGTTCACAAAACTGATGGAATTATATTGGATGATAGGAGAGAGGTGGCTAAGGCTCAGGTTTGGTGTAGGCATCTCAACAGGCTAGGTACATCACATTCGTATATGAATATTTGGATAGGAAAACTATCCGCATGAAACGCGTAACCGTGTAACCTCTTCAAAATAGTGTTTGGTGGTATTCAGCCGCATTGTGAATGTTTTTTTGCGCTGTTTCGAAATGTTAACAAATCACAAAACATCACATCAAAGAATAATAAAAACAGTGGATTTATCCAGGCGGACATACATCCGGAGAAGAGGAAAGCCAAGATGTGCCTGTCTGCTAACAAACACATGGCCACTGTTCTTTGAGATGTACACAGTCATTCATATCCCTTTATATTGAAAATAGTAAAAAGATCACCGGCCAATATTATTCAGACCCTTTGGACAGGTTTGATATTGATTTGAAACAAAGACAACGGCATTTGGCGAATTTATTTTATTATTAATTATTATTCTATAAAGACAACGCACGGGATTGGTGTCGGAACTTAATATGACGAATTTTTAAATTTTCTCCTTTTATTTCCACTGAAATCTTAATAATAAATCTTTTTTTAGAATATGTCTATCACATATTATTATCATAAATCAATACTTTTGTCATCATGTCTATTCTCGGTACTTTTAGATAGAATGTTTGTCCTAGACGCTTTACGTTGTGTTCTTTTTGCATCTGGTTCCATTATTGATGGATATTTGAAAAGATGAAAGATAAAGTAGATGGATAAAGGTATAGTAGATAGCCTCAAAAGATATGGAATCTGTAAATTGCCTGAAAGATCGGAAAAAGTAGCGGCTAAACAGCCTTTTGTCCATTTCGGATTATTTGTTGACCACTGACGGACACATTTAATTTGAGGCAATTCAAATGTATGATTGATGCTTTATCGTCCTCATTGCTTCACCTTTTCTCGTTATTAGTTTTATTATATAGGAAAATGTACTGGCTAATTGGAAGAAAATCACAATTATCAGTACATAATAAATTGCTATTATATAAGCAAATATTGAAACCTATATGAACACACGGAGTTCAATTATGGGGATGTTCTGCAAAGAGTAACATACATAACATACAAATTTTTCAGAACAAAGTCCTGAGAGGTATTGTGGGTGTACCCAAATACTATAGGACTGATTACCTACATCAAAACCTTCAGATACCCACAGTTAGTCAAAATATCAAGAAAATTGCAAGGGCATGAGAAAAGACTCCATTCTCATACTAATATTGAAATATTGCGACTTTTGGATACCACCAGAACAGCACACAGACTCAAAAGAACCAAACTATCTGATCTTGTGTAGTGTTGTGTAGTGAGGTGCATATATTAAAAAATTCAGCAGTGACATGTATAAACATTATTTCACCAGAGGCTGAGTTAGGGTCGATGGGGCCTCTTAGTTATATATCTAGATTTAAGTTAGCATAAAGACAAATTGTAGGTTAGACGGAAACGAGTAGTAACAATATATTAATTAAATAAAAAAAAAATTAGTTTTATTGTGAAGTAGGGGATCTTTGTGTCAGTTCCTGTATTATTTCTACAGATTTAAGGATTATAGAAATTAAAGATTTAGAAGATTTGGAATTAAAAATTTAGATTTAGATTTAAGAAAGTTTTTGAGTACATTTCTAAGAGAATAAAAGCTGGAAATCAAACTTGACGCCCTTGGTTTTAGCCTACCCAGCCTGTTGGTAGCTCTGCCAGTGCTGTCGGTAATCGCAGAACTTAAAAGAAAAACTGGCATCGAAGCCTGATAATCACTTCATTGGTCGATAACTTCTCTTCATCATAATTATGTAGGTTTGATTCTCTTTATTATATTATTTTTGTTTGTTTCCAATTAAAAAACGAAGCCAGTTTCTCGACCATTGTATCTGTCCGAATATTGAATTGTTGTCCAAATATCGACGCACTGGTTCATCCATCATCCACCCACCGAGATGCTTTTTTATTATATCGATCCGTCGACTTATTCGGACTGTATCTGTATCTCCCTTGACTCTCGTGTATTTATAGATTTCGAGCTTTTTACCGCTACAAACTTGCAAGGTGACCAAACCAAGGCACACTCGGATGAGAAAGGATCCCAACGCATGCTGTGCAGAAACGCGACGGCGACGACGATATGGCAACGTGTGGCGCTCGGGTGAACAGCCTCCGTAGACCAAAGTGTGGCAAATTTAATACGCGACTGTACTCGAGCCATAATGTCCCACAGATAATGTTAAATGAAGAATTATAGGCCCGATTTTACATAGAAAACGCCAAACTGCCTACTATCGCCGGCCGACTACATATCTGTCTGGTTTATCGACAATCTCTGCTTCTTGGAATAAATTTACACCGATAAATTGCATACAAATTAATGATTTCCTTTATAAATACAGCTACGCCGTCGATATTAAAACATAATATGTAGTTAATACATATATTCGGTAGTGTTTATTAATATTTAAATAATCGCCGAATAAAGAGCGTTATGCTAATTGTTCTAAACCACTTGTTACCGCTCTAAAGTTACCGCTCTAAACCGCTCTGTTATTATTGTTACTTAACTTAATGATCATTCGAACTATCTAAGTCTTATTTATTAAAACCATCTTTCATTCGATTTGTATCTTTTTAAATTCCATCAATAATGCAATCAGATGTTGTAAAAGAACACAGGGTAAAGTATGTTTTGGTACCTTCATAAGAAGTGAAGCACTTCTCAGACGGATTACGAATAAGTAGTAAGCAGAAGGAGCAAGGTCTGGAGAATACGGCGGGCGGGGTAGCACTTCCCATTTTAATGTTTCCAAGTATCTTTTCACCGGAAACAAGCTGAAGTCATCGGGAAGAATCACATTGTTGTGCTTTTCAACGCAATAAGTCTGCACAGAACGGTCTTTGTCTTCGGTATAAAAATCACCATTTTTAAAACGCCGAAACCTGTATTCACATGTAAAATCGATGGAGCAATGGTTACTATAAGCGGCATAATAGCATTCGATGACTTTCAACCTTATCAAAAGACTTATCAAAAAAAGTTCGACAAAACTGAACTACAAAAGTCTCTTAAAATAAACGGAACCACTTCTGCAAGTCCTCTAACATTTAAAATAAACACAACAAATAATCAAATTAATTAGACTCAACCAAAATCTTTTGTTGCGAACATGTCATTTTATAGAGGATCAGTTTATTCAATCAAAACAATCAATGTTTTCAAATGATCAGTTATTTGCGTCTTTACAATTTAAAAATGCATTGTTAATCTCGGATATTTGACATTTCTGGGACAGGAATGTTTCCATTAGTTAAGTCTTACTATTTTTGATCACAACAATACTATATCTGGGTACTGTATTTTACTTTTTTAATTGTGAATTTAACACTTCAGTTTAGTCAGTTTATATTTTACATTTTATGTATTAATTGGTTATATGCAATCAAATACAATATACAGGATGTTGCGATGTTTATCCCATTTATAAAACGGAAAAACATACAAGAGTCACAGCCTCATTCAAGAAGTAAATTGTTCTTTAAAAATAGTTGCTCATATTTGTATAAAGTAGTTTACCTGATCATAATAATTGAGTCACATTAGAAAAAATCTATACCGATGACAAATAACCACCTGATGCTTAAAAAAAATTAAACCATCGATATTAATGAATAGGAGATGAGAAAATCGTCGTTTTACAAGTAGAAGCAGCCACACAGTATTCACCAGACATTCCATTAATCCATTAATTAGACAATTAATCCGGTCGAAGCCTCATGATTTTGGTTTAACAGCACATTCTTTTTATGAACCCATTCGTTAGCTCAGAACTCTCAAAATTCACACTTTTATATTGCCAATTCCACGAAATATATTAACAAAAAATTATTTGTAAAAGATATTAAAACTCCATTTATCGCTAAACATTCTGGTTACTGTTTTATGCATTTTCTGAGACCATCGCGGTTTGGCCTTATGTTTGTTGGTAACAGGTCAGCGATTCTGTTCAACGAGTGGGAAGCTGCCAACGACGACGACAATGATTAATCTCTTGTCTCTGTCTCTCTTTCTCTCTCAGCATCCCGGAAAATTATCCAACAAGTAGGTTTGCTATGAAATATGACGAATGCTAATTAGCGCGGTCTTAATGATCGGTTTCCAAATCGGGGATTTATATTTTAATTGGGTCAGTGGGAGAGATGGTAAAACGGCTTTGGGTGCACTTTCAAACCGTCTGCGGTCGAATAGAAAGGGGACGTGAACTCGAAATTGTAAAAGCAATTTAATTTTCACGTGAACTTTTATCCAACATTCATTGAACCGGCAGACGTTTGGGTTAATATCGTTTATAATCAGCTCTCTTCCCGAAATTCATGATTTATGAATCTTCACGTTGATTATGAAGCAAATTATTATCAAGCAATCATCCCATCTGTGTTTTTATCCAATTATAATAATATATAAGTTTCCTAAAATACAATTCAGGTTAATGAATATAACACTCTTAAGGCAAAAAACCTCCGGGGATATTTTCTTGCTAGTAGTACGAGTACTGTAACTGCATTAAACGGGCTAGGAATTTAGCAACGTTTAAAAAGGGATATCCTAAACAATTAGACGCATGCTTTTAAGACATTTTTCAAGCCAAATAAAAAACAAACAATATTTTTACTATTTTTTAATGTGCATATCGATATCGTCAACAAAAGAATCAAGCACAAGCCAGTATATATCAACCAACAAGAAGTTCCGCATGAAAATCGAAATTTTTTGGCATGACCCTTGATTCTAAACTCAGGCGGAAGCCACATTTTAAGAAAAAAATTTGAAGAACTTAAGCTGAAGTACTGTTCGTATATTGAAAGCTTTTATAAACTAGATTTATAATAAATTTTAGTAACAAGTTTTGAAATCAGTTTTTTCTTAGAAATCAGGTTTATACTCTTGCTCTGAGGTTGTACCAGTTAAAGCTATAGAAAGATTATACAAATGACACAAAACAAGGTATTACGAGGTTTTATTCATGCTTCATGGTACATTCGAAGTACATTTGAAGTTTTGTTTTTATATGTCGCGTCACTAAAACAGCTATTATCTCCGAAAAAAAAAAGTTCAATTTTGAGAAATATTCTCGAAGGCCCCTTCTTAAACTTTGAAAATATAGAAAAAAAAAACGATTTGTTCAGATTTCTAGATTATAATAGTCTCTTTATTTCAATAAATATTAATTTCAAATCAACAACCATTTGCTAACAGACATTAGAGAGGTAAAGAGCAGGGAACTTACTTCAGCAATCAAGAGGTTCCTTGATTTTTAATGATCGTCGAGCATTTTACATAATGTTGCTCAAATAAATATTTTAATTTAATTAATTTCAATTTAACAAATTTAATTTCACTCTCAAAGAATAGTTTTTTTATTAGTTACCGCCCCTGTTATCGACGAGCAGGCGGTTCATATTCCATTTTATCAATTGACATTAACACGCAAATGTCTGGAGCCATTGGGCAGACAAGCCCCAAATTAGAACGAAACGGAAAAATGTACGGATATAAAAATATTTATTTATACCCCAGTGGGGTCTTGGCCCCCATTATCAACAAAAAATAAAATGTCAATGTCTCATGCAAGGGTTAATGATCTACGTTCAGGAATATTCGTACAAAAACGGGTAGTCCATTAGTATTTTGATATAATTAAAAGAAGTGTTTTTGATCAAAATACTGGGAATTGTGAATAGCTTTTATAGATAATTCTGAGAGTGTTTATCCACTAATTTATAATGACCAATGTTTAAATGATGCAATAAGTAACAATTTGTAGATAATTCTGACAACTGAAAAACATAATACATGCTTGAAGTTGATATTATCCAACATAAAGTGTTACATGTCAATGTTGATGCCACTTATAATATCTATAACGAGATGATTCATATTATGAGCGTAATTCAACCAGTCAATATTATAAAAAGTGTTAGTACAGAAGATAGATAAAATAATATGAACACCATGCAAAATATATTAAGGCTTCGTTGTAAATAAGTTTTTGCAGATATTTTAGTGTATTGTACGCTTTCTTCTGGGACTGTTAGAACAAGCCATCACTGAAATAGAACAAATTGTCGATAATTGAGGGCAAAAACAGCTGAATTGTTTAAGGTGCCAAGAATCAGAGTATCCACGGTAATGACCGCACACACAAAACCCAAAGTTAAAACCGAGATCGACAAACATTAAAAAGCATTGTAATTATACAATATAAAATTATTGCGGCAAAAGAGACAGTAGAACTCAACAATTACTTGAGTAATATTGTTTCGATAAAAACAGTACGGTACGAGCTCCACAAAGCTAATATTCGTGGAAGAGCTGCTATTGCGAAACGCTTTATAACAGAAGCCAACGCTAAGCTACGAAGAAGTGGTACAACGATTACAAAACCTAGACAATTGGTGATTAGAAAAATGTGGTGTGATTGGATGAATAATCGTTTATATTGTTTTCTACAAACGAACGGATTTATGTATGGAAAACTACATAAACTAGCATATTGCGACCAAACACTGCTATATTCCAAGATGATAATGCGTCTATACACAGAGTCAAAGCTGTTCGGTCTTGTTTGGCTTGAGGAGCATCAGAATATCCTCAAACATCTTCTCTGGTCAGCTTAATTGCCAGACCTCAACATAATTGAGATTTCCATCTTTAACATCAGTGAAGTATTTATCGGATGTTTTGGTACAAATATGGGACAACATTCCACTGGAAACTATACTATTAGTCCGCGAGAACCTAGCAGCAAATGGTGCTCAGCACCTTTTGCCTGACACAAATATGGTGCTATTAGAATTAAATCCATATGTTTTTTCGCGTGTTGATAAAATATTGCTTTTTGAAGGGAAAAAATACAGTTGAAGCAAAAACTTGGCTTGATGCTGAGTTTCCGGACACTTCCCCATGAAAATCAACCATCAAGGATTGGAATGCTATGTTTAGACGTGGTGAAATGAACACCGAAGACGGTGAACGCAGTGGACGCCCAAAAGAGGTTGTTACCGATGAGAACATTTGAAAAATCCACAAAATGATTTTGAGTGACCGTAAATTGAAATTGAATCAAATAGCAAACACTCTAAAGGTATCAATTGAACCTGTACATCATATCATTCACAAATATTTGGGTATGAGAAAGCTCTGTGCAAAATGTGAGCTCACTTTTGACGAAAAACAAAGATTGAAGATGATCAAGCGTAATAAACCCGAGTTTTTGCGTCAATATATGACAATGAATGAAACATGGCTATCATTTAAATCCGAAGTCCAATCGACAGTCATTCGAGTGGACTGCACACGATGAACACGCTCCAAAGCGTGGGCAAACGCAACAGTCGGCTGGCAAGGTTATGGCGTGTGTATTTTGGGATGCGCATGGAATAATTTTCATTGCCTACACTGAAAAAGGAAGGACCATCAACAACGAACTATTACATAGAGTTATTGGACCGTTTGAAGGACGAAATCGCTGAAAAACGGCCGCATTTGAAGAAAAAGAAAGTGCTGCTTCACCATGACAATGCACCGTGTCACAAATCAGTGAAAACGATGGCAAACATCCATCCATCCACCGTATTCTCCAGATCTGGCCCGCAGCGACTATTTCCTGTTCTCAGATCTCAAAAGAATGTTCGCTGGGAAGAAATTTTCGTCGAATGAACACGAGATCACCAAAACTGAGGCGTATTTTGAAGCAAAGGGTATCGAAAAGTTGGAGGGTCGCTATAATTAGTGTATCACCATTGAAAAAACTAATTTTTCTAAAAAGATTTGTTTTACTATGGTAGGCCGGGGACTTTTCAATTGACCTGTTATTATATCAGAATGTTCTGATATATAAATATTGTCTATATGTTAGATGTTCATATTATTTTGTCCATCTCCTGCACAATATATCAATTAAATGTAATCGATGACAGCAAAGTGCGTAGACCAAAAGACATTTTACTATCTTATCAGTATGAAGAACAAATATAGACTTTGATAAAGAATAAGATTTAGGGGACAATAACACTTACTGAAACTATTATCTAGATTATTCATAGGAATCAAAACCTCTCTTTGACTAAATAAAATTTGGCGGAATTTTGAGGTTTTGATATAAACCCCATTGAACGTGGTGATTAATAAATAATGAATTACTAATACGTATTCGGTCCATCCTATGACAAATAAGTTGAAATGATATAAAATGTCAGTTATCTTACCGCAAAGAGACTACTATCATCTATATATAAGAAAATAATTTCGTATATTTATTAACTAACATGAAGAATGATTCAATACTTAAATGTCAAATTATCTTTAATCAATTAAGCAATATAATGATGCCAGGATATTTCTGGGTGTAGCTTATCCAGTAATCAATTAATTTGAACAAAACAAATACAATATTTTATACTCAATTCTACGAATTTCTAGTTTTATACCATTTAGTACCTGCTCATTGGTCTCAGCTATATTCTTAGACGTAACCTAATTTTTCGACAAGGTTAGGATCTTTTCAACACGATTAGGATTTTACATTTAAACTAGAATATTTATAAAACAATGAAAAAGAAAAATAGAACACAAGCAGCTAGATACTCACAGGAAGTATTACATACAGCTAAACCTTTGAATATAGATATTAATTTAGGAAATCGGGAGGTTCTCCACAATATTTGAGAAGAATTTGTTGTAACCTCTGAATAACAGTGGAGTATTGCACAGATTTAAGTTAATGGAGCCATTTGGTCTTATGGACAACATGCAGGAAATAAGTAGATTGAAGCGAAACAAACTACACTGAAATCCAGTGCTCGCGTTGCTTGTGTATTAATGCAAGTACAACAGAACATGTGATAGAGGAGTGGCCCCAAGGCACTACCCTGAGGAACCTTCGAAATAGATTTTTTTAATTGTTGAGAATGTGCCTTCCTACGAGACTCTAAATTTTCTTCCGAAAAGATATGATTCCAGCAGTTGACTGTAGTTTCACGTTAGTTAGTTTTAAATGCCAGTCAAAAGCTTGTGAGACGTCCAAGAATATCGTAGAGCTCTTTTCATCGAATGCCTTTTCAACAAACGCCGTTACTCTATGCACTTGCGCAATTGTTGAACGGTGATTTCGAAATATAAACTGGAAATCCGGTATTTCTATAAATAGTTTAATACTTAATCGATGTACTTGAAATAAGTCTTCTCTATACATTCTTCTATCGTACAAAATAAAGCTATTGCAAAAATATGCCAAGATCTCAAAAAATCTCAATCAATCTCAATCAAATCGCAGATCTCAAAAAATCTCAATCAATCTCAATCAAATCGCAAAAATCTCGTTTCTTCAAACAGTTGTATTTTGACGACAAAAATATTTATTTCCTTTTTTTGCTATGATTTTTTGCAGCATTTTTCTAGATTAAGAATGCGAACGAAAGCGCGCCTTTTTTGTAACCTCCCATACCAAATTTTTAATTTTATCATCTTTTTTCACTTATATATTTAGTAAAAATTTATAGTATTGCTAGTTTTTTTATTTCACTTGAAAAAGTACTTAAAATTAAGCCTCGAGACTAGAATACCCCCTAAAATATATAATACTTCTTTAAGGAATTGAAAAATGTTAAAAGTTGTTAACTTAGTTACTAGAATATTCAGAATTTTTGGTATATTCACATTTTTACAATTATTCAGTTTAATCGCCATTTATTTTTCAGAATTGTTTATATATAATCTAAATGAAAAAGAAAATAATGAAGCAAAAAGTACAAAACATGACTAAAAAGTACAAAACATGACTAAAAAGCTCGAATATCCAGGAAACTAAAACGGATTAACTTCAAACATATGAATCAAATACGTATTATTAGGGTTGGTTTTTTTTTCTAAAACCCCGAACATGTGGGTGCGTCAGAGACGACCAGACGGCGTCGCAGTAAACCGACGCCTCGATGTCGAGGGACGCCGGGCGTCGTTCTTTGTTTCCTAGTTTATTAATGATCGGTCGCGAATCAGAGACTACATGTTTCTCGGCTTTAAGTACGTCCTGCATTATTGAAGGCAGAAATGAGAAAACCATCTTTGTTTTAATGCCCATAAATTGTAATAACCCCATTGCATTAAAGTAAAAGGAATTATTATTACTCCAATGTTTATTATTAAAGAATGCGGTGTAACAAATACAATATTTTGATCATTTTTCATCAGTCAATCATGAAGCCAATTTGGACCTATGGGATGCAAATATGGGGTTGCACTAAAAATTCAAATCAACTAGTCATCCAACGCTGTCAAAACCAGGTTAATTACCAATGCCTATCGCTATGTAACCAATAAAGAATTGCACGATGACCTGGAAATCAAATCAAAATCATTTGCGAAGTTATCCAGGATTTGGCCTTGAAACACGAAATAAGATTGCTAAATCATGTGGAAGCAATGCAACTGCTGGACAGCGCGTAGGATGTCAGGAGATTGAAGCGAACCAAACCATACGAACTTACATAAAGTGTATACCTTTAATGTAAATTATAGCTATAAGTTATTATAATTTTATAATTGAGGAATACATATTGATGTATTTTGTCGCACTCGTTTTGCTTGTGAATTAATCCAAGTACAAATGAAAAGTAGTAATAAATTAATTTATAATTTAGATTGCACTAAGAGTATTTAATAAAGATGTTATAAAAAAAATTCTATAAAATACCATGACTCACGCCATTAGACGCCAGGAAAAGCAACCCAGGTTTTCAAAATTATAATATTTCTCTAATTATTTCATTTTTAAAGAGTCTGGAAATAATGAATGGATATATTATAGGGATAACCTTTTCTTTACTTCAAAATATCACATATTTCTTATCGTTAGAAGCCTTAGGCATTTTGTAAGAACTTGGTGAAGAACGATGCCAGGCATAACCTTTCCCTATATATTAATGTGTAAAAAATATGAAAAATAGGAATCTACCTAGGTTCTTAAAACTCGTCGGATATTTCTGTAAACACTTCGATTTTAAAGAATCTGGATTTAACCATCTCCTTGCTTCGAAATATCAAATATTTCTTATCGTTTATTATGCTGTAGGCATTCTTTCAGAACTTGGAGAAGATGTTCTTTAGCGATTCTAGCCATAACCTAGTCAACAAGATCTGGTGAGAATATAGAAAAAAAAACGCTTTATCATCAAGGATGTTAGTATATTGAATGACTAGGCGCGATGTAATACATTCTTGAAAATGGTCAATAAAAAGGGCTGCATCCCTTCATTTGAACTGAACATTTGACTTTGAATAATTTTGTTGCAACGTCAGTCAACGATCCGGATTTTAATCATAAAAGAAATACAAATACAATAATAATGGACGAATATAAATACAAAACTAGCCATGATACATAGATAATCCGTCATCCATAGTGAATGTTAAAGCTGTTTGATGGAAATTATAAAAATGAGTATTACGGTCCAAAAGTAATGAATAATAAAAACTACTACTTCTTCACAAATAATTATTAATTATCCTAATAAAGACTTAAACCCATAAAGGCTTACTAACGACATAAAATACACATACATACTTTATAAAAAGAATAATACTATATAGAGTAATACGAATATTATTGCAATTTGATACACATACCAAATAAATAACGATGTTTATATTATGAATAACTGTCCACATGATATGTTTGTTGCATGAGTCATTCTAATTGAGATCATGTAAGTACCACATAACATTGAATGTATCAGTTTTTTTACATTTAGTTGAAATGTGGAGATCTTGTTAAAAATTACTATATTTAGTATAATTATTTATATATTAGATTGAGCAATAATTAAATATCACACGGTAACCGGGTATTTAATACATTTTATACATTATATCGGGACACTATATGTCAGCAAATATTAAACTTGTAGAAATATGCGTTCTCTTCCTTTCATTTTCTTCTATGACGTGACTGGATCGATGGATAATGACCCTTTAACAATACTGAAAATTACTTAGTATCACGCACTGAATTTCCAAGAATATTGACCAATGGCTCACTCTTTCATTCATTGATTTTTCAAAAAAAAAGCTTCCGAAACAATCCTGAAGCGGTGAGAAATGAAATGACTTGAAATATCAAAATTTATATAAGATAATACATGATCAAATCCACCAACTCCTTCATCATTCTTTACTTGTTATTCTATAACAATAGTATTAATAGCATATTTATCCTTTATGATAAACCAACAGATTTGAAAAATGTGGATCTTAAAAGTTTATACTATATTTACCTTATACTGATAATAAATTACTTAAAAAAAAAACACAAATTACCAGTAGTAAAATCTTGTTAAATGCCCGACAAAGCTGTCGGTCATAAAATAGTTCAAAGACGGATGAACCATATTATAAACTATTTCTTTTATTGCTATTACTAATTTTATCGCTATTCTTTTAAGCTAAATTGAAACTGAAATATGAATATTTTTCATCACTATAGACAAACACAGATAACTGATATGAGATTTTTGACTGTAACATCTTTGATCACACAAACTTAGTAGAATATTAATTTGAAATTAATACATACTTTTCACTTAAATTTCGATCAATTCACAAGCAAGGCAAGTGCGTGATAAAACATCAGTATATATTTCCTAACTTTTACAGTGTTGCGGTCTTAGATAACTTAGTGGACTCATTTGATGTCGAGGCCTTATTGTTTGGTTAGATATCGATAAGCTAATTGCTAATTAATCAAAGAACTTTGCTTCGGCAGCGTTGGAAAAATAACAAAGAACTTAAAATATATTACCTTATGAATATGTCCATAAAATCTTGCATATTATCTATTTTAAGACACACGCCAAACTATAAAATCATTGAAACATCATCATTGGAAACATATTCATTCAACAATTAAGCTGCCAAGATATTTCTACATCTGCGAAAAATGTTATCGTAGAGACATGGATGGCAAAGATATATTTGAATATTTGTGCAAGAAAAATCTGCTGTGTCATAAGGCACTCGCCTACTGAAGTTTAAAAAGAAAAAAAAAGGATTTAATCAATGTACAGTGGATTGTATTATGTTTAGCAGGAAGTCGACAACTAATAACATCGAAAACTACTCAACCAGTACATATTGAACGCGTACAATTTCCGAGAATAGTTTGCTCAACACGTAAAAACATTTTCTTTCTGTTTCGAGCCCATCGATATTCGATAAAAAAAGTTCTAATAAATATTACAAAAGAAGGTCAACGTACTTTTACTTACATTCTCTGCCGATTTCATAAATTTAATATGAAATAGTTCCCTTTTTTAACTATTTTAATCAAAGAGATACTGTACAGTTTACAGATGCTGTAGATGCATCAGCTGATTAAAATAGTAATATAAAAAGCCAAAAGTCTTCAAAATGGAGAAATATTCTATTTTCTACTTCTTAATAATTAATTAGTTGGTATTAAAATCACGCTATAGTATTAAAGTGGTAAAAAGGTGAAAATATAGAAGGTTCAAATTCAAGAAAATTTCAGAGAAACTACTGAAAAATTCAACCTTAATTTAGAGGGATATTGACATTTCTTCTTTAGTCGAGGTCCTGTCCTAGTTTAAAGTGAGTTAAAATAGGGCATATCATTGCATATTGGAAAAATGGTGATTTTAAAGTTTTGTGATAAAATCACACTGCTAGTCTGCTAGAAAAATGGATAAATATGTTCGGTTAAATAGCTTCAAAGAAGCAAATTTCTATATGAAGAAATCCGTAAGTTACTTGCAAAGCGGACAAAAGTTATAGCATTTTGAGAATGGGTACAGCTTGAAGCACATAAATAAAAATAATTTTCAAATGAGCAAGAACATCATCTACTATAAGCAAAACAGAAGAAGATAAGACCGAAAAATATCGCTAGTAGTGGTCCTATTTCTTTCTAAAGAAACATAACATAGAAGTTATATTCAAACCACATTGGAAGATAACCCAGGCGCTTCCTGGTATATGGGTTTAATAAGACAAATCACAGACAGAAACGTTAGTCAACTAATTGGCAAGTAATCTTGGTCTCAATAACTTAAAAAGATATAGAAGAAATTATTGGCAGGCAAAAGAAATTGCCAAATAATCCAGTCATGACATTCCACGTCCTTATAGTCTTTGAACCGATATAGACTGGAATATTCGCCCTTTGTTTCTTAAGGTCACAACAACAAATATATATATAAATGCTCTAAAGGTAATAAAAAAGGAAGAAGGTATACAAAGACCGAATGAAGACAAGATGTACAATAATCAGAACAAAGGATACTACATTTCTGTTCTAAGAATAATTATTCTATTATATCTACTTCAGATATCGACAAAAAAGAAGTAAAACTCTTTGGTTATATTTTATTAAAACACGCTCGCTCTCCACGTTGGAGCATTATGGCTCCCATTTTAAGATAAGCCACTGCCAACGTTTAAATATAAAATAATCAGGTCACTAGCTAGAGGGGAACAACACTCACACTCAACTACCGGTTCATTCAAAGGTCATTCAAGTGTTATATTTGACGGTCTGCAGTTTATTTTAAGCTGCTCAATTATTTTATGCAAAATTACAGCTGATATGTTACTTCAAATTTAATTTAGCACATTTTGGACTTAAAAACTATCCATGTAAAAAAGTTGTCTTTGTTAGACAATGAAGTAAAATAATGAATATGCTTTAAGCTAAGTAGATGCTTAGTTCTGATGAAGACATCATATATTTTTAATTACGAAAATATCTCTTTGGAATTTGGCAATACTAATCAGAATGTCAATCTGTCAGCTGTTTTAGGTACAAGTATAATTCTGTCTCCTTATTGTGATGTGGACAATAAGGAAAATATGAGAACAAACTAATACCCTATATTAAGATAACTTATAACCTATTAATTCCTTTCTATCTGAAAATTATCAATAAAAAATGTAAAATATATATAGAAGAATCAAGTAATTTTTGCAAATCCTATGAACTTCGCTTGAAATAAAAAAATCACGGAGTTTTGAAGCACTAATATATATTAAAGAATGCTCCGGAACAAACTTACAAAAAAGACTCAAGAAGACAGGCGATGCATCCTTTCGGATAGATTTTTAAGTTTCTTTGGATATATTCCGTACGAATCAGAGCTAACAATTTGTTTATTCCTATATTCGTTTATTTTAACTTAATCTAAAATGTTCTATACTTGCTTAATGATTGTACGTATTAATGGTGAGTATTATTAATAAAACTAATTGATACCAACCATTAGGTGCGTCAATAATAAACAATTATTCTCCAGTTTTCACAATAGTAATACTTACGTTCTGTTACGGAGAGCCGATGACATTTAAAATCATGAAATTCTTACCTGAAATCAGAAAAATAAAATGTTAAAACTTGCTGTGTTTCAATAGTAACATTGTTCATAAATATTACGGGAAAAAATTGCACAATGGATGAGCTAATCATTATCCTATATCGCCGTTTGTTGCAACGCATTGTCTTGAATCATCATACCGTATTAACATGTATTTGTTGAAAAAGACCATGCATGTGTTTGAAGATGAAAAGACATCAAAATGGAAAGATTATCTTGTAATATTTTATACATACAATTGTTGCCAGAACAATTCATTCTTTTTTTAAGTTACGTTAAATAATAATAATATAATAAAAAATATAAGAGGAACTGCGACACTTGATTATTTATTACCAAACTAGGAATGATTTGCTGGGGTCAATATTAATTTAAAGCGTCTATTATAAATTATGTTTAATGCTTTAAATATGTTTAGAAATTCATATACACTTTAAATAAAATGAAATTTAAAGATCACATGAAATTTGTATAGGGTAATATGGACAGATGAGCTTTAATAGGTTATGGATTTCAACTTCTTTTTTCTTGTTCCAAGATGACCAGCTAGAACCAAATGATCTTTTGCTGATGTCGCTTCGGGTTCGGTATAGTGAAGTGTTTTGCGGACGACACAGACCCTGGGTTACGACTGAGATTGTCGTAGTTGGTTATCTACAGAGGTTAGTGGATGGGTAGCGATTTTGTCAAGGTGTTCTCGTGTTCTAAGGCGCCTAGGGAGAACCTTACACTGAGTATGTTCGTGAAACTCTTCACGAACGGGATGCCTGATTCGAGGTGATTATCCACGTTCCTCATAAACCATGGGCTGGATTTGGGCTGCCCATTGTAAGCTGCGTTTGAACAGGAGACCGAGGTATGATACTTTCTGGAGCCATAGGATAGGAACATTATCGATTTCGAGGCGATAAGCGCGGTACTCCTTGCGGCGGAACAGAATAGGGTAGGTTTTTTGAAGTGTATAAGCCTTGGATCTGGATTTGGAAATGAGAATGGAGTAGAAAAGTTATGTTTATTGGCCATAATTTGTTACTTGAGATCCCAACTCAGATGGGTCCGGTGCTTTACTTTGGATTTAATGTAAGGGAACCTATCTTTGTATTGTATGATATGCTGAGAATAAGGGACAGTTAAAATGGTGTCCTTATCCATGAGGTTAACCATTTCGTTTCCCTTCATTCCCTTATGGTTGGTAATCCAGACCTGATAAATTATCTTGCCTACTGCGACACGTGAAAATGATGTAAAGAGTAATTCAATGGCACCCAACACGCTAGAGGAATTCGTGCATATTAGTTAACCACCAGGAGCTTCTTTCAAGAGTCATTCAGGGGATTTGCAAATGGCAAAAAGCTCAGCGGTGAAAATTGTGGTTTATTTGGACATGAATGCTGAATGTTAGGGAAAAAAGGGGCATCCTAACAGTCTTTGACCCATCGGTGTAAAGTATTTTGGTATAAAAAATTGATTTTCAGTTTGAAGACTAAGCAGTTAAGTTGAAGCTGGATGCTGTTCAAGATGTTTGCTGTCATTTTCATCTCATTAATCGATAATTGAAAGGATCTAGAATGATGGAAAGTTGAAAACACATGATTTGACAAAAGAAAACATTTAATCAACCATGGAAAATAGATTTGTATGGATTTCTCTACACATAAAAAATTCCGTTGAAAAATCTATGAAATATGTTTGGCGAAACTGTATGGGTATATTATCACTTATTTAAATAACTATCAATAAATTAATAATGACGAAACGAACAATGAAACTAAATTTATTCTAAATGTGTGTCACATAAAAAAATCAACTACACTGGGATAATCAACTACACTAGTAACCTTGTCAGGATTTGACTCATTAAATAAACTAAAACAAAAACCGAGATTATGACAAAAATATTAATAATTGTGGTTTGCATTGTCTTTATTCAAGATCTGGGAAGCTCGAACTCATAAAATACATATTTTACCAATTTTCATTTCGCAGAACGTGTAACAATAAAATACGATTATATTTGACTAATTCCTAGTTAGTTTTGTACAAACTGATATCATCCTATCATAAACCAGATAAGTAACAGTGATTGAACAATTCGCTTTAGAAATCCGTAAGTTTTAAACAGGATATATTGGAGAAATTGAAGGAATTGCGAGTCGTTGGATACAGGTGATGTAACTTGATAAAATTTTTATCCTATGCGATTTCCACCGCTATTTTTGTTGATATTTATAAAGCATTGATTATTTTGGATTGCGAATTTTATCAGTATGATTCAAATCAAATATAACGTTAATTATCACTAATGTATGTTCTTTTTATAGACTTCCAGGTAGAATGTTATCTTAGGTGAGTGTTTTCTTAGAACATTAATACTTCTCAGTATTTTGATATGAATAAGGAATTAGTATTTCAAAATAAAATATAAGGAAAACATATCATAAGAAGATTTACGGCTGTTTTATATTATGTTATTGAAGAACGATAAAGTCGTAAAACTGGGTTTGACAATTCAACCCCATGGAATTTGTTTGTTGATCGATGATTAGCTTTTTTTACGACTTGCTTGAACGTAACAGGCTCTAATTCTTGACAATATTATAAGAAAATATAGTTTTATATACTTTTTAATACATTGCTGACTGATTCTTCAGGATTTAATTCTTGGTTTTCTTGCAATAATTAACTAAAACCAACTTGTAATTTGTAACAATTCAGTGAAATACCGGACTGAAATGTATTGCTGATTTATTGTGAATTTATAATCTGCGGCATATCTAGATATAGTAAGTATCATCAAATATAGTTGATATTCGTTAAAATTACGGTCTGAGAAGTGAAGTGGTTTCTAAAGATGACTATTGAAGCAACAATACAAAAACTAAACTTAACTTAAAAAAAATTATGCTGACTTATTTGTGTATGTAGGAATTTTTTTAATTTTTTTCGTTTTTCTTTTTAAGTTTATAAAATAACATTTGTTACTGTATATATTGCTTTATTCAATACTGTAAAGCACACAAAGCATCTAGTATATTTACACGTCCAATCGCGTATCAGAGTTTTAATATTCATCTTTCATTGTCGTCAATTTATTGCAACATTACAAGGAATGTTTCTGTGCCGATAACACAAACGATTTTTTTTCAATTCACCATGAATATTTTAGTTTATCGGGCTCGAGAAATGCACAATAAACAATGGCCGGTGTTCTCCATCATCTGCGGCGGATTTTTTCCGTTCCAGAAGCACGCAGCGTTTGTTTTAATTAAAATGTGTCGCTGCTAATTACTGCCAATGAACTGGCAACGAAAACAGTTCATTTTTAGAAAGATGGATTTTAATAAGTCAAGCGATAGACGTGTACAGTTTCAAGCTGGTGTTGATTGTCGGTCTTAAAACGATTGAAAAAAATTAGGATGTGCATCTGACGAATTAATGTTAATAAAATAGATGTCTTTTATTGAGACAGTTTCTTATTTAAGATACGGAAAAATTGCGAATAGACAATCTTTGAATATTGCTGCTAACTGGGTTTATATTTACCATAGAGGTTTATAAATATATTCGTAAACCGTAAATATAAATCAGAAATATAGACACAAACAATTGAGATTGTGTTGACATGACACCACAACATGTCACAAGGCGTCTAGAAGGCCCTTACGATAAAAAAGTACTGACTGTTTGAATCCTGAGTAAAACAGTCAGCATAATTAGACAACTGATGCGAAAGTGTTCCTAAAACTCAGCACTATCGTCTAATTCCTCATTGCATAATGTCCGGAGTGGTCACTTTACACTCCAGCTATTTGTTCTTTAGCGTAAGTATTAACATTAGTTTCTTAAGATTCTTAGATTTATTATAAATAGAAACATTTTTACATGTTTTACAAAATCAGCAACATTTAGGGAACACTAAACCAAACACGAGGACTAGTCTAAATATAAAATTAGTTACTATCATTAACTGACTATATATTAATTCTGGAAAATAGGAATCAAATTATATAAACCCTCTACTATGCTCTAGAAGAATTTTTACGTTATTTATAAAACAGCAATACTCTGGGCATATCAATTCATCACGCCAACATATATTCTTGATTTTTATGATATTATTCACATTAACAACTTACATTTATTTATAAGGCAGCAATTTTCTAGATATTATCAATCTAAAGCATGGCTCTCTGAATGTAATCTTGATCAAACATTGTTTAGTCAGCATAATGACAGCGTATTAAGAAATAATACAAAAGTATATTTTTAAATCAGTAATATTGTCTAAGTATCAAATAAAGGGTATAGTGTCTTGTGACACCCTCATATTTACTAAATAACTTTATTTTCTTACATTTATTATAAATTAAAAAAAATTACACGTGTTCCAAAATCAGCAATATTCAGGAAACAATAAAATACTACTATAAATATAAATATCAATTTTATATTATGTTTTACATTTATTATAAATAAGCAATATGTTGGCAATATGTATTCTATCATCATATTCAACTGATAAAATAAAAAAAATTTAAAAATAATACAGATGTAAGTATTATGGAAACATTAAAACAATCAGTAAACTTTGATCCAAGGTCTCCGTAATACCTCATCGTTAAATCAGATTTTAACTAAGTATTATTACTACAGTTTATAATTTTATATACAAATAAATAAAAGCAAATTCTTACACAGATCACATGCAGGCAACTTAACCTTCAAGATATTTCGAGTTCGATGTTGATAATAGTACAGACTAAATTTATCGCTATTGTGACGGAATTGATTTTTCATAACAAGTAGTTTATTCCTTATAAGCTGCAACGACTATTCATATGCAAATAAAGTATTGTGTATTCTTTTTCATCGCTGATAAGCATCGAAAAAAAAAACTATAATAAAAAGAGCGTCAAGGCTCAGCGGGCAATATTGATTTATAACAGGGTTGTCGTCTTATCTTCCCAATACCACGTTGTAACTAGATGAGATTTAGTTCATGATCAAACTACTGTTAGTTATCTACATACACTGCCCTGTACTTCTAACAGCAACGAACTAATGTAAGTTTAACAACGTATTACTATTAATAGGCTAGATAACGATTTTTGAAAAATAACTTGATGACTTGATGACAATTCTACATATTTAATTTACCCGGAACAAAACTTATAAGGGATTTGAAAGAAAAATTAATGTTTGAAGTATTGTAATGCCTTCTAAAACTCTCAAAATCGATTTTTATAGGTACAAGTTATTTTGTTTATTATGTACATAAATCGCTAATA
Source organism: Rhynchophorus ferrugineus (assembly GCF_030347505.1). Classification (NCBI taxonomy): domain Eukaryota; kingdom Metazoa; phylum Arthropoda; class Insecta; order Coleoptera; family Curculionidae; genus Rhynchophorus; species Rhynchophorus ferrugineus. The sequence continues at coordinate 19,202,547 of NW_027472585.1, read as the reverse complement.
ATTGTCCTTTTTTTCAGTTACCAAGTAATATGGAAAAGTATATTTAACATTTGTACAAGATTCGAATGTTAATCAGAAAAAAACATTAGGTGGAAGATCGATATATAGATAGACTGAACGATATATTTTCAAAATACAAAGAAAAATATTAATACAAGTCTTCAATATATGTCAATCAAATCCCATCATGGTTAGATTAAAACAAGCCAATATGAAATATCTGATTTCTTGTACTTCGATGTAGTTCGATAGGTTAGACTTCACCAGGTTAAGGGTAACTGATACATATTTGATTGAACAACGTGATTTTATCAAGTTTTATAGCCTGGCATATGTGTTAGGACAAAAGAAGGTTCAAATATTTTGAACAATACTAACGTACAGGCGATGTGTGAACCCAAATGTGGCCAAGTAAAATACATCAAAATAAAAGCTTCAAAATTATAATTTGTGCATTTCATTTACCAAATTATTTTTCGTTCCAGAGGACTGCTAAGGAAAATGAAAAACTCATCATCAAACGTACATAAGTTACTATCATGTTGTATGTTACTATCAACAATGTAGAATGAACAGCGCTATGAAATACATTTGCAGCTGTATCTTCAAATTATTATCATAACATTTTCCAGTAGGTTTCACATCGTTACAATTTTGGCTTGTCTTAGCAAATATAGGGCACTTGATTTCAATAATACTATATTATCAAGTGGTCATGGCGATTGTGCTAGTATTGCATGACAAGTGCAGATAATACTGGAGTTATTACCTGCACTTATTTCAGTTACAGTCACACAGTACTATCCACAAATCGATTCTGCTAAAATTTGGCTTATTTGCCTTGATACATTATTTTCCGTTGGTCAAAACCAATTTTTTTACTATGAAATGTAAGATAAATAATTCAAATAAAATCGAAGCGTGCTAAAAAGTTTGAACGTTGGAATGATGAAGTGATGTTAGGAAACGGTTTTTGAAAACTTAATATGACGATTTCTTAAATGTTGTGTTCTTATTTCTACAGTTCTTTACAGCCTATTATGGGTATTTCCTATGATCCATTATAATCCATAACGAAAAATATCAGCTTATTATATTTAGAGATGTTGCAAAACTAGTATTGCCACTTAACTGTTAAAATTTGGATTTCAAAGTTTAACATTACAATTACAACATATTGTGATTATTTATACTCATTATAGTAAGTAAAATACATTATTTTGGTAACTCTAGACCTTAATAAAAAGAAAACGAAAGTTAAGAAAGCTCTAGAAAGCCTTTATTTTACCAACTCCTACCAGCCACTATCAATATTGATATTGAGTAACTTTTATCAGACGTTAAAAAATTAATTTTCAATAACTGTAAAAGCGAGTTTTTTTTGTATATGTTTTCTGGATTTTTTTTCCTTAAAACACAGACATGTACTATTCAAGGAAATCATAAATTCCGAATATCTATGGTACTTAGAATTTCATCCGGTTGTTTGATCTTTTAGACCTCTTATTTTCGGGTCATTTATTTTTTTTAACAAGATTTGAACGATAATGAAAAGAAACTAGGTGGGATTGTCGTTTTTTTTTAATTGTAGAGTTTGTCTTCTTTGCGAATACTTAGCAATTACTATGAATGGCAACATTGTCGATTGTTCAAGGAACGTTAAAGCTTCATAACAGTTAATTTCTGAAGAAACGGCGCTCAGATTCACTACCTTTTAATTAGTAAGTTTGTTTTTACTGTACTTTTAGCCCAAACTGAGTTTGTTCACATAGTATTCCAGTTTTCTCCTTTTAATTAGTTCTAATTAATATTCTCTATTCATTATCCTCCATTTATTAATTTTTAAAAATAACCCTACATAAATTGTAATTGCTAAAAAGTTTAGTTTAAACAAATAGGCGAATAAAATCCAAATTAAAAAAGCTTTTTACATAAGAATTTTATACCATTATCATACGGTAGATACGACGACTGTGTTTTGTATGTCCTTGTGTGTGTTCAAACGTGCGAAAAATTGCCATCGTCGCCGTTTTATCTTTCCTCGGAATGCAAAACGTAAATATTCTCGCGACAATTCAACTTGCTTGATGCACGGTACGCGATATAATATTTAAATTATAAACAGTCTACATTGCAACATAACGAGGTTTGATTGTACATAAACGCTTCGTTCTCGCAGAAACTCGACGCTCTGACCACGTAATAGGATGGTGCTCTTAAGTGAATCGATCTGATACAAGTCTTTCTTGATAAAAAAATGTTAATATAACATTATAACAGCCATATTGTCCAAAATATTTAATGTACACTTCGAACCCATATATTTATTATAATTTATCATTTAAATGGGCTCGTATTATTTCTATGACTTTTTTACATCTATTATAAGTCAGCAATGTCCTCGAAACGTTAATATACAACTTGATATATAGTGCGTTCAATTAAATATATACAATTCAGTTCAAATAAATACAATAGCATACTGTTCTATGCTAGAACCAAATTAGAAGATTTAGATTTGGCTAGAAACCAAAAAAAATTACATTTATTATACATTAACTCAAGGAACTGTAATGGTTAGACGGAAGATACTTTTTGACCTAAAATATAGATATTAGTATGAGGTTGCACTAAAACACCAAACCAACTAGTAATCTAACGCAACCAAAACAAGGTTCTACCATTCATTACCAATGCTTATCGCTATGTAACCAACGAAGAGCTACACGATGACCTCGAAATCAAATGGATATACAAAGTGACCCAAGATTTCGTCTTAAAACATGAAATAACGTTGCTAAATCACAGCAACGTGGTAGCAATACAGCTACTGAACAACACGCAGACAATCAGAAGATTGAAGCGAACCAAAGTACACGAACTTGTTAAGAGTATAAGTGTATTCTTAACATTAGCTTAAGTAAAATAGTTTTATTTTAATTTGGGAAATACATGCTGATGTATTAATCCCGTACTCGTCTTGCGTGTGTATTAATGCAAATACCACAGAACAGTAGTAATAAATTAATTTGTAAAGTGTGATCGTACTAAGCATATCTAATATAAGATGTAATTAATTATTTTTTAAAAAAATATTAGAAATCAATAATATGTTGGCAACAATACTCTAAATATATTAACACATAAATATTAAAACAAAAATATTATTTTTAAAAATGCTTCAAATACAAGTCAGTAATATGTTCTGAACTATTATCAGTAATAGTAATATTCTCAAAATAACTATTCTGAAATTTATTTGCTCTATTTTATAGTAATATTAACATATTGTAACGAGAATTTGTTGATTACAATCGAAGAAGTACAGAAACGACATTGCAGTTTTTAACCAATACTTAAAATGACTCGACACTTTCCACGTCAGAAAGAGAAATGTTAAAAAGACCGATATAAACTCCGGAGGCGTACAGCCCAATAAAAAGATTTAATATATCGTAATGGTGAATTAATTTACGAGATTATATGATGTGAAAAGCATCTCGCTAAAATGAACGTAGGATTAACTGGTTGGAATATAAATGGCACTACTGGCTATGGTAGGGACGCACATGCGACGTAGAAAGCGCAAAAAGCGATGTGTGCTAGCTAGACTGCAGCGCAAAGTTGCCACGTTGCACCAACTTATACTTTAACACAATTAACAATTAGTCTCTTAAAAAACAACTGTTATAGTTAAAATTAATATGGTGGGACATTACATCAATTAACCCTCAAGAATGTGGCTTCAAATACCAACGATATAGTGAAGATGATTCATCCTAAATATAAGATAATTTCAACAAACTTCATAGTTTTATTCATGCTAATCATTAATAATAATTAACAGAATTTGGGCTAACTAATACAGCTGCAACTTGTTGCAGGATCGTTTTTTATTTAGATGGAGAAAATATACGTTAAACTGCTGTTCGTTCATTGATCCTTTGTACTTTAATGGTTCAAATAATTTGAAACAGATGATTAAATTTTATTTTTTAAGTATATTAATAGTTTTAACATTATAGACAATTTTGACAGTTATGTATAATCATTTATAAAAAATATATTTTCACTAAATTCTAGGACTGTAACTTAATTTTGAGGGACAAGTTTTATGACAATATATGACATTGTTTTTTAGAATTATTTTTTTTAATTATCACTCTGAGTGGTTCAACAATCTGTCTAGTGGACAATAAGCATTTCTTATCATTATAATATATAAGATAATATATACATGACATGTAGAAGAACACTTATTAAGTGTAAAATATAATCTTAATCAGTTAGTCCTATTCTAAATATTATTCTGAAGTCTATATACGTGATATAACCAAATCAGATGATGTTAAATGTTTTAGTCTAAGCACTTCACTATTACGTTGCACATTTAGCTGGTTAGTGAGCACATTGGGGTTTACTAACACTCTTTTGAACTACTTGACACAAACATTTTGAACTACACTCATTATGGGTTATCAAATGTAGTTCAAGTTCAAATATCAAATGAAGTTCAAGTTTTCTTTAAGCATGTATATTAAGTGTTTTTACCAGCTAAGGTATCAGTCTAGATACATACTAATTGTTAATTATTGATATTCACTGGTGGGTATGTTCTTCTATACAGACAGAATGTTACATGGGTACATTTTGTTTCATTTACGTTAATACGCCATGTCTTCAGCCGCAGTTGTATTTAATCAAGGTGTGTTTGGGGGTTCTTTGATACTGTTATTGGATCTTTGTGAGATGCTAAAATAGCTGCCTCATCTACAGTAATTTTATAGTCGATAAATCGGCTGAATATAAGAGATACAGTATCGGCCCAGTCTTGTTTTATAGTGAAATGTCTATCTATAACATATATTTTAAGAATTGAAAATGTGGATGAGGGAGTTTTTTTTAAATTTAACCTGCAACCCTGTGTGCTATACTGTATTAAAAGCCTGAGATATGTCCAGGAATGCAGCTGGACAATATATTTAAGTCCATATTTATTTTACAAGTATATGTACTTGTTCTATAGTATCGTGCTTATTATTTATATACCTCATCATCTATATTCACTCCTTCAAATTTCAAATATGAGTTGAAGGACTATCTTGAATAGTCAAGTTTCTCGTCGATCTATCATCTCCAAATTAATTTCAAAGTACTTCAAATTAACAATGTAATATCAAAGATGATAAAATTTTTCGAGAAGTGAAAAACTATTTAATAAAACATTGTTACTTTGTAATGTGAAAAATCGAATAATATTTTTGTGACATAGACATTTTCCTATTTCAACTATTTTTTTTTAATAAATCAATAAAAAAAAAGTAACAGTAAAAGTAAAATTAATAATAAAAAGTATAAAGAACCAATTTATTTACCTCAAGTAACTATGAAAATATGTAGCATTTCAGACGGCGGCTTATTATGTGAATCTTCTGAGCAATTGTAATTAACTATATATATGCCGTACACAAATTGTGATGTTTTTTAATTTCTTCTAGTCGTAAGAAACAGGATGTGACCCTCATCTCTGACAATTACATTTGTCTCGTTCAATGACCTTTCGCATCTGCAAGACGTATTAGAGCGAGCGTTAACACATAGGGAAACATTTCGAAAAATTAACACAATATACGATACTAGATCAGGTTAATGGATTCACAGCTGAGAGTACTGCCGTAATGCGTTTAATGAGATGGTACTTCAGACGTCGTTGCGTTTAATGATTCATCAGGCCGACGCCAGATTCAATACGTTTTACGTATCTTCAAACAATCATTAAAATACCAATCAATTTTTTTCGCTGTTCCGCGGCGAGCTCTCGAACAGGATATTATTTTATTAATTGTTTCCAGCTTTAAATGGTTTAGAGATCAGATAATACACAGGAAATATGGGATCAGAAAGTTTGTTTTCCGGTAGCTTTTTGAAAGATTAAATTTGTTCTTCAAGGAAATATTTTAGTCCTAGAAATTCGAAAAAAGAGGATTTTTCCTATATTTAGAGCTTAAAAGGTAAATTTAAATTACTTTCGGAAATATAGTTAATTTAGTGACGTGGGACCTAAAAACGAACTTCTTTTTCTCGAAAGTGTTTTGAGCTTGCCATGAGATATCAAGCTCCACTGAACCCATTTCCTTGAAATTTGCTGAGTCTCCTCTATCTTCTATTTCCTATATTCTTCTATCGTATCCAAGCAGTAGCAAAGCGATTTTCCACAAGTCCGTGTCCCAACTTTACATCACTAGGGAAATTTTGCATATTGTAGATTTATTAAAATCTTTCAAGCCAATTTGCCCAGCAGCCAAAGATATATCAATTTTAACGTTGTCATGATAGAAGATCACGTTTTTGCTATCGATTCTGGACATTTTTTCTAACTATTTGCATCACCCTGCTCTCATCTTAATCTCACTAGCACGAGCTGCTGACGGTAGAGTTTCAAAATAGCCAGGTTCGAGCAGCTCATGATAAACAACTCCTCTTCAAAACTTGGAAAACCACCTAATGAAGTAAATTCTTTAAAAACTTGTGTTAAAACCAATAATAGATAGAAAAAATACATGTACGTCAGTTGGGTTTAAAATCAACAATTGACCAGGTACATAGATTATAAGACATTATTGAAAAAGTCTACGAAGAGAAAAAAGTTGGCTCAGGTATATTTTTAGACTTGACAAAACGACCTTTGATAAAGTCTACGTTACCGAAGCAATATATTGAATTTTTTAATTCTTACATCTCAGTCAGGATGTTTAGAGTTAAACGAAAAAACATTACTCAATACTGAAATCAATAAAAGCAGGTATATCCCAAGGCAGTGTTTTAGACCACAGGCTACACTTGCTGATGACACTGGGATACTTGCCACTGGAGATAACAGTGAAAAAGTAACCAGAAAATTGCAACACGCAATTAATAATACATGAGTGAACCCCGAACATGGAAAATAAAAATCAATGTGACTAAATCAGTGCATATTGAATTCATCTACCAAACCAAAGTGTTCATAAATATGAATAACACTATTATCCCATAGAGCAACAATATTAAGTACCTTGAGATGAATCTAGATGCAAAGTTTCTTTGAAAGGAGCATATCAAAAAGAAAAGAAAACAGGAATAAAATATAAAAGTGTATTGGTTATTTGGAAGAAAATCTAAATTATCCAGTCAGTTATAGGTATGTTCTGCGATAAATAATATCAACATAATACATATACATTCAGAATAAAGTCCTGAGAAGTATTGTCGAAGTACGCAGATATTATAGGAACAATTACCTGAGTCGAGACCTTCAGATTCCAACTGTCATAGAAGAAATTATGAGATTCGTTCGTAACAAGACATGAAAAAAAATCTCAATTTCTATGTTAACAAAGAAATGCAGCAACTCTTGAATAAGTGAATTAGGGCGGAGACAAAAGAGAGTCAAACCATGTTATCTTATGTAGTGAAGTGGGAAATGAGAAAAACAATGGAAAGTGCTAGTAACTTTTGTTTTATTAGAAACTAAGTAAGGGCCAATGGGTTGGGCAATAGGCCAATTCTTCCTAGGTAGGTACCTAGTTTTAAGTCAATGTAGAGACAAGTTATAATTTTAACTACCAAACACTTGGGACCACCTTCCTTCGTGTCAATCTCGGACTTGGGATTTTTTCACTTCGACCACCATTTTTTCAATTTTTTCGGCGTGATTTTCATTGCCCGTAATGATTTATTTAAAAAATGACTCCATTTCCTAAACTTATGTGGAATTAGACTACTCTTTATGTGGAATTAACTCATGTGGAACTCTACTATATTTTGTTTTACTACTCATTTTCTATGTAGACAGATCCAAATTCTTGTAGGGTGTTGAAAAATAATACACTAGCATTTTTAATTTTAAAGTCGCCTTTTTACCAACGAGGGTTTATCCGGACTGGATCTACTGTTTAATCTGGGCTCTGGTCCACGGTTTTTGATATTAAGCCTACCGAGCGGCCAGTAATCAACTTAGAGACCATCCCAGAAGATGTCCGATCTTACCCACCCTGGTTACTGGCATGACTAGGGTAGTTATTCCTTGTCGAACTTTTCACTGTTGCCTATAAAGATGTCCCAGCATAATTCGAACCCGCGACTATGGCAACAGTAAGAGGACCGTCCTGTTGTATATCAATCCATACCAATTATTATAATCACCATAATGTGCGATAGCCGTATTTTGGGTTTTCGGAAATAATACCTTTAGGATGAGTAAACCAATGACACTACCTTTATAATTATTATTAAATATATATATTAAATATATATATATATATTTTAATATTTAAGTAATATCTTTAAAAAATCAATGATCGAAGCGCCAAATATTCCACGATATTCAAGAATAAAATAATATAAAGACGATGGAACGAATAATCAGTTCCAAAGACGAGGACACATGCAATAAATTATGGTTAGTTGTCTTCAATTCTGACAGAGCCATTAAGTGGGTGTATTCAAGATGTTTATAAACAAGACATTTCCTTTCGAGGCGATATTTGTGGCCAGATTGCGATCTACGGGAAGCGTTTGAACGCCTTTAAAAAATAGATATTGTTAAAAGGCTACTGTTCTACGTATTGCTAGTTATTATTTGGAAATTATATCATGTGACGAAACTATGACTGAGAAAATATACCTAATATGTTCGTCGTGCTATAAAACATTCATATTCGATTTCAAAGAAGAAAAATAAAACATATTATTTACAGTTAAAACTTTTGCATATATATATATATATATATATATATATATAAATGGTATTTTAGACATTATTTTGAAATTGCAATTTGCTGTTAATATAAAATTCTTCCAGTGTATTTTCCAATAGGTTAGTACATCCGACTAAACAAAACAATCCTTTTGTTATTGCATTAACTATTATTAGTTGAATCAGAATCAACACTTATCACAATGCCACAGCATATTTTTAGGTACATATTTGTTTTATATAAATAACATAAAATAAATCACTTTTCTGTTGAACTTTTATTTTATAAATAATAAATGCATAAACACTCTTTTGACTTATAATAAAAAAGGGCTCCTTCATCGGGTAGCATAGTTTTGTAGTTTTTCTGTTATAAACTGTTTTTAAGTAACATTCGAATGATAATCTTCTTGCATGTTGTTATATTAGCTTCGACAATTCCTGGAGTTTTTAGCCATTATTTTCACATGTTTTGAATTTCGTGTGAAACACAAGCTTTCAAAAAGAGATAACTTGCATCTTCAGTTATTACTTTTTCTTTTAGTATTTTCTATAACGGCAATATGCCCTTAAGTTTAAAAGTAATATTTTCTTTTCTGGGTATGATGATTCATTCATTGAACATATCTGCCTTTAGCACTATTATTTTACTTTAAATATATTCTGTCGTCTCATAGCCTACAAACCGACTAATCAGAACTGTAAATAGACAAATGAGCAGATATAAAATTGTAAAAATTAACTTTATTGAAAAAAAGAGAAAAACTATTCTTAAAAACCAAAAAACAAGATGACGTGAGCGTCAAAAGGAATCAAAAACAGTTTTTCAACAAAGCGGTATATAACTGGGACCCAGGACCTTTCTGTCATCGGGCTAGTAAATTTGTGATATATTATAAAAACAATGATATATCGGTACTTTTGTCGTTTTTAAAATCCCTATAGCGCGCCTGTCAATGAAGGCTGGCGTAATTATCTCTGATTGGTGTTAAACTTATCATGTCGAATTGCAGTATTTTCTAATTATTTCTAACAAATAAATTATGAATCTCGAACTAAAATGATTTTTTATAAATCCATTAATCGGATTTCATCAGATAAATGAAATATGTTATAATGGCAAAAGATGTATTTCTATCTAAGGCTATAGAAAATGTACGAGTAGAGATCTATAAATCTATATTGACTAGAGACTGGAAAATACAGCTTAATAGCTCCAAATATGTCCATGTTAATTTTGCGTGGCGGCGAAACGACAAAAACTTAATTATATCACTTGACGGATGTTCGATTCCTCAAGCAGAATCGGCTAAATACCTAAATATCTCGATGGTAGGTTAAATTTGAAACATTATGTTCGACAAAAAGCAAAACAGATTAGGCTCAAAGTCAAGTAACTGTACCGGTTAGTCGGAAGATACTCTTAAGTCGATCTAAAATCAAAGAGATTGGTTTATTAGTCAGAAAACGAGGTTCTACGATTAATTGTCAATGCTTATCGCTACGTAACCAACGAAGAGCTGATGACCTCGGAATCAAATGGATATACGAAGTGATCCAAGAACGCTCTAAAACATGAAATAAGGTTGCTGAATCACAGCAACGCGGAAGCAGCTACTGTAAAATTATCATGGACAGATTTGGAGCTATTAAACTGTATTCTTCAGTCTCCAGCCTATTTGCATATCAACAATATGATGATGTTGAATTACTATATCTTAGTAACAGTGTTTTTCCGGAAGCTCATCAAGTTCAAACGTACGTTTAATCAGATTTATAATATATTGCTTTAATTAACTGAAAAACGCTGAAATATTTCAGTGAACTGACTGAGTAACCGATTCTTCTTTACATTCTTTCGTCGTACTCCGGAAACATATTAATTAATCGATCAATTAATGAAGTGCGTCGATATGGAGCACGATAGCTGCAGCGTACGACCAAGAATTAGAAAACGGCGCGGAATTTCCATTCGCATCACGCGCGCACCCCATCTGAATAAAGAGCTTCACATCGATAACAATATGTTAATTGTCCCGAACATTCCAACGCTCATATTTGGTCTGGTGAGGTTTAATGCAATAGTAACGTTCGAAATACTAAAAATATTTTAGTTATGCACGGCTCGCCGCGACTTAATTACGAATCAAGGCTAGGCCAGGATGAGAATGGGAATTCTTTCCTTCCTCCGTGGACGCGGGCTAATTTGTCGAGTTGACGCGTACTTTGATTGTGATTCTAATTATTCATTCAGATGTTCCGATGAAAATTTGATTCACCACAAAAACTCGCTTTTGAAGTCGAAATAGAGTCGAAATATTAGGTTTTTTTTTAATTTGTAGCTTTATTGTGAAAATCGGTACAATACATTTTATGTTATTCAAAGTCTATCGATAGTAGCTACTTCTTCCTGTGAGTGCTACTCAGATAGGTCGGAACAAGTCGTATTGATGGTTTAATCGATTTATGCCTTCAACAACAATTTTTGACTATACAGAACGCTCATTTTCTTCAGTGTCAAAATCAACACTTTTAAAAAATCGGAACTAGTTTTTACAAGTAGCAGAACACACAGCATGATTTCCATAAATTCCATACAGCATTCGATAACCTTTAGTCTTCAAAATGAAGTAAAAAAGTAAAACTTCCCGCGAATGCGATTTACTCGGTACTAATTCAGAAATGGAACGAGCTGAACGCTTTCAGAAGAAACAGGCAACCAAATAAGTTATTTTCTTGATGGTTCGTGCTAGCTTCGTGATAGATATGTTTTTGTCACCTTTAGTAATCACTTTTGAACACATTCACATCTGAATCTAACCTACAATTCTACAAACAGCCAGTAATCCCCGAGGGTGAGATCCGGACTATATGTCAAGTAATTCATTTATGAAATTTTCATCGACCTGTAACAGCATATATTGTTTGGAAACAACAAATGTTCTTCTACTAAAACCACTAAAGCTTTTAAATTGAACGAAAGGTTGATGGATGATTGGTTCCAACGCTTAAAAACGCTGGTTTTTACATCAAAGACAAAGAAGACGAGCAATTCGAAGCTTAATCTGAAAGAAACCACTACTATAAATTGATATAAATATCACTATAAGTTGAAATTCATGTGTATGAATATAATGCTAGAAGAAAAACGATTGTTATATAAGCAAAAGAGTGTTTGATTTGCGATTTGCCACATATAAAATCACTAAATAAAGGAAAGGATACTTTTTAAGCTGACATAGGAAACTAAAATGAAGACGTTAAGTAAAATAAAAATCAGTGTACTAACATAAAAAAGAAAAACCAATTAATTAATTTATAGTAAAGAAGGGAGATGCCATAGAAGTTACATCTTTTCGACATAACGTCACTTCCTAACGCAAGTACGTAACCTAACCTACTAACCCTAAACTTTAAATAACGCTTTTCATGGAAACATGCCTTTTAGTTTAAAATATATATAAATATAAATAAGAGAAAGAGAACAGTAAGATTTGATGATATGATATTGAAAGATGAATAGATAGAGACAGAGAAAAACATGATACTAGGAAAATTAATATGAGTAGGTAGGAATACAGAAAAAACATGGATATAACGTAATATAGATATTTTTTCACCGTTATATCGATATTTTTTCAGAATTTTGGCGGTAGTGGTACTTTTTAAAGAGGTTTAGAAAAATATATTTTTTAGGCTAATATTTCACTAATTTTATTTTTTCTTAAAAATATCGTTTTTTTTATACTTATTGCAAAAAAATATCGATATTCTTTTGTTCCGATATATCGATATTATTTTAAATATCGATATAACGAAATATGGATATTTTTTTCGGTGGCTAACCCCTAAGAGAAGGGTAACAACTGAGACTAAAGGAGGATGATAAAACAAAAATTGGCAGTTGGGAGTACCGTCATAAGGAAAAAACAGACCCATTTAAAGAAGTAAAATTTAATTGGGGTTACGATATTAGCAGATGAAGATAGAGACGCAGAAAATGATACAATAACAATAGCGTCTTTGGTCCGAAAAAAAAATTATGAGGTAAGCAAAAGTATCTATAATAAGATTAATAGTAATGTATAGTACAGAGGTAATATCAATGATAAAGCAAAATAATAATAATAATAATAATAATAATAATAATAATAATAAAGTAATATGGTTAGGATATGTGATGAAACAACCGAAGATACATTGCAAATATAATAATGGAAATAATACAAACGGAAAAAAAAAGCGAAGTTTATATATATTATTTGTTGTATATAAACACTGAATTAGTATAACCGCTCAATAACAGTCGACCAGGATGTCGAAGAGACAAAAACCCTTTGTGACCTTGACAGTGCACCAGCAGGAGAGTACATCTATCATACATACATACATACTATAGTTGTAGTCAATAACAAGTTGTACAATGCGTCCAGTGTGTTTTTAAATAAAAAAAAACACGTATAGCAAGTATATGTAAAACCTCAAATTTCAAAAATACATTAATATTTATATTATAGACCCTGTTTGAAAACATGGCTGCATAGAATATAGAACATCTGGTTCTAGTAGTACTTCTCGCTTCTTGGATGAAAGCAATGACCGCGCGATGACAAAAAATGCTTTTTCTTTATCTTTGCGGGCATTGTTGGTTGAAACACGCTTTTGTCATCGGTTTTTTTTTTCGTTTACCAGCGATCAAGCGTCGTATGCACCGAGAACTAATCTGAACCGTTTCACAATCGCATTCCTTCCCCGATAACCCCGAAGAGTTAGGGGTCGATCCTCATCGAGCGCTATCGCACGGGTTGTTTTTGTTCCAGCCGTGACGATTGAGTCGCCGAGACCCGATAATTGGTGGGAACATGGAGAGCGGAATGCGCTCGAGATAAACAGCGGCAGAGCGGGCCTAAAAATAAAACTGTTTTTCTTTTGACGGTTTCTTTTATCGGGCGTCTATCAACATGATGTAGTTTAGGTAAATAAAGCGAGTAGTCGGTGCTTCTGCGGAAGAAAAATAACTGTAATTTTGATTTATAGTTACTCGGTTGAAAGTTTAATATAATAGCCTAATAATAAAATATTCAAATTGTTATAAGGATGGGGAAAAGTAATTTCAAATTTTCTTAATATATGATTATAAAGTTGCATATCTCCAGAAATATCTATCCAATTGGGCTGTACTACATTTTAGTACCGTAATCTATAGAATATTCAATATATAACACACAGACTGAAAAATCTCGGGCTTAACAAAGAAAACGTGTTTTTTGGTCAAAATTGGCTTTATTCATCAACGTAATCCCCATCAAAAGCCACACAATCATTCCAACGCCACTCTAACATTTCGATGTCACTTTTGTAGAACGATTTAGCTTTTGCCTCAAAATAGTTGCTGTCCATTCAGATGACGATAGTATTATCATCTCAAAAATTCCAATTTCTTACGTATAAACATGGCCAAACACTGCTCAGAAACATCAACACGTTCTTGTTTTTGGCCAACAGTGAGCAAACGCGGCACCCACTTTGAATAGAGCTCCCTCATAGTTGAATGCTCATATAATATAAAACCAACACGTTCTTTTGATATCTTTACGATGTTAGTAACTTACACAAATTCACTTTTCGATTATTCAAAATGATTTTGTGGATTTTTGGATGTTTTCTGGTGTTACCACCTAATTTGGACGTCCACTGTGTTCTGCATGTTTACCACCACGTTTGAAGTCAGCAAATCAACGTTCCATTGTTGTTTCTGTTGGATCGGAGTCTTTATAACACTTTCTAATTCATTGCTTGGACGGTATTTTTTCCCATAAGAAGCAGTGAAAAATTAAAAATACGAAATGGTTTATGATCCATTGTTTTGAAAATTACAAAACTAGTGTCATTCTAAGCACAATAACTCACAAACTTATGAATTCAATATCGTGACATTTTAACAGCTTTCTTTTGAAGGTTAGCACTAGCTGAAAAAGCAGTGAATGCAGTAAAACTAGCGCTATCTATATGTTCGGCCGCTGTGTTATAAAAATGGCGTAAAACCATTTTTGTTTATATTTCGCTTTTTTAATAGGCAAAATGACTGATTTTATCTTAATTTGTGTGTAACGTAGTAGAGATTTTTAGAATAATTTTGTGTTATAATCAGATATTCTAAAACGTATCGATGGTGTGAGGTTTCCTCATTATACATCGATAAAAAGTGGTTTATTTTCGTCCCAAGTCTTAAAAAAAAATTGAAAAATGTAGTTCAGTGTCTCTGTCTAAACGTCTTTCAATGTCTCTTGGCTTCAATTCATACGGCACAAAATATCCAAGCTTGTAAATCATTCCCATATTCTTCAAGCACTTGGAAATTGTTTCTTGCGTTACTCCCAACAATTCTGCATATTCTTCTTGCATTTTACACGGATAATCATCGACTAATACCTCTAAATCCTCGTCTTCAATTTTTTTTTGTCCTCAGTGTCAAAATCAGTCAATTCAGTCAAAATCGTCACTTTTGAAACATCGAAATGTTCAAAACGATGGAGCATACATACATGGAGCTTTACATAGCATTAAATGACCTTCAGCTGTATTCTTCCTCAGATTGAAGTAAAAAAGTAAAACTCCCTAAGTGCTATTTATTCGGTACACATTTAGACAACGCACTGAAAACGTCCTTGTTCTCACTTCAATGAAATAACACATACTGAAAAGTGAAGTCAGCTGTCAGTGAGGCTTCAACACGCATTTGTTGTAAATCGTTTAAAATTAATTTATAGGCCGATAAATATTTTTGTAGCCATACAGGGACTAGTTTAGGATAACATTATATATATTTAGATAAATATTAAAAGGAGATTATGAGATGGGGTATCGCTGTTACAGCAGAGTTTATTGAAATGACCAAAAACCAAAAAAATTAAGCTCCATTTCTAACGGCTTAAAAACCGTATTTGTTTGAAAGTTACAATTTTTTGTATCGTTCGTCGAAACATCCGGATTTTGTTTAGATACACCCACCGCGTAAGTGTATTTGTTGATTCCCAACTATCTGTTCGATTATTTCCTAATCTTCATCTAATATTTGTTTCCAATATTGCTCTTTCCGTCGCTCAGTTCAAACAAGCCGCCTGGTCGTGGCTGTTTAAATAGGAATCGCAGATTGGAAATGGTTTTAGGGGGGCGACGCTCACATTAACATTCAACGAACGACCCGTCAACGGAAAGACCTAAAATAACAATGGAAATGTCAGTGCGGCTTATCGTTCCGTGGACTTCCGCATATTTTCTAGCGCGTTCCGTTCGATTTTACGCCCGTTTCACTGGAACTCGATTCTTGACACTTTCGAGAGGGAGATAGATATTAAAATGGAATAAAACAGATGTCGATAATCGCCACTATCTGCAACTGATGCGTTTTTTTATCAATAAGTGCATTCAAGACATTAATTTTTGCTGGAAGAACCAAAAAATACAAAATACGGTTTTAAATGTGTTCTCAGTTCGTAGCTGCTCGAATAATTATGCTTAAAGAACCTGACAAATCGGCAGAACAAGTTGGATATTACAGGCCTATTTCGCTGCTACCTGCGATGTCAAAATTATTTGAGAAACGTATGGGCTGTTAAAACGTATTAAACCAATTCATAGAAATACCAGATTTCCAGTTTGGATTTCTAAATCACAATTCGACAATCGGCCAAGTGCATAGAGTAACGGCGGTTGTAGAAAAGGAATTCGAAGTCTCACAAGCTTTTGACCGGTTATGGTATTTGGGATTAATATACAAAATGAGCAAATTGCTACCGCGAAATTACTGCCTACTGATGAAATCATATCTTTTTGAAAGAAAATTTAGTCTCGTATGAAGGGGCATTCTCAACACTTAAACCTATTTCGGCTGGAGTTCCACAGGGTAGTGCTTGGGACCACTTCTATATCTGCTCTATACTTCTGATATCCCAACAACAAAAGAAACAATACTTGGAACATTTGCCGACGACACAATTATAACAAAAGATGTACATCTGTATAAGGCTGTAGAAAAAGTACTGGAAAATACAGTGAATATATCCAAATCTGTCCATGTTAATTTTGTGTTGCGGCGAAATTACAAAAGACTAATTATATCACTTGACGGATGCCCGATTTCTTAAGCAGAATCATCTAAATACCTTGGAATATATCTCGATATTAGGTTAAAATGGAAACATCATGTTAGACAAAAAGCAGAGCAGATTAGACTCAAAGTCAAGTAACTGTACTGGTACTAAGGATACGCTCAACTTGATTTAAAATCAAAGAGATTGGTTTGACAGTCAATCATAAAATCATAAATATAGGGTTGCACTAAGACATCAATCCAACTAGTAATCCAACGTACCAAAAACAAAGTTCTACTATTAATTACTAATGCTTATCGCTATGTAACCAAAGAAGAGCTACTCGATGACCTCGAAACCAAATGGATACAAGAAGTGATCCAACATTTCGCCTTAAAACATGAAATAAGATTGCTAAATCACAGCAACGTGGACACGATACAGCTACTGGACAACACGCAGGAAATCACAAGATTGAAGCGAACCAAACCTCACGAAATTGTTTAGTGTATAAATTTATTCTTAACTTTAGCTTAAGTAGATTTGTTTTATTTTAATATAGGAAATACATACTGATGTATTAATCCCGTACTCGCATTGCTTGTGTGTTAATGCAAGTACAACAGAACAGTAGTAATAAATCAATTTGTAAAATAAAATTGTACTAAGCATGTCTAATGTAAGATGTAATTAATAAAAAAAACATAGCATAGCCCAAGACCGCTGGTCATAAACTATTAGACTCAGGAAACCTCTATGCTTTGAAAAGGACCTCCAGTCCGTGGACTCCTAGCGGAAGTTCAGTAGTTCAGGGTCTAAGGCCACCAAAAGCGGGCTGAAGTTACTGTAAACTAAAAGGGTCTAGTGATGTTTAAAGACGCCAAACGTTGGAAAACCATTATATAAGCGATGCCATGGAAATTTGAGTAAGAACAATGCAATTCAGATCATCAGAGATCATCAAAAGTAAACTGTCGAACGAAAGTACAAGCGATACTCTAAAAAATTTTAATTACAACGATAGCTGTCGGAACAACGACGCGATTTTATAAAATTTCAAGTATTTAAGAGAATGATATATTAAAAAATCATAAATGCTATTATTTTCAGTCGATAGTCTAAAAGCTATGAATTTTATTTCAATATTTATTCATATTATCATGGAAAAATCAAGAATTTTAAAAATGGCACACACATCATACTAAACCTGAACGAAGATTTAAACCAACGGTCATGGTCCGAAACAAAAAAAACAGTTTCTAGGGTTAAAAGCCGCTCAACGGCAGTTTTTTTCGCTTCAATCTCGCTTCATTTCACGCCTCCTTCAACTGTAAAATTCCCATTATCGGAAGCCAAGCCTCGCTATTTGTTTAACTAAGTTGGCTGTGAATCAATCTCTGGTTTTTGTCCCGGCGAATTTCGTACCAAAACCAACAAAGAGATGACGGCGCGAGAGAGAAAAAACGGCGCTTTAATCAGGGTAAGTATGGAACATGTGTTCTATTCCAAGCGCAAATAAAGCAACAAGAAGAAGAAAACAGTTTTGAGTCATCGTTAGTCGGACGCCGTGATAAACAGTGCAAGAATAATTATATAACAAATGAAATTAATGTAATTATACCATTAATCATAACAGTTTTCCAATAGAAAGTAATTCTGCATCTGTGCATGTTTCTTAGGACTTGTTGCTGCATCTGATTATGTTCATTACTTACGTACAGGGGGTCGCAAACATGAATTTCTTACCTGTAAAAGAAAAAAAAGGGTATTAAATAAAAGAACAAATCAAACATGGTTTCAAATTTACCAAAGAAATAGATGAAGATTTATTTAACTCGAATTAGCAAAAAAATACTCATATTATTTCTATGAAAAAAAAAATGGCTGAAGAGTTAAGATACAACGAAGGCCCACGGCTAATCCTGTGCGTAACAAATACAACCATATTGAATGCGTAAAAGATTTTAAAAAGTCAATAATATCGAAAATGGTAAGAAGCTGAAGAGGTTGATACGCCTCTCCCTATCCGTAATAATATTGTGACTGATATTTTAATCACAAAATAACTGGTCACACTATTGAATTTCAAAAATCCTCAAATTTATTTTAAAAAATCCGGTTAAAAAACATTTTACTGAATTGATAAAACCCAGCCGGCTTGGTTGGCGCAATGGTACAGGCGACAGGACGGTCCTCTGTTGTGATAGTCGTGGGTTCGAATCATGCCCCAGCATGGTCGTAAATTTATGTTTGTGACTGTTTAACATTTGTGGTTGTTCTTAGGCAAGAGTGGCAAGAGTGCGAAATCTGACAAGAAAAATGATCCCAGTCACCAGGCTGGGTAAGACCGTATGTTTTCTGGAATGATTCCTAAGTTGGTCACTCGCTAGTCGGTACGCTTAATGGCGAGGACCGTAGTAGTTCGGAGCCCACGTTAAGCTCTAAGTCCAGATTAACCCTCGTTGGTAAAAGTAGTGTAAAAGTAAAAGTAGTACTAAAATATACAAAAGAAAGATAAAACCCCCTGATAAAGTTATTTTCTTGTTCCTCAAATGGAAATTTCCACTTCAGGAAATTAAAAGACAATCGACTTAGAGAATATTTGTTCACTGAAAAATCAGGGACGTTCCTTCGTAAGCTACAGCTTCTTAAAAAACACAGTCATAAAATTAAAAAAGAGATTAATTGGAGCTATAGAAATTGATCTAAAGAATAAAATAACTTCTAGAGCCAAAAATTGTACTTTATGTCTTATTTAGAAAGCTACACATTTTTTGTGTTAACTTACATGTTCTACGAATAAAATACACGTAATATTACTGTGTTACTGTCAGTCATAGTACCATAAACTGCTAATAGCAAACATACAGAAGATACAGACAAAATAATATGATGACCTGATATATACTCAACATTTATTTATTTAATAATAAGCAGTTCGGTTAGTAAAGTGTCTGAATATTTTCCGGCCGAGTATTGTTCCATTCTGTAATGATGAAAAAAACCTACTCCTCAATCGCTGCTCTAAAACTTCCTATAATAGTATAATTATGTTGAGGTCTGGCGATTGTGCAGGCCAGGGGAGATGATTGACGATCTTCTCATGCACCTCAAACCAAGAGTGGACCTTTTTGGCTCCGTATACGGGCCAATCATCCTGAAATGTGGTAATGTTTGACATAAATACGCTAGCACAGAACTTGACTTTTTTGACTTTTTAAGACTTTTAAGACTTTTTTTAATTAATTACATCATACATTAGTTATGCTTAGCTTAAACTTAAGTTACAAAATAATGTATTACTACTGTTTTGTTGTAATTGCAAGAAAGCTAATAGAAAAAAGTACGGGATTAATTCATCAAATATTTCCCAAGTTAAGAGTATCTTCCGACTAACCAATACAATTGTTTTATTTTCAGTCTGAGATGCTCTTGTTTTTGTCTAATATGATGTTTCCAATTTAGCCTACCAACGAGATGATACTTAGCTCATTCTGCTTGAGAAATCAGTCACCCGACAAGTGATATAATTAGGTTTCTGTCATTTCGCCGCAGCGCAAAATTAACTTGGACAGATTTGGATCTATTAAACTGTATTTTCCAGTCTCTAGTATATTTGTGGACCTTGTCGAGTGTTACTTGTACTTTTCCTACAATCTTAGGCGGAGATATATCTTTTTTCATGATAAATGAGTCATCGGTAACTGTTCCAAGTACTGTTTCTTTTATTATTGGGATATCAGCAGTGGTTCCAAGACAATCCCAATGGAAAACTCCAGGCTAAATAGCTTTAAGTGTTGAGAATACCCCTTCATGCGAGACTCTACATTTTCTCTCGGAAATATAGCATTTTGCTTATCTTGTAAATTAGTCTCAAATGTCATACCCAGTCAAAATATTACGAGACGTACAAGAATAATGCAGGGCAGTATATATTTTCTTCAAATGACTTTTCAATAACCTCTGTTACTCTGTGCACTTGGTTGATTCTTGAGTGGTTATTTCGAAATCCAAACTGGATATCTGATATTTCTATAAATGGTTCAATACGTTTTAACAACAGATTCTTAAATAATTTGCATAATTATTTGAGCAACCTTAAAACCATTTTGATAGTGTCGAAATATTCATCCGTTCAAATATTCATTCTCCAAAAGGTTTCACAATCTCAGCTCCATGAATATTAGCTTAATAAATATCCCGCAATATTGTTTTTCATCGAAGCAGTGTTACTCAAGTGGTCCCGATCTTTTTCAATGTTCGTAGGTATCTGCTACCTTTGAGTATTGGACACTAATCCTCGTCACTGATTTATGTGTGTACAGATTGCCTGGTTTAATCGTGGCAGAATAAAGCAGATTATATACTGAATATAATCTATAACAAACGATGTTGATTATGAATATTTTTAAAAATATGTTCTATTCAATTAGATAGACTTTGATTAATCTACATTTAATATCGACGGTGATTGCTCCCACAAATAATTGCCAATATTTAATGTCATTTTAACGGTCATCAAACGAACTAATTAATTCCCTGACCTATAGAGTATCGTCCATTCTAAATTCCATCGAATTCCACAACAAAAGAACACGAAAACCGAGTGCAGAGTTCATCGAACCGGTAAAGAAGATGTTCCAATGACTAACTAACCCATTAAATGCTTAAATGTACGATTAGCTGGCTATGTGGTGCGAGAGCATGAGAAAATCCTCCGACATTGACATACTGAACCACGATCGGACACAATGCAACGACGGAAATAAAATTAATGAGAAACCAGAGAAACTTAGACGGTAATTAACACGGAAAGATGGGTTCGATCTTGCGACAGTCTCGTGTCCTATCGTAAAATTAGTATCGGATAATTTGCGGATGATGTGGAGTGGATATTTGAAGGAATTTCCGTATACTAAACCAGTATGAAGAAGCTGATGATCACACAAAATTACAGTTAATTAATGGTAAATTAATTAGTAATGTGTTAGATCGATTTACCTAGTCATAATGACTACAAGAAGATATATGTTTCAAAAAATGTTAGAAAAATTAATAACAAACAACAAGTACCAACACTTCAGTTAAAATATTAATATTATGAATGAATGAATTAGAGGAAAATATCCATAAAATTATTTTCAGTTTTAGGGAATTCTCCACGATATATACAGCAAAGAGTATCAGCGAAATAAACTTCACTCATGTACCACAAACTGTTAAAGCTACATATACCAATGTAATGACAAGAACATCAGAAACTGATTGCACCCAGAAAAGCTCTGGTGTAGCAATGTTTCAGCCTCTATCAATATCCTTGTAATCATTTTTTCAAAGACAGTTCATCAAAGTTTGCGCAAAACTGTTAATAATTACGATTCTGAATATCCTGTGATATATGCCAGGTACAAATAAATCAACTAGAAGTTGGAAATTTTAAATTCGACCACTCCTTTAATCCAATCATCTTATGATGTATAACAGCGTAGCTCATTAACTAAGAACTAATTAGCGAGAGTCATTAGGCCTTTCTTATGATTCCATCCGTTCTTCAAAAGTCATAAACCGCACTTGAGGCCAATAAATTGCATCCATTAAAAGAAATCTTTAAAATTAATTGTGTGTTTGGTAGTAATATTCCTTCACCTATATTGTCGAGTTCGTTGTGACTGTATCTTATATTTGTTTAACTGATTATTTCCTTCTTATCAACCACATTGTAAATATAGAGACCAAAGTAAAATGTGCGCATTTAGAATTAGTAGGTTACTGGTCATTTTTAATTCTCTAGGTGTTTCTAGGTTTTATTGAAGGATTATTTCTATTTGGATCATAATTGACATTAAGTTTCTATAGCGTATAACCTAAAACAAAAGTAGCGTGTTTCAGCTACGAAGGTTGTAATAGAACTCACTGTGTTCTTAGGAATTCGACTCCTGTTAGGAAGAGCTTCCAAAACTAAATAATAATATAGTGCTGGAAACTTTGTGGTTTCAATTATCATATGACAATATAATAGAATGTAAAAGAATTTTTTTAAGAAAAATTTAACATATATAGAAAATTCAATACAGTGTAGTAACGAAAATGTTTTAATTCATTTTCTAAATGTTCCCGCTTCCCACGATTTTTTTTACGCAAAAGTAAAATTAAATCCAAAATAGTTACTCTAACGCTCGACAGTTTTAGGTGTAAATAAGAAACGAAAATATATTGAACAAGTTAACAAAACGTGTATTGAGGTAGGTCAGTGGTCGGGTGACCCAAAAATTTCATTATCAAGCGACTTGTTTGATATACCCACACACTTGGCGCTGCCTGAACGCTATTTGACTTACTGCTTATCTTTGCGCGAAAATAAACATCACCTTTTCTCGATTTTCAATATTAAATAAAATTTATTGGCGAGATATTTGTAAGATTCCGAGTTCACTGATAATTTATTATATTTAAAATATTATGACTTTTTGCCTCCGTGAACTAATTATCTTATTAAATCGCAAAATTAGTGTTTTTTTATATTCAGTTATACCTGTGTGTGATTTTCTCGTGACTGACATAAAATTGCAGTCAATCTGTAAATAATAGGGATTCTATCTTTTCACACTCACATTATCACATTCATAAAATAAAGTATCCATTATATAATTACATTATTTGTGCAAGTTTTTGTAATATTTTTATACAATATATATATATATATATATATATATATATATATATATATATATATATATAAAATAAACTAAAACTTTTCAGTTTGATTTTTTCTTTTGATTATTTTCAGAAAGAAATTATGAAATAAACTAAATATAAAAGTATTTTTGAATCTATTAATTTCCAATAATTTATCTTGCTTTATCTAATAATGTTTTAATTAATGATAAATGATGGGATCAGTGAGGAACACGCTTTGGTATATCAGGAACATTGACACATACATTGACGTCACAAATGTTTGATAGGCAACCCGCAAGCAAGACCGAGAATTTCAGCATAATGTTGATTCTTAAAAATCAATAGTCGGTGGAATCAAAGAAGAAAAAACCAGTTTCACTTCCAGCGTTTGAAGCAAGTATTTATAAATATCACTCTATATATCATAATAATAAATCAAATCAAATCTGTACAAAAATTAATTTATATAGACAACTGTAAGAATATTGTTGATACAATTGATAACTTTTAAATAATTAAGTACAAAATGAAAAATACAAAGCTTGAAATAACAATCAATTAAAAACGTGCAAAACGGTCTTCAATACTGCATAAACAATGCCATTTGCAATATCAATTCTTTCTATTATGAGCCCTTTTAAAACCCAAAGGTTTGCTTTCACCGTTAGCCTAAACTAAATCAACAGTTGCCCTTTTTCGTAGGGCTTACCTACGTTTCCGAGAAATTGAACCCAACACAATCGGTCCCTCTCGAGTGACCTTAGGGAACCATATTGGTAAACCCAGCATATACCAGGCCGAAATTCCAAGAAATCACCCAAGGAACACGTGGTCTAACAGCCTCGTTCTCTCTTTACGTAAAAACACATGTTGGAGACAATGAATGATTTATTATCCGTCATTGTAACACCAGATGTTGCCCTTTTTATCGTACTAAGTTTTTTGTAATTTAGGATTTTACTGCATGCGATATAGATTTTTTGATAGCAACAACATTTTGACTAATATTTTAAATATACTTAGAAAAAAAAGGTATCGATAATAATTTTTTTATATAAATATTAGTCTTCGATATATAAATATTCGATATATATATCGCATTATACTTTTTTTCTACATATACAGATGCAATGGGATTTTTTGTTTTCGTCGCATCTGTTCTAGCTCTAAAAAAACTATTTACAGAGGAAGTGCCCATGGAGACTAAATAACAAACGTGCTAACTAAATACAATGTAAGAAAAAAGATACCATGCAAGTGATTAGTTTCTTTAGATAGTGTCACACCATGTTTCGATTTTCTTTTTTTACTTAATAGCTTTTCATTATTCTTTGTATTCAAAATCGCAGTCCTTTAGGTAGGATTCATTAGTTTCATTCTTCTGGAAGGCTCAGGTTCCCTTTAATATCTACATTTATGTTTTATCTCGTTTTAGGTGAATAACCGTTGTTTTCTTTCCACGCTCTCGATGGACCAAACACATACGTAGCTAACTCCAAGAACAGTTAAATATATTATAGATAGAAAGGCTAAAAATTATAAAAGCTAGGAATTAATCCACAAAAAAAAACATGCGATAATGTTCTACAGTAAACACTTGCTTTCTAAAACCAATTTACTGATTAAAGTAAAGTAAGTTCCCATTCGGACTTCATGTTTAGGCCTATCTAAGGCTGGTCAAACCTAAGTCAAATCCACCAAGTCCCTATTATTAAGATCATTGTGTATATAGCTAAAGAGAACTGGGTATAGTTTCAATTAAAACCTTTATATACCAGGTGTTTTGTATCATTGATTCACACTGACCAAGATCGGACATGTTGAGCATGATTCTGAATACCCCTTGGTGTGACCAGTCAAGTTCACAAACACCAACAAGTGAATGTCGGAATATACTCTGCTACCGTAATAACAGGCTATATAATTTGCAAGAGTATATCGACTAATAATTAAGAAAGGTCGTATATTTATCGGTCGTATCTTTTTTATATATCTACTCCAAATACCCCTACAACAATCCGGACTCCATCTGATAAATTGCCGGCTACAAGATCTAACAAGGCTCCTACGAGGGTCACTATTTATATTTTGAGAATAGGAAAAAAAAACAAATAGTTCAGCTGCGAATATAGTTTTATTGTTTATCAAAGTACTCGCCACGATGATCGATACACTTTTGCAGACGCTTAAACCAATTTTCAAAGCATTTATTCCACTCCGAATAATGTATCTTCAAAACATGATTTTTGAACGGTTCAATAGCTTCTTCGGGCGATGAAAATCGTTGACCACGCAGTTTATTCTTCACGGATGGGAACAAAAAGAAGTCATTGGATGCCAAATCAGGACTGTACGGAGGATGACCCATGAATTCGATGTTTTGAGCCGATGTGTGAGAACTCGTATTGTCATGATGAAGAACAATCCGACGTCTCTTGTTTGGCATATATTCAGGTGGAACTAATGCTTAGGGATTATGCTCACAATAGGTGACATGACGATCTTGCTTAATCATTTCGCACACAGCATCGATGTTTTCTGGCACAACAGGCGATTTTGGGCGACCTTCACGAAAGTCGTCGGATATCGAACTACGACCACTATTGAATTCACTAAACAAGCGATACACGGTAGTTTTTGATGGAGCTTCATCGCCAAAAGTCAAATTAAGTTGATTGATGCACTCTTGTGATAATCCACGTCGAAAATCGTAAATCATCGCACAAAAATGTTCATGATTCAGTTCAGATTTTTAAATATTTAGTTAATATTAAATAAACAAATAGCGTCCGTGCGAGTACGTATATCGTCAAAAATGTCAAACTTTACGATGTAACCAACCGTCACATGACAACAGTTCTGCCAATTCCCGAAATATAAATACTGACCCTCGTACAAAAACCTCGCAATATGCTCCTAACATGTCTATTGAAGCCATTTAAAAAAAGGATTCAAAAGATGACCACCGGTAATTTACATTAATGCGTCAAATATTCAATAAAAACAATAAATATTATGTCCCCATTATTATATTTAAAGAATAGCAAAAAAAACTGTTTTCAAATATCGAAACCCTAGTATACCGTAGAACGTAGTCCAATAACTAGACATCGAATAATCCTCAATCATTATGGCCAGTCCCAGGGTATGTACGTTACTGAAAATAAAATATCGTGGGTTTTAAGCGGTAAGAACGGATCGAGAGCCGGCAGCAGCGGCAGTAACAACAGCAGGATCGGAAAAGAAAGCTTGATCATGAAGAAAAAGTGCAATTTCACTGCACAGTGCAGCTGTTTCGTGTGCACTTAATGGCATGACGAATAAGGAGCCCATTGTGCTGAAACGTTTTCGTTTCCAATGGTTGCGAAATGATTAAATGCAAAGTATGAGGTTTTTAAATAAACAACTCAGTGGTGGAAATAAGTCTGGCCTGTTTATTAGTTTTGTTTGAGACGATATTTCTCAGATCCTAAGTTTGTTTTTTTTATAATGCTTTATGTTTATATGCCTGAATAAATATCATTAGACTCAGCAACGAAAGTTGTACGTAAATCTAGAAACGCATTTAACGACGGAAGTACGACGGGGACATTCATACAGGTGGATTTTGATTCTCACAAGAAATACTTAAATAATGGTGACTGTCCTATAGTTCGTCCTAAACTAGGTAAACTAATCTTCTTACTGTAGCTCACATTTTAATTTCATTGTTTCATTTTTTTATATCCATTCTAGATTCCTTATATACCTCTATATTTAATACTTCTAAACCTTAAAATTGTTAAGAAATTGTTGTCGGTGAAAATGTGTGCATATATTTATATATATTTCTATTATTATATGTTTTTGTAATAAGTTACAAAACAACCATTATTAGTTAGTTGGTTCTGGTACCGACAAAATTCGATCCCTTGAAAGGAAACTGTAAAATGTTCATATATTTAAAATATTTTTTCTTTTTAACCTCCTAGAACGCCAACAATCTGCCCGTGGGTATTAAGTGTTATCGTATGATTTCCGTTATATAATATAACCATCCTGACATGTAGAAGGGCACTTCAGTTAGTGATCTGCTGTACAACTTATTCTTATTATAGACACTATTCTAAATCCAAATTAATCAGTTCGTATGGTAGTTTGCATTTGAGCCTATTCAGCCTACTTCATTGTCATCGCACATATTTAAATGTTTGGCGGGTGCATTGGGATGCACTAATAGTCTTTGAGAGTACTCCAAATGGGCCTAAGTATTAACTTATACAGCAAAACCTTGTTATCTAATGATAATTTAGATTTACGCCCGTACAATTGGTTTAGTTTAATCCCAAGCTGTTTGCGTTTTGTAACTATTTTTTTTCCATGTCAAATGTCAATCAAAATGCATTTCCAGATATTTAACGTTGTCTGCTTGCGGAAGTTCATGATTATTCAATTTTACTGAGGGACATGTTCTTCTACAAAGGGTGAATATCACAAGAGTAGATTTTGTCTCATTTGCTTTGATACGCTACGTTTTCAACCACAATTCGACTTTGTTAAGATGAAGTTGGAGGTTTCTTGTGGCTAATATTGGATCCTCGTGTGATGATAAAACCGCTGTATCGTCAGCATATGTTGCAACAGTAGTGTTTCTTGAGGTCGGTAGGTCAGTTGTATACAATAGATATAACAATGGGCCAAGAACACTGCCCTGTGGAACACCCGAATATATTGGGTGTAGGTCAATATATTCATCACCCTGTTTGACAATAAAATGTCTGTCTGTGAGGTACGATTTCAGCAGTTGAAAGTGCGTACGGGGCAAAAGCTTTTTCAATTTAAAATGCAGTTCAGTGTGCCACACCTTGTCGAAGGCCTGAGAAATATCGAGAAATGCAACGGAGCAATATTTTTAATCGTTTAAGTTCTTGCAAATTTGATTGACTAATAATTTATGTGATTTATTTGATGTATGTATTTATTTGATTTATTTATGACTAATTTTTGTATATTGTTCCGTGTTTATTATGGAAGCAAAATTGATGGTCTGCAAATCTGGATCTGGTTTGCAAATTAGTGCCTGCAGTTTTAAAACCCATTCTATTTACAGCTTTTATGGCCCAATCACACTCAGTATTATAGACACTGTAGATGTATAAAGATGGTTATAAGATATATTATACGTATATTAGTCAATATGAACTTTTTGTAGATGTTAATACTCATATTTGAAAAGATAATTTCATTTTTCACCATGAACATTGTGAAAAACATAAGAATAAAGATTTTAGTTCATTTTCAATATTATTAAATCCAACCTAGTTTATTAAAAACACAACCTAAATAACTATGAGGCTAAAGAACAGTTCTCTTTGTGTCAACATTTGTCTACTTTAAGAGACAAATATTTGTAAAGGCCACAAGGATGAATTGTGGTCGTAACTAGATTTTTTAAATTCTCTGATTTCGCATTATTAACCATTGAAGAATCCTTGATCAAAAAGTTGTACATCAAAACATGAAACCGTTAATTTCCAAAGTCCACATATATCTTAATGTAATTTATATTATGAAAGAATTCAAAGAAAAAAAGTGTGGAACAATGGTATAACGGAGCTAGATCGTCTCTTTGGGCAGAAACCATGAGAACAACTGCGAAGAAACAAAGCGATGTAACCCTCGCCGGAAAACGTTTTTTTCTTAGTTGGCTTGTGAACAGGGTGTAAGTTTTTGTTAACAAAACGACGGGTACTTTTTTGACCTACCTTGAATTCCGAGACAAAGCAAGGCCGTAGGTGTGTCCTGGCCGTCGACGTCGAAGACTTAGAGGTAGTCGGGTTTATTAGGAAAGTCGACGAACTGAGTTCGTTTTCTTTTCCTAGGTTAAGGGCGTTCGGCAGTAAATGTGATACGTAGATTTATTTCTTTTATTGGTTTCTATAAACCATATGAATCAATATAATGGCTGGAGCTTTATCTCGTCAATCTCCAAGTATTAAGTTCGATGTTAATTATGAAAGAATTTTCATATGATTCTATAAGAAATAGGAGTTATAGTCAGACGGTCTTTAATTGCGGAAGCCACTGTATCTAACGTCTTCAACCGCAATAGTATGTTCATATAAAGTCAATATGCTAATATAGTTGATTATTACAAATCTGTATAGTTTCAAGACACAGTTTCTTAAGCTGATTAATTGATTATATTATATAGAATCTGTTTTATCCTTAATTTAATCCAAATCCAAGAGATGTGATCAAGATTTTTTCGGATTTGTTTCAGAAATATGAAGAACGAGATTTTCAGCAAAATTATTATAAGTTCAATTTTGCTGATATCTCAAAAGTATTTAGTTGTACGACAATAATTATTTGTTCTGGCCATAAAATGTATAAAACACACACAATTAATTTTAAGAATGATTAATTTTTGATAATTTGAGCTAGTTTTATAGTTATCAGTAATAAAGAGGTTTTTACTAGAAAATGTTAAAATTATAAATTTACTGATATATAAAATTTTGGTTGTATGATTAAACTAATGACGTCTATCTATTCACCATCGAATATGTATAATACCGCAGTTTTAGTTAATTTTGAGATATCAAATATTTGTACGCTGATTCATCACTTTTAAATTTGCTCTGCAAGTTTAGTTTAAACAAAATTGAAGTGAGGAACATTGCAATTGATATATGTAACATTTAATCGTTACTTATTAAGTAACAGAGAATTTTGAAGGTTATCGGTAATAACTTCAAAAGGTATTGATTATGTGACAAAGCTAACTTACTGATGATTATTATATATATCACTAAATGTCATAGATTGAGTTCCAGCTTGAGGTATCAAAGGTCTTTTGAACTTTGGAATAGAGAAACAGTACAAGAATTATTATAAGTTCAATTTTGCTGATATCTCAAAAGTATTTACTTGTACAACAATAATTATTTGTTCTGGTCATAAAATGTTGAGCTAGTTTTATAGTTATCTGTAATAAGGAGGTTTTTACTAAAAAATGTTAAAATTATAAATTTACTGATATATAAAATTTTGGTTGTATGATTAAACTAATGACGTCTATCTATTCACCATCGAATATGTATAATACCGCAGTTTTAGTTAATTTTGAGATATCAAATATTTCTACACTGATTCATCACTTTTGGAAATGGGAAACAATCCAAAGTATTTGGTTTGAAATGTTAATTTCTGAATACAAGAAAAATATATATGAGATATCGTCATTGACATAATCTGACATAATATATGATGACATAATGAAATATGTAAATAATGTTTAAAATTATTCTTGTTGGCATCTCAAAAGCATTTGAAACTATGTTATATCAAACTTAATAGCATTTTGAAAAAAATCGTTTCGTGACATACAGAGAGCAATATCAAAAGCTTAGTAAATTCATAAAAAAACATGTTACTAAAAATGCGATAATTCTATTAGGACTATAAAATAATTTTACAAGATTTACAACAGATGTTCCTTTGTATTAAACCGCATTGAGGACATTTGTAACCAACTTCATGTTAAAACCTCACTGACAGTCTCAGTATGTGTCATTTTGTGAAAGTATGAAGTTCGATTAGTTTCAGTGCGTTAAAAATGTCTGACTGTACCGAGTAGATGGTATTTATGGGAAGTTTTCTTATTTCAATTCAAAGAAAAAGACCGCTGAGGGTCATGTTCCATCGAATTCAACATGTCAATACTGGTTTCGTCGTTTTAAAAGTGGTGATTTTGATACTGGAGACAAAGAGCGTTCTGGACAGTCAAACAAACTTGTTGACGAAGATTTGTACAATGTATGCACTTGAACAACGTACTACGCCAAAAAAACAGACGGAATACAAGCAAAAACAAAACAATATTCGGCTCGACCACATGTTGCAAGACCGGCGAAACCATACTTGCAAACATTAAAATGGAAAGTACTACCCCACCCGCCGATTCTCCAGATCTGGCTCCTTCTGATTACTACTTATTTAGACAAATAAGTCGTGACTTGTCTGAATGAAGATACCAAAACATGTGTCGATTCGTGGGTAGCCTCAAAAGATAAATCGATTTTTCTATATGGAGTCTATAAAATGTTTGAACGAAGGGAAAAAGTAGCGGCTATCGAGGGACAATATTTTGAATAAAATATGAAGATGTTATGAAGCGAATAATTATAAACATAAACAGTACCAAACTGTAAAAAATTAACCGAATAATAAGCTCAAAAATAACATTTCCAAATAACGCAACCACATGGGAACAATATCACGTCCTTCGTCTCTAGAAGATGGTGTTCGTTGACGCCAGAACAACATTATGCTTTATTACCTGGTTTGGTTTTCGTGCAGCCTCGAATAATTAATATAATTACAACAGAATGAAGGGTCAGAAAGTTTCCCATAAATATGAATTAACACAGCGGAATGCTGTACGACACTCAGCTCTCGTCGTGGTCATTTTTTTTTCGTCTCCTGCTTGTGAGATCTTGTCGAAAAACTCGTTGTCATGTAATAGCTATTTATTCCAACAAAAAAACGTCCAAAAGTTATTATACTCTATAGTATGTAACGGAAATAATCACTCAAAATTGTTGTACGAATTTAAATAGTTTTTTATATTCTTTATTAATCTGGTACCCATTTTAAACTATCCTTATGATTGTTATATGATCATCATTTTCTTACAACAATCTAAAATCATAGAAAACTGACCATGAAGCTTGTTACTCTGATTCGCATCAGGATTTAAATTATTTCACTTAGTTTCTTTTTCTGATAGGAAATAGCTATGTTTATTTGTATATGCCTGCCGCAATTTGTAACTTCGTTTTAGAATTAGACAATATTTTCCTTCTCATTTTACTCTAGTTAAAGTAACACAATGCTGTCTGATTAGTTCGAACACGTAAACGAATGAGCCTGTCAAAGTCTTCTTTTTTTTTCGTTTTCTAGAGTGACCACCTAGAACCACATGGTCGGCTGATGTCGCTTCAGGATCGGGATATGTTTGTTTTGCGGGCTACAGAGACCCTGTGTTACGACTGGGACTGCCGTAGTTTGTTTACTACCGGGGTATGTGGACGGGTAGGCATTTTATTAAGGTATTATCGTGTTCTAAGGTTCCTATGGAGAACCTCACACTGAGCATGTTTATGAAATTTTTCACAAACGGGATGCCTGATTCGAAGTGTGTGTTGACGTTCCTCATAAACCATGGGGCTCTAAGTAACGCACGGACTTTTTGGATTGGAACACTTGGAGCAGTTCAAGTTGTCCGAGACATACCTGTACCACACCTGTGCTCCATTGAGGCAGATTGGAGAGACTAGCATTTTATATAGAGTCGCTTTCTGTGGGATTGGGAGTTTACTTTTCTTGCAGAGTAGAGGAAATAATAGGCTGTACACGCCATTTCCTTTGCGAATGGAGTGCTGGATTTGGGCAGACCATTGAAATCTGCGGTCGAATGGGAGACAGAGGTATGAGACTTTCTGGAGCCAAGGGATAGGGACTTTATCGATTTGGAGGCGACAGGCGCGAAACTCCTTCTTGTAAACTTGTAGCTAATCTGAAGCCGCCAGAATTTGTACCACGCTATCGCTTGGTTCAGTTGTACTTGGAGTCTATTGCGGATTGCGTCGGGACAGTAACCGGTTGTGAAGAAAGCGGTATCATCTGCATAAAATGCTGTGTTGGAAAGTTTGTAGAGCGGGAAATCAGCTATATCAAGGTTGAATAGGGCTGGGGCTAATGGACCGCCTTGCGGAGCTCCTACGGAGATTTGTTTACGAGGAGACTGCGGCCCGATCCTCACCTGAAAGGACCCACCATCCATGTATGAATCTATCAGGGATATTAGGTCATTCGGTAGACCTAATTTTTTAGCTTTAAATATTAAGCCGTGGTGCCATACTTGGTTGAAAGCTTTGGAGACATCTAAGAATATGGCTCCTGTTTTTCGACCTTCAACCCTCAAAGTCTTCCAGTTGTCAAACGGGATAAGGGATTATAAGCCTAATCTATAAACTATTGTGGCTGTATAACTAAGTGTAGTTTTTAGATGTACTACAATGTTAAAACAAATTATATTTTATAACATTTTTGTTGAATTATGTTATTTAGATTAGAATTTTGTTGAATGTCAAAGGCAACCTGAACTAAAACTCAGAGTTGATGCGGCAACATTGTAACGTCTTGACGGCACAAATTTCGATGACGCATATACAAATAAACTTTGAGTAGACTATATGTGTGAAGCATATGAGAAACATACACCAACAATAAAAACATGTGAATGAATGTTTTAAAAGTGAGATAAAACTAGTCGACGTGGTGAAAGTCGTCAAAGAAATTTTGAATGCATTTCAGTCGGATGTTTACATTTAACGATGCGATCATTTGGATCTTATATCGTCTCAAAGAGAATGAAGTTTTTCAATGCAGAATCGATATAATATCTCAAAAATGAGACCGTAACTAGCAATGAAGAAGACACATTCCATTAATTTCTCTGAATAAAAATTGAGTTAATAAAGTTACCGTCAAAACTTAAATTGACTTTCAAATCCATCCACTGTTAGTAGTAATATATTTTCCAGTGGGGTGGGTTCTCTAGTTTTTCAATCTCCAAGAACCATGAAAAACCAACGTTAAATTTTACTAATTAATTAGTTTTTGTCAAAAAATATGTACTCCAACGTCTCACTACCTTTTTGGCAAAACAATGAATATTCCAATAAAACAAATATAATGATATTTTGAGTTTCTCGACTCTCACTGTTCCTCAATAAGACAAGTTTAGTGGATAGTGAGAATTTAGTCTATACGATCTTACTATAAAAATCGTGAAACTGTGAATTCCTTGGATATTTAAAGATAATTTGTTCGACACAATTCTTTAATGATAATAGCACTAAAAGTTTATATGCAGATAACTAAAGTATTATTATATTGTGTGTTTTGGTTTCAACAATTTAAAAGTGGCGGTTAAAACGGTTTCAAGACAATGAACTATGACAATCTTAATGACAGTAGCTTAGAAGTGTGTCAGAAGTATTGCCAGACGTTTGTAATAGATTAATTGCTAGTCAGGCAGAAAGGTTTTCTGTGTTATAGCCATATTGCTACGAAAATAAGAAAAAGTTCTCGAAAATGATTATCAGAATAGAACCAAATACTCAATAATAACAAATCTAAATATATTGGGATGATTTTTGAGATAAAACGCCGTTGAAATGGATGTGTAAAAAAGGAACGAAATCAAATTGATATATAAATCCCCTGGTCTGCATAAACGCCGTAAGTAAAATTAAAGATCAAACAAGCAGGAATTATGCAGCTGGGTTGAACTGTAATAGTTCTGACAAAATGTGTCACTCGGACCAGTTTCTGGAGTGATTAGCACAAACTGGCTCAACGAAAAGTCTGCTAGACGAGTTACCTCTCTAGTTGACGAATTTGGTCAGTAAATTTATACAAAATACAACTTCTGTTACAGTTGTTCAACATAGCACTGAAGTATTAGTGAGACTTTTAATAAATCCCATAGGTGTTAACACAACGGATCAGATTGCAAGCCAAATAGTAAATAAAACGTTGTTTTTGTTCCTATTGGGATAATTCACTATATTGGGAAATATCGGTATATTTCACCGATATGTTACATTGGTAACATTCTGACAAGCAGACTGCAAGCCAAAGAGTAATTAAAATACTGTTTCTACAAGATTTAAGCATTTTTCCCTAACATCATATCGTATAAAAAGGAGAGCATATTAGACTCAGAATCAAGAAGATACTCTCAACTCGATCTAAAATCAAAGAGACTGGTTTATCAGTCAATCATAAAGCCAATTTGGACCTATGGAGTTCCACTAAAACATCAAACCAACCAGTAATCCAATGCACCTAAAACAAAGCTCTACAATTAATTACCAATGCTTATCGCTACGTTACCAACGAAGATCTGTACTATGACCTCGGAATCAAATGGATATAGGAAGTGATCCAAGATTTCGCCTTAAAACATCAAATAATGTTATTAAATTACAGCAACCCGGAAGCTGCTGGACAACACGCAGTAAATCAGAAGATTAAAATGAACCAAACTACACGAACTTGTTTAGTGTATAAGTATTGTGTATTTTAATTTGGGAAATACATACTGATCCCGTACTCGCCTTGCTTGTGTATTAATTCAAGTACAACATTATTGATGTAATTAATTAAAAAAATATTTTCCTAATCATCATTATTAATTCTTCCATTTATTTTTTATTACAAACTAGTTAAATACAAATTGACCAAATATAACAAAGCTGAAAAATACCTTTAAGTGACTATAATTTTTCTTTATACATAAAAACAAATTTCCACATTTTCAATAGACTGTTTTGACTTCAATATCACTATGATATTTGTCAATGCTTACTAAACAGATACGTTAAAACAAAATTGCTTCCATCGCCTGTAAATTGACAGTTAACCCCATTAAAAGTTCAGCCACTCCAAAAAAAAATCCTATCAACATTTTAGTTTACAACGTAAAAACAGGGACTCCATATTATTACATAAGCTTATATACCCTCTCACACCAATAATCTATCTGGTATTGATCATTAATCACATCAGATCGGCTCGTACTTCATGTTATATGTCTTTCAGCGCACATCTCCACGATAATTTTCGAGGAATTCTAAAC
The DNA here is from genome assembly GCF_030347505.1 of Rhynchophorus ferrugineus. Lineage (NCBI taxonomy): Eukaryota > Metazoa > Arthropoda > Insecta > Coleoptera > Curculionidae > Rhynchophorus > Rhynchophorus ferrugineus. Next base: position 19,166,345 of record NW_027472585.1, on the reverse strand, counting down.
AGAACGAGCCCAAACGTCTATCTCACAATCGGGAGCACGGCGGCACATTAAAAAATAAAGCGAACAGAGTTCTCGAGACGCGGTCCTACACGTCCAAACGAGAGAGGCAGGAAAACAACAGGATGGGAAAAACATCTGGTGTCCATCGAAAGACGAGAAGCGACCGGCAAGAGGAAGAGAGAAGGAGCGAGACGCATAGTGTGAATGAGAAAAAAATGGTGCTCGACATTCTTTCGGTTTAGTTTGGGATTATATTAAAATAATCAAAACCCGGCCTGTTTAAAATATGGTCCTGAAGGACTGACATTTTATCGCCGCGATCTAGTGGTTCCATCTTGTCAGAGAAAAACAATTAGGTTATTAGTCTCAGTCTCAATATTTGATATTTAACTTTTTATGATAAAGAAAGCATTAGATTTAATGAAATTAAAAAAACAATTGCAATAATTGTTCTTATATACAGTCAATTAAAGCAATAATTATGAAGCAGATGTATGTAGCAAGTAAATTATAAACGTTTTTATAACAATATGTATGGGTGATTAAACAAAGACTACTTTTAAAACTAATTTAACCGAATTTTACACAAAAATACTGAGCGAATGCTATTACAGTTAAATAAACTTAACGAATTGTTACACTAAATGTAAGGAAGGTAAGACTTCCCTTAAACTTCATCCCTAGTTTTGTTTTAGTTTTCGTTTGGCTTAAGACGTGTAATATTCAGCTCACACAAAGTTTGATTAAAACACATAAAGAAAAAATGTAAAAAAATATGATGGCAATTATTTTTAATAACTTTAAATGTAAAATGTAAATTTGATAGTTCTTGACGGCGAAAAATAATATGGGAGTTTGACTAAAATTTGTAATTTTTTATGACTTGAAAAAACTTGTACGCAGTACAGGTATTGCACAAAATAATGCATCAGAAAATATAACTTAATTATGGGGCATTCCAGCCTAAAAATGTGAAAAAAAACGATCTCTTCATATTTACAGAGCTTAACCTCTTGAGAAAATGCATTTTAAGGGCATTTTTTAAGTTTATATTCACACATCATATTTACTTCAAATTTGGTGTAAGCCTTCTTGTCTTCGCCAAATCACAGCTATTAAAATAAACAAGACGCCTTTTACAAAGTCTTCCAATTTTTATAATTACTTTTTATTTTGATTCATAATTATTTTGAAACAGTAAATATCAATATTTTGTTGTAGTTTTAATGTGCCTTAAGAAGACAGAAAAAGATTGTATATCAGCCATTAAATAAAAGGAACAAAAAAGAAGAAAATGAAAAGTTAAAAAAACTGAAACCGAAAACAATAACTCTAACGAAAGATGTTAAAGAGCTTGGTGAAGTTAATGATGATTCATACCGGCCATCTAGCTGTTAAAATAAGCCTTTAAAATCAGAGTATCACATTTAAAAAACAAGAGCATGTACGAATGTGAATATCATTATGAATTTTTCGATTTTTTGTGCTATATAGTTTTAACTCTTCTGGTGATAAAAATCACTACGAGAAAACATGCAGTTCTATTTGACCATTTTCAAACTTGCCTTTCTAAGTTTATATCAAACAAAGATATACGTATTAAATTTTCAGTATATATGTAAAATTTTATTGTATAATATGATGTTGAACTACATTTTCTTTTTATTACTCTTCGTGAGTCCACAATCTGCCCTATTGGCAATAAGTATTTCTTCTGTTTATATTATATATACATGGCATGTAGAAAATCACTTCATTAAGCAATCTTCTGTATAAAATATTATCTTAATTAATTAGTCTTATTCTAATGCTTATTCTAAACTCTACATATGTCCAGTAATCAGATCAGGTGGTGTTAAACGTTTTAGTCTACGCACTTCACTATCACGTCGCATATTTAGCTGATTAGCTAAATAGATGTTGAACTACATGACTTTTTAATAATTTGAGATGTTAGGAATCAGCAATACATTGTTTCGCAGAATTGTTAAAGCTCTAATATTATGAGATCAGTTTCAGTTTATTTTAACATATCAATTTAAGATATTTTTGCACATTTTCCGTTAGGATAATTACAGATTTTTCACTTATTTTAGGTTTTTCCCTATAAATTCGGTTCGAACAAATATGCAGTAATGAAAGTGAAAAAAAAATGCTTATTTATGTACAGAAATATTCAAATTTCGGATGGTTTCATAGATATGGGTAACAATGAGCTTTTACTAAATTATTAAAACATTAAACGAGCTAAAACTCATGAATACCTCAACCAAATTATCGTTTATCAATATTTTCATCGTCGTGTCCACAGAATATCTTTATAACATGGTTTCAGCTTACATAAACTCAATTTCAGGATTCCAGTTAAATAACGGCTCCATTTCAACATAGCGTAAAACACACACCGTCTAAAATTCAAGTTAATATCAGAACCCGGCACACAATACTTAACGTTTAAAGGAATCAAATCGACAATTGCTAGTGTGGAGTTAAATACGTTCAATATTTTACCCTAAGGTACGAATAGTATTAGCGAACGTTAACCCGAGTCTGCGAACGCAATTCTCCCAATGAACTTGAAAGCATTTGAAACGAAAAGGCTCGAGGCTACCCAGGCGTCGATATCGAAAACCATCGCACAGATACAGTTCAAAGACCACGAAAAAACGACGAAGGCTATACATGAAAATTGTTCAGTTTTTTAGTTTTCCATCGGCTCAATGATGCCGTAATCTTACTAAAATATTAATACTACAAAGATAATAGTCTTATCAATTAGCACAAATTTATTACGGTTAAATGTTTGAGGAGACCAATCAGAATTCAGAGAGCGCTTTGTCCAACTGAAGCCTTGCTAACCTAAAGTTACCTACAACCCCAGTTGTCTACATACAGTATCGCAGACTTCAGGACCCCTGCGCGATTCATCACTATCATGATTGAGCCATACATTCAAACCGTCATATAGATCGCCTTTGCTTGAAGAAAAAAATACCGCCCAAAATAGGGACTAATGGAATTGCACTAAATTATAGAACCGGCTAGTAACAGGATACACTATCCCCCAACATCTCCGAATTTGGCATATACGCACTCTGCTGCATAGAATAAATCATAGAAAAGAATAAACTACATGAAACTATATTCTATATTCTTTTCTAACGGCGGTCCATTCTTTTCGACTCGATCGGTCGAGATCAAAACAACAAAGAAATCTAGAATATTTAGATTTTGTGTTACATTAATAATTAAGTTCTTGTGTTATTCTTGGTGGTCTAACATACACTAAAAGTTATAAAATCCATACAGCAATTTTATTTATAGTGGGAATTTTAGCTGCCAAATTTATAACACATCATTTTCAACGACCTGGATAGATATCAACATATGCCAAAATTTAATGATAACAAGAACATAGAAGAAAATCATTCTTGTTGTGTTGGAAGTAATCAATTCATTAATGAGGTTTGTCTATTAAGAATACTAGCAAAAACTGAAGTAACTGGTAATAATTAGACATTTATTTTAAACATATATTTTAGTAATGATTTAAATTTTGTTTTATAGCTAAGATATAGCTAGAATTTGTTGACAGTAAAAGTCGAAGAATGTGAAATTCAGAGAATCAGTGAATAAATTAGACAGCCTTTTGCTAAGATATAGAACAGTGTACCGTGAGTGATACTTTGAAATAATTAAACTTGCTAACAAATGTAGACCTGGATCAAATAACCAAAATATAAAACTATCAACGGCACCCTAGAGATCTAATGACAAGGAAAATACAATGCATTATTACATGAGAGTATAGGTAAATAAATTATTGTTTTGTAAATATAATGATGTATTGACGGAGATGTCTTTCAGCTTTATAGTACGAGCCATTCGTTTAAGACTAGTAAATGTACAATATGTTAATCAAAAGCTCGAAGCAGTCACTTTATTAACGGGGTTTGTGGATCAAGAATAGTAGCGATACTATTTGGAGACTTTTACGAAAATTTTACTGCTTTCATATATAGTGGTGGCTTTTTCATTTCATTTCTATTTACCTGCTTAATTATATTCGACATTAAATCCAATAATCACGATAAAACATATTCAAATTAAATGGAGTCAATCTGGGCATGCGCCAAATTCGGAGATGTTGAGGAATAATGTATCCTGCTAGTAACCCAACGCTGTCAAAGCACGGTTCTGTGAGGATGATGATGGTCTCAAACTAAAAAGGATCTACAACGTTATCAAAGATTTCGTCTTAAAATATGAAATAAGGTCACAAAATAACAGCAACGTAACATATAAACAAACCACATGAACTTATAGCCTTAACTTTAGTTTAATTTCAATTTGGGAAATAGATACTGATGTATTTATCAAAAAGTAATCAAAAATAGATTGCCTTAAGCCACTGATATCTAAATTTCTCTCTTAATATAATAAAAACTATCAATTTCGAGGAATTCTTCCTAGCTAGAGACGATAGACAAACATCAAACCGCAATACTTATTACTAGACTTATTTTATTTGTAATGTTTGTCAACATAAGAACAAGTAATTAATTTTGAGGGTTTGGTAATATTATTTGTCGAAGTACTGTCCATCACTAGTTAATTTATTTTGTCATTTCATTATTCGGAATAAGTGATAAATGAGAGTGGAATATTTGAATAATACGATAGATTTACTTGAAGTTTCCACAAAATGAACATGAACTTCTAAATGCGAAGTCTATCTTTTTAATAGAAAATATAACAACCAATCCAAAGACACAAAAAAACAAAATAGCTCATTAGTTGAGAATCTAGGTGAAAACTGCCTATTTGGTATACAGATATGAGAATAGATGAAGGCATGGGCATCATAAAAATAAATGCTTATAAAAGTGAAACATCCATACCCTCCATCTGCTAGTTTACCCCGAGGTTATGAGTTGAAAGTAGAAATGAAGACAAGTAGAGCTCAACAAGTCATCAATACCTCATGACAAATCCGTTAATATCTTCCTCTATTTAGAGCTTATATGTACTTAAAAAAGATTAATCGCAAATTATTACATAGTGTTGGCGTAAATATTTTTATGCACAGAAACCAAAACCAATAAAACCTTATTTTCTTAGATTTTCTAATACAAAATTTGTAAAACATTTATTTTTTGCTGACCAGTGTTATAGAAACATTCTGTTACTTCTTGCTTATATGGACTTTCCAATCAAATTGTCCTAAGGCGTGATCACTGACTCTGTAAGTAAATTGCCAATGCCATGTGCCATTTCCATAAATGTTGAACTAAAACCATTTTAAAATGCATTTTTTTAAATGCGTTTTTAGAATCGAATGAATCAACTATCGTTGTATATACAAACCGTAATGTAGCCTCCCAACATTCCTAGCGACAATTTGGTTATGACTAACCGAAACCTTTGACTATTACTCATCATTGGTCGACGGAAGTGGACAGGAAAAACGTTAATTAGTAATAACGTTTCCCCAGCTCAATTAAAACGAATTCTCTGGGTATCAGATATATATAGAGAGAGAGCACCAGAGGCAGGAGCGTCGCACGTACTGGTGGGCGAGGCAGCGGACCTCCATGGGGGTAAATTTAATTTATTCCGGCCTTTGTGACACGGAAACGGTCGTCTGTCGTGTACACGACAACAATGCAGACTGAAGGCGTATCGACGATGACTGACCACGCGATACCGACAGACAAAACAGTCTGTTTCACTCGCCCATGATAATTCCGGCTGGGTACGAGGGTAGATGAAGAATCCTTAGATAACTGGCACCCTTATACCAATGTAATACGCACGATCAATAATAATACTCCGCAGATAATCATCAATATCATTCTTTGGACACAATTGAAGGAATTCATGGATAACGGTTAGTGAGTCAGATTAAATGAAACTGAATCCTTGATATTATAACGTAAATTCTTGGTAATGTGATAAAAGAGATATTAAATAATGGGAAGCTCGTTTAGGCTTTGGCCAATAATTAGTTCATGTGTAACTAACATTTCGTAAAAAGCTCCGAAAGATAGTTCCGAAAAATTTAGGATACTCCTGCAAAACTCTGTACAAGTTACTCAAAATAGATTGTAATTCGATAAATCCTGGTAAATTTATGAAGTGAAATATACGATCTATTCTAGAGATTAGTCTAGGACCCATCTGAAGGTATAAAACAAATACATTTCCGAAAGTATTCAAACAATAATAAAAAAATTCATTCAAAAGATACTTCAATTTGAAAAAATAACAATAGATAACTTAGTCAAAGTTTTTATTAATCTAATCCATTTTTTTATAAATCTAATTTTGATTAACTTAAAACCTCAATTTCGGTGACCAACACTTTTCAATATCGGAATCTATTATTAAAAAGACAGACATAGTAATATCAACCGAACAATGTCTAAAAAGTACTTAAAAAATCTCAACAAAAATTATATTGGTATTATTAAAAATGTTAATATCAAAATATATTATTCAAAACTACACATAGTGAACAATGCTTACAAGTATTTAAAAAAAACCTCAATAAAAATTATACTGGCATTATTAAAAATTTAAATGATCAAAAAAGCATCCAAAAAGATTAAAATTTCAAGCCCTCATCACTGTCCAAACACACATTAAAGAAAATTAACGAGAACAAACCACTATCATGTACTAATTTAGAAACATGGATGCAACAAAACCCTAGTATCGTACTACCAAGATTTCCTCCACACGCATCTATCTTACTCGGCGTCAAAATATTCTTTTGTTGTGTCGACCAAACGTTGCGAAATCGCGTTTGCAACCTCGAACAGTAATAAAATGTGGATCGTAGCGTGCAAACAACACTCTAGGAAAAAACCTCAAGCTAAAAATAAAGGTACTTCAAGTCATAATCGTTCATCGAATTTCTTTCCATGGGAAACAAAATAAAAATGGCTGGGAGCTATTTTCACTTAATCAGAAACAAGTTCTTGGTGTAGATTAAATATTGTATCATTATCAATATATTCAAGGATAGTAAATGAATCACGGTTGGCTCTCGAAATTATTATCGCTGTTTGCTAAATTAATATCGTTCCTTTTTTGGGAAAACGAAAACCAAAATTTCGACCCTCATATCTAAAAAATCGAAATAAATTTGCTCAAAGAACAGGTGAATAAAAAATAAGCCTTTAAAAGATTATAGATCTTTAAACAGGCGATCTATTATTCCGACACTTTGATATTAAACCCACCCCCACATTTAAAAATTTGAAATAATTTAAATATTTGTACAGATGATTGTTGCGAGAATGTTATTTTTGTTTAGTAAATTTTATCAGCGACATCTGCTATCACAAAGGACGCGAGGAAAAATGGCCGTTCTCGAAATCACAATAAAAAAGGGCACATCCCAGCATCAAACGTTCAGATGTCAGAATACCTTTCGACAGTTCTCAAAATAATAAAAGCAGTAAATAGGCTTAAAACCCTCCGAATAAGGGTTTCTACTTAATATATCTTAAACAAAAGATATCATACTCTACTCGAATAACCAATGAATAAAAAATAAGTCTGTAACAAATAACAGGTCTTCTATAATTTTTAAAACATACAAAACAAACGACTATCTACTATTCTGACACTTAGCTTGAAACTAAACCCACTCCCACATTTAAAAACTTGAAATAATTTATATATTTTTATATATAATTGTTGTGAAAAAGTTATTTTTGTTTACTAAATTTTATCAGGGGCATCTGCTGTCACAAAGGACACAAGGAAAAATGGCCGTTCTCGAAATCACAATAAAAAAAGGACACATCCCAGCATCAATATTTCAGTAACAAATGTCAAAATGACTTTCGGCTATTCGCAAAAAAAATAATAGATAGGCGAAACCCCTCCGAATAAAGGTTTTCATTTAGTATATCTCAAAATCTCAAACAAAACATATATGTATAAAGCCATTTTCAACAAAACAAATATGCGCGCTGAAATTCCTCATATCCTCACTCGGGAAAAAGCAAACATGGCCGACTCGACAAACCGAGAGTATATCAACAATACGATGACAGCTAGATGTCGGGCCCGAACGGCTTTATCCAGCATCTCGTGAATGAAATCGATATTTATTTCTGTTTTAACGCGTACGGGTGCAGGAAACCGCGAAAAACGTCGCGTACTTGCAGAAATAATCGGGGATGGACCTACCTCGTATTTGATGCCGGCCAATCTCAACCAGGACTCCACTTTAAGGCAGTAGGGGCTCATGGAAGGCAGTAGAGGCGTACGCGAAAATTGGTACAGATACGTAACATCTTTCTCATAGTTGGTCTTGTGTACGACCACCTTGGGTGGAGCCGGCTCCTTTTCCTTCTCTTTGGGAGCCTCGCCGGCCGCCGCTTCCTCTTTCTTGGCCTCCTCGACTTTCGGGGTCTCCTTCTCCTCTTTGATTTCCTTGGTCTCGGTGACGGGCACGTTATTCTCTACTTCGGTGGCCATTGTTTCTCTTTGGATTCGTAATAATCCTCAGCTTTCCGCCTGACGCTACTACTACAGGGCGAGCGATCAACACTGAACGAGCACGAGTCGAACACCGAAACAACACAGCCAGAGGATGCCGACAGAACGACGCGAGAGCAGTGTAAGAGCGGCCTTCGCAATTGACGCTGGGTAGGAACGCTCAGAACGAAGCGACGTTGCCAGACCTAGCTAACCCTTCCGATTTAAACGAATTTAAATAGCTATTTCTTTAGTTAATATAATTTACCGTAAATATCAACCGGAGTATTATAACTGAATTATTTCAACACAGCATAGAAAAAATATAGCATGATATTTATTTATAATATTTTTTTATAAATATATTTTTAAAGAATATATTTAAATATAAATATACATAAAGTAATCTTTACAAATATTAATTTGTGATAAAAATTCAGAAATAAAGAAAAGCTTTTTATACGTTATTCTCTAATATTCTAATAAAATCGGTTATCATCGTATATAACATAGATTTATATAAACAAATAAAAAGTATACTGAAAAACGATTAACATAGGCAACAACGCAGCTGACCTCGTCGTTTCTTTGGATCCCGCTCTAGCTGGTTGATTCCCCACCCTTACCCGTTGCCATGCACATGCAAGTGCCCCACCCTTCTCTTTCATACACACACGCACATACTGCCGATATGAAGTAATTTTCCGGCGTTTCAGAAATAAAGACACAATTTCTCTCCGGAAAATTGCATCAAATATATATCTGGGTTAGCCGATGGTTGGAGAAAAACATAGACAATATGGGGGTGGCAACGTTGATCAAGGGTTTTTCGTGGTTCTCCCTTTGTGCCTTCTTTCAAAGAACCGTCGAGCAAACAATAGAATGTTGCCAGATGTCGTCCGATTGATGGGAGTAATCGATGGAAATTCGGGATTACCCATTTTTAAAACGCCGGTTTGATACGTGTCGAATGTGCCGCCCTCTACCGAACGTTGACCCGTAACAAATCGAAGAATGATCCCAGGGAAAATTCGGCTAGTCAGACCACGCTTGTATTTCGAGAGCGGGTCTTGGGTAACTCAATCCGGGTTTTACCGTTCGTTTTTTTCTTTATTGATTTATAACAGACCCGGCGTTCTCTTGTTTTTGAGACTGTATTTATGTTTTGAAGATATTCCCGTTCCGCAGTAGGCCATGATACAAATGTGGGATTTTTTAATCATAAATTTCGGTGCTATTATAACAACGGATGTATCCCGTCAAAAGCCCTGTTTTCTTTTCAATTACACGAAATAGGTGATAATAAATCGCTTATATTCGACGGCATGAGGGTAATAAATTGATATAGTTAGTTCTCGACTGCGGGCATTTTTTCATCTACATTGTTATGTAATCAATGACGTTTTCCTGAGAACCTTTATAGTACCTACATTCATTTATATCTATTCAGTCATATTATGATATATAATTAAGTGGGATAATTAATTTTGACTAGATTTTTGAGTATAGAAATATTTCTCATCAACCCAGACAAAGCTTCCGTTTTAAATCTTATCTTAACTATTGTACCAAAAAAAAAAATTTAGAACGATTTAACTTTACGATTAAGGCATCTATTTCTTATCATTATTAACCTAAACTATGACTTTTAGTATGCGTTCTCGATTCCTTTTTGTTGATGTTATTAAAATATCAATGTTCAAAAAAAAACGAAAAAATCCCAAACAGAAACAAGAAAAAAACTGAATCTTTTATCATATCGGAATAGGCTGCGTCATAAAATAATAAAAATAACGAATTCGTGTTTCCCAGCCCTCTAAGATCTCATTTTAAATGGAATGAATCTTTTTAAAATAAAATTGGTTACTGACACAAACATAAATAACTTTTAATATTTATTTTACACTAATAGTATAGACATGCATTTAAATTTTATTTAACATATTAAAACTAGTACAAAATATCCTGTTTTCAAAAAATCCAGCAGCAGTTTATGTATTTAAAAAAATAGAAAATAAAAATAAAAAAGAAATTTAGAAAAATAAAGACTGGAAAAAATCTCAGATTTGTTAACCGGGTTGTTTTACACACATTTCGAATTATTTATTATCTATGATTGACTATAAATCCATAAAATATTAAACAATTGCCATAAAATAATATGGTTTCAATACACCACTTAGATGGCCTTTTAAAGATGAGTGACCATATTTTTATTCTATTTAATTCTATTCAAACTAAAAACTAAATAATAACAAATGAATCATGCTTGGCGACGAAGACAGTTATGTTTCCTAAATTTCAGAGCCTAAATGCTAAAACTTTGTCAGTTAGTACCGTGTGAAATTTAAAATATTAATCAGTAACCAGATAATGTTCAGCGCAAAATGATCAACCCATGAGGACGGTCTTTCTCATGGTTCATTCAAGAACTAAATAACCGGTAGAATGTTATGTTAAATCTTTAGGTCTTTGTTGATATTAATTTTATGTTTCATAAATCTTTGTCAATTTCTCTCAGAATAATTTTGTAGAGTGTCTATAATGCTCATATCTCGGACATCGTTGATGTTCTTTTATCCGTGCATTTATCACACTTCATATTACTCAGAGGAACTTTTGTAGACCCTTTAGCGGATACATTTTAACTTTGATATTGTGGTTTTTAATATTTTTCCAAGCGGTTTGTTGTTCCTTGAAGAAAAGGGAGGATTGCTAGGAGTAGCTCCAACCCTGTAGGTAAATCTAATAATCTTCAAAGGTATTGATAAAATATCAAATAATCGTCACAAAACTCAATATGAAATCTAGATGTCAAGCAAAATGTGGGTTTAAAGGAAAGATAGGCAACAATATCTTGATTTTAAATAACTGAATCAGGAAAACTAAGTAATAACAAGTGAATCATAGTCTTAATGGAGCCAATTAACACTTGCTAATTTAGCACACTGCAAAAATCGAATTTGAAGCCAAATAGAAAAAATATCAGACAATAAAATAATAAATGTAAATGAATCATAGCTGGTTATAAATTCGTTGCCCTTTTTCCGAACTTAATAAAGATAATTGCTACAAAACTTAATATGGAGCTTTTACGCCAACGGATTAAAGAAGGAAACATTTGAATAAGAAAAAAAAAACAAATAACAGATTAGCAAAAAAAGCATAATCTGTTATATTTCAATATTACTACTCAATATCTTATTTGAAGCATCAAAATTGCCATCGCATTCTTTATACTAACGTTAAATCATTTATCGCTCTATGAGCGTAATAATTAGCAAGAAAAAAAAACTGAAAATCAGAATATATTTTTTAACTGAATAGAATTTATTTAACTTTCAAGAAATTTCATGTTTTTGGAGTGTTTGAATACCTGAATTGCAGTATTGTTTCAATATGTTAAAAATTTATAGAATAGTGGTACCAATGAATAACACTAAAATTTTCATGTATATATATTCCACCATAACACTTGTAACCAAAGGAAGGATGGTCATAGTTAGTTTTAAATTACTTGAGCATTAATTAGCATCTTCCCAAACAACAACCTTACGTCAGTACACACTAACTCTTACTCTATAAAAATAATTAAAAAAAAAAAATAAACAAAATAAGAACGAAAATTAAAATATATTTCTTAATACACAACTGAACAAACAATTCATTTTACATCCAAAATGGTTAGTTATTCTTAAGTATTGGACATCTGAAATACAACATTGATCAAACTTTTTAAAAATTAACCCGAGAACAAAATACAGTTAAATTAATAAAACTGACATTATCATGTAGATATATCCTATTGTGGAAGCGAAAAATCTGAAATCAATACTTGCTATTTATTGGGTCCTCGACTTTGGTTGTCATTAGACTGGAATGAGCTGATACATCAGTTCATGTGAGACCAACAGTAATGTAGGAAAACAAACAACCTTTATAATAAAAGAAATAACTAAAGAACGCTCAGTTACTGAAAAAATTGGGAATTCTGAGTATTGAACGTTTGAGCAATGGCTTCTTTCAAATTTTCATAATTAATATCGCTGAATGAGTCGTTCCCAACTATTTTCAAAATCTCCAGTCTGCTTAAGATGAACTTCCTCTCTTCCATCGAACCTAGTTCCAGTAATTCAATGGGGAACAGCCTCTTGGTATAAATACCAAACAAAATGATTCTGTAACATGTCCTTTTAATATCCTTGCATTGTCTCCATTATTCCTTACCTCAATTTCATCAGCAATTTCAGGTTCTCGTAATCCTCGTCATCGATGCGATGGGTGCAGTGGAAGCACAAGAATGTTTGTTGATCGACATCCTCAGCCGATAGGTAACCGTGACAAGCCAAATGCACAAATCCGAAACAACGAGGGCACTTCGTCGTTTGGTATACATCATCCAGATCCCAGACGCAAGGACAAGTCAAATTAATGTCAGTTGAGATAATGCTGATATTATCCTCGTCAACAGTTCGAGCTACAAACAGTTTAGACAATCAATAGATAGACCAATCATCAAAGAAATTCTAATATACCTTCACTTAAATCGGCATTGGATTTTTCAGTCTGATTTTCTACGGTTTCTATATCATCTGAATCCATATGTAAGTCTGTACGTGAAGAAACGACAGAATTGGGTTTAGAGTCATTAAACTAAAACAAAACAAAAACTAAGATACTAATAACAAGGAGCAAAATTCATGTTACCACCAGTCCACTTCCGTAACATTTAATTTTGTGAAATCCTGTATTAATATCACACAAATTAATAACCCTTTGAACTTCTGCATCAAAATAAAGAGGATTTTTGGCATTTTCAAAGTTCGGAGGTTGATAATCTTTAGGTACATCTATAATTAATCAGTTAATTATTTGGATTAACAGATATCTTATTTTACCATCGTTGAAGAGAAATTCTACTGAGATTTCTGTATCATTGGAACTGAATTTCTTTGGTGACAAATTTGCAATCGCTTTCAAAAACTCAATAGTTGCTACTTTTACGTCAGAAGATTTATCGGTGGATTTTTCATTATCTTTGTTGTATTTTACTTTAAAGTTATACTTTTCCTGTAACTCTTTAGTATCTTTCTTTAAAATATATAGGTAGAGTTCCTTCAGCTATAATAATAATATAGGCAATATAGATATAATAATATGGAATATATAACATCTTACATAATCTTTCTCCAAAGCATCGATAATTCCCATAGACACCGAATGAAAATATTTTATGAAAGTATTTGTTGATTTCCTTTTAAACAACATATATGGTGTTCCTGCGAAATTCGCTTGAGTAAATTCCTCTTCTGGTATGTCTAATCGTCGATAAAGTATATTCAAAGTTCCAATTCGCAAGAGTCGTTTCGCAAACTGTTTGGATAGATTGAAAGTTTTGGTCGAATTTTGAACTTGAAGATTTGTTAAAGCCTAGAAATATTTTAAAATCACTATTAATGGCCAGTTTTACAACAAAATATAATACTTACAGCGCTTATTTCTGTTTTGGTCGACATTTTTAATATTTAGGAATGCCGCGTTCTCTAACTGCACCTAATTATTTAACTTGCTGGAAACAAAACATAGAGCAATATATTTACTCTATGAAACAAAAGAAGAGCGCACCCCCACCACTTCAAAAAATTTCTTTGATATTAAATACTCTTTAATTATATTAATATTAAATTTATTTAAAAAATAGTTTTTAAGCAATGTATCAATTTTTTGATACTTTTAATAACGTATTCTATATAAATTTATATATATTTAATAATTCATAAATTAAAAAGTGACGTCACAGGATGTTAAAACAGGTAACTATATATATTACCGGCATAACAACAAGGCGGTATAACTCGTAATAAAATACTTAGGACTCCTTAAGTTTTTATTAGCAAATTAGGTATAAAATAAATAAAACTTGGAATTGAAACTAACAAGTAAAGTTAATAGATTCTCATTATTTTAATGGTCTGTTTTGTGAAATATAAATATAAAACTATTGTTTATATCTGGCATTTCTTAAAATATATACTGAATCCCATTAAATATATGTATAATATATACATGTTAACACAGTAATCCCTATATTATTATTTTTAGGTACAGACAACTTAAATAATTCACACTCATACTTTTTTCCTCAGTACTTGTTACACTGTAGTTCTATTGGAATCACCAGCCAATTTATCAACTAACTAAAAATATACACATTAAAATTATTACAAATAAACTTATTGTTAGCAAATATTATTATTGAAAAATAAAGTAAATATGTTCACTTTAATATTATGCATGTGCCAGATGATATTTTCATTAAAGCATATTATAAAAATGTTTTATACCTTACTAATACCAGGAAGATTTAATAATGCCCCTAAAATTGGTACTCTTCTCAAAAAATTTATGGCAACTGGGAAAAATCCACTGAAATATAATGTATAAAATAAGTGCACCACTAAAACTTTATAATATTACCTGAAGAGCAAAAAAAATCCATAAGCCTCAAGTAACATTCCTACCATGGGCCATCCAAATAGTACTATAACAATGCCACCAAAAAAGGCTATACTAGCTCTGATTTTGTGAAATTGAAAGAAAAACCTAAAAGTCCTTTCGAAACCGATAACTGCAGCTAAGCCTGCTATAAACAATATCTAAAACACAGAGATCATCATAAATCAAAAAGCACAAGTTTAGTTTATAGTAAGTATTTACGTTTCCTAGTGCTAGTAAACTTTTATCAAATAAAAGTAACATTCCTAAGAATAGAAAAAATATACCAAACCCTGCCAGTCCTACCCCAATCTCTACAACAAAAAACAATATTATTTAGGGTATAATTCATGTTATACTTTCCTTACTTTGGGTATCAGTTATTTCGAACATTTTTAAGCTTTAATTAACTATTTCTCCCGAACTTTACTGTTTAAATTAAATAAATATAACCTCAGTTAGTTTACACGTCATTAAAAAACTGTTGTCTTTATTAGTTTCCTAACAGAATTTAAGGCTACAGTATGTATTATCTGTAATGTAACATTATGTAATATATTTTAGCGAAATATTATAGCAATCCAATTTTTTTATGTATAAACAACTCTTAAACAAAAAACAACTATTTTAAACAAGACAAAAGTGTATTTAATTGACGTCTTGTGATTTGACATTTGGGATGAAACACGAATTTATTAATAATGTGACAAACTTCAAGTGGTAACTTTGATTTAAAAATATATATATATATTTGGAACTTTGATATTATTTTATTGAATATTTTTTATAGATGTATGGGAAAATTAACAAGATTTTTGTTCAAAGTTTTCATCAAAAACTTTATGAATTTCTTGAATCATATCGGTTACAACCATGCTGCGTCCATGTTTCTTGAAAGCTTCATAATTACAGTCCCTTGTCAGCTTACTTGCAGCATAGCAGGCCACTATTGGCTCCACGTTCTTCTCTAATGCCCATGTAAGAAAAACTGACATTGCTCCACCCAGCATATCGCCTTGTCCCCCACATCTCCTACCTGAACCTCCACCACTTAATAACTAAGGAAATATAAATTATAAATGCAGTTTCGTTGAACTGAATATAGATTACCTTGATACTGCCATGTGAAGTAATAACTTCATCAACAGCATCCTTGCAAAATATTGTGATATTTGATCCTGTTCTCTCAAGGAAATGTTTAGCCTTTTCTGCTTTAGATAAATCTGAGTTTTCTTCACCAACAATCCTTATAAATTCCATCTTATTTGGCGTTAATATAACTGGGGCAGGATAGTCTTTGATAATATCAGGATTCTGGGCAATAAAAAACAAACCATCAGCATCGATAAGCAGGGGCTTTTTTTTTGACCGGCACAAAGTTATGATTTTTTCAAAGACTTCCTTGGTATGTTGTGCCCGTCCCATACCAGGACCTGAATATATAATTAATGTCTTCTTTTAACAAAATACAGAAATCTTACCAAGCAATGCAACATGAAGTCTATCAACCCATGGGGTGATTTTTTCTATTACATTAGTATCATCTAAATATGGCAACACCATCAATTCAGGACTGTAAGACTTTATGACCGTCGCCGCATCTTTTATTGTAAACACGTAACTCAAATCTGCTCCTACTCTCAAAGCTGCAATGGAAGAGAAATAAGGAGCTCCTGTAAACTCAACACTTCCTCCAAACACGCCAATTCTCCCTGCCTTCAAAGTAGTACTAAGTAATATTGCTATTTCTAATGTAACTAAGTAATTTTAATACCTGTCCTTTATGTTTCTCATCACTTAATTTTGGTGCCAAGTTTCTTGCCATATTCGACAAAGTACTCACAGTTTCTTGTGATTCGGACATTGTGAAACAGCCCTTGGTACTGGAAAAGATATTTCGATATCTGTAGCGACAAAATTGATATATACTGTTAAATAAATATTTTTGCACGTTCAATGCCATAGATTGAGGTTAGAAACAGCGCAAGTTGCGATATTTTTTTGTTTTCCTAAAAGTTAATATACATACAAAGTAAAAAGTCTCTTCCTCTAAATTACAGTCTGAAAATATTTTATTATGCCTTTCAGTTGTTCCTATCGAGAAAAAATAACCGTTAGAATTATTACTTGAAAAATATTTTGCTTTTTATTTCAAATGTCACAAAATAAATCTATTTGAATTAAATATAAACATAGAGTAATAGTTTCTCTATGAATATAAATTTGTTCTATAAATATTTTTAGAAAACATACTTACCGTGCAAAGAAACAATGTATTTGAAAAATTAATAGTAGAATAATATTCATTTTATGGTGGGTATATAATCAACACATAAATAAGTTATAACCTACACCTGACTGACATGATTGTTTTTTTGCATCTCTGTTGTTTATTCCATTGATGGTTATTGGGTACAAGAAATAAAACGCACTCTTGATATATATAAAAGATAATCGGCTTTATTTTAAGTATGTTTGATCCGCAAACGGATATCACAGAATTTTATCTTACACAAAAACATTCGGGGGTACTTTTTGTAACATCTACAGGACTCAATCTACTTATAAATTATATACACCAATGGCACTTGCACAAAACATCTACTCAGTAATATTACACGAAACGTCAGATAGGTCCTTAAACATCACTCGCAGGTAAGATAGGAAATAAGATAATCATTAAAAGTATGTAATTAATAATCTAATAAACCAAGCGATTCGAAAGTCCATTAACAGGCAGCACTGCTGGTTTCTAATATTCGATTATAGATATATATATTTTATATAAATATTTCGTAACGATTTGATTTTGATATTTAAACGGTAACTCTATGTTCGCACAAAAGCTTCCAAATTCACATAGTTTCTTTGTATTGGTCGTCAGGTAATGATTTTTGAAATCCCTGTATATGGTAAGTAATATAAATAACCTAAGAAATATACAAAATTGCGATTTACTTAAACATACTTGCTTAATCTAGTTAAAAACTCTATCTAATAATAATTTAAGAAAAAAACCAAACTTAAATGGTAACATAAACAATAGTAATAATCATTATAAAAATGGCAACGTTCTAGTGGCTAGTTCCCAGGGAAACTTTTTTCCTTTCTAAATGAAATTAAATATGTTTAAAATCAATCTTTGGATGTCTTTGGCAAATTTTCCTTTAACAATGCATAAGTATTTATCAAAGTAAAAGAAATTAACAAAAAGGGGGAATGGATTTTTGGTTCTTTATACATAGAATAAATATGCAGCCACATGCTAATGAAATAAATAACGTCCAGATATAATATTGTGAAGAGCTTTATCCAGAACAAACCTCCGAATGCTCATCCCAAGCAGAGACCTTAAAAAGAAGAATGATGAGTGAAAACTGATTACATTAATGTTCAGGTACCTACCTGGCAATCCTTGCTACAGTACCATTGATTTCCACAACCAGCGCAGACAAATTGAGCAGGTTTCTGATTGCAACCTTGGCACTGAGGAATATCGTCACCATTCTCCGAGTTGTTGTCATCTTTTTGTCTTGAGTTGGAGTTCTCTGTGGTTTCATCGATGATCAAGCGATCTGGATGTTCTTCAGAATCATCCTCCGGCTACAATAAATATAAAGTATAAATATAGGGTAAATCTTGTATCTCATGCACTCAGAAACTCACCGAATCAGCTTTCGATCCTGATTCATATTGATTGTTTCCCACCGGGGTTATAGTAATTTCGTTCCTGGCCTAAAATAAATCGGTTTATATTATCGTGGTAGGCATAAAGACAACAAAAATACCTTGCTTCCGATTATATCCGATAGAGACATGTTGCCAGGGCTTTGAGTATTTCCCATAGGTATAGGTGTCGATGTTACCTGGCTGGAAGCTCTTTCAGGGGCGGTCAGTAATCTGGCCAGGGTCGGGCTAAAGGAGGTTTTGCTGTTTTGGTTGGTGGAGGTGTTGGTTGATGTTTTAACAGGCGTCTGAAAAATGAAAAATATATTTTTGTATATATAAAGGTGCAGTGTCTTTGAAGTAATTCTCATTAGCTTTCATTATGTTTTGTATAAAGTTATCTTACGAAGATCACGTATAGAAAAAGAAATATAGTTGGAGTTGACCAAAATAAATAAACCCTCTCTTTATATGAAGGCAGTTTGCAGAATTAAAAAACCAGACTAGGTATAGTCTGTAAAAAATATTGCTGAAGAAATCTAAAAACAATTGAAGTAAAATAGTGGCAAATCTAAAGATTGCCATGATAGTGACTTACATATTTTGTTTACTAAAAACTGGATTAAGGATAAACACGAATTTATTCTAAAATATATATTCGAAAAATATATTTTTGTATATATAAAGGTGCAGTGTCTTTGAAGTAATTCTCATTAGCTTTCATTATGTTTTGTATAAAGTTATCTTAGGAAGATCACGTCTAGCTAAAAGAAATCTAGTTGGAATTGACCAAAATAAATAAACCCTCTCTTTATATGAAGGCAGTTTGCAGAATTAAAAAACCAGACTAAGTATAGTCTGTAAAAAATATTGCTGAAGAAATTTAAAAACAATTGAAGTAAAATAGTGGCAAATGTAAAGATTGCCATGATAGTGACTTACATATTTTGTTTACTAAAAACTGGATTAAGAAGAGCTCATTAAGGAAAGAAATGTGGGACTGGAGGCTGGAAGAAACCTCCCCACTTACAACGATAATATATTTTATGTACTACTACATAAGTAAAGGTACTACGTAGGAGTAAAGTTAGATTATAGAGCTGCGTAGTCTCAATCTTAAATCTAGATTAGGGTAGATTTATAAGTGTTGTTATTGCAGAAAGTATTGAAAATAAAATCAGGACAAACCTGAAGATGAGTTATTAAAGTGCTTTGATTTAGTACTGAATAGGAGTAAAGTTATCTTTCAGAGGTGTCTATTCTTAGACAATAAAAATTTAACCAAGGATAGCTCTGTAAGAAGAATTATTGAAATATGTTAAAAGTGTTGCAATTTAAATATTTGTAAACTGGACTGAGAATGTAAACTATAAGAGATCCATCTTGATGTGATAATGATTTATTTTTCACTGATGCGCTGACATTGTGATTTGAATATCTCCGTGGGAACTTTCTAGAATATTTTCTTGTATATAATGAATGTCTAATTTGATTATGTTCAGTACCTTGGTCAGAATTCCATGAAGTAAAGAATTCGATGGTGTTATTGAACTGGTGTTGTTCACAGGATGAACAGTGACTTCCGGATAAGGAGGAGGAGGCTTCGCGTTGTTTTGTAGATGCATCTGCAGCTCGTTCTTCTCTTTCTGGGATAATTTGGCGAACTGTACCAAAATGTCCTGGTACGACGTGGTGTCTTGAGAATACGAGTCTAGCGTAGATGATCGGGAGTTTTCGCGGCTCTGGAATAGACATTGGTGTTTTTTTTGTCGGCGGTTCACTTATAATAATGTTATACTTACGCCGTTCATATTATTGAGCAAAAATCCTAACTCGCTGGCGCTTTCGTGGTCAGCGGGTTTTTGACCAGAGGCGAAAGAGCCACCTGAAAATCCCAAAAAACTGCTTTTACCGTCACTCTGAGAGTGTCTGATTCTCCTACCTCTTCGCGGTACAGCCTCCGGGTGTCTTTGTCTAAAAAACACAAAGTTTATATATTTCCATTATGAAATTTTATCAATATATATGTTTAATTGATAATAGAAAATTCGATCGCTATAGCTTTGGCAGAGCAAATTAGTAGCAAATGTCAACTGTTTTCATACATCAAATTTTCCAGGTCATCCATATTTGCATGTCAACATCTTAATTTATGGAATGAAATAAATAAAAATCCAGAAATTATTCATCTCTTAATCTTTCTGAAATTTTTAGTTTTCGTTGTAACAGGTGTGCCGGTTATTCCTTCCCGGTTTTTTTCGCCTAATTAAAACACGTTATTTACGTTGGAAACACACATTTTGCCCATCTCTCAGGCAATTCTTGGATGCTATTTCAAAAGAACGTTTCTCCTTCGAGTTAAATCTTTAATCGAGTAATTTTTTGGCGTCGTTGAAATCGGCGAAGCGCTGCTCTACAAGCGCATGTCCCATCGATGTGAAAAGGTGTTGTCGGATGGAACCAGGTTTGGAGAGTACGTCCGGTGCGATAAAACGTCCCTCCTCCTCCAAGTGATTTCAACACTTCTTTGACTGGTTTTGCTCTTTGAAACGGTACGTTGTCATGCTGCAAAACCATCTTGTCATTTCTTTGAGCATATTGTAGATGTTTTTCATCAATCTACAATATGCTCATCAATATACAGTTGATTTGTTGTCGGTAGTGATCAGTATTAACTGTTTCTTTAGGTTTTAAAAGTTCGAGTTGACCCTAGAATATGGTCTTGTCACCAAAGCGATTTGGCCTTGCAGTGGATGGCGAACCAGATGATTTTTTTCGATTGGATTTTTCCTAGAAATGATATTATTTTATACTTTTAAAGCAGTATTTCATGTGACATCCATCTACCGATCTTGTATATCTTTCCCATCGCTTGTAATCATCCACAAATTGCGCCTTGGCTCACATTCAACTTGCCTGCCAATTGTTTTTGAGCTTGTGTTAGGTCTTCATCCAATAACTCATGAAATGTTGCCTCTTTCTCAAGCATTTTGGGCTTTTGCCTTGAACGTTGAAATGACTGCATTTGGGTTGTCGAAACCACGTTTCTCATTTTCTTATGACTGGAGCATGCTCACCGTGAATCTCTATCAGCAAACGATGATTTTCAGCGGCTTTTTTCTTTTCATGAAACAAGACAAGTTATACGTGCTGCAAATGTACGTGTTCAGACACAAAGCTAGATATTTTCCGAAAAAATCTAAATCCATAACGTTGTTATTTTGGTAACTTGTGTAGTTTTGAGGTTAACGTCGGTAGAATAAAATGACATAAGTATCAAATTATATATAATCTACCCAAAGTTGCTGTGAATATACGTTATCAATAGGTTTAACGTATTGCCTATCGCAATTTGTAAATTCGTTTTAGAAGCAGACAATATTTTCCTTCTCATTTTATTTTAGTTAAAACGAGATATAATGCTGTCTGATTCGTTCGAACACGTAAACGAACCAGCTTGTCAAAGTCGTCCGGTTGTCAAACGTATGCAAAATTCTTCAAAACAATACTGATAAGAGGTTATAAACCGACAAACGTTGTCGTAACGCTTTGCTTGTTTTGATAAATTTCAAATCGTTGCTTATGCTACGTGCTTACTTATGACTAGTGAACATTTTTACAAAAGTTGGAAAGTAATTACCGTCACACCTGGTATTACTAAATAACTAAATATATATACCGTTCAATTTAACATAAAATTCTCTACAATCCCTATAATTTTTATTAATCTATGATAGTTTAACAGGAACTAAGGAAGAGAGCTTTTTTCCAATTAAATTGGTTCTGTTCAAGACTAATTAGTATCCTGTATATAATTAAGTGCATAATAAAGATCTAAGGCATTCCATTAATTAATATATTGTCTTGACATTATTTTAGCAGTAAATCCATAAATATATACCTTGGAGTGTTTCAAAATTGGATATATTGAAAAAATAGTTGTGATCTAGATATAATTAAAAAATATGCAACCAATGTTATGCAACTATAAATTATTTTTTTAATTTCGTTTTACAACGTTGCCAGATTATGATTTTAATAATTAACGAAACTGATTATAATAAATGTTTTTATTCTGCATAAACACGTACAGTTCGCACAAACTGGCAACTGGCACCGGTAGACTAAAATATAAACTAAACATTTTTTATTGTGTCCGCATTTTTTATATTTTTCTGGTCAGCTTCTGTTATTTTTGTGTTAATTCTTGTGTAATGTTAATTATAGTTTACATATTTAGTCATAGAACGATTTGGAAAATGGTTGTGGCATATTTTGGAAACGAAATAAACCGTGAAAGTATTGATATTTACCTGTGATCCGCAATAATCGCCTGGACATCGCGTGTAGGCCTCTGCTTTTGCCTGAAATCGAGGGCCGAGTGCAGATCGAATTGAGACTGTTTGGTGGTGTGCAGCAGGTTCTTCTGCTTGGATCTCTCAACGTTGACTGTTTTGACGGAGTTCGGTTTTTGATTGCATTTTAAGACGCTGAGTTGTCCTGTAAAACCATTAATCGTTAATCGACGTGATATTGGTGGCTAGGGTTTCGATGACTGACCGTTGACTTCTGGCTGGAGATCGTTGATATCGGTGTCGCCGATAAATAGCGTGTTCTTTTTTCTTTGAAGGCGTATAAGTAGTTCTTCTTTGAGCTTTCTGGTGTGGAGTATCTGGTTCCATTCCCTTTCCTGTTGAATAATGATTAGTTTTAGCACGTGTAGAGGCATCAGTACTTATTAATTCCTAGAGTCCTAGAGTTATTTGGCAAAAGTTTTAATATTATGTTCGAAATCAATACTTGTTTAGTTACTTTTAAGTTTTAGTTACAGTAACAACAGAATATCTTTGTGTTATAACAGCTCTGCCTTCAAATTCTCAAGTAATTTCTGATCAACATGCCTTTGTTTTCTTTTCTATTAATAAGATCTTATACTAGATATGCTTAGTATAATCTTAATTTTCAAATTATTTTATTACTACTGCTCTGTTGGCGAGTACCGGATTAAGACATCAGTATGTATTTCCCAAATCGAAATAAAATTAATCTACTTCAGCTAAAGTTAAGAATACACTTATACACTAAACAAGTTCGTTTAACCAATTTAATCTTGTGTAATTTGGTTCTACGTTGCTGTGATTTAGCAACCTTATTTTATGTTTTAAGGCGAAATCTTGGATCACTTTTGATTGATCACACACATTTGATTCCGAGGTCATCGTGCAACTCTTTGTATAACTTTGTTGTTTTGAGTGGGTTGGATTACTAGTTAGTTTGATGTTTTAGTGATTATTTCTGTGATTTTAGGTCAAGTTGAGAGTATCTTCCGACTAACCAGTACAGTTGCTTGACTTTGAGTTTGATCTGCTCTGCTTTTTGTCTATCATGATGCTTAAAATTTAACCTACCATCAAGATATATTCCGAGATATTTAGGTGATTTTGCTTGAGGAATCGGAACGCTGCAACGCAAAATTAACATGGACGGATTTGGAGCTATTAAGCTGTATTTTCCAGTCTCTAGCTAATTTGTAGATTTTGTTGACTGCTACTTGTACTTTTTCTACAGCCTTAGACAGAGATATATATTTTGTCATTATAACTGTGCCGTCGGCTAATATTCCAAGTACTCTTTCTTTTGTTATTTGGATATCAGCAGTATACAGCAGATATAGGAGTGGTCCTTAGACACTATCCTGTGGAAACTAATATTTAAACGTGTTAAAAATTTTGTAATAATACGAGATTTCCAGTTTGGTTTTCGAAATTAACATTCAATAATCGATCAAGTGCACAAAGTAACTGCGGCTATTGAAAAAGCGTTTGAGGAAAAGAAATACTGCCCTGAAATATTCTTGGATGTCTCATAAGCTTTTCATCGGGTTTGGCATTTAGGATTAATCTGTAAGATGAGCAAATTGTTACCGTGTAACTATTGTC
Source organism: Rhynchophorus ferrugineus (assembly GCF_030347505.1). Taxonomy (NCBI): domain Eukaryota; kingdom Metazoa; phylum Arthropoda; class Insecta; order Coleoptera; family Curculionidae; genus Rhynchophorus; species Rhynchophorus ferrugineus. The sequence goes on along the minus strand of NW_027472585.1, from coordinate 19,141,749 downwards.
AATTCCTAGAGTCATATCTTTTCGGAAGAAAACTTAGAGAATCGCACGATATGGCGTTCTCGACATTTCAAACTATTTCGGCTGGAGTTCCACAAGGTAGTGTCTTAGGACCTCCCCTATATCTGCTCTACACTGCTGATTCCAACCACAAAAGAAACACTACTTGGAACCTTTGCTGACGACACAATTATTATGGCAAACGACATATCTGTGTCTAGGGCAGTAGAAAAAGTACAAGTGGCAGTCAACAAAATCTGCAAATGGATGAAAGATTGGAAAATTCAACTTAATAGCTCCAAATCTGTTGACGTTAATTTTGCATTGCGGTGAAATAATAAAAACTTAATTATATCACTCAATGGTTGCCCGGTTTCTCAAGCAGAATCAGCTAAATACCTCAGAATCCATCTTAACGGTAGTTTAAATCGGAAACATCATTTTAGACAAGAAGTAAAACACATTAGAACCAAAATAAAACAACTATACTGGTTAGTTGGAAGATATTCTCAACTTGATCTAAAATCAAAGAGTTTGATTTATAAGACAATCATAAAGCCAATTTGGACGTATGGGGTGCAAGTATGGGGTTGCACTAAAAATTAAAATCAACTAGTCATCCAACGGTGTCAAAACAAGGTTATTCGATTGATTACCAATGCTTATCGCCACGTAACCAACAAAGAACTGCACGATGACCCTGAAATCAAATGTATTTGCAAAGTTATCCAAGTTAGCCTTGAAACACGAAAGAAGATTACTAAATCATATTAACGTGTAAGCAGTACAACTGCTGGAAAGCGCGCGGGATGTCAGGAGATTGAAGCGAACCAAACCATATGAGCTTATATAAAGTGTATATATTTAGTGTAAACTATAGCTATAAGTTATTATAATTTTATAACTGAGGAATACATATTGATGTATTTTTTCGCACTCGTCTTGCTTGTGCATTAATCCAAGTACAAATGAAATGTAGTAATAAATTAATTTATAATTAAGATTGTACTAAATATATGTAATAAAGATGTTATAAAAAAAATGTTGCAACAGTAGTGTTTCTTGAAGTCGGTAGCCAAAGATCAGTGTATTCGTCACCCTTGTGACAATAAGATGTCTGTAATAAAGATGTTATAAAAAAATTTTGATTGGATTGCTTATGCACCTTCATTTTTATTTCGATTTAGATTTAAGATACCCTTGTGTTGCATAAGATGCTCTTTGTTTCACTATTTTAGTAAACAACAATTATAGTTCATGATATTGTTTTTTATTGCAAAAAACTTAACAGTAACTAAAACAGTATCGTTGGAATAATTTACAAAAAAGTTGGGCAGCCTTGTTTTAGACTATAGGCCGAGAAACAAGATCTGGCATATAATTGGCCCATTGAGCAAATGCGCATTTATATAAAACGAATAAAATTCCAATATTTGATTGCGTATGAGAGTTTGATTGTTTATAAAGGAATATTTCACTGATATTAGGAAACTGAAGCTGTAGATTTACATAATTTCCTGAGTCAGATTCAACCCTGAAGTTTTTAATGTGACAGATGGCATGGAATGCTGCTTATCCAGTGTGACCACGAGATTATGGCTTGAATTTGTAATAATTTGTTATCAGCATTCAGTTAATCTCGGTAATTTTCGGTTCGATTCGCGTTCTTTCTTATTTAACAGAAATAACATATCTTCCCGATATTTTGAAGTGATAAAAACTAAAGTTGTCATGTTGATATTCAAATGTTAGTCAAATGTTATGTTAAAGTTGTCTAATATAAAGCAGTATATCATAAGATTGACACAACCTTGAAATATTAGTGATTCTCTTAACTTTTTAAAATCGTTTTCGAGTTTTGTTAATAATAAAGCAAACTGAACTATTATAGGAGATAATTATATTGTAATTGTTGCGGTTGAGTTCGAGTATTGAAAGAAACAACAATTCTTCTTATTAAAAACAGTCAAGTTTTTCGACAGATGTTGTAAAATCTATGAAATTAATGAATAACCTGTTAAAGTGAATATATAAAAATTGGGTAAAAGTGGGTAAAAATATATAATGTTATGCATAAAATATAAGGTTCTTTTCTTTCACAATAAATGTTTTTTTAACGGATTTAACTAAATGTACTTCCAGTATTTTAAAATATTAAATTTGTATGAATAAAATTTAAAAGTTACATTTATTCTAAACAATATATTCTCGATATCTACATACAAGTCATATGAAACGGCAACAGTGTAAAATTGAATTTGAATGTTATGAGCCGCTATTAAAAACCGTATGTCACAAATGGTAAGTAGATTCTTATTATGTCCTATCAAAATGCACTTTTTCAAATTCATAACAGCCAATGTGGAAATACTGAAGTAGAAATGAGAACACTGATATATAAATAAAATCTCAAAAAAACGGATATAACCTATTTGTATTTTCGATATTTTATTAATTATAATTTTTTAATAATTAATGAATTATTTATAGGTTATGCTTATTCTAAACAATATATTCTTGAAATTTACATACAATTAATAAAAACCGTAATCTTTTGACATTGAATTTGGATGTTTTGAGCTGTTATTAAAATTCGTATATCATAAATGGTGATACGTAGACTCTGGTAAATTCATTGCCATTTTAATACCACTTTTGAAAATTATATAGCTAATATGCTGATGCTGAACAAATTAAATTATTGATAAATAAATAAATATTCAATTCTGTTAAAATTATTTGCACTTTTAATTGGTTATATTTAATTTAAACGATATATTCTTGAAATCCAGATACAATTGCGAAACTGAATTTGAATATTTTGAACCGTCATTAATGCTCATATATTATCAATGGTAATACGTAGTCTCTTGTAGACTTCTTGCTTCTTGTTCATTTGTTTCAAGTGACACAGATAAAGAATGTTGAAGAAGTGACAAAATGGTAAAATTGTGGGAAATGACAGATTCTCAATAAATACTTGTTCAAGTGAAATTAATTCCTGATTATAAAAAGGAGTGTTATTTCCTTGGCATGAATTTTTGTAGAACATCTTTGGTTATATTTGTTTATTTTTTAAAATATTTGTGACTAATTTTAACGATTTTTTAAATACAATTTACGGTATTAATGATTTTTTCAATATATATTGTAGAATCTCCTTTTTACCAACTAGTACCGACTGGCGAGTGATCTAGAAATTATCCCAAAATATATCCGGTTTTACCCAGCTAGGTTACTGGCGTGACTGGGATCATTTTCCTTGTTGAATTTTACACTCTTGTCTAAGGACAAACACAACTGTTAAATAATCACAAATATTATATTTACGACTATGCCTCAGCATGATTTAAACACGTGAATATCGCAAAAAAATCCATAAAATGATTTTAAATGACCGTAAATTGAAATTGAATGAAATAGCAGACACTCTAAAGATATCAATTGAACGTGTACATCATATCATTCACGAAAATTTGGGTATGAGAAAGCTCTGTGCAAAGTGGGTGCCGCGTGAGCTCATTTTTGTCCAAAAACAACGACGAGTTGATGATTCGGAGCAGTGTTTGAAGATGATCAAGCGTAATAAACCCGAGATTTGCATCGATATGTGACAATGGATGAAACATGGCTTCATCATTTCACTCCGAAGTCCAATGGACAGTCATCCGCGTTAACTGCACACGATGAACCCGCTCCAAAGCGTGGAAAACGCAACAGTTGGCTGGCAAGATTATGGCGTCTGTATTTTGTATCAATCATTTTGTATCAATATTGTGTATCAACAGCGACTATTACATAGCGTTATTGGACCGTTTGAGGGAGGAAATCGCCGAGAAACGGCCGCATTTGAAGAAAAAGAAAGTGCTGCTTCACCAAGACAATGCACCGTGTCACAAGTCCGTTAAAATGACAAAAATCCATGAATTAGGCCACCGTATTCTCTAGATCTGAGCCCCAGCGACTATTTCCTGTTCTCAGATCTTAAAAGAATGCTCGCTGGGAAGAAATTTTCGTCGAATGAATAGATGATCGCCGAACCTAAGGCCTATTTGGACAAAGGACAAATCGTACTAAAAAATGGTGTCCAAAAGTTGGAGGGCCGCTATCATCAAGGTATCACCCTTGAAGGGAATTATGTTGAATAAAAAAACAACTAATTTTGCCAAAAAAATGTTTTTTACTATGGTAGGCCGGGTTATTTTCAAGTGACCTGTTGGAATTGACTCTGATTAATTTCAGGTTGCATTAGTAAATGCAATTCTTAACAAAGCATTAACCGAATATTGTAGGTAATAAATACGTTAATTTGTGTATAAAGAGTTAAAATGAATATTGCATAAGAGTATTAACAGTTATAAAATAGTTTCATAGAATTTTAATTGGGACATAAGACAACCTAAAGATGAGCTATATGCAAGGGCGAGATCGAAGAGTGAAATAAATAAGCAAAGAACAATACAATTTTATTTAAAAATTTAGATAAAGAAATTATTCTTATAATCCATCATACTTATGATACTTTGTTGGGTTCAGTGGCATAGTAATTCACATTTATTAATACTTTGTTGATTATTAAGAGTTAATGGAAATTAGATTTAATTAAATGCAATTTAAAAAATGTTAGTGAGTTAGACATTTCTTATTCTAATTAATGGTGTGTATTCTCCTCTTATCGTCCTGTAAGCCTGTTACCTGTGATCTCTAAACTATTCGAAAAACTATATATAGAGACTTAATAGTCGTAGAGGAGTGACATATTATTCCAAACCATCAATTTGGCATCCGTAATAAACACAATAGAACAAATACATAGATTAGTCAACCAAATTAACAAAAACTTAAACGATAAAAAATATTGCTCCACTACATTTCTGGATATTTCTAAGGCCTTCGACAATGTGTGGCATACTGGAGTGCATGTTAAATTGAAAAATATTTTGCCCCATACGCAATTTTAATTGCTGAAATCATACCTCACAGACAGACATTTTATTGTCAAATAGGGTGACGAATACACTGACCTTCACACAATATATTCGGGTGTTCCGCAGGGCAGTATCTTTGGCTACCGACCACAAGAAACACTACTGTTACAACAGTAGTTTTTTTTGATAACATCTTTGTTAGATATGTTTAGTACAATCTTAATTATAAATTAATTTAGTACTACATTTCATTTGTATATTACTTGAATTAATTTACAAGCAAGACGAGTGCGAGATAAGTTCGTATGGTTTGGTTCGCTTCAATCTTCTGACATCCTGCGCGTTGTCCAGTAATTGTATTGTTTCCACGTTAGTATGATTTAGTAATCTTGTTTCGTATTTAAGGCGAAATCTTGGATAATTTCGTAAATTCACTTGATTTCCATGTTTCCAGGTCATCGTGCAGTTCTGCGTTCGTTACGTAGCGATAGGCATTGGTAATTAATCGAAAAATTTTATCTTGACAGCGTTGGATGGCTACTTCATCTTAACAAAATCGAATTGTGGTTGAAAACGTGGCGTATCAAAGCAAATGAGACAAAATCTTCCCATGTGACATTCACCCTTTGTAAAAGAACATGTCCCTCAGTAAAATTGAATAACCACGAATTTCCGCAAGCAGACAACGTTAAATATCTGGGAATGCATTTTGATCGATGTTTGACATGGAGAAAACATATGGTGACAAAAGGCAAATAGCTTGGGGTTAAACTAAACCAAATATACTGGCTGATAGGGCGTAAATCTAAATTATCATTAGGTAACAAGGTTTTGCTGTATAAGTCAATAATAATAATAATTAGGCCCATTTGGACCTATGGTATTGAACAGTGACGTGCTACTAGCAAATTTAACATATATATCCTCCAGAGGTTCATATTACGTATCCAGCAAACTGATTCACCGCGATATCTCCTTAAAACCCATAACGAGTGTGATTCGAAGTGTTAGTACGAAGTACTCTGAAGGACTATTAGTGCATCCCAATGCACTCGCCAAACAGTTAAATGTGCACGATGGCAGTGTAGTGTATGGGCTCAAACGCAAACTACCATACGAATTAATTAATAGACACATAAAGTGAGATTTAATAATCTCTAGAATAAGTTCGGATAGTATCTAGAATAAGATTTAGATTATAAGTTGTACAGCAGATCACTTACTGAAGTGATCTTCTACATGTTAGAATGGTTATATTATATAACGGAAATCATATAATAATACTTATTGCTCATGGGCAGATTGTTGACGTTCTGAGAGATTAATTTAAAAAAATGTTGTATATCAAATACATTTCTGATCTTACATTGAAAATACTGTGGAAACAACACATTCATTATGAGAGCAATATCAGCAGTTAATTAAAATCTTACCTAAACGTTGGTATACTCTACATAAAATTTGTACTCACCTTCTCCTTGGCTAACTCGCTGAGGGTTTTGATTTCTGCTAGGAGGTGTTCGCTAACGGCTTGAATCTGCTCCGGTGTGTTGCACTCCGACAATTCGCAGAACTCATTAATTATCTTGTCCCTCGAATGGAAATTCTCCTGAATATCCGTCTTCAGCTTCTTGATTGCCAATTCCTCATTGTCTAGCTTCCGTTTGTTGTTCTCCGTGGAACTGTTACTGAACGATTACCGTTAATTAAGAGATGAATTAGTGCATGATTTCTAAATTGTTGTGTTTTTAGTTAAATGTTTGGTACTTAAGAAATGTTAATAAAAGGTTTTTTTAGAATTTTAGGACTTTTACTTGAAATAAGACTTATATAACGAGCCGAGGAAATGGTAATTACGAGTTGTTTCATATTTTTCAAAAGAAATTGATTTATATATCTCTTGATACTCCCAACTTGATCTAAAATCAAATACATTTTTTATCAGTCTGTTATAATGCCTGTATGGATTTATGGAGTTTAAATATGGGGTTGCAATAAAACATCAAGCAGCTTGTAATCCAACGATGCCAAAGCAAAATTTATCGATTAATTATTAATACTTATCGGTACGTAACCAACGAAGAACTATACGATGGCCTTGAAAATAGATGGATATATGAAGTTATCGAAGATTTTGCCTTAAAACATGAAATAGGAATCTACGGGACCAAACAACCAAACCAAAACATATGAACTTGTTTAGTGTCCAAGTGATTAATCTTAATTTTAGCTTAAGTAGTCTGATTTAATTTTAATTTGGGAAATACATACCTACAATCGCCCAGTTTGTATATCGAATCAAGTACAACTGAACAATAATAACAAATTAACTTTCTAAATTGAGATTGTATTAAGTGTATCCAATGTACCGAAAAAAAAAATTTAAAAAGAAGTTTTCCCTTGAAGAAGTATCCGGCCGTCTTTAAAAAATGAGTTGATAATACTAAACATCCCAAATTTACTGGTTGTAGACTGGAGAGATTTTTGATCGTTACTGCGTGTTTTGTTGTTGTAAGCTGGGGTATGTTCATTCATATTAATAATCATTCAAATATTAATTTTTTAGTTTCACTTTCCGAAAGAAACTACACAAACAGGAGATATTTTTTTCCTTGGATCAACTATTTGATGGTCGCAACTCCACTAAAAATAAATTTTAATGCTCAAGTAAAAATGAATTTATTAAAGTGTCATTAATTTAAAATTTAATAATACTTTTTGGGGGTTGCGTTCCTTCAAAGAAAAAATATTTTGAGTAGTATCCGAATAAATATATTGGTCTAGTATCCAGATCTATTAGACACATACATTATATTATAGATAGATTTATTTTTCCTGAATATATTTTTATAGAATTTTATTTAATATATTTTTTTCAGAATTAAATTAGGTTTTATTAAAATTCCATTGATCAATGAAACGTTTTTTTATAACATCTTTATTAGATACGCTTAGTACAATCTTAATTTATAATTAGTTTATTACTACTTTTCCTATGTACTTGGATTAATTCACAAGCAAGACGAGTGCGAGAAAATACATCAATATATATTCCTTAATTATAAAATTATAATTATTTATTAATTATAATAACTTATAGCTATAGCTTACACTAAATGTATACACTTTATACAAGTTTGTATGGTTTTGTTCGCTTCAATCTCCCGACATCCTGCGTGCTGTCCAGCAGTTGTATTGCTTCCACGTTAGTATGATTTAGTAATCCTCTTTAGTAAATCTTGGATAACTTCGCAAATGCATTTGATTTTCAGGTCAACGTGCAGTTCTTCGTTGGTTACATAGCGATAGGCATTGGTAGTCAATCGAAGAACCTTGTTTTGACAGCGTTGTATGACTAGTTGATTTGAATTTTTAGTGCAACCCCATAGGTCCAAATTGGCTTTATAATTGTGTCATAGATCAACCTCTTTGATTTTAGATCAAGTTGAGAGTATCTTCCGACTAACCAGTATAGTTGTTTTATTTTGGTTCTAATGTGTTTTGTTTTTTGTCTAACGTAATGTTTCCAATTTAATCTACCGTCAAGATGGATTCCAAGGTATTTAGCTGATTCTGCTTGAGGAATCGGGCATCCATTGGGTGATATAATTAAGTTTTTATTATTTCGCCTCAATGCAAAATTAACGTGGCCAGATTTGGAGCTATTAAGTTGAATTTTCCAATTTTTCGTCCATTTGTAGATTTTGTTGACTGCACTTTTTCTATTGTCCTAGGCAGAGATACATCTTTTGCCATAATAATTGTGTCGTCAGCAAAGGTTCTAAGTAGTGTTTCTTTTGTTGTTGGAATGTCAGCAGTGTAGAGCAGATAATAAAACGTGACGTTCAAATAAAATGTCTTCACAGCAAAATGTTTCCCTTACAGGAGCCTATAGTGGAGATTTAAAGTGACCAATCAAATTCCTTGAATGGGCGATTATAACCTCCTCTAGATATTGGACGTAACGAAACTTTTCTCTAGGGACCTTTATAGAGTCTTCTTTCTAATGCTCTATGATCTAATGTAAGATTTAGTTAATAAAATAATTTTTAAAAACTATTCAATGGCCGAACCAAACCATAATTCCGTCTCTGTAGAACTTTTGATATTTCTGGACGAGAAATTTAATTAATTGCTTTCCGTAAGCCTCTTCTGAAGCCAGCTTTACGTTATTGTCAGAGTTTTGTAGAGACCGAAACATATGGGAGTCTGCGGATATATCAAAACTTCTTAACCAAAGGTCTGTATGGGCTTTTTTGTCATGATGAAAAATAAGGTTTTTTATTTTTATGTTTCAACTGTTGCCAGTACAGAGTTGAATGGTTTCCAAACCTCCCAAACACTAAGCCTCATCATCTTTAGCGTCAATGCGGGCTTCGTACCCTTTTGTGAGCATTGATCAGGGAAAAGTTCGTATTTAACATTGAAATTTTTGGAGTGAAAAGGATCAAAACAATTTTGGCTTTCATTTAAGGACGCCATCTATACCATAGACTGTACGTCAACATAAACACCATACAATTTTTGATGAAGCTGCTCAGCATTTTGTCCTTTTCGGGAGTAAAAGTGTTTAATAGGAGTAAAGAACTTGAAATTATCTTCTGGAATCTCAATTTTCAATCAGTTGAGGGATATCCAATTCATTAAGCACAATCAGCGAAATACCTTGACATCTCTCAGATCACGTGTTGACTTGAGATAAAAGAGATTGGTTTATCAGTCAATTATAGAGCCAATGCTTATCGCTACATAACCAATGAAGAACTGCATGATGACCTCGAAGTTGAATGGATCTACGAAGTTATCCAAGATTTTGCATTAAAACATGAGAGAAGGTTGTTAAATCACACAAAGTGGAAGCACTCGAGTTACTGGACTCTGCCCAGGAAATCACAAGATTGTAGCGAACTTGTATTGTTACTGTGATTAGTAAACTGCTACTCTTTCTTTTTCTTAACTAGTCTAATTTAATATTGATTTGCTTTTTCTTGTGTGTTGATGTAAGTACAACAGAACAATATTAATATATGTTAATTCACAAATTAGGATTGTACTAAGCATATCTAATGTTTAGATATTGTGATGATGATGCGTTTCTAGGCACCAGACGTCAAAACCCATATCACCCCATTTTAATATCACCAATTAATTGAAGTGCTCCGATAGAATCGATCCAAGGCTACCGTGCATTCGATATAAACTTCGTGTAATGTTTTGTGTTGGAGCAAGGTCTCTAAGTGAATTTGTAAATAAAAATCGAAAAGAAAAAAGCGAATATTCAAAACAATAACCAGCGAAGGTTGGACTTGGACCTTGACATATTTTTAGATGCTTTACAGTTTAAAGCGATTGTTTGAGTTGGTCTAGTACAGTTTCTAGTTACCGTAACGATAACGATGTACTGTTTTTCTGTACGTTTAATTTTTATAATTCACTATTGCTATGGCAAAGTGACCACAATTTGTCGTCGAGTCAAGTCGTCGTTGTGTTTGGGAAAATTTTGGTATACACAAATAAGAATTAAATCATTTTAATATCTACGCTGAGTTTTGACTTGATTTGACTGTAATTTGGTTTGATTAACCAAGAAATTGACCAATATTCCCCCTATTTATGCAAATTGACCTTTCAGAGTTGATGAGTTGAGTATCAAAGATGTCTCACAACAAGGGAATAGTCATCAATAGCAGTTCCAGATTTATAATAGAAATTATCAAATAATTATTGTGACTGGTGATGAAGATTTGATATTTGTGTGTTATGAGCTGCATAAGTCGACTTATGATGTCACTGCTGATGTTTTCCGATGAAATTGATTAGATTGACTGACATATTGTTGCAAAAATGACTACATAGAAGCAAGGTCACATCCTCTTGCATAACAATGTTCGGCTACATGTAGCAAGAGTTGTGAAAGATACGCAGCTTCAATGGGAAGTTTTGTTGCATCTAGTATACACAACAGCCATAGAACCTCCAGATCACCACTTGCTCAGATAGATGCTGCATGGCTTGGCTGGTAGAGGGTCTTCAAATACTAAATAAATGCGAACATGGATTGATTATTGGACCGCTACTAAATCAACATCGTTATTTCGACATGCAATTTTAGAAAATGATGCAAATTTCTCAATAGATGCCTTAATATAATTTAGGCTGCAGATATTTCAGAAGTGTTTTTCTCTTGAACTATTTTTTGTTTGTACTAGATTTAGAGAAACATTTTTTGGAAAAAATGTTTACTGTCCTGAAATACAGAAAAAGTAAAAAAGATAAAAAATGCGTTTTTGCAAATAGCCCTCATTTAACATCGTCATCAACATTCCTTTATTAGAGCTTTTCTTTAAATGAATAAAATAACTGGCATCATGTTGGTGAGGACGAACAATTTTTTCTGTAACATTTGTCTGTAATTTGGTCTTCAATGACCTTGTCATCTGTACATTGTTAATATCTGACGAACATATTAAAAATGTTATTAAAGTGTATTTAAAACCATTGCTTAGTTCTATTTTTTTCTAATTGCTTTGGTAAGTTGATCATCATTTCTCGCTCGTGCAGATTAACATTTCAGAGTTGAAACTGTTGATTATCAATGGAATCTCAAAACAAGGAACTAGCCATCAATGACATCTCGAGAGATGTCGTTCAATTGGTTAAAGAAATATGGCATTATAAAATAGGAAATAAAATTGGCATTGACAGTTTATTTTATCTTCAAACACCCTTTAATCAACACACACAACACACAAAATTTGTTTTTTTTATTCAACATAATTCCCTTCAAGGGTGATACACTGATTATAGCGCCCCTCAAACTTTTCGATACCATTTTTGTAGTACGATTTGTCGTTTGCTTCAAAATAGGCCTCAGTTTCGGCGATATCCTCTTTATTCGACGAATATTTTTTCCCAGCGAGCATTCTTTTGAGATCTGAGAACAGGAAATAGTCACTGGGGAGCAGATCTGGAGAATACGATGGATGAGGAAGCAATTTGAAGGCCAATTCATGGATTTTTGCCATTGTTTTTACTGACTCAAACGGTCCAATGTTATGTAATAGTCGTTGTTGATGGTCCTTCCTTTTCCAAGGTAGTCAATGAAAATTATTCCATGCGCATCCCAAAATACAGACGCCATAACCTTGCCATTAGGATGACTGTCGATTGGACTTCGGAGTGAAATGATGGAGCCATGCTTCCTCTATTGTTACATATCGATGCAAAAACTCGGATCTATTACGCTTGATCATTCTCAAACACTGCTCCGAATTGTTTTTGGTCAAAAGTGAGCTCGCGCGGCACCCACTTTGAACATAGCTTTCTCATACCCAAATATTCGTGAATGAATATCCGTGATATGATGTACACGTTCAGTTGATATCTTTAGAGTGTCTGATATTTCATTCAATTTCAATTTACGGTCATTCAAAATCATTTTGTAGATTTTTTTAATGTTTTCGTCGGTAACAACCTCTTTTGGGCGTCCACTGAGTTCACCGTCTTCGGTGCTCATTTCACCACGTCTAAACTTAGCATACCAATCCTTGATGGTTCATTTTCCCGGGGCAGTATTCGGAAACTCGGCATCAAGTCAAGTTTTTGCTTCAACTGTATTTTTCTCTTTCAAAAAGCAATATTTTATCAACGCTCAAAATTCCTTTTTATCAATTTTTTTAGCATTAACAGAAGTTGCTTCACTCAAAATGCTATAATTCACAAACTAATGATTCGATAGCTGTCAAATTTATACACGCATCTTTTGAGGGTTAGGGCTAATTAAAAAACATGTGTCAGACCGGGGACTTTTCAATTACCTGTTATATCTTGAACATGAAAAAATATTTCAAACATTTGCTGGAGTTTCTAATAAAAATTGTTTGACTATGTTTCATATTTTCCACCAAAATTTGTTTCAAAGAAAGCAATGAGATTCATCTTGAAAATACTGTCAATATTTACCATGTCTGTCAATATCACCAATTGGACAAAGAAATAACGCACCAACTTCATCGTTACTAGCTGCATCGTCATGGTTGAAGATCTTTTCTCAGATCAAGGTTGACAAGACGTACATTTGATTTAGAGATTGTGGTTAATATGAAAATGATGATGTCGGTTAATATGTTAATTACAACAAGAATTGTTCTAAAAGACTGAACATGTTTTAAAAGAAGCATCAAATACAATATATCTAATATTCACTCAATTGTTATTGAATATTCTACAAAAAAGTGACATCTACCGTTGAAGTAATATGCCTAATCAGCCATGTTGCAGTAGCTTTTGTTTCTCTAAGATGGTGAGTGTGGAAGAGAAGTAATACAATCAGGACTAAAACCCCCTGTTTAAAAAGCTTGAAGCGAAAGAAGATGCGATAATCAGAGCACAGTTGAGGAACAAATTCAGAAATGCATATTGCAATGGTTTCAATATGTTTGTCAAATGAAACGCGAAGGAATTCCTCACAGATTTCTATGGCGAATTCTAGAGACATTCTTCCCAAGTGCCCGCTTTGAATTGATGATGATGAATATTCTAATCTATCAAATAAAAAATCGTATTTTAACCATCAACTATTTGCATATGGTCTGATTTGCTATGTCGGGATTTCTGCCTATATATCAAAATTCCTTGTCAGTATCAAAGAAATTGCTAGGTATAAAATACCCGTTTGATATGTTTGTAGTCTGCGTAAGGAGTATCAAGGGATAATAAATGAATTTTATGGAATAACAAGTACAAATAAACAAAAGCTAGAATAGTTACCTATTTTCCTCCTGTTTGTCTTCGACCTTCAATTCCTTGTCCTCCTTCTCTTCTTTGACGGTGACGCTATCGCCATCGGCAAACTCCTTGGTACCTACGCCATTCTCCGAAGGATCCTCCTTCTTGACGGTTTCCTCTTTCGACTCAGCATCGTCGAAACCATCCGCCTGTCGCTGCTCCGCGTGGCCCGGTGAAGAAGGCTGATTCGCGTTGCAGCCCTCCCTCACATTCTCCATGATCTGCATCTTGTTCAAACTGAAAGCCGGAGATCAGATTAGCATGTGGAGAAGCGGTTTATATTATTTTTAAGTGTAATTGTAGAAATTAGGTAAGAATTTATCTGTGTTTATACAATTTTATCGTTATCACTGGCGTTTATAATGGGATACGAGATCTAGCGACTGACCTAGTTAAAATATCAGCTTGTTTGGTGCTCATCTCTCGGCGTGTCTATTTTTTTGTTTGTCGAAATCCGAGTTAATAAATTTGTCGTTTGGAATGGAGAAACTAAGTTTCTTTGTTTGTCCAAGCTGTTGACATTTTTGTTTTAGTTTTAAGTTGATATATTTTTGTTTGTGGTACTTTCGTGATTGTTTTAAATTATATCTCATTATAAATAACCTGTTCAATGTGCTAATTTCACAGTGTCTTATAAAAGATGAATTAGGTAATATATCTCATTGTTCCTCCCATCAGTTTATTCTCTGCAAAATGGTTGTCTATTTCAGTATATTGTATTCAGTTAAGGAGTAAATAACAATATACTTTTTATTGTATTAAATAATTTAATACATACATTATACATTAAATTACATCATTACTTAGTTTTGATGAAAACTTTGAATCTTAGAATTATTCTAAGAAATGCAAGTTTTTCATTATAAAATGTTGAGAAATATTGTGGATGAAAATGCAAATATACTCACCAGGTGAAAGACTTTATGTTGTTATACCGAAGAATAGCAAGTTTTGGATAACACCGGGCTAGGATATAGACTCAAGAGAATCAAACTATTTCATCTTTTGAGGTATAGTAAAGTGTATTATAGCAGAAAAAGAATAGCAAAATGTTAAAGGAAACGTTTTTACTGTACAGACTAAATACGGACCGGAAATGATTAGTAACAACGTATTGACAAATATATTTTAAAAATCTGCTAAAAAATATCGTTAAAATCATATACCATTAAATCTCAGATATTATCTACCATTAAATCTGACATGATATCTTTACTTTTTTTTATAAAATTTTATAAAAATTGTTTTGATACTGACCTATATTATAGTGCATTACGGGTTTTAACGAGTATGGAGCTGGTATTTAAGAAAATTAAAATTTATGATTAATTCTGTTCCATAATAATTGTAAAACCTTCTTTTCAGAGTCTTGAAACTGACGTCTTCAATGCATTCAACATGGAAATAATAGAAAATATTCAAAAATAACTAATTTGAAGTTCAGATCGATCGATTGGTTTTCGAAATTACCATTCAACAATCCACCAAGTGCACAGAGTAACTGCGACTATTGAAAGAGCGTTTGAGGAAAAAAATACTGCCCTGCAATATTCCTGGATGTCTCACAGGCTTTTGATCGGGTTTGGCATTTGGGCTTAATCTGTAAGATGAGCAAATTGTTGCCGCGTAACTATTGTCAATTGCTGGAGTCATATTTATTCGGAAGAAAATTTAGAGTATCGCACGAAATGGCGTTCTCGTCATTTAAAACTATTTCGGCTGGAGTTCCAACAACAAAAGAAGCACTACTTGGAACCTTTGCTGACGACACAATTATTATGGCTAAAGATATATCTCTGCCTAGGGCAATAGAAAAAGTGTAAGTGGCAGTCAACAAAATCTACAAATGGACGAAAATTAATTTTGCATTGAGGCGAAATAATAAAAACTTAATTATATCACTCAATGGATGCCAGATTTCTCAAGCAGAATTAGCTAAATACCTTGGAATCCATCTTGACGGTAACATCAGGTTAGACAAAAAGCAAAACACATTAGAACCAAAATAAAACAACTATACTGGTTAGTTGGAAGATACTCTCAACTTGATCTAAAATCAAAGAGGTTGATCTGTAATACAATTATAAAGACAATTTGGACCTATGGGGTGCAAATATGGGGTTGCACTAAAAATTCAAATTAACTAGTTATACAACGCTGTCAAAACAAGGTTCTTCGATTGATTACCAATGTCTATCGCTATGTAACCAACGAAGAACTGCACGATGACCTGGAAATCAAATGGATTTGAGAAGTTATCCAAGATTTCGCCTTGAAACACGAAAGAAGATTACTAAATCATACTAACGTGGAAGCAATACAACTGCTGGACAGCGCGCAGGATGTCAGGATATTGAAGCAAACAAAACCATACGAACTTATATAAAGTGTATACATTTAGTGTAAACTATAACTATAGGTTAATAATTAATAAATAATTATAATTTTATAATTGAGGAATATATATTGATGTATTTTCTCGCACTCGTCTTGCTGGTTAATTAATCCAAGGACATAAGAAAAGTAGTAATAAATTAATTGTAAATTAAGATTGTACTAAGCGTATCTAATAAAGATGTAAAAAAAATACAATAATTAGATCATTGATAGTCCTGATCACTGCGGTCAGTATATAGAATTAATATCAGTAAAAATCAAATTCAGTTTAATGATGATGAATTATGAATAGATTATCTGTATTAAATATTAGCGCTAATGGATTTGTGACACTTTCATTGACACAACGAATACAGAACGATGAATTCTTTGGTAATTCTCGGACAACAAATAACGAATTGGAACTCTTAACTGAATTAAGAATACCGTATATGTATTAAGCATTTCCGTTACTGAATTTGTAACACTTTCACTGTTATATCATTGATACACTGATGAATTCTATAATATATAAGATAATATATAGAATAACCAAAAACTTCTTCAATTAAAGTACATATTTGTGCAGCAAAGTTTATACAGCAATTAGATCATTCATACTTTTAGAGATGAATCCTGATCACTTTGGTCAGTATATAGCTTTTACATCAGCAAAATTTAACCAGTGATGTTGAATAATGAATACCCTATTTGTATTAACTATTGCCACTGATTAATTTATGGCATTTTCACTGACACAACGAATGGAGCATGCTGGATTCTTTCGTAATCCTCCGACAACAAATAACGAATTGGAAAATATCCTGCAACTGTTCACTTACCATTGAGGTTCGAACCCAAATTGTAAGAAAAGTGAAAAACTTCGATATGAAAATAACAGCTTGGATATCTGTGATATTTATACAACAGTTAGATCATTGATACTTTTAGAGATGAATCCTGATCACTGTGATCGGTATATAGATTTGATATCAGCAAAACTTAACTGGTGACGTTAAATTTGAGTAGCGTATCTGTACTAAGCATTACCCTTGGTGATTTCGTTAACGTGTTCACTGACACAACGAACATAAAACCATCGATTCTTTTGCAATCTTCTGAGAACAAATAACGAATTGGTACACATTTTATAACTGTTAACTGATTATTGAAGTTCAAATCAAACACTGAAAGAAAAACAGTCATCTTAAGTTCACAATGCAAAGTACAGATTGGATATTTGTGATATTTATACAGCAATTAGATCATTGATACTTTTAGAGATGAATTCTAAATACTGTGTTCAGTATATAGTTTTTACATCAGCAAAATTTAACTAGTGATGTTGAATAATGAATACCCTATCTGTATTAAGTTTTACCACTGATTTATTTGTTGCACTTTCACTGACACAATGAATACAACTTGCTGGATTTTTTCGTAATCCTCAGACAACAAATAACGAATTGGAAAATATCCTGTAACAGTTAACTTACAATTCGAATCGACCTAATATTGAAAGAAAATCGAAAAACTTCGATATTGAAATTACAGCTTGGATATTTGTGATATTTATACAGAAGTTAGATCATTGATACTTTTAGAGATGAATTCTAAATACTGTGTTCAGTATATAGTTTTTACATCAGCAAAATTTAACTAGTGATGTTGAATAATGAATACCCTATCTGTATTAAGTTTTACCACTGATTTATTTGTTGCACTTTCACTGACACAATGAATACAACTTGCTGGATTTTTTCGTAATCCTCAGACAACAAATAACGAATTGGAAAATATCCTGTAACAGTTAACTTACCATTCGAATCGACCTAATATTGAAAGAAAAGCGAAAAACTTCGATATTGAAGTTACAGCCTGGATATTTGTGATATTTATACAAAAGTTCGATCATTGATACTTTTAGCGACGAATCCTGATCAGTGTGGTTTGTATATAGATTTGATATCGGTAAAATTTAATTAGTGATGTTGAATAACGAATACCGTATCTGTTTTAAGCGTTACCGTTGATGGATTTGTGACACTTTCAGTGACACAATAGGACGAAGTCATACAGCGAATACAGAACGATAGATTCTTTCGTAATCCTCGGACAACAAATAACAAATTGGAACATATCCTGTAACTGTTAACTGAAGATTAAGGTTCCTAACACTAAAATAAAAAAAGTCATCGTTAACTTCGCCCTTGAAGGTACAGGTTGGATACTTGTGATATTTATGCATATCATACTTTTAGAGAGGAATCCTGATCACTGTAGTCAGTATATATACTTAATATCAACAAACTTTAACTAATGATGTTAAATAACGAATACCGTATCAGACCTGGTGACATATTCACAGACACGACGAACCTAGAACGGTGGATTCTTTCGCAACGTCCCCCGACAACAAACAACGAATTGGAACACATTCTGTAACTGTTAACCTCACGGGCTATATCGGTGAGATAAAGGTGAATGCCAAGACACTCGTTCTAATATTAACGTCGCGCAGGCTGGAAAGATGGGGCGGCAAACGACACAATCAACGTGAAAAAATCGGGATTTTCTCCCCAGAACTATTCCCGACTTACATTTGAAGGCCGTCGTTGTATTCCCTTGGTCTTTGGCGATTTTAAATTCGGTCATGCGCACGGTAGGTGGGTCCGGTAGGCGCTGGAAGAAGAACGAGCCGCGTTGTCGAACACGTGCTGACTAGCATGCAGCACTAACTGCTGTTTATTGTTGTTCGGGTGTGTGCGAGAGAGAGAGACCGCGTCGAAAACAAAATATCGGCGAAAAAAAGCGCGAGTGCGCGACTACCACACACACACACACCACTGTATCGCTCAGGCCACGGCGCGTTCGCGTTTACACTAAATACAACTACGGGCGACGTGGGAGAGCTCCGCTCGCGGAACGAAGCCCCGTGCACATTGTGCATGCCTCGTAAACGGTTTGCGGCGTTGCCAAATGACCTTCGTGCGGTCGCTCGATGACGAAAGTAGAAGTTTCACTTTCTAGTTCCATCCGCATCGGTGCAATTGCGACGGCACCGAGGACTTCTTCGGATAAACTATTTCCGAATTTTCCCGATTTAGGTCTCTGTAATCAGAACCTAAATTGTTCATAATACAAGTATACACAATATTGTTGTAACAGTCTCAGTACTCATTCCTGACGTATTCTTATAAAATGCAGATGATACTGATATTGATATATATAAATTTAACATATGCTACCAAACAGTGCTAGATAATTAGTTACACTTTACATAATCTGCCATTATGTGACCTTTGAAAATTGCCCTATCCTAGTCATTTTCTTTATGTTTTCACATCTGGAATATATTAGGAATGATCGATATTAGAAAAACATCGATGTTGACATATAATCAAAAGTATAAAAACAAACATATAAAAACACCAATATTTTCGGTTACAAATAAAACTGTCTATTATATTTATGAAGTGTATTTATTGTTATTTAAATAAACATTCCCAATATTTTATGGGCACACTCTGTAAAAAAAACTTTGATCGGTCTTTTCCCTTTAGTCTATTAGTTCTATCTTTTATCTATTAGTTCCATTCCTGCAGTAGTTCAGGCCAACTTTGGGAAAAAGTCTTTCTGAAGCAAATTTCAAATACTTAAGAGCTATTTTCTTTAAATTAGGGCAAATGAATTCTTGAACTTTCCATAAAAATAATGGGTTTTCTTAATCACGCTGACCAGATAAAATGTTATTCTTTTTGGTTAATAAATTTAATCTTTTTGGTTAATAAATTAAATAATAAATAAATAGTTAAGATTAATATCGATTATTTTTCGTTTCGTCCGCATCGGTGGAGTCGCCACGTCACCGAGGACTTCTTTGGATTTAGTCCTCCATAATCGGAACTTAGTGTTCAAGATATTCTTAACATAAGTATACAGGGTTTTGGACCTGAGGAATCGAAAGGTAAATTGGGGGACTGAATCCAAATCAACAGACCGTTTTTTTAAATTGGTTCTAGTTTTCCAAATATTCAATAAAGTCAGTATTTTACAATTTTTGATTACTAGCGGCCATTTATTGAATTAAAAAGTATAAATCAGAAATGAATAGAGGTTGCTTGGCATCTGTTTCACACATTAAGGTCCAAAAGTAATCGCTCACTATACCTTCGTCCCAAAATACTTGGTATCACCTATCGATTTTCGCTACTTTGAGAAACATTCGAGTCTCAATCTTGTGGCAATTTTGTAACAAATTGTCGATTACGTGCTTGTAATCCGGTGATTTGTGAGTACAAAAAAAATTGTGAACAACACTTTGAAACAATGTCCATGCAGCTTTTGGCATTTAGTACAACTTTGCGCCAAACATTAGTTTTCGAATATCAGGTTCGACAAATATTTCTCAATAAATTAAATATTTTTCTTTTGTAAAGAAATCGCTTTCATTGCTAGCCGGTAGAATTGGCTTCAACACTGTACGTTAGAATATATATATATATATATATATATATATATATATATATATATATATATATATATATATATATATTGTGCTATTTTTTATTTCATTTATACCGACGACACTCGTCCTCAGTAATATCCTCTTCACAGAAAATAAAAAATATACATTTTCACCAAGTGACCCCTTGCACAGCTTTGTTCTGCACGCGTTATAAAACAATAACGGTACTCATGGCTTGTCAGTGTGACCAAAACCAAAGTACTGCAAATGCGCATCTTTGAGGGAATTTACTATAATTTTTTCACGTTTACTGATCATATAACATCCACAAACGTAAAAAAACACTTTGAATCGCCTTTGCAACGTTGTCTTTAAGTTTGTACATGTTCCGAAGTACAATGACAGCACAAAAACAAGATCCAAATGATGTTTAACGCAACGTCGTCAGCCGTTATAGCCGCAGTGCTGCCATCATGCGTGAACTTGTAAACTAGAAGCTATCTTGACACACGGATTGAAAATCTGAGTTCAGGGCATCAATTAATGTTAAGTGTCTTTCTCATCTGGTCTTGTCCAAAAGTTTACTCGAATTTGTAAACTTAATTTTATTTAAACTCAACTTAATATATTACAATATTTCAATTTCATTTGGTTACATTTGACATTTTTATTGTTTATATGCCCGTATTTCGTTGATAAGTAAATTTAACTAACGCTATTGTTTCTCTTTGAGAAACCATTTATTAGAATGGAATTATAATTATCAAGATTTTAAGACAATTAACGGATTAACGATGTCCTGATCCTTCCCTCGTAAAATTAGGTTCGTCATCTACTGCACTTATTATTTGAGGTATGCGATCTAATAGCATAAAACATAGCTACTACCATAAAGTAAATCTAAGCATGTACACTATTGTCGCAACAGCCTTAGTATTTCCAACCCATTCCATAAGTATTCTTATTAAATGCACATGCTTATACATAATATTTTTTAATAACCATTGGGAACAATGACACTAATATTGACATATATAAATTTAATAGATCCTACCAAACAGTGCTAGATAACTAGTTACATTTTACATTCTCTTCCACTATATGACCTTTGAGAGTTATCCTATCTTAGTAATTTTGTTTATGTTTTTATATCTTGAATATATTATAATTTTTATTTATATTTTAATTTCAATTAATTTTTGGAATGATGGATACTGTGATTTGTTGCATTAGCAAATGATATGAAAAAATGGCGTAGATTATCGAAATGCGTATGCAGAACTAACCAATTATATAGCATATAAAATAGTAATATTTTAGTCATAATTAATATAACTTATTTCATTTTCTGCGTGTTTAACTCGTTATTATATTCGGATTACTTATTGGTCCATTTAGACAGTCTTTAAGACGGCTTGTTATGTTCAACTAACTCACTGTTATTATACATAAATAGTGAACCATTTTTACACCTATCTAAAAAGTAAAGCAAATATAAGAAATAACATTCTTGAATGATGAATGTAGAAAAATCGATTAATGTCTAGATAGTTTACATTATTTAATTTATAGTTCTTTTGTTCTATAGGATGAATTTAATTTCTACAATCCTGGGTTTTTAAAATATATCCGCAGGTTTAACCATATATATTTTTAGACCAGTGTGAGCAACAATCCCAGTTAGGATGATCTAGATAACTTGCAAAGGTAGCATAAAAAAGAAGTTTTTTAGGTGAATAATCGAATGATTTTCGGTTAAAAGCTGTAGAATTTCTTAGTAAATATATGTCATCGATCGAATATATCTCATAATGGCAAGGGATAATGTCTGGATAATATTTTTTTTGATTATTTAATTAATACGTTGTTACTAGTCGTTTCCGTCTAGCATACAATTTGTCTTTATGATAACTTAAATCTAGGTATATAACTAGGAGGACCCATAGGTCCTATCTCAGTCTCTGGTGAAATAATGTTTATACATGTCACTGCTAAATTTTTTAATATATGTACCTCACTACACAACACTACATAAGATCAGATGGTTTGATTCTTTTGAGTCTGTGTCCTCTTCTGGTGGTATCCAAAAGTTGCAATATTTCAATATTCGTATGAGAATGGAGTCTTTCCTCATGCCCCCTTGCAATTCTCTTGATTTCTTGACTGACTGTGGGTATCTGAAGGCCTCGATGTATGTAATCAGTCCTATAGTATTTGGGTGCACCCACAATACCTCTCAGGACTTTGTTTTGAAAAAATTGTATTTTATTTATGCTACTCTTTGCAGAACATCCCCATAACTGAACTCCGTATGTCCATATAGGTTTCAGTATTTGCTTATATAATATCAATTTATTATGTAGTGATAATTGTGATTTTCTTCTAATTAGCCAGTACATTTTCCTATATTCAATTCCAGTTCTTTTCTTTTCTTCCTTATATGTTCCTTCCAGCGAAGTTTTGCATCGAGATTCATTCCGAGATATTTAGCTTTGTTGCTATATGGAATGATAGTATTATTTAATGATATTGGTGCTTGTACGGTCTGTTTATAGGTGAACTGCATATGTACAGATTTACTTTCATTAATTCTTATTTTCCAAGCTTGTGACCAATTATTGACATTGTCACTTGCCTGTTGTAATTTTCGTGAGGCTTCTTCATTATTGTCTCCGACAGCTATAATCTCAGTATCATCAGAAAATGTAGCCATCGTAATATTTTCCATTTGTGGTATATCACAAGTGTAGAGTAGATTAAGCATTGGTCCCGGTACACTTCCTTGTGGTACACCTGCTTTAGCTTCTTTTATTGTAGAGTAAGTTTCTCCTTGTTTGACTGTTTCTCCTTGTTCTGGTTGTAATGTATGATTTTAATAGTTTGGTGTGTTGTTTTGGTGTCTGGATAATATGATGGATGAAATATTACTCATTTAAATGTGTTGATGTTAGTTTTCACGGATGTTACATATGTACCTAATTACTATTGAATACAATTACGTATAATGTGTTAGATAGTTGCACGTATTTTGATCACCGATATTTATTGGTGGTAACAGTGGTAACAAACCAATGGAGATGCTGCTCCGTGATATCCTAACGGTCAGCCTTGGTTTCAATGATTTAAAATTGGTTATTTTGGCGGTTATAGGAACGAAAAAAATAAAAATAAATAAAATCGTAAATATCGGCTAAAATTGTCAAATAATTTTCAGACAGCTTGATTCAGATGAATCACTTTCCAAATATTTACATTCGAGGGGAAAGGTATAAGAGCTACTTGAGCTAATTGAATATGAAGAGTTCCCTGAGGCGTGCTGTGACTGCTGATGAAAAGCGCAAAAGGTGATGGATTAGTCCAGGAACATCAATCCATATTCACATAGTTGAAGATTC
This sequence comes from Rhynchophorus ferrugineus, assembly GCF_030347505.1. Classification (NCBI taxonomy): domain Eukaryota; kingdom Metazoa; phylum Arthropoda; class Insecta; order Coleoptera; family Curculionidae; genus Rhynchophorus; species Rhynchophorus ferrugineus. The sequence goes on along the minus strand of NW_027472585.1, from coordinate 19,117,798 downwards.
GTTACCATAAAGTCTTAATTGTGATATCAGCAGGTGCAGTTTAGTGGAGCTGCTGAAATGTAATGAAACCGTTTCTGCCGACGTCAATCGTACGACGTATTGTTCCAAAAATACAATTAATGGCAAGTAACAGGCACAAAGTCATTCTCTTTTATGATAACGCTCGGTAACACGTTGCAAGAGTTGTGAAGGGTATACGGTTGTAGCTCAAATGGAAAGTTATACCGCGCCCAACGTATTCACCAGACATAGTGTTTTCTGATTACCACTTCTTCAGATCAATGCACCATGCTAAAATGGATCGAAATCCGATCGATTAAATAATGTAATTAAAAAATTACTTGATGCTCTATATAGTCTATTATTTTATTTATTGAAAATCCTTCAAAACTATTTCAGAACTATAGTATAATCCCATAAGTTTTTATTACAACTATCTAAAACGTCAAATAAATGTAACAAACAATGATAATACATACCATTACATTATAGAATAAAAAACGAAAAGAAAATTACTCTCAATTTGACTAAACTTATGCGTATTGAATAATTTTGATAAAATGATTCCAGCTCATGTCAAAGAAACAAATTAATTCATTATTGCAATTTTTTTTAATAGAAAACCCCAACATTACAGTAATTATTACACTATTATAATATAACTTTTAATAAAATAACTATTAAAAATATTTTTTACAATTAATTAGTTAATTGAAATATAATTAGAACTTAATTCAATATTTTTATTAAAATATCTCGCCTAACAAAAGTATGTTAGAATTTCTGGTATCCTCGTATAAAACTGTATAGGTGGCAACGTCGCTTCAACGCGTCGCGATGGGAAATAGGTCGGCTAGCCAGAGGTCACGGACCTGAAGGCGAACGAACTGCAAACGGGGAAAGGGGGGACTCTCGTTGCCATAATGAAAACGAAATGAAAAAGCATAAATACATGGAATGGCAGGAGGGGACCGATGGAACTGCAGGACGTTTGTCGAAGGTGGATGGCGGAAGGGTCGGTCGCTTTCTCGGGGGTGGGACGGCTTGCACGACGGTCGAAGTTTACTGCTTTATTACGCTGCGGAAAATGTCTTTATTTTCGTTAAAAGTAGGTCGATCGTTTAGTGATAACCTACCGGTTGTTTATTTTCCTTCACGTGTTTCTGATGGCCTGTTAAAAATAATGAAGTTTGTTCATCTTTCTTTATATAAGAAACGACAGTAATTCCTTGAAGTATTTTGAATACTGTTTGCTGTTAAAACACCTAAGTATTATCTAAATGTACTTATTTCCTATTGTTACTTGAGCAGGTAATGAGAGAACCATTAACACTTTTTTACTAACTGTACTAAATTGACACTATTTTAATAGTTCCATTAATTTTGGATCTCACTCCAGGTCTCCGTAAAATACATTATTTTTATAATTTGCTTTTTTTATTCTTATATTGTCAATAAATTGCCCAGTGGTTACTAAAAATGTTTCTTCTATTATTCGTACACAAACTAGAAGTAACACATTAATGGTCTGTCGTGTAAACGTATACCCATATTGTAGAATGGGATGCTATTTATTTCTGGTCATTTTATATTAATTTAGGAAGAAATAAAAGAAATATTGATTATCTAAATTGAATTTCCTGTTTTTAAAAATTAATTCCATGAAAATCAATGCAGTTTTTAATGTATTCATAGTATTTCGTAGAATAATATCAGGCTTATAAATTAATGTTAAAGAATTTACAACAGATGGTCTGGAAATAACCTCATGTTGAATCCTCACTCACAGGCTTCACTTGTCAGTACTATATTATTATTTTTCCAATGCCTTGAATATATTTTAATTTGCAGCGAGTAAATCGCGTTTGTGGGAAGTTTAACTTTTTACGTCAATTTGAAGAAAAAGACTGTTGAAGGCAACCATGTTCGGTCGATCGTTTAGTGATAACCTACTAGTTGTTTCTGTGTATTTTACTTTACGTGTTTCTAATGGCCTGTTAAAAATAATGAAGTTTGTTGATCTTTCTTTATATAAGAAACGACAGTACTTCCTTGAAGTATTTTGAATACTGATGTTTGCTGTTAAAACATCTAAGTATTATCTAAATGTACTTATTTTCTGTTGTTACTTGAGCAGGTAATGAAAGAACCATTAACAGTTTTTTACTAACTGTACTAAGTTGACACTATTCTAATAGTTCCACCAATTTTGGTTCTTGCTCCAAGTCTCGGTAGAATACATTGTTTTTACAATTTGCTATTTTCTTCACCTTCTTATATTGATAACAATCTGCCCAGTAGTCACTAAGAATATTTCTTCTATTACTCGTAGATCACTTCAATGAATACTCCGCCGTGTAGACGTATATCTAAATCGTAAAAGGTAGCTATTTTTATATTTCTAGTTATTTATATTCATTTAATAATGAATTAAAGAAATGTTGATGATCTAAATTGAATTTCCTATAAATAATTTCCTTGAAAATCAATGCAGTTTTCAATGTATTCCTACATATAAACTATACATTAATTTTAAAGGATTTACAACAGATTGTGTTACTGTATTTTAACCGCATTTCATGTTGAAGCCTCACTGACAGGCTTCACTTTTTAGTATGTGTCATTTCATTGAAGTCTGAATAAAAAATGTATTAATGCTTTGAATATGTTTGAATTTGTAGCGAGTAAATCGCATTTGCGGGATGTTATACTTTTTACGCCAATTTGAAGAAGAAAGGATTCTGAAGGCAACCAACATGGTAATATTGATTTCTACGTTTTAAAAGTGGCGATTTTAATAATGAAAACAAAGAGCGTTCTGGTCGGCCAAAAAAAAAAAAACAAGATTTTGAAGGCATTACTCGTTGATGATCGATGTAAAACCCAAGAAGAATATGCAGAATGGTTGGAAGCACAACAAACCATTTGCAATCGCTCGGATATTTTGTGCCGTATGAATCGAAGCCAAGATACATTAAAAGGCGTTTGGAAAATACTGCTTCAGCGGCAAAATCAAAAAGGTTTGTTGCATCGTATTTTTACTGGTGATGAAATGTGGATTCATTACGATAATCCAAAGCAAAAAAAGCACGAGGACTACCTGGTCATGCATCAATATCAATGGCAAAACCGAATATCCACGGTTCCAAGCTAATGCTCTGTATTTGGTGGGATCAGCTTGGTGTGGTATACTATAAGCTGTTTAAATCTAATGAAACCATCAATGGGGATATAATTCGATTACAACTGTTACATCTGAGACGAGCATTGCGTGAAAAACAGCCGGAATAGGAGCAAAGATACAACAATGTTATTCTTCAGCATGACAACGCACTTCATCTGTTGAAAAATTAGTGAAAATATATGAAAACGTGGGAATGAGGATACACACCAGCCAATCTCCAGAACTTGTTTCTTCTGATTACTACCTATTTCGATATACGTATTGTGACATGTCTGAACAACGCTCCACTTCTTATGAAGTTACTAAAAATGAGTCGATGAATGGATAGCCTCAAAAAATGCATCGCTCTTTTAACATGGAATTCGAAAATTTCCTGAAAGATGGGAAGAAGAAGCGGCTATCGATGGACAATACGTTGAATAAAATATATTTGAAATGTAGACCATTTGTCTATGACTCTGGTGCTTGTTAAAGCTCTGAGCTGGTCTTTCCTACGTTAGTTTCGGAAACGGTTCACGGACGGGTCTGCGAGCGCCTGTGCAGTACCGTCGCGACGTTATTGCGTTTTTTATTCGCTAGTTCCCTATCGTGTTCTCTCCCTGATCTCTAGCTGGCCGCTTCCTTGCGCGCCAGCATTCGTCTCCTCTTGGCTGCCATCCTGGGTATCCCTTTCCCCATAGTCAATTACCGTATCGGACCAAGCGTTGATCCTTGTGACGGTTTTCTTGTTGACTATCCCCTCTGCGTTCCTTATCTGGTAGTTCCCGTCGGCTGTCCGATGCTTGTTTCGGGCCTCTACCCTTTTCCCAATTAATAAAATACATTGTACCGATTGTTCACAATAAAGTTTCAAATTAAAAAGAAAACTTTAAAACTAATTTATAGGCCTAATATGTAACTATAAAACACGCTTTTGGATGCGTTCAAATCTCTTCTTCAGCTGTAGAAAATTGGCGACCATATCAGAACTATACAGCGGATGACAATTTGATATTTTTGGTTGTGAAAAATTCCATTGTTTGAGCCAAAGTGTGAGTGCATTGTCGAGATAGAGAATGATTAGTTCCTTCTTCGAATATTTCCGAATTTCTCTCTAGAGTTCCGGCAAATAAATGATCGATTATCATTCAGAATTAACCATTCTATGTCCTTCTAACGTCATTGTCGTACAGCGCAATTTTTGTTGAGTTTGGTATATATGCAGGATTCGTCACTTTTGAGGCATTTTAAGAGTCGTTTTTTACTTTTTTTTGCACCAATTGACACTAAGAGACATTTTCTGAGCCTTTGTCAGATTATGCGAAATCAAAAACGAACAAATATATTTTGTGGCTAAGTTATCATTCAATATCACATTGATTCTCACCAAATCGTTATACCAGTTTTTTTCAGTGCCGTAAGATAGCGTTTTATCATCGTACAAGAATTAATTTATTGATATACTGTTGTCTTCATAATATAGATCAAGTTATGAAAAACAATCGTACGAAAATGTATGTGTTAATTTACTTATTTTTTCCTAAGATGCATTTTTAAAGTCGCCTGAAGAAGGTTTTTTTCTAGAATGCCAAGTTTCCAATTAAAGTGTCAAACTGACAACACTTAGCTCTACTAAGGCAGTAAATATATATATATATATATATATATATATATATATATATATATATATATAATAAGAACCCTAAATTTAAATAATAAGTACTAAAGATTAATCTACTGCTGCTCTTAGTAATTCTTTCGTATTAACATTTAATATATGAAAGTATTAGATCTTTCAAACAAAAGTATCTTCAAATACATAACATCATTTAGTTTCATCAAATTGGTTTTATAGATGTGTTATTTGCAATGGGACATCTTTAGACACCCACTGCTCTTGTGTGATGTTACTTTGAATAGTTCATTTTATACTTCATGATATATTGTTGGCAGTAATATTGATACTTGTAGTTATTGGTTTTAGTTTACTACACTATTGAATGATTCGGTTAGCACCCAATGAAGAAGTATCAGCTCGTTTATTCTTATAGCCAATCAACCTTCTTTTAATTTTTTATTCTAACCCTTCTCTAATTCCTTTTCCTTTTCCTTCTAATTGTTTTGGTCCTAATTAGGTTCTTAATATTTTTTTGTGCATTGTATATTATTTTTAATCTTATAGGGGTTTGGATATATCTTTTCAACAATATTTTGTATGCGTAAAATGGCTTTTTTATTTGTTCTCCTTTGTCTCCATTTCCTGGTACCACTTGATCACTATGTTTATTTCCAACTCTGATTGTTTCTGTTTTGCCTATGTCTATCTGTTCATTCTGATTTCCAGTTTTTGCGCTATTCCTCTATCATTTTTTCTACTATATAACCTTTTTTTAGTTATTGTGACTAGGTTAACTTCAAAAGCTCAATTTTGCTCATTTTGTCCACTACCTGATGTTACTATTGTATGTGTATTTAGTTTTTTTTAAGAGCTTGAGCATTGTTTTCTATTATTTCCTGTTCTATTTCTTTCGTAATTCTGGTATCATTATTTGTAAAGCTTTTTCTTGCATTATTGCATTTGTTTTAGTTTGAGTTTAGTTGTTGCTTTGGATTGAGTTAAACATTTATATAATATCAACGAATTTCATTTCAACATTTGTTTTATAGTTGCCTTGCCTGTCTTTTATATTATATTGCTTAACCTACATATTAAAGTACTTAGTGATTATCCTTTACGAATATTAGTATGGTAGTCTTCTGTCTATTATCATTGTTATTTCTTTGGATTTTCAGGATTTTTGTTGTGTATTTTTTATTTTTATCACCATTTGGCTTACATGATAACCTGATGGCATGTACTCTTCTTTCCGTGTTTCTATAATGAGTACTACTATATTTTTATTATGGTTTATATCAGCGGCATTAAAGCTGTTATTCTTATTTGAGACTTTCTTGGTTTACTGTAAGCTCTTCTGTTTGTCTTTTCATTTGTTCAGTTTGAATTATTTACTCTTTGTTTTTTGCAAGGGTATATTCGTGTCTCTGCTCCATTATTTTGTATGGTTTGTTTTTAATTGTTGTTGTTCGATTGGATTAATTACTTGCCACTTTATAAGTTATTTTGGAGGATACATACGATAAGTATATCTAATGTAAGATGTAATGAATAAAACAACTTTATAAGCTTCAGTGCTTTTTGGTTAAATTGAACTTAATGTTCTAGTGATCTGTATTAACGGTGATACTTTATATGCCAAATTCTGGACAGGTTTGTCCATCTGACCATCGATAAGTTTTAATAATGACTGATCAGTACATATATCCATGATAATGCAAGACATATGTTCGACTCTTAAATGGTTTTAAAAGATCGTCGATCACGTCCAAAATTTTGGAGAAGATAGATGCCATCGATGGACAATACTTCGAACCTTCAATGTTTAAACTTTTTTTCAATAATGCCGCGAGCACTTAGACAGAACGGTGGAAGTAGAGTTGCACACATGGTATATCAAAATTTGGGCACTTAACCTATTACAAGAAACTTACTCTTGAGGTAGACCACCGCCAGAGGTTTTCGTGTCTTTAGCTGGTACCAATCCTACCGCCAACAGGATAGCGATGGCGCTCTCCGGCTGTTTCTCCTCCTTCAGAAAATCAGTGGGCAAGTTCTGATCGGGTACAGCGCCGCGTTTAAGCCGGCACCTGGTGGGCAGACCGAGCAGCTCGTGCTGGACGTCCCTCTCGTAGCTGGACGCGCTGTTTAGTCGGAAAATTTGAGGTTATATACATCGATCAATCCTGTTAAATGAGTGAGACTCGCCTAAAGTGTCTGGAACAGATTCTGGCCGTCGAACAATTGTTCAGGGTCTTGCCGCAGGCCTGCAACCACTGATTTCGGGTGTTGGAGTCTCCGGGGAAACGATGATACTTTATGGAACCACCTTTCGTCCTTCTGTGGGTACTGTTACAACCCACTACAGCGCACTGAGGCATAATGGACCCCTTGACATTTGGTAAATTTGGTTTTCAACGATTTAGTCTCTAACACTGAAGTTGATGCTATTCCTACGACAACATCGACGCTTAATGTTGATTAGACGTCATTTTGGTGGTAGTATAATTTATATAACGTTTTCGTTGAGTTTGATCGACTTTGTGGAGTTAACAGGTTTTAAATTAGTTATTATTATCTGTATTAACATATGCAATGAGTGAAATGACTTTCAATTATATGTAATCAAATTTAATCTATATAATACATGGGCTAAACAGTCCCGAGCCTAACACATAGATGGCGCTAGTTTTACTGCATTCACCGCTTTTTCAGTTAGTACCAACCTTCGAAAAAAGCTGTTAACATTTCATGATATTCTAATCATAAGTTTGTGAGTTACTGTGCTAAAAGTAATACTATTTTTCTTATTTTGCAAATAATGGATCAAAAACAATTTCGTGTTTTCATTTTACACTGCTTCTTGATAAAATAAAATCGTTCAAGCGAAGCAATGGCTTGAAAAAGGTGTGATAAGGACTCCGCTCCAAACATAGTTGTAGAGACAGCGATGATGCACAACACAATGGAAAGATGAGGTGAATATTTTTGAAGTTGTTGAGTTGCGTGAGTTAGCTAACATCGTAAAGATATGACGAAACGAACGTGTTGGTTTTCTATTGCATGAGTATTTATTTAACTATGAGAAAACTCTGTTCAAGGTGGGTGCTGCGTTTGCTCACTGTTGACCGATAACCAGAACGTGTTGATGATTCTGAGCAGTGTTTAATCGTGTTTAAGCATAATCTGAAATTTTGCGGCGATATGTGATAATGGATGAAACATGGATCCATCACTTCACTCCGGAATCAAAACGATCGTCATCTGAGCAACTGGTGACAGGCCTATATTGAGGCAAAAAATAAATCGTTCTACAAAAGTTGAAAGTGCTATTGAAATGTTACAGAGGCACTCGAATGATTGTGTGGCTCTTGAAGGAGATGATTAAAAATGATGTTGATGAATAACGCCAATTTTGAAGAAAAAAAACGCGTTTTCTTTGTTACGCTTGGGACTTTTCCGCCCATGTAGTAGATAATATTATAGTTGTGCGCATAAAAAAAAAGATTTTCTCTCATGATCTAGATGATCTTTAAGAGATATATTTTAGTAAACAAGTACTATATCATTTACATAATTAAATCAAGTTTATCAAGATAACTTATATGAAGAGAATTTTTTGGAACCATAAATTGGCGGTAGCGTTGTCGATGAGAGTCATTCTGACAACTCTAAGGTACTAGAATGGTATATACATTTTTCCTAGAATGTTTTAATATTTTCTGTAGCATTTCTTATAATTTTGGTTATACAACTGAGTTGTGTTCCACGATATAGTGATTCGAGTAAAATAGATCTATGTCAGAAGAAGCTTAAATACTTAAATAAGACTATAACAATTTGGAAGACCATTGTTTAACATAGATACAGTTTTGTCCTTATTGACAGATCCTTTTGCATTATTATTTGGAGACGAAAAATGGATACATGGTTCAACGTAGGCATTAACAGTTGTTATGGACAACTGGTAAGGTACCGGAATGAGCTTCCAAACTGAGCTGAAGTAACATAACATGACTTTAAGAAGCGCATCTTTCGAAATACTTGAGGCAGTAAAATTTTTGAAATAAACGTGCCAATGTGCTATGTGTAACCTATCCAAGCTGGAGGGGAAGAAGGGTATTTTAATTTATCAGTGAATGAAAGTATAGTTGACTTTTTGATATCAATACTTAATATAAGAACACATCTTAATGATAGTTTATACCAGTAAGTGCATGTATTTTGTAATACAATAATTGTGTGGGGCACCCTCAACAAGATATTGTAATTACAAAGATAATAATTAAGTGTTGTTTGTTCTGGCGAATTTGGTTCACCCTCCTAACTCAGCTTATATGGATAATGTACAATTATATACTTAAAATAAATATTTCATATTTCATATTTGACGACTATCACCTTCTCTATTAGCAATACAACTAGACACTTTTCACGATGTACGATAGTTTTCCTTCTATGTACTTTTCTATGTTTTCTGATAATTGATTAGTATAAGAACAACGCTTCAAATTGTGCCGATATCATTGTTCATTATATTTATAGATATATTTTTTTAAATATCAACCTAAAGTGTAGACTGATATCTCTATACCAGAACAACTAATTCGATTAACTATATGACGTTTTTGCACCAGGTTTACTCTAAGTGCCTACATATATTCGCAAAGGTGCCGTATAATACGAAGAACAAGTTATTGGTGCTGTATATAAATTGAATGTGCTCTTGTATACAAGAGCTAGTGGATTGGACGGTCGGTATTTTTATTTAGGTTATAAGTGATGAAAAGTTGCAGTAAATACAGATTACTATAGAGATTAGACCACTGACATCTTAGTCCCTAAATTTATCACTTCTGTGACGATGTACAACATGTTACACTGTTTATGCCACAGTCGGTTTATTGAGGGAAACTTCTGATGGATGAACTATTTCACATTTGGACCTATGAATTGACAAATATTTTTTTATTTTACGCCACTAAACTATATTCTGTGGAGACAATGAAGATTAACGACTTGGAAGATAACATTCGCTGCAAAACACCGAAAAAAGTGCTTCAATAAGTTGAATTACGTTTGAGCCTACCATGGCATGAATAGAAATGGTCCAATAGAATAACGTATTTACAGAGTTGTACAGTGCGTAAAGAAAACATATTTGTGCTGTAAAGTGTAGCATAGAAGTAGACTTGAATGAGTCCATGTGCTACTGAAAGACTTATTATGGCGTTTTGGGGCGCTGGAGGAAAGGATTGTAAGTATTTTTTCAAAAACAATGCGGGTCACAACGTCGTAATACACGGATATCACATTATAGGGCTTGGTCACTCATTTCTTGGTTCCTGAGTTAAACTACTTGAATATGGAGGACTTGTGCATACAACAAGGTGATGTAACATGTGCCACAATTAACTGACTGACGGAAAAATACACTTGGTGAATGAATCATTTCATGTTCTGAATCTGTGTAGAATATGTTAATTCTGCCTCCAAAATCGTTTATTTCAACATAGTTAGATGATGTTATTCTTAAATTAGTATTAGTAAACTTTTTCATGCTTTCCCTTTTTCTTTATTGCTTTAGTGTTAGTCTGGGTTTAGCGTTAGTTTAGCTGATATATCTATTTTTTTCCATTACTTTGGATTGAATTGAATACTTCTATAAAATCAAGGAATATCACTTCAACATCTGTTATTTAATTGCCTTTCGTACCTTTTATTTTATTAATGTTAACCTACGTATTAAATTACCTAGTGTTATTCTCTTTCATGAATCCATATTGATTACATCTTATTCTCAACGTTGTCTTTTAAGGTAGCCTTCTCTGTATCACCATTATTATTCCGTTAAAATTTCTGAATATTTGCATCACTATTTGACCTACATGATAATCTGATGGCATAAACTGCTCTTTCCATGTTTTTTTAATGAGTACTACTATATTTTCTATCATCATTTATATCAGCTGCATTAAAGTTGTTACTCTTATTTAAGATTTTCTTGATTAGCTGTAGGTTTTTCCATTTATTCAGTTTGATTTTTTTACTATTTTATTTTTGTGTTTTTTTTTATTTAAGAGTTTGGTATTCGTATCTTTGCTCTATTATTTTGTATGGTTTATATTTAGTGTTGTTCTTCGATTAGATTAATCACTTGTCGCTTGATTAGTTAATTTGGGAACCTGATTAACTTGGGGAAAAATATTTGATGAATGAATCATTTCATGTTCGAATCCGTCAACTGGCCTCCAAAAGCTGGAATATACCCAAAGCAATAATGGCAGCAATATGTCAGAAATATCATTCAAACCAAAGTGGTAGTATTTTAACTTTCCAAATTTCTACAATGTATTTGTATACTATTTCATATTAAAGTTCTTAAAAAAGTACCTCTTGTAATAAGCAGCACTACTTTAAACTAACTCTGCCAAATATCACGATATTCATATTGATACATCAGTATTATCAAACACGCAACTCTTTCTAGAGAGCGGTAATCTATTAATAAAAATAATATTTTAACACCATTGTACATTAACAAAACTAATGCCTTGAGTTTAATTAAGCTTTCCCATAAAACCGAGCCTGACCTTAAGGTGATTACGTCCATCGACGGATCCTTATACAGGCCAACATTATTGCTAAACTAAACAATATTCAACGTGATCATATGTGAAAATAACCCGACGCGATTTTCGATGTTCAAGGCTACGATCCAATGACAATGACTTCTTCGAGACGGAAATGCTTTAAATGGTACCCGAGTCCTTAAACATCCCAAGAATATTCTCCAGTCAATTATGATAATTCGTATGAGTTCGAATTTCAAGGAACTGAGTTTATGACACAGTACTATCTTTTAATTTGATTCTTTTACAATGTCAGTTACTTTAGGTACTACAAAACCTTTTTTTAATATGAAAATGAATTCATTAACTCATCACATTTTTTGTGATATTATTTTACCGAAATAAAACAAAATTTTCAACAACAAAAGTGATTTTGCCACATGACAATGCTCGGTTATATGGAAAAATCGTCTAAAAGTTGTATAGTTTCTGGTTTGAGATACTACAAATAGAAGTAAATAAATTATCAATCATTAAGTTATTAAACATATATAACATATAAAGTTTCGAACAAAACCTTCTGCTTTATCCGAAGGGTATTTTAATATATTTTAAGGAAAAGAAGTGGCGGTTTGTTAAATCGATTGCAATCCTTATTCTCATCTCAGAAATAGACATAAACACATCATTTTTTCAACCTTGGTATGAATTTTTAAGCAAATCTTCATTGGAAGAAACATCAAAAATAACTCGAACTAAAATATTCATTAGTTATTTGGAAGAAAATTTAAATAATCCGTATTTGATAAGTTGGTGTTGTACAACCAGATATTAAAACCTACATGGACCTATGGAATTCAGTTATGAGGATGTTCTGCGAGAAGTAATATCAACATAATATAAGTATTTTAGAATATAGTCTTGAGAAGTATCCACATTATCCAAATATTCGGGTCTGTCATAGTGAAAATTAATAGATTCCTAACAAAACATTTTTTTATAACATCTTTGTTAGATACGCTTAATACAATCTTAATTTATAATTAATTTATTACTACTTTTCCTATATACTTGGATTAATTAACAAGCAAGACGAGTGCGAGAAAATACATCAATATGTATTCCTTAATTATAAAATTATAATTATTTGTTTATTATTAACTTATAGCTATAGTTTAAACTAACTGTATACACTTTATATAAGTTCATATGGTTTTGTGCGCTTCAATCTCCTGACATCTTGCACGCTGTCTAGCAGTTGTATTGCTTTCACGTTAGTATGATTTAGTATTCTTCTTTCGTGTTTCAAGGTAAAATCTTGGATAACTTCGCAAATCCATTTGATTTCCAGGTCATCGTTTAGTTCTTCGTTGGTTACATAGCGATAGGCATTGGTAATCAATCGAAGAACCTTGTTTTGACAGCGTTGTATGACTCGTTGATTTGAATTTTTAGTGCAATCCCATATTTGGCTTTATAATTGTATTATAGATCAACCTCTTTGATTTTAGATCAAGTTGAGAGTATCTTCCGACTAACCAGTATAGTTGTTTTATTTTGGTTCCAATGTGTTTTTTGTCTAACATGATGTTTCCGATTTAGTTAAATCAAGATGGATTCCAAGGTATTTAGCTGATTCTGCTTGAGGAATCGGGCATCCATTGAGTGATATAATTAAGTTTTTATTATTTCGCCTCAATGCAATATTAACATGGACAGGTTTGGAGCTATTAAGTTGAATTTTCCAATCTTTCGTCCATTTGTAGATTTTGTTGACTGCCACTTTTTCTATTGCCCTAAGCAGAGATATATCTATTACCATAATAATTGTGTCGTCAGCAAAGGTTCCAAGTAGAGTTTCTTTTGTTGTTGGAATGTCAGCAATGTAGAGCAGATACAGGAGAGGTCCTAAGATGCTACCTTGTGGAACTCCAGCCAAAATAGTTTTAAATGTCGAGAACGTTTTCTTCCGAATAAATATGACTCCAGTAATTGACAATAGTTACGCGGTAACAATTTGTTCATCTTACAGATTAATCCTAAACGCCCAACCCGATCAAAAGCTTATGAGACATCCCGGAATATTGCAGGGCAGTATTTCTTTTCCTCAAATGCTCTTCCAATAGTCGCAGTTACTCTGGGCACTTCATCGATTGTTGAATGGTGATTTCGAAAACCAAACTGGAAATCTGGTATTGTTACCAAATGTTTAACATGTTTACATTAGTTTCTCAAATAGCTTTGATATTGCAGGTAGTAGCGAAATAGGCCTGTAAGATTCGACTTGTTCTGCAGGTTTGCCAGGTTTTTTGAGCATAATTATTTGTGCTACCTTAAAGCATTCCGGTACATGCTTTAGCCTTAAACAACATTAAATATATATGTCAACATGATGATTGCTTTTCGTGGCAGTCCTTTCAATAATCCAGGTGAAATGTCATCTATGCCAGGTGCCGTTTTAGGATTGAGGTTATCAATTTCAGTGGCAACTTCCAGTGGAGAAATTAGATTTAGATCTACAACCGGTTGATAAACAGGAGATGTATCCATGGTAGATTCCATATTATTAGGTCGAAATATGTTAGCTAAGTATTGTGCGAACAATTCAGCTATTTCATTGTCGCGTCGAAACCATTCATTTCGATCATTTTTAATTGGCGGTACTCGAATAATTGGTCTTTTAAATCTTCGAGTTGCTTTCCATAACGAATAATCTTTGTCTGATTGTGGGCTTAATTCACTTACATACTTTTGAAAGCAATTTTGAAAAGCTCTTGAAAAAATTGAAAGCTCTTTATATTCTTTGATCTTTTGATTCGTCTGATTACTAATTCTATTAAAAGTAGTTTTGTCTGCAAAATTTCTGGTTCTGTGCCATACTCTTCTAGCTTTTCGCCTTTCTTTTATCATTTCTCTAATTTCGAGGGGGTAAATTACTTCATATTCTGATTCTCTCTTGCTATTGGGGTAGCATCTTTTGCAGCTGACCGAATTTGTTCAGTTATATTTTCGGTTTGTTGCTCAAGATCATTTATACTTTTAAGTCTTACTTTTAAACTGGTTTGTTCTTGCAGTATTAATCTGAATTTGTCTCAGTCAGTATATTTGTTGGTAAGATTAGGCTTTTTTGCTTTTCTTAGGATTGTCGCGCCCAGTGTTAACAATACTAGAGTGTGATCAGATGTTAGATCGCACAAGCTTTCTGTACTAATCTGATTTAATGAGATATCTTTTGTAATGTAGAAATCCAGCAGGTCTGGGACTTTATTACTGTCGGTGTGCCAGTAAGTGGGTTCGCGCGCTGAATGATAATTACAATTTGTAAGGTTAATGGCTTTGAGTAATTCGTTTCCTTTTCCAGGTGTTATTAATCGTGAACCCCAAGCTGTATGTTTAAGATTAAAGTCTCCACCAATAGTAAACCTTGGGTCTAATTTTAAAAAGATATCTTTATATTGTTGTTGTGTCATTTTATGTCTTGTCATCATAACCCTGTATTTTAATGTAGTTTTTTTTTAGAAAAATGTGTTTCCGACATGAGAGCTCTATCTATGTTGTTTGTCTTTAAGAATAATTCTAGTTCCCGGGCTCTTTGATTTAGTCCGTTTGCGTTCCAACCTAACAAAACACGAGGAAAGATTCCACTGCCATGTTAACACCGAAGAGCTGCAGCTCTAAAATAGGAGGCAAATTTAAAAGAACCAAACTGTGTAATTTTGTGTAGTTATGTAGTGAAGTGTATTAAGTGGTAAAACACTGAAAAGAAAACAATAAAAAATTTATTAGATATCAATAAGTAAGGACCAATGGGTCTTCCTAGATAAGTCACTGTAGAAACAAATTGTTAGCCGACAACAAATAGTAACACATTAATAAATAAAAAAAATTGAATAACTAAGGCTGTTAATAACTAATCAATTGTGCTATATAATATATATTTAGCCCTAAGATAAGATGGCATAATATATGGTATGATAGGAAAAATAAAAGGTTATTATTTATTATTCATGATTATAATATTGCATTATGTCCTTCAAATTATCACATTATCAGATTAAAGTTGTCATTTGATAGTGAGGCTCGCTTAACCTATAAAATATTTTTGCCGTTAGAAAAAAGATGTTCTACGACAGCACTAGTGATAATAGCAATGTTATATGTAATAAAAATACTACAAATCTTCTTGTTCACGTAGACATGTAGAAAATGCTTTGTGTTTCAGATATTTGTGGTATCTAGATATATCTTCTTCAGATTTATTAACAATACCAAAAGAATAATCCAATCTTCATTATTGTTTTTTCCGCTAAAATAATATTATCATTTTCAATAGCTTCTCTTTCTCTACCAAGGGCACCTTCACCTTTGTAAACTTTTTGATGTTGGAGACTTATATGTTATAATATTTTTGGAGTCACAGTAGTCGAAACATTGTAGAAAGAAAGCTATGGCCAGCTGATTCCTCGTCTCCCATAAGCCTTTCACATATATTTTACAACAGGAATTTCAGCTTATGTTATAGTCAGAGTGAATTTTGAGCGTTTAGTGGAGTTTTCACTTCAAAGATGATGATAACAGACAGACAGACAGACAGATGACACTACATTCGTAGTGTCGCTTCGTGTTTGTTTGAATCGCTATGTTAAGAGCCGCGAAGGCTTTTCATTAGGCCATTTTATTTCTATGACGCGCTTGTCGTTTTTTTTTGTTTTAGGTAACATTTTTTTGTGTGTAGGATATAAGGAAAATTGCCTTTAGTATTTTTCTACGTTTTCGTGACTATATTATAATCAAAATTAATTCGTTATAATGTATGTATGTATGTAATTCGTTCTAAAAAGTGTTGTGTAACCCGGACTATAGAAAGTAATGGGATAAGGCACATCCTCTCAAGGAGTTTCCGGATCTTATTTAATAGTATGGATCATGTTAACAAACCCAAATGATCTGAAATAAACATGTGTGGTATGTGACTTAGCATTGTATACCTGGTACGTATAGAATTATACAAATGGAGCTTTTGTATATATCTAGATATATATCGATTTCTTTTCAGAAAGTTAACCTATTTTTCAGTATCTCAGCAACAAATGGGTGATGGTTGTGAAAATGTTGGCCCAAAATGCGTTCAAATGGAATAATGTTAAAATTATTAAGATAAATTTGACTACATTACAAGAAGGTTTTTACCGCAACATTTGAATATATGAAGCAGAAATATTTTTTAAAATGTAAACTTTAAACTATTCGTTGTATAACACGTAACGGTTTTCAGGATAAAATGTTACAAATATTATATTAAGATGATTATTATAATGTATGATATATTTTTGGATTTAGATTAAAGAAAGTTAATAGAAGAAGTTATTCTAACGTTAGAAGTTATAATTATATTATTATTTAATTTAAATTTTATATATTTATGTTATATATTATATATTATTCCGATATATTTTTTATGTATGATTTTATTGGCGTTCAGGGTATCATCAGAATATTGGATGTTGCGAAACTTTTCTGCAAAGACACCTATTGAGTGTTCTCGCTATTATTCTATGGACCTAGTTGTAAATATGTTATGTTTATATTTATGGCTTTTTATAATTATGCTTCTCCATAGATAATAGAATAAAATCAAACAAGGAGCATTATTCTAGTAACCAGACTGGGTAATACCTTCTGGTATTCTGGGATGATTAAGTATATAAGTTGATTACTCGCCAGTTCATAGGCTTAATGTTAATGCACGTAGTCCGAAGCCCGCGTTAGTCAAGTAGGTTCAGTCCATATAAATTCATAGTTTAAGGAAACTCATGGTTTTAGGCAAAAAGGGAAGTTAAAATATAATAAAAAATTAAATAATAGTTCAAACCATCACAGAACAATTAGTCACCGAAAACCAAGAAATGGTGATATTAATCTATGATATACATATATAATCAGAATTTTAATATCTTATTATTAACATGCTACGCCACGATGCGCTGCTTTTCAAGATTTTATTCTGTTTACTGTTCCAATGTGTGTTACGACGAGATAAAGAACGTGACTGCTCTGGCCTAGTTTCTCTTATCGCGGTGCTCATTATCGGTAGAGATAGCGAGCGCCCTTTTGTGACGATGTCAGGCTCGATCAGTTCAATTAGCGACCAAGGTTTCAACATCGATGACCTGCAACAAGCAAGCCATTGCATCGAGGTACAGAGTTCATGGCTGCGGCAGTCTATAAATGGTGTATCGTGACCTTGGTGTGTTATTGTAAATGGTTTTTTTTGTAATCACTGTGGAAGTAATACCACGGAGAACGTAACTGAAGAAAAGAGGTGAAAAATTAATGATATAGGTATTGAA
Source organism: Rhynchophorus ferrugineus (assembly GCF_030347505.1). Classification (NCBI taxonomy): domain Eukaryota; kingdom Metazoa; phylum Arthropoda; class Insecta; order Coleoptera; family Curculionidae; genus Rhynchophorus; species Rhynchophorus ferrugineus. Next base: position 19,100,098 of record NW_027472585.1, on the reverse strand, counting down.
AGAAAATTTCATAAATTAAAATAAAATCTTGTACAAAATATATGTAATGTAATGTAATAAAATAAAATGTACTTGTATAAAGCATATGCATAGTGGCTAAAATTAAATAAGACCAATGAAAAAATGTATGATATATAACTGTATATAGATTTGACAATATAGAACTATGGAAGCAATAATACATCAAAATTGGTCACCAACCAAAAAAAATTATAATACGTAATTTGATTCAAAATCTATTTTTGTTTTGTGCGAACAATGAATGAGATTTTTAATAATTTTTACCTGTACTTATAGTTTTCAGTCGTTTATAAAAATCATTTCTTCAGTTTTGGAGTTTAGAAGAAAAGCTAGTTATGAAATAAGGATTCCCAAGACAAATAGGCACATAGTTCGAAATTACTTAAAATTAAATTCAGAATTTCAAATAAATATATCGATATATTGAAGAAGAAACAATATTGAATATGCTTTTAACAACCAGGGAAAATATCAATATTTTACTACTAACGAGAAAATAAAAATATTGGCTAAAAAATATTGATATTCTCTAAAAATAAAAAAAAATAGAGTATCAGTTTTAAAAGTTTATTGAAAATAACTGAAAGCTTTTTAATATATTTAAGAAATATCTTCATTTTTTCTTGAAAAAGTATCGGCCAAAAATATGGATATTAATTAAAAAATTATTGATATATTAATATTTTTAAGCATCCCTTTTCCAGAGAACCATTGGAAATAGAGCGCAATATACTGAAGAACCCAATTAAAATTAAACCCAAACAGAATGTGAACTAATTTAATTTATTTTTAAAATACATATTTAACAGTTAAAATCTGTGCTTTTAATAAAAAATAAATAATGCTTTTAATATCATTTTAATATCATATCGTTATAAAAAAATTAGTAGCTTCCACGTTGCTGTGATTTAGCAACCTTATTTCATGTTTTAAAGTGAAATCTTGGATTACTTCGTGTATCCATTTGATTTCGAGGCTATCGTGCAGCTCTTCTTTGGTTACGTAGCGTATGCATTGGTAATTAATCGTAGAATTTTGTTTTGGGAACGTTGGATATATTTTTTGTCTAGCCTTAGACAGATAAACATCCTTTGCCATGATAACTGTGTCGTCGGCAAATGTTTAGAGTACTGTTTCTTTCGTTGTAGTAGAAAGTGTGGAATGTTTATAATGAAATGAAATAATACAAGTATGATTGTTAGCAAATATTGCTTAATTTAGAGAGAAAATCTATTAAATAGTTCCCGGAGTTATAATAAAACATTAACGCAAGAACGAGACTTTTAGACGGATTAATAAGGTTCCACTACTTTACCACGTATATTCAAAGTCAAAATATTTATAACGTTAAAATAATCTACAATATTGATAAAAGTGAAGACTTCTGGAAGGGTGGTATATTAAGACCTTATATTACGATTTTGGGTATGGGAAAAAGTTCCTAGTATTTTTCGCACATTCATCAACAAGGAATCAGAGGTAGTGACCAGGACTACTACGTCTCTCCCTCTCTTCCTTATTCTTGCAACACTACAATCTTATTCTTAACCGATATTTATGTTCATCATCCCGTTGAATCTGTGAAACTTAATATAAAAAATAAATATAAAAAATAACTGTTATTTTTGCGTAAACTCAACAATATTAGATTAGTGACTAAATAAATAAATAGTATTATTATCTATATTGGTGACCCCGATATGATTTAACTATCTTAAGTAATTAGTAATTAATAAGTAATTGTCTAGTAATTCGGAAAACCAAGAAGATTCGCGTACTTGACAGGATTTCGGAAGAAATTCATGAGGAACCCACCTAATACATTCCAGCTGACGTACTACATACTAGTTGATTCGAACGTAGATACCTAAATCCAAAGAGAGACATTGGTTGGTCAGCCGTGTATCAAACAAGTCATGTAACTCATACAAGTACCTAAATTGCTCCAAAACTCCCCGGACGAAACACTAGCTAATTTTAAAACGTTAGAATGAGGTTGATTCGGTTTCTTACAAAAATATATAGGGTAATTAAATATCTGATGCAAGCCTGTGGTTGCAAGACACATTACGAACTTACTTACGAAAAGCTAAGAAAGAACGTCCTGCAGCAGCTTCACTCTAAGGAGTACGTTGTGGTGATCGTACATTCACCAGCAACTAACCAGCGATTGACAGTACACGTGTATTGGTGCAATGTGGTCAGGAAAAATAAAACAAGTAAATGACTTATGTCTTTATTTTCCTTGTTATTTACCTATATTGCGTAGATAATATATTAGATGTGAAAAGATTGCCATTGATTGATTTTCTTTGCTCTGCTGTCAACTGTATATACTGGGCCTCACTTGAAGCTTTGGAAACTTCCGATCTGATCCACATTCATTAAGACAGCTGTTGACGTTTCTAGCATTTTTCGTGATATTCGTGAGTCGTAGCAAATTTTAACGAAAACCAATTAGAGTAACTACAGGAGTTCAAATACTTGGAGTCATCAATGTAGGAGTAGAAAGTGGCACCTAAGTGTGATGTAGATCTTTTGATTCTCTAAGATGTACGTGTGGATGAGATGAAGTATTACAATCAAAACTAAAATTTTACTCTCCTTTAACATTAAATATGCTCTTGGACGTTCTAAACCGTCCGGTCAATGACCGGGCACCCGGGTATCCATTTCAATTCGCAGGTAAAATATATTAACTTCTTAAAAAAAATTTATGGCCGTCTGGATCCCCAAAATTGAAGTAATTTGACACCTATTTTTCGTCAAATTTTTTAACAATCAATTAATTAATAAAAGTTATTAACTATCAAACTTGATACCCCGCCCGTTCAATATCCAGGTATCCGGGAATCCCACTAAGATTAATGTATATGACCGATGGGTTTATATACACTTCAGAGACTGCTTATTAAAGTATTTAGCTAAATTGACTGTTAAATTGATAACAGACGATATAGTTTGTAATTTTTTTTATTTAAACAATAATTAAACAATAATTCTTATTATAAACTATAACAAAAAGAGTAAGTAAGAAATACTAAACTCCGTTTTATTTTATTTTATTAATATCGTTTTCAATTCTTTTACTATTTATTTATTTACATTATTTTATTTAGTATGATACAGTGCCATATAAAAACTAAAGTGCATTAAATTATTTCGTACATCCTTCACATGTCGTGGTTGTAATACAGTGTTCGTCACAAATAGGGTTCTCACATACCAGTATTCTTGGCCCATTATTATATCTATTGCATACAGCTGACCTACCGACCTCAAGAAACACTACTATTGCAACATATGCTGATGATACAGCGGTTTTGCCATCACACGAGGATTCAATATCAGCCACAAGAAACCTCCAACTCCATCTTAACAAAGTCGAATTGTGGTTGAAAACGTAGCAAATGAGACAAAATCTACCCTTGTGACATTCACCCTTTGTAGAAGAACATGTCCCTCAGTAAAATTGAATAATCATACATTTCCGCAAGCAGACAACGTTAAATATATGGGAATGCATTTCGATCGACGTTTGACATGGAAAACATATAGTAACAAAACGCAAACAGCTTGGGGTTAAATTAAACAAATGTACTGGTTGATCGGGCGTAAATCTAAAGAGTCATTAGATAACAGAGTTTTCTGTATAAGTCAATACTTAAGCCCATTTAGACCTACGGTATTCAACTGTGGGGTACTATTGCCAAATCTAACATGGATATTCTCCAGAGGTTTCAGAATAAAGTGTTGCGAGTCGTCGATGCTCCATATTATGTGTCCAACAAACTGATTCAGCGCGATATCCCCATAGAACCTATAACGAGTGTGACTTGGGGTGTTGAGTTGAGTTGGAGTGTGAGTGAAATGCGAAGTACTCTGAAAAACCATTAGTGCATCCCAATGCACTCGCCAAACATTTAAATATGCGCTATGACAGTGAAGTGCGTAGGCTCATACGCAAACTACCATACGAACTGATTAATAAACACATAGAGTGAGATTTAATAATATCTATAATAAGCTAGAATAGTTTTTAGAATAAGTTAGGATACACTTTAAAATAACTTAGAATAATATCTAGAATAAGAGATTATAAGTTGTACAGTAGATCACTTACTGAAGTGATCTTCTACATGTCAGGATAGTTATATTATATAACTGAAATCATGTAATAATATTTATTGCCAACGGGCAGATTGTTGACGTTCTAGGAGATTAATAAAAAAATTTACTAAAGTAACTTTTGCCCAAACCCAATAATATGATCAAATTTTAATTGAAAGACAATTCACTTATCCTCCTATTGTATGGTTACAGTTCTCTTTGAATGTACCTCGTACTATTGACACGAAAAAAAAACTCTCCTATAATGGTTTTGATAATACTGTTTAAACAATTAATGTGTGGAAACTGATGTGTAGCACGACGACTACTGAGTATAAAAGAATTTGTGACGCAAGCGGCTGAAACCTTGATGAAAACTTATCTCTATACGGTTGTTAGGGCTTCACTTAACGATACTCTTGGGTAATGTCTAATGGTTTTTATTGTACAGTGTCAGAACGTAAGGTATTAATCATTGAACATACAAATAACGATAACAAGTTCGCTGAACACACACACACATATATATATATATATATATATATATATATATATATATATATATATATATATATATATATCAAAAATAGGTACTTTTATTCGAGACAAATCTCAGGTCAGTTAACGCCTTTTACACTTTTAACTTACGCCTTTAAACTACATCTTGGGGCAAAAGTGCCGCTACCATTTTGATTGCATATAACTTTGCTCAAAGAACAGATAAGTAAGTTTGGTAGTTGCTTGGGACTTATTCACATCAACTTTTGATTTTAGAAAGCCCCATAAGAAAAAGTCTGGTGCTGTTAAATCCGGAGATCTGGCTGGCCACGCTAAATCAAATATCATTCAATAATTGAATTGTTGAACGAGCTGTGTGTGCTGTGGCGCCATCTTGCTGAAACCACATGTCCTCTAGTTCTTTCTCTTGTATTTGAGGCACAAGAAAATTTCGAATCATGTCTTGGTACTGTTCAGAAGTAACAGTAACAGCAACACCTCGGTCATTTTCAAAAAAATAGGGACCAACGATGTTTCTAGCATGAATACCACACCATATAGTTGTTTTTAGTGGATGCCATGGTGTTTCATGAATGAATTGAGGATTCTGTGTTCCCCAAAACCGACTGTTCTGTTTATTGATGTGGCCACTGAGAAGAAAATGGGCTTCATCGCTCATTATCAATTTAGACGACAAATCTTCAATTTCACCAGACATCCGTAGGATTGCATTACTGTACTCAATTAATTGAATTTTGTACGGGAACATTTTCAAATTAGTTTTCAAAATTCGCCTTAAACTACGTGCAGAAATGTGTAACTAGGAACCACGTCTCAGAATTGATGTTTTTGGAGATTCTGCAACATTTTCACCACAGCCATATTTTCAGCGTTACGAGACGTCCGTTGTCTTCCAGAACGAGGCATGTCTGCTGTCGTACCGTACTGTCGAAAATTCGCATGTGAACGATAAATTGTGGTTTTATGGTGCACTGGACGATTAGGTTATTTTTTGCGTGCAATATAAATTGTAGTGGAACTTTTGCCCCACCTGTTAGAATACCTCCTTAACTTCAACATTCAATGATGGTTGATTTTCTCGAGAAGCTTCCTTTCCAGAATCTTAACCATAAGCTATAATATAAAATCAAGAAAAGTTTTATTAAAACTGATGTGATTAAATGCTTAGTGATCGAAATATTGCGACGTCTTGAGAAATGTTCTTAGAAGCTTAGCAATATCAAAATATCGTGTAGATGTCCTTGTTAGATGTTTATTTGAGTCTTTTAATAATCAATAATTTAAAAGTGATGAAATATATTTTGAAGGTTGATATTCTCAATATATATGAAATTAATATTAGATAAAAAGACGCATGCACAAGATTTTGTACGTTTTTTTACTACACATAGTGTATGACATATGATTCTTGGAGAGTTGAGTCAGTAGGTGAATGCACACTATGACTGATCATTTTGGCACCAAACGCGTCAACACATGACGACTAGGGAACTCAACTAAAGACAATAAACAAATGCATAACACTTTATGTCTGTGAATCCAAGCTACAATTACCCACTAATATTATAAAAGAAAAATTGCCCAAGGAAACGTCTGTTTACAAATAATGTACGTAATGCATCAAGAAAGTTATCTATTTAATTATTATATATCTATAATTCGTTAAAAAACTGCCAGTTAAGTAATGAAAAATTGTAGTTATACATTGATCTAAAACATAATGTCATATCGTAAGATTCATTATGTGTCAACAATATAATTTTCAAATATAAAAGATTTTGTATTAGCATTATATATTTTTCTTCTATTCGAGATTTGCGTGGAATATTTATTTTTATTTAAATGGAAAATACATAGTAAGACTGATTTAAGCTAGGCAACTTGTTGGGGGTGATTTCAGAGGTGGCGATTTTGGCGTTAAAGACAAGAGACGTAGTGTAACAAGTCGCGAAATCGAATTTTCGGACCAGCTCATCATGGAAGATCGATCGATACACATTAAGAGTGATACGTTTGAGTCAAGTATTGAATAGCAGGTGTACCGGAAAATCATTTGCCGGGTTTTCTAATAGATGTCGCTAGGCTTAAGTATGCTGTGGCGACCGCCACAACACTTTAGGCCACCACGCATTCAGCTACAACCAGTTCAAAGGTTGGCAACGCCGGTGGATTGGTACCATGCAGTTCCAGGCTATAAAAGACCATCACGACGACGTCTTGCTCTCTTTTCTTTTCTCCACTCCCTTGTAACAGTACCACTTCCACAGCGCTACCCTACTTCCTCTACCTAACCTAATATCCTGTCCATTCTCCCGTCGAACACGTGTATCATTCAATGTTAGAATAGACAAGTTTTGTTCAACCAGTGTTTTTGGTTCTCGTGCAGACTCCTTCCGGGATAGTGGTGAGTGTTCGGACGGGCAATTGCGTCGACAGCCATTCATCCCGACCGACCGACTTGACGAACATTCCCATAATGCAATATTATATATGTTATATTTTGCGAAAGTAACACCTTTATAGATTTATACATCTTTGAAAATGTCAAGTTTCGTACCTGAAAAAGTGTATTTGCGGCATGTATTATGTCTCTTATTTAATCAAAAGAAAAATATGTTAATGTTAGACCTAACCTTAACCTTATGTGCGGTGTGGTTTAGAAAATTCAAAACGGGTGATTTCGATATGTAAGACAAAGAATGTTCTGGTACGCCCAAAAAGTTTGAAGATGCGAGTCTGCAAGAGTTATTGGATCGAGAACCGTCTCAACCTCAAAAACAATTGGCAGAAGCATTAGTGTCGCCCGAGCAATGATTAGCGACCGATTATGAGCATACTTGAGAAAATCCAAAGAATAGGTACCATATCAATTGAATAACGGGCAAATGTAAAATTGAAAAATTGTCTGTGAAAAGCTGCTTCAAAGGCATGACCAGAAGTCATTTCTGCATCTAATAGTGATAGGTGATGAAAAGTTGATTAATTTTGAAAACCCTAAGGGCAAAGAAATTACCAGGCGAAGCCGGGCGATCGACCCCAGCGCTAAATCGTTTTGGTCGCAAGACAATGCTCCGTGTTTAGTAGAACCAGAGTGGCGTGGTTTATGAACTATCGAAACCTAGTGAAAGAGTTAATTGTGATGGCTATCAACAACAAATGATCAAATGGGACCATGAATTGATCGAAAAACACCCAGAATGGACCGGAAGACACGGTAAAGTGATTTACATCACGATAACACGCCGTTGCATAAAGCAAAACCGGTCAAAGAAGCATTGAAAGTACTTGGATGACATATATTATCGCACCCGCCCTATTCTCCAGACCTTGCTTCGATCTATTATCAACTTTTCGCATCAATAGAATACGCGCTTGCAGAGCAGCACTTCGCCAATTTCGAAGAATTTAAAAAATGGCTCGATGAACGATTTTGTTCAAAAGACCGACAGCTTTTTTTTATGTGCAAGATGTATAGAATCTGTTGAGATTTTACGGTTATTAATTAATATTCTGAGATTATTTTTAACAAATAGCTTTATTTAATACACCTATCTAACCACAGCAACGTGGTTTCTCTCTTGACTGACACTTCTATAGATCTGACAACTACCTAACTCGAGAGTCCCTAGAAACTAGTAACATTTTATTATTGTACTTAACACAGATTCCTTGTTTTAACTAAATAAGAAATATTTACTTTAACAGAATCAAATGGTCAATACTTTCCTCTTTTTTTTTGAAAATTATGTAGTTTTTTATTTGGAAAAAAAAACGGTAATGACTTTCTCTTGCGCCTAGTATAGATGTAAAAGTTTGATAAAGTGATTTTATAAGATGAGAATATTTGACTATATCTTGCAAAATCTACGCCACCCACTCCACTTGTTCTTCCAGCAGCGAAGAAAAAAATTGAGATCTGCTGCCTCGTATGTACTATATCCGTATGTTTAGTCAAATCTGATTGACATGTGGTTGTGGTAACTGTTGGGTTTAATTTTTTCACTTTTATTTTCTTTATATGATCTTTAAATATTAATAAACATCTAGTAAATAAATGGGCAGTAAAAATACTGGTTTTCTTTTTAATTTCAGCAGAAAAATTAACTAAAATTAATACATCTAGTCTAGAGTATCTGCTAAACTTCAAATGCTGTATATCAAATTTCGCTTATTCAAACGCTGTATATCCAGGATATACCAGATTTGTTATTTGGAAAACAATCAACATACTATGATGTGAGGTTAATATAATAATTTAACTTTTGATATTGTGCATATTATGTTATAAATGTATTTAACGTCATAACAAGACATAAATGATGAACTGCCGCAAGTCCAGCAGGAAACCTAACGGCGTCAGTATCCTACGAACAATACAGGCGATAAAACCGACGACATTTTTTACGCGATGGCGTCACAAACATCAGATACGACGTTGGCCGCCGAACCTCGGGGAAAACAAAACACGACCGCTGCAGCAGGAAAAACAACGCGTCGATAATGCGAAAACCTGATATCAAGGTCGGGTCGATTCGTTAACTCCACATTTTCGATCAAACCGTCGACATCACGCGAAAACATCCTCGTCTACTTTACCACCAAGAAATGAAAATACCATAGATCCAGGCTGGGGGCTCGGAATGACGTCCCTCGTCGGCCGGTCACCAGAGCACGATCACAACATCGTCGTCGTCGTGGACAAACAAAAGAAACGCACCAGCTACACCCGAATCGATGACGTCGACTGGTTCCTGCCGTAACCGTGGTGCCCGCACAACTAACCGGCTCGTTCTTCGATAACGGCGAAGCGATCTCCGTCTCTCGACTGATAGATAATCAATCCGCAGACGGAGGAGTTCGGGTCGGGATGATACGCGTGGTAGTGGTGATTCACCAACCGGCGTGTGTGATAGGTCGCCCAGATCGGTGAGACTGTGCCCGCGACTAACTCTCACTCTGGATCGCCGCGGTGCGATTCTTCGACTGAACCGAGACCGCCGTGCGGACTCACGCGGATAGAAGGTTTCCGAGGGTCGAGGAGGGGCGCTTTCCCGACTACGGGTGGATGTGTTATATAGGGTGGAGACGCCACGGGTGGGAGTTTTAACGTTATCGGATTCGTCTTATTTTATTTTTACGTTCACAATATAATAACGACATTTTAGGACCTAAACTTTCGTCATAAAAGAATATATATTCCTGTGATCAAGAGATAGTAAGATTAGAATCAAAAAATATAAGATAAAGGTGTATTTTAATAATAAAGAAAACAAAACAACATTTAAAATGTTAAGTAGAACATGTGATATATTGTTTAAAAACTATACCGGTTATACAGATCTAAACAAGACTGTCGATTTTCTTGCAATCATGTGTCATCACCTGATGTATGTTTCGTTAATACAATGTTCCGATATATTAAAATTAAAAGTGTATAATTTATAACCTATTTTCATAATTGCAATTTCCTAACCATTCAAATATAATTCAAGCCTGTCGCATGACATATATATTTGTTTATATAGTAAAATACTGGTTAAAACAAGCAAATCATGGATTGAAAAACTGACTTTTGCATCATAGACGTCGACGCGTGAGAGTACTATTTGTAACAACCCAAATAAATTGTATGCTAACAAATTGAACAACTATATTAGGTTACTGGTTGAAAAAAATGGCCGTTGTGTTGCCTTTTCTGAAGGAAGTTTTTTTATTTTATTTCTTATTTGTTTTGAGTATATAGTGAAGAAAAACTTGGATATAACAGATTTAGAAAGCTCTAACTAAACATTGATAATATATCTGTCTAAAATAATCAGTTTTTTAGCAATCCGTAAAGCCTAGTTGTTGGTACTCAATTCAAGAATAGCTCAGAAGAAACTCAGAAATGTCTTGGCTGGATACTAGTGTGTAAGTTGGTAGTGCAGTGTTGTAATAAGTGTGATAGACCTGACTGAAACCTGACTGTAACAATGAAAAATTAATGTAACTAAAGACGACGCTTTAATTTTTGCTTCTATGATCTTTCATCACAGAAAATATCACTGAAACTAACTTACGAAGATTGGTGTATGTTGAAATACAAGCATAATAATTGTATGTTGTGTGTTGTATGTGTGTTCCAAATGTTAACGTTATCAAGAATCTAGTGTTTAAAAATGGTATCGTAATGGTTTCTAGAGATATTTCTATATATTTTTTCCTCAAATATATAACATGTTGTTAAGTGATATTTCTTATTATAAGCCTTACATTCGAATATCAAGGAATGAGCTTTGAAACCATGGAAGCTATAGTGGAAAGTTCCTTGAAAAATGTATGTTATATCTGGAAAAAATCTTAATTATTCAGTCAAAGATTAATTCAGTCATTACATTTCAAATAAAAAATTGGTCGATTATAATTACTAAGATCCATCCATATATAAAAAAGGTAAGGCCTCAATTTAGTTGACTAATAGTTGTTCCTATTATGCTCTTATCTCCAGCTCTATATTAACGGTTGATTAAAAAGTAGCATAGAAAGTAACAGTTGAAGTTTACCATCATTAGATTGACAATTTAGTTGAAGAAATGTTCAAATTAAGAGGTGTAATGAGTAATTGAGGGAGGATACTTGACATCTTGCACTGTTTTGCAATTTGTCGCATTTTCAGCAGCTTATTACTAAAATGCTCAAAAAATGTGAAAATGTCAGAACTAGCATCGTTATATCTACACAATATCGCTATATTTCCACAAAATGGCCAAAGCCAGAAGAAAATAAAAAAGATAAAATTCAATTTTTGAAAGCATACGAATAATGGAAGATATATCTATTTTGCTTAAAGTATATAAAATTGATACTGACTTTTTCCTATTTAAAAGCTAGAATTATAAAAAATACGAAGTGTTTGAAATCATAAGGGAAAAAAAGCTTAAGAATTTAAATGTTATACGTTAAAATATCATCATAATTAATTTATAGTCAATTGGGTTGATCATAACCACAAGTTCCAAGGTCTATATTTAAAAATCATCAGTTTCACTCAAAGACATTAGTTTAACCGACCAGTAATTTGTTCTTATTATGAATTTTCTGATCTATATCAATTATATCAATTTAAAAAAATGGCCTAGAAATTAACACTCTTGGAGTCTCCCTGAAGTTATATCTTAAAGTCTTCTTTATATCAACTGGGGTTTATCTGGACTTGACTTACTGCTTGAAGTGGTTTCCTCGGCATTAAGTCTACCGATTGGCGCGTGACAAATTTAGAGATCATCCCAGAAGACATCCAGCCAGGTTACTGGCGTGATTGGGATCATTTTTCTTGTCGGATTTTGCACTCTCGTTTTTTTGGACAGTCACAGACATAGATTTACGATCATGCCCCGGCAGGATTCGAACCGCCTTGACCACTACGGTAACCAAGCCGGTAAATGGACAATTTAATTGAAAAAAAAAGATGTATAATGATCAAATGGAGGAGGATGCTCTTGATCTCTAGCAATGTTTTGCATTTTTTTCACATATTCAGCGTATTATTGCTCAAATACTTCTAGAAATTCGAAAATATCAGAACTGCCGTCGTTATATCTACACAGTAGAGTTATATTGTCACAAAAATAACCAGAAGTCAGAAGAAAATAGGGGTCATCGATATTCATCTATGGCGAATAAACATCGATGTTCAGCTGGAAAACATCGATGTTTTGAAATCGACGTGTTGACGTCGATATCATCGAAACATCGATGTCATTAGGATAAAATATCAAAACGTTAATTATACTTAATTTAACTGAAGTTTATGACATTTTACGATCAATATAAATAATTACTCATGAAGTTTGTGGTGAAAAATATGTAACCTATAGTAAAGTTATATCACTTACTTAGATTATTTACTATAAAAGTGACAAGCTTCTCACCAAAACAGATAATCGCAGATAATTTTAAAAATAACGCAATTAAAGAAATTAAGAATCGATTGCTACAAATATAAAATGTTAATATTCTTGCTCTCGCCACTCTGTTGGATCCTCGTTTCAAAACTATACATTTCCAAGAGGCATTAGGCTATTCCAGAGACATTAGAAGTATTAAAGTATTGATTTAAGATATTGGGATGAAAGAACAAATTGAAAATGATCAATTGATAAATAATTCTACAACATAAGTAAAAAATACCAAGCTGTAAATATATGGAATATCATTATAAATGTATTAATGAAAAGAACATTTTGTCTGATCACGAATTGACACGAATAAGCCTATGGAATTACAGTTTTATTTAAGAAGTCCGGTAGCTGATTACCCACTACTTTTATGAAAAGCTATTATGTAAGTATTTGTGTTGCACATCAAAATCCACGGCTTTAGAGAGGCGTTTTTCTAAAGCTGGTCAACTCCTATACCAGAAACGGAAGAAACTTTTTTTTTACAACAAATTCATTTTTTAGTGTGCCCAAACTATACTGGGAATGTTGATTTGTTTCTTTAACTTTTGTAATTTCAATAACAATAAACACATTTCATAAATATAATAGGCAATTTTATTTGTTACCGAAAACATCGATGTTTTTCAATCGATATTTATCGTACGTCGATACTTTTGATTCGATGTTAACATCGATGTTTTTCTAAAACCGATCTTTCCTAGAAAAAACAATTAATCTCTTTTCAAACAATACAATATATAAAAATCAATTTCTTGTAGCGATATTTATTAGCGTTATAAATTCAAGGAATTTTTGAAACCGACCAGGAGACATCGAAATTGAACTTCGTCATCCTGTAAACTGAAACGACGTGTTTGCGGCCAACGTACAAGACAAGGATACGACCGAGTGGCGGACGTGACCGTCCCCCCTTCCAGGCGGCGGCCGCTGCGGAACGTCTGACTACGACTTGAGCACCGGATGACGTCACGGGCGCGGTCCTTTCCAGCGATCGTCCTCGGTTTCGGATCGATTTTCTGCATGCCAAAGGTTTTTGGTTCGTATCGACGGCGATGGTGGCGATTATTAATGGTCGTGGGGGAGCGATGGGGGGTGGGTGGCCGGTGTGATTAGGGACGAGCGAGATTGAGGGCCCAGGATCGCAATAAAAGGGTACAAATGGAAATGTAACCGTTCCAATCGATAGTGGGTCTGCGATGGGAACTTTGATGTTCTGGTGGGGATTCCAATGGGTTTTATATAGGGTGGGCGATTTGTGCGATTTGTTTATGTATGTATGTTATATATATATATATATATATATATATATATATATACATATATATATACATATATATAATACATATACATATATATAACATATATACATATATACATATATATAACATATATACATATATATAACATATATATATATATATATATATATATATATATATATATACATATATATAACATATATACATATATATAACATATATAACATACATACATAAACAAAACGCACAAATCGCCCACCCTATATAAAACCCATTGGGATCCCCACCAGAACATCAAAGTTCCCATCGCATACCCACTATCGATTGGAACGGTTATATATATATATATATATATATATATATATATATATATATATATACACCACGTCTAAACTTAACATACCAATCCTTGATGGTTGATTTTACTGGAACAATGTCCCGAAACTCGGTATCAAGCTAAGTTTTTGATTCAATTGTATTTTTTCCCTTCAAAAAGCAATATTTTATAAACACGCGAAATTCCTTTTTATTAATTTTTTTTCACAATAACAAAAGTTGCTTCACTCAAAATGCTATAATTCACAAAGTAATGATTCGACAGCTGTTAAATTTATACATACATCTTTTGAGGGTTAGGGCTAACTAAAAAATATACGGATTCTAGTAGCGCCATCTATGTGTCAGGCCGAGGACTTTTCAATTGACCTATATATAATATAAGCATAACAAATACTTATTGCCCTCTGTGTAGTTTGTGGAACGAACAAGAATAATAAAAAAATTATTGGCGTAAATATAAATATATAGATACATAAATACAGAAAATAAAAAAGAGAAAAAGGGAGAGTGCGGTGGTACCTGACGAAGCGATTAGGCAATCGATGGTGGCACGTTTGAACTGAAGGATGATCAGTGAGTGAATGATTCTTCAATAATATCCGAAATCAACGTTTCGGGGTTGCCAGACCTTCGTTATCGTTTATTGGAAGCCGCTCTGGGTACTTTGTAGGCCGTTATTGTAAGATGTAAAATTCGATATGCGTCAGGATTGCTTCAAATCTGTCGCTTTAATTTTGTTGGATCATATTGTACAGTAAGTGTACTAAATTGAAAAAGAGTAGGTTCTAAGCAGGGGATGGACAAAATAATTTAAACACCTGACATATACATAATATTTATCTATTAGTAAGTTCTTGGACCATTACTTGATTTTAAAACAGCTGCAATATTTCGCGGAATACATTCGTAGAGTATATGAGTAATTTCGAACCGAATTACGGATATTTTGATATTAAAAAAAATATATATCGGTATATCGGGAAACAACAAGTGTCGATGAAGAAACACACAAAACGTCCTTGATTTCCTGGGTACATGTATCGACATTTTTTCGCTCGAATCCTATTTTTCCACGCAAAACTCATTTAATAATGGAGGAAAGACCCCAAAACAAAAGTTTGATACTCTCCTTCGATAACCCTAGGAGTTTACTATCTTTGCTTGGATATTTTAACTTTGCAGCTAAATGTTCGATATCGAATATTTTTTGTAACACAAAAAGTATGTTATCGTATTTTATCATCGTTTGTTATCGTATTTTTATCTAATTTACGATATGTTGGTTCACCAGTAGAGATATGTTGTAGATTATGTGTCTTTATTCATACATTTATAAATTAAGGCACTTTTATATCATCTTTATATGCAGCTTAGATGATATAGTAACTACTAATTATCAAAGAATCTTCAAAAATTGACGAGGTGGCGAATACTCTGAATTAAAATAACATGAACAATGGTGCCTTAAGGTAAATTAAGGGTCGCTGTAAGCAACAGCGGGGCATGTAGAGCGTAAATTGCATGCGAGCGTCTACATGTATTGGGGTGAAATACAATTTATAACTTATTGAAGATATGTGACATGAACTGAGCCCTTAATTCCTTGAAACTTCTATTAAATGTTACGTAAAAATGTATATACTACTAATGTAATTCCTGCAACACTATGATAGTATATTAATTAAAAAGAAAATAACTGAAATATACCAAGACATTACCGTTTTTTTTCGTAAAAAAAACGACGTGGTTTTTAAGAAAATGGGAATATGTATTTATTCACAATATTGGCCATTTGATTCTATACATTTTGTCTATCTCTCAAGCAATTTATGGATGCCTTAAGCTAGACTCTAACGTCTTCCAAGTTGGCGAAGTGATGCTTTAGAAGCACGTGTCCCATTGGTACGAAAAGTTGATAGTCAGGCGAGGCAAGGTCTGGAGGGTATAGCGGGTTTTGTTTTATGAGATGGAGCGTAATAAAACTTCAGGTCTATTTTGGACGTTTTTTGATCAATACATGGAACAAATTGATCATTTGTTGTCGATAGCGATCACTGTTAATCGTTTCACTAGATTTCAACAGTTTGTAATACACCACGCCATTCTGGTCCCACCAAACCCAGAGCATTGTCTTGCGATCAAAACGATTTGGCCTTAGAGTCAATAGTCCGGCTTCGACAGGTGATAACCATGAATTATTTGCCCTTAGGGTTTTCATAATAAATCCACTTTTCATCATCACTCACTATTCAATCCAGAAATGACTTACCAATTGACAATTTTTCGATTTTCCATCTGATGTGACCCCCATCTTCCTATGTTTTTTTTTATTTTCCCCATTGCTCGTAATCGGTCGCCAATGATTTATTGTGTGACATTTAAACCTTCTGCCAATTGTTTTCGAATTTGGATTAGGTCTTCATCCACGAACTCTTGCAGTTTCACATCTTCAAACTTTTTCTGCCTACCAGAACGTTCTTTATCTTGCACATCGAAATCATAACTTTTTAATTTTCTAAATCACATCTCACATGTTTTTAAAGTTAGAACTTTAAGTTAGTTAAAAGTTAGAGATTTTTTCTTTAGATAAAATAATTAAATCCTGCGTCCCACAAATGCACATTTTGAGACAGGAAACTTGACACTCTTAAAGAAGTATAAATCTATGACTGTGTTACTTTCGCAAAATATAACATATATAACTTTGAAGCTTGATGGCTGTAGAATAGAGTGACATATGCGTCAAATCTTAACATTGAATACTGAAGCCTAGCGACATCTGTTAGTAAAACCGGTAACGATTTTTCGGTACACCTAGTAAAGTAAGACGATTTACAAACTGAAGAAGACTAAACTTTTAACTAAAAAAAACAAATTTTTGATTCGCAGAATAGAATGATTGTTATTGCTTGTTTATTTTGCTATTACCGGTAATGTAGCGAAAGTTGCATATGAGAATTCTAGGACGGTCAATTTTGAATATATTGGAAAATTCGAAAAAGTTGTAGGAGACTCGAATCATTTTCTGAGAGATTGTGAGTGCTTATACATCAGATCAAGCAACAGATTATCCACCGTATAGTTCTGTTTTAGAACCATATGATTTCTTATCCTAGAACCTTAAAAACCTACCAACAATTCACACTGAAAAAAAAAACGGTTGGTGCATTTTCATGGAGAATATTTTGAAAAACAATAAATGCAATTTCGAGTATCAAATATAATTGTTGTTATATATTGTTATCATTATTAGGCCAGAAATATAACAACCCTTGTCTTGCAATGGCAACGTTCCTGCCGATCAGCCCAATAATCATGGAGAATTAAAATCATAGAGATTAATTTAAAAATAGATTAACATTATTCTAGATTTGGATAGCTGTCGAGTTTTCGAAATCCTGCGGTACCAAAAGTAATATCATATTGATTAATTAGACTTTGGGTACTGTATAAATTCATTTGAAACTATTTCACGACTCTAGGATTAATGCTATATTTCTGGTTTCTATATTTTATTTAAGATTGTACTCTAAATAGATAAACTAAAGCTAAAATTGTAACTCTAAATTTAGAATTTTTGTATACAAACTATAGAGATTTCATTACATAGAGAATTATTGGATGCATATATTAAAATTTAATTGGGTACCTTTGGCCTTAATATAACTTTTAGTGTACTCTGTTCTAAAATTATAATTGGAAGTCTCATTTTTCCCAACCATGGTTTATCTAGACTGGGCCTGCTGTTACATGTGGACTCCGAACTATCTTCTGGCGCTACTGCAGCAACCAAGCCAGTTTTTTCTGTCTTCATTTAAAGCTTTATAAATTGCTAATTTTTTTCGACTTGGCTGGTTCAGACAATGAAGATGGAAATTTGGTTGTTTTATATCATTTAAGATGTTTCTTATATCAACGAAACAATCGAAATATTTGAAATATCGAAACTTTATCAATAACAACAATAATTTTCAATAAAGAATAATACTATTTATAGTAAAGTAGGAGGATTGATATTTATGTTTTGACGTTTGGCAATACTAAGTATTGTTAGGCCTTAGCTAATGTTTCCCAGTCGAATCTTGACCATTTTAACCATACATTTGTTAAGAAAAAATTATCTCAGTGAAAAAAAAAGGAATTAACAGGTCAATTGAAAAGTCCCCATCCTGACACATAGATGGCGCTACTAGAATTAAATCCATATGTTTTATAGTTAACCCTAACTTTCAAAAGATCCGTCTATAAATTTCACAGCTGTCGGATCATTAGCTTGTGAATTATAGCATTCTGAGTGAAGCAACTTTTGCTATTGTGAAAAAACTGGATAAAAAGGAATTTCGCAAAATTGAATGAATGAAATAGCAGACACTCTAAAGATATCAACTGAACGTGTACATCATTTATTCACGAATATTTGGGTATGAGAAAGCTCTGTGCAAAGGGGATGTCGCGCGAGCTCACTTTTAACCAAAAACAACGACGAATTGATGATTCGGAGCAGTGTTAGAAGATGATCAAGCGTAATAAACCCGAGTTTTTGGGTCATCATCTGGGTCTGTATTTTGGGATGCGCATGGAATAATTTTCATTGACTACCTTGAAAAGACGTTACGCGACTATTACATAGCGGTATTGGAATGTTTGAAGGAAGAAATCGCCGAAAAACGGCCGCATTTGAAGAAAAAGAAAGTGCTGCTTCACCAAGACAATGCACCGTGTCACGGGGCTCCGAATTGCTTCTTCATCCACCGTATTCCCCAGATTTGGCACCCAGCGACTATTTCCTGTTCTCAGATCTCAAAGGAATGCTCGCTGGGAAGAAATTTTCGTCGAATGAAGAGGTGATCGCTGAAACTGAGCCCTATTTTGAAGCAAAGTACAAATTGCAATACAAAAATGGTATCGAAAAGTTGGACGGTCGCTATAATCAGTGTATCACCATTGAAGGGAATTATGTTGAATAATAAAAACTAATTTTGCCAAAAAAAGTGTTTTATTATGGTAGGCCGGGGGCTTTTCAATTGACCTGTTATTTTAATTATTTACTTGACAGGCCTAAGTTTTGATAAGGCAATAGTTCATATAATGATTGTAAATACATTCTATTAATATATAATCCTAAATTGTAAAAAGTGCTTAGTTGTGGTCATTTTCTGATATACATGCAATGTCAATAGATAATTTCAAAACTGATTTATTGATATATTCCCGAATATTTTCTATATGTCATTTTACTTTTTTAATATCAATAATTAATTAATACAATAAAATATGTATATGACTTGATAAGTCAATAGTTCATATAATAATTGCAAATATACGAACCATCATTAGTATATCTTGCTAAATTGTAAAAAAGTGCCTAGTTGTGTTCATTTTTGGTCTGATATACCTGCAAAAGTCAATGAATAATTTCAAAATTTTTTTATTCAAATTTTTTGAATTAATCTTGTATCAATTGCTGATCAATCAATAACTATATATATTTAATGGTTATAAATTAAACCCCTTTAATATTTTTTTTACTTTTTAAACTGTAAAAAAGTGACTAGTTTAATATGTTGATATGTTTTAACATACAAAGATATATTACTTTAGTTCGTATTATATATTGTATATATTTCTGACCATATATTGAAAATATTGCCCAAAGAAGTTTTAGTAATATAAGAGTCGTTTTTAAATATATATTTTTCCTCTAGTATACGGCAACATGATTAACTTGATAAATTGTGGTTGACAATTTCGACCACTGGGCGATCACTAGTATACATTATATACGAATGATACAGATATATCTTCTTTGGCCTCGCTAGTAAAACATAAGCGTTCGATCAACCTTGAACCCCGACCAAAGTAGTACGAGGTTATGGCGTTTCGACCTCTACGTGACTTTGAAGGCGGCCTCGGGGAGTCCGCGTTCTGTCTGATAACGTTTGGCGCGGCTACACACGAGAACAACGTTGGCGAACGGTCGTGAACGACGGCGACTGTAATTTTCGCGAAAAATCATCGGGAATTTCAACCAATCCATGACCAACGGTCGATGTTTGCTGGCATAGAAGGCCACACCATGATGCATGCACATTGTATTATTGTGAGGATGTTGCTCAGCGCGCACACAGGTGCTATTTTTAATCAGTACTCGTTCTTGGTACTTTTGCATCGGATTATTATTATTTTTTATTACATCTTACATTGGTTATGGTCAGTATAATCTTAATTTATAAATTAATTTATTACGGCTGTTCTGTATGTATTTCCCATTTTTTTATTAATCTCCTAGAACGCCAATAATCTGCTCGTGGGCAATAATTATTATTATATGATTTCAGTTATTTAATATAACTATCCTGACATGTAGAAGATAACTTCAGTAAGTGATCTACTGTACAACTTATAATCTAAATCTTATTCTAGATACTATTCTAATTTATTTTAAAGTCTATCCTAATTTATTCTAAAAACTATTCTAGTTTATTCTAGAGATTATCAAATCTCGCTCTATGTGTCTATTAATCAGTTCGTCTGGTAGTTTGCGTTTGAGCCTATGCACTACACCGTCATCGCCCACATTTAACTGTTTGGCGAGTGCATTGGGATGCACTAATAGTCTTTCAGAGTACTTCGCACTAACACTCTGAATCACACTCGTTCTATGGGGATATCGCGCTGAATCAGTTTGTCGAACACGTAATATGGGGCATCGACGATGATTCGCAACACTTTATTCTGGAACCTATGGAGGATATCTATGTTGGATTTGACTGGAGGATATCTAGTAGTACCCCACAGTTCACTATCATAGGTCCAAATGGGCCTAAGTACTAACTTATGCAGCAAAACCTTGTTATCTAATGATAATTTAGATTTATGCCCTATCAGCCAGTACATTTGGTTTAGTTTAATCCCAAGTTGTTTGCGTTTTGTCACTATATGTTTTTCCATGTCAAAAGTCGATCGAAATGCATTCCCAGATATTGAACGTAGTCTGCTTGCGGAAGTTCATGATTATTCAGTTTTACTGATGGGCATGTTCTTCTACAAAGGGTGAATGTTACATGGGTAGATTTTGTTTCATTTGCTTTGATACGCCACGTTTTCAACCACAATTCGACTTTGTTAAGATGAATTTGGTGGTTTCTTGTGGCTGATCTTCTTGTGATGATAAAACCGCTGTATCGTCAGCATAGGTTGCAACAGTAGTATTTCTTGTGGTCGGTAGGTCATCTGTAAATATAACAATGGGCCAAGAACAATGGCATGCGGGACACCCGAATATATTGGGCGTCGGTCAGTGTATTCGTCACCCTGTTTGGCAATAAAATATCTGTCTGTGAGATACAATTTCAGCAGATGAAAATGCGTATGGGGCAAAAGCTTTTTCAATTTAACGTGCAGTCCAATGTGTCACACCTTGTCGAAGGCCTGGGAAATGTCGAGAAATGCAGCGGAGCAATATTTTTACCGTTTAAGTGTTTGTTAATTTGGTTGACTAATCTATGTATTTGTTCTCATTGTTCTGTGTTTATTACGGAAGCCAAATTGATGGTCTGGAATAATATTTCTCTGCTCTGCGATTATTTTGAGTCTCTTAATGTATAGTTTTCCGAATAGTTTAGAGATCACAGGCAACAGGCTTATAGGATGATAAGAGGAGAGGTCTTCGACGACATTAAATATGAATTTTATTAATTTTATGCACTTTCCTGAGAGCTCTTTTAAGATTCTTCCACGTATTTTCTTCTTTTGCGGATATTTCAGTTTCCCAATTTAAAATAAAACTAATCTACTTAAGCCAAAGTTAAGAATACACTTATACACCAAACAAGATAGTGGTTTGGTTCGCTTCAATCTATTGATTTCCTCCGTGTTGTCCAGAGCAGTATTGCTTCTACGTTGCTGTGGTTTAGCGACCTTATTTCATGATTTAAGGCGAAATCTTTCTGTATCCATTTGATTTCGATCATCATGCAGCTATCCGATGGTTACGTAGCGTTTCGTAAGCATTGAGAATTAATCAGAATTAATTCAGCCTTTTCGTCGTTGCATCGAACACATTCATTTTGATCACTTTTAATAGACGGTATTAGGTAATAATTGTTCTTTTAAATTTTTTTTCCACGGCGAGTAATCTTTTTCTGCTTAAT
This sequence comes from Rhynchophorus ferrugineus, assembly GCF_030347505.1. NCBI lineage: Eukaryota > Metazoa > Arthropoda > Insecta > Coleoptera > Curculionidae > Rhynchophorus > Rhynchophorus ferrugineus. The sequence continues at coordinate 19,077,757 of NW_027472585.1, read as the reverse complement.
TCACTAAAATAGTATTTAAATTGCAAACGGAGTTGTTTCAGTGACGTTGTTGAAACTTCTAGATATTCGGTTTTATTGCCCCTACTACGTCTTAGTTTGTTAAATATCCTATATCTATAAAAGCTTATTTCGATGAAAAAAATTGCTGTAATTATTAAATGGTGTCGACAGCTAAGATATTTAAATAACTCCTATTAAAACTAGTCAGAGTGTGAAAAAAACCTAACATTTAACAATTCACTTCATTCAACAAGTCTCAGATATCACTAAAAAGTCTACGAAGTTAAAATCTTCTCAACTATATTCTTAGAGGAAGTTCAAGCCTTTAACAAGTTTTGACCGGAAATATCCACAAGCTCTAGAGAATGTTATCGAAGCAACATGCTAAATATTTACATCTCAACGAACGAGGGTAAACTTACTCCGTAATATAAAAGTTAAAGCTAAAGCAGATTTGCCACAACGAAATGTACTGGCGCCAATTCTTTATCTGATAATATCTGACTCTATAAATTGAACATGGCTACATTTACTGATAATGCTGCGGGATTTACTACTATTGGCAACAACAAAAGCCAAAAAACTTGTAATAAGCAGAAAACACCAGATATTGCAAGTTAAGAATGAAAATGTAAATCAAAGTTTTAGTAAACACAAAATGTAGGTAAGGACTAGTTATAATGCTTTAATAGATAAAATGATCATTTTGTGGATAATACACAAAGATAAACTATTTTACTACACACTAATTTACTATTAAACTGAAAGAAAATTACTAATTTCTGAACCATAATTACCTAAAAGTCGAAGTATTGAGTTTGCATCATTTTGCATTATGTGGCTTTTTGTTTTAAATGAAGGTACAAATGTAATAAGATACAATCGAATTAGTTTTCGAAAAGATTCAGCCAAATTACTGTGCTTAATACTGTGCTTACAAAGTGTTACAAAAAAACCTATAAACCCTATTGAATAACAAAATTAAATGCATCATTCAGTAATGGCATCATTGGGATTCGGTTAGGAGGCCACGTAGTTCCCAATTATATGAAGTCCAAAAAGTGGTGAATTTGCTGATAGAGACTTAATTTCCTGGGATTTCCTGAAATGACTTTAACAAATAAAGACATATCAAGATCAAAAAACAAAGGACAGCAATCAAAATAAATTGAACTGTTTGATTAATTTTCACTTATTTGAAACTTTATCACAGAAGAAAAGTTTATTACTGAAATACTGCAGGTGTTACTGTTTAAGACGGTTAGGTATAGTTATTTGGAGACTTTCTGCTAATAATATCAACTGTAGTAATTTTCATTCGGAGCGTACTTTAGTCTAGGAATTTGAAAGAATCATTTTTTCTTTCATATTTTTAAAGATTAAACTTTTAAGAATGTGTTTTGAAGAAAAAATTTCTGGTAATAACAAAAAAACAAAAAATAGTTAAGCTTCGAATATATTCTTATTGTTTTTCAAAGTACTCGCCACGATGATCGATATACTTTTGCATACGCTTAAACCAATTTTCAAAGCATTTATTCCATTCCGAATGAGGTATCTTCAAAACAAGATTTTTGAACGCTTCAATAGGTTCTTCGGGCGATGAAAATCGTTGACCACGCAGTTTATTCTTCACGCATGGGAACAAAAAGAAGTCAATGGGTGCCAAATCAGGGCTGTACGGCAGATGACCCATCAATTCGATTTTTTTGAGGGCTCAAACAGTCTCTTGTGTGAGCCGAGGTGTGAGAGCTCGCATTGTCATGATGAAGAACAATCCGGCGTCTCTTGTTTGTTTTTCTTATTTCACCGGAGACTGCTGGCAAACAAATGGTTGTGTACCAATCCGAATTTACTGTTCTACGATCTTCTAGAGGCATTGTTGCAATATGACTAGTTTTCCCGAAGAAACAGGCCACCATTTCCTTTGAAGTGCTTCGTGCGCGAACGACTTTTGTTGGATTTGGTTCTTCTTAGACCACCCATACAGTCGACTGCTGCTTACTTTCGGGCTCATGCGAATATATTTATGATTCGTCACCTGTCACGATTTTATAAACGTCTTTCGAACTACCGCGATTGAATTTCTTAATCATTTCTTTGCACCAATCGACACGAGCTTTTTTGACCGATTGTCAAATTGTGTGGGATCCAACGCGAACATAACTTTCGCATAGCTAAGTGTTCATGTAAAATCGCATATTCAGGTGGAACTAATGCTTAGGGATTATGCTCACAATAGGTGACATGACGATCTTGCTTAATCATTTCGCACACAGCATCGATGTTTTCTGGTACAACAGGCGATTTTGGGCGACCTTCACGTAAGTCGTCGGATATCGAACTACGACCACGATTGAATTCACTAAACCAGCGATGCATGATGGTTTTTGATGGAGCTTCATCGCCAAAAGTCAAATTAAGTTGATTGATGCACTCTTGTTCTGATAATCCATGTCGAAAATCGTAAAAAATCAACGTACGAAAATGTTCACGATTCAGTTCCATTTTGTTACGAGACGAAACTTTTAACTAAATATAAAATAAACAAATAGCGTCCGTACGACAAAATGTTCTGAATACGTATATCGTCAAAAATGTCAAACTTTACGATGGAACCGTCAAATGGACTCACATGACAGTGACAGTGTTGCCAATTTCAGAAATACAAATTGTGACCCTCGTACCAAAGATTAATATCAACAAATTATATTCTTTCATCAGCTTCATTCCATTTTGAAATAGATTTGTTATGTCGACAAAAACAACCTCCTAGATATTAGATGTCATTAAGTAGATATTTAAGACATAATTTTATGATTAAACAACGTTATAATATAAAAGACTGTTTTTTTCTACACTATTTTGTAAGAATCCTACTCTGATGGCAAGAACAAATGGCCATTTTAGTTTGATGAGACAATGAGACAATATCGCTTTCATTAGATGCTTGTTTTGTTTGAGCCAGATCTTTCTTGCCATTTTGAAACTCATAGCATAGATTTTCTAAATATATAATTACGGCATCTTCACCTAGTTATCACAGGACACTTACCTTAAAGATTTTTCATTCGTGATCACTTTTTGTAAAGAGTTTTTCAAGTCGTACTGCGGCAACGGTATGAAATTTTCATTCCTCTCGAGTCTCAGCTGTAGTTTCGCCATGAATTTCAATTTATCCGCAAACTTCGTCGACCGACTGTTGGAAGTGTTGATCTGACGAACGAAAGAGTCACTCAGGCACTCGATGGATTTCTTCTTAGCGATCCTATAACTGGATCTCATTGGTAATCGGTTCACTTTATTGTTTACTTTATTGGTTCGGTCTATCTCTTCTTTTTCTTTCAGGACGGCGATGGCCGATTCCTCGGACTTGTTCAGGGTATCGGGAGAGGCGGCGGTGGTCTCCATGTTCTTGCCGACGGTCCCGGTCTTCAAAAATCGTCTGACCTTCATCGTGGGCAGGGATTTCCTCAGAGCCGGTAGTTTTTTGGTGTTGTTTAATTTTGAGGTGCTCTGGATGGGTTCCGTTGATGCTTTTGGTTTCGATTTTATGGGTTTCGGTAGATTTTTATCGGGAACGGCCTCGGGTTTCAGTTTTCGTCGTAAGGGTAATCCTGCAATCATACGAATCTTGTGGTAAACTCGGTTAATGAAACAGTGTATGTTCAATTTAATTAAAATACGTATGTACATCAATGAAATGTCAGGGTTTAAATAATGTTGCCGCAAAAAGTTGGCATTTCATAGACTTCAATTTAACTATTATATATTGAGATTTTGTCTATAAGCACAGTAATTCTTTTAGTTTAAATTCAAAAGTATGAATCTCCAAAATGTCTATCTTCAACAACGTTAACGTTAATAATGTTACAGTGTTTATTATATTAGTTCCAAGACAAATTTTAGTTCTTTAGAATTGGGGTCATGCGTTAGTGATAACTCTTTCTACCAATGCAATAACAGAATACCTGCAAACGTATCAAGTCTTGGTCAGTTAGTTGTGGAAAATTAAAAAAAAAACTGGCGTATATCAGGTCTATAAAGTAGTTTCAAAGGATTTTTTTTTAATTTGAAATTTTATTGTGAACTTATCTTTATCGGTACAGTGTATTTTATTCAAAGTATTATTCATCGATAGCTACTAGTCATTTCCCGACCTTTCGGGAATTTATGGATTCTATCTCAAAAGAACGAATAACCTTTTGAGACTATTCATGAATCGACCCATTATTTCGATGATGGATCGATTCATATGTCAGAACAAGTAATTACCTGAAGAAGCAAAGTCTGGAAAATACGACGGGTGGGATACTACTTCCAATTTTATTGTTTCCAAATATGTTTTCGCCGGTTGTACAACATGTGGTCGAGGGTTGCCATGTCGAAGAATAACATTATTGTGTATTTGCTTGTATTCCGGCCATTTTTCGCACTGGGCGTGGCTCAAATACCTCAATTGTAATCGTTAGCGATCCCCATTGATGGTTTCATTAGGTTTTAGTCGGTCATACTATACTACACCAAATTGGCCCCATTAAATACAGAGCAATAGCTTTGAGCCATGAATATTGATTGGAGGATTGGTCATTGCCTTTGATTATGCGTCACCAAGTGTTTTCCATCATTTTTCTCGCTTTGGACCATCGTAATGTATCCACTTTTTGCTGTTAAAGAGGTATTTTACACATGGTCAAACGCCTTCCACTGTATCTTGACTTCAATTCGTATAACATGTCAATTGAAAAGTCCCCGGCCTACCATAGTAAAACAATTTTTTTGGCAAAATTAGTTTTTTTTTCCATTTTTACCATTTTTTATACCATTTTTGTAGTACGATTTTTTCCCTTGCTTTAAAATAGGCCTCAGTTTCGGTAACCACCTCTTCATTCGCCGACAATTTCTTCCCAGCGAGTATTCTTTTGAGATCTGAGAGTAGGAAATAGCCGCTGGGGGCCAGATCTGGAGCATACGGTGGATGAGAAGCAATTTGAAGCCCAACTCATGGATTTTTACCATCATTTTCACTGACTTGTGACACGGTGCATTATATTGGTGAAGCAGCACTTTCTTTTTTCTACAAATGCGGCTGTTTCTCGGCGATTTCATCAACTTCTAATGGTCCAATAACGCCATGTAATAGTCGCTGTTGATATTCCTTTCTTTTTCAAGGTAGTCAACGAAAATTATTAAATGCGCATCCTAAAATACAGACGCCATAACCTTACCACCCGACTGTTGCGTTTCCCCACGCTTTGGAGCGGGTTCATCGTGTGCAGTCCACTCGAATAACTGTCGATTGGACTTCGGAGTGAAATGATGAAGCCATGTTTCATCCATTGTCACATATCGATGCACCCGGGTTTATTACGCTTGATCATCTTCAAACACTGCTTCGAATAATCAACTCGTCGTTATTTTTGGTAGAAAATGAGTTCGCACAGCACCCACTTTGCACAGACCTTTCTCATACCCAAATATTCAGTTCACGTTCAGTTGATATCTTTATAATGTCTGCTATTTTATTCAATTTCAATTTACAGTCATTCAAAATCATTTTGTGGATTTTTTAAATGTTTCTGTCGGTAAAAACCTCTTTTGGGCGTCCACTGCGTTCACCGTCTTCGGTGCTCATTTCACCACGTCTAAACTTAGCATACCAATCCTTGATGGTTGATTTTCTTAGGTCAGTGTCCGGAAACTCGCATCAAGCGTCAAGTCTGGCGTCAAGCAAAGTTTTTGCTTCAACTGTATTTTTTCCCTTCAAAAAGCAATATTTTATCAACACGCGAAATTTCTTTTTATTAATTTTTTTCACAATAACAAAAGTTGCTTCACTCATAATGCTATAATTCACAGACTAACGATCCGACAGCTGTCAAATTTATACATGCATCTTTTGAAGGTTAGGGTTAACTAAAAAATGGATTTATTCTTGTACCGCCATCTATGTGTCAGGTTGGTGACTTTTCAATTGACCTGTTGGCATAAAAAGACATTGTCCTTAGTATCAAAATCACCACATTTAAATCGCTGAAATCAGTATTCACATATTGAAATCGATAGAGCATAGTTGCTTTCAAATTTTTTTGCTTGACCAGAAGGCTCTTTGTCGGTATCAGAATCACCACTTTTAAAACGTTGAAATCAGTATTTACATATTGAAATCGATACACCATAGTTGCCATAAACATCATACAGCATTTGATGATCTTCGGCCGCCTTTTTCTTCAAACTTATAAAACGATACATACTGAAAGATGAGTCCTCTTAGTGAGGCTTTAACATGAAAGTGGTTACAAATATATCCTATGCGATTAAATACTGAAATCGAAAACGGTCTGTTGTAAATCCTTTAAAATTAATGTATAGGCCTGATAGTACTGTAAGTTTTTTTCCTATAAAAAGGCGTTTGTATAAATGAATATTTTAACGTCTAAAAAGTCCTCAAAAGAAAATGCATTTTTTTTTATTAAAGACATAAACTACTAGTTATTTTTGTCGAAAAATATTCTGTTCAAAACTCAATAACCCCACATCAACAGCGTAAGGATTTGGAATTGTTGCTGTTAAATATGTATTAAGTCTTGGGCAACTTATTTTAGAGAATATGAATATAAATTGATAAACGAAAATACTATGAAATTATTGTGATTATTAAAATATACTTGACATTTTAGGTATCAGTTTATCTAGAAATTTATATAAATAATGTCTGATTAATAATATGAGTTGCTTAACATAAGATGAAAGATAAAAATGGTTTTTTAATGTAACATTCTGATGATCAATTCTTCTAATAGGACAAATATTTAATGGGAATCGTTTCAATAACCTCAAAACATAAACAATTTTATCATAAACATCATATAAGACAGATATAATACCATGTATATAACACAAAATTCCAGAAATCGATTAAAGTTAGCACAAAATAAATGGTATGACTAACACTTTTTTAGTAGTGTTATATATTAAAAAAAAAACCTATATTAGTGTTATACTGACACACATTATATCAGTGTCTATTATTTATAACAAATAAATTGCATTATGCGTTTACATGTATACTCATAACTTTTTTACTTTAAAAATTAATTTATTATCAAAAAATTATTCATTTATTTATCAAAAAAACTCATGAAACTCGCTAACTTCTTCATAGGTCAACTATTACTATTGTAACATTGGATGTAAATTCGCAAGGAAACGTATACACGTTTTTGAGGTTATGATGCATAGGAGTACGATTAAATGAAATGTAACCATGATTATGACATTATTATATTATTTATCATACAACCTTTAGAAGATAAAGTTGTACGTTGTTTATTGGCTACATAATACAACAACTCGAGTGCCAGTCCAAGAGTTATATGCCTATTAGCAATGAAAAAATAAATAGCACCCTTCTAATTCTGTTACATATAGCTTGGATAGTTATTCGATTGAAATAGAGAAGGTTATGCATTATAATTGGCGATATTTTGAATCACATGACCTTTTTTGTTTATAAATAAATAGTTAATATTTAAGATATAATGTTAGGTTATGTTTTTAAAGTTAAATGAAGGTCAAGACACAATTATTGTCAATATTAATTAACGGTAATATAAACACATGACGTTAGTTGATTTCAGGATTTTTTTAAAAATAAAATACTGATTGGAATCTTACCAAGTAATTCATGCTGCAAGTCTCTCTGGTACGCTTTTTCCGAGAAGTGTTCACTACAAATACGTGGGTAAATTGGCCGCGGTTGATTGAAGTCTTTGCCACAAGCCCGTATCCATTTCGCCGCTAGTACTGGATCACTGGGTAGGATATGGTAAATAATCTTGGAGTTACCTTTAGTTTTGCTATAATAGTTCCCACAAGTTTCAACAAAACATTGAGGCATGTTGCACTAGGGACTTAAGAGTTCTTATATTCACACTGTATAATTACACTGATCTAGACACCGATTTTTCCTGAAAATGGAGGTAATTTCACTTAATAAGTTTATCTTAATAAACTTTTGCATGTAGAATATGTTTTTTATTAGTTCAAATTCACTTGGCAATAATATGATTAAATATGGAACCGTTTTTTGGTGGAAATATTGCTAATATACAATGACTTTGACAGCTCCAAAGATTAAAACAAAGATGGTTCATTTAATACGCCAAACAGGCAATATTGCTAAATATAATATGTCATGGGCCATATTAATTCGTAAATAAGATAAATTATGTTTTAATTATTAAGTTTACATTACATTGAACAGACATGAACATACTGCATTTTCATTTATGAAACAATATTAAAGAAAAGTGAGGTTATGTATGTAAATTGTGGTTGTGTGTTATTTATGTTATTAATGTTTTGACAAATCATTAAATAAATGAATTATATTTTGTTATATAATAAGAAAAAATGTTATAATAAGTAATATTGAATAAGTAGTTGATATAGAGAAATAGCTAAATACACTCAGAAACGAAGATTGTTTCAATTCTTCTTTAGGCATTTTAAATAAAGGTTACGTTATATTATCTATTTTAAAATTAAAAACACAGTTAACTTTGTTATTAATTTTTTATTAGCGTTGTTTGAAAAATTTTAGATATATTTTGATATATATGACAAGAAAGTAAATATATTTGCTTGTAGATAACGATATTACATCCAAATTTTAATTTTTTTGGTATATAATTTAAATTCAATTAAATTTTATATTAATTCTTTTGATATATAATGAGTAAATGTGTTAAGAAATGTGAATCACATATTTTATGTTATAGATTAAGCTATATTTATTATTAAATACATTGTAAAGGAAGTCTCATTAAATTGCCTTCGATAATTTTTCTTTTAGAAAGTTAAAATGACAACATCAACGACATAAGGGTTAGATATCTCGTAATTTTGTATTTTATTTACAGTAATATTCACAGTAATATATATATATATATAATAGAAAATAAAATTGTATTGGATAATTCCTAGTTTACCATGTAATTAAATGTACCCATATATAATTTAGAATAAAAGAGTGTTTACTATAAGAGAATTGGTAGTTCGTAATAAACAAATGCATTTTTTAATAAATAGATAATGAATGAGATAATGGGTTTTATGCACATATCCGGTTAGCAAGAAAGTATTTTTGTACCTTTAATAATTCATATTCAGATATAAATGGTTAAAATTCAGATAAACGTAATACAATGTTACTTTATTCTTCAATATTATTTTATTTTTTAAATTTATATATATTATACCGGTTATACATTCTTGTAAATATTTAATAAAATGAGTTCCAGTGAAATATATTAAATATTTTAAACACATTCTAACATGATAGTAAACACAGTAGTTCACGAATGCTATGACGTCAGCGGGGATACTAAAATGTCGATATTTAACCGCGAAACGGTGAGTAGCTTCCTCCGTTGTTTATTTTTATTAATGAAATTGTTTAGCAAATACAAACTATACAGGAAACAGTCCAGAACTATATTTAGTATGACTACAATTAATTATTTATCTACTTACCTTGATGGTAATACACCAATGTCACAGCAACAACAATCATTGAAATTAGAATGAAGATTTTGACTTGAAATAAATATAAAGATATTTCGCTCAATTTTAAACTAAAAATCAGTGACGATGGAAAAGCAATTAAAATGGCGGGATATTAATGAGAAACGCGATGATGACATTAAGACTAGATTTCACTAAGTTTATCTACCTACTATTGCAGCGAAATAATACAAGTTTTAAGGGATGCAACCCTGGTCCAGGGCCGGAATCCTTGTAAATCCCTTGACGAATGTTTTGATGCAGCCTTTTCTGATTCTGATGAAGTTATATATAGGCGCAGTATTTAATTATAAAGGATTTTTAATTTATCGATTTACTAATAGACTGTTTATGAGAACATTGTCGATGTATTGTTACAAAAGCTGTTTTTATATCTAATAATTCTTTTTTAGCATGTAAAATTTTGATCATTTATTTAATAAAGGTTATCTAATTGTTAATTAATATATTATTAATTATTATATCTAATTGTTAATTAATTATTAATATCACTGTTAATTTTCTTTTATGGCATACAAAAAAGGATAAACTATATTTTCATATATATGGCGAGGACATAAATGTTTTTATCAAGAGCCATTATTATATAACCATTATTAATTTAATAACGCTTTTTAAATTAATATATAAAATTTTAATTAATTAAATTATAAAACAAATTAACTATTTGTAATGTATGATTAAGTAATTACGTCAAGTACTATTATAAAATAGTTTATATAGATAAAGCACTATGAGAAAGGGGGAATGAAAATATTAGAATATTTTAATATGAATCGTAATTATATTTTTCATATAATGACAGTTAACATAATAACGTATACCATAGCAAATATAAACTATAATAAAGCGTAAAATTTCTAATTTCCTTATAAATTCGGAATAAAAGGTACATAAAAATAACTTGTTAAAATGCAATATTGTGTATAAAAATGCAGCTAATCCAAGAACCACCTTCCTAGTTTTGCTAACATGAATTCAGGAAGTCTGATTTTCCATACACAATAATCTAATAATCCAATGATACCAAAACAAGGTTTTTCCAATAATTATCAATATTTATCGCTACATAACCATGGGATGATCGCAATGACCTCGAAATAGTGTTGATGTTATCCATGATTTCATCTTAAAACATAAAATAAAGTCACTAAATCATAGCAACGTAAAAGCAATGCAGATACTGGAAAAAAAAAAGAAAGGAAATTAGAAGGTTGAAGCGAAGCGAACTACATGAACTTGTACAGTATACAAGTATTTAATCTTAACTTCAGCTTAAATAGTTTAATTTAATTTTAATTTGGGAAATACATACTGACGTATTTATCCCACACTCGTCCTACAAGTAGAGCAGAATAAAAGTAATATATCTATTTTATTAATTAATATTGCACTAAGCATGTCTAGCCTAATATGTAATACAAAGATGAAACAACACTTGATAACTTTTTGTCCACGTTAAAAATGAAAAATTGTGTTTAAAGTTTGACAAATTGTACTTAAGGTTTTGATAATTCAACGAAAAAGATCTGGTTCACAGTCTGGCGATATAAATCTTACTATATCTTGATCACAGTAGCGTATGTTATTTAAAAATATGAGTAAATTATTATACAGTCTGAAAGATTATAGTTTAGGTTTTGCTAATCTAACAAAAAAAATATTTGAAAATATTCTGGCTATTTAAATCTTATTATATATTGATCATAGTAGCATATGCTATTTAAAATATGGGTAAAAGTATGTTTATAAAGTGGGTTTTTACTATTATCTACTACATCTACTAAGTAATAAAACAATAATATTTTCAGTTTATTAAAAGTTTAAAACGGACTAGTACTACCCTGCATCGGAGTACGGCAACCCAAAAGAGCTTAGCGTATGTTTTAACTGTTGGATGAGGTATTCCTAGCCATTCTCGCCCTTAGGAAACCATAATATAAAGCACGAAACGCCGGACAGATGCTACACGAAACCACCCCCCTGGTATCGGACCCTTCTCTTTGCATTTATTGTCTACCCTGGTGACGTCAGCTCGATTTCGTTTGTACGACAGCGTATACCTGACTTCTGGAAGTTCCAAGAAGATTTTCCGGAGAATGATCAACAATAAAATAATATACAACATTTTTTATTGGTTTTTTACAATAAAAATAATAAATATTCTGGTAAAATAACGATAACATTCTGGCTAAAAATTTCCAATAATTTATTTGTGTTGTTTATAAACGCAAAAACTTAAATTGAATATTCAAAAATATTTTGGTCGTTTGGTATTTGGCCGTGAAATAGTTTTTCATTGTTTCCAGCATGGTCGATGTATTGAATTAATTAATTTTACTTATTAAATATTTTAAAATATCAGTATTTCCAGGCATTGGAACATATAAAGCCTTCAAAACCTATAAAACATGTTGACAACTGTGTTTGTAAATATCACATGGATCAAAAAACATAAAAGTAAATTCATGTATTCATCATAATAGTGAATTTAAAAAAACTATTTTTTTAAACTAAAGTATTTTTTGGGATAAATGGTTGAGTCGATTAATCGTTAGAGTTTCAGTTCTGTCAACATTTTCAAAATTAAAAATATATATATTTTAAGGTCTCCTTTTTACCAACGAAATTTTATCTGGACTAGAACTACAGTTTAACGTGGGTTGCGAACCACGGTTGTCGGTATAAAGCCTCCTACTGGTCAGTGACCAACTTAGAGATCTTAGAACACATTCGGTCTTACTCAGCCTGGTTACTGGCGTGACTGGGATGGTTATCCCTTGTCGGATTTTCCATTGTTGCCTAAAGACATTTACAATTACAATTACAAACATAAAGTATATCCATGCCCCAGCAGGATTCGAACTCGCGACTATCGCGACAATAGGAGGACAGTCCTGTCGCCTTGATCACTGTGCCAACGAAACCGGCTGTTAACATTTTCGAAGATCTCCTTACTGTATTTTACTACATTTTTTCACTTTTCTATGCAACTTATCAAACAATTTTTTTCATACGAAACCCCGTTCTGACAATTACAAACCCAACAAAAAGAATTATCCAAATAGTTCCGTTCGTTCCTACGTTTACATGCATTTAGCAATTGATTTTTATTTTTATATGTTAATTTGATTGTTTAATATAATTGTTTAATTCAACAAACGTAAATCTGGATAAATTTAGCCCCGTTATACCCAGAAGATAATTAAAAAAGTTAATCTGTTAATGTTTTGTTAACTGTCTTCTGTGTCACTTCGTTGTTCCATAAGCTTCTTTTTTTGTACAAACACCACCCTGACAAAAATGAACGCAAGAAAAAACATTATCCAACTCGGTGCAGTCGTCCTGACGTTGCGTACGTGCATACATTTTGGCGATTCATTTTTATTTATATAGTTTTGTAGATAGCGCGTAATCGTAAATCGCGTAGTCGTCCTAATTTCATTCAAGGTAAAAATATTATTAATAATAAGAAATAAATATAAAGTCAGGAAATTTAAAATAACTTTAACAATAATATTATTAAACAAGTAAAATCCTACTAGGGGCATGGTCGTAAAGTTATGTTTGTGATTGTTTAATATTTGTGATTGTCCTTAGACAAGAGTGTAAAGTCCGATAAGGAAAATGATCCCTGTCACGCCAGTAACCAGGCTGGGTAAGACTTTTTCTAAGTTGGTCACTCGCCAGTCGGTAGGCTTAATGCCGAGGACCGTGGTTCGGAGCCCACGTTAAACTTTAGATCCATTTATAGGAAATATTTTGTTCTTATTTAAATTGTAGGGTTTTAAAAAAGAAAAATGGGGGAGTAATGTTAAAAGATCAGGAAGTCTAGTTTGAAATGGGAAGCAAATGTTGGATATTTGATAAATTGTACTAGTCAATTATGTCAAAATATGCCTACTTTACTAAAAACATTTTGGTAAACCGAAAAACTTTTGTCGCATCTAATGCATGTCCAGACATATTTTTCCATCAAGTCTTATGTTTTTTATTTTGTAATTTTTCTATATTGTATTGCGGATGTGGTTACAAAAACGTTTGAAAAAAATGTTTAGCCATATTTCTAAACGTATATACCTCTAAATAATTTAGCAATAAAATTATTACTTTAAATTAAGACGAATATTGAGAATTAGAATTCATTTATATGCGTATCAGTATTACAAAGCCTACTTGGGCTAATATGGGGTTGCACTAAAGAATCAAACCAAACGAATAATTTAATACGACCAAATCAAATTAAATAAAAGCGTATCGCTCCCTAACCAACCAAGCACTGCACCATTATCTCGAAATCAAGTGTATTTACGAAGTTATCCAAAATTTCGCCTTACAATATGAAATCAAGTTGTTAAATCACAGCAACGTGGAAGCAATAGACAGTGGACAACGTGCACTCTTATTAGTGTAAATAATTTGAGTTAATTTTTATCTTTAACAGCAAATAAAACACTAATAGTAATAAATACATTTGTAAATTAAGATTCTGCTAAGCCTTATAATAAATTATGCGAGAGTACCACAAGGTAGTATTCTGGAAGATTATTGAACTTGCCCTATATGCTTTACACACTATGAGCAATAATATTAAGATAGCTGTAAATCAATTACAAACAAGTGTCAATAACATTATTGATTTAACGACTAAATTTCACTTAAAATTAATTAATAACTGATATTTATTGTTTATATTATTTCATAATTGGTTCTAGAATAATTCCGTATGGTAATACATCAAAATACTTGGACATGATCAAGCTCTGTGCTTTTGGATACACGAGAAAAAATGGAAAGGAAACCAGCATGAAGCTCAAAAACGTGGTGGTAACTTGAATGATAATGGGGGCTATATCTACAAAATACATTTTTATTATATAAATTACAATTTTAAGCCGGTATGGATATAAGGGATCTATGGAGTTGCACGAAGAAAGCCACTGCAACATGAATCCAAACGTATTAAAACAAAGTTTCTCGAATGATTGTGATATAACAACTTGGAGGTTGAAGAGACAACAACTCTCGTGAACTGCTGTTATTGTGAGACCATAAGTGAAAAGGCGACAGAGCAAGTTGGATTTTATAGGCCTGTTTCGTTGTTATCCGTGATATCAAATTTATTCGAGGAAGTACTGTTACAATGGATTAAACCATTTATAAAAATACCAGATTTCCAGTTTGGATTTTGAAATAACCACTCGACAATCGACCAAATGCACACAGTAACAGCGGTTGAAAAGGCATTCGAAGAAAAGAAATACTGCCCTGCAATATTCCTGGACGTCTCACAAGCTTTTGACCAGGCGTTTGGGATTAATCTACATAATGAGCAAATTGTTACCTCGGAATTACTGACGACTGTCGTAATTATATCTTCTTCGCGAGTTTTGCTTGAAGGGGTATTCTCAACACTTAAACCTATTTCGGCTGGAGTTCCACAGGGTAGTGTCTTGGGACCACTTCTGTATCTGCTAAATACTACTGATATCCCAACAACAAAAGAAACAGTACTTAGAGTATTTGCTGACGACACAGTTATCATGGCAAAAGATGTATCTCTGCCTAAGGTTGCAGAAAAAGTATAAGTAGCGGTCAACAAGATCTACAAATCGACTAGAGACTGGAAAATACATAAAGCCATAAAGTTAATTTGTATGTATGGTGTGCAAATATAGAGTTGCACTAAAACATTAAACCCACTAGTAATCCAGTGCATCCAAAACAATGTTCTACGATTAATTACCGATGATTATCGCTACTTAACCAACGAAGGTCTGCACGATATTCTCGAAATCAAATGGATATACGAAGTGATCCAAAATTTCGTCTTAAAACATGAAATAAGGTCGCTAAATCACAGCAATGTGGAAGCAATACAGCTATTGGAAAACACGCAACATTTGCATCTATCACTGCTGTAACCATGTAATAAGATGAATTATGGGCAATTGGTTTGGTGACTTACCATTTGATACTTCTTTTTTTCAATGTCTTTGCCAGTTTCGCCGCACTGATAGGTTTGTTCATTGTGTCCGAATCATCTTTTGGCGCTTCTTCTTCTTCCTCATCATCTCTCTTGTTTCTCGTATCATTACCGTCATCCTTCGGGACATGATCGCCGTCACGTTCATCGAGTTTTACGTCGACAATATCCTCGTCGTCGGCACTCAACGTTTCGTACGGATAACACTCATCCAGATCCTGTTCTCCCGCCAAAAGTTGGTCCATCGCGTCCTCTGGCGAAGCGCACGGGTACGACCGGTGACATTCCGTATCTATTTCCGTTGATGTTATATCATTTCCCGGAAAATCATCGCGAGGCGAACGGTTCACGTCCGGATCGTCTGCCGGCTTTTCCACGGCGTCCGTGCCGTCGGCCATCGCGTTTCGCACCAAAATAACTCGAGGAAAATTACCGGCACACGGTCACCGTCACTATTCCCTCACGTTTAATTCACGAACGGTACGAGATCTCGCCGACGAAAGAGAAATCCTTGGAGCGAAGGCCTGCATCGTTCCGAGATACGTTTTGTTTAGAAAACGGAATCAAAATATTTGCTTTTCGATATTGATCCAGATTTAGTTCAAGGTAAAGTAGGGGACTGCTCGACGCCGCCGGGTTTTTGAACTTTGGCGCTACGCGCTCGCTGCCTTCCTGCTAAGCGGGAACGTTTCGTCGCGTCGAAATACTTATTGTCTCAAATAACGAGTCGTGTAGTTTTGAATGCCGTGTTTTCTTGTCCTCTTCTCTCTCTCTTTCTCTCTCTTTCTCCGTTAATATAACTAGACTTCTCTGCGTTCAAAAGCGACTGTTTTTTCTTATCATCTCACGGGTTCGAATCTTTTTCAGGATATGTCTATAGAGTGTAAAAAGTTATGACGTTGTAATCTCCTTATGACTTTGAAAGTTTATTCAGATAAATTGTTACGATGTATCCGTCGTTAGTAACGACTTTTTTCCATCTTTCAGACAGCACAAGGATTCCGTGTTTCCGAGATCTTACATTAGATATGCTTAATACAATATTAACTTATAACTAAACCACAACACTACACAAGCAACGCAATGGGATTGATACACCAATATGTATTTTCCAAGTTAAAATATATTTAAACTACCTAAAATAAAGCTAAAAGTAATTCTTATACACTATACAAGTTCGTGTCGTTTGGTGTTTGGTATTATTTAATATTCTGATTTCCTGCGTGTCGTTCAGTAGCTGTATTGCTTTCACGTTGCCGTGATTTAGTAACTTTATTTCATTTTTAAGGCGAAATCATGGATCACTTCTTAAAGCCTCTTTTTCGAGGTCATCGTGCTCTTCGTTGGTTACGTTATAGGCATTGGTAATTAATCTTTTTGATTTTAAGTCAAGTTGAGAGTATCTTCCGACTAACCAGTACAGTTGCTTAATTTTGAGTCTGATCTGATCTGAGTTCTGTATAACATGATGTTTCCAATTTAATTCCGAATTATATGTTTCATGCAGATAAATAGTTTCGCAATTATGTAAAACTTATTAATTTGAATGAACCTAAAATATTTGATGAAATATTGTACTGTTCTTGTAGTTTTATAAAAAAAACCCAATATAAATTTTAATCAATAACAATATTTTTATTTTAATAAAATAATCTACCCTCTTATTTATTAATAAAAGTTCTTAATAAAAAAATGTATGATTATATAAAAGTAAAAGGGAATTAGTAATGTTAAAAATGTAGGAAGCTTTGCTCTAGAAAAGAGAAGTAAATGTTGGCAATTTGGTGAACTGCACTAATCAGTTGGATTATGTCAAGCTGGATCCATTTCACTACAAAAAATTGGTAATTTGAAATCTTTTATTGCATCCACAACATGTCCAGACTGATTCCCCCATCCAATTATTTTTTATTTTGTCATGTATTTATATATTATTGCGTATGTGGTTGTAAGAACGTTTAAAAACATTTTTTAGCTATATTTTTTAATGTATATAGTTTTAAATAAGTTTGCAGATAAATTGTCACATTAGAATAAGATATGATGATCAATATTCAGAAGTAAAATTCATTTTTCAGCGTATCACTAGTAGGATTGTTCTAAAATATTATATTAGCACACCATAGATCCAAATTGGCTTTATATATGAAAAAACCAATCTCCTTGATAGTAGGTCAAGTTGAGAGTATTTTCTGACTAATCGATATGCTTGAAACGTTGCTTGATTTTCAGTCTAATCTGCGCTGCTTTTTGTCTAACATAATGCTTTCAATTTCATCTACCATCGAGATGGATGTCAATATATTTAGCTGATTCTACTTGAGGAATCGGACATTCGTCAAGTGATATAATTAAGTTTTCGTCGTTTCTCTGTTACGCAAAATTAACATGGATAGACTTAGAGCTTGTGTTTTCTACTCTCCAGTTCATTTTTAGATCCTGTTGATTGCCACTTGTGCTTTTTCTACGACTTAGCAGAGGTATATCTTTTGCTATGATAACTGTGCAACGAAAAATGTTCCAAATACTATTTCGTTTGTTGCCTTCAAAAATATAAAACTCCGGTGGCTGACATTATTTCCGCAGTACCAATTTGCTCATCTTGTAGAATAGTTGCTTAGTCAAAAGCTTGTCAGACGTCTAAGAACATTGCAGGGCAGTATATCTTTTTTTCAAATGCCTTTTCAACAACCGATGTTACTTTGTGTACTTGGTCCATTGTTAAGTGGTAACTTCGTTTTTAACGGCAGTTCTGTAAATAATGTTGATATCGCTGGAAGAAGCGAAATTAGTCTATCCTAGTAATCCAACTTTCAACTTGTCAGGTTTTTTAAGCATAATTATTTGATAAAACTTAAAATATTCAGGAACATGCTTCAGTCTCAGACATTGAATATATATGTCAATATGATGATTGCTTTTCGTGACATTTCTTTCAATAACGGAGGTGAAATATCATTAATTCCAAGAGCCTTTTAGGATTGAGGTTATTATCAATTTCCGTGGCTACTTCCATTGAAGAAATCATATTTACAGATACATCGGGCTGATAAACAGAAGTTGTATCTATGATTGATTATATATCATTCGGTTGGAATACGTTAGCGAAATGTTGTGCTAATAATTCATTTTTTTCTTCATTGCGTCGAACCCCTTGATTTCGATCATTATTAATAGGCGATACTCTAATAATCGATCCTTTAAATCCTCGAATTGCTTTCCACAGCGAGTCATCTTCCGGACTTAATTAACTTACATTTTTCGCAAGTAATTCTGTTTATATTCTTATTCTATATTCTTCTAGCTTTTCGTCTTTGTTTTATCAGTTCCTTAATTTCGAAGACGTAATTTACCTCACATTGTGATTTCTCTCTTGATGTCGGAATAGCTTCTTTTGCAGCTGACCGAATTTGTTCAATTATATTTCGGGTTTGTTGCTCAAGACTGTCTATACTTTTGAGACTTACGTTTAAATTGATATTTTCTTGAATTATAACTCCAGAATAATACTTTTTTGTATTCAATAATTTCAGGATTTAGTCTAAACAATACTGGAGTTGAGCTGAGACCTGATTTTAGAAACGTTAGTAGTTCTCCTATAGGATCCGCCATCATGGCCCATCTAGTTTCAACAGCAATAGCTGCTACTGTCGTCTCCTATAATACTCACATGTACTTAAATACGTAAATTTGCCTCTATTGGACCTCGCTGAGGTTTACGATAACAGGCGACTCGTCACTTGTCAATGTTTTCTCTTTTCTTCATTAATCGTCTAAGAATATAGCTGTGCAATTGAGAATTATATCCTGACGAATACTTGAAGGTTATCTGTATAAATCAATATATAGCTCTAAAATCAACAACTCTATAATCAGCGTCAAGGAATGGTCAAGAAGTTTGTAACATTATATTGAAAGTCATGTTTTTTTCAAGGTTTTTCGTATTGCAGCATTCATTCCTATGTTGAAAATTAGTGGAAAGACTCTATTTCCCCTTAGGGAATCTCTTAGGATTGTACCTTAAATGAATTTGACACATCATTTCGTACTAGCGCGCAGCTAACTAGCATATAAAACCTAATAGAAAATGTTTAATGATAGAGCACATATTAAGTTTCAAAATTTGCCCAAATGAAGACCAGGCTATGCAATTGAAAGCAGAATATCATTAAAATTGACATAAATACAATTGAATTAATAAGATTTGCTCTTCTAGGGTTGTTTCTTCTCCAGCTCTTTGAAATGTATTTGTATGATTCTCCTTAAAATTGTTTCAACAATTGATGGAAGATTTATTACTCGAAAGTTTTTACAATGTTTGGTATCTATTTTTTCTTAATATTGGAACAATTATGTGTGTATATATTCTATGCTGTTTTAATAACGTTGTAATTAATGCAGTATAGATATTTTTAATTGTACTACGTTATTATAGTTAAACTAGACTATACAGAATACCACATGGAGAGAAACTTACGAAGAAACGTTCATATGTATGTATACAGCCGAGAGATAATATGGCGAGAGAGAAGATATAATCTATTTTTTGATATTTTAAAGTTTCCTTTTACCAACGAGGGTTTATTTGGACAAAACCTACAGTTTAACGTGGGCTCCGAACCACGATCCTCCGCATTAAGTCTACCGACTGACCAGTGACCAAACTTAAACTATCTCAGAAGACATCCGGTCTTACCCAGTCTAGTTACTGGCGTGGCTGGTATGGTTTCAATTTCTTGTCGGATTTTCCGCTGTTACCTAAAGACATTTAGTATTACAATTACAAAAGTAAAGTACATCTATGGCCCAGCAGCATTCGAACCCGCGACTATCGAAACAGTAGGAGGATCGTCCGTCGGTTGATCACTGCGCCAACGAAACCGGCAGAAAATGAAATTATTTAAACATCATACAAATATATCCAGTAACAGGTATAACAAGTCTGTATATTGTTTTTTTTTTGTACAAGTAACTTTAATATTTTTAATCAATTCATTCAAATCATTTAATTTTTTCATTTCATATCTTTTTATAGTTGAGGCATAGAAATTAACAATAGCCTTAGAGCGATAAACTTGTACATATTGTACACATTGTTGATGAGCCATACCAATAAAGTTAATGACATTTTCTAATACCGCCAGATATTTCATCAATACATTGTTGATATATGTGCGAAAAGTGGAAGTGAGCTGTTATGAAACATTAATATCATCAAGCGAAGCTTCGTTCTGAGGACTATATACCCTTGCCTGATGCTATCATCAGTAACGTAGATAGAACAAGTGATATTGGAAAAGCTTCATACACTACTAGTCCGCATCATATGCAATATATTTCAAGACGCCATGATTTCTATACGGTCGACTAAACCTGATGAATAACTGAGCTGAAAAAAACCTTTTAATATTTAACCAAATTAAATAACCCAAAATAAATCAAATAAAATACCAAAACATTCCAAAAATCTCGAAAAACATCAATATATTGATAAAAAAATATCGATATAAAAAATCCTAGTTTCTGTTACAATAACAATACATAAAAAATCCTCTAACAGTAATAATTTGGACAGTGTTGCCACATAAAATTCAATCCGTAAACTTTACGGTTTTATACTAGAAGGTAACTGTATTTCATTCTACAACTACGATCAAATAACTGGTTTAGTACTGGCGTCGGCATCGAGATGTCACCAGTCGCCAGTTCATTCGAAACTAAATACATATATATTATATACATATATATATAATCCCGGAATCGGGCATTGATTTTGTAATAAAAATTTTTGATGTGAGTCCGAGGCTATAAAAGTCTATTTCTGTATTTTGTAAGATGGCGAAACGGGAGAGATTCGTGAACGAATTTGTAGCGGCCTTTCGGTCGATAAAAAAGCCAAACTTTACTCGGCGGAATAAACGGAGCTGAAAAACGGTTACGTTATGTAATTTTTTCGACGCCAAGGAGCGACGGTCGAGAATATAGGCCGAGCGAATGGGAGCAAGAAAAATTATGATGGCGGTCTGTTTTTTCGTTGATGTGGGACGGAAACAATCGCTGTTCGGTGATCGGAAGAAATCGGGAGGTTTTGTCGCTTTGTTTGTCGAGTTTTTTTAGCTATATTGTTAATAAATTGTAGGATAGAGCTTGCTTTTTTAAAGTGATTTTGAATGATTTTGAACAATTTGAATTGAGATACGTTATCAGTCAAATATTTTTTGAAAATGTGTCCATTACGACTACCTCAGAGAAACTGACTTTGTTAGTTTTTTTCTTTAAATAAATATGAACAAATAAAGCATCCAACCTATAAAATACGCCGTCTTGCCGATTTGTTGAAGTTTTGGAAATCCAAAAGAGCCTGTTGAACATCTTGAAGATTGTTTTTTGCTCTAAATTCAACATATGATGTTGGTTAATTAAAACTGGTAAAAAACAGAAAATAGGGACATCATAAAATGATTTTGAAATTAAATGTCTACATTTTACCTACTAGCGTTGCTATAGCGTCAATCAATCAAATTAAAATAAAACTAAACTAATTAAGCTAAAGCTAAGAATACACTTGTAGCGACTTTGAGGCATGTCGAATTTTACATCGTGGAATAATGGTCTACAAAATACCCAGAAATAAAATCCCAGATGTTGAACACGGGCGGGGTGCCAGCAGTACCAACTAGAATCCGATAACGAATAGCTGGCGGCAACCCTGAGACGTTTATCTGGGATGTTATTGAAGGGTATTTCGAATCATTCAGTGCTCAACCATCGTTTGGTTTAGACATGCCACCATCGATTGCCCAAGCCTCGTCTCCAGGTACACCGCTGCCATCCGTTTTATCTAATTGTATTTTTCACATTTTTTATATAGCCAATAAATAACGGTCACATAATGTAAACACCTAGTTTCATTTCGTTTTACCTCCATTCACCAAGCCACATCATATACCCTAAACACTTATACATTAAACAAGTTCGTGTCATTTGGTTAACTTCGATCTTCTGAAATCCTGCGTATTTTGTCCAGTATCTGTATTGCTTTCACATTGCTGTGATTTAGCAACCTTATTTCATGTTTCAAGGTGAAATCTTGGATCACTTCGTATATCCATTTGATTTCGAATAGCTCATCGTGCAGATCTTTGTTGGTTACGTAGAGATAATCATTGGTAATCGTAGAGGTTTTTTTTTGGATGCGTTGGATTACTAGTTCGTTTGATATTTTAGTGCAACCCCATATTTACACCCCATAGCTCTAAGCTGGCTTTATGATTGACTGATAAAAAATCTCTTTAATTTTAGATGGATTTGAGAGTATCTTCCGACTATCCAGTACTGTTGCTTTTCTTAGAATCTAATATGCTCTGCTTTTTGTCTAACATGATGTTATTTACCTGGTTCTGCTTGAGGAATCGCGCATCCGTCAAGTGATATAATTAGGTTTTTGTCTTGTAATTTGAGCTATTAAGCTGTATTTTCCAGTCTTTAGTCTATTTGTAGATCTTTTTGACGTACTGACAGAGATACATCTATTGATGTCCCAAGTACTGTTTTTTGTTGTTGTTAGGACATCAGCAGTAATAATGTTCATTAACACTGCTGTTGTTCATGCTAAATTCGCTTTTCTGCATTACTAGATCAAATGGTTTGATCATATTGAGACTGTGTCCTGCTCATGTGTTATCCACAAGCTACAATACTTCAGTATTAATATTAGAGTGGAGTATCTTTTGAACATCTTGGTATAAATAATAATGTTAATAGTATCATGGTCTACGATACCTCTTGAAACTCTTTTCTGATTTTTTAAAATTTAGTTGATGTCAATCTTTCGGTTGTTGTAAAACCTACCAAGAAAGGGAATTATAAAATTCACCAACTTGATAAATTCAGCATTTCGACAAAACATGTTCCAGGTGTTTGGAAGATGGCTCAAATTGTCACGTCTCCTCCTATCTGAAACATTCAATAATTGACTAGGTTCATATAATAACAGATATAATTGAAAAAACTAATGAAGGTAAAAAGGCATATTCAGCTATATTATTAGATGTTGTACAATAGACAACAAATAAAAGGCTGTGATAAGGTGTGGCACGATGGCCTTGTTCATAAGCTACCAAATTTAACCGAAATTACAGACTGAAGAATTAAAATTTTACATTACATATCTTTACTCACTCTACACATGTAATATAACACAAATGGAAAAATGTTACATTTGATGATGGCACTGCGATTCAAGCCATTCAAATTACAACAGGCAAGTGACAATATTAAAAATTAAACCTAAACCTGGATAAATTAACGAACGTAAATCTGTATATGTGCAGACCACACAAACACAAATTACAATAAATAATACTTCCATATAGCAGCAATGCTAAGGATCTCGGAATGAATCTTGACTGAGATGTAGGAGTTTAAGAACTCTGTGTATTCGTTTATTAACTCGTACTCGTCTTGCTTGTGAATTAATCCAAGTACAAATGAATGTAGTAATAAATTAATTTATAATTAAGATTGTACTAAGCATATCTAATAAAGGTATCATAAAAAAATTGTGTTGAAAATATTTGTTTCTATCTATTTGAAAATTGCGACTATAATATTGAACCTGGCAAAAACGAATAGCACACAATAGGTAAAAAAAACAATGTGTCATGTAATCATAGAACGGAAAATGTTTTTTTGAGTGTTTGTTAAAAAGAGGTGGGGAGGCTATAAAAGAAAAACTTTTATTTCTCTTTATTTGACCTAAAAAATTAACTACTTTTTGGAACGTTAATATAAATTATATTGTTGAGTGAATCTTTATTTAAAATAAACAAAACCTTTACATACAAACACCTCAAATTTTAGTGTCCACAAATTTTAATATTCTACGACATCTGCAATGCCATTGATTTACGAGCTAAGGGCGTTGTTCAAAGTATTTTATTGTTACTATTTGTAATAGTTTATGGTTAGAAAACGTGAACACCTTCCACCACCTTTTGTTATGTTGCAGCTTCAACTGCAATAATTTTATCCGGAATTCATCCAAGAAATGTTTTGAGTAACTGCGGAACAATTGCCAATCTAACCTCAATATGTATTATTATCTTGATAATCTGTATTTTGTCTGGATAAGTAAGTTTATTTCGGTTAATAGGCTAGATTACTGTAATAAAGATTCACAAAAGTTTAAAGTTCGCTATGTTAAATCAAACATAAATCTACGAAACATTAACGTTACTTATCGTTTTCTAACCATCATTTCCACCTTCAAACGTTTAAACTTTTTAGCTTTTCGATGTTATAGGGATAATTTATCTTGGGATATTTCACAGTTAAAAAATTGATTTTGTGCTACCAACGGAAAGAATAAATAAACGAAAAAATTATCAAAGCAAACAACCTAAATTTGTACGGAATCGATTCGTCGATGGTGACTGTACTGTGTGACTGTAACTGAAATAACAATTTTGGAAATACTAGAACTTTTATAGAATTAAAATGGGTGAATATTCCAGACAGTATAACACTTGCAAGAAAATTCATAAGTTCAGCTAATAACTATAAAAAGTACCCAATAATAACACAATCGCCAGTTGGAACTGTGATAATACTATTATTGACATGTGCCGTATATTTGTTAAGAGAAATCAAAATTGTCTCGATGGGAAACATATTGAAAAATGTTATAATGACAAATTGACAATGCAGATGCAAATGTATTTGGCAGGGATACCAAAATATTCATTTTATATGGTTGATAGTAACTGCAGCACAAAAAAATAGGTTTAAATTATATACATTCTGGATCTGATATTGTTTCAAATTATATCCAACAATATCTCCGCTTAGTTTCTTTTACATTACTTCACTTCAGTGACAACATGTCGGTTTATACATGGTCTGTATGTAAGTATTGCTTGAAATATTTGAATCTTCTGTTTGCATTAACTCACACATTCCAGGTTGTAAAAATTTATAAACTCGCATTATTCAATCAAATATGTATCAGTTACTCCGTAACCTGGTGAAGCCCATCGAACTGTTTGATGTTGTAGATCAAATCAGATATTTGATATCAGCTTTTTGTGTTCTAACCATGATGAGATTTCTTTGACACTTATTAAAGGCTTGCGTTTAGTTAATAATTTTCTTTGTATTTTGAGAATATATGGTCGTTTAGTGGTGAACAATAGTGAATGTTCAGTGTTCATTTTCTCCTGTCTGGTTGGCATTCGAATCTTGTAGAAGCATATATTGACTTCATGCACAATTGTACAACTAAACTTGTAACATTATATTAAATTCCATTTAAAGTAGTAGGCAGAATTGTCATAAAGTAGTTTTTCAAAAATGGTTATCTAGTCTATTGAGTTAATTCAAAGAAATCCAAGAAATCAATTTAAAAACAAACCCTTCTATATCACTCTCCCAGTCTGACATAAACACCCTGTTTTTCGTCGTCGCATAGCATCGCACATTTCATACAACGTATATGTTTTTTGGTTTAGTTCTAAAGAAATTCATAATCCCACAACCTATTTAAAAATGGTTAGTTTGCAAATCTATCAGTCAAGAAAGCATATATACATATCTAAACCCATGTTAAGTTTTTTTTTCATTTTAATTGGCATAAAAGCTTGCCTGTTTCGCTATATCGTAAGTATAATTTCATTACAATAATGCTCTTGTTCGACTTAGTTGGTGGAGATTAGTTTTCTCGCAATTCGTAGAAATCCAATTATTTTTCTGTACAACATCCGACGCTTTTATTGCGTCTATTTATAATAAGGGCCCTTCTCTGCATTTGATATTAGGTACGTTAGTATGTAGTTACCCTCTCATATTAGGGAGACTGTATCGTGATTTGGTTATTAAATTTTCTTCGGGTGCTTGCAAATATTTTCGTACATATTTAGGGTATGTTTATCCCCTTATATTAAAGAACAATTTTTAATAATACTCCTACGTTGTGTTATGGTTTATCGATTTAGTTGAGCCGGTGTCGTTTATAGATTTATTTTTATTTAGTGATATTGGTATTAATATTCCTGTTTTTAAATCAGTTTTGCTAAGGATATGGCTACAACTATTATATATTTCATCCAACGATAAGCACTAGTTAAGTTTTCTCACTTAACGCCTATTTCATACATCATATACGTTAAGGTTTGGTATTATTCACACTGTGAATAATGTGTTGGTCACTTATAAGTTACAGATGACTGACACTGAAAATGTGACACGCTCACAGAAACTTCCTAGTCTATCCAGAGTAGCAACTCACGTCATCTCAATTTATGACGTCAAAACGGTGCAATGTTGCCGTATTTAATTTATTTTAACGTTGTACAGCCACAATAGTTTAGGTGAGAGTTATTTTATTTCATTTACATTGGCCTCTTTTCTAAACAAACCCTTGGAGGTTTAATCGTAATAACGCTTAATTAATTATTGTGTATCTAAGTAACTTTATTTTCATTAGAGAACATATTTACCTTTTTATGTCTAGTTCTTGTTTCCTTTGTTGCTGTGTTTTCTCTTCAAATCATACTGATATGATTGTATTTCTCCCAAGTTTCTTCTGTTACCACCTGTGTACAATTTTCTTGATAAAATTCAATTTAATCATTGAATTATCTTTAATGCATTTGCCATATCTGCAAAACAGCATAAAAATATATCTGTAATGAACTATTAAAAACTATTATGATTTACAAAACCTAATCAAATATTCTAATTTTTACCTTTTTCCATCATTTTTTGTTGTCTTTTGTTATTCGCATTTTTATCGCACTCTTTTTATTAGCATTTTGCCAAGGGTTGCCTAATATTTCATTTTGAAATATCTATGTCGTTAATTTTATTATATGCCTTTAAATTTTTATTCTTTTAAAAGCAATGTTTGGAAGTTGCCTTGGATTTTTTCGTGGTTATTTTTTTACAGTTTAAATTAACATTGTTTGAGATGATGACTTATATTCCTCAAACAGCTGTATATCCCTAAGTTTTCTACGGATACTTTCCGTAACAGTTATCTCCGAAATAATTGTGTTAAATTATGTTTCTATTAAAAAAAACTATTCACTGTTTCTATATATTTCATAAATTTAATCTTGAATTCAACTAAAATCAATGTATCTATAGTCTAATCAAAATAGCAGTGAACTCAAGTCATCTCTATTTAAGATCTCAATACATCACAATGTTGCCCAATTTAACTTTGGCTTTTAGTTTATTTTAGCTTTCATATAGTCAATATTCTAATGTAAATAAGACAATGAGATAAAAAATTTATAAAGTATTATTACAATAACATTGTAGTTCAATGTTCACTGCTATTTTGAATAGACTATATATACTTTCATTTCGGTGAATCGAAAATTATTTTGTTTTTCTTTTTTGCGAGATTTTAGTTATAGTGTCCATACAAAAAAAGATTTCCAATAAAACCCCCAGTATCTTAATATTTAATAGTGCCTATACTTATCTCATACTTACCTCTCTAAAGTAACAAGTCAATTGAAAAGTCCCCGGCCTACCATAATAAAACACATTTTTTTGGCAAAATTAGTTTTTTTATTCAACATACTTCCCTTCAAAGGTGTTACACTGATTATAGCGACCCTCCAACTTTTCGATACCATTTTTGTAGTACGATTTGTTCTTTGCTCCAAAATAGGCGATCACCTTTTCATTCAACAAAAATTACTTCCCTGCGAGAATTCTCTTGAGATCTGAGAACAGGAAATAGTTTAAAGTAGGCACAAACATTTTTGGAATACTGTGACTCTTAATTAACAGGTCAATTGAAAAGTCCCCGGTCTACCATAGTAAAACACATTTTTTTGGTAAAATTAGTTTTTTTTTATTCAACTGATTATAGTGACCCTCCAACTTTTCGATACCTAATAGTCGCTGGCGGCCAGATCTGGAGAATAAGGTGGATGTGGAAGCAACTCGAAGCCCAATTTATGGATTTTTGTCATCGTTTCCATTGATCTGTGACATGGTGTATTGTCTTGGTGAAGCTGCACTTTTTTTTTAAATGCGGCCGTTTTTCGGCGATTTAGTCCTTCAAACGGACCAATAACGCTATGTAATAGTCGCTATTGATAGTCCTTCCTTTTTCGACGTAGTCAATGAAAATTATTCCATGTGCATCCCAAAATACAGACGCCATAAACTTGCCAGCCGACTGTTGCGTTTTCCCACGCTTTGGAGCGGGTTTATCGTGTGCAGTCCACTCGGATGACTGTCGGTTGGACTTTGGAGTGAAATGGTGGAGCCATGTTTCATCCATTGTCACATGTCGACGCAAAAACTCTGGTTTATTGCGCTTGATCATCTTCAAACACTGCTTCGAATCATTAACTCGTCGTTGTTGTTGGTCAAAAGTGAGCTTGCGCGGCACCCACTTTGAACAGAGCTTTCTCATACCCAAATATTCGTGAATGATATGATGTACACGTTCAGTTGATACCTTTAGATTATCTGCTATTTAATTCAATTTCAATTTACGGTCATTCAAAAATCATTTTTTGGATTTTTTAAATGTTTTCGTCGGTAACAACCACTTCTGGGCGTCCACTGCGTCCACCGTCCTCGGTGCTCATTTCACCACGTCTAAATTTAGCGTATGGTTGATTTTCCTGGAGCAGTGTCCGGAAACTCGGCATCAAGCCAAGTTTTTGCTTCAACTGTATTTTTTCCCTTCAAAAAGCAATATTTTATCAACACGCGAAATTCCTTTTTATCCATTTTTTTACAATAACAAAAGTTGCTTCACTCAAAATGCTATAATTCACAAATCATTAGATCCGACAGCTGTCACACGCATCTTTTGAAGGTTAGGGCTAACTAAAAAATATATGGATTTAATTCTAGTAGCTCCATCTATGTGCCAGGCCGGGGACTTTTCAATTGACCTGTTACTCAGTGTAAGGTTCTCCTAGGCGCTTTAGAACACGATAACAATGTGATTAAATCCTTACCCATCCACAAACCGCGGTAGCTAAACCAACTACGACAATCCCTGTCGTATCCCAGGGTCTCTGTCTTCCGCAAAGCACTTCTCTATTCCGAACCCGAATCATCAGCAAACGACCATTTGGTTCTAGCTGATCATTCTGGAATAAGTCTATAGTTAACGCCATAGTGAAGTTTATAAAGTTAGATCGATCCGTATGGTCGAAGATAGTTCGGGTATTGTATTATAATTGTAAGCATAACTATAATATACGTAGTTAAGAAAAGTTTATTTTTAATTAAAGTAAGTTAGTGAATACCCAGTAATTAATTGATGTCAGTTTCGTGAACGATCTGATGGTTTTCATTCGTTTTCAGTTTGGATTATTGAATATTATTCCTAAGGAACAAAATAAGGATTATTACGTCTTAGTATCTTTTATTTAGTATAAGACAATAGATTAAGATGACATTAATATATATTTATTAATAATACTTCTCATAACATTTATTTTATTAGTAAATACCCGCAATGTGAGAATACCAGCTGAAGTTAAATATGTCACATGATGTAATATCTGCATCCTGGTGACATCAAATATTGCGCTTTAATAAATAACTGAATGTTCCCGACCGGAAAAAGGGCGCAAAATTCTATAGGATCAGAGGGTAGAGAAGAGGAGCCGAGAGAAGGGAGGGAATAAATGAAGAGATTATTGTCCCGGGGGATCGTTCGCGAGGCAAAATCGCTACATTTTTGACGATTACATTAAAAGCCTCCTCGAAAAATGGAGGGTTTCGCCCCACCTGAGTTAAGCGCGATGCAATTTTAATGAGCCCTAATACCGACATTGTGTTTATTTATGAACTGTTCATGTCTTATGTTGCGTCTACAAATACGGCATTGTATCGATTGTTTCAATACAAATAATCGTTGTGGCGCTTATCGATTTCCACCGAGTTACGTTCGCGTTTAAATATTCGATATATGTATATGGGACAGCGGTATTTTTTTCGAATTTCAATGCTTTTCCATGGCAATAGTAATAAGGCATATATTAATATTCATTTCGAACGTAACTGTCGTAAATTGTTATTATAATCCGTATTCAAATTTGTTTAGGAATTTAAATTAGTTTGATTTATTTTTTCTTGGAAACTCGAAATATCATAACGGGTTGTTTTTGAGTTATAGAGCTACCTACCATTTTTGTAAGAAGTTGGAACGTTATACATTAAATACCACTAGAAATATTGGCGATTTGTTCATTCTCAAATTGCTCCGAATGCTTCTCCTTCGGAATTCCTAGACGTTATTTCAGCGGGAAGTGCCTTAGTGACACGCAGTGTTTACCAGCATATTGGTTAAATGGTATATCTTAGGTTAATTTTATATTTAAATTTAATTAAGGTGTACATTATTCATCAATTATTACAGTTTGTTGACAAAGTTGGTCAATATATATATTGTTTTAATTAAAATGCAAATTACAAAATACTATCTCTCATGTATTTAAAATACGAAAACATATTTTTGTCGTCATTTCACGGCTATATAATTATGTTAAGGCATGGACAAATATAAATGGGTATATACATTTTTTAAATAATTACACTTTACATTAGATATGTTTAGTACAATCTTAATTTACAAATTAATTTATTACTACTATTCTGTTTTACGGGATTTATACATCACTATGTATTTCCCAAATTAAAATAAAACTAATCTACTTAAGCTAACATTAAGAATACACTTATACATTAAAAAGTTCGTGTGGTTTGGATATCTTCATTCTTCTGATTTTCTGCGTGTTGTCCAGTATTGTTTTCACGGTGCTGTGATTTAGCAAACTTATTTCATGTTTTAAGGTAAAATCTTGGATCGCTTCGTATATCTATTTGAGCTCATGATGGTTGACTAATAAACTAATCTGTTTGATTTTAGGCCAAGTTGAGAGTATCTTCCGACTAACCTACTGGTTACATTAAGTTGCTTGACTTTGAGCCTAATCTGCTTTGCTTGTTGTCTAACATGATGTTTCCAATTTAACCTAGTCTTTCCAATGTGTAACTATTATATATATATATATATATATATATACATATATATATACATACATATATATATATATATATATATATATATATATACATATATATATATATATATATATATATATATATATATATACATATATATATATATATATATATATATATATATATATATATATATATATATATATATATATATATCCTTAAAATATAAAATATTGTTACCAAATAAGTGCAATGTAGAAGCAATACAGCTAATGGACGACGCGCAAGAAATCAGAAGATTGAAGCAAACCAAACCATATACTTGATTAACCACGTAAGCACTAATTTAATTTAAATTTGGGACATTAATTTTTTAAATTAACATTGTGCTCAACATAATTAATTTAAGATGTAATATAAAAATAGGATGGATGCTATTGATTACTATGAACTACTTTCTTCCAAATAAAATTCGCGAGTACGTTGGAGCTTTTACTTGATTCACTTCATGGTAGTCATCGTCCAGCATCGTATGTCTACATGTGGAGTGAATTTGATCATTCATAGTGACATTCGTACTAATAAACTTAACTAAAACACATGAGTTATAAATAGCTATTGACAAGATATTTGACACAATTTGATATACACTACAGGTACAGTATTGGCAACTTTAAAAATGGAATTATTTAGTGTTTTCCATTTTGTCAATGAAAGCTATGGGGTCTCATTTGATGTCGAACAAACACATTAATAAAATAGGTAAATGTATTTATGCTCAAATGTATTTTGAATCCCTAGGTATCTGAAATACTAATTACAAAATAGCTCAGCGTCAAGTATTTGAAATACCAATTACAAAAAAACATTAAGGAGTAACTAAATTACAAATACGAAATATGTTTTACGTACAAGTTCATATTATGTATTATAATATGTACAAGCAATTTACCTATATTTCAAACATTGGAACATTGAAACACTGAACATTCTACCCAAATTAACATTGAAACTCGATAAAGCCAAACAAACAAACAAGGCAAACATAACTTAGAATATTTGATTTATTCACCTTTTCTATTTCTTAATATTCATATCGTAATTCAAGTACATAAATCTTGGTAGGTCATGATGAATTGATTTCATCCCAACTAAGAAAAATACGTGTGTAGGTATGAATTATTATGAACACTTGAAACGCAAATCTAAAGTCATTGAGTAGATAATTTTAATAAATATATTATTATTTCATTTGATCCTTATTTTATAAATAAGATCTTTCTAATGAGTATCCATTGTTAGTATATACTTTTTATTATTTAATATTGTATTCATTTTGAATTCTCATAACCTATAATTTCATCTATATCTTGAGCTTTAAAACAGTATATAAATGTAAATATTATTTTTTTAAATAATTTTTTAAAGGACAACGTTTTTACAATTACAGAATGGCGCTTTTATAGATACAGAAGAGTGATTCTCTTATACAGTTTATCACAGCCCCCCAGGAACATCGAGCTAAAATAGCTCCGAAATAATATTTCGTGAGGTTCAATGAGGGATTATATAGAATGAGAAAGAAAACATCTATAGAAAAAGTTTTGGGTGTATTTTAAACATTCTGAGAATATATTTTGCGTCAAGTTTAATTATTATAATTATCTATTTCCACAGCCTGATCTGATTTTAGAAGTACTAACCACGAGTATTCTCAAATTTTGACCACTCGAAAAAACCGAGAAAGTTATTTTATTGATTTTTTTTTAGATTTCTTGGAACCAAGTTACGATATGAGGGGTGAAGGGGGATAAGCCGACAGAAAACCTCAAATTTCAAAGGCACGTACAATGTTTTCACATATTTTTGATGTAAAATAATCTGATATTTGTGTATAATGTTATCGCTGAATTGATGCGGCGAAAAATTGGAAGTAGTTCAGTGTAAAAGTCATTCAGTTAGTTTTTTAAGAACTAACCATATCATATAAGAAGCCGTAGCAACAAGAACGCAACTGTTTCTATGATGTAATAGTTAGAACGTTAAGCTCACACGCGGAGGTCGCGGGTTCGACTCTTAACTACAAAGTAGCAACTTTCTTTTTTCTGATTTGATTAGAACATTTGTCAAATCACCTAGATTAGGTAGCGGGCCTCAGAGCCTGAAACATTTCTTATTTTCAATCATTGTGTCTTTATTCGTATTTTTCCTCAAACGGGCTGTACTTTTACTTGGGCTATCCATTGTAATACTTAATAAAATAACTGCGTAATTTATTAAGTAAATATCTGACACTAACAAGAGAAACATAAAATAATTTTACAAAAAAAATTGAACCGACTTCAAAAGTAAATAACGAACTTACTAAAAAGTAAAACATAATTAAACTTAGACTTTTAACATAAAAAAACATTTGATACAAAAATATAAAATAAAATATGTAGGTAATAATCGTTGTAATAACTAAATAAAAATCAGTTTGAATTCGGTGCTCGATTTTAATGTTATTTTAATATTAGAGCAATCTTCTTCTTTCTTTAGGGACCCTTTTTAATCCAAGTTTTTTATTACAGATCTTTTTCTTGGCCCCTCTTTAGGTATTGATTGTTCATTAGCTGTTCTCTAGCTGTTCCAGTTTCTTTTTTATTGTGCTGTACACCGAAATTTTGCTTTTTTTCTTCAAAGTTTTTAAGACGGCCTTCAGTCTTCTTCATCATCTGTTTTGTGAACTTTTAACAGACCTCTGCCACCGATCTTTCTTGGCCTTTATGTTGTTTAGAGGTTTACAGTTATTATTTGTCTTGTTGTTTTGTCCAAAACTTTTAATTCTTAAGCTGTCATATCTGAACTATCGGCTTTCCTATTGGAGAATGAATTAGCTAGTATAGAGAGAGTCACTATAGGCTGAGAGAGCGAGACAGGAATATACGTAAAAAGCATAAACACTCTCGAGATTTAGATTAGAACATTAATTATATTTGTTAAAACAGTAATTTAGGTTAATGTCGTCCACTAATGTTCTTGAGCGTGTATTACGAATGTTTTTTTCCTCCTAATTTATCGTCTATTAGCCGATACCGAACTTTCCGTCAATGATGGAAAATCATTAAAGGAAATGGTTTCCTATACGACGCACTAAAATATTTATAGGTAAACCTTCAACGTCCATAATAAAACGTACCGGGATATGGGACGTAAAATGTCGTGTTATATTTGCGGAACAGAAATAAATGCTAGACCGTAACGTAGACGTTATTTTATAATACTAAGTGCCATAATGCGTCTATATATATATATATATATATATATATATATATATATATATATATGTAATTATATTAATTGCAGCTGTTATGGTTATTTTCATATCAAATAAACCATATTATCTTTAATAAACAAGTATGAAAAAATTAGTTAGCCTGGATATTCGCATCAAATACATAATTGGTTATATAACTATTTTTGAAAAACTAGTTTCTGACAATTCTACGTATTCGCTTTACCCTGAAAAAACGTTATAACTTAAAAAAAAATTAATAGTGAAATTTTAAATTCTCGTTAAAACGCTCTCAATCTGTGTGTGACGTAGTTGTTTTGGTCGCACTAAACTGTTTGTATGGTTGCAGGTTTTATTTATACATTATTTTAGTGATTTTGTGTTATAATTATACATATTATCGTGTAACGATGGTGTCCCCTAATGTAATTATTCATCGCTAAAAACCAGTTCTATATTTTCGTTCCAAGGCAGAAGAATATTATAGAGCGGGAACCAGCCAGTATTATTGGAACATCTTAGTAACTCATTCACAGTAATAAGTAATCATTCTAATGTGAGGTCATAAGTAAATATGAAATATAAATCCAAATTTCGATTTTTGTAACTGAACATAAACTAAATATTTTTTTTTACACTTAGTAGGGCCACAATCTGCCCGGATAAGTGTGTGTTATGTTTATATTATAGATATATGGCACGTAGAAAATCACTTCTTTAGGTGATCTCCTGTACAAAATACTATTTTAAATAATTGCTTATTCTAAAGTTTATTCTAAATTCTATGTATGTCCAATAATCAGATTGGATGGAGAGACTTTTTAGTCTACGCACTTCGCATATTTAGTTGTTTAGCGAGTATATTGGGATGCAATGACACTCTTTCGAAGTGCTTTACACAAACACGTTGAATTACACTCGTTATTGGTTCTAGAGGAATATCGCGTTGTATCACTTCATTTGAAACATCGACAATGGCAAGCAACACTTTATTTTGGAACCGTTGTAGGATGGATAGATTAGATTTATAGCGGTTTCCCATAGTTGGATTCCATATGACCAAATAGGCTTGACTATAGATTTATATAATAATATCTTGTTATCTAATGATAACATGGATTTGCGCCCGATAAGCCAATACATTTTGTTTAAGTCCAAGTTGTTCCCGTTTTGCGAGTATGTGCTTCTTCCAAGTTAGATATTTTGTGGTTATTTTAGTTGTAGTTAGATCAGCTGTATACAGAATATATAATACTGGACTCGGTACACTACCTTGTGGAACTCCTGAATATATTGCATGTAATTTCGTGTGTTTGTCGCCTTCTTTTACTGAGAAATGACGATCTGTGAGGTAAGATTTTAGTAGCTCATAATCCAGCTGAGGGAAAAGTTTTTTTAATTTTGCCTTCAGTCCCGTGTGCCATACATCGAAGGTCTGAGATTTGTCTAGGAACGTAGCTGAACAAGAAATTTTGGCGTTTAAGTCCATATTTATTTTGTTAACAAGTCTATGCACTTGTTCAATTGTTTTATGCTTATTTCAAACCTAAATTGGTGTTCTGGAATGATCTTTCTTTTTTCTATTATATAATTGAGCCCTTGGTAATAAAGTTATAGGCCGGTAGGAGGTGACATCTTCTGGTTCTTTCCCTGGTTTGAGATTCATTATTATTTAAGCTATTTTCCAGAAGCTAGGAAAATAATTATTTTGCAATATAGCATTAAATATGATTGTTAGTAATTTTATCCCTTTCTCTGATAGTTCCTGTAATATTTTTCCGGTTATTAGATCATATCCAGGGGCTTTTTTACAATCATTCTGTCTGATTATTACTTTTTGAGCTTCTTTGACGGTGATTTTTTTATGTGGTAAATCCATTTGAAATGACGAATTTAGGAAGCTAGTAATTTTATTTTCATCATCTTGAGGTAGCTCAGACGGGAAGGGTTTAAAGATATTTTTTAAAAACTCTGAGATGTCGGCGTTATCGTTATTGCTTCTAGCTCCATTATTTTCATATATTTTAATAGGAGGGACCTTCTAGGAGGATAATTCTGCTGGGGCCTTTTGAGTTTTCGAGTTGCCTTCCTCGATGAATAGTCTTATAGTCTTATAGTAAATATAAAATATAAACTTTTATGGGATTATTTATAAGTATATGCGTTATAATTAAATTATTCCTTATTTATTATTTTATGTCTAATATTATAGTGTAATACAGTAAAAATACAAAAATAATATATATTACATTTTGTAAGACACATTGGTAACTAGCATTTAAAATTTGTCGGCTTGCAGATTTAATCTTTTAGTGTTCATCTTTTTGATATCAAATTATATTACAATTTAAAAATAAACAACCTATAGTTGGTAATTGCAGTAATTGCTAGCATTATTGTGAATAGAGACCGAACATCCAGGACTGTACTGGAAAGACAGCTTTTCAGGATATTAGATGATTGTGTGTATTCAGATTGGCGATATATATTGGTGAAAATGCGATGTTCCAATATAAACAACCGATAAAAAATAAATAAAGTTAGTAATATAGTTAAATAGTTGGTAAAAATTGATTGAGAAAATACGATACAAATATTTAAGGGTTATTATTCCATTTCTCTTTACAGTTAGATCAAATATATATAAAATATAAAATTAAATTTCAATAATATTCAATATGCAACTGTTCTTCTGAACATAATAGGAGGAATATGTATATCTCCGTCTCACTTATTGCACGGTTGGAAAAAACATTCGTAAGCACACTTTGGAATGAAATAGAAATGAACCAATTATTTTTATTATAGTATGTCATTTTTACTTTCCAAATATTGGAATACGATGAAACATATTTGGTATCATTATTCAGATCCCCATCTTCGTCTGTTGTCTCGAATAAAAAAACAGTCGAAACCTGCATTTTACTTAAAATAGGTACTTTTGAATATTACTATTTTTAGTCGACTACTTTTTTGACTATCGATTGTTTCGACTGTTTTCAATCGATATTTCTCAGCGCTAGTGAAAATTATGAGAGCTGCTATTTTTAATAGAACAAAATCAATGCAATCAATAAATAGAATCAAACCTGACAACTCTGTTATATTTGGTTCTTTATCGCTTTAATGCCCTTTCGAGAATGTGAAAATGAAAAAAGGAATGAAACTACAACTTTCCAGATATCGAAACTCGCAATCTAATTTATACTTTCTACGCGTGACGGAATTACTGACTTCTCCCCGCGCCCCACCTCGTCCCCACGTAATTTAATCCAATGATGCACTTACGGCCCAAAACCCGAAATGTTAACGCGCCGAACTTGCGAATAGCGCTAACAAGATTTCGGGGCTGATCCGATTTTCAGTCGTAACAAGGACAAGCCAATCGTCAAACAACCCTCCTCCTGCTATCGGCCGCTGGTCCGAAAAAGCAGCAGGGTTCGTTTCAACTTCTAACAAGCCGGAAGAATGGCAATTTATCAACCTTTCCGATGCCGGCTGGCCGAGAGAAATATTTGGCCACGTTGTTTGTGTTTGGAAATATTGTTTTTGTCTGCGACGAAATAGCTCACATAAAATGGGGGATGAGTTAAATAAATAAAGGCCTTTGTTGCGAGCAAATAATAATAATATTTGGTTATGTTCATTCAGAGAATTATATGGAGGTTATTTTTCTGTTTGTTTCCAAAAATTCCAGTATAATGAATTTTTTAATTAATCTCCTAGAACGTCAACAATTTGCCCGTGGGCAATAAGTATGATTATATGATTTCAGTTATATAATATAACTATCCTGACATGTAGTAAATCACTTCAGTAAGTGATCTACTGTACAAATTTTAATCTAAATCTTATTCTATATACTATTCTAATTTATTTTAAAGTCTATCCTAACTTATTCTAAAAACTATTCTAGCTTATTCTAGATATTATTAAATCTCACTCTATGTGTCTTTAATCAGTTCGTATGTTAGTTTGCGTTTGAGCCTACGCACTTCACTGTCATCGCATAAATTTAACTGTTTGGCGAGTGCATTGGGATGCACTAATAGTCTTTCAGAGTACTACGTGCTAACAACACTCCGAATCACAGTAGCTGTGGGTTCTATGGGGATATCACGCTGAATCAGTTTGTTGGACACGTAATATGGGGCATCGACGATGACTCGTAACACTTTGTTCTGAAACCTGGAGGATATCTATGTTAGATTTGTTTGTAGTACCCCACAGTTTAATACCATAGGTCCAAATGGGCTTAGGTATTGACTTATACAGCAAAACCTTATTATCTAACGATAATTTAGATTTTACTTACACTACATATGGGATATATCACAAATGCAAAATATTATGGCTACATTTAGTGTCGATACTGTGATTCTTGTTGTTAAAGACAATAGAGAAAAAGCGCCACGAAATTTATAACAGTCAAGTGACATTATAAATAATTAGACCTAAACCAGGAAAATAAAAATTGACGAAAGGAAACCTGTGCACGTGCAGTTCACGTATAATCAGACCGCATAAGTACCATTAACAATAAATAATACTACTATACCATATAGCAACAGAGCTAAGTATCTCGGAATGAATTTTTATTTGAAACTTCGCTGGAAGGAACATGTTAAAAAGAAAAGCAAATAATAGGTATTCAAAGATAGAAAAAATGTTGTAGTTAATTGGAGAAAAATCATAATTATAATATATTATAATATAACAAACGGAATTGAATTATGGGGATGTTCCCCTAGAAGTAATATAAATACAATATGCGTTTCCCGAACAAAATTTTGAGAAGTGTTGTAGGTGCACTACTACGGAACTGATTACATACACCGAGAACTTCACATACCGACTGTCATTCAGAAAATTAGGAGTTGCAATTCTCTGAGATTCGAGGAGAGACCCCATTCTCATGTCAATATCAAAGTATTGCAACTCTTTATAATACCAGAACAGGACACAAACTCAAAAATAGCAGACCATTGGATCTTGTATAGTGTGATGTAGTTAGATGCTTGTAATAGAAAAACAGCAGTTTTAAGATTTAAACATTTTTATACCAGAAACTAACATAAGACCGATGCGTCCTCTTAGATATCTAGATTTAAATTATTGTAAAGACAAATTGTAAGATAGCAGGTAGTGACTAGTAACAATGTAATAAATACAAGATAGAATAATTAAAAGGCTCGTTTGAATGTTACTTCCGATTACCACTGTCCATGGAAACTGTTTGCTCCGGTACATGTTTGGTTACATGAACTGAATAAAAAACAGTACACACAGAGCTAAACCTGAAGATGGTGCATGAAATTATGGCTAAACGTAGCCGAAAAACTATAGATTCTTCTAAGAGTTAAATATGAATGGAAACTTGGAATATTACCTCAACATATAGTGTCCGCGGAAGCATCAGAAGAAAATGTATAACTTAAAAATTAAAGGTTATATAAAAATTATTTATCTACCATTATACTTGATATAAAGTTGTTTATAATCCCTCTAACTTCTACAGTAAACGTTATTTAGAAAAACGATTTCATTTTAGTTATACGCGCACAATTAGGGGGGCGCACTAACAGCTCAATAAAAATGTCCCCGGCCTACCATAGTAAAACACATTTTTTGCCAAAATTAGTTTTTTTTATTCAACATAATTCCCTTCAAGGTTGGTTTGCGATACCATTTTTGTAGTACGATTTGTCCATTGCTTCAAAGTAGGCCTCAGTTTCAGCGATCACCTTTTCATTCGACGAAAGTATCTTCCCAGCGAGTATTCTTTTGAGATCTGAGAATAGGAAATAGTCGCTGGGGGCCAGATCTAGAGAATACGGTGGGTGAGGAAGCAATTCGAAACCCAATTCATGGCTCTCTGCCATCTGTGCAGACCACTCGGATGACTGCGGATTGGATTTCGGAGTGAAATGATGGAGCCATGATTCATCCATTGTCACATATCGACGCAAAAACTTGGGTTTATTACGCTTGATCATCTTGAAACACTTCTTCGAGTCATCAACTCGTCGTTGTTTTTGGTCAAAAGTGAGCTGGCACGGCACCCACTTTGCACATACACACATACTTTCTCATACAGAAATATTCGTTAAAGATATGATGTGACATTCAGTTGATATCTTTAGAGTACCTGCTATTTCATTCAATTTCAATTTACGGTCATTAAAAATCATTTTGGGATGTTTAAATGTTTTCGTCGGTAACAACCTCTTTTGGGCGTCCACTGCGTTCACCGTCTTCGGTGCTCATTTCACCACGTTTAAACTTAGCATACCAATTCTTGATGGTTGATTCATAACCATGTCTTTTAGTCTAGTAAATGTGCAATACCTCAACCAAAAGTTGGAGTTAGTCAATTCATTAATGGGGTTTGTCCATCAAGAGTAGCAGCAAAAATTGCGGTAGGGATCATAGTTGATCATATTTGTCGATTTCTAATGTGCTTGGTCTTGATGTAAATCACAAACATTAATATATAGTATTCTGAATATATTTTATATAACGTTTATATATATGGTGTTCATGTTAATTATTTATTTTAAGTAGTCTTTTTATAAAAATAGAAGTTTGGATATATATTAATTATGTTTTTATTATTTTATGTTTTTCAATCTTTTTTTTATATCCAAAATCATTTTTCTAAATAACGTATCTTAATTCTTATGAATCTGTGGAAACAGAAAAACCCAAAATATTGTATATTCATATGAATTTCAATAAAACGCTGTATTTTACGGCGTGCTTTACTATTTAAATAACCATGGGTATAACTTTGTCAATACAATCTGAATTAAATATAATTAATTATGTCAAGGTTTACGAACCAATTTGTTATTAATAAATCGAAACTTCGTTAACATTCAGTAACAGTAACATTTTAACCAATCTAATTCGTAGCAAATAAATACACGTTATTGTATGTGATTTCAAATATAATTTGTCACAAAATAAAACCTATGATTGACGGAAAAATTGTGTTTTTCTTATCTTGAAGAACTTGGGGCTCTTGAAATAGAATGTAGGTCGCGAAAGCCCTCCAGAAGCGGAGGCTCCTTGTCCCCAGAGTAATCGAGAATCGTGCCTTCGAATCTGTTTACGTGGTCCAGGGAAGGAATAATCCACTTTCTTCATGTAATGCCCATCCCTTATTCCATGGGTGACGTTCAATTTAATTTTAGGAAAATATGTCATGAACAGGATAACGTTGGCATTTAAAATATCGTTTTTATGCTTACAAAGCAAGAAGGGCCGGAAGCAAAATAACATATTAAACGCTATAATAAAATAATGGTGGATTAATTTTCAAGGATTTATTAGATATTAGAATTCATTCGTTGCATTTTACAAACGATTCTTGATTTCGCCAACGATATATTTTCCGTGAAGTAACTGACAATTGACAGTAATGAAAAAACTATCGAAAATTACTCAGCTTGCTTTATTGATTTTCTTCTAATCCTAAAAAATTTACAAAATTTTTGGTCCCGTTACTATTCATTTAGTGACATTTAGTGAATGAGACAAAGCTTGGCAAAGTTATGTTACGAGTATTTGAACAGCAATGAAATCACCAAAGTATAGCAGAGCGGCTGGATTGGACCATTTGACAACAGAAATGACCAAAGGCTGTGGGGAAATGTATATATATATATAGATCAAAACTATTATATTGATTCGTTATGTTATAGAGATGAAGAACCTAATACCAACACATTAGTTTGGGTTTGCTAACAAACATCCAACAATTGATCAGGTTCATAGAATAACAGGTCATTGAAAAAGCCTATGGATATAAAAAAGTAAGTTGAGCTATGTTATTAGATATAGCATAAGCATTCGATAGGGTTTGGCAAGACAGCTGAAATAAGGATTACACTGAATTATTAAAATCTTACATTACAGCGAGAATGTTTAGAGTCAAATAAAAGGACGCTTACTCTACAATAAAAGAAGCTAAAGCAGATTACCACAAGGAAAAATATTGGGACCAATTCTATACCTACTTAACACAGAAATTACATCAGAAAATTACACAGGTGGAAATATAAAAAATT
This sequence comes from Rhynchophorus ferrugineus, assembly GCF_030347505.1. Taxonomy (NCBI): domain Eukaryota; kingdom Metazoa; phylum Arthropoda; class Insecta; order Coleoptera; family Curculionidae; genus Rhynchophorus; species Rhynchophorus ferrugineus. Next base: position 19,034,826 of record NW_027472585.1, on the reverse strand, counting down.
GAACATAAACCTGGAAAATGAAAATTAACCAAAATAAATATGTGTATGTGCGAAAGCAACATGTCAAAAAGAAAAGAAATAACTGAAGCTGTGATATAGGAAAATATAATGATTAATTGGAATAAAATTACAATTACCACTACATTACTATTATTCAAGCAAGTATTAAAATATATAAGGAGCTACGGAGTTCAATTAAGAGTATATTCTGCAAAGGGAAATGCAAATATAATATAAGTTTTTCAGAAAAAAGTCCTTAAAAGCACAGTAAATGTATGCAGATCCTATATAATTGATTACTTATACTGATACTTTCAGATACTGATAGTCATTCAGAAAATAAAGGGCAAGGAGACATGCGAAGAGACTCTGTTATAATGTTAATTTGGAAATATTGCAACTCTTGAAAACATTGCTAATCTTGTGTAGTGTAGTGTAGTCAGATGCATTTAATGTGTATAAAACAAACAGCAATGTTAACACATCAGCAATATATATATATATATATATATATATATATATATATATATTGTTTAAGACAAACTACTCAATTCTACTCAAATAATCACAGGTTAATGAAAACTATATTAGGAATTCTATATCATTTATGTTGAATCGAACATTAAAGCAATTTAACATTACCATTTGTTGGTTTCAACACAATGGGGAGTGGTACAAAATGTCGGCACTATTTTCACATGTATACAAGATATGACATCTGAAGGATTTAAAACAGTAAAAACCTTTATAAATGGATATAAACGATACTGAGGGTTTAAATATAGTCTAATATAAACTATACCTCTACGTTTAGATGTCTCACTCATTACACCATTCAGTTTTAACGTAAATACACCGCTTCGTGTCGTTGAAGTCGTCATAGATAGAGCCTTATCTGATATAATATGTTGTTAATATTGCTTTTCTGTGATCTGATGCATAACTACGGAGTCTACGACAGATCCTGAATTTCGAATTAGAGATTCACTGACACGAGGTATATTTATCAGATAGTTCAGAGCACTGGATGGTGTGCGAATAAAAATCAGATATTTTATTGCGTTAGTACCTGCAGCTGTTCTTTGTAATTACATTCGTACGTTACTTGAAAGAAAGCACAAAGGTAGAGAAAACAAAGAAGGCATACTTTACAACGATGAAGGCTTCACATATAATATTAATATCCAGTTTGATTATTGAGGACTTCTTAATGGCGTGTTGAACTGTGCTGGTCAATTAATGAAGCATAGTCATATTTGGTTTGAATTTTAATTGAACTTGAGATATGATATATTGAAATGATGAACGGTTTAAATGGAAACCAGAAGATTATGGTAATTATTGAGAATCCTTTGATTATTGTTGTGAAATTTGAAATATATGCAACCTGTGAATTCTTGTAACACGTTTAGGAAAAATTTGGATTTTTTTGTGAAATTATTTGAAAATGCCATACTCTCAGAATGAATCAGTTTTAAATTCAAGACATTTGAGGATTCTGTCATCAAGCCCAGATGACTTAATATTTTAACGCCATCTTGCCACAAGAAATTGTATAAAAAACAGATCCTAATTTGGGAGAAGTTTCTAAATAAGAGTTTCTACGTACAAAAATTTGCACAGACTATTTCAGCATTGTTGGAAGTTAAGTATGATCAAGAGCAAAATGATACATAGTAATCGGTAATCATAAAATGAGAGACGTAATTGCAATAACGGATAAAATGTTATCTCCCTCACAGTGGTGGAGGAGGAACTTTTGTAAAATAAAATATGGTATAGGCATTGATACAAGTGATACAAAAGACAAAGAATGAGAGAGTTACTCGTGGGGTAACATAAGTACGTCTGTTACCAATAGACATTATATAATTGCGATATTCATTTGGTTTAAATGTTGTATATTTTATGTTTTAAAGACCTCTTTTCAAGGTTATCGACAGTTACTATATATATATATATATATATATATATATATATATATATATATATATATATATATATATATATATATATATATATATATATATATATATACGTTGCTATGATTTTGCAACCTTATCTCATGTTTAAAGACGAAATCTTGGATCACTTCGTGTATCCATTTGATTTCGTTGTTTACGTAGCGATAAGCGTTAGGTAAAATTATGTTTTGGGTACGTTGGTTTAGTATATGGTTTTATGTCTTAGCACAACCCCATATTTGTACCCCATAGGTCCAAATTGGCTCTATGATTGACTGATCTGATTGACAATATCTTTGATTTTAGGTCAAGTTGAGACTTTGAGTCTAATCTGCTCATCTTTTTGTCTAAGTTTCTAGTTTAACCTACCATCGAGATATATTCCGAGGTATTTGGCTGATTGTGCTTGAGGAATGGGGCATCCGTGTCAAGTGATATAAATAAGTATTCTGTCATTTTGCCGCAACGTATAATTAACATATTAAGATATATTAACAAGCTGTATCTTCCAGCCCCTACTCTATTTGTCGATTTTGTTGACCGCTACTTATTATTTTTCTACAACTTTAAACAGAGATATATCTCTTGACATGATAACTGTGTCATCGACAAATGTTGCAAGTGCTGTTTCTTTTGTTACTGGGGTATCAGCAATATAGAGCAGATATAGGAGTGGTCCCAAGATACTACCCTGTGGAACTCCAATTGAAATAGGTTTAAGTGCTGATGAGAATGCCCCTTCATGCGAGACTTTTAATTCTCTTTTGAAAATATATGATTCCAGGAGTAGGCAGTAATTGCGCGGTAGCAATATGCTCATTTTGTATATTAATTCCAAATGCCATACCCGGTCAAAAGCTTGTGAGACGTCCAGGAATATTGCAGGGCAGTATATCTTTTCTTCGAATGCCTTTTCAACAACCGTTGTTGCTCCGTGCACTTGATCGATTGTCGAGTGGTGTTTTCGCATATCTGGTATAAATGGTTTAATACGTTTTAACAAAAGTGTCTTAAATCATTTTGATATCGCATGTAGCAGCGATATAGGCCTGTAAGATCCAACTTGTTAAGTATAACTATTCGAGAAACTTTAAGACATTCAGTATGTTCTTCAGTGTCAGCCTCAGACAGGCATTGAATATACATGTCAACATGATTATTAGTTTTCGTGGCAGCTCTTTTCAGCAGCTCACGCAGGTGAAATATCATCAATCCAGGAGCCTTTTTAGGATTGAGGTTATTGTCAATTTCAGGATTTATATCTATTGTAGTTTATATATCATTCGGTTGAAAATTCGTTAGCTAAATGTTCCACGAATAATTCAGCTTTCTCATCGTTGCATCGAACCCGTTCATTGAGATCATTTTTAATAGGCGCTACTCTAATAATTGGTCTTTTAAATCTTCGTAATCCGAGAAATCTATGTCTGCTTTCGGGCTTAATTCACCTATATATTTTTCAAAACAACTTTTTTTATATTCTTTTACTCTTTTGATTTGTCTGATTACTAATTCAATTAAATAGGGTTTTGTCTTTTCGTCTTTCTTTTATCCATTCTCTAATTTCATGTGGGTAATTTGTCTCATATTCTAATTTATCTCTTGATGTTGGGGTAGTTTCTTTTGCAGTTTACCGAATTTGTTCATTTTTATTTCGGTTTTGCAGTTCTTTACGTCCAGATCGTCTTTACTTTTGAGCCTTATGTTTAAATTGATTTGTTCCTGCGTTATAAGTATAAATGAGTCCCAGTTTATTTACAAAAAATTATCGCGCCTTACAATACTGGAATGTGATCAGATGATAGTTCGCACAAGCTCTTGATTTGTATTTTACTTGATGAGATGTCTTTACAAATGTAAAAGTCCAGTAGGTCTGGCACATTATTACTATCGGTGGGTCAGTAGGTGGATTCACTTCCTGAAGATAGTACAATTAGTAATATTTTTTGCCGCGAGTAATTTGTTTCCTTTTCCAGGTGTTATTAATCGTGAACCTCAGGCTGTGTATTTAATATTAAAGTCCCCTCCAACGATAAATCTTGGGCCTAATTTTAAAAATAAATTTGTGCTTTGATGTTGTGTTATTTTGTATCTTGGTGGACAGTTTATAGCTCCTAGGTTTACTTCAGCGCTGTTCTTTTCAATGCTATCTATCGTAGCTTGTATTTCTTCTTATTTTATCTCCTCTTGTTCGAAATGCTGTGTATTTTGTTTTATTATTAGAGCTGTTGCGCTTCAATCACGTTCACTGGGGTGTACTGTCCAGTATGAATCATAACCCCGTATGTTCTATTTTTTGGAATAATGAATCTCTGATCTGAGAGCTATATCTATGTTATTTGTTCTCAGAAAAAGTTCTAGTTCCTGGACCCGCTGATTTAACCGATTTGCGTTCCATGTTATAATTCTTACGAACGATTATTTGTATGTTTTTTATTCTTATTTTTCTTTTTCTTGTTTTGGGATTTTTCTAATTTTTCTACCCTGTTTGCTAACTGACTGAATTTGTGTCGCCTTTCAGTCCGAAATTCACTGAGCAATTTCATCATGTCGACTATGGTGGGCTCGTTTGTTACAGTTTTTTGCCTTTTTACTATAGTTTATTTATCATAACATTTTTTGTCGCATAACATTTTTGCCATTGGGATTGCTGTTTCGTCTAGTTCTTTATTTTCAATGGCAGGTAGCTTTGCTGAGTTTTGAGCTCTGTCAAATTGTTTTAATCGTAGTGCAGCTGTCATTTTATTTGGCTGAAGTTCTTTATAGTGGACTAATGGTAGTCTCTGGTAGACTACATACCCTTTTTAACTAACAGTGTGTCCTTTTTCGTTGAATAATGCACATATTGCTACGCTATTGTGTTGCTTTCTACATTGATATGTATATATGAAGAAATTAGAATTAATAATTGTATTAAATTTGTTGAACCAGCGTGTACTGATAAAAAACAAATCATCTAGCATAATATGTAGAATTGAATTAGTGCATAAAGCCCATAAATAGTCCAGAATATTGTTTATCATTTGGAGAATTGAAACAGCCAATAATTTAAATTACGATTTCATTCGTTTCAGCAGTACTAATAAAGACTCGGTCTATGATATTTTTCAGTATCCAAGACTTACTGCTTTCTTGAAGACAAACTCGCGAACACACTCTAATAACTTCGATCGCGTCTTCGATTACCGCTACTGTTATTCGTCACACAGCTCCGGTATTTGACAAGCTGCCCGAAAGGGAAGAAAAGCATTTTCCAATAAAGGAAAAGTGTCACATCGGAAAATGGGAACGAGACCTGTCGGTGTCGATCGTGCCGGTATTTCTGATATGTTTCGTTCGAATGCAAAGTATGAACTTTATAATTTCGGAGGAAAATATGACTTCTCTTTAGACATACGAGTTTATCGTTTACTGATATGCCTGTGGAAGAGTTTTCAGTCCAATTTTTAGGTTATGTGGAAAATGTAATTTCAGTTATCTTAAAATGTTACCAGAATTCGTTTAGCCTGACTGACTTGGAAATGTTTAATAAAATTATTTCGAATATTTACGTTAACACATAGAGAATTTACAGTAGTTTTCGTAGTTTCGGAAAGGTTATAGTTTTTTTTTAATTTAATAGGCACATGCATATTATAACTAGTAATCATTATAATTTCAATAAATTGTTGAGTCTTTATCTCTTGATTATTGAAATTGATCAGCCAGGAGGAGTTACTTTTGTTCAATAATTGATAGTATCGATATTTCTTTCCTTCTCTGTTCTGAGTCGTGGCAATCTATTTGAGAACAATAAATCATTATGTTGTCCATTTTCTAAACTGTTTGTTTGTTGTATTTTTTTCAATGAGAGAAAGGAGCAGCTCCCATCCCTCTACAGAAATCTTCTCTGATAATTTATGCTATAGTGATTTATTTCCTACTATAGTGTTTTCACATAGAGATCCAGATACCTGTTACTTAAAGCTTTGTTCTGGAACCTTTTCATTATTTTAATGTTGATGTGTCTTGTTGTGTTCTATAGTGGAAGGCTATACGTACAGATTGGCTTGATGATAGATACCATCATTTTAATCTCATTGTTTAAGTGTGAGTGACGAATTCACACTACCGCACAAAAAGCTTGCATGTTTCTCTTGTCGGATGTTTTCGTTATTAAATTTTGCCGACGAACAGATTTCTCTACTCAAAATGTAGATAAAATGAGGGAACTTGGTTTGGTTTGCCTTTATACTTCATTAGAGACCATTTTCGATTTTATTTACTAGGAATTACAGTTGGAAAGAAGCAGTTTTTGGGTTAGAATGCACTTAGTGTTATCAGCACGGGTCACAGTACTCACTAGTTGGTAGGTCCATAGTATAAATCAAATCTATATTCAAATCTATAACCGGTGTCAATACACTGTCCTATAGGACACACGGGCGTATTTCGTGTAAAGCATAATATTCATCATTACTTAATGTTGAAGCTCATTTGATTGAACTAGGATGAGGGTGTGTTTTGCCAGTCCATGATGTCAGCCTTTGTCAAAAGCCTTATTTATATCCGAAAAAGCAGCGGAGCAGTTCAGTCAATTTTTTTCCACTTTTTTCTCGTATTTTGTCCTTGATATTCTTAAATTATATATTGTGTTTTAGGGGGGTTAATTTGCTTGTAGGCGTTGATTTTTTTACGACTCTGGATGATAATGTTTAAGTCCTCGACGGCGTTTCCAATTAGATATATATTGGGTGTACGAAATAGTACGAATAGTAGAAATGTTATAGTGATATTAAAGAGAAACATTTTCGCGCTTGATAATTGTTCATCCGAAATTTATATAAAAAGTGTCAAGTATTTTGAAATTTGTTTACACTTGAAATAAGATTATCTGAATAAGATTATCTCTAGTCATTCAATTCATCCCCTTTCCATCTTTTGGATCCTTTATATCGCTTGTAATCCTTCACAAATTGCAACTCGATATGTTGAACTTCTCTTGGAATTTGAGCTAATGGTTTTTGATTTTGTGTTTTCTTAATATATACATATACATGTAATTATAATTTGGTTTAAATTAGCGTTGGGAACTTTCGACTGAAATTGATTATCGACTGTTTAGTAATTGACTACTTTGTACTATCGACTGTTTCAATCGCTATTTTTGGTTCGACTGATTTTACTACTTTTTACTAGTGACTGCTGCTAGTTTGATTGCAAATAACAATATATTGTATATTAATATAGCAGCATTTTGGAACGATATTTTTCAAGATTGTTTATATCAAATGTATATCAAATAGCGACTGAAACAGTTGATAGTAAAATGTAGTCAATTACTAAACAGTCGATGGCCAATTTCAGTCGAAAATTCCCAACGCTAGTCTTGACCTTCAAGTAACGACTGTAATTCTAGAAATCAAGAGAGTTGCAAGGATGCACGAAGAGATACTTCATTCTCATGTTAAATCAGAAGTATTGCAACTTTTGGATTAAAGTAAGACACAATAAAAAACAGCACTGTCTATGCATAACTAGATATTAAGTTTAAAACAAATTATGAGTTAGTTGGTGATAACTAGTAGCAATGTATTAAAAAAATTACTATACTCTTTTGGCAAATCCCAGTAAAGGCTATCATTTGTACAAATATTATTATTAAATTTTGTTATCAGCAGTTGACACTTTTCAATGTATGTTCAATATTTTTATCAATAAAAGAACAATAGCTCACCACATGGGGATGGGCCATCTAGAGAATAAACCCTTTTACCAGATGTACTACATTCAGAGAAAGGTGGCTAAGTACCCTCAAAAACACCTTTGAATCCTCTCGAGACAAGTCTTATACTAAACTTGATATTCTTCTAATTAAACTTTTTAGTAAGGTACTACGTTTTTAACTTTTACATGCCTATGAGAAAGTGGAGCCAAGCATTGTTCCAAACAAAAATTCTGGGTTCACTATAATTTATTTTAGCACTTATTATTAGTAAATCTTCTACTGTTCAGCCATTAGGTTAAATTTGGAAAAGGCAATTTGTAGTTTATTGATTGGTTGTCTGTATTATCTGTCTTGATGAAAAAATGTATATTTTTTGGATAGTTTTAAGCGTAGCTTTTCTTAAATGTTTTTTTTTTAGATGATGACTCAATAAGAAGTGTTTTTTTAGAACTTTCTTTACTTGAAAGAACAATTTGTTGTAATTTTAGCTCGACACAAATGAACATATAAGATACAGAAAAGCTCGGAAAATATCGAATAAAAAATTGTGTATTTATGCCTTATGGTGTGTGCAGACTTGAACGAAGCGAACGTTCGAGGTCTGCCCGAGACCATGCGCGAATGTTTATAATTAATTAAATTAGTAGTAATATAACATTATTGTATCTTTCAATTGCTATTTCTAATATTTGCACAACATTCATATATTGACAAACACACCGGAAACTTTAATATTGTTATGTTGTTAATAATTTTTTTTTTGAGATTATTATTAAACATCTTTTTTCTCACCAGTTGTGAAATAAATACCTTTTTTCATATTATTTGTGAATTTTGTACTATGAAAAGTATCAATTAATGTAGTTCCCTTTAATGACAAATTAGAAAAACAACTCATTTTGACACGTTTTTTAAATTACCATTTGCGAAATAGAAATCAAAGTTAAATATTATTTCTGATTTCATAACAAGGCTCCTGCAAGTAAAATATGAATATTTTAATTTTTCGTGTTTTTTACTGAGGTTTTTATATAATTACATGTGTTATTATTGATCATTAATAGATATTAAACACATATTTATCATTTAAAACATCATTTATAGCAATAATTAAATTACAAGGAAAAACAGGGTTATTTTCTCGAAACCAAAATATATGTCATTCATAATCTTGCCAATTTTTCAAACGTTCGCTTAAATTTGTTGGCCCGATCCCCCGAGACCTCCGTTCTGTTCGTCGCCAAGCGCTGAAAGTCGTTGCGACGAACATTAGAACTAAGCAAAGTGCATGCGCACTACGGCTTTGAACCAATTTTGAAACCCGTTCGGCGCGAATGTTCTCCGAATTCAGTTCTACTCATGCGCATTTTCAATTTTCTCACGAAATTCGCCTTGAGTGCTCGGGTCTGTACTCACCATTTTACTGGAAGACGTGAAAAGTGAGAAAGAAAAGAAACATATTATCAAGAGAAGAAGACAGATTGAATTTCCAATTGCTCCGCAGTTACTCGAAGCATTCCTAGATATAGTTAGCGGAGTTCGGGCAAAAGTATCTCAGTTAAAGCGGCAAGGTGACAAAAGATCACTCTTGAAGATCGCCAACCATAAATAATTACTGGAATTACACTCCTAGATATATATAGTCAAAACAGTAGTGACACGTGTGTCAATATGTGCCTGTCTAAAGTAGTAAATTCGTTTTACGATCAGACAATATTATCCTTCTCATTTTATTCTATTTAAAAAGAGATAGAATGCTGTTAGAAAAGTTCGATCATGTAACCGAAAGGGTTTGCAAAAGTTGTTCGTTCATTTGTCAAACGTTTGCCAAATTCTCCAGAGATTGCTTTTAAAAGAATACAATTTTTAAAAACATATAACAAAATCAAGGAAGAATTACTATATTAATTTATATATTTAAATGAGACATAAATATATCAGAATGATACAATGGGTCGCTCATGGCAAGATGATAATAGCAAATACAACAAAAGTTGATGGAAAAATGTAAACGTTGGAATAACTATCGATTAGGTTTTGTTAGTCATAACATTTATTAATGATTCATCGTAGACATATAGTTTTTCATGTTAGCAGTAGGAATGCTTTTATTCCTGGTGCAGAATTAGTGTTTTCCTCTAAGTCCAAGGATGACTACCATGGGGAAATGATCCATAATTTGATTTTGCAGTAGTTTGAAAATCAGCTTTTAAAGAACTTGGAGGAACCATTAGTTATTGTTATGTACAATGCAGCATACTTACCTTATATATAGTACACTAGTGGGGAAAATCTGAACAAGTGCATCAGCAAAGGCTGCAATTAAGGAATGACTTAAAGTAAATTAAACAAGTTTCGAGGAAATCATGTTAAAGAATGAACTATTTCAAATTGTTACTCGGTAAATACATATGAAATATTTAATTGCATTTTATGTAATATATTTTTTTAGAAATAGGCCTGAAAAGAGATACATGGTAGATCAGATTACTGAATGTTATGGTCAGAGAGTATTATGTCTTCCTCACTGTCACTGTATATTTAATCCAATTGAGTTGATATGGGTATAGCAATAGACATCCAGGGCGAGAAGGATATTCAAAACCAGTACTGTCTGGATTTACGGAAAGAGGCATTGATGAAAATAACACCTTCGTATTGTGTGAGATCGATCAGGCGCATTGAAGAAGAATATGACAAATGGTAGAATCTTGAGTAAGTTTTTGATATATTGGAAATAAACAGTTTAGTTACTAACTTGATTACTATTTTTGAAAACAACAGTGATTGAATAAAACTTAATAATGTTGGTTTATGATTCAATGCTGACAATTACCAAGACAGGGTGATGATAGAGGAAGCAACTAAAGGTCAGTATACAATTAATATACTTTAAATGTAGGAAATTGTATTATAGAATATGAAAGCTTTATGAGCATATTTGATTGTTCAGAATATAAATAAACATTTGGTTAACATGTATGAGAAGAGAAATATTACTAAATATTTTGCAGATATGGCAAATGCATTAAGGAGAATGCAGTGATTAAATGTAGTTTTATCAAGAAAGATGTATACAGGTAGTAACAGGACAAACTAAAGAGAAATATAGTAATATCATAACGACTTTACACGGATACATTGCATCGAAAGAAACAAAATATAAATATGCTCTCTAATGAAAGTAAAATATATTACTCAGATATACAATTGTTAATTAGGTGGCCTTCGGGGGATACCACTGCATAAAAAAACGCCTGCAACTCTACCTATAGTAATGTGGAACTTCAATGTATATATAATAAATCAACTCTAACCTATAAATTTTTGTGGCTGTATAATTAATTGTAGTTTTAAGTTATTCGATAATTAACTATACCTAGGTTTAAGTTATTGTAAAAACAACTTGTAGGTTAGTCGGCAACGACTAGTGACAATGTAATAGATAAATTAAAAGTAAAATATTCACTCTTTTGTACATGTAAATATTTTAATAAAAAGGAAATAGAAATTTTCATTTAACGTACAGAGCTAATAGCAATGTTATATTGTATATAGGGTACAACGACTGATGCTATTAACCTTTTTTCGATTTAGTTGTGTGCTCAAACCGTCAATATGGCTCTCATTGAATAATTCAATGAAATTCAACGAAACAGAAAACGAACCCAACGTATAAACAACATCTAATAAGGTCAATCTTCCTCGGCGTTTTTACCATTCGCTGTGAGCTGCTTTTTTGCGCGCGATACGGCCGCTGTTGGAAGGCTTTATCTTTGCAACAATGAGAGAAGCCCTTACCTTCCCCGTCCCCCGGGCCGCGGCCTCACCCCGCGCCCGCCGTCACGCGGCTACGTACACATTCTTTTACTCGGCAATCCGACCAAAGAAGGTCTCCTCGTGAACGCATGGCCGATTCGTTACGACTATGGCCCTTAAACGGCACGACGGTAAGGTCGTCGTGTCTTTGTTGGGCCTTTTTATTCCGGCTGGTCGTCTCGCTGTCAAGGCCGCCGCTGATACGCGATGGCAAGGAACAACAACGCCGCTTGCAGAGTTGCCAACGCGGTAGCGGTCGACCAACAGGAACTACGTGTCTATTTTGATATAATTTGGCTTTGAATTATTAGCCACAGAACACAGAGAGTATAGAAGAGGATCTCTCATGCGTTAGTCGTAAAAAAGTTTGGCACGTTCTCGCATCAGAGGGCGCGACAGCGACCACATTTATAATATCATAATAATAGTAAAGAAATACAATAAAAGTAAAAAAAAAACATTTTTTATTCAAGTTTGTACTATTTTAAGTAAATATTTGGAACATACATAAAATACAATATAATTTAACAATTTTTATATATCAGAAATATTAAAAATTATTCATTACAATAGTAATATTATTTTAAAAGAAAATGTATATACAGTCAGGTGGTCAAATTATCAGAGACAATATTAAGATTATTAAATTTTCTAGTTTAATTGGATTTCTGAACAAATGATTAGTTGGGGGTCTCTTATATGTTTTTATTTGTTTCTGTAATATATTGGGATCATAAAATCTACAAAAATGACAGTAATTTTCCTTTTAGTAATTTTAATATTGTTAAAAAATAATAGAGTTAATTTTAATATTTAGTGCCGCCCTTTAATGCAATAAGGCCTTCTACATACATCGGGATATGGTGTCAATTAGTGTTGGGAACTATCGACTGAAATCGACTATCGACTGTTTAGTAATTGATTACTTTTTACTATCGATCGTTTCAGTCGCTATTTTTGGTTTGACTGATTTTTTTACTATTTACTAACGACTGTTTCAGTCGTGTACTTTTAGTTACTATTTTTGGTTCTATTAGTTTCATTCGACTGATTCTTATCTTTCTAGCCGTGACCTTAACAAAATGTACCCAATTTATGTTTACATAGATTTATATGTAATATATATAGTTTTATGAAGTTTTTGGTAGTTTGCTTGTAAATAATAATATACTGTTTATTAATATAGCAGCATTTTGGAACGATATTTTCTGATCTGATGACATCTGATGACAGTTTCAATTACCTGCTGCTTGGCGGTAATCAATTCTTTTGCAATCGTCCATTTGATTCCCACATGTTTTCTATGGGACTCATGTTCTGTGAATTCTCTCGCCAAGGAAAAACAGTGATTTTTGCCACCAAATATGCAGCTTCTGGCTTTGTGACATGGCCGAATCATGCATAAAATGTAGTAGATCTGTGGTAGTAATCGGGTTTTTAATATTCGCTTGTATTGGTCTTGTTTCATTATCCTTTCTACAATGCGTAGGCGTTCTATGCCTTTATGCCCATGGCTGACCACACCATGACACTAACTGTAAACTCCCAGTTAGTGTCATGGTCCTCTCTACAAGGCAAAAATGCGGCGTGGAATTGTTCTCAAGGGCGTCTTCTTACAAAGAACTTTTATTGATTAAAACTTGGACGGTTGATTATTTGGAAAAACACAACTGTAAATTACTAGTATTAATACTAGAAAATAGTTATCGACCAATGGTATTGTTTAAAAAGTTATACTTACTCGACTCCAGCCGGCAACAGTCAAATTTCGATATTGTCTAGTACATTGGAATCGTTTCTTTTTCATGCTGTAGTTTAGGCGTGGTTTTTTTGAACAACTGCCGTCCTATTAGATTCTCTTGAACCCACCGCCTCCGCATTGTGCTCTCCGAAATCTTTACACCTTCTTCGTTTATTATCGTAGGCAAAGCAGCAATGCTCTTTGTACGAATTTCGAGGCACATATTTCTGATTTTTCGATCAGTACGAGGTGTCTTGATTCTTTTTCTGCCACATGTGCTAATACGATTTGCCTCAAGGGGCTTTTTTATTATCAAGTTTAATTTTAATTCGATTGACGACAGACATACAGATTGAAATTTTAATATCTGGACAATACAACAACAGTTGTATTAAGCGAGCATTTTAACGGACAATAACTGAATGAGAAGAAACGTCACAATTCACATGTCTTACCACTTCACAAAACAATAACAATGATGTCAACACCTATTTAAAATTAAATAATACTTTAAAAACAATATCATTTATTCAAGCATATATAATAAACTATAAATTATATAAATACGCGTACTGTACCTAATAATTTGGCCATCTACTATAATTTTCTATTTTTAATGACAATATATTAATATATAACACATAATACAAAACAATGTATACTTTGAAATTTACAGAGTTATATAAAATATATAAAGATTTATACAATGAAGTGAATATGAAACATTTTTTATTATCATAAATATAACTGAGCTAAATAGACAACACAGAAAAATGTATGTTGAAGACTATCTAATTTTAATTTTTTTCTTTGGGATATATAATTGTATGTCATCTATATAAGTTGAATTATATTTAGATGTTGCAATAAGAGATCTTTTATTCTTACCTTCTGCGATTCTGTTGAAATTTTTCAACTACCAAAGCAAAAAACACTTAATTGTTATCTTTCTAATTATATCTCGTTGAGAATAATGAGAAAGTTGATTGTATTAAAAAACACAACATTTGTTCTATAAAAAATTACTAAGATTGCTTGCTAAGTGTTGAGCATAATCTGGAAATTAATTAGAACAGCCAGGAACAACAGGATATTGCTTGTTAAATGAAATGACACTGCCAAACAATTTTTTTATAAAAACTCTTTCAATTCTGCAGTGTGGACAATGTCATTATTTACCGGGATGCCTGGATGCTCTGAAACAAATGAAACGAATTATTAAATTGGTACAGTGGTTAGAAGGTTAGCAAGAAATTAATTACACTTACATTTAACATAATGATGACATGAAAAGAAACTCTATTCTAAACATTTCATCATCTACTTCAACAGTTTTACTGACGACTTAACTTTGAAACTGAAATTCTATTTCACATGAGTCCATATAAGATCCTCTTATTTATTCTTTATATTTTGTTTTATTAGTGGAGTACGTAGGTCGATGATGGGTATTGCTCGTATTCCGTATTCCGTTCGGTTTCGGCTATGCAAATTGTAACCGTGACGATACAATTCTTCCTGATGACGGTCTCTATAATTATCTTCGGTAAATATAGAGTTCCGTAGCTGAAAATCTAAATTATATGATCTATACTAACGATACCTATATGTCTTCGAAACGTTTAAATGCACCCAATAACAAATCCAAGGCTCAAATAACTAAAAAAACCTTTTTTTTTGATCAAATATTTATTTATTTTATAGTGTGGTTTATCTGTGATTGATGCTTGTGTTATTTCGGTATTTTTAAGACTAATCGGCGTGATTTTAATATAGCTGAGAACATCTGCTGTAAATTATAAAACAGTTTTTTCATTAATTTAACTAATACTGTGTTAATTGGTGTTTTGATTTGCAATATAACTATAATAAAGTTCTATTACGCATCAGCTTCCACATTCGAATATTTACGTACCGATAAGCATTGGTAAATAGTCGAGGAACTTTGTTTTGCCAGCGTTGGATTAGTGGTCGGTTTGATATTTTAGTACAACTTCATATTTGCACCCTATAAGCTCAAAGAGGCTTTCTATTGACTAACCAGGATAATTCCTTGTTATTTAGTCTGATCTGTTTTGCTTCTTGCCTAACGCGCAATTCATTATGAAATTCAAATATATATTCTCACGAAATACTTACTCTTTAGTTCCTGTAGCTTGTTCTACCCTAACGCTAGATAACTACGTGATAATCTCGAAATTAAAGAGATTTACCAAGTTATCTAAGACATCGCTTTAAAACATGAAAAGGGTATTAATTCATAGCAACGTAGAAGCAATATACTTACTCGACGACACTCATGAAACCAGAATATCAATGCAAACCATTGGCATTGATACAAGTACATCAGAATTAATAACAAAAGAAGCAGTAGATAATAAGTAGTAAGTAGTAATAAATTAAGATTGTACTAAGCATCTAATGTAACAGGTCAATTGATAAGTCCCCGGCCTACCATAGTAAAACACATTTTCTTGCCAAAATTAGTTTTTTTTATTCAATATAATTCCTTTCAAGGCTGATACACTGATTATAGCGACCTTCTAAGTTTTCGATACTATTTTTGTAGTACGATTTGTCGTTTGTTTCAAAATAGGCCTCAGTTTCGGCAAACACCTCTTCATACGACAATAAATTCTTCCCAGCGAGCATATTTTTGAGATCTGAGAACAGGAAATAGTTTCTGGCGGCCAGATCTGGAGAATTCGGTGGATGAGGAAGCACTCCGAAGCCCAATTCATGGATTTTTGCCATCGTTTTCACTGACTTGTGACACGGTGCATTGTCTTGGTGATTTAGCACTTTCCTTTTCTTGAAATGCGGCCGTTTTTCGAGGATTTCGTTCTTCAAATGGCCCACTAACGTTATAAAGTAGTCGCTCTTGATGGTCCTTCATTTTTCAAGGTAATGTATCCTTTATATTCTGTTACTTGCTATTGCTGTCCATATTTGCGGCAATACTTAATAATTAGGTTTTATCAACTCGTGATACAATACAGCTTGCTAGTTTTGCAATGTGCATAGCCTATAGTCTTTATGCCCACGAATATTCCGGTTTGTTGTCGGTATATATTGTTAATTGACCTTATGACTTCTTGAGTATGGGATTGTTGTAGTAGATCCACTGTCATTGCTAGTCAGAATACGCTACGGAAAATTCGTTTTTTTTTCAGAAAACGGTTGTCATCACCTTTCCGACCGACAGGAGAGTCCTCGCCTTCTTCGGAGCATTTGCGTCGGTTGCAGTCCATTGTTTCGACTCTTCCTTGGCCATTGATGTGTATTAGTGGCTCCATGCTTTGCCGATGGCCACACCTTCAGACACGATGCAGACAATGCTCTGAACTAATTTCACGGTTGCGCTCGTTGTTTGGAGTGAGCAAATGCGGCATCCATCCCGCAGACAGCTCTCTCATGCCCAAATATTCATGCGGGAATATGAGCCATGGGTCGAATTACATGAAACAATAACAGTTCATTTTAAAAGTCCCCGGCCTGACATATTAATGGCGCTACAAGAATTAAATCCATATGTTTTTTAGATAGCCCAAACCCTCAAGAGATGCGTGTATAAATTTGACAGCGGTCGGATTATTAGTTTGTGAATTATAGTGTTTTGAATTAAGAAACTTTTGTTATTGTGAAAAAAAATGGATAAAAGGGAATTTCGCGTGTTGATAAAATATTGTTTCTTGAAGTGAAAAATACAGTTGAAGCAAAAACTTGGTCGAACTTGAAGCCGAGTTCCCGAACACTGCTCCAGGACAATCAACCATCAAGGATTGGTACGCTAAGTTTAGACGTGGTGAAATGAGCATCGAAGACGGTGAACGCAGTGTACGCCCAAAAGAGGTTGTTACCGACGAAAGCAATAAGAAAATCTACAAAATGATTTTGAATGACCTTAAATTGAAATTGAACGAAATTGCAGACACTCTAAAGACATCATCTGAAGGTGTAAATCATATCATTCACGAATATTTGGGAATGAGAAAGCTCGGTGCAAAGTCGGTGCCGCGCAAGTTCATTTTTGGCTAAAAACAACGATGAGTTGATGATTCGGAGCAATGTTTGAAGATGACCAATCGTAATAAACCCGAGTTTTTGCATCGATACGTGCCAATGGATGAAACATGGCTCCATCATTTCCCTCCGAAGGCCAATCGGCAGTCATCCGACTGAACTGCATACGATGAACCCGCTACAAAGCGTGGGAAAACGCAACAGTCGGCTCTGGCAAAGTTATGGCGTCTGCATTTTGGGATGCGCATGGAATAATTTTCATTAACTACCTTGAAAAAGGAAGGACCATTAACAGCGATTATTACATAGCGTTATTGGACTGTTTGAAGGACGAAATCGGCGAAAAGCGGCCGCATTTGAAGAAAAAGAAAGTGCTGCTTCACCAAGACAATGCACCGTGTCACAAGTCAGTGAAAACGATGGCAAAAATCCTTAAACTGGGCTTAGAATTACTTCCTAATTCACCGAATTCCCCAGATATAGCCCCCAGCGGGACTATTTCCTGTTCTCAGATCTCAAAAGAATGTTCGCTGGGAAGAGATTTTCGTCGAATGAAGAGGTGATCGCCGAAACCGAGGCCCAATTCGAATCAAAGGACAAATCGTACTACAAAAATAGTATCGAAAAGTTGGAGGGTCGCTATAATCAGTGCATCACTCTTGACTGGAATTATGTTGAATAAAAAAACTAATTTTGCCAAAAAATATGTTTTAATATGGTAGGCCGGGCACTTTACAATTGTCCTGTTACGATCTTTTGAAATGCCTACTGTCTCATCTATCTCCAGCATCTTCAATAGGCGGTCTGCCAATAGAAGATTGTCAATAAAATTTTTGTCATATTATCCTCCGTGGTAGTTGTTTTCGGGTGCGACCACGTTGAAGCTCGCTAAAATAATTTTTGGCATTCGCCATCGAAGAAGAAGAGCATACAAGCGCTTTTTTATTTCGTTGCGCGACTTCCTTTACAAGAACAAGATTCGAATCACCGACCGGTATTGTCCTTTTTACATTTTTCTAAAACCGCTGACACGCGGTCAGAACAAATCTATGAGTCCAATTCGCCTGTAATTTAGAGTCCTACTCTTTAGTCTACAAGAATGTACTACACGACAATAAATTTTTCTTGGGATAGTGACGCCATCGGGCGGTGAAGCTAAGGACTTATCGGACCGTCTTCGCGTATATTTAAATTTTGTTATTCAGTTGGTGATTGTTCTGATTTAGTTAGATCCATTCTATTTGATGCCATATCGACGTAATAATTACCTACTATTTTGCTTAAACACTCCCACTTGGCCTTCAATATCTTTGTCCATAAAACTAGTCATATTTGTACTTTGCGAAATTTGTGTTATTCGTTGTTTTGAAAACAATAATAAATTGGGTATTATTTTTTTTTTCATCTATCGGTTAAGTAAATGGGTAAAAAGAATGGTATAAGTAATAATGTAATATAATGGCAGAATAATGGACGTTATTAGCTTATCGACTATCGCAAACGGCTTTTAATGCGAATATAAAAGGGTTTTTCGCATTTCTGTTTTTGGGAATTCACCCTGCTAGCCTTTTAATTTCCTGCGATGGTCGAATGAAAGCAAATAAAATTTCGAGAGAACCACATTGTTGCCTTAAGATTAATTAGTGATGATAATGAGCAACCTAATTAGACGAAGGCTGCTATCTTTAATTGCGGTTTTTCCATCGCCAAAGCAGACATTGTCTTTACTCAGTTCATCTTATCTGATGAGATCTTATTGATATATTATAATTTATATATGCTGTATTTTCTATACATGACGGATGACAAAATTTATTAAAAAATTCTTAGTTATACATTTGTGAAAATGCAGAGTACGAATTATCAATGTTAACTTTTTTTTTGACATATCTACGTATATAAATATGAATTACTGTTTGTTAGTCCGGCTAAATCCAGAGAAAAGCTACACTGATTTGGCTAATTTTATATTAATATTATTAATAATAGATATTTAACTATATAGGAAATTTTAGGAAAATGTCTCGCGACGTCCAACATCTAGATGTCGCTACTGTAAACTTATTATTTGCTTTATTCGCCATGCTATGACGCGACGGGATCTGAATGGCTCACTTTGTTTTCTATGGTGTGTTTATTCTTTATTTATTTCGTGCGCCATTTTCAGTATGCCTGACCATAGAGACCAATAGAGAGTCAACTCAAAAGGGATCTCTGGCGAAAAGTTTTGCTTTGCCCAACATGCAGATGGGGTTATATCGGCCGTTTAAGTAACGTGTTTGGCCAATTTAAATCTACTTTATAGACACCTCTAAAAAACATTTCGCAAATTTGATTGGGTCTTTTATAAAATTTGTCATGCAGGTACAGTACGTGACAACTTTGATGTCACGTTTAAGTGACCAATAAAAAAATAACTTTTTTCGGAAGGGCATTGATTTCTAAAATTAAAAAAATAAATATTTGATATTTATATATATGAATAAACTTACCCAACTTACAACATCAAAACATGCTATAACGATCATACATTTCTTTGATATTCAATCCGATCTGTTAGGAATTTTTAACATTATCAACCATTTTTTAATGACAGCCAAATACTTCTTTGAACGAAAACGATTCTGCATTTCTTTACTATCTGTGCATTCAGGTACACACTACACATTCATATACACCATCGATAATTCACTTTATTTTTTTGGGGGCCAGATCTGGAGAATACGGTAGATGAGGAAACAAGTCGAAGCCCAATTCATGAACTTTGCCATCGTTTTCACTGACTTGTAACACGGTGCATTGTCATGGTGAAGCAGCACTTTCTTTTTCTTTAAATGCGGTCGATTTTCGGCGATTTCGCCTTCAAACGGTCCAATAACGCTATGAAATAGTCGGTCCTTCGTTCTCCAAGGTGGTCAATGAAAATTATTCCATGCGCATCCCAAAATACAGACGCCATAACCTTGCCAGCCAACTGTTGCATTTTCTCACGCTTTGGAGCAGGTTCATTGTGTTCAGTCCACTCGGATGACTGTCGATTGAACTTCGGAGTGAAATTATGGAGCCATGTTTCATCCATTGTCACATATATGCTCAAAAACGATTATGATTGATCATCTTCAAACACTGCTCCGAATCATCAACTGGTCGTTGTTTTTGGTCAAAAGTGAGCTCCTGCGGCACCCACTTTGCACAGAGCTTTCTCATACCCAAATATTCGTGAATAATATGATGTATACGTTCAGTTGATATCTTTAGAGTGTCTGCTATTTCATTGAATTTCAATTTACGGTCAAACATTTTGTGGGTTTTTTAATTTTTTCTACGGTAACAACCAACTTCTGGGCATCCTCTGCGTCTTAGGTACGCATTTCACCACGTCTAAACTTAGTATACCAATTCTTGATAGTTGATTTTCCTGGGGCTGTGTCCGGAAACTCGGCATCAAGCTAAGTTTTTGCTTTAACTGTATTTTTTCCTTTAAATAGTAATATTTTATCAACACGCGAAATTCCATTTTCACATTTTTTTCACAATAACAAAAGTTGCTTAACTCAATTTGCTATAATTAATAAAACAGTGATCCGACAGCTATCAAATTTATGCTCGTATCTTTTGAGGGTTAGCGCTAACTAAAAAACATATGATTTTAATTTTAGTAACGCTATCTGTGTGTCAGAGCGGGTACTTTTGACCTGTATCATTTTTAAGTGATTTGAGAAAATGTCAGCTTTCTATTTATTACTTCTAGGACAGTAATTGTAATTTTTTAAATAGGCGAGTTAGGAATGTCGTTAGGGCCTTTAGAGCTTTCTTGTTGCTTTCCATAACGAACACTCTGCAGTTTCGGTTGGCATCATATTTTCTAAGTATTCTTGAAATAAGTAAAACTAATTATTTATTTCGAATCACATCCTTAACGAGGTTGAATAAATATAAAAAAAAACATTACGACTATGTCAGACATTGTGATTGCCATCTATTTTTATGGGTTCCTTATGTTGATCAGTCATTCTGAGCTTTCTCAATTTTTAAATATATAAAGCATACCTTTTTCCGTCCTATAGAACTAAACTTATTTTTTTACATTGTAATATTAACGAGCAATCACACGACAATAAAAATAATGAAACACCAGCGGTAGTTTTATCGAATTAATCAACGTAATCAATCCTTCGCAATCGCTAAATCACATGACGATAATCTCTCGATACGCACCGTTCGGCCACTCATGGGATAAACAGCCACCCATATGTCACGGTGAAAGAGAGAAGGTTCTTTAAATTCGAGCGCGCGTTTAATTGCGATATCCACCTACTTGGAACAGTACAATCAGTGTCACAAAGGCTTATTATAATAAGCAGACGAGGTGTGGGCGCCGACTTGATTAAATTATCATGGTATTTATGCGAGAGTCCCCGATGGAATGGGAACGATGCCCGTAGTGTAGTTTTGGTCAATTAAATTTCTCTTTTCGATATTGGGCTGATTTATTAATATGATAGAGACTTCATTATGTTTGAATCGTTCGAATTTCAATCGGTGAACTTAGGATTGAGGGTTTTACCACATACAGAAATAGACAAAATACATATAGTCTATTCAAAATAGCAGTGAACTCACGTCATGGGAATTAATGACGTCAAAATGTGGCAATGTTTTCGCAGCAACTCCGAGTTTTAGTTCATTTTGGCCATGGCGTATAACAACTAAATAAAATAATTTAACTGTTATAAATAAAAAATTGTATTATTAAATTAAAAACTGCTGATATAAAATATAATTTATTTTAATATTACAGTACATCTAATGCATATGTTATCAAAGACTTAAGACTACAATTAATTATACAGTTATAATAGTTTGGATGTTAGGATTGTGTTTTATTATTTTTTTCCATACCACCCATGAGTTAGAGTTCCAGACGCGTATTTTTATGTCGTGGTAACCCCTGGAGGTCTTATACCCCTAATTAACAATTATATAACCAAGCAGTATGTTTTACATTCATTAGAGAGCATATTTATCTTTTACGCTCAGTTCCTATTTCCTTCGGTACAGTGTTTCCTTGTAAAGTCATTTTGATATCACCTTCTTTTCCCTTAGTTTGTTATGTTACTACTTGTATACATCTTTCTTGATAAAATTCGATTTAATCACTGCATTATCGCTAATGAATTTGCCATATTTGCAAAACAGTTACTACTCTTTTACTTTTCATACATTTCATAGAAATGCTCATATAATAGGTCAATTGAAAAGTCCCCGGCCTGATATTTAGATGGCGCTACTAGAATTAAATCCATTTTTTAGTTAATCCTAACCCTCAATAGAATCATGTATAAATTTAACAGCTGTCGAATCATTAGTTTGTGAATGATAGCATTTTGAGTGAAGCAACTTTTGTTATTGTGAAAAAAATCATCAAGGATTGGTAAGCTAAGTGTAGACGGGGTGAAATTAGCACCGAAGACGGTGAACGCAGTAGACGTCTAAAAGAGATTGTTACCGACGAAAACATTAAAAAATCCACCAAATGATTTTGAATGACCGTAAATTGAAATTGAATGAAATAGCAGACACTCTAAAGATATCAAATGAACGTGTACATCATATGATTCATGAATATTTCGGTATGAGAAAGCTCTGTGTAAAGTGGGAGCCGCGCGAGCTCACTTTTGGCCAAAAACAACGACGAGTTGATGATTCGGAGCAGTGTTTGAAGATGATCAAGCGTAATAAACCCGAATTTTTGCGTCGATATGTGATAATGGATGAAACATGGCTCCATCATTTCACTCTGAAGACCAAACGACAGTCATCCGAGTGGACTGTACACGATGAACCCGCTCCAAAGCATCGGAAAATGCAACAGTCGGCTGGCAAGGTTATGGCGTCTGTATTTTGGGATGCGTATGGAGTAATTTTCATTGACTACCTTGAAAAAGGAAGGACTATCAAAAGCGAGTATTATATAGCGTTATAAGCGTAGTAGCGTAGAAAAAGAAAGTGCTGCTTTGCCAAGACAATGCACCGTGTCACAAGTCAGTGAAAACGATGGCAGAAATCCATGAATTAGGGTTCGAATTGCTTCTTCGTCCACCGTATTCTCCAGATCTGGCCCACAGCGACTATTTCCTGTTCTCAGATCTTAAAAGAATTCTCGCTGGGAAGAAATTTTCGTCGAATGAAGAGGTGAACGCCGAAACTGAGGCCTATTTTGAAGCAAAGGACAAATTGTACTATAAAATGGTATCGAAAAGTTGGAGGGTTGCTATAATCAGTGTATCGCCCGTGAAGGGAATTATGCTGAATAAAATTGCCAAAGAAATGTATTTTACTATGGTAGGTCGGGGACTTTTAAATTAAAATGCTTTATAAAATTCCTTCATAAACTGTTAGGAAACATAGGATTTAAATATTATTAGGATAACCCAGGAAGAGGTTTAATTGATAATAATGATGATAGACGATCTATAAAGAATATAATTTTTAAAAGCATATAATAAAATCAATGAAGACTTGTTTCAATTTGTGTATTTAGGTGAGATATATTTCAAAATGGAACAATGCGTCACTCTTGACAAGATAATAATAAAAGTGGAGTAAAGATAACAAAAGTTGATTGAAAATGGTAGACGTTAGAATAACATTTGAATAGGTTTAGTCATAATATTTATATACAATTAATTGCACATATATTGTTCTTCATGATGGAAACAGCACATGGTTGTTTTCTTGCCACAGAATCACTGTTTTCCTCCAAGTCCAAGAGCGACTACCATGGTGAAATGAACCATAATATGTTTTTTCTCTGGTTCGAAAATGTTCTTAAAGGACTTGGCGGAACCGTAAATTATTTTTACACACAATGCACCATTCCGAGATATGGTTATGAGTTCAAGTAACTTATAAATAATTAATTATATAATATAGAGCTTTTAATTGGAATTTATGTGGAGAGAACGAATAGTAACATTTTTACAGAAATGGTAAATGCATTAGAGAGTGATTACATCCAATGTTATCAAAAAAAGGTGCACAGGCAGTAAAACAAGAAAGTACAAAGGAAAATACAGTTATTTCTAAATGACAAAAAAAAGTTTTTGCTTCAACTGTATTTTTTCCCCTTTATCCTTTCCATTTTATAAATTTTTTTCACAATAACAAAAGTTGCTTCACTCAAAATTCTATAATTCACAAACTAATGATCAGGCAGCCGTCAAATTTATACACACACCTTTTGAGGATTAGGGCTGACTAAAAAACATATGGATTTATCAGTAAGTATTTCCCAAATTAAAATAAAACTGAACTATTTAAGCTCAAGTTAAGGATACACACCAAACAAGTTCATGAGGTTTGGTTTGCTTCAATCTTCTGATTTCCTGCGTATTGTCTTGCTTATTGCTATATTGCCTCTACGTTGCTGTTATTTAGCAACCGTATTTCATGTTTTAAGGCGAAATCTTGGATCACTTTGTGTATCTATTTGATCTCGAGGCCATCGTACAGTTCTTCTATGGTTACGTAGCGATAAGCATTGATAATTAATCGTCGAACTTTGAATTTTGAGTCTGATCTGCTCTGATTTTTGTTTCCACCATGTTTCTAATTTAATCTTCCATCAAGATGGATGAATGTGTGTATATTCCCCACATGTGTATGCGGGGAAGGATCGGATGGGTGGGTTTTATTGTATGTATTGTATAACAATTAATTGTATGTGTTGTATAACAAATTTATTGTATAACAACTGTGAATTGGTATGTATATAATTGTTCAGAATATATGTGAGCATTTAATTGGAATTTATGTGGAGAGAACGAATAGTAACATTTTTACAGCGATGGTAAATGCATTAGAGAGTGATTACATCCAATGTTATCAAAAAAAAGGTGCACAGGCAGTAAAACAAGAAAGTACAAAGGAAAATACAGTTATTTCTAAATGACAAAAAGAAACACTGCAAGGAGGCAAATAAGAATTAAACGTAAAAAGGTAATTATTATATGCTCTTTAAGGAAAGTAAAATACATTACTTGGACACCCAATTGTTAATGAGGTGGATAGGTCTCCAGTGTATACCGCTCCATAAAAACCGCCTAAAACTCTACCTCATAGGTGATGTGGAAAATAATTTAATGTAAATAGAATAAAACAACCCTATACTACCAACTTTTGTGGCTTTATAATTAACTGTAGTTCAAGTTCTTCGATAATATAAGTATTAGATGTACTATAATGTTAAGATAAGTTATATTTGATAATTTTTTTTTCTATTATCTTATTTAGAATATTATTGCATGTCAAAATCAAAATGAACTAAAGTTAAAAATTGATGTGGCAACATTGCGTTTTGACGTCATAAATTTAAACGACGTGAGTTCAATGCTTTATTGAAGGCACTATAGAACTATATTTCTTGTTGTGAGCTTCAACAAATTTTTTATTATAATATTGTTTGATGACAACGACATAGAAAACCATTGTTTTTATTATTTAGTATCCGTAAAGAATTAATTGCTGTTCAACTTTTCTATTCTTTCATTTACAGAACAAAAAAATACGAGCAATATTCCATGTAAATACATCATATGTAAATATACAAACGACGTCTGCGGTATTGATACTGGCGCAAAAAGTGGCTGATGTAAAGTGAAGCAAAACCTTCGGTATCTGGCGGACAAAAAAATAGTGACATTTACAATTAACCGGCGTGATGTCGAGTGATCACCGCAAAGTCGGGCTACGAGGGGCGTGAGAGTGAGAGCTCGTCGACGAACGACCATGGGTGCGTGAATTAATGGCAATTATTTCGACCAGGGCACTAAATGAATGTCAGGGGCGTAGTCATTTTGTGAAATGCGAAAAAATCGATGGATCAGTGGCGTATTGTCATTTTTTTTATTAATTATAACTTACATTAGATATTTTTAGTGCATTCTTAATTTACGAAATAAATTTTTATTATTGTTCTGTTGTACTTGCATTAATAGACAAACAAGACGATTATGGGATCCCAAATTAAAATTAAATAAGCCTATCTAAGCTAAAGTAAAGAGCAACACTTTGGACTAAGTTCGTGTAATTGCAGTTCAAACTTTTGATTTTCTGCGGGTTGAACAGTAGCTATATTGCCTCCACATTGCTCTGATTTAGTGACCTTATTTCATGTTTAAGGCGAAGTCTTGATTAACTTTGTAAATCCAATTGATCTTGATCTCAGCTCGATGGTTAGGTACCGATATGATGTAATTTTTTTATTAATTATATCTTACATTATATAACAGGTCAATTGAAAAGTCCTCCCATAGTGAAACATAATTCCCTTCAAGGGTGATACACTGATTATAGCGGCCCTTCAACTTTTCGATACCATTTTTGTAGTACGATTTGTCCTTTGCTTCAAAATAGGCCTCAGTTTCTGCGATCACCTCTTTATTCGGCGAAAATTTCTTCCCAGCGACCATTCTTTTGAGATTTGAGGACAGGAAATAGTCGCTGGGGGCCAGATCTGGATAATACAGCGGATGAGGAAGCAATTCGAAGCCCACTTCATGGATTTTTGCCATCGTTTTCACTGACTTGCGACACGGTGCGTTATTTTGGTGAAGCAGCACTTCCTTTTTCTTTAAATGCGGCCGTTTTTCGTCGATTTCCTCCTTCAAATGGTCCAATCACGCGGTGTAATAGTCGCTCTTGATGGTCCTTCCTTTTTCAAGGTAGTTAATGAAAATTATTTCATGCGAATCCCAAAATACAGACGCCATGAACTTGCCAGCCGACTGTTGCATTTTACCATGTTTCATCCATTGTCACATATCGACGCGAAAACTTGGGTTTATCACGCTTGATCATATTCAAACAGTGCTCCGAATCATCAACTCGTCGTTGTTTTTGGTCAAAAGTGAGCTCGCGCGGCACTCACTTTGCACAGAGCTTTCTCATACCCAAATATTCGTGAATGATATAATGTACACGTTCAGTTGATATTTTTAGAGTGTCTGCTATTTCATTCAATTTCAATTTACGGTCATTCTATCATTTTATGGATTTTTTAAAATATTTTCGTAGGTAACAATTTCTTTAGGGCGTCCACTGCGTTCACCGTCTTCGGTGCTCATTTCACCACCTCTAAACTTAGCATACCAATCCTTGATGGTTAATTTTCCTGGGGTAATATCCGGAAACTCGGCATCAAGCGAAGTTTTTACTTCAACTGAATTTTTTCCCTTTTATCCTTGCCTTTTTGTTAACTTTTTTCACAATAACAAAAGTGGCTTCACTCAAAATTCTATAATTCACAAACTAATGATCCGACAGCCGTCAAATTTATACACACGTCTTTTGAGGGTTAGGGCTAACTAAAAAACATATGGATTTATCAATAAGTATTTCTCAAATTAAAATAAAAGTGAACTATTTAAGCTCAAGTTAAGGATACACACCAAACAAGTTCATAAGGTTTGCTTCAATTTTCTGATTTCCTGCGTATTGTGTTGCTTATTGCTATATTGCTTCTACGTCGCTGTTATTTAGCAACCGTATTTCATATTTTAAGGCGAAATCTTGGATCAGTTCGTGTATCCATTTGATCTCAAGGCCATCGTACAGTTCTTCTATGGTTACGTAGCGATAAGCATTGATAATTAATCGTAGAACTTTGAATTTTGAGTCTGATCTGCTCTGATTTTTGTTTCCACCATGTTTCTAATTTAATCTTCCATCAAGATGGATGAATGTGTGTATATTTCCCCATGTGTATGCGGGGAAGGATCGGATGGGTAGGTTTTATTGTATGTATCAGTTAAGCATTTTTCTTGGCTAGTGCTATTTCACATATATGCTAAACGAAAATAACTTTTAAATAAAGCAAATTTATTGACTTGTCGGACACAAGTTGAAATACTCCTTATATAACAAGATGTTGCTGTAAATATCAGCACTTAGAGCCATTTATTCCTGCGTAATGCAATTATGGCACATTGCTAGAAAATTGACTAATGTCATCATTACACAGATCGAAAACAATGTGTTTGTACGACAAAGTGTCAATGCCTCATACTACGTTTCTAATGAATAGATCCAGCTCTCTAGAATCTATAACGAGTGCAGTTCAAAGTGTCAGTATTAAATACTTCAGGAGTCTGTCAGTGTAATGTAATGTCAGCCCCAATGTAAGCGCCATTCAGCTAAATGAGCTAGAAGTGCGCAATGTATGTAGATTGTAAGGTTTATCTTCCTGTTTAATTAATGGAGATATGTGGATTTTACAGTAAGATTTCGTATAACATATTTTCTTATATAACATATATTTAGTACGTGTCTTTTAGATCACTTACTGAAGTGGTAATTTACATGTTCTGTATGTAATTATTATCATAAGCAATACTTATTGCCCACTGGAGATATTGTTGTACCACTAACTGAATAAATAACCTTTCAGGCTAGAAGTCTAGTTTAGATATTGACACATTAATACCATGCAGTATAATATATTTTGTTACTTTTTGGCAACATTGCTTCAGTGCAAATAACGAATAAAAATTTTGTTGATTATATTTCAGTAGCTTTATTCCGCGAGGGATAAGATAAGGGATCAATGAAATGTGTGATATATGAATGAATGTTTAACGTTCACTGAAGTCCTGCGCGATCATAAAACCTGGATACTTGATGACTCAAAGAATGT
This sequence comes from Rhynchophorus ferrugineus, assembly GCF_030347505.1. Lineage (NCBI taxonomy): Eukaryota > Metazoa > Arthropoda > Insecta > Coleoptera > Curculionidae > Rhynchophorus > Rhynchophorus ferrugineus. The sequence continues at coordinate 19,005,877 of NW_027472585.1, read as the reverse complement.
GGTATGGTCTGTAGTTTATATTATTTCCTACCTGCTAACAGCTGTGTTTATGTTTGGAGAACACCAATGTATGAAGCCTACGATCTGGACAGCCTACTTCCTATAGTCAAGAACGAGCGAAGTTCCATTATGATTTGGGCGGCAATAACGTGCTATTCAGCTGGTCTTCTCATTTATTGCATTGACTGTATTAGTGCGAATGAATATCTCGACGACCCTAATGATGGAGTTCTTGTATATTGTTGTCAAATACTGCCATATTCCAAGATGATAATGTGCCTGTACATGCAGCAAAAAAAGGTCCAGTTTTCGTTTGAAGAGCTTTACAATATCATTAAATACCTTGCCTGGCTAGTATTGTAAAACCAAACTAATCCAAACCTCAACATAACTGAAACGTTATAGGGAACATAATTGAAGGAATTGGCGGATGATTTGGTACAAGAATGGGACAATATTCCAATTTATTCCGCAAATAATTATAGTTGTTTTGAAAGAAAATAGTGGCCTATTACATTATTATTAAATAAATATTGTGCATATGGCAGGTGTTCATTTATTATGTCCATCCCTTGTAGCTGCTGGTGTTTAACGAGATTTTAAAATCTGTATGAGTAATTGTTCCTTCAATCTCAACTATGTCGATATCTCATAAAATCTAACGTTTAAAAATAAATTCTGATTCTTTAAAAAAAGATGGATATATTATTACCGGTGAGATTAACACGGAAGTACGCAGCACACGGAAGCTTGAAGAACGCCTCCGCAACCACGTTAATGTCGAAACAATCAAGCTCCTTGACCAACGGGGAATAATAAGACTAAAGCGCACTAAACCGGTTATATTATAAGCAAAAACTGTTTTGTGGCCCGTTGCACGCAAAAAAAATTGACGGCCACCGATGGGAAAAATCAATTTGCACCATCTTTTAGTGTTAAGACGGTTGTTAAAGACAAATTGCTAGCCAATTTAAGTTGTTATGATTAGTTGTAATGGCTTAACGACGATGGGCGCTTAAATAATATTTGTTACGTGAAAATGTAATGCGGGTTTATTAAATTGTATTTTTGGAAGTCAATTTCCTGATTTTCAGTAATGTCTGAAATGGTACAAATAATTTGAACAGTTGGATGATACTGTGATTTTTTCTGAGTAAATTTGATTAAAATAATCAATTTTTCAACTATTAAGTGCACATATAATGATATTGATTTGTATTTTTTTGAGTATAAGATTAAAACTAAATGGATTTTGATAGCTTTAGGAGATTTGAATAGCAGCCGATGATTAAAAATAGAATTGTTGGGATAGCATCTAAAAGGAGGTTGAATAAAGAAACCATTTTTTTTAGTCTGCTGATGTTCAATAATCTGCCCAATGAACAACAAGTATTTGCTGCAATTTATATTATATTATACAAAAAAATAAAATGGATGTAGTACTTAAATTTACTGATAAGGAATGAATAATAATTAATGAAATTAATGCTAAAAAATCTTCCAAAGTTTATCTAAAAACTCGAACAGTCTTACAAGAATTCTTAGAAAAGCGCATTATATATAATTTTTAATATTTCTATCTGATACCATATTAAAATATCTACTTCCATAACACTTAGGATTCTCAAACCAAGGGTTTTAAGAAACTATACATCAAGAGGCTGAAACTAATCACAGCAGAAAAAAATTGTCCAGAGCATTAATTTTGTTTCCGTGACAAACACAGAAAAATGGAGCAGATTCACAGACTAGTCAATCAAATAAATTTAAGTTTTTAAACGATAAAAAATATTGCTCGGCTGCATTCCTCGATATATCTCAATCATTTGATACGGTGTGGCACTTACTAGTACTAAAGTCATATCTCACAGACAGATATTTTATTTTCGAAACAGAGTGACGAATACACTGAACTACATCCAATATATTTAGGTGCCAAATCAGAGCTGTACGGCGGATGACCGATCAATTCGATGTCTTGAGTGCTCAAATAGTCTCTTGCTTGAGAGCTCGCATTGTTATGATGAAGAACAGTTCGGCGTCTCTTGTTAGTTTTCTTTATTTCACCGAAGACTTCTGGAAAACAAAAGGTTGTGTACCAATCAGAATTTACTTTTCTACGATGCTCTAGAGGCACTGTTGCATGACCAGGTTTCCCGAAGAAACAGGACACCCTTTTCTTTGAAGTGCTTCGTGCGTGAACAATTTTTTTTGGATATGGTTTACCTTGAAACACATATACAGTCGACTGTTACTTTCTTTCGGACTCATACGAATATATCTATGATTCGTCACCTGTCACGATTTTGTAAACATTCGAAGCACTGCGATTGAATTTCTTAAGCATTTCTTTGCACCAATCGACACGATCCTTTTTTTGAGCGATTGTCAAATTGTGTGGGATCCAACGCAAACATAATTTTCGCACAGCTAAGTGTTCATGTAAAATCGCATATATCCTGGTGGAACTAATGCTTAGGGATGCCTCAATCTCACAATAGGTGACATGACGATCTTGCTTAATCATTTCGCGCATAGCATCGATGTTTTCTGGCACAACAGCCGATTTTGGACGACCTTCACGAAACTCGTCGGACAGCTAACTGAGACCACGATTGAATTCACTAAATCAGCGATACACGGTAGGTTTTGATGGAGCTTCATCAATTTGATTGATGCACTCTTGTTGTGATAATCCACGTCAAAAATCGTAAAAAATGATTGCACGAAAATGTTCACTATTCAGTTTCATTTTTTTGACGAGACGAAACTGTCAAGTAAACATAAAATAAGTATTTGAGTACGTATATCGTCAAAAATGCCAAACTTTACGATGGAACCGTCAGATGGATTCACTTTTTGTTCGTTGTTTGTGTGTTTGTTTTGTTCCCTTCAATCCCCTGATTTCCTGCGCGTTGTCCAGTAGTTGTATTCTTTCCACGTTAGTATGATTTAGCAATTCCCTTTTGTGTTTTAAGGCGAAATCCTGGATAACTTCGCTAATCCATTCGTCATCGTTCATTTCTTCGTTGTCTGATAAATCAATTTCTGTGCACATGGTGGCATTAGAAAGGTATAGTGTATTTTATGTTGGTAAAATAGAATTAAACTGTTTAAACTGAATATGTTTACCGACACCAATTTCACAAACTGAATGATGTGCTGTCTGTAGGTTATTATCTTGAATGGCAATACTGATCCACACGTGGCAAAAATTGTGAAAAATACCCTGTTGGAAATCGAAGAGGGGCTTTTGCTGGACCCAGAATAGTCATCATATAAAACACTTTCTGAATACGAGTTATTCCAACTAGCCACATTGACATGAAAGTGGGATATTCTTGCAATGTATTCCAGAAAAGCAGGAAAAATCAGTATACATGGTAAAAATGTAATACATTTTTATTTCTTCGATGAAGATGAGACTCTCAAAAGGTGATTTGTGCATATAGAGCTAAAAACCGAAATTCAATCTTAATTTGATTTAGAATTTAATATTTTTGAGATACTTCACAAAAACAGAAATCTATTTATTCAAGAAAAATGTCGATTTTTAACTCTTAAACAATATGAACAGAACTTTTCGAAGGGTGAATAAAACACAGTAATTAAAATCTTTCATATATATTTTTTGTAGTTTTAATGTAGTACAGCTAAGAGGATCTCATTAAGCTATATTCTAAAACTATAAATATTTTTTTCTTTGGTTTTTAATGAAAAATAATTTATACCTGTATAAACAGAGAAAAAGGAAACAACTCAGATAATGATAACGATATACAGAAAACTCGCTAGTTCCTTCGTTAAAAACACGCCTTCTTCGTTCTCGATGTCTTCCAATCTATATTTACCCTCGATTGAAAAAAAAAATTCAGCGCATACGGGGAAATAGCGAGATTCCTTCAAGTAACTTACGGACTATTTTCAGTATTTTTTACTAATGTTTAAGCGTATAGTTTTTTTAACACCAATTCATTTTCCTTTACCTATAAAATAAATATAACTTTTCTTAATTATTGTCTACACTTGAAACGTTCGAAACCAGGAAAAAAACCCTCTTACGCGAAAGCACGAAAAAACGTGGACAAAAATAAACGGTATTAATAATTTCCGATATGTTTTGTATACATCCATAACGATGTTTCACAGATAATGTCTTACATTACATTTTTTTAAATATATGTTTTAAAACAAAGTACATAAATATATCGATTGAAATTTCCTTCAAATGGCTCCGTCGTATAATTTAAAACACTTATCAGTTGGCTGTGTTACCGTTGTCATAACAAACGTCGACATATCATGTTAAACAAGTGACGTACTGTGTCATTTGTTGAAGTTTCACCTAAAATTCTCGACGGCTATTATAGAAACAGAACGGTTAAAACGTTATATAATTGTCAATATGACATACTTGACGTGATATAGTTTGACGTAAACGTTATTGGACAACAGGTAATTAGATAGGGAGGAATTTGAACGAAACATCAGTCGTTTTACATTCACTGATAACATTTAATTAACATATAAAACAAATTTGCGTTTATAGGACATTTAAGAGTGTAGTTATAATTTTCGAGAAACATCTATTAACATTACTATTAGTAGTATTATGAATATTCTGTTTGACATCTAGTAAACGTATTGATTTGGTACAACGATGAACAGTTTCTTTTAAATTATCATTATTACTATTATTATTACAGAACAAATCGGAGAATATACACTACTACAGCGAAAATGTCCCATTGTTTTAACATATTTTGATTACGCGTAATGCAAACGTCAGATAAATTTCGATGAACAGCTTCACTAATAGAGAACGTAGAAAAATCACGATTAATAGTCCCGCACCCTCTCCTCAACAACAATTTTGGTTCCCCTCGTGAAAAACAAATGAAAAACAATTATCCTATCTAAATAGAAATTCGTGAATTAAGGATATTCTTAATGGAATTGATCTAAACTTTTTTCTTTATTTACAATCTCATTTCCGTAACTCTCTTTCTCTCTTTCTTTCTCTCTCTGTGTGTGTATGTGGGTGTGTTCATTTAGGGGAAAAGGGATAATGTCAGTGTCATATCAGACGTAACAATCAAAAATCAAACGCGCTAATAAACTATTGCACCATATCTTTTTAAAAAAATAAAAACACTATATCAAAATATCTTGAGTGTTTTTTTAAGTCGTAATTTTTAATTACAACAGTTTCATTTTTAAATTAGTATGACTTATACTATATATATTTATATATGTATAAGTAAATTGATTACGGGTATATAGAAAAATTGTTTGTTTTTATACCAGATAGATTATGTCTAACATCTAACTTTTTACAAACTATGTACATGTTACGTAAAATGTAACGTTAAGGAGATACCGTGTGGACATTCCATGCGCAATAGGACTTAACTTGAACGAAAAATCAATATATTGTCGGATATATAGGACAATTTTCATGGAAACTTTAATTATATAACATTTGGAATATTCCGTTAGCTTTCGATCGACAAAAGCCTCTGAAAACTCAGTAATTTATCGATCATAATCAATTTTAATAGATGTAAGGATGGTTTTGTTATTCCCCAGATGGCTAGATTTATTCATTTTTAACGCAATGAACTGCACGTGGAATGTTTGACAGTGTCTCAATAACCAATACAATAATCTACGTTAGATACAGCAATTTTAGTTTTATACATCAGGAACATTTTTCTTTTTCATTTTTTGTGTGTCTGTGTGCATGTGTTAAGCTTGGAATGTTAACGTAAAAGACCGAACTTTTCGTTACAACTTACAAATCCTAAATAATCTATGTACACTTTTTGTGTGAAAATAGTTCTTTCTTTTGTTTTTGGTATACGCACAACGATTTGTGAACTAGGCATGAGATGAGGGTTGAACAGATGGTGGCACGATGGGGATCATCGGTACCGAAGGGAATCCGTCAGTTGATTATCTGGAAAAAAGAATAATAAATTATTAGATAATGTTTTTTATATAAACTTATTAGAATCCAAATCTCTACCCATCATTAGCTGTTATTAATAATGTTGTTACTAACAGACGCTGTTTTCTTATTACCAGCAACGGTTAGCATTACTTAATAGGACTTTTAGCTTTTTGTATTATTATACAATTGTATTAATTTAAAAACAGTACTGTTTTCTATTGATAGTTAATAAAATATGAATCATGTAATTTCATTTCACTGACTCTCAGAAAAATGTGAATAGTGAATGAAAAGAAACAATAACTAGAATAGTTAAGTTTACACATCTTATCTTACATATGCTGGGTACAATCTTAATTTATAAATAAATTTGTTACTATTGCTCTGTTATACTTACAGCAATACACAAGCAAGATGAGTGCCGCTTAAATACATCAGTACGTATTTCACAGATTAGAATTATATTAGACTATTTAAGTTAAAGTTAAGGCTGACACTTATACACTATACAACTTCATGTAATTTGGTTCGGTGCAATCTTCTATTTCTCTGTGTGCTTTTGACTTTTCTGTTCAGCAGTATAGCTTTCACGTTGCTGCGGTTTAACAAACTGAATTAATGTCTTAAGGCGAAATCTTGGTTAACTTCGTAGGTCCATTTGATTTAGAGGTCTTCGTGTGTTGATTAGTGATAAACGTTGGTAGTTAATGGAAAATAGTTAATAGTTTGTTTTGGTTGCTTTAGATTACTAATTGATTTGATGTTTTAGTGCAATACTATATTTGCATCTCATAAGTTCAAATTTTCTTTATATTTTATTGGTAAATCAACCTCTTTGACCTAAGGGTAAGTTCGAAAAATATTCTGACTAACCATTATGGTGTATTGTATTGAACCTTATTCGATGTGCTTTTTGCCTAACATGATGTTTCCAATTTAATCTTCCATGAAGGTGGATGTGGAGTTAATTTTAAGCTCGATTTTCCAGTCAGTAACTATATTGTAAACATTTGAAATAATTAAAGGTTTATAGTAGTTTATCTGTAATAACTTTGTTAGATGAACCTTTTAATTTTTTATGTTGATTTAGTTTGATATAGCATTAAGAAGTTATACACAATTAGATGAAGGAACCTCTTTTTTTTAGAAATATTATATGGTGATTTATCTTGTAAGAATTCTTCACGTTAACTATCGGCTAATTTTAATGCGATTTGTCATGTTGAAATATGTTGTTTTGTATTAATTTAAAAAATCTTAAATATAACTCTTGAAGTTTTAACGCCAATTCTTAAATTTATTATGTAGTCGAGATTTCAAGTTCGAAAAATCTCTTTAGATAGATATAATACGTACTTATATGTGCATTATTCGAAAGAAGGGATATTTTAAAAGGGACATAATAAATATAATGAAATAAATGTATAAAGTCACCTCTTTAACAACTTCTATTTCAGTTAAACAAGTTCAAGCTGCCAGGGCTAGTTTGATAGTGTTCTTGAGCCAATTTGGCAGTTTGATGGATAATTTGTAGTGAAATATAGACCCTCTCGTTTTTAGATTTCCTATGATTTCATCGATTTATATTTATTTTAATATAATTGGCTAATAAACTATAACTATTATTATATATAAATATAATAACTATAAACAAATAAAAAATTATAAATAAATTATATACTGTAGACCGACAGTTTAATTATAGTCTTTTGAATTCCCATGAAACAAACCTCATACGATTCGTACGTATAAAATACGAATACATAACGAATACAATAAGTCAGCTAGGCGTTTTTTAGCATCTTAACATTTTTTAGTCATGGCATAGGCAGGCTGAAGTAGAACCATAATAAGAAAAGGTAAGGAACCATTTTCAGTCAGTAGTATATTTATTATAATTTGTAGGTTTATAAACGCACTTTAATTAAATCCAAAATGTAAATAATAGTAAATAATATTCAAATTGAATTTGCCAATTATTTACTGTTCCTGTGTTATAAGCTGTTCAAATACCACCTATTAATTAACAGTGGAAATAAAAATTTCAATGATGTTTGCATAGTTTGTCTTGAGTAAGAACATAACCAACATTACCTGTACAAATTATATCTAATTTGATAAAATTAAAGACACCTCAAGGTGTGTGCTAGCTAAAAATGGAAATATAGAGTTTTGGGGTCCTACAAAAATCCTTAATATTTTCTGTATTATTTTTTTGAGAAACGATTGCAACTGAAGCTGTAAGGTCCCAAAAGGTGGGTTGAAAGTTCTCAAAGACCCATTAACTATTTCAATAAGGAAACATCCAAGATTTATCAAATATCTTGTGTTAGTCGATGATTGCGCATATCCCACGTATTTTTTAAATTATTTATTACAGGATTCTCATAAATTAATACTAATAAGTTATTTGTATTTATCTTAATTTGCTACGGTTTAAAAATTACATAGACATTTTGTGCTTAACATCTATATCACTCCTTAATGTACACTGTGTTTTACTAATAACTTCACTTAAATAGATACAATTATTTTATTCTCTTTAATCTTCTGGGAAGTGCTGATTGAACATTACGTGCTGGAATTCTCGGCTCTTGGGGTCCTCGGGTCTGTTCATGTCTTTGGGCATAGTCCTTGATATTGTTAATAGTTTCTACCTTCTTTATGCTTTTTATGAAGATTATCCTTACGAATGCATCATGGAGCATCAACAATACCTCGCAATTCTTTTTTTGGAATCTTTGTTAAATACTTCTATAGCTTTGGCTTTGGTGGTAATACCAAAGTTGAACATCATCGGTCTATACTGGTTTCAAGACTTCTTCAAGTAAAAAGTTTAATTTTTTTTTTAATTGTAAAAAGTAAATGTTTTTTATATACTGAGAGGGCTGAATATCTATTGAATAATCAGTACATTTTTGTACGGATTATTAGGCTGTATTTCCATACGGGACTACTTGTTGATTTATATATACTGGCCTGTGCTTGATTCTTTTGTTGGTGAAATCAATAAGCATTGATTTATTTTCAATAATTTTGATATACAATTTTTCTATCCAGCATTGTATTTCGGCAAAAGCTGTTTGTAATTTTTATGTTTATTCAGTGGCAACAATCGCTACAATTACAGTGTCAACTCTAAATGTAATAACAACATTTTCGTTGATTATATGCAAGTTTTCAGTGTACAGCAGATAAAGTACTGGTCCCAATACACTCTTCCCTATGGTACACCTGCTAGTACTTTCCTCAAGTTAGAACACGCATCTTCTTGTTGGACTTTAAGAAATTGTCAGTTACTTATATGTGACTCTTAAATTGTTATATATTGGTTAGGGAGATGCATTTTAATCATATGTTTTAAACCGTTTTATTTTATTTCCTTCTAGTGATTCTTTATGACATTAGTGATTCTGTAAACCTGATCAATTGTGGAATGATTTTCCAGAAATCAAATTGGTGATCCGAATTCAAACACTTTTCCTCAATGATTGGTTTTATATTTTTCAATGGTAGGTTTTCAAATAAATTGGACATTGTTGGCAATAGTGATATTGACCGGTATGATGCGGTTGTATAAGGTGGTTTTCCTGGTTTAGGAATCATAATTACTTCCGCGACATTCCAGAGTTGTGGAGCATATTATATTCTGATTGAAGTTCCTTTAATAGTTTCCTAGGAAAACCAGGAGCCTATTTTGGACTAATGTTATTTTATATCTCTTTTATAACTTTAGTGAGAGTCTACTCACTTTAAAACAAAACTCAACAGTTTGCAAATTTTGATGTTCAATGAATCTCCATCTTGATTCTCGTCCAACTGCACCCGAGCACCTCGTTCTTCTACTCGCTTATATAATAATCTCTTTGATGCAGCGTGAAATTCAATTTGCCATCTCGCAGCCGGGTCGGTTTTCCTCGTCTCGTGGACTGTCTGCAAAAATGCGAAACATGATGCGTTCTCGATGGTCGACATTAAAGGGGCCTCGACCGATGCCGACGTCGTTTCATCTAGTCGTCGATCTGATCTAATTTATTAATCGCGTCAGTCGTATCGGATTATCGTTCGTGAATATAAAATGGATGCGTCTCCGGGCCGATCATCAAAGTTAACGCAAACAAACTGCGAGGGAGCTCGATAAAGTCGGTCGCAGGCTGCATATGTTCCGTGAAACATTTCCGGTGATTTATTTCTGAATAAATCTTAACTAAAGGATGGCCATATCATCAGCATCATCACCATCATCATGAATTAATCAAGTAGATGAAGCACTTGTCGATCATTTTAAACAAACGTAATGAAACTGAATTTGAATATAATCTACCGATCAGCAGGTGTGAACGCTTCTGAAAAATTTCTAGAATAAGTCTCCAAAGTTATAGAAAGTATGGTGATTGATCAACCTAAATTACTGGGTTATGACTTAATAACTACTTAATAAGTACTGAAAAATCCATCAAGAAAAAATCCATCAAATATGAAGAACATTGTTATTCCATAAAGTCACAATGCTAAGTACATTGGGATGAATCTTGATGTAAAACTTCTTTGTAAGGAGCATATCAGAAAGAAAAGAAAGAAAGTTAAATTAAATTACAAGATATCTATTGGTTATTTGAAAGAAAATGTAAATTATCCGTACATAATAGGTAACTGCTGCATAAGCAAATACTACAACCTATATATATTTCAACTGTCATAGAAGAAATTATGATATGAGGAGATATTCCATTTCCATATTAACGCCGAAGTGCTGTAACTCTTAGATAACACTGAAGTAGGACCGAGCTGTTTTGTAGAGTTGGGTAAAATTTAAAGGCTGATCGTTGCATCATCTATCTAAAATAACGAAAATCCTGAACTACTAAAGTGAGGAACACTATATAAGGTCGGAAGTGGAATGAAAATTATTTTCCTTCATCAAGCTGCCCGCGTTGGAGCAACAATCCACAAGGCATTAAGAAATGGTAGAAAAACTGGAGACATATTTCTAGATGTCTTCAAAGTTGTCGATCAAGTATGGCACCACCGTCTAATATTCAAACAGCTTGGTCTACCGAATGACCTAATCTCCCTTTTAGATTCATACTTGGACGGTAGGTCCTTTCAAGTGAGGATTAGTGACGCAATCTGCTCTCGTAAATAGATTTCCGCAGAAGTCCTGCAAGTTGCTCCGCTAGCTGCAGCTCTCTTCAACCTATATATGGCTGATTTCCCACCTCACAAACTTTCCCACACAGCATTTTATGCAGATGACACCGCTTTTTTCACAACCGGTTATAGTCCCGAAGCTATTCGCAACAGACTTCAAGACCAGCTAAACCAGGCGATTGCGCGATTTACATTCTGGCGGCTGCAGATAAACCCGAGCAAGACTCAGGCTATTCTGTTCCATCGGAAGAATGAGTTCCGCGCCTATCGCCTCCAAATTGACAAAGTCCCCATCCTCGCTCCAGAAACTTTCATATCTCGGTCTCCAGTTCGATCGCAGATTGTATTTCCACTCCTCTGCAGAAAAAGTAAACTTTCAATTTCCCAGAAAGTGACTCTGTGCCTCTAAAAAGCTCTTCTGGTCTAGTTTCTTCGCAAGTTTTTTGATATATCATTAGCATCATACATATTTTTCCAACAATTGATATTGACTTGTTCCGCGCTAGTTTTTACAATATCGAACCTACGATTATGTTTTTGAATTTTCAGAATGACCTAGAATAAACCATGACAATTGAAAAACGGAACAGCATGCAGTAAGTTCCAAGATCTTTACGTCTTTTAACAAATGGTGTATATGATATTGCGGCTACATTAGGTTCAGTTAGAGCCGGAAGAAATGGCAGTGAGAAAGAGGGACTGAATCCCTCAGAAACATATTCTAATAGTCACATATTTTGGGTTTCCAGGAGTCTCGACGTAAGACAGACAAAAATAATCAAATCACAATTCTTTTATGATAAAGGTATATTACTGCCAGTATTTAACGTTGTTGAGTTAGTTTATACTGGTCGGACTGGTGTAGCACTAGTATTGGATACAAGCGGGAATGGTATTATCTCAAGAGTGCTTTTGGGTATTCCAGGATGAGATTTCACTGGTCCATGACTCTTTATTTGAATTTTTCTCATTCCCACAAGCGTTTCAATAAACAGAATTCGGATCTTCTTGTTGAAAACAGATTGTAGATAATCAAAAATAGTTAAATAATTTCTCAAAAATTTTCCTTCATTTTCTACAACTTTTCACAAGTAACAGGTCAATTGAAAAGCCTCCGGTCTCACACAGAGATGGCGCTACTAGAATTAGATCCATATGTTTCTCAGTTAGCGACAGCTGTCGGATCATTAGTTTGTAAATTATAGCATTTTGACTGAAGGAACATTTGCTATTGAGAAAAAAATGGATAAAAAGGAATTTCGCGTGTTGATAAAATATTGCTTTTGAAGAGAAAAATACAGTTGAAGCAAAAACTTGGCCTGATGCCAAGTTTTCAGACACTGCCCCAGAAAAATCAACCATCAAGGATTGGTATGCTAAGTTTAGACGTAGTGAAATGAGCACTGAAAACGGTGAACGCAGTGGATGCACACAAAAGGTTGTCACCGGCGAAAACATTAAAAAAAAACACAAAGTGATTTTGAATGGCCGTAAATTGAAATTAAATGAAATAGCAGATAGCACTCTAAAGATATCAACTGAACCTGTACATCATATCATTCACGAATATTTGGATATGAGAAAGCTCTGTGAAAAGTGATTGCCGCGCGAGCTCACTTTTGACCAAAAATAACGACGCGTTGATGATTCGGAGAAGTGTTTGAAGATGATCAAGTGTAATAAAACCGAGTTTTTGCATCAATATGTGGTAATGGATGAAACATGGCTCCATCATTTCACTCCGAACTCCAATCGACAGTCATCCGAGTGGACTCCACACGATGAACCCGCTCTAAAGCGTGGGAAATCGCAACAGTCGGCTGACAAGGTTATGGCATCTGTATTTTGGGATGCGCATGAAATAATTTTCATTGACTACCTTGGAAAAGGAAGAACAATCAATAGCGACTATTGGACCGTTTGAAGGACCAAATCGCCGAAAAACGGCCGCATTTCAAGAAAAAGAAAGTGCTGTTTCGCCAAGATAATGCACCGTGTCATAAGTCAGTGAAAACGATGACAAAAATCCACGAATTGGGCTTCGAATTGCTTCCTCATCCACCGTATTCTCTAGGTCTGGCCCCCAACGATTTCGTGTTCTGAGATCTCAAAATAATGCTCGCTGGGAAGAAATTTTCGTCAAATGAAGATGTAATCGCCGAAACAGAGGCCTATTTTGAAGCAAATGACAAATCGTACTACAAAAATGACATCGAAAAGTTGGGGCGTCGCTATAATCACCCTTGAAGGGAATTATGTTCAATAAAAAAAACTAATTTAGACAAAAATTTGTGTGACTATAGTAGGCCGGAGACTTTTCAATTGACCTCATATTAATACCCGGTCGAGAGAAATATCTTGGATAAGTAGGCTGGATGACAGAAGTTCCCATTCTTTCTGCAATACTGTTAGTTCAACAACTTTTGTAACACGTAATCGTGCGTTGTCATGCAAGATGACGACTTTGTGTCTTCTACTTGCTATTTCTTGAAACAATTAGTGATTCAATTTGTTGATTTATATCAGTAGATATCTTCAGTGACGTTTTCTTTCAGTTTTAGCACCTCGCAGTAGACTACAACTTTGTGATTCCAGCAATATTATAGAGACTTCATTTTGCTTCAATGTGGATGTAGATGGCTTTCCTGGACTTCCGTGGTTTCTTCAGTTTTTCTTTTTCTTTTTTTTTGAGAATACTTTTATATTTTGACAGACAAGCACTGAAACCACGGCATTGAAATAGCCCAATATGGCGTCTCAAATCAGTTCGTGTGGTAACGTTTTCATTGCCCTTGTTTTGCAGCTAAAACAATTATGTATGACTAATCAATCGACTGCTAAGCTGTATGAAGATTTTTTTGAGTTGAATATTTGCCCTTGAAATCTTGAAGCTCATTGTCCTCGAATACTACAGCTTTCTTTGCCAATGACATTAAAATCGCCACTTTTAAATATTTGAAATCAAGACGGACATTTAGGATATAGCGGAGAAGCGTCACCATACTTTTTAAGATTGAGCAAATTTCTTCTAAGCAACAAAACTAATGAACGTCCAAAATTTAATTTTAAGCTTTCAATTATCATAGTTTAAAAATAAAATAAGTCAATAACTATGCCATACAGCTAAATTAAGTGGTTAAATTAAATTTCTTAAAAATTAAGGTAAGTATTACTTTTAGGTAAACAACACATAATATTTTGTCTTAGAACGTGTAGATTTAGGACCTAACTAAACACCATTTACGCAATTAATACTCCTGTTAAATACAAATACTGCTTAAAATAATAAAAATAATAGGTAATAAATTATTTGGCTTGTTTTGGTGTTTCTTACAATAGGTATCGCAAAAATCCATTATTTTGGAATAAAATTGAAGGATAATTTAAAATATTTGGAGGCGCTATCGATATGTGTGACTTGACGTTAAGATACAGACGTTGCCTCCAGCTGCCTTTCCAAATTATTACAAGTTATTACAAGGTTATCTTGTGCAATGCTTAGGTCCTATGTAATAAATGTAGTGTTTGTGTGGCCTTTGGAGGTGACCATTTTTTTGATTTTAGCCACATCTTCAACAACTTGCCGAGAGTGTCGCATCTTAAACATCGAAAAAACCCAAACTACGTTTGGTTTCTGATACAATACTAGTACTATAAAAACTATTCACATTTTCGGTCAGCTGGCTTGCGTTTTCAACTTGACAATAAACGTCAAGTATAGCGTATTTTTTATGTAGGGGTGTCCATATACAACATAAGTACTAACAAAACCACAAAATATAGGAATATATAATGAAAATTTAAAAGGCCACAGCCGTAACTATGGTCACACCGCCAGTCACTAGAGGGCCGAAAGTAAAAAGATAACAGATTTCTTATCTTTAAGACATCTGAGGTTATTTTTTTTTTCTTTATTTTTGTGTATAATTTTTAAAAAAATTCGTTGTTATGGCGTTTTGTTAAATTTTAAGCAAATATTATTTTTTTAATGCTAAAGTATAAGGTTTATTTTTTGCAGTTCGCACCAACCAGATAATTATGGACAAAAATGTGGAAGATCATTATATAATCAAGATATATATGTATATATAAATTATCGATGTAGATTTTAATAAAATACTTACAATTACAAATACAATTAGGAATTGCATCTTGGCTATGTAATGATCTTCCGCATATCTGTGCATAATAATCTGGTCGTATAATATATATATAACAACACTAAAAGAACTAGCATATATGTAATATTAAGAAATTCTACATATTTTTATGATTCGGCTATTACGTTATATGTTATTATCTAAATGTTATTTAACGGTATCGGGAACCTACATTAATTCGTTTGTGTGGGAAGCTTTATATAATTTTTATTTTAGGCAAAAAAATCTACAAAACAAATTTAATGAAAATCCTCATTTAGATAGTATGTCAGCAAATGGTGACCTTTTTAAAAATGATTAATTATATACAACATCCTGAGCAAAGGTAATGTAATAAGAAAAATAATAATTAGGGGTTGCTTGTCTTGCTGGATAAAAACATAAATAAGATTAAAAGGGCAAAAATGAAAAATGTTGCATGCCTACGTATAATATGGATAGTGTTCAATTAAATACGTATAATAATATATAAAAAAGGAAAGGAGGTTTCGTAACCAAAATTGTAACATATTTATATTCATAAAATACATTCTATATTCACTAAATTCAAATGTTGGATTATTAAGTATATTTGGAACAAATTATTTTAGTTTAATTTATAGTTTTTAACTTTATAATGGTTAAGGCAACAACAATGTACAATTAGAAAAAAGCATACAATTGTCCGATTAGATATTGTTTTGTTATGTATCTGGAAAATGTTTTATGCAAGTTTTAAAATTAAAATAAAGTATTTTATAAAAATTTTATTTTTTAATTTCCCCCTGTACTAAATACACCCGGTTGACGCGCTGTCAGGTGGTTTAGACGAGCAAAACTTGGCTACAAATCTATACAAGGGAGATCGCATTCTAAGTCTGTCTATTGTTTGAACAGAATTAAAACATTCATTCACAATATGTTTTTTTAAATATATAATTTTAATAGGAAATGTCAGTTTACTAGTTCCATCTAGTGTAAACCGATCGATATTTTACAACGCGATTTACAATGTATTAAAGCCATCTATTGGAAAACGAATAATGGATATGAATTATATAGCAATAATATTTATCTATCTACTGAATAATTGAAACTATTTCCTCTTCTCTCCATAATATCGCTCACCAGCTATGCGGAAGGAATTTTCAATTGACTTTAATTTGATTAATGGCGTATTTAATTAAGATATATTGCTTTTTTATTGAGTTATTTGAAAAGACACCAGGCTATAATTTTAGTGGCAAAAACGTTCGATCCTCCGACAAAAACATGGCAAATGCTAATTTAGTAGATTGTAATTGTAATTAATAATTGAGAATGTGGGCGTGGGACGGATAACACGGAGTTATAAATAATTTGACAATAAAACATATCAAAACCTTATCCAAATATGTTACAATATATTTTTAACAATGTTGAGTGATATTATATCCTATAGTGTACCATAAAAATATTCTGAATTGTTTAATCAAAAATGAGACATAGAAATAAAAATGAGAATGAATTATATACAGGGGATTAACAAAATAATATGAATACCTGACATATATACAATATTTATTTATTAATAAGGCGCTGAGTCGCCATTTGGTTTTTAAAACAGCTGTAATTCCTTGGGAAATAGATTTGTAGAGTATTTGAATAGTTTCGAATGGAATGTTGTTCCATTCTTGTATCGAAAGAGTCCCCAATTATCTCAATAATATTAGAGATGGAAATCTACTCTTCACTCTCTGCTGAAACTCCCTGTAATGGCTATGTTGAGGTATGGCAATTGTGCTGACTAGGGAAGATGTAAAATCACTTCAAATGAAGGCTGAACCTTTTTGGCCGCGTGTGTGGACGCATTTTATCATCAAGTATGGCAGGGTTTAGCATTAATATGGTAGTCATAGTAAGAACTTCATCATTGGGGCTATCGAGATATTCATTGACATCTGGGTTATCAATATTATGGGTTATTATACAAGGTTATCTTGTGCAATGCTTAGGCCCTATGTAATAAAGATAGTGTTTGTGTGGCGCTTGGAGGTGACCATTTTTTTGATTTTAGCCACATCTTCAACAACTTGCCGAGAGTGTCGCATCCTAAAAATCGAAAAAACCCAAACTGCGTTTGGTTTCTGATACAACACTAGTACTATAAAAGCTATTCACATTTTTGGTGAGCTGGCTTGCGTTTTCAACTTGACAATAAACGTCAAATATAGCGTATTTTCTATTTAGAGGTGTCCATATATAACATAAGTATTAACAAAACCACAAAATATAGGAATATAGAATGAAAACTTAAAAGGCCACAGCCGTAACTATGGTCTCACCGACAGTCACTAGAGGGCCGAAAGTAAAAAGATAACAGATTTCTTATCTTTAAGACATCTGAGGTTATATTGTTTTTTTTTCTTTATTTTTTTATTAAATATTTTTTTATTAAATTAAATATTATTTTGTTTGTTAATGCTAAAGTATAAGGTTTATTCTTTGCATTTCGGACCAACCAGTTTATTATGGACAGAAATGTGGAAGATCATTGCTAAGATATATATGTATATATAAATTATCGATGTAGATTTTAATAAAAGTATATTTCTGTAGCGAAATCGATTTTTTGGATGGAAGACGATGATTTGAAAAAGTCACGTATTAATATCAAATAAGCAGTATTAACAATAACATATTGGTTGAGAAACTAACTCTTTCCACATATCACAGGCTATGAACTGAGTGTATTTTATTTTCTAAAATTCTATTTATGAAGTGTGAAGTTAAACAGTATCTTTTATAGTTAAGTAATTAAATGTTGTCAAGTAATAAAATTCGAATTTTTGGAAGTTATATTAGAAACAAGTTCAAGAATGGTTCTTAGAGGTTAAAAATGCGTGCCTTTGACAAATTTTTTGTTGAAATGGTGAAATTTCATTTCCAAGTGGTGGCGACAACTATTTATATAATAAGGATTTATTTGGATTGAAATACGAAGAAATTGACAGTACAGTACTCCTTAGTTGATCCAACAAGACGCCATTACTTATTCTTGTAGTGAAATATTTTGTAATGATTTAAAGTAAAATAAAACCTATATTAAAAAATCACACTATATTATCATATTATAGAACGTTTAACGCCAAGTATATAAATTAATATGTTGCTATATTTCCTTTGAATTGGATTTGTAATTGCATCAGTTTACAAGCAAGCCAATGCTAGGTAAATATACCAGTATTTCTCAAATGAGAACTAAACTAGGGTTAAAGATTTGCACACTTTATACAAATTCATGTTATTTCGTTCCCGTAGTAGTTTTAATTTAGTAAAATTCCCTTTGGCTTTACGGTTACATATTGGATAACTTCATGGATTTATTTGATCTCGAAGTGATCGTGCAGCTCCTTGTTGGCAATGTAACATTAAACATTATTAGTTAATGAAAGAGCATTGTTTGTTATGGTTGGTTTATTTGCCCATTTGATAAACTTTGAACAAATCCATATTTGGGTTATCAACATTGGTTGATAAATGCATATTTTTGATCTAAGATCAAAATACAATTAAACATATGACCAGTATTACTGCTCAATTTTCACTCTGTTCAGTTTCTTATCTAACCTGATACATGAACCTGAAAATGCCGAAATAATTTACTAAAGAAAATTGTTATTGAGTATTTTTTTATACGCTATGTAGATTGGCAAAGTTTAATTGGCTTTGTTTGACAATAAAGAACCTGTGGTTGTTATAGGGATACTGATTCAATTATTAACTGATCGGGAGAGGTTGATGAGTTTGCTGCTTCTGAAACTGAGCGGGTAAAAGGTTGTTGCAATTAGTTTCTGCTAACTTAGGGCTTGATGCATTTATTAGTAAAGACGTAGTGTAATTGCCTAGAAATTGCATTAAAAATATTGACTGAGCAACCCTGTAGAACATCACTATTAGAGAAATTATGAGAATTTACGATGTTCTATCAGCTTTAGGAACATTGATGTTACTAGTCAAAATTTAGTTTGTTTTTCGCGAATTATGTTACTATTAATTAATCAAAAATCTATATTTTTGATTTATTTAATCATATATAGAAATTTATCTTACTTTGTCTGGAAAATAAGCAAGCCATTATATTATTTTATTATCTCATTTTTACAGTTTTTTTTATTGTTTTTTTATTTTGATTGCTATGAATAAAAACTTGTATGTTTGATTGAAATACGTTTGTACAGTTGATAATGACCAAAGTGTGGTAAAACTGCTAAGTAAACTAAATTACAACAGAAATGATTAAGGCAGGCGCGGAAACGTTGTTTCAACGTTGGTTTCTTCACGTACTGCTAATAAAAATTTGGTTGTCAGATTTTATATCACTGTGTCGTGGATTTTTATTTCTTGAAATCATTAGTGGCTATCAATCATTGGTGACTATCAATCATTGGTGAGAATGAGTCAATTCTATGACGTTGGCGATTTTGTCAACCTAATCAGTCGTGTAATGATCTTCCTGAAACCAAATAAGGGAACCGGTATAAAGTGATTTTTCTTAATGATTGGTTTTATCCTTATCAATAAAAGTTTTCAATAGCTAGCTGGCTTGGTGAGCGCAGTGGTACGGCCGACAAAACGGTCTACCTACTATTGCGATAGTTGTCAACATAATTGTCTTCAATGGTGATAAACTGATTCTAGCGACCCTCCAACTTTTCGATGCCATTTTTGTAGTAAGATGTGTCCTTTGCTTCAAAATAGGCCTCAGTTTCAGCGAACACCTCTTCATTCGAAAAAATTTTTTTCCCAGTGAGCATTCTTTTGAGATCTGAGAATAGGAAATAGTTGCTGGAGAATACGGTGGATGAGGAAGCAATTTATCGATTTTGCCATCGTTTTCACTGACTTGTGACACAGTGCATTGTCTTGGTTCGTCCTTCAAACGGTCCAATAATGCTATATAATAGTCGCTGTTGATAGTCCTTCCTTTTCCAAGGCAGTTAATGAAAATTATTCCTAAAATATGGCGCCATAATCTTGTCAGCCGACTGTTGAATTTTACCACGCTTTGGAGTGGGTTCATCGTGTGCAATCCACTCGGATGAGTGTCGATTGGACTTCGGAGTGAAATGATGGAGCCACGTTTCATTCGTTGTCACATAGCGAGGCAAAAACTCGGGTTTATTACGCTTGATTATTTTCAAACACTGCTCCGAATCATCAACTCGTCATTGTTTTTGGTCAAAAGTGTGCTCGCGCGGCAGCCACTTTGCACAGAGCTTTCTCATAGACAAATATTCGGGAATGATATGATGTACATGTTCAGGTAACGTGATGGTATCAACCTTAGAGTGTCTGCTATTTCATTAAATTTCAATTTACATTCATTCAAACTCATTTTATGGATTTTTTAAATGTTTTCGTTGGTAAAAACCTCTTTTGTGCGTCCACTGCGTTCGCCATCTTCGGTGCTCATTTCACCATGTCTAAACTTAGCATACCAATCCTTGATGGTTGATTTTCCTGGGGTAGTGTCCGAAATTTCGGCATCAAGCCAAGTTTTTGCTTCAACTGTATTTTTTCCCTTCAAAAAGCAATAATTTATCATTACACAAAATTCCTTTTTATCCATTTTTTTTCACAATAACAAAAGTTACTTCACTCAAAATGCTATAATTCACAAACTAATGATCCGAAAGCTGTCAAATTTATACACGCATTTTTTTAGGATTAGGGCTAACTAAAAAACATACTGATTTAATTCTAGTAGCGCCATTTATGTGTCAGGCCGGGTACTTTTCTATTATATTCCTTGTTAAGTTACTCGTCAGTCGGTAGGCTTAATGCTGAGGACTGTGGTTCGGAGCCCACGTTAAACTGTAGGTCCAGTCCAGATAAACCCTCGTTGGTAAAAAGTATACTTTAAAATATAAAAAAAATAAGCGTTTTGAATAAAAATATTAATAAAACTTTCGACATTGTCGGCATGTCCGGAATAGAGATATTGGCCGGTATAACGCTTTTAACTTATAGTTAATTTTTATTAAAATGTTATTTACGAGTTATAGTAGTTACGTCCAACATGTAGATGTGGCTACGTTTAACATATTACTTGTTTTATTCGCTATGCTAAGAGCCGCGACCGAATCTGATGGGTTCATTTCGTTCTATGGTTTGTTTATTTTGCACGCCATTTGAATGTGCCCTATATTGAGAACAGTGTGGTTAGCTTTTTATAACGCTTATATATTAGATAACTATTTTATTCTATTACTATATACGAGTCGGTAGTTGAAATGCATTCCCGTTCTAGGAAGTGTTGTGTACCCGGATGCACAGATAGTGTGGAAATGCATCATCGTTTTTCGTTAAACAACGATCTTTAAGAAATGAGTAGAAAACATTAAAAATCCTAAACTGGTTGGGTTAAACATGAAACAGATTTATTATCGTTACCATGTGAGACATTTTTGTGATACATTTAAACTTTCCTTTAAGTACTTATGAACAATTTAGTGATGGTGAAAATAATACCACAAGCCCAAAATATGTAGAAATGGAAGTGGATCAAAATCAAAATTATATAGAATGTAAATTGAAGGAGTCAGTCACATTTCTGTTCATAATTGTTACTATTAATTTCTAAACTGTCTTACTATATTTGTAGTACCTATTTGCTCGTTCGAGGCCAACGACCAGGGTTGGAAGCAAGTATCATCGACATTTGAACAAACTCCGAAGGTAATGTAAAGTTTGTATTCATTCAGCCAGTATCCCCCTTTCTGCTCATTCTTACTGTTAATTACTTGACTCTATAACTTCAGTCCAGATGTTCCTATAAGTAAATTTAAAATCCTTCAATTGTACATTCCAAAATGATCTTTCGGATAAAATATTAAAAGTACTGACGGAGAGATGGAAGAGATAATTTTGATTTGCAATGCACCAAAGTGTTTTGCTTATGGTTTTATATATCTATATAATATTTATATTTTATAGATATATTTATTTTTATATTATATTTATATTTTGTAGATAAATTTACAGTATAAATTTATATTTGTTGTTATAGATTATATTTATATTTATTTATTTTTGAATATTATATTTATTCATTTCATATTTCAGAAAAAAATTGTTTTTTATTTAAATTTCATTGGTCAATTAAACATGACGTCAAGGCGGTCACGTGCAAAACATTACTAATGAGCCAATCAAATGTATTCACAGTAAAATATTTTTCTTACAGGTGCCTATAATGGAGATTTAAATTGACCAATCAAATTATTTCAATGGCCCATTATGGTTCCCTCTGGATGTTGGACAACGCAAAACTTTGCTCCAGAGTCGCCTATTGAGTTGCATCTCTATCACTCTATGGTTATAGTTAGTTATTACATTATTAATTATTAAGGTTAGGTTATACCTAATAACGGATTTGCTAGATCTAACATAGCTTCATCAGTTTTAGAAGAATTAGGTTGCCATTTTTACTGTAAGAACTACTGTACCGATTTTATTGTTTTTTAAACATTTTTGATGATTTTTACTTTGAAATTGGAATGGGTCATAACTGATTAAGTTTTTTTGTTGCCTGTCTCAAATTTCTCAAAATTCATTTAATAAATTTTGATATTTGTTTTCTGTTAAATTAGTAAATAGTCAAACCCCTTAGTAATATATATTTTGTTTTGCTATCTAATTTAAGCATTTTCCTAATAAAAGTCATCGTGTGTACAACTGTTGTTGTTACCATCACTTGGCGAAAACAATTTTATTTCACTTCCCGTCTAGCGGACCCAGCGATCTCGTGATTTATTATGGTCAATTGCGGCACAACAAAGCGGCGTATTATTTTGATTTACGGCCTTATTACGTACTACATACCTAAGCCGTTCATTAATAAATTATCTCCCTTTCAAGGCTCCCTTTGTTTTCACCAATCGCGAAAAAATCACTATCAAAACAGCGATTTATCAATTTATATGTTATTAGGATGTAAAATGGTTAAATAAATTAGCTATCTAGCAATGGTAAATGATGTTAAACATTGCTTTGCCACCTGGCAAAGAATACGTAAAATGCTTCAATGTCCTTTCCTGAATGCCCACTCATTAAATAATTATAGTTCAATATTTTCAGTTCAAGTTAGATTTCTTTAATTAATGTCTCGTATCGTATAAGTCAAACAAAATGTTTTTCGTCAAAATATGGCTATTCCATAAAAACTATACATATTTGTACATGTTATAACTATAAATTTTTTTTAAATAGTAAAAATAAAAATAAAATAAAAAGTTTGTATATGATAATGATAATAGTATAGAAGGCTTACACTAAATTATAAGTAAATCGGGTCAATAGAATTTGAGGTATTAAGTCAATATGTTCGAAAGGAATAGTTACAAGAAAAAATGCTAATTAGGATATAAAGAGATGTATGGAGAATTTACATAAATATGAAAAATTTAAATTGTTATGAGCAGATCTCTCTTCTCGTAAACCAGACAGAACTACGATAATTAAACAATGAATATTAAAAATAATTAAGCGCATACTTGGAGAAGACGTGGCAAAATAAGTTGTAGCAGTAAAATGCTCGAGCAAGAATGTCCCTAATGGAATTTACAAAATATGTTGCAGATAAAGTCATACATCGATTGAATATTTTGGATATGTTTGCAATAAAAGTCGATGAAAGTACGGATGTAGCTGGGCTGTCAATATGTTCGGTGCGTCTATTGAAGATTTTTTTGCTACTCTGTATGCCTATGGGCGCTCACAAAACTGGATAAGAGACATTTCAAACCATCTTGAAAGACTGTTACATAGATGAATACAAAATTGATTAGAGGAATTATTTTTACGTATGTACTGTAGTAAATAAAAACCAAACCATATCAAATATTAAAAGTATTATGCCTGGATGTAAAAACCATTCTGTGTAACATGATTAAAATAAAATGATGAAACTATAGAGATTGTCTATTGGAAAAATGGATATGAAGTAATTTTCTAGCCAAAACTCGACAAATCTTGTGGTGAATTGTTGATTACTTTACCAAATACCAACGAAACGTCTATATTTTCAAGTCAAATCAACAGTCAATGGGGAGTGTCAATTATAAAAAAAACCTAAAAATATGTTATGAATCGGGCAACATCGAATGTTTTACACTTTTATAAAATTTTCTACAGAAATGTTGGAATTTTCATATACAATTTGTTCCGTTTTACGTATATTTATATAAAAATAAATGTATAGCATTACTGGACGCGAAAATGTAACTGTACTTCACAACACCAAATTATAAAACAATTGTTAATAAAGCTGCAGCAAGCACTCAACAATTGACCACATCCACAGAATAACAGATTTTATTGCCTACGAAAGTCAAAATGTATGCTCAGCTATATTCTTAGATGTAGAACAAGCCCTCGATAAGGTTTGGCATGAAGGTCTTGTTCATAAACTATAGAAAATGCTACCAAAATAACGCGCCGAACTATTAGAATCATATATACACATAAAATCATCATCATAGAAACCAGAATGTTAAAAGTCAAACAAGAAGAAGCTTACTCTACGATAAAAGAAGCTAAAGCAGGTGTACCACAAGGAAGTGTAGTGGGACCAATGCTTTATCTACTCTACACTTGTGATATACCACAAATGGAAAATATTACGATGGCTAAATTTGCTGATGATACTGCGATTATAGCTGTCGGAGACAATAGTGCAGAAGCCTCACGAAAATTACAGACAGTCAGGTGACAATATAAATAAATGGACACAAGCTTGGAAAATAAGAAATAATGAAAGTAAATCTGTACATGTGCACTTCACCTATAAACAGACCGTACAAGCACCAATAACATTAAATAACACTATCATTCCATATATCAACAACGCTAAATATCTCGGAATAAATCTCGATGCAAAACTTCGTTGGAAGGAACATATAAAGAAGAAAATAACTGGAATTGTAATATAGGAAAATGTACTGGCTAATTGGAAGAAAATCACAATTATCAGTACATAATAAATTGCTATTATATAAGCAAATACTGAAACCTATATGGACATACGGAGTTCAATTATGGGGATGTTCTGCAAAGAGTAACATAAATAAAATACACATTTTTCAGAACAAAGTCCTGAGAGGTATTGTGGGTGCACCCAAATACTATAGGACTGATTACCTACATCAAGAGCTTCAGATACTGACAATTTAAGTTATCATAAAGACAAATTGTAGGTTAGACGGAAACGACTAGTAACAATATATTAATATTGTATATTAACATATATGTATTATATTAAAAAAATAAAGCTGAAAAAAAATTAACATAAAAAGTAATGAATAATGCTGTTACTTTTCAAATATTTCCTATAAAAGCTTCTTTTCTTACTGTGTCTTGATTTTTACGTATAATAGTGATACCGATAAAGGTTTCCGTAATATTTAAAAAGCGGATTTTTATAGTAAAAATGAAGTTAATCTTATGTTTTTTCTCAGGCTTTGTATTATAACAGTTTTATCGACCTTCCTTTTGTATTTTTTCGTTAATTTTCAAAGGCTTTCCTTGTGTTGAAACAAAAGTAAATTTTAAAGCGCAAAACCCGACGTTTAAAAAAAATAACAGGTTAATTGAAAATTCCCCGGCATGACACATAGATGGCGCTACTAGAATTATGTCCATGTAGTTTTAGTTAAGCCCAAGCCTCAAAAGATGCGTGTATAAATTTGACAGCTGCTGGATAATTAGTTTGCGAATTATAGCATTTTGAGTGAAGCAACTTTTGTTATAGTGAAAAAAATGGATAAAAAGGAATTTCGCCTGTTGATAAAATTGCTTTTTGAAGGGAAAACATACAGTTGAAGCAAAAATTTGGCTTGACGCCGAGATTGCGGACATTACCCCAGGTAAATAAAACCTCAAGGATTGGTATGCTAAGTTTAGACGTGATTAAATGAGCACCGAAGACGGTGAACGCAATGGACGACCAAAAGAGGTTACCGACGAAAACATTTAAAAAATCCACAAAATGATTTTAATCACCGTAAATTGAAATTGAATGAAATAGCCGACACTCTGAAGATATAAACTGAACGTGTACATTATTTCATTCACGAATATTTGGGTATGATAAAGCTCTGTGCAAAGTGGATGCCGCACGAGCTCACTTTTAACCAAAACAACGAAGAGTTGATGATTCGGAGCAGTGTTTGAAGATGATCAAGCTTAACAAACCCTAGTTTATGCGTCGATAAAGGACAATGGTAGAAACATGGCTCCATTATTTAACTCCGAAGTCTAATCGACAGTCATCCGAGTGGAGTGCGTACGATGAACCCGCTCCAAAGAGTGGGAAAACGCAACAGTTTTTTGGCAAGGTTATGGCGTCTGTATTTTGGGATGCGCATAGAATAATTTTCATTGACTACCTTGAAAAAGGAAGGACCATCAACAGCGACTATTACATAGCGTTATTGGGCCGTTTGGAGGACGAAATCGCCGAAAAAAGTTTCAAAAATCCATGAATTGGGCTTCGAATTGCTTCCTCATCCACCGTATTCTCCAAATCTGGCTCCCAGCAACTATTTCCTGTTCTCAGATCTCAAGAGAATGCTTGCTAGGAAGAAATTTTCGTCGAATGAAGAGGTGATCGACGAAACTGAGGCCTATTTTAAAGCAAAGGACAAATCGTACTACAAAAATAGTATTGAAAAGTTGGGGGGTCGCTATAATTAGTGTATCGCCCTTGAAGGAATTATGTTGAATAAAAAAAAAATTTTGCCAAAAAAATGTGTTTTACTATGGTAGGCCGGATACCTTTCAATTGACCTGTTATATAAGGTTGTATACGTAATATTTTGACGGGACGTTACTTGACGTATCAACTATCAGGATTTTCGCTTGATGACTGATATGCTGATATATTTCATGCTGATATACTTCTATAAAGCGTAAAATGGGTTGTAAAGGTAAACTTTAAAAGGTAAAGATTAATACTGTTAACCATTCTATGATTTACTGTATGATGTGACCAATTATATATTGTTATTGTTGTCAAAGACTCAGAACAATGACTTCATCCTGCCATAGAGGATTGAATTTGGCAGTCAGCCTTTGAGGCATCAATAATATTAAGTTCGATATGTATTTATATATAATAATTCAACAAATCATCTATTATAGTATACCGACATCGGAAATCGGCCTTTTGTTTCCTTTTATTAGCTCTAAACAGCAATCTAAATCAATGATGTGTTGCTATTATCGGTTTGATATTATTCATCGGAGTACTTAGTTCCGAAACATTTCAGATATGTTAGATTTGCATATAATATTGACAGTCGTTAAAATCAACAGTTTTCCATCCATCTAAAAACTACGTCAAATCCATACTATAAATATATTATTTACAAAATAATTTATTTTTATTAAAATCACTATAATATATAAATTAAATATTTTAATTATTTAAAATTTTGAAGCTTAATATTATTTCCATATCATGTGCGTTTGTATACGATTATTAACAGTTATATATAGTTTTATATATAAATCATGAAGTCACTTTATGAACAATTGCAATTACCTTATCACTGAGAAATAGTCAGCTATAAAATTTATCAGTTAATGAGGTACGTGCTGAACAGAGTTTAACAGTTATACAAAACCTTTTCCCTTTTGTTCCCAGTACGCAGATGCTGCAACATCGATTTTGAATACCTCTCAGAAATATAAATAGAAATGTATATTTTATTAAATAATTTCGCCATTAAAAAGACTGTAGACACAATTAATGGAGGTTAATTGTTTATTATGTATTATATATTTTAAGAGATGACATTGAGCTAAAAATAATTATTATATATAGTTCAGTGAGTATCTTTGTAAACATGGCGTCAATAATTCGGCAGTTAGGAAATACTTATATTTCTTCATTAAAATAAGTTTTTGTCGCGATTGGATCCGTCATAGTCGTTGGATTTGCAGGATATTCCGATGGTGTTTCTGCTGCGGTCACTTTTGATGCGTAACAAAAGACACTAGTATTTTTTGCTTTCAAACCATGTAAAAATAACAAAAGCGTATTGTGGTATCAGCGAGGGGACGTCAATAATTCAAGAGGATGGTCACATAATTGTTTGGGAATTAAAAAAAAATAATAATAGAGTAATTCCTGATTTATTCAGCTTTCGTAATGTTGCTTCAGTTTTTCATTGTTTATTTATAAGTTTAAGCAATGCTGACTCTTTTTTTCTGAAGTTTCTGTTTTGTTCAAAGAGCTAAATATTTTTGTCTCAAGTTATAAGATATAATAATTATAAAAATATAATAAAAAAGGAATAATCACTTGGAGATTATCCAAGAAGATATATTTTCTTACCCAGACTGGTTAAGTAATATACCATATTTTTTGTTACTTTTGTATATAATAACAATAAAAAAAGCCGGCTTGGTTGGCACAGTGGTAAAAGCGACAGTCTTTCATCGTGTATTTATAAGTTTAAGCAATGCTGACTCTTTTTTTCTGAAGCTTCTGTTTTGTTTAAAGAGCTAAATATTTTTGCCACAAGTTATAAGATATAATAATTATAAAAATATAATAAAAAAGGAATAATCACTTGGAGATTATCTAAGAAGATATATTTTCTTACCTAGACTGGTTAAGTAATATACCATATCTTTTGTTAGTTTTGTATATAATAACAATAAAAAAAAGCCGGCTTGGTTGGCACAGTGGTAAAAGCGACAGTTTTTCATCGTGTATTTATAAGTTTAAGCAATGCTGACTCTTTTTTTCTGAAGCTTCTGTTTTGTTAAAAGAGCTAAATATATTTGTCTCAAGTTATAAGATATAATAATTATAAAAATATAATAAAAAAGGAATAATCACTTGGAGATTATCCAAGAAGATATATTTTCTTACCCAGACTGGTTAAGTAATATACCATATTTTTTGTTACTTTTGTATATAATAACAATAAAAAAAGCCGGCTTGGTTGGCACAGTGGTAAAAGCGACAGTTTTTCATCGTGTATTTATAAGTTTAAGCAATGCTGACTCTTTTTTTCTGAAGCTTCTGTTTTGTTTAAAGAGCTAAATATTTTTGCCACAAGTTATAAGATATAATAATTATAAAAATATAATAAAAAAGGAATAATCACTTGGAGATTATCCAAGAAGATATATTTTCTTACCCCGACTGGTTAAGTAATATATCATATTTTTTGTTAGTTTTGTACAAAATAACAATAAAAAAAAGCCGGCTTGGTTGGCACAGTGGTAAAAGCAGGATGGTCCTCCTACTGTTGCGATAGTCGTCGTAAATGTATGTTTGTGATTGTTTAACATTTGTGATTGTCCTTAGGCAAGAGTGTAAAATTCGACAACGAAAATGATCTCAGTCACGCCAGTAACCAGACTGGGTAAGACCGGATGTCTTCTGGGATGATTTGTAAGTTGATTACCCTCCAGTTGGTAGGCATAAAGCCAAGGACCGTGATTCGGGGCCCTCGGTAAACTGTAGGTCCAGTCCAGATAAACCTTTGTTGGTAAAAAGCAGACTTTAAATTATAAAAAAAAACAATAAAAAACCCCATACAAAAAGGCTATTATTGAATTATGTAACGTTTTGTTTAGTCTTTTATATGTTTATTCCCAATTATATTTGGTAAGTTTTTCAAAACAAATAAAATTAATATAGGAAGTAGAATATAGTATTAGATATTTAAATATAGTATATACTATATTTAATATCATAATATATAAACTTTAATTATTTACTTTTAATACAATGTTTTCAGTTAAATTTATATTTCTGATACATTTTTGTAACATCAGTCAATATATGTTTGAAATTTATGATAGGGATACAATATAAGGTTTAAAACAGATTTAGCTGTCATAGTTGATGACTCTCTACCTGGACGATGTATGATCAGAGGAAATTTGAGAGTATCAAAATGAAAGACTGTGATTTATTTCTTTCAATATCGGCATTTCTTTCCAATATTTCTTTCGGAGACTATGTAGACTTATAATAGTTCTCGGAGACTCTGGAAGGCTGTGATATATTCACGGTCTTTTCAATGTTATCTACGGCCTTTTCAACTTTCTTATTGGATGTGAAACGCTTCCAAGTAACAAATTTCTTCAAGTTTGGGAAGAGATGGAAGTTTAATAACGTTTAAATTCAGCTGCCCCCTTTTTAATGGTTGACATTTAAGGAGCAGTATCCTGGTTAACATTTGTTATCTTCGGATGAATTTCCTTAGGGGTTAATCCATTCAAGACGAAGCATTTTATGACAGCACGATTTTAATAAAAAATGTGCAAGTCGTTTACAAAAACATATTGTAAGTAAACTACTAATAAGAAACTTGTTATACTTTTTTACTATATTTATTTGTTAGATATGCTTGTCACAATCTTAATGTATTACTATTGTTCTATTGTATTTGCATCTATACACAAGCAATACAAGTGTCGAATAACTACATCATATAAAAGTGACACTTTTAGGACATAGAAATTCATGTGGTTTTGTTCCTCAGTATAGTTTCCATGTTGATATGCTTCAGTAAACTTACTTCTTATTTTAAGGTGAAATCTAGGATAACCCATTTGATTCCAAAGCTGTCTTGACTTCGTTTAGCATTGGTAATTAACTAGTCGGTTCGATGTTTTAATTTCACCCCATATTTGCAGCCCATAAATACAAATGGGCTTTATAACTGATTAATAAATCAAGTACAGTTGCTTGATTTTGTCTCTGATCTGCTCTGCTTTTGTTTTTACGCCATGTTTCTGATTCACCCAATCATTAAGATGGATGCCGAGGTATTTAGATGATTCTGCTTGAGGAATCGGTTTAAAGAGGAAAGCAAAATTATTTTCGAATGAGAAATACAAAATTAAAACATTCGATGAACTGTGATGCATCAAAATATTTACATACCATTAAATAAATACCACAATTTTCTTTTGCTACATAATGTATTATTTGCTTATTTAGATTTGAACAATTAGTTGATTTTTCACGGGTTCAGATGATGCGAATTTTCTCCAGGTTTTACGCTCACCCTTTGGCAGGTTTTTAAATGAGAACTAGTCTCCAACAGACTACTTGAATATCAATTTTCACCCGATATTTTTAGTAACTAGGTCTAAGTAAGGTCTAACATCGACGACATATTTAATTTTATATAAGGTTATTTGGGCCATTATGAATCAACACAAAATACTAAGAAATGATGTGAAATCGATATATCGGTCCCAATATGAGTTAGTGTCTAGAAATTAGATATGAAAGACATTAGAAGGAGTTTTTTTTAGAATCCAAAAATTATTTTTTCGTGGATGACTTCCGAACTGGTTAAACAATGAAATCAGAGTATTATTGCGGCCTTTTTGTCTAATTGTATGCAACAGATTGTCCAGTTTATAGACGTGAAAGAATCAATGAATTAACTTATTCAATATTCGCAAAACACGCAAAACGTTATGCACCAAACAAATAAGTAATACATTAGGGAATCGTTAGAATAAGTGCGTTGAACGGTGGGAAATTTCCTTTTCTTTTTCCTAGAATTATCAACGGACTTATTGAACAATTCAATGACTTTTAAGTCCCTCTATTGCATATTTGGATATATCTCATGCCTCTGATAAAATTTGACGTAAAAAGCTATAGATGAAATTAAATTTTTTATCCGATCTGCTACTGAAATCATATCTTGCAGATTACATTTTACTCTGAAAAAAATTCCGTAGTATTGTACCTCCGGTGTATTGATGACTACGGACTACAAAAATCATTAATGTGGCTATATATGCAGAAGACACGGCAACATTAGTCAATGTATAGTATAAATCAATGTGTTGGTGTTAAGTATTTCCAGAAAGTGCCAGTGCACTAAAATGTACTTTTCAATCAGATTAATGCAAGTAATAACACCAAATTGCATAGATTAAAGCTTTTAACACCATTCTATCTGATTAATCAACAGAAATATACCTTAGAATATTTAAAGTGATCTTTTATATGCCATGTACATAAAAATTATCATAAATTTTTTTTGTGCCCAATGGATAATTTGTTCTTATATTGATCAACTGTATTAGTGATACCGTCACATGCTTGTATAACAAGTATAATCATGATCACCATTCTCTTGCCGTCAGAGATGTTATAATCGTGAAAATTGTTCAGTTACTAGAGACAAGAACTTTACTCGAAATACAAATTCAATAACTTATTTCTTTGACTTTCCGATAACTTAAAAATCCGGTCGCATACCGCTGACTATTCCAATAGGGACCGCTACGATTGCTCTACTAGTTATGGCGATAAGCAAGAAAATTATCTGTTCTATGGGGATTTTTAGTGGATAACTGCGTGTAGTCCACATAATATAGGAATTTCTTCATCTCACTAGGTATGAAGTGGGCATATACAAATAACTGTTCACGTTGTAGTACAAAATTATAAGTATTCTGAAAGTAAAGAACTCGGCTCTATCGGCTTAAGAACAATATAAAGATCGACATTTTAAACAACTTATACAACATCTGATGGCAAATTTTGTGAACAACAAAGCTGCCAGAACAAGACATTCTAAATATTATATTTTGTAGATATCTGAAATGTTATAGCGTATTGATAATAACGTAGTATATTTTGAAAAGCAATAAATATTTTTTTAAAGACAGATTCTTAATTATTATGACAAAAAAATGACGACCGTCATAATTTTTTTCGTAAAAATTAAAAAAAAAGCATAAAAGCCAATATTAGTTTTCAAATAATCTAACATTGTTTCTTCCGAACGTATTCTTCTACCATCGAAAACAGACATTTTTCTCGTACCCCATTATTCGCAAGGAAAACCCGTCAACGCCGCCAATGATATTTATTATCGATCGATTTGGCAACGCGGCAATCTCTACGCTGCTACTGTTTCTGTTTAACCAGAATTTCCTTATTTAGGAATTCGGAACGTAGTAACGATTTCATTTCGGTGCCTGTGCCCTTGATTGATTGATTAATTTTTAACCCAATTACGAACCTGTTTCGACGAGCGGGGTTGTCGCGGACTGCACGATCGTCGGCTTTAGTTGGGGCGTGGTTATTCGTCATCTTTAAGCGACAAATGTAGCCTCAATGTTTGGCGTTTCGGTTTTTCTTCGTCGATATACGACGGGGATTAGTTTATATTGAAATTTATGGTTAAACGAGTACTAAAACTATGTCATTTGCTTTAGAATGTTGTTTGTGTGTTGGCATTTTCAATAATATGTCTCTTTTATCACAAAAATATAACGAAATAAAAAGAAATATGTTATTTCAATAAATTTTAGGTCAATATTTTAATAATTAAATAGTAATTTTAGTGATAATTTTTTTATATTTACAAAAAAGATGGAACGTTGATTATACATATATATATTGATTGTTGATGGAATAATTAATATTGAAAAAGCTAAATGTAAATATTATAGCCAGAAGACCATAACATACTAAGTTATTGAATAATTAATATATAAAATATATCAGAAAGACCAAAGGTTACGACATATTAATGACGGTGGTGTTTCATAGAGATGAAAAATAGTTATTGATGATTAAAATTAGGTATATCCAAGAAACAGTTATACTTTTGTTTTTAAAAAGAAATGGAGGACAGTGAACTGAAGATATTTATTAAATATTTATAACTTTTTATTGCAGGAGCAAATTGGCAATACTAAGATAAAAATATGTTTGTATAGTTATACTTCTGGAATAATTTTCCGATAAAAATATATCTGTTTTTCCTCAGAAACGGTCCCCTGTAATATAATTCAATGAACAAAGAATTGGAACCAATTTAAATGAATTGACATCGATTGACTTATCTTTTTTACCGATAATCGAAGTATTTGTAGATGGGACATTATTAGGTACCTACATAGATGGTAATAATTTTTTTAACTTTAAAAAGGATATTTATTGACCAAAATTAGTACAATGTATGTTTTCATTAAACGTTTTCTATAATTTTGTCAGTGCGAACAGATTGACAGGCGAGCTTGGCACCGTATGAGTCAGTGTAGTAGTAATTCCAGCGGCAACAGTGTATCCTTCACTACTACTGCAACGTGTGGGCGAGCATACACAAGTTTATAACTACTACTCGATATTGCTGGTCATTTTTGCACAATATACTCAAGTGACGTCAGTAAATATCTTCAATAATAGTTCAATTCGGTTTTAGCAGCTGGTAATGCCTCGTAAACCTTGTTGATCCCACCATACACGGACCATTTACAATTACTGAATATTCTACTTCGGTATCAATGTGGATGCCACAGAAAAGCTTCACTACGTCATCTACAAAACGCTATAGAAAACTCTAATTTTTGTCTAGAAAGCAATGAAACCGCGCCTTTTTTATTTTGGATCTTTTCCTTCACACATAAATGCCTGGAAACAGTTAATTCGTCAACTAAAGTTGTCTGGAAGTTCATTCTCCATTACGAATTGAAATTCATTATGGTCAAACTAACGCCGACCTAAATGCCAAAAGATATTGTTCGGCTGCTTTCCTAGACATATCTCAGGCTTTTGACAAAGTATGGCATACGGGCTTGCAGGTTAAACTAAAGAAACTTCTCCCTCATCCGGACTATCAGCTACTAAAATCGTATCTCACTGACAGACATTTTATTGTAAATCAAGGCGATGAACATACCGAATAAATCCCAATATTCAGGAGTTCCGCAAGGTAGTGTACTGGGTCCAGTACTGTATCTTCTGTATACGGCTGATCTGCCTACCACAAAAATAACTACTATGGCAACATATGCAGGCGATACAGCAATCTTAGCATCCCATGAAGATCCAGTCACAGCATCAATAAACCTACAAACCCACCTGGACCAAATACAATTATGGTTGAAGACATGGCGCATTAAAGCCAATGAATCAAAATCCACGCATATAACGTTTACCCTGCGTAGAAGAACATGTCCACCAGTAAATATCAATCATCGTCAAATCCCCCAAGCAGAGCATGTTAAATATCTTGGTATGCATTTAGATCGACGCCTAACCTGGAAGAAGCACATACTCTCTAAACGGAAACAACTAGAACTAAAATTATATCAAATGTATTGGCTCATTGGGCGCAAATCCAAGTTATCATTAGATAACAAGGTATTGCTGTATGAGTCTATACTCAAGCCCATTTGAACATATGGAATTCAACTATGGGGTACCGCTAGCAAATCTAATATATCCATCATTCAACGGTTCCAAAATAAGGTGTTGCGTGCCATTGTTGATGCTCCGTACTATATTTCAAATAAAGTGATACAACGCGATATTCCTCTAGAACCTATAACGAGTGTAATCCAACGTGTTTGTGTGAAGTACTTCGAAAGAGTGTCAGTGCATCCCAATGTACTCGCTAATCAGCTAAATATGCGACGTGATAGTGAAGTGCGTAGACTAAAACGTTTAACACCACCTGATCTGATTACTGGACATATGTAGAGTTTAGAATAAGCATTAGAATAAGACTAATTAATTAAGATAATATTTTATACAGAAGATTGCTTAATGAAGTGATTTTCTACATGCCATGTATATATAATATAGACATAAGAAATACTTATTGCCAATAGGGCAGATTGTGGACTCACGAAGAGTAATAAAAAAAAATTATGGTCAAACTGTTTTGGTTCTTAAGACCGTTCTTTGCTAAAATTCAGAAATCCAATCCTGAAAAACAGATATATTTTTATCGGAAAATTATTCCAGAAGTATAACATATATTTACATAACACACATATCTTAGTATTGTAAATTTGCTCCTGTAATAAAAAGTTATAATAAATAAATATTTAATAAATATCTTCAGTTCACTGTCCTCCAATTCTTTTTAAAAACAAAAGTATAACTGTTTCTTGGATACACCTAATTTTAACCATCAATAACTATTTTTCATATCTATGAAATACCACCATCATTAATATGTTGTAACCTTTGGTCTCCCTGATATATTTTAGCATGTTATAGTCTTCTGGTTAGCTTTTTCAATATTAATTATTCAATAACTTAATATTTTAGTAGCAACTTAAAACATGTTGCTCATTATCACTGTTTCTCTGATCAATGCTATAATATTTACATTTAAAATAACGATGTTTGACTTTAACAATATCCACAAGTTTGATAAATAAGCTCATATTTTATTTGAACCATCAACAATCAGTATATATATAATCAACGTGGTATTTTTTTTTGTAAATATAAAAAAATTATCACTAAAATTATTATTTAATTATTAAAATATTGACCTAAAATTTATTGAAATAACATATTTCTTTTTATTTCGTTATATTTTTAGTGATAAAAGAGACATATTATTGAAAATGCCAACACACAAACAACATTCTAAAGCAAATACTGATAATTGGGTTTTGGAGGTGGATCTATTGAAACTAAACAACTAGAGTAATGAATGACGAAAATGTAACGTTCTATGATTAGTGTTTGATACATTGAATAAATTAACAATACCAAATAGAAGCAGTTATTTTTGTAGATAAATGTCAAATATATTTAATTTAATAATTAGGTTAGGTTATTTAGTATTTATACTTGGCATTTTTGGTAATTGATATCGTGGCTCAAAATACATGCAAGATATTAGTCACATAGTAGGCTAAAGCGAATGTATCAGTCAAAGTTTGATTGGAAAACTGAGAGAAAAACGATCTTGGATATCCATTGTGTTCATGCGACATTGTTCCTTTCATTTATTATTTGTTTCGTTTGACATTGCCATCTGATTAATTAATATGAAACTATTCTTTTTCGGCGTTTAATATGCGTAAATTGGAAGAAAATGATGGCCACCATTGGCAAACAGCTTAAGTAACAATATTGCCATACTTCATAGTAAAGCCTTGGATTTTTAAATAAAAATCGCATATGACGGCAACATATCATATTTTCAATAGCTTTATAACAGCTGTTCGCGAAATTTAATATTATAAAAAACTGATATTGAATAGAAATCGAAGTTACTGATATTACAGTTCGAATTTGTTCCTAGTAGACCTTTTCTTAAAACTAAAACTTCAACATCAACAACCAACGCAAAATATTTCATTAAATACATGCTTAGGTTACATGAGTTCAGAGACAGTATAATTTATAGCCATGTGAGATTCTAACAGTTAAAAACGTACACATTTCATGTTTTTTAGTTAGTTGATAATAATGATTATTTATTGGATGAGCACGATCGATATATGGTATCAAGATTATTCAATATCCCTCACCATTCTTTAGTGTGCAAAGCACTGGCTATTATACAACCCAGAGCCTATTGAAAAATTGAAAGAGACATTTGAAATAAAATGTGAAACATTTGTTTAGATTGGTGCAAATATGAGTTTGAAAAACATACCAAAATAGTGTAACCAACGCACCTTAAACAAAGTTCTACCATTAATTACCAATATTATCAATAGAAATCAAATGGATACACGACGTGATCCAAACTTTCGCCTCAAAAGATGAAATAAAGTTGCTAAATCACACAATTTGACAATCGCTCAAAAAAAGGCTCGTGTCAATTGGTGCAAAGAAATGCTTAAGAAATTCAATCGCGGTGCTTCGAAAGACGCTTATAACATCATGACAGGTGACGAATCATGGATATATTCGTATGAGCCCACAAAGCAGTAGTCGGCTGTATGGGTGTCCCAAGATGAACCAAATCCAACAAATTTGTTCGCGCACGAAGCACTTCGAAGAAAATGGTGGCCTGTTTCTTCGGAAAAAACGGTCATATTGCACAGTGCCTCTAGAGGAGCGTAGAACAGTAAATTCTGATTGGTACACAACCATTTGAATCCTAGTCTTCGGTAAAATAAGGAAAACAAATAAGGGACGCCGGATTGTTCTTCATCATGACAATGCGAGCTCTTAAACAATAGATTATTTGATCACTCAAAACATCGAATTGATGGGTCATCCACCGTACAGCCCTGATTTGGCAGCCAATGACTTCTTTTTGTTCCCATCCGCGAAGAATAAGCTGCGTGGATTTTCATCGCCTGAAGAAGCTATTGAAGCGTTCAAAAATCATGTTTTGAAGATACCTCATTCGGAATGGAATAAATGCTTTGAAAATTGGTTTAAGCGTATGCAAAAGTGTATCGATCATCGTGGCGAGTGCTTTGAAAAACAATAAAAATATATTTGCAGCTTAACTATTTGCTTTTTTCCTATTATCGAAATATAAATAGTAGTTAAATTAATTTGCAAACTAAGATTATCTAAGTACTAAGCATATCCAGCGTAAGATGTAATTAATTAAAAAAAAGTGTCATAAAATGTGAAACAATTGTTTTGATTGAACAAATGTTGAATAATAGATATTTTTTAGTTAAAAACGAACAATTTAGAAATCATTTAAATTTATGGATGAGGATAATTATTGGCTAAATAATCAGAATTGATATTCGGAATCGATACCGTTCAAAGCCCTGCGCCATTCTTCAGCGTGCAAACCATCAGCATATCAAAGATTCAACTACAAAAAAAAAACTCAGCGTTTCTATCGGCACCATCTCTTCGCCGTTCTCCCAGAAACTGTCTAAGCAGATATGCAAATGGCCGCAATACGGGGACATGCGAGCATGCATCAGATAAAATTGAAAATCCAACTTTCGACGTTTTTACTTTGTCCGTTTCTCTTTTTCTCATTCTTTTGTCGTCCTTTTTTCTTGTGCTGGATGAAGGCATTAAACCGACTTAACATCGAGTTTCGTATGCGGATTTTGTGATGCGTGAGTGAATGCGTCCGTCTTGAAATCGCTCCGGATCTTGATAAAGGGGCCGTTAATTTGGCTTTTGTGCTCGTTGCGTCCTTGTGACAGAGGCAATATCACATTAAAGTAACTGATTTTGTGTGGTCGTATATTTTTCGCTGCTTTTTTTAATAACGGGATTTTCTGTAGTTCATCAACATTTTATCAGTTTGATATATTCTAGTTTTTTAGAATATATTGTTTACAAAATTGGAACAGTGTTTTTTTCAGGCTGTTCAAGCAGTTATTAGTTTGCATTGTTACTAGTCGTTGCCGACTAACCTATCGTTTATCTAAAATACCTTATATCTAGATATATTTCTAGAAGGACCCATCGGCCCTATCTTAGTCTTTGGTATAATAATATTTATGTATAACACTGCTGTTTTTCTATTAAATACATCTCACCTTACTACACTGCACAAAATCAAATGGTTCATTGTTTCATGTCTTCTTCTAATTCACTTTATTTCCTGTCTGTTTGTGAAGGTCTCGGTGTAAGTAATCAGTCGTGTATTATCTGGATGCACCTACAATACTTCTCAGGACTTTTATCTGAAATTTTTTTATTGTATTCATATTAATTTTAGCGAAATATACGCATAATTGAATTCCGTATGCTTCAACACTTGCTTGTATAATAACAAGATGTTATGTATTGATAATAGTGATTTTCATTCAATTACCAATATATTTTTATATATTAGAACTCCAGTTTTCTCCTACTCATTTTTATATGTTTCTTCCAGCGAAGTTTTGCATCAAAATTCATTCCGAGATATTTAGCGTTGTTGTTATATGGAATGCTAGTATTGTATATTGTTATTGCCTGATTGTACGTGAACTGATCATGCACAGATTTACTTTCGTTAATTTAGATTTTCCAAGCTTGTGTCCAATTATTTATATTGTGACTTGTCTGTTTTAATTTTCTTGTCGTTTCTTCGTTATAGTTTCCGAGAACAAGAATCGCAGTGTCATCAGCAAATGTAGCCATGATAATTTTCATTTTTAGTATATTACAAGAATTGGCCCCAATATACTTCCTGATGGTACACCTGCTTTAGCTTCTTTTATTGTAGAGTAGGCTTCCTCTTGTTTGACTTTTAACATTTTGGCTGTAGTGTAAGATTCAATAGCTTAGTTTGTTGTTTCGGTAACATTTTCTGTAGCCTATGAACAAGGTCATCATGCCATACGTTATTGATGGCTTGTGCTACATCTAAGAATACAGCTGCTGTGTAGGCATTAGTGTTTTCTATCTACAGTTTAAAATACATAAAAGAAAAAATATGACAAAAAGTATCCAAAAGGTTCTAGGCTGATCTAGTGGGGGGTTTAAAAAAAATGGTGCTCCCTCGTTGACAGGATTGCTACCTTCCCAGTAGTCTTCCCAACTTCTTAATCTGGAAAAGTGTTGAAAATTTTTCCCAATTTTAATAATAGAAATAGTACAAATTTGGTTTTATATTTACTTTGTAAGATAAAGGAGTAAATAGGGAAGGATCGCGCGAAGTTTCAAGTACATCGGTTCAGTTGATCTTGACATATCATGTCAATCGTTTCCAAAAAACTAGTTTCGTGTAAAACGTGTTTAAGGTGTTAAGGTTTAAGTACATGTTCCTGTAAAATGATCTTAAGTGTATATACCTAAAGAGTTAAGCTATAAAAGTATGAAAAAAACAATCGATTTTTTCAAGTTTTTAAACTCGACACCTTAAATAGTGTGAGATATATGCTGACTAAAATGTTTAGTTCCATAAAGTTGGTTATATAATAACGAAAGCTGTATGGCAATTACTAATAGCAGGACAAGCAAACATTTTAAAAATGGTTAAAATATTTTTCAAACGTTTGTTCACTTCTTACTTGGGGCTATTATCATGATCTTGAGTCATATAATAGATTAAGAGGATGTCTGAACTGAATATTTCTGTTCTTACGCGAAATTCATGATAAGTCCAGAAATCCAAGTAGAAATCAGTTAACCACTATATCAGTTTTTAACAAGCAAACATAAGTTTGTACATAAATTAAGTTCAAGCTGGAACACATAATACAATTAGATTATTATTGCAACCCTTAGAAATAATTGGATGTAAAATGAGTGAGTGGAAATTTAGTTTGTACAAGAAAAAGAAAACGTGTGATAAACACAATGGTTGTGTTCCATATATTTTTAAATATTGCAAGACACTAAATTAACATATGAATTATTTTAATATCCACTACATTTTCTATCTCGAAGTATCACTTTGCAGATATATAATGAAAGGTAAGTCAGGTTTTGATCTACTTTTTATTAAGAAATTAATTAAGTTAAAGATAAATCACTTAAAGTAACAAACCAACTTCTGTGTATAACATAACACTTTAATACCCATAACATGTTAGATAAAAATATATTAGTAGGTCAGACTCAATAGTAACATCCAACGCTGACACAATAAATTTCTTCGATGTAACCAACGAAGAGATGCACGATGACCTTGAAATCGAATGCGTGAGGGAAATTATCACAGATATCGTCGAAAAATACGAAGAAACCAAACCCATGAACATGGATAGTGCATAAGTTTATATATATAGTCTAGTCAAAGTTTTTTGTACATATATCATCAAGATATTTAATCAGGCAATCAGGCAATATTTTCTTTCTCATTTTGTTTTAGCTAAAAAGAGACATAATGCTGTCTGATAAGTTCGAACGTGAAATCGAACTAGCCTGTCAAAGTCGTCCTGTTGTCAGACGTAAGTAAAATTATTCAAAATTTTACTTATAATTACTACAGGTTATAAATCAGCAGGTCACAAACTGATATTATACAGATTGTTATTTCGAAAAGGAACGAGTTAATGGAGGCCCCCCTTTGCCCGTAAATTCTGTTAGAGAAGTAAATATTGATGGTATTAAATAATATAAGTCCCTACAATTTTATTGAAAATGTTTTTTAGAGTGTTGCTGCTGTGCTGCATGTTAGTGTGGGTACTGTTACTAACATCGCTTATAAATTGAAGAAGAATATGTTAGGTTCAACCAAGAAAACCCGTCTACATACGAAGTGGGTGACGAATCTTGATCATCTTGTTATTGGCTCTATTCGAGATCAAATATACGAAATGACTAAGAACAGTGAGTAAATAAACTATTTTATCTATATAAACATAATTTAATAAAATTATTTCAGAGAAAATTGTTAGTCTGGAAAGTATACATAAAAGAGTTAAGGACATGCAGCTTTTTGAGGGATGTGAGACATCCCTTCAAACACTCTTACGGGGCGTAGGATTTAAATAGTGTAAAAGTAAACTTTGAAGATGTATAATGGAACTTTCAGACATTGCCTTAAAAATAATTCAAAGAGTTACAGTTAATTCAAGGGAGATAATTGATTTGACTTTTTGTATCATGATGAAACTTGAATGAAACGATGAATAGTTCAAGATGGTTTACGGGGGCACTCTTGGCAAGAAAGTAATAAAAGAATGAAAAAGACAACAAATATTGATGGAAAAAGGTAAAAGTTACAATAATACAACAGTTTGATTAGGTTTTGTTGGACATAATTTTTATTAATAATTAATAGTAGATATATTGTAATTCATGCAGGAAATAAGAATGGTTTTATTCCTGGTGTAGAATTAGTGTTTTCCAAGTGTTAAGTCCAAGGTCGGCTAACATAGAGAAATGAACCTTAACATGTATTTGTTATGGTTTGAAAATCAATTGTAATAACAGTATCAACAAAGGCTGTAATAAAGGAATGAAAGAATAGAAATAAGCCCGAAAAAAGATATACAGTAGATCAAATGGCTGAACTATATGGTCGCATAGTATTACGACTTCCTCCTTATCACTATATATTCAATACAATCAAGTAGATATGGGGGGTAGGAAAGAATTATTATAATAGATATCTCGGTAGAGAAGGATATTCCATCAGGAACTGTTTGGATATGTGGAAAGAAGCATTGTCGACCATAACACCTTCGGTTCGGATGAACTCGATAAGACATACAGAGGAAGAAATTCTTAAATGTTGGAAAAGTGAACATGTTTTGGACAAACTGGAAATTAACAGTTTAATGATCGACTTGGACGGTGATCTGAAATGTGACCGTGACTAAAGGAAATTTTCAGGATATGGGATAATGCTGTGTAATGTTGGAAATTCCTGAGACGGAGTGATGAGAGTGAAAACAACCAAAAGGTATGCACATAATTAACAGAATATAACTGTAGAAAACGGTATTGTAGGGTGTGAATAATAGTAGTATATAGTAGATAGTTATAAATTGGTCCATTTTATAACATCCCATAGAACTTAAAGATATTAAAAGATGTTTTCCTTGTTTAGTAATAATACTAATATTAGTTTATTTGAACGCGCATTTTTCATGCATTTTTTTAAGTATAAATAACAATATAATTGGTTTGATTGTTGGCGAGAAAGCAAACTAAATAATTAGTTTCCTACTCATTCTCTCTCCAAACTTTTCACCATGGATATCTTCCGAATTGTCGATTGTACCATCACTGCACATTTATTTTAAGAATTATAGTCCATCATCAATTATCCTTACCATAATTACATATGGAGGATGGCTCCATATCTACAAATGACGCCGGCTGTGGTTTTTAGAGTAACAGTAGTACTTATTCTAAACTACCTGAATATACTTCGGTTTGGTTCTTTCTGGCTTAGAGTTAAATTCCACAAGTTCTGTCTTTAAAACGTCTATTGAATTATGCTTTAATTCT
The DNA here is from genome assembly GCF_030347505.1 of Rhynchophorus ferrugineus. Taxonomy (NCBI): domain Eukaryota; kingdom Metazoa; phylum Arthropoda; class Insecta; order Coleoptera; family Curculionidae; genus Rhynchophorus; species Rhynchophorus ferrugineus. Next base: position 18,962,007 of record NW_027472585.1, on the reverse strand, counting down.
GTTTCTTAAGTTATACGTTATCTTCAACACATAATTGATTCCTATCAAAAACATTTGTTAATTTTAACAGATTCATTCAATGCAATATACTCTCAGGGCCTTCTCCCATTCTTTCATCATCCATCCTCTCTCATTCTTGAGCTTGAGCGTTTCTTTAGCCTAGATTCCTTTATATCTGGGATTGTTTGTCAGCGGCTATGCTATTATTATTATTATCTGAAAGTACATGAAAAACGCCTGTCAATGCAGCTGCTCAAATGTCAGAGACAACAATCTTTTCTAGATTATGCCAGATTGTTTTACCAACCTACCTGCAACAACACATAGGACTAAACCATTTTCGGTTCTCTCACTCGCCAATTATTGTATACCATCTCCTCAGTGAAAGTCCTCGTTAAATTTCTATTAAATATAGCTACCGGTTTGTGAGACTATTACTGGAGACAATGCCGGCAGACTGGTGGGTTTCCCCGGGGAAATTAATAATCTCCATATTATCTAATATTGTTAGAGATTGTTTGTTGGATCTACTATGCCTGGTATAAATTTTAGCTTGGTGTTCGTTGTATGGATGCCTGTATCGAGCCCTATATGATTACTCTTGATAAACCTTCTGACGGGTATTGGAATCATGTTAAGCAGCAGGTGGAGTATGTAGTGGTAAAAGTGAGGATCTAAAATATTTTTAAAAAACAATAGTTGAAGTGACCAAAATTAAATATAAAAAAATTATCAAGACAGTTGGGGAAACGAAATGATTGATAAAAGGGCATGCGAAGTTAGTGCGTTTTTCCTACAATATGTATGTAATACGGCACCGACTATCTGAGTGAATGAACGAGTGAGATAGATGGGTTTGTCTATTTTCTTCTAATAGATCCTCAGGGTCGCTTTGTAAATAGTTTTATAAATTAAATTAATAGTGTTTATTTTCTAAACCACATTTGATAACTAGCGCAGTCGGTAGGATTCCGAAGAGATAATAAGGCTGTTATCTCTCGCATTAATCGTCAAGAAAAGAAGACAGGTCGACGTTAGATTGGCAATCTTTCCGTAGTTACTTGAAGAGTTTCTTGGTGTAGTTAAGTGGGGTTCCGGCAAAAGTATCGCTGCTGAAGAAGAAGTCACAAAGGGTGGATTGAAGGTGCTTAACTGGGTGGTCTGTTTTCTAAGACCTTCAGTGTCGCTTGGTATAGCCGTTTAAAAAGTCACCACTTCTTGGCGTAAAATAAAACAATTTTGTTTTCTAAACCCTTTCGCATTTTTAACCGATTTCGAAAAAGGAGGAGGTTCTACGTTAGGCTGTATATATATATATATATATGTATGTATAACATATATATATATATATATATATATATATATATACATATATATATATATATATATATATATACATATATATATATATATATATATATATATATATATATATATATATATATATATATATATATATATATATATATATATGCCGATTTTCAAAATTCGAAAGAGTGCAATTCTGTTATTACGATTATTATATACATATTTTATATTAAAATGTTTTTTTTGTGTTAAAAATCTAAGTTTAATTATTTTTTAATTTTTAATGAGCTCTTTATTTATTTTTTGAAGTAGGTTCAAATTTTTTGTTAAAAATATTTTTATAACTTATATTTATGACAGATTTAAAAAGACATGACAGATTTGACAGATTTAGTCCCGAAAATGTCGAAACTGGAATATGACAGTAATCCCGGGGTAGAATCCTCTAATTCTGGTGGTTGTCAATCAAGGCAGTTTTGGGGAGAATTCCAGAATGTATTTTAAATCATACAATTGTTTTCTTTATAGAAACGACAAAATTTATTAAACAACTTAAGTAAATTAACGATTTATATTCCAAAACTTAATTGGCAGCGGGACAATCAAAAAAAGAATCGTACTGGTACCAGGCCTTTCCATGTTTTTAACCCAGATTGCCGATAAAAATGCTGATTTATTGGTACGACATATACACGCATTCACACACACACACACATACACATGCACATACAGACATACGGCATCGAGTTGTTGCCATTTAAAATATGAACCGATACGCAGAACCTGAACGTAGTGAAATACTCACCCACCATCGCACAAATGTAATCGCATGGGTCAATGACAGTACAGCGTATCGAATCGCTTGACGCTCAAATGGTTTCATTCGTCATTATTATCGATCAACTATTGCGGTGTCAATGTTAATGTTTATAAGCCCATTCTAATGCCTTGCAAAAATTATGATTAAGTGTCTTCAAAATAATGAAGGATTCATTTAAAAATAATCGATACACTGTTACTTTAATTGAATTGATGTTACTACGAGACTATTAGTTGTTATTTTATTCGGGATAGTTTCAGGCAGATACTTTTACCTAAAAAGTCTTGGATAAATTGAAATTATTTCCTCTTTTTTCAATATAAATAGAAATATATTGCATTGATTTTGTAAATTAAATAAGAAAGAAAGTTTTAGAATCTAATTCTCTCTATTAATTTTAAGGAATATTTTTTAATTTGAACCATTATTATGAAAAATTGGTATAATGTATTATCGTGCATAGATAGCGGCTACTTTTTCCCAACTTTTGGCTTATTTACGAATTTTATGGTGAAGGAACGATGTATTTTTTGAAGCTAACCACAAATTGACTCATTTTTGGCATCTTCAAAAGCGCTTCCTAGACAGATCACGCGCAAGGTCTAAATAATACTGGGATAGCGCATACTATTTTAATTATTTCAAGCACTGGTTTCGCAACATGTCGAGCGTTGTTATGCTGAAGAATAATGTCTGACTTAAACGCATCAATTGTAATTGATAGCCATCTCCATTGGAAGTTTCAGCCAAACCAAGTTGATCCTACCAAATTCAGATCATTAGCTTGGAACCATGAATGGTTGATGTTGATGCACGACCAGGTGGTACCCACCAGTTTTCTCGTTTTTTTATTAAATGTTTTCTCGTAATGGGTTTTTTCACTTTCCACCATCGGTAAAAATAGGATGAATCAGCATTTCACACATGACTGAACGCCTTTCAATCTGTCTTGGATTTAATTCATATGGCACATAAACTACAAGCTTTTGGATCATTGTTATGTTCTTCAAGCGATTATTATGTATCCGATTAAGTTTAATACACAGTCACACCATCTGTTGTACACTGGAGTTTGCACATTACTTTCACAAGAAATATATATATCAGATTCCAAACATCTTAGAAAAACACGTATTCGTTTGCGTTGTTCTACAGTCATTATTGTAATATTCAGCAAATCTATAAAAGTAGTTAGAAAGCTTCACTCTTCTTTGGTCCATACTATTTTTTTGGAAAGTAATATATCAAGATGTTCTACCATTAGCCCACAGAAATTGTATTATATAAAATTTTTAAAGCTACATATTTCTCACTCATTTTAGGCTTATGTCTTTTATCTCAAGTAGGGTGCTATTGAAATTCCACAAGAAAATTCTCAATCCGAAAATACCAATATTCGAATGGAATAAAATTACAATTAATCTACAAGAAATCATATATATATAAACATTAGTTGTTAATTACCCATATTACCCAACAATCTCCCAATTGGACAATAATAATGCCTCCATATGTCCATTAATTACATAGGAAAATATTACACTTTCATCTACTGATTCACTGTTATCAATCACATTTAGCAAATTTGTAAGTACATTGAATTATTGCGAAGTATATGACACTAAAATTTTGAATTATACTCTTTATCGGTTTCATAGGAATATGATGCTGTACCACTAAATTGAAAACATAATACAGAGCGAGAATTGACAATAGCTCGCAACACTTTGCTCTGAAGCCGTTCAATGATACGTATATTTGCTAGAGGTACCCTGTAGTTTGATTCTGTTGTGTTTGGAGTTTTCGTGATCTTGTCATTGGGATGCTAAGATTGGCGTGTTGGTTGCATATCTAGTATCAGTGGTAATTTATGTCGACAGTAAATAGCAGCATATATGATATGTAATACTGGGCCCAAAACATTAATTTGTAGAACCGATGAAAATATTGGTTGTAGTTCAGTAATTTCATCATTTTGTTTTATCATGCTTTATATGAAAATATGGGTGAGGAAAACACTTTCACAGTTTGTTTTGCATCCTTGCGTGCATCCTTACGTCCATCACATGGCTCAGCTATTTTCTATAATCATAACTTTGGATTAAAGATAAATGTCATTGACTTCAGTGCCCTTGCTGATAGCTGTTTTAGAATTTTTTATGAATTAGATATATCACACAACACGTTTTTAGTATGTCCCCTATAGTATATATTTTTTGGTATATTAGATAAAAAATGGTTCGAAATCTTAAGATCCATGGGGCAGACTGTTAAACTACTAAGGGTTATAAAATAATAATATATAATTATCTTGACAAAATAGCAGTAATAAGTGATTGCTGCAATAACAGAAATATTCAATCTTTTTGAGCAATGAATTAGTGTTATTTAATTAAGTTACGTAATTGAAATATATGGATTATGGTAAAATATGCCGCAATCAATTATTGTGACTGTATCAATTAAAATGTATACGTCAATTCCTATTTTTGTTCTTTTTTTTTGGTCGTTGTATTATTTATTAATAAATGAATTATAATCTGCTTACTTAAAATAATTTTTTGTCATAATTAAAATATCCAAAGTAGTAATTAACTTACGTTATTAAGATGTATAATGCAGTAAATTGCCTATTGCTGTTTGTAAAGTCGTTTTAATACCACACAGTATTTTCCTTCCCATTATATTCCAGTCAAAAAGAGATACAATGTTATCTGATAAGTTCGAACATGTAACCGAATTATTATGAAAAAGTTGTTGGGTTGTCAAATGTCTGCAAAATTCTTCAAAATATTTGTATAAGAGATTATAAACCGGCAAAAGTTGTTTTCTTCGCTTGTTTTCATAAATTTCAAATTGCGACCAGAAACGTTGTAATGGGTGGCGTTTTTATCAGTAAAATGTGTTAGAGGGGTAAGTATTGGTATTATTAAATATTAAGCAGCTGGGACTTTTATTGGAAATATTTTTATTGTGTTGCTGCACTTTTATTGTATTGTGATGTACTGAATATTAGTTTGTCTACTTTAACTAAAATCTCCGAAATTAAAGAAAAGCAATATAATTTTTGATTCACCGAATAGAGAGTATATACATTCTTGATGTTAGTTCTTAGTTTCTGTGAGTTAAAATATAAAAATATAAAAATAATTTAATACAATTATATCAGAGATAAATTTTGGTATGGAAACTACCAATAGAAGACTTAGGGGCATGCAGTTCTTTGAGCGACATAACTCACATAACGACATTTGTGTACAGACATATGTATTTCAAAATAGAACATTAGGCCACCCGTGGCAAGACACTAACAAAAAGATTGTAGGGAAAACAAAATTTGATGGAAAAAGGAAGTTAGAATGAAAATTGATAAGGTTTTGTAAATCATAATATTTCTTAACAATTTATTATAGATATATTGTTCTTCACACTAGGACCAAGAAGATCCTAGCAACGGTTGGTAAAGGCTGTAATAAAAGATGACAAGGCTTGTAAATATAAATAAAATTTTCAAGATACCATGTTAATAAATGAAGTATTTAACTTTTTCGCTTGGTAAATATAAATGAAATTTTTAATTGTGTTTACTTTTTTAGAAATAGGCCTGGAAAAAGATACACATATGGCCACAAAGTGTAAGGTCCTCGTTCCTACAACAAATAGAATTGTTATGGGATGTGGCAAAGAATTATTACAGTATATATGTAGGCTGAGAAAGGTATATACGCAAGAACTGTTTGAAAAGCAAACTCTCTACACCTTTCGCTTTAGATGAACTCCATCAGATACAGACTCTGTGATAGAATTGTGAACTGGTGTTAGATTGTAAATTAGCAGCTTAGTTATTGACTTGAATAGTAGTTCAGAACGTGACAGTGAGTGAATGAAATATTCTGGATATTGGATTATGATTCAATATTCACAATACCAAGAGAGGGTGAAAAGAGTTGAAACAACTAAAGTTAGTATATAATTATAATATAAGATAACTGTAGAAAATGGTGTTGTAGAGTGCTAAAGAATTATGTGCATAGATATGAATGAAATTGTTCAGAATATATAATGAGCATATTGTTAAAATGTACGAGAAGGGAATTAATACTAACTGTATTGCAGATATGACAACTGCATTAGATAAAGAAAGACGTACACGAGTAAGAACAAACGAAGCTAAGGAGAAATACAGTGATATCGGGATGATTTGTCAAAAAAAAAAACACAGCAACGAAGAAAACAAGAACTGAACATAAAAAGCTAAATATATTCCCTAATGAAAATAAAATACATTACTTCAAGGTACAATTATTAAGGGGATTAATTAGGATTGGATTTCTCTAAGCGATAGAATGTTGTTATATATCGAAATTAAATTAAACACAGTTTATATTCTATATTACCCAACCGTGTACGAAGGAATGTTTGCGTTAAAGACCATATCTCATCACTCTAAGCCACCTATGGATAATTCCTAGACAGTTTCCTCTGAAAGAATTGTATTAAATTATGTTAATATTGAAACGATACATCGTTTTTATACATTTCATATATTTGACCTATAGATAGAGCAAACATTAAGCATTTTAATTCGTCACTCGCTGTGTATGAGCACCGTTTCTTTTCAGTAAACAGAGAATTATATTTTTAATTTTTTGAGATATTTTAATGATGTGTCCACACTAATATTCAGTGCTACTTGCAACACGCTAAAAAACTTTTAATAAAAGCGGTTAGAACTTCATATTTAACAGCAAAAATGTTTGCCACTCTAACGAATATTACTGGAAAGAGGTGGGTCCATTATCTCATTTCTGTTAGAAGTAACTGATTAGAGGCGCAATCTGTTCTATCTGGCTTCGGCATTTTTAGCCAGAGTAATAATAATCAGCGAATTGAAGTTTATAAAACAACCAAAGCGTTAAAACAAAGTTTGCCGGTTTATAACCTGTAGTTGTTATAACCAATATTTTGAAGAATTTTGCAAATATTTGACAACCGAACGACTTTTTGAATAAACTGAGAAGTAAAATGTTGTCTGATTCTAAAATGAATTTACAAATTGCGGCGAGTAATATATTAAACATCTTGATGACGTATGTTCACTGCTTCTTTGGATAGACTATATGCTTTTTCGTTATATTTTATGGCTTTTAATTTCTTCCTGCAAGAATTTCGTCATTGACAACTTAACGTACGATTCATGAATGGACCTGGTTTCCCGCCACAAATACGCACCAAATCCGGACCAGTTCGTCGACGGCCACAACAACAACCGATGCGGTATTGATTTGTGGGGGATGGTCGATAAGGCCTCCGCCGTCACCGCCGCCACTGCCGCCACCCGGCCCGAGAGAATTACGCTGCCGACGGCAGTGAGTCAAATTCGAGAAGGAGAGCGACGTTGCCGAATATCCGGAGAAGACTTAACCTACATTTTTGCCTCCCCCTTATGCCGCCCGGTTATCGATTCGGAACGACGTGCGTGCCTGTGTGTGTGTGTGTGTGTGTGTGCGAGTCTCTACGACTGTTTTCGTGTCAGTTTTCCGCAAATAATGGGCGTATTTCCCATTTAGCGAGAGTGGAAATGGGAGGAAAATACAGTATTTTTGGGTATAATTGACGATCTTGAGGTTCTAATAACATGTCGGTGATGATTATTTTATTACGTTAGTAATAATGTTCCCTGTTATTCTTTTATCGTATCAAACAACATCCATGCTATGGGGAATAAAGTAAAATGAAAGTTTCTGAGTTCACTGAGTCACTTCTAAAAACAGCTTGGCGTTATAACAATTTTCTGGAACTATTTATAAAGATGGTATACAATTTTTAAAATATTGGTAAAAAAACACTTTTACGTGGAATTCAAGTAAATACCGAAGATGTCGAATAATCATGATTTTTGGTTTTTTTTTAATATTACTCTTAAATGTATTGGTAAAATATTAAAAAAGGTATCTTAAAATCATCTTACATTTCAACCAGAATGTTTAGAGCAAAACGAAAGGAAGCCTACCCTACCAGAATAGAAGCTATAGCAAATGAACCACAAGAAAGTGTATTGGGAGCAATTATTCCACAAATGGAAAATATCTCGATGGCAACATTTGCTGATTAGACTGCGATTCTTGCTCTCGGTAACAATAACGAAGATACCACACAAAAATTACAACAATCAAGAAATAATATGAATAATTGGACCAAAATCTGGAAAATAAAAATGAATTAAAGAAATTCTGAACAAGTACCAACAACAATAAATGGAAGGAACATGTAAAGAAAAAAAGAAAAGAACTGTAGTTAAAATATGAGAAAATGTATTGGTTAATTGGATGAAGATCACAATTATCAGTACGTAATAAATTGCTATTATATAAACAAATATTGAAATTTATATGGACATATGGAATTAAATTATGTAGAGATTATGTAGATGTAGAAGCTTGCCAGAACAAACTCCTGACAAGTACTGTAGGTGCAACCAGATACTACAGAACTGATTGCCTACACCGAGACTTTCAGATATCAACTCTTACTAAGCAAATCAAGAAAATTGCAAAGATACATGAGGACTGGCTCCCTTTTCATATCAATATCAAAGCGATACAACTCTTGGATAACATCAGAAGAGGACGTACACTCGAAAGAGTCAAACCATTTGATCTTATATAGTGTAGTGCAGTAAGCTGTATTTAATAGAAAACCAACAGTGCTAATACATAAACATTATAACTAGATATATATCTAGATCTAAGTGGTTCTGAAGATAAATTGTAGGTGAATCTACAACGAATCATAATTAAAAGGACAGTTCATATCGATTATGCTGAATCTCACTAGCCTTTCGATAGAGATACCATCCGAAATATCATTTAATTTTCAGTATTTATATTATTCGACATGCTTGTGTGTATTTTGATCAGAGATTATTTATATACATAAACTGACTTTTTCCCAATTAGGATTGTTGAATTATTTAGCGAATTCAGACGCTAATAATATGCTGCCGACATTTTTCTAAGAAATCTGCTGCCAAAGCTCATCAACACCTTTAGAAAATTATAGTAATGTGGCTTTATTAGATCGCAGTTGTAGGTTTTGGTTTCAATCATTTGAATGTATAAATTATATTAATGTTAATGGCAAAGAACGAACATGTGATTGAAAAGGTCCAAAATGTGAGAAAATTGCCATCACATGAGTTGACTGAAAATGTTATTATAAATTATTTCAGCGCAAGCGCTAGAAGTCATGCGTTAGTCCAGTATAGTCATCCACATCAGAACTGAAGCTGAATATTTAGGGCCATAAAGTACTCCTGTATAGATGGTGGGATTGACAAGGTGTATTATATTATGAGTTACTGAAACTCAATTAAACGGTTATTCCAGATATCTATTGATGTTAATCAAAGAAATTTAACCATGTATTGTTGCAAGAAAAATTATAAACAAACAGCAACAAATGCAAAGTTATCCTTTTGCAGGACAGCACTAAGTCGCAGGTTGCCAGATTTGGGAAGGATATACTATTACAGCTCGAAAAGGAAACACACAAGGTTTCACTCAGCGAACTCATCAGACATAGCATCTTCTAATTACTAATTGTTCAGACCGATGAAGCATTGTTTGACCGGCATACGATTTCGAAATGCTGAGAAAGTGCGAAAATAATTTATTTGGTCGCTGCCAAAGCTATATTGTCATTGTGAACACGATATTACCATGTCGCCAGAAAGAGAAAAAGTTGTACAAAATTATGAAAAATATTTTAATATATATTCTCCCAATTTTTCCAATAAAAACCTTTTTAAATTGAAGAAATGATCAGAGATTTAAATGGTTCATAGATTATTTTATATTCTATATTCTACATTTATTTTATTAAATAATTAGATTTTTCATTTTAATGCAATTGAAAGTACAGTACTTCTATTTGTGTTATTATTATTGTAGGCATTAGTTTTCATGTTGAAATAAACATAAGTTAATAATGTGTGATGTAATAGTTTCAGTGAATGTTATAAAGCAAATAAAAATATTTAATGTGAAGAAAATGAATAAATGCTTATATGTTCGTTGTATTTTCAGCAAGAATAATTTTAAATATTCTGCAAGATTGTAAAATCCGATAAGGAAAATGATCCCAGTCACGCCAATAACCAGGCTGGTTAAGACCGGATGTATTCTGGGATGATTTCTAAGTTGGTTAAGCTTCTAAGAGTGACCTAGAAGAGTGACCTTCTAAGAGTATAAATATTAAATATATATATATATATATATATATAATTTTTCTTCTAAGCGGTTGAACCAATTTTGGTGTGTTTTAATGTGTATTCGGAAATGGTTTAGGTAGTGCGATAGAGATTCAGATTGATATTTCATCTCACAATAAAATCTTTAATTGGATGTTGTTAATACTTTGTATTGTTTGAAATAAATTATTCAATAAAAAGACAGTATATACAATACATAGAGCCTTTATTGGGACATTTCTAAGTTGTCTAATAATTTCAAATAACAATAAAAATGAACTTCATTATTGAACTGTTAATATAGTAACACAAGAATCAAGATTAGTGAAGAATGAATGAATTTATTATTCAATAAAAAGACAGTATATACAATACATAGAGCCTTTATTGGGACATTTCTAAGTTGTCTAATAATTTCAAATAACAATAAAAATGAACTTCATTATTGAATTGTTAATATAGTAACACAAGAATCAAGATTAGTGAAGAATAGTATAATTTCTTAAAAATTATTAACAATAGTTTTTTATAAAAATGTAAAAATATAATGTTAAAACAACTATAAACTTATAATTTCTTTTTACCAGTAAGGATTTATTTGGGCTGGACCTACAATTTAACGTGTGCTCCGAACCACGGTCCTCGGCATTAAGCCTACCGAGTTATATATCATCCCAGAATACATCCGGTCTTACCCAGCCTATTACTGGCATGACTGGGATCATTTTCCTAGTCGGTTTTTGCACTCTTTTTAAATGTTAAATCACAAATGCTAAACAATTACAAACATGAATTAACGACCATACCCCAGCAGGATTCGAATCGGCGACTATCGCAAGAGTAGGTAGACCGTCCTGTTGCCTTTACCACTGCGCCAACCAAGCCGACTATTTTTTTATTGTTTGAAATAAATTATTCAACAAAAGACAATATATACAATAAATAGAGGTTTTTTAGGATATTTCGGAGCTGTCTAGTAATTTCAAATTAAAATACAAATTATATCCACATTATTTAATTGTTAATATAGTAACACAAGAATCAAGATCAGTGAAGAATAGTATAATTTCTAAAAATTATTAACAAAAATGTTTCAGCGATATAAAAATATAATGTTAAAAGAACTATAAACTTATAATATTTACAGAAAAAATTATACATCAAGTTACGTCAGGAAAAAGAAATCAAAATACACATGAAGAAATACAATCTTCAAAAAAAACTACCAATTTACGACACTCTGATTCCCATACTGAACAAATATAATAAATATGATGAGATATGACGGAGAAAGTTTTTATGAACGACCTGAAAAAGAATATGGTATGTAATTGTCTTATATGTTTAAGCAAACAGCTTCGGTTATTACAAGAGCTCGCCAAGTTCCTTGATGTTTATCGTTAATGAGGTACTTCGGAATTCTCATTAACCTATGGTCGTTGAGTAATATAAATCTCATATATCTTGGTGACGTGGAGGATGCGTATAAAAAAGAAGCTGGTATTAATCTACCTAAATGTTAACAGTTCTATCGATAATTTATGAATCGTAAATTATTAAAGAGTTTTGCACAATTCCTTTAAATCTTGCTCTTACCGCAACCGTCCTGCGGTTTCCTGTTAAGGTCATCGTTTATCTTGGTGTATTGACTTGCAAATTGTTTTTCAGATAAGTAATATTATGTAAAACCGAGTTTAATTTGTTTATATTTTATCGATATTTTTTTTGCTTAAAATACAGACAAAGACATGAAGTATTCAAGGAAATCATAAATCGTTCCGAATGTCTACGATATTTAGAATTCCATCTCGTAGTTCGACATTTTCATTTTTGGGTCATTCAAGTGTTTCTAAAAAAAGGTTTGAGGGATAATGTGAAGGAAATAGGTGGGATTGCCGCTTCTTTTTAATTGTAAATCATACAATTGTCACCGTTGTGAATAATTATTAACGGAAATAATTACCGTCAAAGGAAACATTGTTGATCTTTCTTCGTGCGTTGTATTTGCCATATGTGATCACGCCCTAGGGATGATAGAATTTTATAAGAGTTCATTTCTAAAGACGCGACGACCAGATAGAGTACGTTCTTCTTACTCAGTTTTTTTACGGAGTTTTGTGCCGTCTAAGCTGAATTTCATCAAATGGTGAGTTTGTTCACAGAGTTTCTAGTGTTCTCTTTTTATTTATCATTTATTATTTATTAAATCTCGATTTATTATGTTCTAATTATTATTTTATATTTATTAGCGTTCGTTTCTCATATTCTATTTATTATTGTTAATTTATTATTCTCCATTTTTTATTTTATACTTATTATTCTCTATTCATTATGCTCTTCTTATTAATTTATATATCGATCCATCGTTATATATTTTATTCTACGCTATTTTATTATTTCTTCGACTCGTTGTATATTTTCCTTAATTCTGAATTTATGACAAATCAAAGGTGATAGTTTTATGGTTGCAATTGTAAATATAAATTATAAGAATTTTATAATTCAAAAACTAACGTCAAAGTGCCTAAAGTTAATGATGTATTCTTATGATCTATGGATAACTTGAATCATACATAAACGCCACTGAAAGTGGTTTCTGCTGGCTCTTGGTGGCAGCGTATCTAGCGTGTGACTTTTAGCTTCCTCCCTTGTACGCATTGCAGGTCCATCATAGCTGGAGCTGGAGAAGTGAGCGCATTAGTAACAGTACTGTTCGTTTATTTATTTATTTATTTTGAGAATTTAGCTTAATCCTAGTGAGGCCTACTAACCTTATTGACAGCAGATCTGGCGCGTTACTTCTCTTGATCTCATTACACCCCATTATTATTCAGGCACAGCTTATCATTGCTATCAATTATCGCTATTATCGTTATTATATATATATATATATATATATATATATATATATATATATATATATATATATATATATATGGCGAGTACTACTAACGCAAAAGGAGGATTTTGTGCGTCTGCCTTCCTTGATCTCTTAGTGTTAGGGTATAAGCTGGTCGGTCATGCGTCATTTTTCCTTCATAACGTGTGCACATGTCATACTATTGGCTAAGATTATTGCTAACCATCGTGGTTGCTCCAGCATTTTATTGCCTGCTGTTGTCATCGTCTTTACTTGAGATTATTAATACCGTCCATTACCAGTATTTGTTGATATATTCATTTATCTATACCATTATTATCAATACTATTATAACTGCCAGTACCGTTATATTTTAGCTACCTAGATAGAGTATCTATCTACGTAATTGTCAATTATATTTTAATTTTATCCGTGTCATTCAAAAAGTGTATGTTTTATTATATTTGCAGAACTATCACCCAATTACTTCAAACATCAAGATCTCACACGCTTATTTGCATTAGTTATTTTGCCATTTATTGTATAAGTAGTTATTACATCGTTTATTTTTATCTCTGTTTTTAAGATGTTTGATTATTTTATATGGTTTTATTTAATATAATTTTATTTTACGCCCTGGGTTTAAAAACAACCCTAAAATTATTTCCTGGAACTTCTATTTACTTTAAAGGAGATTAATAATAGTTTCCTATCTATTTTATCATAGCAAAGGCACCGTATTGGAATCGAATTGTTTTCACAGTATATCATATTTTTTTTTTAGAATCAAGCCTCAATTTTTTGTAAAAATAGAACATTTATTTATTAAATAAATATTAAAAAAACTTGAATATTGGTTTCGAATTAATTTTCAAATAATTTGTATTACATTATCTGAATTTAATAATCTAAAACAATATAATTAAAAGCTATAAAGCAATAGGCTAAATGATTATTTTTGAAAAACTTCTTTATGTCTTTAATACATTTATAAAAATATTTTTTTAAAAATACGTTATATTTTTTAAAAACTGTTATATAACGGCTGAAAATACATTTGTATAACTCATTTCTAAATGTATTGCATTATGAATTTTTATATAATTATTAAGCTGAATGTGTTAGTAAAATACATGGGTTTAGAAATCAACCTTTTAACTGCATTAGTTATAGTTTTCTAAAAGTGTCATTAAATAATATAAGTGTAAGACATGCATTTATCTATACATAAGGTAAAAATTATCAAAATACATGCCAGAATTTAATATATTAAAGTTTATGTATTTATGCTATACATTATCTTATCGCACAAAGTAAAACTGTAACAAATTAGGACCCTTAATATTATTTAAAAATTGAACAGCTTTAAGTTGGCGAAAAAATATTGCTGTCTCCTTTTACAATAGCTGCAATTCTCTATATTAACAATTTGTTTTTTTATTTCAGGTTACTAGAAAGGAGGTGACGGTGTGTTGAGTCCACTTTATCAGCCTGTAACATTTTGAGTATTAATTTTGTCACTTTTCTTTTACGTATTTTTGAAACATCTATAAATATCTATCTTAAATTACACTTGAAAAAATATCTAAAATTCACACCTTTAGACTAGAGTGCAACTTTAATGAGTTATAATTATGAATTGGTTGAATATTATGAATAGCAAGCAATTCCAGCGGATTAGAGTTTAAAGCAAAATATTTAATAACAGATCCTTCTAATATGTCTTAGTTAGAATTATTTTAATATTTTTAAATAATTAAATGATTTAAGTATGTTCCTAAGGTATGGATTATTAAATTTTCTTGAAAATCAGTTATAAATTACATTTGAGCAGCAGATAACAACAAATAATTACTGTACATACCATATATTGGTAAGTAATATATTAATAAACCGTTCAATTAATTGAATACTTACTGCATTCCCGATATTACATGAAAACTTAATTGCAAATAGCAAGTTATTTTGCAAGTACATGCTGTAGAATCACTATAAAATTTTATATATGTAAAACAGTGGTTTAAACAATGGTAAGGCTTTAATTGTAAATATTAGACCTATAAATTTATTTTAAAGTATTTACAATATACGGTGTTATTGCAACCAATTTCAAGGTGAAGCTTTAGTGACAAGCTGCAATTTTCAGTAAGTGTCAGCTATACAGTGTTATACTAGTCTATGAGTGCAAATAAAACATTTTTCAGTGCGTTGATAATGCTTGAATTTGTACCTAATGAGTTGCATTTGCGGACAAAATTATTTTTTTCTTTCAATTAGAAAAACCGTCGAATATTGTCTGAAACTTTTGGAAACCGACAAATTTAATCGCCTAAAGAATGATGAATGAAGAATGATCCAAAATCTTGAATATTTTGTGCTGAATGAACTGAAGCCAAGAAACATTGAAATGTGTTTGAATCATGTGTGAAATGCTACTTCAACGGCAAAATCGGAAAGACTCAACTATATTATTCTTGAGTATGACAACGCTCGACCATATGATGCAAAACCGGTGAAAACATACTTAAACCGGTGAAAATATACAGTTGAAGCAAAAACTTGGCTTAATTACGAATTTCCGTACACTGCTATAGGAAAATCAACCATCAAAAACTGGTATGCTAAGTTTAGACGTAGTAAAATGAGCTGCAGTGTATGCCCAAAAGAGATTATTACCGACGAAAACATTAAGAAAATCCACAAAATGATTTTGAATGGTCGTAAATTGAAATAGAATGAAATAGCAGACACTCTAAAGATATCAGCTGAACCTCAACATCATATCATTCATGAAGATTTGGGTATGAGAAAACTCTGTGCAAAGTGGGTGCCGCGCGAGCTCACTTTTGACCAAAAACAACGACGAGTTGATGATTCGGAGCAGTGTTTGAAGATGATTAAGCGTAATAAACCTGAGTTTTTGCGTCGATTGTGACAATGGATGAAACATGGCTCCATCATTTCACTCCGAAATCCAATCGAGAGTCATCCGAGTGGACTGCACAGATGGCAAAAATTCATGAATTGAGTTTTGAATTGCTTCCTCATCCACCGTATTCTCTAGATCTGGCCCCCAGCGACTATTTCCTGTTCTCAGATCTCAAAAGAATGCTCGTTGGGAAGAAATTTTCGTCAAATGAAGAGGTGATCGACGAAACTGAGGCCTATTTTGAAGCCGAGGACAAATCGTACCACAAAAATAGCATCGAAAAGTTGGAGGGTCGCTATAATCAGTGTATCACCCTTGAAGGGAATTATATTGAAAAAAAAACTAATTTTGCCAAGATAATGTGTTTTACTGAAGTTTATTTGTATATTTACTGTTTTATTGAAGCCGTTTCACCTGGTTGGGTGTAACAAACTTGATGTAGCGATATATGAGTCGTGGACCTATCTAAGTAGCGCTTCGCTTCTTATGAAGATACGAAAAATTGGCTCGAGTCAGATATCCTCGAATATGCCCGAATAAAAATTTCAAATAATGAAAAAAGACACATGATTCTTTCTAGATGGATTCCAAAAATTGCCTGACAATACTTTAAATGAAATGCATCGTACAATGTTTCACAATAAGGCTTCAAATCAAAAAAAATACTTTAAAACAAATTTATAGGCCTTACAATATCTTAATCGATGAATAATAATTAATTATTATTATTATTAATTTAATTAATTGTTAATAGAATAGCACAACAAGAACAACATCGGAAACCAAAAGAGCAACAGCGGAGATAATAGTGAAAGAAAACGTTGTTTCGTAGTACGTAATAATACGTGCCATATCGATATCGAGCGAGAACAGCCGCTGTAGCAGCGGAGGTCACGAGTTCACAGCGCCGATTCTATTTGAAACCGCCATGAATGCCGCTCTTTGCCTTGCAGCGAAATGGTCGTCTTCCTGTTCCGCACGCAAACGTCCGAATTCAAATGCAAATGCCTGGGGTGAATGACAGGGGCCACCGTCGGCTGGCTGTTGACGTTGAAATGTACCAATTTATCTTAAATTGTTCCTGATTACCTTGTGAACTCTTTTTTTTAGGGCCCTTTCACTGCTTTTATGCCTTTAACAATAAACGGGCCGGTTTAATTTATTCGAATTCTCTAGCTTTAATGTTCCAAGCATTAGTTTTCGTTTTAAAGAAGATGTAATGACCGTAAAATAGTTTTTTTTTCTATTCAACTAAAATGAAATTGAAATATAGCCGTAATCAAATCATCAAATTAATGCCTTAGAAATAAAGTAGAGAATACACGAATTTATTGTTTTTGTTAATAGAGACAGTGATCAACCATCGGTACTATCACCTTTGAATGCTATCTGCGTATAAATAAAATATTTTTAACAAAAAAAAATCGAACCGAATTCAAAAAGTAATAAGGAACTCACTGAACATTTTAAAATAATCAAACTTAGATTTTTTACACAAAAGGGACGCTTTAAAATAAAATATGTATATAATAATCGTTGTGATAAATAAAAATAAACAAAAACCTTATTTAATCTATCTACTACAGATATTTTATATTCTACTACATATACACAATTTAGTTTAATACCTACCTAAACCTTTTTATGTATTTACAATATTATTTTAACTACTATCAACTGACTACTTTGACGTCGATGCCGAACCCAAACAGTTAAATTAGATTAATTATTTAGATTTGTTTTGTTGGTAATTTAATATATCTATTTGTCACAAAATTATATTATTATTTTTGTATTGTTTGGGCTCGATACCGACTTCAAAGTGATTAGTTGATAGTTAGGTAGTAGTTGAAATAATATTGTAAATAGACAAATAGGTTTAAGTAGGTATTAAGCTAAATTGTGTGTATGTAGTTAAATATAAAATACGTGCAGTATGTTAGATAGGTTAAATGAGGTTTTTGTTTATTTTTATTTTGTTATTACATGGATTATTATATACATATTTTATTTTAAAACGTTCTCTTTTTGTGCTAAATGTCTAACTTTGATTATTTTTTCATTTTTAGGGAGTTTCTTATTTATTTTTAGAAGTCTGTTCAATTTTTTTGTTAGAAATATTTTATTTTTCTCTTTTTACTGTTTTTTTTATTGTTTTACTTTTAAATATCTATTACACAATAAATTGCGAAGTTATTTTATTTAATATTACAATGACTAGGCCAAGTAAAGGTGCAGTCCGTATGAGAAAAAGTAGGAATAAAGAGAAAATTATTGAAAAGAAGAAGCGCTTCAGGCCCCGGGATAAACAACAAAAAGCGCGAGGAATCGAACCCGCGACCTCCGCTTGAGAGTTAAACGCTTTAACCATTACATTATAGAAGTTGTTGTCTACAATATTTCTACGAGGTCTTATACACTATAGTTCGTACTTAAAGTGCAAATTGAATTGCTTTTGCACTGAACGAATTTTTCATCACATCAGCTCAGCAGTAACATTATACACAAATATCTGGTTATTTGAGATAAAAAATATGTGAAAATTTTGTATGTGCTTTCAAAGGCACGAGCCTGTATGGGCATTTCCCTCGATTTCGTCCCTTCCCCCCAATCGATCCTGATTTGGTTCCAATTGGACTACCTCGGAACTCAGTTTGCGAACAAAATCATACGAACATATATAAAGTATATACCTTTAGTATAAACTATAACTATAAGTTATTATAATTTTATAATTGAGGAATACGTATTGATGTATTTTCTCGCACTCATCTTGCTTGTGAGTTAATCCAAGTCTATAGGAAACGTAGTATTAAATTAATTGTAAATTAAGATTGTACTAAGCGTATCTAATTAAGATGTTATAAAAACAAATTTCAAATAAGTCAGAGGCAACAAGTAGTGGCAACAAAACGCGATCAAAAACTGACCCGCAATATGCCAGAGATCCAAGACTCCATTATGAAGCTATAGAAATGCAGATATTATAAAAACGGTATTCTAGGAAATAATTATTAGAGTTTTACAAATATAATTAACAATATTACTCATTTATCTCTCCAACGTCCTTAACAAGCTGAGTTTTCTTTCAGTAAGTCTTGCAATTGTCTTGGATTTTTTGATCCTTCAGGTCATTCTTTGTTATTTGTATCAAAATTGCCACTTTTAAAGCGTAGAAATTGAATGCGGTAACTGTTATATGATGAACAAGCAGCACTCTAAGTTTCCGAAAATGTTTGATAGGTTTCGGCAGCTGATCTATTTACATGCTTTGTATAACAATAGGTATTGGCATAACTTAAATGTGTATATTAAAGGATCCGTATCTTATTGAATATAAGAACTACAATCTCTTTGCCATGTGCCTGATTATTACTGTTTACTTTGTAAGTTTATGAACATTTTCCATTGATATAAAAATTATCATAAATTTATGTAAGTATATGTACAAGTAAATCGAAATATTAATCTTGTAATTAATCTATGTACGTAGGAAGATCTTCATTATTATTATTCATTTTAGTAATATGTGTAAAGTTGTAATTATGTGATTTTCAGAGTGGGACATCAGGTGATTCTTACTGCGGTTTTATATATAACAAATATAATTTATTTTCGTAGAATAAGTCGTTTGGAGTTTGGTAAAATATACTGCCTATGTCTTTTTTTATATAACTGATATTATAATGTTAATAATTTATTTTTAAGGTATAAGTCGTTTGGATATTGGTAAAATGTATTACCTATACCTTTGTTTGTATAATTCAAGTTATAGTGTTATTTTAAGGTATATAAAAAACGATAACGACTTTTGTTTAAATTATCGCGTTTCTTGATTACGTTTTAGCACTTTTATGATCGACAGTTTATCGTATTAAAACGTGCCCAATAATAAATTCAGAAAATATTACAACCTATTGTGGAGGCCGGTGTTGAACAATCACGATAGATCCAGCTAATACTGAGAAGGAATTTTATTGGCAAGTCGCCATAAAGTACGATTATGACGAAAACCTTTTATGTTGCAATATCGTATAAAAAAATAAATTATTTCTTGTTGATGTTTCAACGAGTAACACTTGACGTTTTTCTAGATTTAAAATATTAATTAATACAGAAGATAGTGTTATGTTATCTTACTAGAAGTTTTAACTAAAACAGGTCATGCTTTGATAATTAACTATGTATATAATATTAGTCACAGAAATAAGGCAATAACATTCATGAATTAACTAAATATTTGGTATTATCAGGATAGAGTGGTGTTTGATGTCTGTATCATCTCATTATTGATTATTGATATGAACTCAGGTTTTTAAGGAATACCAGAATAATTAATCACGTCAAAACCAATCCGAGACCTACTGATTCAGTTTTTACTTAAAAAGGCAGTTAACGATAAAAATTGGTATACGTAGTAAAATAAGTATACGTTGATAAAGTATTTTCCATTATTTTCTACAACTTTTTGCTATATTTATGGTAATATGATGGTACAGTTTCGAAAGAATAATGCCGGCTTAGCAATGATTTAGTTATTTATACCTTTCCGTACTTGTTTAGTATTTTGAAACTGTGTGCCAGCCAAGCAAATATACTAGTTATGCTAGTGTGCAATCAATCTAAACAAGCGGTACTCAGAAGACGACATATTTGTATAAGAAGAAATTCTAGTTCGAGCTACAGTAGTGTATTCTTCAAAATTGTTGCCGAGACTGTCATGCAAGGTGATGATTTTGCATCTGTTACTTGCTGTTGCTGTTTTTCTTTTACAACAATATATAGTGTGTTTGTTTGTTTGCGAGTTTGTTCAATTGACGTCAGTACACATCTAAAGTAACAATTTAGGTCAGCTTTAGTGACACTTTAGTGGCAGTACAATAGTGACAATAATATATTTTGGTCATAAATATTTTTCTCCAGGGGTAATATGGATGGCTTCCCCAGACTAATCCATTATTTCTTTTGGTTCGGACTATAGTAAATATATTTTTCAATGCCATTTGCTATTACTGTAGAAAATTTGATATTTTCCTGACAGGTAATGAAAGCGAGATACAAAATACTACAAAAATCACTAATCAAATACTGCCGTAGTGGTAGGAGGACCGTTCTGTCGTCTTGTTCACTATGGCAACCAAGCGGACATATAATTATCTAAAGTGGACCGAAATGAATTGTTATATATATCATATACTATGGTTATATACATCCTTATATATTCCATATATTTCCATATATATTTCAGATATAAGAGAGATAAGGCAATAATATTATATGGAATATCCATAATCCGCCGTATACGTACTATAATATGTAAAGTATCTATAATGTAGTTAAATAAATGTGCATACAGTTTCAAAAAACAATAGAACAAATTCTAAACGAATTAGCACAAACTACCGGACTTTTCAGAAAGTTCATGCATATTGAAGAACATTTTGATTAATATAAATCTTTTAGTATATGTGTGCTACACTTGTATTTGAAAACAGTATCTTTTCAATATGTTGTTTAAACAAGAATAGAACCATATACACAACATGGACAAAAAAATATAACTACCTAGCATATATACAATCTTTATTTAATAATTAATAATTAATAGCTGCAATTCTTGACGAAATAGATTCGTAGAGTGTCTGAGTAGTGTCTGAATGTTGTACCATTCTTGTATTAAAACATCTGCCAGTTGTTACATTGATGTTGGAAATAGAAATTTACTCCTCACTTTCTGCTTAAAATCCCATTATATCAGTTCAGTTATATTGAGGTTTGGCGATTATGCAGGCCAGGGAAGATTTTTAATGATATTGCGAGGATCCTCAAATCAATGTTGGATATTTTTGGCTGTGTAAGGGCGCGTACAATTAAGATATAAGATGATAAATCTTAGAATATGGCAGTGTTATGCTAAGCATATTAAGATCTCCATTGTGAAGATAAAAATGATATTATGATATTCATTCGCATTAACACACACATGCCACGTCGCCTGTTTTAATCGTTATAGAACTAAGCGTATATTACATTACATGATTGTACAAGACATGGTATGTAAACTGAGCAAAATATACTCAGTGCATTATTTGCACAGAAGCAGTTTTTCCAGCATGCAAGAAGATCTACTATATTGCATGGTGCTCATATTATTTTGTCAAACCCTGTATGTGTTAACCAGCAGTATACACAATGTGAGCCATGTTCACATATATATATATATATATATATATATATATATATATATATATATATATAAAGCAAACATTTTATAACTAGTTTTTTCTAAAGTAGTTTTATAACTATCTAGTAATTTGTTCTTTATATTATTCATATTATTCTAAAATATCAGACCCAAACTTTATTAGCATTTGATGGGTGTACTTCCACTGACGTGCTTAGATACAGAGACAACTGGTGTTCACGCAATCTTTCTTGATGTTTTAAATTATTACTTGTAATGCAAAAGCAATTAGTAACCTTAACAAACCTATATGGAAAAGTTTTGAGAGAATATATTGGTTTTTGCAGAGGACAATATACAGATATTTCATTAAAATAATCGATAAGCGTGCTTAAGAAATAATCTAAAGTCAGCAAATTAAAATAAAAATTGACTACTGATACCTTCAAAAATTATTTTGAGTGAGGCGTTTAATAGTGTGAATGGAGTATTGATTATTTAATAATGAAGATGAATTGCACCGAAGAAGGATATTTATATTATACAAAAAATATTTACTTTATGACATTAAGTTAGTCGTCAATTTCTTGTAATTACTCAATTGTTTGTTCGTTTTTCTATTATTTAAAATTTACTAATTCAATAACGATTAATGACTAATAAGTCTAGGTACTTAATTAAGAATAGGCAAGAATTTGATATGGAATTAAATAATACTTTTAACATATTTGAAAAATACTAATGCATTCAGTAAATAAATTCTCAAACTACTATGAACTTACAGCGTACAGAATTGAGTATATATTGACAATAACGACAATTGTACACATAATTTATAGATTCCAGAGTAATGTACCGGGTGCAAAATATACAAAAACTGGGAAGTTAATTAGGCGCAGTTGTAACCAAAATGTTCTTACTGTGAGATCTAGTGACTTTTGAGTATCGGAGGTATAAAAAAAACCGACAGATTTCTTTTGATCTGCGACATCTTAGGTTATATGTGTTTTTCTTTTATTTTTTATATATAATTTTAAATAAATATTTATTACTTTACATTCAGATACAAAACAAAATCGCTGTTTTCCAGAATGTGAGTTTTAAATTGAATGAATTCTCTTCCAAAAGTTTATCCTATAGCATACACGTGGTTTAGTTTAGTTTGACAAACGAAAGTAAAAGATGGAAAACTTTTTTGCTTTTACTTCTTATACGAATTTCCTATGAGCTTCTACATCAAACTTCAGAGAAGACTAGATGATTGAAACAGGTCATTCGAAAAGTCTCCGGCCTGACACATAGATGGCCCTACTTGAATTAAATCAGTATGTTCTTAAGTTAGCCATAACCCTTAAAAGATGCGTGTATATATTTGACAGATGTTGGATCATTAGTTTGTGAATTATAGCATTTTGAGTGAAGCAACTTTTATTATTGTCAAAAAATGGATAAAAAGGAATTTCGCGTGTTGATAAAATATTGCTTTTTGAACGGAAAAAATACAGTTGAAGCAAAATCTTAGCTTGATGCAGAGTTTCCGGACACTGCCCCAGGAAAATCAACCATCAAGGTTTGGTATGCTAAATTTAGACGTGGTGAAATGAGCACCGAAGACGGTGAACGCAGTGGCCAAAAGAGGTTGTTACCGACGAAAACATTAAAAATATCCACAAACTGATTTTGAATGACCGTAAATTAAAACTGATTGAAAGAGCAGACTACACCATTACACTCCGAAGTCCAATCGACAGTCAACCGAGTGGACAGCACACAATGAAGCCGCTCCAAAACGTGGGAAAACGCAACAGTCGGCTGGCAAGTTTATGTCGTCTGTATTTTGGGATGCGCATGGAATAATTTTCATTGACTACCTTGAAATAGGAAGGACCATCAACAGCGACTATAACATAGCGTTGTTGGACCGTTTGAAGAACGTAATCGCCGAAAAACGGCCGCATTTGAAAGAAAAAGAAAGTGTGGCTTCACCAAGACAATGCACCGTGTCAAAAATCCATGAATTGTGCTTCGAATTGCTTCCTCGTCCACCATATTCTCCAGATCTGGCTCCCAGTGACTATTTCCTGTTCTCATATCTCAAAAGAATGCTCGCTTGGAAGACATTTTCGTCGAATGAAGAGGTGATCGACGAAACTGAGGCCTATTTTGAAGCAAAGTACAAATCGTACTACAAAAATGGTATCGAAACTTTAGAGGGTCGCTATAATCAGTGTATAACCCCTGAAGGGGATTATGTTGAATAAAAAATAATAATTTTGCCAAAAAAGTGTGTTTTACTATGGAAGACCGGGGACTTTTCGACTCACCTGTTAGACATATATGTGGAAGACATTTACTTGATCTATACAATGTATGATGAAATAGTGATTAAATTTATATCGCTAATTGAATTTAAATACGTAGTTTCTATATTTTCATCGATATTTTGCTTTAATCTATCGAAATCGAAAAAATGGCTACAAGTTTAATAATAGAATCAGTGTCGTTCATTAAATCAGCTTAATATTCATTAAAGAAACTAAATTGAGAGGTGTGAAAACTGATAATTATAACAATATTTTCCACAGATTTGAAACAGACGAATATGTGCGTTTAACTGAGACAATACTGTACCAAAAAGACTAAGAATTAAGTGCTTATAGGTTATATTGCAAGCAAAAATTGTTAAATTGATGCTGATCATGATTTTTTAAATAGTTACCAAAATTATATACAACACTTTATTTAACTAAATTTCTGAATGCTAACAAATACCAGTATTTTTAAATATCATGAGTTATCTGCGGTATCCCACCAGGACATTGCAATAAGAACAGAAAAAAAGCCGGCTTGGTTGGCGCAGTGGTAAAGGCGACAGGAAGGTCCACCTACTATTGCAATAGTCGCGGGTTGGAATCCTGCTGGGGCATGGTCGTCAATTTATGCTTGTGATTGTTAAATATTTGTGATTGTCTTTAGGCAAGAGTGCAAAATCCGACAAGGAAAATGATCCCAGTCACGCCCGTAACCAGGCAGGCTAAGACTGGATGTCTTCTGGGATGATTCTTGGAATTGAGTTGGTACTGAGATTTATACTTATTATATTTAATATCTAATAAAATAAACATTTCAGTATGTTCTCATTTAAAATTATATTATTGGGTAAATAGTTGTTACATTTGTTAAACATAATAATAATCAGATTAGATAATATTTTTATGTTTTGAAAATGTTTCATTCGGTGTTAACTAATATCTAATTAACATATTCTATTAAAATCCTTTTTTTAAATATTTTAGCTTGCTGGCTTGTTGCCTGGTGATTCGGACGCGTAAAATTTGGTTACAATTTTATATATGGGACATCGCAGTTTAAGTATCTTTATTTTATGGACTATGTCTGTTGAAAGTTGTTCAATATTCAAAATGTGTGTGTTTGTTTTGTGATTATTGTAATGTTTAAAAACATTGAACAAAGAATGTACTCTGAAATATATATGAATGATGTAGCGTATGTAAAAGAGATTAATATGTAAAGTAAATCATATTTAGCTCATATCATATTAAATCGTATTAAACTGAACCAAATGGTAATGGAAAATCGTCGTTTAAATTCGAGAGAACAATAAACTGTTAGTTGAAATCTAACTGTTTTATTTTACATCACAATGATCAATATCACAAGATAATCTTTGTAAACAATTTTATGACCAATAATTCCTGGACATAATGATTCCGAGATAGAGCCAATAAAGAGCATATATTATTTTATCGTATCGAAGTAGAAAAAAAGCTGAACGAATTTATTTTCATCTAATTACGCTTGTTCGAATAAACGAGACAAATTCTTTAAAAATAGTAAAAATCTAAATGTTGTTATAGTTTACGTTGATACGATAGAAGAATGTATAAAGGAGGCATACCCCAATTTTCAAGTAAATTCGTTCAGTAAATTCTCATATATCAACAAAGGGCATATATTATTTTATCATATCAAAGAAAAAAAAGAACCGAACCAATTTAACCAGTTCTTCAACAAAAATCAAATTTTGTTATAGTTTATTTCGATAAAATAGAAGAATATATAGAGATTTTTACTCCTCACTCACTCTATATTTCATGTTAATCGGTTCAGTAGAACCTGGGATGTTATGTTAACACGTTTGAAAAAATATTTTCGACAAAAAAGCTTTTAAACTAGTGTCAGTTTAGACGTAAAAAGAATAATCGCAATATATTGTAATATATAACAAATAAAAACGTCCAGTTTAGTAAAATAATAGTATCTTAAAACTTGATGAACCCTGTTAAATTTTACAGCGTTGGTTTATGACGGACACACTATTTAATTTATCATCTTGAAGAGAAATCCTGTCAAAAACCGAATGGAAATGAAATACAGAGAAGCCTAAAATCCATGAAAGGTCAACGAGCACACACTGGCACACACAAAGACGTACAGTTCTTTTTTTCATTTCGTTTTAGCATAGTAATAACTGTTATTGTTATGTTTACAATGGTTTCGTTGCTACTATTGCTCGGACTAACTAATGCAGAACCATCAGTCACATTTAGTTACTGAACAAGTTCATTGACTTTGACGCACATTGATCGGATACTCAACTGTCGTGTGGCAGCGGCAAAAGAAACCATTAGTAGCAGAAGATCAGAAAGATAAATATAACGGTTTCTAATTTATATAATTTATCATTATAAGCAGGCTTCAATTGGTTATTAATACAATCGAGCTGCTTTTGATGTCTGTCGCTGAAATGAAACATATGTTCGGTAAATGTATGAACATTTCCTTTTACCGAGATAGTATACTATCTGAATTTTATGGCTATATACTAAACCATTCGATAGGAAATGTTTTTAATTCATTTAATCAATTATTGGATCTTCAATGGTTTTAATTAAATGCTTCTTATTTTTTAAGGAAATTTTCAGATATCATAACATTATATAGTTTTCACTCTATCTAAGAACAATTTTTACTTAGAAATTAGGTTGTATTCATAGATATACTATGTATAGTAGAAATTAATTATTTCAACTTTATTTTTTCTTTCTTTATTTATTTTGACTCTTATACATTTAAATGACGCTCGTTGCTTCTGTATATTCAGTTAATGATTGTTTTAATTGAAGTGTTGAGCCCATGTTTTATGTTTAATTCATTATCATTTAATAAACCCTTCTTATTTTTATTCACTTGAGGAGCTTCAGGTTTCACTAAACACTAACTCTGCCGCGTTTATTGTCTAAAACTAGCCGAGGTTTTGCAACACTTATACGCAGGATGAAGGCCCTACCTAATATTGACGCTCATCTAGTCTATCAGAATAATTGAAGAACCAGTACCTACAAAATCTATATAGACTACTCTTGCCTTTTTTAAAAAAAGCCTTGTTAAATGGTTCAAACTTCATCTTTATTGAACTAAGTGTTTTAACTAATGCTCATGCACTGAGCAGCACAGTTGGTTGTGTCGATCTTTAAAATGTCGTTATTATCTGTATCATTGTCATTCTCCTGCTAGACTTTATCAGTCTCACATGGATCAGACACCTGTTACGTATCTCTTTTAAGTTTGGTAGCGCTTGAAACATCTTCTGAAGAAACAGCCTGCGGATTAAAAACATTATTTGGTCTAATTTGTAGAACTTTTTTTATTTATATCCTTCAAGCTATGCTCATTTTGGGGAAATTAATTTTGAATTTTTGAACATTTTGACTCAAGGTCTCTCAGACTCAGGGAGGCTTAATTTGTCCATTCAGTGAGTCCTAGTGACAGAGATTTCCACATATCTAAACTAGATAGAATAATTTAATAGAGAGGTAGCTATAGCTTAGTTTTTATAATATTACAAAAGGATGTTGGCTGCGATAAAAAATATGGAAGAGATCACAGGGGCTCTAAATACTTCTTGATAGAGTTGTTCTTGGAAGTGATGAGAGGTTATTTGGTATTTTGTTATGATTTTTTGATTATTTTTAAATTCTTATTTGCATTCTGGTGACGACTTTGGTAAAGAGAAAAAAAAACAACAGAACGGAATACTGAAGCATCACAACAAACAAGAAAGTTCACTGCTAAAAAGTCCATTTAATTGCTAGAATGAGGATGTTCTCGTTCTCTTTAAGACTGTGAAGTGATGGGAGCAGCTCAGATTGCATGAAGGTTTAACATTATGGGAGATGTTAGCTCCCTGCAGGTTTCAATTGTCTGATTATATCCTCTTTGGGGATTTTATAGAGAGAGACACACACACAGACAAAGAGAGAGAGAGAGAGAGCAAAGGTTTATGGCAAAGCTCTGTTGTTCCAATCCGGAAGGCAAGTCTAAGAGACACAATTTATATATGCCTAAATGTTCGTGTAAAATTATAAATATAATACCATTAGACAGCCGTATCATTTCCATTGTATTGTATAGCTAAGTATTTTATGGATTTTTATTTTTTCTTCTTTCTTAAACTTTATAATAATAAATTTATTTATGTACAATGTGCTATGGTTAGGTACCCTACGTAATATATAAATTAATGAATAACACTTACAATAATAATAATATTTTACCTCCAAAACATTGATTGTATGACTTTTCCTTTTTTTGTGAATTATTTATGATATGTGAAAATATGACGGATGAGTATTAATTAACACTGAAAATAAATTTAGTTTATACAAGTGATATCTCTGAATGTGAAAGAGTAACAACAGTCACATTTACTAATGATACTGCTACAGCTTGAGACAGAGACTATAAGTAGAGCACAAACAGCTATCAACATATTGAGTGGACTAAGACATGAATAAAATTGTATGCACGAAGTTTACACATATGGTTTTTACATTTAAAAAATAGACTACGTGGCAGTGATAATTGGTTTTAGAGAAATAATTGATAAATACTTGAGCTTGACACTGGATGCAAAACTCAAGAGGAAATAGCATGTTGGGAAGGAAACGTGGTCGTTTGTTGGACGATAATCTGAATTTAAACTGTTATTTACAAAAATACCACAATTATCTATTACAATATAATTAAAACCTATCTTACGAGAATGCGTTACTACAAAATCGTCAAAGTACAACAATTGCTCCACAACAGTAAATTTATCCGGAGGTTGAAAAGACAAAAATCCTTTGAACTAATACAGTAAGTTGAGAAAATTCTGTAGGGCTTTTATTCTATGTGTAGTGCACCTGTGGGAGTAAATCCTTCAAATGCCAATAATTTTACGTCTGAAAAATTACTAGATAGTTCTAGGTAATCATCATTTGTAATATGTGCTTTCAAAAAATGAAAACTCATAGAAAAAAAGATAATTTAGGGTTGTTTTTTTTCCTTCTCCTACTATAAGCTCGAGCTAGTTAGTATACAAATAGAATACAAAAGGTTTTAAATTCAACTGATTATGTGAATAATCATTACCCAAAATGTATATGTTATAATAAAAAAGAAATATTTATATTCATATAATTTTGTTGGAATACAAAACACAATACATATTGTTATTTAAATATTTTTAAACATTAACATCAATAACAAAAGTATTATACAATGTAATATATTTTATGCAAATTTGATTAAGGATAAACATATTTTAAGATATTATAATATATTAATAAAATATGAGCTAAATTAAACAATTAAAATACTTAACATATTTTGAATTGCTTGATAAAAGGTAATAATAAATATTTGTTATCTCATATGCAAAAATGTCGTCTATTGTGTTAAATAAGCAACTTGCTGTCTGGATTTGAGATAAAATCAATGAATTTCTAAACATTTTTTGGTAAGTTATTGTGATGTTTTCACACCAATGAGAGTATAGAAGGGAAATTAAGTACTCACCTTTAAAAAAACGCCCACGTGCACTGTCAGGTAACTCATTTAGAAAAAAACGAATTGAAATCGAACCCTGTAAACGAAGCCTCCGGATTGTTGGACCTGGAGGACGACTGATGGGTATTCCTCCAAAATGCGACTTTCGGAGGTGGAAGCCTGTGTTATTCACCCGTCGCCGTAACCGAGGGTAGGTTCCAGGGGTTGTAACCCTTGTTGTGGCTGAAAATAAGAGATAACAATGTTTAAAAGCAATAAAATATTAGGATAAAGAAAGAATGTTATCGTGTGCTTTCTGTATATTATTTTGAAAGCTTTTAGCTTTTTATTCATGACCATTTTATACTTTCAAAGTTTCACTTGTGTGAGGATATTTGAGTTTATGTCCTAATATATAAGCGGAAAAATAGTTTATTAAGATTTGAAAAATACTCTGCTTCCTTGGTGCATGATTCGATGCTATAGTTATTCCAATAAAACATCCAATACACGACATCAAATAGCTGCTAAATGCATTTTACAAAAATGTTTAATTCATTTTAAACACGGAGCAGATAGTTCTTCCTCATTTTAATAGTTAAAAAGGCATAGATTGGTACAGGTTGTTTGATGTGTCGGAACAATCGACTGAAATCGACTATCCACTGTTTAGTAATTGACTATTTTTTACTATCGACTGTTTCAGTCGTTTATTTTAGTTACTATTTTCGCCTCTATTGGCTCATTCGACTGATTTTTAACAATGTGGCTGTGTCATCCTGGCCGCGACCTTGAAAGTAATGCGCCGAATTTATGCTTATATAATTTTTTTATGTATATATGTGGTTTTATGTTTTTTTGTAGTTTGCTTGTGAATAACTATATGTTGTATATTAATATAAGAGCATTTTGGATCGCTAGTTTTCGAGGGCAAAAAAATTAAATTATAAACGATAAATTGTAAGATACTTTTGACTGGTATAACAGGTAATACTTTGGGCTGGTATAATAGGTAATACTTTTTTGATAAACTTTCACGATTTTTATCCAAGCCTTTTGTTTGTTGCTTTCAGAAATTGCATCGATTCTAAAAGATTTGAAGAATTTTTTGCAGTAGCAGTTGTTAAATTTCTTTTAAAAATATTAACGGTAAAGAGATGAATAAAGTATATTAAATATTTGTAATAAATACATTTTCTGATAGGAAAACTCTACTATTCAACAATTCATTTTGATGGCTATTAAGAAGAACACCACAGTTTTTATATGTTAACGAATGGACTATCTTAACAGAATGTGTTCAACTTTAAAGCCCATTGAAATAATAACCACCCAGTTATCTGGTGAAAGATATCCCACGATGTCTTAATAATAAGTACTGAGTACTGAAACATTCCATCTAATCCAGGATTTTTACAAGTGAATAGGGAAAAAAATACAAAATTGTCTATTAGATGTCATCAATAAAAGACTGGCAATTTTAGAAATGAACACGATATGCGGGAAATCCACATTTTCAGATCCTAGATTTAAAAAAGCAGGATTTGGTATTGCAAATAATGCTGAGGCGATACAAAAAGTTATCACAGAAGAGGTATCTTCCATTCTAACTTCAAAAAATACAAAAATAGTTCCACAACTCGAAACTCAAGACACAACTACTGACCAAGAATGTATTGACATCTGGAGATATTTTGATCAAAAAAATGACTAGAATGGAAGAAGTAATTACTCCAAGTACTGCAGTAACTTTACAGATTAAACAGTATATGGAAATGCCATTTATTGGGCATTTAGAAAACCCATTGGATTTTTGGCAAGCCCATAAAATGACAATACTTGAATTATATTAGTTACACGTAAAATATTCCTCTATACCCGCAACCTCTGTCCCCTCGGAACGAGTTTTTTCAAAATCTAGGCAAATAATTAACGGTCGAAGAAATCGCCTCATGGGAGTAAAGTTGAAAGTGGTAATATTCCTGAACAATAATTTAAAAATATTTCTCTTAAAAATAAATAAAACTTTTATTTAAAAAGGGTCTGGTTGTTATTATACGATCATTTTTAGGTTCGTCATGGATTAAATTTTTCAATGATTAAGTATACGTTTACATTTTATTTAGTAGTTATGGTTATTGAACATCTCTAGTTTTTTTGTTTCGTTTGTTGTATTGTATTATTTATATTTATTATATTATGTTATTTAAAAATAGCAATTAATATATTAAAATACGATAAAACATTTGTGGTGTTATTATTCCATTCCCTTTTACAAATCCACAAAACATTCAGTATAAAAGTAATCCTACTTCCTTTAAAATTATATATTATTTATTACATGTTAATAGAAATTAGTAATATTTTTTTCGTTTTCTTTTTTAAAATTAGCACGTGATTGAATATATATATACATCTCCGTCTCGCTTATATTACCATTGGAGAATATAAGCACATTTAAAATTAACTGCTTCAAGCATTTATATCCGTCCTTTCCTATCTCATAATTTATACGGACAAAAATTCCTACATCTTCGTCTAATATCAGGAATGAAAAAAAAAACAGTCGAACCGTACAAATAGTAATTACTATTTTCAGTCGTAATTTTAACTATCGACTGTTTCGAGTGTTTTGCGACTATCGACTGTTTCGAATGTTTCCAGTCGATAGTCCCAACGCTACTTTAAATTCGATTAATATTTATACTGGTCGATCTTATTATCAAATTATTACAAAATTCTTTAAAACATTAGTGATATGGTAAGCCATTAAAATGCGTTAAAGAAATAAGTATTAACATTATCAAATATCAAGTTTGCTGCAGTTTATAGTAGTTAACTAATTTTTTCGATATAAACATAGTTTAATACAACTGTTTCAGAGAAAATTCTTAGTATGAGGAGTATCCATAGAAAACTTACTTGTATTCAGCTCCATTTCATTGATGGATGTAACTTCTCCCATACGTTGTTAGGATACACAGGATTTAAATTGTGTAAAGATAACCCACAAAGAGATCTAATGGAACTCTCACAAATTAATTTTAATTAAAAATTTAAAATATAAATTTTAAAAGGATATAATAAAATTAAAATATATTTAAAAAATAGTTATTTCAATTTGTATATCTAGATGAGGCATGGATATATTCTTGGCAAAACGCTAATTAAACGATTGTAAAGACAACAAACGTTTATGGAAAAAATAAAAGTAAGAATAATATTTGATTGGTTTTTTTAGTTTGGGTGGTTTTATTCCTGGAGTAGAGTTAGTGTTTTCCTCCAAGTACAAGGGCGACTACCATGGAGAAATGAATCATAACATATTTTAGTTCTGGTTTGAAAATCAGCTCTTAAGTTACTTGAAGGGACGATACACATATTGTTATTGATCCACCACACACTTGTGGAACGGCAAAGGCTGTGATTAAGGTATGGCTCCCAAAATATGGTCGAAGATACCATGTTGAAGACTGAACTATTTCAAATTTTTGGTAGGTAAATATAAATTATATGTTTTATTGTGTTTTATGTATTTTACTTTTTATAAATGGGCTCGAAAAAAGATACCAAGTTCAGTGGCAATAGAAAAAGGGGAGAATATAATTAATATAAGATATTTGTAGGAAATTCTATTGTAGAGTGTGATAGATATGTGTGTAGTTGTTTAGAATATAGCATTTGGTTAAAATGAACAGAAGAATCGGAACTTAAGGAGAAATACAGTGATTTCAAAATAACTTGACACGGAAACACAGCAACGAAGGAAACAAGAACTAGATGTAAAAGGGTAATTAACTTCTCTAATAAAGCTATAAAATTTTACTTGGATATACAATTGCTAATTAGGTGGATTATACCTACAGGGGTTACCACTATATAAAAAACGCTTAAACCTGTTTCTCATAGGTGCTGTGTGGTGTATAAAAATATCTGTGTGAAATAACTTTATCATTATCATTTTCGCAATAATGGTATAAAAAACGCATGAATTAATTAAAATTATTGAGATTGAATTGATTGAATGATTGATTAATTGAGTTTTTCATCGTTGGCCTTTATAATTAACACCTTCAAACTATGAAAGGAGAGAATGGTTTAAGTGGATTATTATGTAGAGCAATTTACGAGTAAAAATGTTCCAGGCAAAAGAAGAGATTGCTTTCACTTACACGTAAGTTTACGTACTTAAAGACAGCTCCATTCACACCTAAACATTGAAAGCTTTGCGTGTAATTGTACATTTATTGGCTAAGGATAACCATAAACGTATATTTAATTTTAAGAATTGTAATTTTTAACTTTAAAAAGATAACTTTTCAAACTTCACGCAGAATCATTGTAAACCTTTTGTTTTCTTTTTATCGAAACATTCAAATTGGAATTCGGAATGAGCAAGCGAAATATCAGGAAATTTAATAGTTAAACCTGTTAAAGAAGTTTATTTCATCGTTAGTATATATTATCAACAATATATAAGAATATATAATTTATTAAGGGACTGATAATGAATAAAATAAATATTTATTTTACAGAACAACACTACATGGTTTGATACATTTGTCAATGTGAATTATCTACCTTATAGTTAGGAACAAAAATATATAAAATATTTATCTGTTTAGTATATTTTTTAGTTAATCATTCATCTTCATATGAAACAAACTAATAATATAATCAATTATAATATACTTCTATTCAATATTTTATTGCAATTATTGATACAATTCAACTTTTGAAACATATATACTGACATTTAGGCATAAATATATCTGTATTTAATATATTTATGATATTTATGATAGTAATATTATAGCAATAATTTTTTTTGGGCTGCTACCTTTCAAATGAGCTTTAATATGAATTAATTGAATAAGTATTAATAGACATATGCTACTTGAAGTGTGTACTGTGTTCTATAAATAAAAAAAAAGATTTTTTTCCATACATTCATAGCCTTACATTTAGTAATATGCCATTAAGATGATTTTTATAAATATATATCTTAGATTATAGATTATATAGCTGCATATAGTTGATTGACGCGGCATCTAAAAACAACAATTTAAATTTTTTTTATCGACGCAATTATTTTAGAGAGTTGACACGTATCTAAAGTTCTATTGAATCGATTTACTTAAAATTTCGTATCAGCATTCTTTTCATTTTCATTTAAAAAATTATAAAATACGTCAGTCACAGTTTGGCAAAAAAATTTTGTTGAACCATTTTTTATTTTCATACGATATAATAGAACGAAGAGAATTTACCGAGACTTGTCAACTTGATCAAAGGCTTGATCTCATGTCAACCGTCTAGAAAAAAGTAAATTCGAGAAAAACTCGTTTAAATTTTCGTTTTTAGATGCGGAGCTACTGAAATATCTCTGAAAATAATTGAAATTTTGAAAAGCCCTTTTAAGGGTATGTTCTTAAAAGTTTAGGCTCTATAAATATAAAAAATATAAAAGACCATTAAAATCATTTTTTTAAAAATGAAATGAATTTCTTTTTTCTAACGCAATAGTTATTATGAAATAATGTAGTAGATGTATATATAAAAATATCAGATTTTATGATTGAATTTATTGCTTATTGATAGAGATTACGATCTTTTGACGTCAATCTTTCTATAAATATAAAAACACATTAAATAAGCATCACATTTTTGTGAAAGTAAAACTATTTCATGAATTGCATATATATAATTTTAACAAGTAATACTGTTTACGCTTGTTGTGTTGTCTTCTATGTGTTGAGTCAATTTGAAACGGTTTACGGCTAATATGTTAAACAGTTTTAATTTTGTTAATGTTTTATCAAACGCCAATAACAATCGGAAGTATCACAGAACACTGTATCGATTCCATAAGTGTGAGTGTGCACTTTATTGCTTTATTGACGTCACTACTCGTTCATCCTATCAATCATGAATGGAAGGTATATATCGTACTTAATAACAATCAAAAAATTAATATAGTAGTGGGCAAATACGACAATAAGGTAGATAAGAATTATTTGTTATTTTACGTCATACGATCGCCAATATCGTCAGGTAGATCGATGACTTTCTCCTTGAATTGTCGAAGAAAAGTATATACAAATGTATGGCATACACATGACATTTATTAATTAAGGTTATTAAGCCACTATTGCTTTTAAAACAGCTGCAATTCTTTCTGGAATAGATTCGTAGAATGTCTGAATAGTTTCCAATCGAAATGCTGTTCAATTTTTGTATCAAAATATTCATCAATTGCTTCACTGATATTGAACTACACTGATGATTTGCTGTTTACTCTTACTTAAAATCTCTTCATAACGGTTCAATTATGTTGAGATCTAGGAATTGTATTTTCAAATCAAGACTAAACATTATAGGCTGTGTGTATTGGAGCATTATCATTGAGGATATGAACATATTCATTCGCAGTAATATAACATGTCAATTGAAAAGTCCCCGGCCTACCACATTAAAACACATCTTTCTGGCAAAATATTTTTTTTATTGAACATAATTTCCTTCAAGGCTGATTATAGCGGCTCTCCAACTTTTCGATACCATTTTTCTAGTACGATTTGTCTCTTGCTTCAAAATAGGCCTCAGTTTCGGTGATCATCTCATACAATTTCTTTTGAATGGATGGATTTTTGCCATAGTTTTCACTGACTTCTGACACGGTGCATTGTCATGGTGAAGCAGCACTTTCTTTTCTTTCAAATGCGGCTATTTCCTCCTTCAAACGGTCCAATAACATTATGTAATACTCGCTGCTGATAGTCATTCCTTTTTCAAGGTAGTTAATGAAAATTATTCCATGCGCATCCCAGAATACAGAAACCATAACATTGCTAGCCGACTATTGCGATTTCCTACGCTTTGGAGCGGGCTCATCGTGTGCAGTCCACTTCGATGGGTATCTATTGGATTCCGGAGTGAAATGATGGAGCCGTGTTTCATCTATTGTCACATATCGACGCAAAAACACAGGGTTTATTACGCTTGATCATTTTCATAGACTACTCCAAATCATCAACTCGTCGTTGCCTTTGGTCAAAAGTGAGCTAGCGCGGCACCCACTTTGTCCAAAGCTTTCTCATATCCAAATATTCGTCAATGGTATGATGTACACGTTCAGTTGATATCTTTAGAATATCTGCTATTTCATTAAATTTCAATTTACGGTCGTTCAAAACCATTTTGTGGATTTTTTAAATGTTTTCGTCGGTAACAACCTCTTTTGGGCGTCCTCTGCGTTCACCGTCTTCGGCTCATTTCACCACGTCTAAACTTAGCATACCAATTCTTGACGGTTGATTTTCCTTGGACAGTGTCCGGAAAGTCGGCATCAAGCAACGTTTTTGCTTCAACTGTATTTTTGCCCTTCAAAAAGCGATATTTTATCATCACGCGAATTTCCTTTTTATCCATTTTTTTCACAATAACAAAAGTTGCTTCACTCAAAATGACTAATACACAAAGTAATGATCCGAAAGCTGTCAAATCTATACACGCATTTTTTGAGCGTTATGGCTAACTAAAAACATATAGATTTAATTCTAGTAGCGCCATCTATGTGTCAGGCCAGGGACTTTCACCGAATGCGTATAATACACTGATATATAAACTACAAAGTTTCACTAATCATTTTGGAATATTATTATTCATTATGTTATGTTTTACCAATTATCTCTTTTCGCGCATATGGAAAAACAGAGCCTAATATATAAAATTTGCATAGTGTATATCTAGGAAACCATAAAAGATAGTTAAATTTAGCGAACGACTACGTAATCGGCTGGCATATTAGTTAGTTCGTGAACTGGAACAAAATCCATAATTCAAAAGATCAATTTTCAATATTATCGTATGTGGACAAACAGAGCCTATAGTTGATATATGTAAAATTTTAATAGCTTATATCTCAGAAACTATAAGAGACAATTCAATTTGTCTTTAATTCAATTTAATCCTTACTTAATCAACTTGCCGATTATTACTTAGTGTGTGAATTGGATGAAAATCCATAATTCATAGGACCAATTTTCAAGTTTTCCGAATATGGAAAAAAGAGCCTAAAATGTAAAATTTCGATGGCCTATATCTGAAACAATAAGAGACATTTCAATTTGGCAAACAGCTACGTAATTAGCATGCCGAATATTATTTGAAATGTGAATTGGAACGGAATCCGTAATTCATAAGACCATTTTACAATTTTGGCCTATATGGAGAAACAGAGCTTAATATGTAAAATTTGGATAGCCTATATCTCCGAAACTATAACAGATAATTCAATTTAGCAAGTGACTGCGTATTCAGCATGTCGAATATTACTTTGTGTGTGAATTGGAACAAAATCTATAATGTGTTTGACAGCACTATGCTAGTCGTATGAAGTACTTTATTCTCAGTAATCCGACCAGCGATGTGAATGACAGAAAATCATAACGAAACCTCTGCCATGCTCAACTGTAAGAAGCAGAACGTCCGGATAGTTGACTTTTCTTGAGGTTGTCCATATATATCCAGCCATCTGTAGGAAACATGTCATGTAAACGATGGTTTGTTAGACCATGCGATATTCTTCAGATCATCAAGTATCAAGGTTATATAATAATTGGATTCTAGCTATGTGGAGCTGCCCCCGTACTTCTTTTTCGAAGCAGCATTACTCAAGTCAAGGTTGAATTCAGCTATCACTTTTGCCACGGTAGTTTTATGTTGACTTGACAGAAAGATTTTTAATATTCGTTGGTCTCTATCAGCTAAGTCTAATTTCGCCCATTACTCCTCTTCGCTGATGATGTTTCATCATGTTTTTTGTATTACCGTGGATATTGTCGCTCGTGAAACGTTAAACATCTCAGAGATCACACATTTCCCCGATCATTACACATAGCTAGATACGCGTCACGTTATTTACACGGTAGCAGTTCTGTAGCCAATCAGCAAAATATGTAGTATACTTCATGCTGTTTATATTATTTTGCATATTCCCTGTAAATTACATTGCCCTCATCGTTGTATAACGACAAAGTTTTACGCCACTTTGTCGTGCGTTAGCCACAATATGTGAGTCACAAAATGAATAAATCGGTGTTTGAAAATAATTATTTGGAGATTTACTAAGTTAGTTTGAAAATTATAGTCGAAGTACATGCAGCCTCTCTATGAGTTTAGAATGTTACAATGTTATATTGCTTAAGTAGTATTAATTAGTAAGTATCACAATAGTAATTTAGTTTGAATCGTTATTAAGACAAAAATTAAAAGCAATTTAAGGAAAACAAATTAGTTCTTTTGTAGTTAAAGTACTTATTAATGTATAATTGATTCGGCTTTTTTTATTTCTTTGGAAACTATATAAATAAAGATAATGTTAAGTTTACTATTAATTTTTTATATGGTTATATACAAATTTCGCTGAATTCTTCAAATATTTCATTAAGTATTTATGATATTATTGATGATATTAGCAATGATTGATGCCAGATCATAGGTCAATGATGCTACTAAATAGGGAGAGATCTAATATATGTAGAATAACACATGCATATAAATCTATGCTTTTGTATCCTGCCTATAATGTAGAAACGTCGGAAAACATTTGGGTTGTCAACTGCAAATCAGTCTGAAAGTTCTATGAGAGTTAGAACTAAGTTTTCCCCAAATAAATCTTTCATTATGATAATTAATTTAAAAAAAAATTTACGACAATTCTTTATATTTACTTTACAGGAAAGATTGTAATTGTACGGTTAAAATAGAGTATGTTAAATTTATATGCGCGTTAAACGTTCCAGATCTGTGTGGAACGTAGTTGTGTTGGTGGAATTGCACGGTTTATATGAAATTAGACATTCTAACCTGTATCGATGGTGTGAATCAACAAGCGCCAGTCAAGTCTCATCATGATTAGATTACAAAAAGCTAATATAAAATATTTTGTTTCTTCTATGGCTAATAGAAATATCAAACATTTTAAATAACATATATTCAAACATACATGTTTAAACACAAATTTTGCAAAGAACTTAAGGAAGTATTGCAGTTGCATGTGCTTATAAATTTGTAAGGCTATTATTAAAATAAACTTCAAAATTACAAAGTGTGCATTTTATTTACCCAAATATTACACGGTAATTTGATAGCAGCCATCAAATATATATGATTTATACCTTTTTATGTTCTAGTTACCATGAATTAATATTTTGATAGACTTGTCAATTAACATACATTTGCATCTGTATCCTGAAATTATCTTAGCATTATTATCTTAGCAAATATGCAACATTAGATTTCAATAATACTATTCTCGCAATTCCCAAATGGGGATTATACTATTATTGGGTACACTTTAGTATTATTACCTCCACTTGATTGTCTTGTTTGTGTAGTGTAGTGTTAAATGTTATACCGATAGTATATTTATATAATGTTCAATACTTTAGCACATTTAATAGCTAGTTTTTCTCGAATAA
This sequence comes from Rhynchophorus ferrugineus, assembly GCF_030347505.1. Classification (NCBI taxonomy): domain Eukaryota; kingdom Metazoa; phylum Arthropoda; class Insecta; order Coleoptera; family Curculionidae; genus Rhynchophorus; species Rhynchophorus ferrugineus. Next base: position 18,921,338 of record NW_027472585.1, on the reverse strand, counting down.
TCACTCACATCAGTTCTAAAAATGTTATAGTATTCTTTCTAAAATTATTATTTCAGTTACAGTAACACAAAACAAGTGCCCCATGGGTAAATTTAGGTTATTACTAGTGTTGGGAACAATCGACTGAAATCGACAATCGACTGTTTAGTAATTGATTACTTTTTACTATCGACTATTCCAGTTTGAGTCGCTATTTTTGGTTCGACTGTTTTTACTAGTGACTGTTTTCAGTCGCTGTTTTCGGTCCGACTGATCTTATTACTCTTTATTATTGACTGTTTCAGTCGTTTACTTCTAGTAACTATTTTTGGTTCTACAAGTTCATTCGACTTCTTTCTTTAACAATGCGATTGTGTCGTCCTAGCCGCGACCTTGAAAGTAATGCGCCGAATATATGCTTATATAGATTTATATGTAATATATGTGGTTTTATTTTGTAGTTTGCTTGTGAATAACTGTATATTATAAATTAATATAGCAGCATTTTGGAATGCTAGTTTTCGAGGGCAAAAAAAATGTAAATGATAAACAATAAGATACTTTTGACTGGCATAATAGGTAATATTTTGGGGTGGTATAATAAATAATACTTTTTTGATAAACTTTTAGGATTTTTGTCCAAGACTTTTGTTTGTCAAAATGTTTTTCTTTAAAGAATTCTTTTTTCTTTTAAAATATTTTTAAAACCCATTGAAATAATGACCACCGAGTTATCTGGCGAAAGATATCCTACGATGTCTTTAATTATACCGTTAGTAAGAGTATTGCAATATTCCATCAAATCCAGGATTTTAATAAGTGAATGGGTAAAAATTACATAATTGTCTATTAAATGTCATCAACAAAACACTGGCAATTTTAGAAATGAACACGATGTGCGGGAAATCCACATTTTTAGATCCTAGATTTAAAAAAGCAGGATTTGGTATTGTAAATAACGCTGAGGCGATACAAAAAGTTATCACAAAAGAGGTATCTTCAATTCTAACTTCAAAAAATACAAATATAGTTCCACAACTCGAAATTCAAGACACAACTACTGACTCCCAACTCTAGTTATTACCTTCATAAATCGCACTTCAATATTTTCGTTGATCTTTTATTTTGGTTAATAGCACAAAAACGATTTTATAACGGTAAAGTATAAATTCAAGCATTTTAATGCTGAAGTTATGCTTAGCAAAGTTAAGTGATGTCAATAATTCGTAATGCGTTTAACTTAATATGGTGAATTCTTACATTTTCTGCTTTTAATTCTATTAAAAGCTTAATTAATTATTTAATATTATTAAAGATTAATTTAAAAATAAATCTCTTTGTTTTGGTATATGTCTATCATGTATTATTATTATAAATCAATATTTTTTATTGCCGTTATCATGCCTCCTCGTTGTTTTCGAACTGGTTTAACCAGTTTTTTTAACCCTTCATGTCGTTCTTTGTTATTAATATAAAATCACCACTGTTAGTTCTTCGAAACCAATGCTTAATGTTTAATTAGCTTGAGTAGAAATTTTCAAAACAGACAATAAATGTAGCTCTCGGATTAGTCTGTATGCACTGAAAAACTAATTAATATATGAAAACTGAAAAATAAAATAATACTAAATGAAAAACTATTATTTTGTATAGAGGGGTACCAAAATTATCAAATTTACTAGTTAAGTTGGTTTGTTAAACAATTTTTTACATGGATATTTACATTTGCACCGATCGCGATAAATTACCAATACAAGCGATCAACTAATAATAAAACGATTATTGCTTTGGCGTTGCACAGAAGAGTGGTTAAAATGTAATGAAGATAAATTAAACACTTTAGTAATATGTCATTAAAAAAGGTCGCGCCACAAAGACTAGTCGTACACGGGGCAATTACAACACGGAATTATCCAATCCACATTTTTAATGTATGAAAAATGCCCATAATAACCTACAAGAAAGTCCATTTTCGGGTAAAAATTGCGTGTTCGTTGGGTTTCCGTGAACCGGACCCGACCAAATCAATTATGCAAATTTCCCTTTTAAAATGCCTTGTAAGAACGTGCTATCTACAGCGATCGTTTATGTTCGGCACGTTTGAATTTTAAGCAGTTCAAACGTCCATTTCATCGCACAAGAACCATTTTCTGCTCTTGCCATGTTCGAACATTAAACACAATTAAGCTCGATATGAACAAATTTCCCTCTATCGATCTAATCGAACATAATAAACAGTAATATTAGATGCTGCCATGTATTTTGATAATTTTTTTAACTTAAAAACTCATTTATTGAGAAATATATGGCACAAGATATCAAACTTGGAAAGTGATGAAAATATTTATTTAATTTTTTAGAACTTGTCAGCCAAGCCATGTTTGAAGAAATACAAGGTGCCTGGGCAGTACTCTAGATGCGAGAGAACATCTCCTTTGAGTTCCATTGACAATTCTTGTAATATTGACCGAGCGTTGTAATGTAGGAGAAAAACTGTCTGTTACTCGAGATTACTTGTCTTTTAGAAACGATGCATCATTGAAATTGGCCATATGAGGATACGTTGTTCCACAATAAATTCCTTATTTGGCGCATTAACCATAGAGAAAGTCCATGGACCATTAAAAATGTCTGCGATTTATTGCCCACCCAAATATAACGACAAGGCAGAATAATTTCAAGAATACCTCAGTACGCTAGATAATAGATTTATAGCCGGAGGAGATTACAATGCAAAACATTTAATGTGGGGATCAAGAATAATAACCTCAAAAGGTAGAGAACTGCTAAAAGCAATAAATAAATAAATACAGATAACTTACAATATATCTCTACTGGTGAACCAACATATTGGCCTTCAGACAGAAATAAATAACCAGATACTATAGATTTCTGTATTACAAAAAATATTGATACAAAAAAGTGTCATGCAGAATCATGTTTCGACTTGTCTACTGATCATTCACCAATAATACTAACAATTTCTTCAAAAATTACCATCAAAGATAAATCCCCTTCTCTGTGCAATAATAGAACTAACTGGCCCTCATTTAGAGAAAACTTAGATCGAAACATCTCTCTAAACTTACCGTTACAAATTGAAATGGATATAGAAATAGCAGCAATAAATCTTACAAAAAATATACAGGGGGCAGCACATTCCGCGACTCCTAACAGTGAAACATTTACAAGAAAAAATACACATATATCATGTACAATACAGAAAAAGATAGCAGAAAAAAGAAATTTACGACGAAATTGGCAACAGTAAAGGACTGAAGAGAATAAAAGAAAATTTAATAGGGCAATAAAAGAGCTGAAAGAATTAATCCAAATTGAACAAAACCAAGGCATTAGAATACCTAGAAAATTTGACATCAAGTGAGGCTACAGACTATTCGTTGTGGAAAGCAACAAAAAAGCTTAAGAGATCCCAGCAGCATAACCCAGCTATTAAAACAAACGAAAATAATTGAACTAGAAGCAATAAAGAGAAGGGCGACATTTTCTCAAAACACTTAAAAAATGTTTTTAAACCTTTCCAGCCTCAGCTACATAAAGATGAGGAAAATAAACTTACTAGCTTTCTAGATTCGCCATTTCAAATGGAATTACCGCACGAGAAATTAACGGTCAAAAAAGTTAAACAAACAATAATGAGAGAGATTAATATTAAAAAAGCTCCTGGTTATGACTTAGTTACTGGTAAAATTTTAAAAGAACTATCAGAAAAGGGTATAAAACTATTAACATTTATATTTAATACTATGCTACGAATTAATTATTTCCCTAGAATCTGGAAAGTAGCTAAAATATTAATGATTCTTAAACCAGGAAAAATACCAGAAGATGTGACCTCCTACCGACCTATAAGTTTATTACCAATAATCTCGAAAGTTTTCGAGAAATTATACATAAAGAAGCTAAAATATATAATAGAAAAAGGAAAAATTATTCCGGAACGTCAGTTTGGCTTTCGCAATAAGCATGGGACTATAGAACAAGTGCATAGACTTGTAAACAAAATAAACACTGACCTAAATGCCAAAAGATATTGTTCGGCTGCTTTTCTAGACATATCTCAGGCTTTTGACAAAGTATGGCATACGGGCTTGCAGATTAAACTAAAGAAACTTCTCCCTCACTCGGACTATCAGTTACTAAACTCGTATCACTGATAGAAATTTTATTGTAAATCAAGGCGATGAACATATCGAATTAAATCCCATATATTCAGGAGTTCCGCAAGGTAGTGTACTAGGTCCAGTACTGTATCTTCTGTATACGGCCTATCTGCCCACCACAAAAATAACTACTGTGGCAACATATGCAGACGATACAGCAATCTTAGCATCCCATGAAGATTCAGTCACAGCATCAATAAACCTACAAACCCACTTGGAGCAAATACAATTATGGTGGAAGACATGGCGCTTTAAAGCCAATGAAACCAAATCAACGCATATAACGTTTACCCTGCGTAGAAGAACATGTCCACCAGTAAATATCTTGTTATCATGTTAAATATCTTGGTATGCACTTAGATCGACTCCTAACCTGGAATAAGCACATACTCTCTAAACGGAAACAACTTGGACTCAAATTATATTAAATGTATTAGCTCATCGGGCGCAAATCCAAGTTATTATTAGATTTAGGTATTGCTGTATCGGTCTCTACTCAAGCCCATTTGGTCATATGGAATCCAACTATGGGGTACCGCTAGCAAATCTAATATATCCATCATTCAACGGTTCCAAAATAAAGTGTTGCGTGCCATTGTTGATGCTCCGTACTATATTTCAAATAAATTGATACAACGCGATATTCCTCTAGAACCTATAACAAGTGTAATTGAACGTGTTTGTGTGAAGTACTTCGAAAGAGTGTCAGTGCATCCCAATGTACTCACTAAATTATTGTTTTTTAAAAATAATAAGGTATCGACTGACATTTCTTGCAGCTTAAAAGTACGATAATCCATTCATTTTAGGCTAGTAAATGTACAATATGTTAATCTAAAGCTCCAGGCTGTTAATTCATTAATGGCGTTTGTGGATCAAGAATAGTAGCGATTATGGTTGATCATATTTGGAGATTTTTAGGATAATTTCGCTGCTTTCATATATAGTGGTGGCTTTTTCATTTGGTTTTAACTATATTCGCTGGGATTGATCTAAACGATTGTGATCTTTTTTATGGTAATGTTGACTTATATGGTTCTTGGAGATCTTGCTAATTGTTCAAATATGTAAATTAATTTAAATATGGCGTTTTTATAAAAATAGAAAGGCATATAAAAATTATTTTTGAGTGTTATTTCAAAAAAATTTCAATGTTCATTTCCTTCCTTATATATAGTTTCTACATTAGATTAATTATTTACCAAATTTGTGTATATTTGTTTATAAACAGTAATGATGTGTAATATGATGTTTTTATAAAAATAGAATGTTATTTAAAAATGTTTACCATTTTTATTTACCTTCTAAACCTATTAACCCTCCTGCTGATATATAACTAAAAATGGTCATAAATATCCTTATATTTGACCATTTTTATTTTAATAAGTTTAATAGGTCAATACGCTTCTACGGATTATTATAAGTATATGAACATGATTCAAGACCAATTTTAATGGATATTGTTAAATTTAGATAAAACCCCCATTGTTACTAATCGAAAATAATGTCACATTCGGTACATTTTAATGACGCCACTGTTGATTTAAGCATTTTGATGATTATCAAGGGGAATAAAAAGTCGTCGGTGCTCATTTCACCACGTCTAAACTTAGCATACCAATACTTGATAGTTGATTTTACTGGGGCAATGTCCGGAAACTTAGCATAAAGCCAAGTTTTTGCTACAACTGTATTTTTTTCCCTTCAAAAAGCTATATTTTATCAACACACGAAATTACTTTTTATCCATTTTTTTCACAATAACAAAAATTACTTCACTCAAAATGCTATAATTCACAAACTAATGATCCGACAGCTGTCAGATTTATACATGCATCTTTTGAGGGTTAAGGCTAACTAAAAAACATATGCATTTAATCCCATCTAGGGGACTTTTCAATTGACCTGTTATATTCTTAGATGTAACGTAAGCCTTCGATAAGGCATGGCATGACAACCTTGTTCATAAGCTACAGGAAATATTAGAAAAACAATACACTGAACTATTAAAATCTTAGATACACTCAGAATTTTTCTTATTATGTTCAGAAATTTCTGCTATTTTGCTTCCTCCGTAACTTTCCCATAATATGTAAACGTTTGGTTCATTAACAGCTAACCTTTTTAAAAGCTGGATTTATTAATAGCTAATAAGCTTTATAAGTTATTTTCTTTGAACTTTTTTGTCCTACACCTACTGGACACCAAAATGTCGCTTTTATATAATTGAAATCAAAACCAACTATAATGATATGATTGTTCGGCATTTCCATATAAAAATGTTCCCTGAACTTCGAGAGAAGATATCTTTAAATCTAACAATAAAAGTAACGGTTTACATTTGCATACATTGAGTAACGCAATTAAACTGAATGAAATACATTGATTTTATATAGAAAAATGTCAAAACCATCCAATTTGATAGCTAGGTTAGGTCATCTAACAGTATTTTGCATTCATGCTTCGTATTTTGGTAAATAAATATCGCTGATCAAAATGCAAGCACCGAACAATTGTTTTCCATTTTTCAGACAACCAATCATTATTCAGGGACTAAAATCCTAATTCATCGAGATTCATTATCACACAAGCTATACAGCCTTCCAAAAATCCAAATCACTGTGAACTTATGAAGAATTGCTCTTACTCTATTTTCGCGCATTTAGTTAGGAATAAAAATTGTTGATGAATTCTATAAACCTGACAATTAAAAACCATTGACGATCATGTTTTCTTGTCTTACAAAACATTATTAAAACAATATTTAATAAACAAAATAAAAAATATGTAAATATACTGACTTGAAATAATTTTTTTTAAATAAAAATTGCCTCTTTATTGAAAAAAAGTTATCTCAATCGCCCATATAATGGGGGAAGGGCTTATTAGCAGTCTCAAAAAAGTTTTTAAAATAGCGTTTGTTATAAAACGATTTTTCCCCGTTTTTAGGATTAATTTAGTTTATATTAAATAACGTCAACGTTCATACATTGACCTTCACGAAGGCTAATATTTATTGATAATAGGATTATAAGTATATGAACATGATTCAAGGCCAATTCTAATAGATATTTTTATATTTAGATAAAACCTCCATTGTTACTAATCGAAAATAATATTACAGTCGGTATATTATAATGACGCCATTTGAATGATTATCAAGAGGAATAAAATTGGTTGGTTATGTCTTTATTGTGGTCAACATCAATAACTCAGATTTGTAGTTTTCAAAATGTATTTATTATACTATAGGATTCTGTATATAATAGAGAACGAAGAAGCTTACCAAATGATATGCAGCCAAAAGTTTCGATACCACAATAGTGCTCTAAAACATCGTCGGTTGTATAGCTACAAATTATATCTTTAGCAGTCCATTACTAGTAATGTGTAGATGCTTATACAATTATAGACCAGTAATGTGTAGACGGTACCTTCCATTAATTTGTAGCTGTTTTGTAAAGGTTAGTTGACACTGTTTTTTTTAAATTTTTTTTTGTATCTGCTCCTTTATTAATATTTATTTCAATAAAATATTTATATTGACAAAATTAATGTTTTTGGTGAATTGAAATATAATTTGTAGGGTGTGTTTACACAGGGAAGATCTTTGATATTTATGCAACTTTCAATAGAATTGTTATCTGGAGAACAATATTGAATTTTAATCGTGTATGTATCATTTCACAATTCTTTAGTGTCCTTAATTTAATAGGATGTTAATATTTATAATGTTAAAAAAGTTAAACTTGATTTAATTTTGTTTTAATAAATTTGTTTTGATCAAATGCTTTTATAACAAAATCTTTTCTTTAGGGATGTCTAATGCATATTTAAATTAACCAATAATATTACTAGAATGTCGATCCCAGTATCATCTGGATATTGGACGTTGTTGAAAATTTTCTCCAGAGACACCTATTGAGTTTACTCTGGATAATTCTATGATATAATTTGTAGAATTTGTCTGCACTCTGACGTAAAAAAACAAACAATGCAATTTTATAAAAATCAATTCATTAGCATACATTATTCATTCATTTATATAATCAATTTTTTAAAAATATTATTCCAGTATTGTTCAAACTATGAATAAAGATAAAAATATAATTTTTTAAAAAATGACTGAGAACATATGACAGTAGAGAGAAATGTATGTTCACATTTCTTCAAAATTAATAAACAACAAAATTTAATCAAAATGTTTCTTTTGACCTACTAAAGGTTTCTCTGAGAATAGCATATAATTTATTATAAGCTATAGGATTCTGTATATAATAGAGAACGAAGAATTACCAAATGATATGCAGCCAAAAGTTTTGATACTACAATATTGGTCTAGAACAGCATCAGTAATATATTTACACATTATAGCTTTAGCGGTCTATAACTAGTAATACGCAGATGCGTCTAGAAATGTAGACTAGTAATGTGCAGATGGAGTACCTTCGACTAATTTGTTGATGTTTTTTTTTGTATTTATTACTTTATTAATTTTGATTAATAAAATATTTATGCTGATATAATCAATATTTTTGGTGAAAATGAAATATAACTTAAGGGGTATAATTTTCTGGGAAGATCTTTGATATTTATGCAACTTCCAATTACATTTATGTTAGCTGGAGAACATATTGAATTTTACTTGTGTATGTGTGATTGCGACTGTTTCTTCTGACGGAATATCACAAGTTCACATTACAAGTTTGAATTTATAATAGGTCGTAGGAGTCAAGGTCATAGTATATTATACTTTGCGAATTCCATCAGGCAAAACATACTTGGCCATAAATTCTGGTTTGGTTACCATTTACGCCAGCTTAGTGTGGCTGCGGACTTTTAATTTTAAGTGATCCATTTTTCATCACCAAGTGCCATCTGCTGCAGAAATAGATCAATTTTGTTGTGATTCACAAATGGAAATGCGATCTATGATTCTATTCGTGTGGCATCTAGCTTTCCAGTTTAACTAACTTTTCCAAATAGTCCCATATGACTTGTTGAGCAATATTTACCTCCTGGGTAACATAACGAGTGCTTACATAATAGTTAGGAGATTTTCATAGTGGTACTCATATTTTCGACCATCAGCTTTCCTTTTATATGGTTTGAACCACCATTTAACAATAAAAATATTGGAGCGGAGTCGCGAAATCAAAACTGCACTTAATTTCTTACAGTATCAGAATCATCAACGGTGTTGATATTCTTAGCCGCCTGCCTTGTGTTTTCAGAGTCAACTATTCACAAAACTGTCACCTAATGCAAACTATGGACTCAAGTTCGGGCTTTTACAAGTTTTTGTCGTTGATTTTGTTAGGAAATTGTTTATTTATTTTTGCTAATGTAACATGTTGTGTTAAAATGCTACCCACTTTTAAGAAATGTTGCACGTACAAAGTAGGGATAGATTTTGTATAATTAATGTTTACATGGACATGAAGTACACATACATAAAGTACTCACTCCCATACCTATCAATATAATTATTTTATATGGTGAGTTTACGGAGTAGCCTCCTTTCTTGGCGTCTGTTGGACTATCGACGTATAGTTCACAGAGAAAATAAATATTTAACATTATAGGCAATTTTAAAGAAATGTTTCGCGACGTCCAATATCTAGATGTCACTACTTTGAAAAAAAAATTTTGAATCGCTATGCTGCGAGACATAAAGAAATTTGAATGGTTAATTTCATTTCTCGAGTGTGTTTCAGTATTACTGTAATGTACTTTGAGAAACTGTTCGTGTTAGTACATTCCAATGCACTCACCAAGCAGTTAAATGTGCGCGATGATAGTGAGATGCATGAACGCTAATACTACCATACGAACTGATTAAGAGACCATAGAATGAGATATAATAATGTCTATAATAAGTTAGAATAGCCTTTAGAATAAGTTAGGATAGACTTTAGAATAAGTTAGTATAGTTTCTAGAATAAGATTTAGATTATAAGTTTGTGCAGCAGATCACTTACAGGATCTTCTACATGTCAGTATAGTTTTATTGTATAACAAAAATCATAAAAAAAACTTACTGCCTATATATATATATATATATATATATATATATATATATATATATATATATATATATATATATTTACTGCAATTTACAATTCGTTAGTGCCCTTAGTCTAATAGGATGTTAATATTAATAATGTTAAACTTGATTTAATTTTGTTTTAATAAGAGGAGTCTAATGCATACTTAAATTCTTTAGAGATGTCTAATGCATACTTAAACTAACCAATAATATTACTAGAATGTCGATCCCAGTATCATCTGGATATTGGACGTTGTTGAAAATTTTCTCTAGAGACACCTATCGAGTTTTCTCTGGATAATTCTATTGTATAATTTGTATTCTAACGTAAAAATACAAGTAATGCAATTTTATAAAGATGAATTCATTAGCATTCATTATTCATTCATTTATATAACCAATTTTTTAAAAATATTATTCCAGTATTGTTCAAACTATGAATAAAGATAAAAATATAATTTACATTTTTAAAAAATGACTGAGAATATATGACAGCAGAGAGAAATGTATGTTCACATTTCTTCAAAATTAATAAATAATAACATTTAATCGAAATGTTTCTAAAGATTTCTCTGCAAATTTTTACGATTATTGTAGCCAAATGTTGCAGGTAGTAAAATACACCTAATATACTTTGATCCAGTTTAAACAAATAAATGTGACAAAATGTATGCCAAGAAAATACAAATAAGAGCAATTAATAATGTTTTTCAAATGCCTCTTGATGTTTAAATTCAATTAGCACTATGATGTATTATAATTGGTAATATGTGTTGACAATTTGGTAATACCAGCAATATATGAAATTTAAAAATTAAATGTTTTCACAAAATATAAAATAGTTACTGGATTAAACTTCATCGAATTTTAGAACCAACCGAATTTTCATCGAATCAACACTGAGTTTTAAAGAATATCTGCCAAATCTTGATGCAAATATTTCGATAGAATAAAAAAAATACATTTATATCCATAATTTATCGGAAAACAGTTGTTTAGATAACAGAATCTGATAATTATAATAGATTTAGATGTTTCTCTATATATAATATAGAGAGTTTTAGCAGATGTTACGTTAACGTGAACTAATTCTAACCAGGTGTACTTTAAAATAACGAAATGTTTACATTAACCAACGTGATTTAAGAATTAAATAAGAAACGTTTTATTGAAAGGAAGTAATGAGACATATACATATAATTTATAATAAATCGAACAAATACTGCAATAGAGATAATTATTTTTTAGTTAAAAGAATAGTAATTTTAGGATAATTTAATTAGCAAATCTCGTGTTTACATTAATGAAATGTTTCCGAGTGTGTACGTTATCGATCGTCCGTTGTATTTTATTAAAGATACTCGACTATTTCTAATTAATTTCAGCTGAACTTTAACGCTATAAAACATGATGTTTAACAAAGATCATCCCACTGGCCATGTTTGGCTCCGGGTGATTATAAAACCCACAGTTCGCGTCTGAATTTATTCTCGCCTGATTTATGCGCAGTTTGATATTTATCTAACTTTTAGTACCTAACATCTAATGATCCGAACTCTACATGACTAATATTTAACGCCAGTCTCGAAATGTTAACGCATTGTCGTTAAAATTCTATTAATTGTTTTGCTAATATTTGCGAGATGTTGGCCTAGAAGATAATAGCCCGTTATCTCGTCTCGATATTTTGCAAACAGAACAACGAAAATTTACGATAGCAGAGCCTAAATATCAAGGATTTACTAATTGATATTAAAAATATTATACGACTATTGTTTTGCAAGAATCCGGTGCCATATACCCAATCCCAAGGGCTTTGAAGCCTTTACAATAGATGGCGTAACATATGCGGTATAGTATCGATCACTTCTACAGTCATAGCCGTGTTAAAGAATTAGTATTGCTAAATAAAATTTTTCAATTCATTAAATATAGCGACGGAAGAGAATTTTCATTTCTATAAAATTAAAAGGCCGATTTCTTTAGGTGTAGTAAATAGTCTTTGGGTGTAGAATATATAAAAATTTAATAATATGCACAATTATTCACACATACATTCTTGAATTTATAATAAATATTAATTTATATCGGATCCTCTCTTACATAACAAAATAACATAATAAAATATATCAAAATGAGTAGCATCATTGAGGTTTTATTTTTACTTCTTTAATTGTATTCAAGAAAATATAATAGAAATCAAGATAAACTGTTTTAATATTGTAAAAGTAATATTTCAAATTACAACAAAGATGATACTATAGCAAGTGATATTATTAAAATAAATTAAAAAAAAGACATTTTATTTTAAATGCAAGAATGTCAAACATAACTTAATTATAATGTAAAAGTATTTACCTTCCAAATAGGGGATGCCATAGCGCATGGGCATCCTGCATTTCCTCGATGTTTCCTGTTGTGCTCCCCACTTCTGGGACATCGTCCACGTGACTCTTCGATGATGTCTTATTCACACTAGCCGCGCCCATTTTACCTTTCGTTTTAACGTTTTGCGCTCCAGACAGATCGATGGGACCTTGCACTTGTTTAGGATGATCCGCGGATGACTTGTCCCCCTGATGACCGTCTTTACCAGCTCCGAACTGGATACCCAACAGTGGTACTTTGGGTGTTACGTTCTTCGACATGTTCTGTTGCTTCATCATCTGCTGCTGTTGCTGCAGAAGATGCTGGTGTTGCTGTCGTATCATCTTCTCCTGCTGCATTTGTTGTAGTTTTTGCTGTTCCTGCATCATCTGATGGTGAAGGCGTTTCTCGTGTTCATTGAACTGAGCCATCAAGGCGGATTCCTTGTTTTGATTTTGCAGGAAAGATGAGTTCATTGGCTGGTTGGACTTGCTGCTCGAGCTGGCACTATTCTTGTGACTGAACGGATTAAATGGAGGAACACTTAAGGACATATTGTTGCTGCCTTGTTGAAATCCCCCCAAACCCAGGTAGGGATTCTGCCAGCTGTTGGGATTGGTGGTCATCGATGACTGGTTATAGAGACCTTGAAGAAGCGACTGTTGCTGTAGGGTGCTCTTGTTGTGCTCGTTAACCGAGGACATCCTGGCGTTGTGACGTGCTGTGTGGGATTGATGAGAATGAGACCTCTTTGCTTCCAAATTCGTTCGGTAGTTAGGCTGGTTCAATATTGAGTTCTCATAGGGATTCTTACCTCTGAGCATGCTAGCTTGCATCATTGCTTCCTGCCATAATGATAACTCTAATGGATTGTTGAAGTTAACTGGCGGCACGGATGGAAAACCTACAGGAGGTACATTTTTGTTACCTAGAATCATCTGTAGTCCGGGATGAAGTTCTCCAAGTTGGTTGGGCAAATATGGTAATGACGAAGCAGCATAGAGCGCCTGAATAAACTCACTGTGATTTTGATAATTAGCCATTGCCTCGAATGGATTGGGACAAGACGACCAAAACAGTGCGGCTTCGTTTGCAGCATCAATATCGTTGGCTAGGATATTTTTTGCTGACGTATCAGCAGATGTCTTGGTGGTACTTTCGGAACACTTTCTTTTCGCTGGAGGCTTGTCGTTATTGTTTTTCTCCACTGGCTTATTAACCATTTTGGGTACAGATTTTAGAGATTCCGATTTGTTGGTATTTGAGTGAATCCTGCCTCCGCTCGATTCCAAAGCAGCAAGCAGTCTGTCCTTATACACAACCAGAATATCATCAAGTGGAATATTCTTATCAGTCTGTCCATGGAGTATCTTTAGTATCTCTCTTCTAGGATGTTTAAGGAGGTTCGGAAAGCTCTCCTTCGGCACCATGATGGGATTTGGTACGTCCATTTCAGCCAGGAGTTGCTTGTACTCCAGAACAGGATCAGGAGATGGATCAGATACTTTCGGTAAATTGGCAACTTTCAATGAATGGGACACACTAGCCGGCTTCAGGGATTTTTTATTGGCGGCGTCCATATTCTCCAAGTCCTTGTCCAGGAGAGTTTTCAGGGTAATATCGTCAGTTTTAAATTTCTTGGAGGGTGGTTCCGAGTTGGCCACACGGGTGATTTCCTCCGAACAAGTCACGGTTGGACTCGCTGATTTCCGACACTTGCCCAAATCCAGAGGTTCCTTCTGTTTGGTGATGGTTACCTCAGAGTTCAGCGGCATTTTCTGAACCGAGCTCGATAACAGCGACTCTAGGAAAGCCGAGCGTGATTTAGACGCGGCACTACTGGTCGAGACAATATCGGGCGAGGGCGGTACCGCAGGTATTCCGCTGGGTTGAGGCGACTGAACAGTTTCGGAGTTCTGAGAAGGTGGACGGGTGGAATCAAGTTTTGGCGATTGTTGATTCTTGGGGACACTGAGGTCGGTGGGACCATCTTCACTTTCTTCCAGATGATTTGTATTGATTTCGATGGTAAGTGGAGTCGGTTTTTTCATGGATAAATCAAGACAAATTGGTTCCACCTCGGCTTCCATTTGTTCTTCCTGTTCTTCTGATTGCTCTGGCTCCTCTATCCGTTCCTGTTCTTGTGGTGCCTCCGAATGTTCGGATTCAACCTGAGGTTTGTGTTCATCGGGTTGTTCCTGATTTACAGGTTGTGTTGCTTCCTGTGATTCTTCCTGCTCTTCAATAAGGTCCTGTGGTGCCTCTTCGTGTTCATTTGAATCTTGGACGACGTCTTGGGCGTCATCGATTTCTTCCACTTCTTTTGGCGTGTCTGATGATGATTCTGATGTTTCTTTTTCTTTCGAAATAACTGTTTCTTCGTCATTTATGTCGTTTGGTTCTTCTTGCAAATGAGCCGGGCTGTTTATTTCTATTTTTAGTTCGATATCTCTCTGATCCATTTCTAATTGGTCTTCGTCGACATCCTCTATGTCCTCAGGCTTGCATTCCACATTTAATTCTGAATTATGATCGGGTGATGCGTAGGGTGATTTCATGTTCATTTCATCTTCATCATGTTCTTCTTTCAGGTCACAGTTCGTTTCCAATGGTTCTGTTTGAAAATCAGACTGTTCGTTGTATTCCTGTTTGACTTCAGGTTCGTCGTACTCGACGTGTTCTTCCGAATGGGTTGTAGCTGGGGTCATATCCGGTTCCGGCTTGGAAGTGTCGAATTCCGAATCGTCATTGAATTCGTGTGGGCTCTGAAGGGACTGTTCCAGCCTGGAAAGTATATCATTCATGGACATTTCGTCGTCATCGTTGTAGCTGCACTCGTGGGGCGTCTTGCGATCGTCGTCCGTTAGATCGATCTGACCGATGTCCATCTCTTGCGCTTTGGTCTTCAGCAGCTCGTCGATCTCCTCGATGCTGGGGTCATCTTTGGAATCGTCGGCGCGCTCCGCTTCCCCGCCCTCCTCGTCCCAGCTTCCGGCCTGAATGTGCTGCTTTAATTCGAGCTCCGCCACTGCCAGGAGGTTCTCCAGCGGGCTGACGTCACACAGCTTGTTGTCGGGCGTGCGCGGATAGTCTCTGTCGACGGCACTGTTTACACTCTTGGGAGAGCCCTCCGACTCGGACGGGGTCCTCTTGACGTGGATGGTATGGGAGGGCAGCAGCGACTCGATGTTTACGTTCTCGCTGGTGACCCAAGCCGGCTCCGGGTCGGGGAACTGCACCGAGGCCGACTTGACCTGCGACTTGGACTTGCGGGAACGGCGCCGGTGATGACGGTGATGGTGGTGGTGCGACGGCGGCTGCTGCTGCTGTTCCTGCTGGTCCTCTTGCGGCTGGGGCTCAGCCGACGCCCGAGGGGCGGCCAGCATCTCGGTACGCGGGATGGCGCGCCAGCCGTGCGCCGTCTTCGTCAGCAGGATGCGGTTCCGCTTGTCGTAGTCCTCGCATTTCACGTCCACGATGCGCGTGTCTTCCTGTCGGACCCACACGAAGATTGGATTGACCCGCGGCGGCCGGTCTAGCGCGGGCGACGAGCTACGGCTCTGTTTACCAACAGCGACGGCCCGGCGGCGGCGATGGTGCCGGTGGTGGCGGCGACTGGGGGCGGCAGCGCGCGCCTCTTGGCCACGTGACCCCGCCGCCGCATCGATCGGTTCGGACCGGCGCCGAGACAGGGCCGCCAGGGGGATCAGGCCCGGCAGGGGGGGCCGTGGCCCACCGCTCATCCCACGCTGGCCAGGGCTCCCATCCGCCCAGCGAACGGCTCTCGGAGGCAGAATGGACACCACAACCACCCGATCACCAACTCGCGATCACTTGCACTCTCACGAAGGATACTTTCAAGACCACGACGACGACTCGTTCGCTCCAGGAGACGGTGTCGTCGGTACGCTACGATCATCAACGTTCGCGACGAACTGGCCTGGCGCTCGGTTCACCAATTTGCCGTGTGAGTTTGTTGGCCCGAGGGGCGGAACGTCGCCGACCCCACCTCGTCGAAGGACGGCCCACCCTGCGCGTCGTCGCGCTCCTGGAGCGCGGACCCGACAGCGGGCGCCTCTCGCGGCGGTGAACGCTAACGCGCTAACCTTGATGGGCCTCAACTTCGCGGTTGGTCAAAGACTTGAGGGGGTGTAACTAGAATTACCTGATTGTGGCCTACGATTGTGAGATTATGCCTTGGCGGCGTTTTATGCACGTCGCTACTACGACCGTAAAAAGTCTTATTTACGGCCGCTCCGAGTGCTTTTTTGTAGACGTTCATTTCCGCGACTTTGACAACATAATGATACTATTAGTGCGTAATAATTTCGCCGTCTACCCACGCACATTTTTTATCGGCCGTCACTCAGTTACAATGAAGTGAATGGACACGTTACTATACAATAAATACAGTCAATATAATTTAAATCAACATTCTAACTTTCATTACTTATATTCACTGAAATATGAAATTATTTGCATGCATATAATCTCTATATATACTATAAGTCTCACTAAAACTAGAGAACGTCTAGACCAGTTTATTTAATTTTGATTTTAATATATTTACTCAAGTTCAAAGAAGATTTATATGAAAAAATATAGATTAATTGGGAGAAAAAATTTCTTTTGTTAACATTGAACTTTATATCAGAAGTAACTTAACAAAATCTTATAAACACTAATATTTCCACTTACTAGGAGCGCTGTTTCCACTACTAGATGTCCATAATCAATTTTTACAAATTAATTTTATTGACAATGCGGATATGGAAATTGATAGGTATTGTGCTCACAATTCGGTGAAGCAAACTGCTTTTTCACATAAAAAAGTATTACCGTCATCAGCAGTTTGACTATCACAAAGGATCGATCTTTTTGTTGGTTATCAAATGGTTAAGACTGCGAATCGAATTTTTTTTATGACTTAATTGTTGAATGCTGATTAAAACTACCGACCATTATTATTTAAAATGCACCAAATTTCACCTCACTGATGGTTTAATGCAAAATATTAAACCACTTATATTACATATAGATGTACGTATATTTAGGTAATTGCATCGATCAGATAACGTAAAAATAATGACATATATGTCAAATATGAATAAATATTTGCTAATGATATTTGCGAATCGAATCTTAGTCACACTCAATACAAATTTATCAATAAGAGAGTTAAAATATGTAGTGACTGTTTATCGTAAAATATACTTCGTATATGTATATTACATTTATTATTATTTAGTTACATATTTATTGCGCCTAAACTTTTTTAACTTTTATTATTAATAATACCAAAGATAAAACGACCTCATGTGACTGATGACTGATGTCTGATGACCAATGAGATATATAAATGATAATTGTTAGTATATCACAATTTTGTTCAGAAGCAATTGGAAATGAATTGGATACACGATACCCTATCATCCATTAACGAGTAGGATTTCACTAGGATCCCTATAAAAATTATGGTGCGAACAAATCAAGTACAGTTGGGAAAATAACAATTGTTTGTCAATATTGTAAGGCATTAAAATACAGTAGTTAATCAATTGAGTTCTATTATGCCGGTGGGAAAATAAAATTGCCACAGTGATCCCATCACCAGATGCATTATGCTCATTAGATTTTGGGATGAGAAATAATTCTAACCATTTCTTGGCATTCAAAATGATTATAGTTGTTTCCAAATGGCGTTCTTTGGAACAACGCATACTGAAGTGGACAAATTCATGTCCAATTTTAGGGTAATATACCATTTTTTTGGTAACATTTAAATTTGTATCAGAAGTAAGTTAACAAATTCTTATCCACTCTAAAATCCCCACTTACTAGAAGCAATATTTCTACTACCACGCATGTAATCAATTCTCACAAATTAATTTCATAGATAATCCGGCTATAGAAATTGATAGGCATTGTGCTCACAATATAGTGAACGAAACTATTGTTTAAGAACTATAAAAAGTTCTGCATCAGAACAACGCCTTCTTAATTGATCAAAATAGCATTGGATACCATCTGGGAGCCATAATATCATCATTATCATCAGGGCTGACAAAACACCATCCGGTGAACACTCTAGTTGGCGGAGAAAATTTGCAAGATAGATAGATGTATGTGATATGAAGTTAACTGGTCATTTAGTTTTCCAATAAAATTTAGTGGATTTGGGTGGACAATACAAAACCCATTTATTGTATTTTGAATTATATAGAGGCTTGGTGAGGAGTTTTAGTAACGATGTTAATCTAATCAATAGTTTACTTTTAACGTAAACGTCCAAAGGCTTATGAGTAGTTGTAAATATTGACTGTAAATTCCTTGCAAGATTCTCATTAATGATCTTCTAAACTACATTTTGTAGTAAATTTCCCCTGTCTGTCTTGTAGAATATTTTGTCTTTACGCTACATCTGGTAGTTTGGCAATTATTTTTTTGTTAGAGTAATTTTTGAGATACCTTTTGGAGCTTCAAAAAGTCAACAGTCGATTAGGCCGAGTTACTATCACTTGACAATCCTTTATCGTACCTTCTACGAGATTTATTCCTTAATTCATAAAATCTAATTATTATTATTAATAATTAAAAAATCTATATTTATAGTAGTCGATTTAAGTTTGGCACACAGTAGCACATTAATGCAAGAAATAGCATTTTATTTCTCTTGTTTAAGTTCACTAAGGTTGACTTGATATTATAAACGTTTGTAAACATAAAAGTGTACCATTGTATTTTAACAAATCTTGTTTGCTTTACACATTGATTTCTATATTAACCCTTGGGTTTACTAATAGGCAAAAATATTCAATAATATGCTAATTTACCAATAATAATCATGAATTAATATGTTTAAAACACTTAAGTCATATTCGTAACAAGTGGATATGATTTTGTGAAAACCTTTTGGAAGATTTACATTAGACACTATATTATATAAAATGTGTACAATCTAGGAGATTGTAACACTGTGAGAGATTCACTATTGATACTAGAGATTACGATTGATTCACTTTTACTGTCTTAGCTATGAGGATGTCAATATAGTGGCAAAAGTGGTTTTTTCCTCATTTCGGGAAATTTGATTTGTTCTGTCTAGTAAATATTGCTACAACAATAAAAATACTAATAAAATTAAATAATAATACTATAAAAATTAAAAACAATAAAAATATTTGAACTTTATTAATTTTATATATAAATATTTGAACATAGACTATATATGATGAATTGAATACCTATACTGAACTAACTTATGAGGTATTATGACAAATAGTTGTCAAATCGATCTTTTACAATATAACAGCATTTAGCTATATATAGCAAAAGTTATAAACCTATACTAAAACTATTAAATGGAAAATACCATCAATCCATTCTATACATTATATATTATTGTCCCTTCGTGAGATTATCTTGAGAAGTGTCCATTTTTAAGTACACTCAATGGCGTGTAATGTTCCTGAATTGAAATGTAAATGTTTCTAGAAAAATAAAACAAAACAAGTATAACTATTTAAATGCCCTTCAAATACATGTTGCCAAAAGTTAAATTTGGATCGTATTTTGATAAATAAACTAAAAATAATATAATTACAAAACGCACTTAATAAGAATATCCAATTTCCGTTGTTTACCGGCTTCTTAGCTTCAGTAGTTAAGGTGCCAGGACAGTCCTCCTATTTCTATGATGGTCACTACTTCGAATTCCACAGGGTATGGATTTATGTCTGCTTTATGTTTGTGTAATGGTCTTTCGAAAATAGTGTAAAATTCTACAAGGAATAACCACCCTAGTCACGCCTGGAACCAACATGGGTAAGACCAGTTACTATGGAATCGTCTCTAAGTTGGCCACTGGTCGCATAGCTCAGAAGACCTTGGTTCGGAGCCCTCGTTTAGTAGCCAGTTCAGTCCAGGTAAACTCTAGTAAGTGAAAAGGGCTCTAAACTATAATTATAAAAGATAATTTTTCATAATTTATTTTACATAAAATTAATTAATAGTTTGTCACTAATGTGTTAAATGCTTTAAAGTGACATGGTATAAAAGTTTTCTATACATTATATTTTATATAATGTATTTTTATTTATTGGTCCTCCTATTCTCCAGAATAAAAAAAATGCTAAATATAAAATTAATATTGCTGCAATACAAAATACTACTCTATAAGTCAACAGTCCCTGATAAGATGGCTGATATATAGAAGTGATGTATGTATAATATAGTGACGATCAAACAATATATGCCAAAATCTGAGACACTAATACAATTACGTAACAAGCTCTGTCACAAATGCCAAACAAGCGATACACCTGGTAACGAAGACAGACAACATATTTTTCGATGGTTGAAAATCCTGGGAAAATGAGTGAAAAATAGGAAAATTGTTAGACAGGCGTTTGAATTTACTTTTAAAGTGACAAATAACCAATTTATTTTCACTTTAACAAGTAGACTTTATACAAAAAGACAGTCATAAATATTTTACTGGAGATTGTGGCTAGGAGAATGCAACACAATTAATATTTTATGAAGTAATACACACTTATCCTCTTTGTTAAATGAAAGCTCAAGTTGTAAATTGTGGGTTGGGAGTGGTTTTCTTATTATAAAAAAACATGTAAAGTGCGTAAACGTTCAAAACGATGGCATGAATTGTGTTTTTGTTTATTTTCTTCGCTGTAACTACCTAATATAAACTCAGGAACGACGATTACCTTCCCCAGGTGTACGTTTCAGGGTGACTCGCCGCTCTGTTTACCTATATCTCGCCCTATCTATTCAATGTTTTGAAAAAAGATTGATCGCACTCCGCGAGGAAACCATTACCGCGTAAAAAATCACAAGTCAGCGTTCGGTCGGGCATTAGACACCCGATAGCCCAGAGCCTCACCCTCCTGGGACCAGCCACTTGTCATTGACGTAGTCAATATGTCAATTATCGCCACCAGGGGCTGTTATTTGCGGTTCGGGCACGAGCTCTGGTCGGAAGTTCGGCTAGTCGTCTCCAATACCATCGAGCTATCAACCAAGAAAATCTCATATGTTAATAAGGCTTCGTTCAAAACAACATTCCACTATTACTATTACTATTATAATACTATTTTTATTTATTATGTTAGATGCTTACGTATAGTTTATCCAAAGTTATTTTGCAATATCAATTTACCCTAAACAGTTATAATAGTTTGGATGTTAGGGTTGTGTTTGATATATTTACATTGAACTCTTTTCCCTACCACCTATGAGTTAGAATTCTAGGCGCGTTTTTTACGTAGTTGTAGCCCCTGGGGGCCTAATCCACCTAATTAACAGTTGTATATCCAAGTATTTATTTTACTTTCATTAGAGAGCATATTTACCTTTTACGCTAAGTTCTTGTGTCCTTGGGTTGAGTGTTTCCTTATAAAGACATTTTGATATGACCGTATTTCTCCTTCGTCTGTTCTTTGTTTGTTTGTTCTTTGTTCTGTTTGTTCTGTTAATATATGTATACATCTTTCTTGATAAAACTAGATTTAATCACTGCATTCTCTTTAATGCATTTACCAAATGCTCATATATATTGTGATCAGTTACACACATATCTGTGTACCTAAATATTTAACACTCTACAATAACATTTCCTACGGTTATAAATTAATTATATACTCACCTTTAGTTGTTTCCACTCCCAGCACTCTGTCTTGGTTTTATCAGCATTGAATCATAATTCCATATTCAGAAAGTTTCACTCAAGTGAATAACTAAGCTGTTCATTTCCACTCTATCTAACATTTGTTCACAAATCCATCATTTGTCAATTTCTTTTTCAATGTGTTTGATCGAATTCATCCAAACAAATATCTACAATGAATTAGTAGTAAATGTTATGACTAATAAAACCTAATCAATTGTTATACCAACTTTTACCTTTTTCCATCAACTGTTATCATAACACAATTTGTATTAACATCTTGCCATGAGTGACAATTGAGTATATTGGTCCCATTCTGAAATATCAATATATCGTCTAAATACATAAATTAAAATCATAAGTATTCCTTCATTATATTATATGCTTTTAAAAATTGTATTCTTTTAAAAGCAATATCTGGAATTTCCATTAAACCTCTTTAATACTTTTCAAACTAACAGTTTCGTTTGAAATAATTGTATTAAATTTTGTTTGTATTGAAAAACTACTCACTGTTTTTATACATTTCATATATTTAATCTCTGGTAGAGCTAACATCAAGCTGATCTTGATTCGTCACCCGCTTCGTATGAGGACGGTTTTATTTTTCTGTAAATTCAGGATTATATTTTTTATATTCTGAGATATCAGTCCATGTCTATACTAATATTCAGTTCAGCTGCAACACACTAAAAATATTTTCAATAAAAGCCGCAGCAACTAAATAATTAACAGTAAAAATGCTTATCTCTAACGAATTTTCTAGTTCGGTTACACGATCGAATTTATCAAAGAGCATTGTATCTCTTTTTAATTAGAATAACATGAGAAAGAAAATATCGTCTGATTCTTAAACGAATTTACAAATTGCGACAGGCAATACATTAAACATCTTGATGACGTATGTACAAAAATCTTTGGTATTTGGTAAAAATATGTTCTCATATTCGAAAAAAGTTGTACAATATATATTTATGAATATATTTCCGATCATCTTTTCATATCTTTCATTTATTTAGCAGCTAGTAACACCTTGGTCGTTTCTTGGCCATGAATATCCCCTTTCAGTATCCACGTTAATGGTTCTCCTGAGTCAACCGATGGCTTTTTACACTTGAAATAGTTGTAGTTAGTAGTTGTAGTTTCAAAACTACAGAAATCCTTTCTTTTGGCTTTTCAAAAAATTAAACCGCGATGTTAAAAAAGCTATGAAATGGTAATTTCAATCAATTTGTGCTATAGCCCATATAAAGTATAAAAACAGATCAGCCATCACTCGATAGCTCTCTGAGAGCTCTTTGAGAATTTGAGTTAAGTTTTCGTCTAGTAAGGTTTGCAATTAATTATTTTCGAATTTCTTTAGCCATTTGTATTTATCCTTGGCATCTAAATTAATAATTCTCAATGTTCGAAACCAAAAGCCCCTTCAAACCACATTATATACTATTTTAGCAATTTTGATTCATAATACGCACAGAACTTGCTGTTTTGTGTTCTTTTGGCCATGTCAAGGTATCACTTATATTTCGCTAAGACTATTTTCGCGACTATTTTTCTTATTTTATATTTTCTCTGTCGAAAAACTCGACTTTGTTGGTGAAAATTTCTGATGATTTTGTCTACCATGTTTACCACAATAAACATTAATATTTGAGATGATATATTGTAAATTGTTTATATTTCTTTGTATTTTGTTGAATTTTTGTGAATGATTGATCATGTGCTCGAGTCTTGATTATATTGTTACTCATGCTGGTACATACTCAGATTGTCTTAAAAGTACTGCTACATGAGTTTTGACTAAATTTTAGATATACATAGATGATAGGTTCCCTCCAGTAGCTAATTTGAAGCTAGAAATTGTATAAAAATTGTTATACCACCCTTCGATTCAATGCAAAATTCTTTGATAACATAAGTGTATTTAAATAAATACTATATAGAGAGAAATTAGTACTTTCTTATAAACAATCTTATAAATTATAAAATTTCCAAATTATTGAAATCTTTTAAGGAGAATGTACAATTTTTAAGATATAATATATATATATATATATATATATATATATATATAGCAGCAAATAGTTGAAAAGATTGGATAATAATCTTTTTAGATTAAGGTAATAATCTAAGAAAATTGGTAAAAAAATTATTTTATATTGTAATTTGATATGATAGTATTAATTAATAATATAGAATACAGGAATTTATCGCTATTAAGGTATTCTGATATAATCTGATATCTATTATTTATTTGATATACATTTGTTGCTATAAAACTTAAAAAATTAAGATTGTATAAGCGTTACTATGCGTTCTCATATAATACCGTTCTTTTTGACGATTTTTTAAAATTTGTCTTGTGAACTAGCTATTATTTCAACAGATTTGCAAAAAAATATGAAGATAGCAAATTCGCAAATTATTACGACTACATCTTTTCCGTTCTGTAAAAGTTAATCTCCATCGCACACTCAAAATATCTACATTCTGCTTCGACTAATGGAAGAATGTAAATTTTGAATGCTTGAAAATTGACCTCAGTTTCGGCGATTACCTCTTCATTCGAAGAAATTTTTTTCCCAGCGAGCATTCTTTTAAGATCTGGGAACAGAAAATAGTCGCTGGGGGCCAGATCTAGAGAATACGATAGATGAGGAAGCAATTCGAAGCCCAAATCATGGATTTTTGCCATCGTTTTCACTAACTTGTGACACGGTGCATTATCTTGGTGAACCAGCACACGTTTTTTTCTTCAAATGCGGCCGTTTTCGTCCTTCAAACAATCCAATGACGCTATGTAATAGTTGCTGTTGATGGCCCTTCCTTTTTAAATGTAGTAAATGAAAATTATTCCATGCGCATCCCAAAATACAGACGCCATAACTTTACCAGCCGACTGTTGAGTTTTCCCACGCGTTGGAGCGGGTTCATCATGTGCAGTGCACTGGGTTGACTGTCGATTGGACTTCGGAGTGAAATAATGTCACATATCGATGCAAAAACTCGGGTTTGATCATGATAACATGATGATAACGCTTGATCATCCTCAAACACTGCATCGTTGTTTTTGATCAAAAATGAGCTCGCGCGGCACCCACTTTCCATATAGCTTTCTCATACCCAAATATTCGTAAATGATATGATATACACGTTCAGTTAATATCTTTAGAGTGTCTGCTATTTCGTTCAGTTTGAATTTACGGTCATTCAAAATCGTTTTGTAGATTTTTGTTTTCGTCGGTAACAACCCCTTTTGGGAGTCCACTGCGTTCACCGTCTTCGGTGCTCATTTCACCACGTCTAAACTTAGCATATCAATCCTTCATGGTTGATTTTCCTGGATCAGTGTCCGGAAAACCGGCATCAAGGTGAGTTTTTGCTTCATCTGTACTTTTTCCCTTCAAAAAGCAAAATTTTATCAACACGTGAAATTCCTTTTTATCCATTTTTCACAATAATAAAAGTTGCTTCACACAATATGCTGTAATTCACACACTAGGGTTGTTTTGAGGGTTAGGGCTAACTAAAAAACATATGGATTTAATTCTAGAAGCGCCATCTATGTGCCAGGCCGGGGACTTTTCAATTGACCTGTTAATGATTATTTTATCCCAAATAATAAACAACAGTTTTATTATTAGTTAATAAACAGTAAGAAGATCGATACTTATACAGACTGGAGAATATAGCATAATAGCTCGAAATCTGCCCATGTCAATTTGGTGTTGTGGCAAAATCCCTCAAGCAGAATTAGCGACCTACCTAGGCATCTATCTCGGAAGTAGGTTAAATTGGGAACATCACTTTAAACGAAAAACAGAGAAAAACAGATCATAATCAAAATAAAAAAACTGTGTTAGTCGAAGGATAATCCCAAGTTGACCTAAAATCAAAGAGACTCAATTATAAAACATTTTTGGACTTATGGGATAGGACAACAAAATGGAAGCAATACAACTACTAAACAAAACTGTC
This sequence comes from Rhynchophorus ferrugineus, assembly GCF_030347505.1. Classification (NCBI taxonomy): domain Eukaryota; kingdom Metazoa; phylum Arthropoda; class Insecta; order Coleoptera; family Curculionidae; genus Rhynchophorus; species Rhynchophorus ferrugineus. The sequence goes on along the minus strand of NW_027472585.1, from coordinate 18,895,096 downwards.
AACTTTAGCTTAAGTGATTTAATTTATTTTTAATTTGGGAAGAACATACGTACTTATCGCGCTCTCGTTAGGCTTGTGTATTGACGCAATTACAACAGAACAGTAGTGACAAATTAATTTGTAAATTAAGATTGTACTAGGCTTATCTACAGTTAGGTCTAATTATGAAAAAGAAAAAGGAACGTCAGTTATAGACATCAATTACACAGTGACTTTATTATGACTACTAATATCGAACTAAACATAATAATGCTATATTCAACAATGATTCAAAAACACTTTTTTTTTATTAACGTCCTCATCAAAACCTTAATCTAAAAAAAGTCCCACTGGTTTTTCAGCTCGATAGGTCCACTTTTCACACCCTTGTCCTTGCAAGGGTGCCTTCATTCTCTTCGGTTTTTGCTTTCTGCATCGTGCGTGCAAACCCATCCCCCTCTCCGCGCCTTCGACCCCTTCGCGCGACCCCCGTACAGCGGAAATGAAGTGGAAACGCTCTTGTTTTGAATAGTTTTGATATGGAAATGGGGTCCATAAATGAACAAACAACTTTTGAATGGATCGTGTTGACGTTTTCCTTTTCGATCGCCGGGTCGAATTCATCCTTGTAGTGTTTTATTTTTCACCTGGTTCGGTGAAATTGGTGGAGTGATAGAGATAACAGCGTTCTCGTGTTATCATATCTAGTTCTCGTCATAGAAAACGTTTTAATTATATTTTCACGTGACCAAAAAAAACTTCTATTTTTGAGGAAATTGAAATATTTTCTCAATTAAATATTTTTATTTATTTACACGCATCACGTTAGACAAAAAGCAAAACACATTAGAACCAAAATAAAACAACTATAGTGGTTACTCGGAAGATACTCTCAACTTGATCTAAAATCAAAGAGGTTGATCTATAATACAATTATAAAGCCAATTTGGACCTATGGGGTACAAATATGGGGTTGCACTAAAAATTTAAATCAGTTAGTCATACAGCGCTGTCAAAACAAGGTTCTTCGATTGATTACCAATGCCTATCGCTATGTAACCAAAGAAGAACTGCACGATGACCTGGAGATCAAATGGATTTGCGAAGTTGTGCAGGATTTCGCCTTGAAACACGAAAGAAGATTACTAAATCATACTAACGTGGAAGCAATACAACTGCTGGACAGCGCGCAGGATGTCAGGAGATTGAAACGAACAAAACCATACGAACTTGTATGAACATTTAGTATGTATTATTAGTGTAAATTATAGCTATAAGTTAATAATTAATAAATAATTATAATTTTATAATTGAGGAATACATACTGATGTATTTTCTCGCACTCGTCTTGCCTGTTTATTAATCCAAGCACATAGGAAAAGTAGTAATAAATTAATTGTAATAATAATAATAATTAAGATTGTACCAAGCATATCTAATAAAGATGTTATAAAAAAATATTTACACAATGAATTTGTCTAACTTACTTAATAGCAAACTATTGAAACTATTGATCGCCCTGTGGTCCAAGTTCGACCACAATTTATAAAGTTGAAATTATGTTTCTTTCATTATAGACTAAAAAGAGAATAAATTACTTGTTATTAAACTTGTTTTGACAATATTTTCAGTATAAGATCACAAATATATTTGATATTATAACATTAATTACAGTAACAAATGTCCGTATACTAAAATACAAGCAAGCTATCTCAAGAACTAATGCACACTAAACTTTTCTAAATGGCATTTCATTAAATATAATTTCCATTAAATTTTAAAAATCAAGTATCACAAAGTATTAATAAGTTCAAATTATTATGTAACTGAACATTATAACAAAAGTATAAGAGTAAAATTATTTTCAGAACTGTAACAATTTTATATATGGTTTCTATTTACTTGTATTTTATACTTATAAATATGCAATATGAAATGAAGTAATACATATTTGTATATTAATTAAAATAATAAGAAACACACATTTTAACAATATAAAGAATTATAATAAGTAATCTATTTATAATCACTATACATAGTATAAAACAAAGTCGCCTTTTCTGTCCCTATATCCCTATGTGCGCTTAAATCTTTAAAACTACGCAACGGATTTTGATGAGGTTTTTTTCAATAGATAGAGTGATTCAAGAGGAAGGTTTATATGGATAATACATGCATAATATACTAAGGCAACATTGCTAATTTTAGAGGTTTCTAACGTGATGTCGTAAATTAACCTATTTTTTTAGGCTTATTTAGTAATTAGCAAAAACGCTGCCTAACCCTACGAGTTAGATCAAATTAATGTACTACAGTATTGTACACCATAAAAAGGTCTACAAAAAAGTCCGCGATGGTATATGTTTATCTTTTAGGGATAACCCACATTAACCATTTTTATTGTTTACTTTTTACGTGAGAAAATGGCTTATTTACGAAGCTATTTTAAGCAATACGGCATTAATCCTTATCGAATTAAGTACCTTAAATACAGTGTGCAATTAATATAGATCAATATGGTTCCTTACAGCATGTAAATTAAACAAATATTTTCGGAGATATTACAAATTTAAAATTTGCGTTTAAAAATGTGTAATGTAATAAAAATTGTATGAATTTAGATATTCCAAAGATAGCAGGAAATCTTCATAGTAAGTATAGGGGAAGAGGAATTGTTTTACTCCAAATTTAATGCGTGCAGGCCATGGGTAGTAATGAATGAACCAAAAATACTGGATCGATTTTAATCATGTTTTCATTGAGTGACATAGGCATATATATTTTATGCCCGTGCAAAGTCGGAGCGGGCCGCTATGTTTTTATATAAAACGTTCATATTTTTTCTTTAGTGTATTTAATTTAGTATCAGCATTGCACCCGTGCGAAGCCGGGGCGGGTCGCTAGTAATTAAATAAACTATTGACTTCTCCAATCTTATACAGGTCTATAAAGTAACAGGTCAATTGAAATCCAGCCTACCATAGTAAAACACATTTTTTTGGCAAAATTAGTTTTTTTTTATTCAACATAATTCCCTTCCGGGTAATATACTGATTTTAGCGACCCTCCAACTCTTCGATACGATTTTTGTAGTACGATTTCCCTTGCTTCAAAACAGGACCAAACAGCGAGCATACTTTTACAATACTTTTGAGATCTGAGAACAGGAAATAGTCGCTGGGGGCCAGATCTGGAAAATACGGTGGATAAGGAAGCAATTCTACGCCCAATTCATGCACTTTCACTGACTTGTGACACGATGCATAGTCTTGGTGAAGAAGTACTTTCTTTTTCTTCAAATGCGGCCGTTTTTTTGGCGATTTCGCCCTTCAAACGGTCCAATAACGCTATGTAATAGTCTCTGTTGATGGTTCTCCCTTCTTAAAGCTAGTCAATGAAAATTAGTCCATGCGCATCCGAAAATACAGAACCTTGCCTGCCGACTGTTGCGTTTTCCCACACTTTGGAGCGGGTTCATTATGTGCAATCCACTCGAATGACTGTCAATTGGACTTCGGAGTAAAGTGATGGAGCAACGTTTTATCCATTGTTACATATCGACGCAAAATGTCGGGTTTATTACGCTTGATCATCTTCAAACACTGCTCCGAATCATCAACTCGTCGTGGTTTTTGGTCAAAAGCGAGTTCGCGCGGCACCACGTTTAAACTTAGCATGCTAATATTTGATGGTCGATTTTCCTGGGGAAGTGTCCGAAAACTTGGCATCAAGCCAAGTTTTTGCTTCAACTGTATTTTTTATTTTTTTATCCATTTTTTTCACAATAACGAAAGTTGCTTCACTCAAAATGCTGTAATTCACAAACTAATGATCCGACAGCTGTAAAATGTATACACGCATCTTTTGATTTTTAGGGCTAACGAAAAAGCATATGCATTTATTTCTAGTAGCGCCATCTATTTGTCAGGCCGGGGACTTATCAATTGACCTGTTAAATAACTGAAATAATTGATAAAAGGTTAAAAGAATAAAATGCCATATATTACGTGTTTTATTGAAATCCTCGTTAACACCTCAATATTTGTTAGCAATTTAATATATGTACCAAATTACTGTTATTATCTACATATTTTGATTAATTAATTTATGAATTAATATAATTTTTATCTTTTATTTATACTTTTCATCTAAAATATATATTGAAAAACAATAAATTTAATAAAAAAGGGTAAAAACCAGGTGTATTTGATAAACGTATAATATCTTTACCTACACGTTTAACTAATATTGTATCGTTGTTTTCGTTAAAAGATCATCATTAATTTTTTCCTGTCAGTAAGTTTATTTATTTCTGACAATGTCACCACTACAGATAGCTCATCTTTAATTTGTTATTTATTGCTTTTGTTAATATACTGCTTTCTACTTTGCCTTCTATCGCACATCTGGACTAAAAACTTACCAACAAATTAGAAATTTATATATTAATTTTAACTCTTGGTACAGAAATTAATATATTTATTACCTGGAATATTTCGTTACATCTTTGTTATGAAATGTATTTACTAATGAGCCTTGAAATGTATTAGAAGTTAATGGCAATAAAATTTACAGAAGAATCTTAATAGATTTTACAATTACCTCTAATATAATGAAATGCCCATGTCCATGAACCTATCGGCCCTAACCCAGACTCTGGTGAAATAATGTTTATACATGTCACTGCTGAATTTTTAAATATATGCACCTCACTACACAACACTACACAAGATCAGATGGTCTGATTCTTTTGAGTCTGTGTCCTGTTCTGTTGTTATGAGAATGGGGTCTTTCCTCATGCTCCCTTTCAATTCTCTTGATTTCTTGACTTACTGTGTATCTGAAGGTCACGATGTAAGTAATCAGTCCTATAGTATTTGAGTGCACTCACAATACCTCTCAGGACTTTGTTCTGAAAAATTTGTATTTTATTACTCTTTACAGAACGTCCCCATAAATGAACTCTGTATGTCCATATAGGTTTCAATATTTGCTTAAGTAATAGCAATTTATTATGTACTGATAATTGTGATTTTCTTCCAATTAGCCAGTACATTTTCCTATAATTCAATTCCAGTTCTTTTTTTTTTTCTTCTTTATATGTTCCTTCCAGCGAAGTTTTGCATCGAGATTCATTCCGAGATATTTAGCGTTGTTCCTATATGGAATGATAGTGTTATTTAATGTTATTGTTGCTTGTACGGTCTGTTTATAGGTGAACTGCAGATGTACAGATTTACTTTCATTAATTCTTATTTTCCAAGCTTTTGTCCAATAATTTATATTGTCACTTGCCTGTTGTAACTTTCGTGAGGCTTCTTCACTATTGTCTCCGACAGCTATAACCGCAACATCATCAGCAAATGTAGCCATCGTGATATTTTTCATTTGTGGTATTTGTAAGTGTAAAGTAGATAAAGCATTGGCCCAGTACACTTCCTTGTGGTGCACCTGCTTTAGCTTTTTTTATTGTAGAGTAAGCTTTTTCTTGCTTGACTCTAAACATTCTGGTTGTAATGTATGATTTTAATAGTTCGGTGTATTGTTTTGGTAACATTTTCTGTAGGTTATGAACAAGGCCTTCATGCCAAATTTTATCGAAGGCTTGTGCTACATCTAGGAATATAGCTTAGCATACTTTTTGACTTTTATAGGCTTTTTCAATAACATCTGTTATTCTGTGGACCTCGTCAATTGTTGAGTATTTGTTAATAAACCCAAACTGGTGTGTTGGTATTAGGTTTTTTCTCTCTAAATTTTGAAGATAAAAAACAACAACAAGTTGGAATGTCTGGAAGTTGTATTGGACTTTGCAAAAATCTTCGTGAGTTATCTCTATATTATTTAAATCCTATATTTCCTAACAGTGTCTGAAGTATTACTGATATTCATCAAAGAGCTGCATACCCTTGAGTGTTCTATGGATTCTTTCCATGCTAACAGTTATCTCTGAAATAATTGTTCTTATTTAAAATCTTAATTAAATTGTTCTTATATTGAAAAACTGCTTACCATTTTTACACAATTCATAAATTTAATATGGAATAGAACTGACATCAATGTATGTAGATACTTTCTTTTCGGTGAATCCAAAATTATATTGCTTTCCTTTAATTTGGGAAATTTGAGCTATAATACTCATATTAATATTCAGTGCAGCTGCAACACAATAAAATTGTTTTAAATAAAAACATCGCCAGCTTAGTATTTGATGGTATCAATACTTACCTCCCTAACGCATTTTACTGGTAAGAACCCCCTTACCTCGTTCCATTCGAAGTTTTTGGTTAGAGACATAATTTGTTTCTAACTGACTATTTATTTGGCTTCGGTATGTTCAAACAGTGTAGAGTTAAAAATATTAAGCAGCGATTTGAAATTTGTGAAAAGAGAGTTAAAACTTTTGCCGGCTTATTATCTTTTATTGCCAGTAATGTTTTGAAGATATTTGAAAGGTATTTGAAAACCTAACGACTTTTGCAGGCTGATTCGTTTAGATGTTCGAACTTATCAGAAAGCATTGTATCTCTTTTTAACTGGATTAAAATCAGAAGGAAAATATTGTCTGGCATTTAAAAAAATTGACATTTATTATACATCTAGATGACGTATGTTCACTGCTACTTTGGATAGATAAGAAGTCTTTTGGGATCGTTTCAGCTATGGCCTCCTAAAAAGAATAATTTGCCTACTAAAGTAGCTTTTATTTATAATAACCGGGCGTTTATTAAACGCTAATCAAACCTTTGTTTGGCTTTGTTTGGTTAAGTAAGTTTGAATATTGTTTAATTTCTAGTGAGTTCCTTATTTATTTTTTGAAGTCGGTTCAATATTTTTGTTAAAATATTTTATTTTCCTCTTTTTAATGTTAGATATTTACTCAATAAGTTACGCTGTAATTTTATTTAATATTACAATTGGCAGATCAAGTAAAGGTGCGAGGAATATGTATGAAATGGTATGAGCAAAATAATAATAAAGAAACAATGATAAAAAGAAGGAGCGCTTTAGGCCCCGGGTTCCGCTATCTAATCTAGGTGATTTGACAAATGATCTAATTAAACAACAACAAGTTATTGTACCCACCGGGAACCGAACCCGCGACCTCCGTTTGGCAGCTGAATGCTTTAACCATTACACCGTAGATGCGGTTGTTTAGAATATGTCTATGATGACTTGCTATAGTTAATGCTTAAAAAAGCAAACCGAATGGCTTTTGCACTGAATGATTTCCAATTTTTCGTCATATCAGCTCAGCAATAACATTATACCCAAATAACTGATTATATTAGATAAAAAATATGTGAAAACTTTGTACGTGTCCTTGAAATTTGAACATTTCTTTTCCCCCGCTTCTTTTTCGCTTCGCTTCCGTTTCCCCAACAGATCCAGATATATATATATATATATATATATATATATATATATATATATATATATATATATATATCTTATATATAAAAATGAATCGCAAAATGTGTTGGTAAGCGCATAACTCAACAACGTCTGGACCAATTTGGCCAAATCTTTTTTTAAAATGTTCGTTGAAGTTCAAGGATGGTTTTACGGAGAAAAATTAGAATTATTGCTGGAAAAACCCTAACAATAGCCCTTTTCTTTTTCCCATACAAATGATTTGTAACTAAAACGTAGTCAATTTGAGCTTTATTGCTATGGTATAAAGTTCATATTAAATTACAAGCACTCACTGTTGTCTAAGCAATGTAGGTGTGTTTCTAACGTCAAAGATCATATCTATCAAAACAATGTGCGTGTGTGCGTTGGAGCACAGAGTACATAGTTGGAGGAGTTTAATGTCGCGTTCCGAAACTCGCGTTTCTTTTGTATTAGTTTCGGCACGCGAGATAAAATGCATCAGTTTCCACGTCATTACATCAGTCAAACAAAAATCGCGTTACCAACAGTGTTTTATTATTTTTAATATCCAAATTTTAAATAAATAAAACAATTCGTACGGATTAAAAGGATTTGAGTTCAAGTCATATCAAATTTAAAAAAAAAAGTTGTCTGTTACAGATGACTTTTGACAGATGACAGATGAATTGTCAACTGATACACGAAACAAATTCGTATATCGTGTATTGTGCAGAGTGTTTAGTTAGTTAGTGTTTGTTTAGTTCGTGATTAGTGAAAAAATAATTTATATTTGATATGCCTCCTATAAGACGAAGCAATTTAGGTAGAAGAACCAGAAATGCTATAAACCAAGCTAATTACCGATCTAATCGTACTGCACAAGAACGTGACGACGGAAATGAACGTTAAAGAATTAGGATATCACAAACGCGTGAAGCGCGAGCGCGACATTCAACTAATAATCGCGCAAGTTTGAATCGAGCTGCTTTCAGTTACGATGTGTCAATTGACTACAGTAACTACCAATGTGTTGTTATTGGTTCTATGAACTTGGTTTGCTCACACTGTAAGGCATTAAAATACAAAAACGAAGCCAATGGATTGTGTTGCGCAAATGGTAAAGTGAAATTGATACCATTGGATCCACCACCAGAACCATTGTACTCATTGGTTTCAGGAATAGGAACAGATTCTATAGACTTTTTGACACATATCCAACAATATAACAATTGCTTTCAAATGACTTCATTTGGGGCAACAAATGCAGTTCGGGAAAATTTTATGCCAACTTTCAAGGTATGTATTATAGCAGTTACTCATAATTATTTTAGCGAACAAAATTTTCTGTCACCAAAGTTAAGATGTGTTACTAATCTTCAATTTCTTAATCATTACGAAATATATCACTTAGTCATCATATTATATGGTGATTCAGTTTCAGTGACACTTTTATTATATTTTATATTTGATAGATATTAGTTAAAACTAAATATATACTTTTTAAGATCAAATATTATTTAAGTTTGATCACTGACAATCCATTAATTTATACCACACCATAATATTTTTTTTATTTACAGATACAAGGGCAAATATATCACAGAGCAGGTTCACTGTTACTCAGTCTATCACTGTCAGATAGCGACAACAAATTCCTGCAAATTTATTTTATGGGCAATTCACCACAAGAAATTGATCTGCGTTGTGCACATAACAATTTAGTAAAGAGGTCTATTGTAGAACAATTACAAACTTTATTTCATCAACACAATCAATTGATAATATTGTTTAAAACTGCCCTGGATCTGATGCCATCCGATAATCACAAAATTGTAATCAGAGCTGATAAAACACCTGCAGGTCAACATACAAGACGTTTTAATGCACCAACTATTGATGAAGTTGCTATCGTTGTAGTTGGAGAAAATTTGGAATCCCGTGATATTGTTTTACATCGTCGGAATGATCAATTACAACGTATAAAGGAAACACACCGCTCATATGATGCACTGCAATATCCCATTATATTTTGGCAAGGTGAAGATGGCTACGATTTATCAATAAAAATGATAAATCCCATTACAGGTAACTAAAATATTAGTTTAGCTATGGCGATAATATCTCAGTCACTATATTATGTATTTGAATGTTATTAAAACAAAATCTGTTTACAGGTTCTGAAACCAACAAAAAAGTCAGTTCAATGAACTATTATTCATACCGCCAAATGATTCGGGAAAATGAAGATAAATACATATTGAAATGTCGGCGATTATATCACAAATATGTTGTTGACATGTATGTTAAAATTGAAACGGAGAGATTAACATTCATCAGGTTGAATCAAACCAAACTCCGATCTGAAGAGTATATTCACCTTCGAGATGCGATTAATACTGATGGAAATGCACAGAATGTCGGTCGGATGACTATTCTTCCAGCAACATACATCGGAAGCCCTCGGCATATGCACGAATATGCTCAAGATGCCATGTCGTATGTTCGTCATTATGGTACAGCAGATTTGTTCATCACATTTACATGCAATCCGCAATGGATAGAAATTAAGCAGGAGTTATTCCCTGGGCACCCATTGATCGTCATGATATTACAGCCAGAGTCTTTAGACAAAAGTTGAAATCTTTAATGAATTTCATCGTAAAACATAATGTGTTTAGTGAGACACGCTGCTGGATGTATTCTGTGGAGTGGCAGAAACGAGGATTGCCACATGCACACATTTTGATTTGGTTGGTTGAAAAGATAAGGCCAAATGAAGTTGATGCAGTGATATCAACTGAAATCCCTAATGTACAAGTAGATCCTGGATTGCATGAGGTAGTTATCAAAAACATGATACATGGTCCCTGTGAAACTCTTAATCAAAATTCACCGTGTATGATGGATGGTAAATGTTCAAAACGATATCCACGGACATTAATATTGGAAACAATTACTGGTAATGACGGTTATCCATTGTATCGTCGCAGATCGACAGCAGACAATGGAAAATCAACAATTGTCAAATTAAATCAACAAGATATTGAAATAGATAATCGTTGGATTGTTCCATATTCACCCATTTTATCAAAGACATTCAAAGCACACATCAACGTTGAATCTTGCCATTCAGTGAAATCGATTAAATACATTTGCAAATATATAACCAAAGGGAGTGATATGGCTGTGATTGGAATTGGTGCAGAGAATTCTAATGATGAAGTTACCCAATACCAAATGGGCCGCTATGTCAGTAGTAATGAAGCAGTTTGGCGAATATTTTCTTTTCCTATTCATGAGAGATACCCTTCTGTTGTTCACTTAGCTGTGCATTTAGAAAATGGACAAAGAGTGTATTTTACAGCACAGAACGCAGTACAAAGAGCTGCTCAGCCACCATCTACTACATTAACCAGTTTTTTTGAGACATGCCAAAACGATGATTTCGCACAAACATTGTTATATTCTGAAATGCCAAAATATTATACCTGGAATCAATCCTCAAGGAGATTTATACGACGGAAACAAGGAAAACCAGTTCCAGGATATACAGATGTATATTCCACCGATGCGATTGGCCGGATTTATTCAGTACATCCAAGCAATGATGAATGTTTTTATTTACGACTGCTATTAGTCAATATACGTGGCCCAACATCATTCCAACAGTTACGAACTGTTGATGGTGAATTGTGTGGATCCTACAGAGAAGCCTGTCAACGTTTGCAATTGCTTGAAAATGACGCTCATTGGGATCAAACTCTCAATGATGCTGTAATATCATCACACGCTCATCAAATACGAACATTGTTTTCTATAATCATATCTACATGCTTCCCATCAAACCCAATTGATTTGTGGATGAAGTACAAAGATTATATGTGTGATGATATTTTGTATCAAATACGGAATAAAATGGGAAATCCAAATATACAAATCAGTGAAGAAATTTACAATGAAGCATTGATTTCAATTGAGGACATGTGCTTGATAATGTCAAACAAACTATTAATTCAATTAGGCCTGACCGCGCCCAATCGTCCAATGCATGACGCTTTTAACCAAGAGTTGCATCGAGAAAGACTGTATGATCTCAACGCTTTGAAAGAATTAATTCAAACAAATCTTCCACTGTTAAATGAACAACAGAAGTATGTATTTGAAACTCTTATGAAAATAACAAATGATGAAACTGGAGGGATTTACTTCTTAGATGCACCTGGTGGTACAGGAAAAACTTTTTTGATTTCATTAATATTAGCAACAATTCGCTCACAAAATAAAATTGAACTTGCACTCGCTTCATCGGGAATCGCAGCAACTTTGCTTGAAGGTGGTCGAACAGCCCATTCAGCACTAAAATTGCCATTAAATATGCAAAGCAATGAAACTCCAACCTGCAACGTTTCGAAGAACTCTGCAATGGCAAAGGTTTTGCAGCAATGTAAATTGATTGTTTGGGATGAATGCACGATGGCACATAAAAAATCTTTGGAGGCTTTAGACAGAACCTTAAAAGATCTACGTAGTAATAATAACCGATTTGGTGGTGCAATGATTTTATTAGCAGGAGATTTTCGTCAAACATTGCCAGTGATTCCACGATCAACGCCAGCTGATGAACTCAATGCATGTCTAAAGTCCTCCAATTTGTGGAAACACGTCAAAGTACTTCATTTAAGCAAGAATATGCGTGTCGAGTTGCAAAATGACCAATCTGGAAACATATTCTCTAAACAACTCATTGACATTGGTAATGGCAAATTTCCTATAGACATGTTGACTGGCTGCATTAACTTTCCTCAAAGTTTTTGTCAGTTAACTCGATCAAAAGATGAACTTATTCAGAAGGTGTTTCCAGATGTTTCTCAAAATTACAGAAACCATGATTGGTTGAGCGAATGAGCTATACTGGCTGCAAAAAACATAGATGTAAATGAATTAAATTTCAAAATTCAAGAACAAATTACAGGCGAATTGAGGATATATAAATCAGTTGATTCGGCTACTAATCAAGATGATGTAGTCAACTATCCACCGGAATTTTTAAACTCGCTGGATTTGCCAGGATTGCTACCTCACAATCTTCAATTAAAGGTTGGATCGGTGGTTATAATGTTGCGAAATATCAACCAACCGCGTCTTTGCAACGGTACACGGTTAGCGATAAAAAAATTACTAAACAATGTGATAGAAGCAACTATACTCAAAGGAAAGTATAAAGGGGAAGATGTTCTCATACCGCGCATCCCAATGATTCCGACTGATGTGCCATTTGAGTTTAAACAACTACAGTTTCCAGTGCGGTTTGCTTTTGCTATGACTATAAACAAGTCCCAGGGGCAATCATTAAGTGTTTGTGGTATTAATCTAGAAAACCCATGTTTCTCACATGGTCAATTGTATGTTGCCTGTTCCCGTGTTGGAAAACCATCAGATTTGTTTATCTATGCGCCAGGTAATCAAACAAAAAACATCGTATACCACAAAGCACTACAATGATAATAATAATAATAATTATGATTCACATGATTAACAATAAAGCGATTACTTACTTTTCAATCCTTATATATGTTTTATTTAATTATTTTTTATTCACAACGCCCTATCACCAGGGTGATGGTTCTGTTCAGGAGAATTTTTTAAAATACGTAGGCACAAAAACTGCCACATTACAAATCTTTTTGACAGGACGAAGTCTGTCGGGTCAGCTAGTATATATATATATATATATATATATATATATATATATATATATATATATATAGATGAATATATACGTAAAACTTCATTTCTCTCCTTGTTTTATTAACAATGTTAGCGTACATATTAAACGAATTAACATGAATTTTGGGAAGGGAAAAATAATACAAATACGTAATGCTAGACGGTAATTGAAACTCGAACATGTATAATGTATTATATCTTCCATTTAGAATCACTTAAAATCAGATATATAATGTTTATCAAATACTTTGCAAATTATATTAATGGAAATGTAATGTTACCTTTGTTGTTTAAAACTAGCTAGTATTAATAAACACAGATTAAACAACACGTAGTATTTTACCCACACTGGTGATCAGTTTTCACCAGCATCAGGCACAGGTCCATTATGATATATTTTTTCGAAGTTTTGTTTTCTTGCTGGTCAGTTTATTGAACATTATTTTCAAATATGCGTTAAATATGATTGATGATGTACAGATCTACTATTCCTTCTGTATCAGGTTTAATGGTCAAATTACATTAGTTTACAAGGTGTCTGAAAATAAACTAGGACCGGATTTACTGGAAAGCAGTTGAATGTAATTAATAGGTTATGAGATATGATATATATATATATATATATATATATATATATATATATATATATATTATATTTCACTTTGGCGCTGTTATAATAACAGCATTTCGAACATCACATCGATTTCGAAGTGATCCGTTGGTAGTAGTTAAAATAATATTGTAAATAGATAAATAGGTTTAGGTGGGTATTAAGCTAAATTATGTGTATGTAGAAGATTATAAAATATGTGTAGTAGAGAGGTTAAATAAGATTTTTGATTATTTTTATATAGTTATTAAAACGATTTATTATCATTACAACGATTATTTCTTAATTATTAGTGAGCTCCTTGTTTATTTTTTGAAGTCGGTTCATTTTTTACTTAAAATATTTTATTTTCCTCTTTATAGTATTATATATGTATTCAATAAATTACGCAGTTATCTCATGTAATATTACAATGGCTAGGCCAAATACAGCAACATATATTAAAAACAGCATATATACAGCTGAACATAGAACAACCACTTTTTGGAAGTCGGTTAAAAAATCATTTGTATAGATTGCTTTTATAATAACAAAATTTGTATCTAGTAAAACTAGGGTAGCTTTCAAAGCAACAAAAATTTGCAAAATACTAATTACAATTCAGGTCGGATATAAAAAATACAGCATTATTTAAATCCGTAAAGCTTCATTTCTCTCCTTGTTTTATTAACAATGTTAGCGCACATATTAAACGAATTAACATGAATTTTGGGAAGGGAAAAATGATACAAATACGTAATGGTAAATGGTAATTGAAACTCGAACATGTATAATGTATTATATCTTCCATTTAGAATCACTTAAAATCAGATATATAATGTTTATCAAATACTTTCCAAATTATATTAATGGAAATGTAATGTTACCTTTGTTGTTTAAAACTAGCTAGTATTAATAAACACTGATTAAACAACACGTAATATTTTACCCACACTGGTGATCAGTTTTCACCAGCATCGGGAATAGGTCCATTATGATATAATTTTTCGATGTTTAAAGTTTTGTTTTCTTGCTGGTCAGTTGATTGAACATTATTTTCAAATATGCGTTAAATATAATTGATGATGTACAGATTTACTATTCCTTCTGTATCAGGTTTAATGGTCAAATTACATTAGTTTACAAGGTGTCTGAAAATAAACTAGAACCGCATTTACTGGAAATCAGTTGAATGTAATTAATGAGTTATGAGATATGATATATATCATATTATATATTTTACTTAGGCGCTGTTATAATACCAGCATTTCGAACATCACACCGATTTCGAAGTGATCCGTTGGTAGTAGTTAAAATAATATTGTAAATAGATAAATAGGTTTAGGTGGGTATTAAGCTAAATTATGTGTATGTAGAATATTATAAAATATGTGTAGTAGAGAGGTTAAATAAGATTTTTGATTATTTTTATATAGTTATTACAACCATTTTTTATTATCATTACAACGATTATTTCTTAATTATTAGTGCGCTCCTTGTTTATTTTTTGAAGTCGGTTAATTTTTTTCTTAAAATATTTTATTTTCCTCTTTATAGTATTATATATGTATTCAATAAATTAGGCAGTTATCTTATATAATATTACAATGGCTAGGCCAAATATATCAATATTCATTAAAAACAGCATATATACAGCTGCACATGGAACAACCACTTTTTTGGAAGTTGGTTAAAAAATCATTTGTATACATTGTTTTTATAATAACAAAATTTGTATCTAGTAAAACTAGGGTAGCTTTTAAATCAACAAACATTTGCAAAATAATAATTACAATTGATGTCAGATATAAAAAATACAGCCTTATTTAAACAAGTAAAACTTCATTTCTCTCCTTGTTTTATTAACAATGTTAGCCTACATATGAAACGAATTAACATGAATTTTGGGAAGGGAAAAATGATACAAATACGTAACGGTAAATGGTAATTGAAACTCAAACATGTAAAATGTATTATATCTTCCATTTAGAATCACTTAAAATCAAATATATAATGTTTATCAAAACCTTTCAATATTATATGGAAATATAATGTTACCTTTGTTGCTTAAAAGTAGCTAATATTAATAAACACTGATTAACTGGTGATCAATTTTCACCAGCATCGGGCACAGGTTTATTATGATATAATTTTTCGATGTTTAAGGTTTTGTTTTTTTTTTTATTTTCAAATATGCATTAAATATGATTGATGATGTATAGATTTACTATTCCTTCTGTATCAGGTTTAATGGTCAAATTACATTGCATTTGCTGGAAAGCTGTTGAATGTAATTACGAGTTATGAGTAATTATATTATATATCACTTAGACGCTGTTATAATACCATCATTTGGAATTGCTGTTAATACGAATCCATAATTACACTATGCTCGGCACCGACTTCAAAATGATCAGTTGGTAGTAATTAAAATAATATTGTAAATAGGTAAATAGGCATAACTAGGTATTAAGCTAAATTGTGTGTATATAATAGAATATAAAATACGTATAGTACACAGGTTAAATAAAGTTTGTGTTTATATTTATTTGGTTATTACAACGAAAAATATATACATAACTTATTTTAATATGCTTTTTATCTTAAAAATCTGAGTTATTATTTCTTATTTTTAGTGAGTTCCTTATTTATTTTTTGAAGTCCATTCATTTTTTTGTGTTAAAATATTTTATTTTCCTCTTTTTAGTGTTAGATATCTACACAATAAATTACGCAGTTATTTTATTTAATATTACAATGGGTAGGCCAAATACATTAACATACATTAAAAGCAATATCTATACAGTTGAACATAGAGAACCTCCTACTTTTTCGAAGTCGGTTAAAAATGCAGTGGGTCAGTCTATTTAAAGACATTTTATCTAGATAGTTCTCTAAACTTTTCCTTTTATCTTTGCGCTGGGTTGGTAAAAAAAATTCACAACAATTTTTGGTAAAATTCCATCTACCATATAGTCAAGATTTGAAGATAATTGTTTATTGCGGTCCGTCTGTTTGTCCTCTGCAGAGTTGAGAATCAATTTTCTAACCATCTCCGTCATGAATCCTGGTTATGTAAGCATACGTTACTTGTATTTACTTGTACTATATTTCCTTTTCTAATGATCTTTTCGAGTCGATACAGAGTCAAGTGAAAAAAAAAACAAACAATATTTGGATTTTATGTTGCACTAACAATTATATAGGAATATTATTCTTTGAATTGATGTGTTATTCCCGGTGGTTTAACCTACATTGGTTTTTTAATATGGAAGAACAAGGGTAAATGCAGAATGTAAGGTTAAATTGTAAAAAGTTAAAAAATCGAAAGAGCATTAATTTTGTTTATAGTAGGAACACTAGCTGCCAAATTTATAACAATTAATTTATAAAATTGATCTCAAATAGGAATCAATATATGCCAAAATTTCACACCGAAATAGCAGCAGATTTCAACAGCAATAACTTAGAAGAACATCTTTCTTGTAATGGAAGAAGTTAATTCATTAATGAGGTTTGTAGTAACTGGTAATAATCAGACATTTATTTTAAACATGATATATTTTAATAATACTCGTTTAATAGTACTCGTCTTGCTTGTGTATTAATACAAGTACAACAGACTAGTAGTAGTAAACTAATTTCTAAATTAAGATTGTACTAAGGATATGTCATGTAAGATGGCCAATGGTCAGTGGTACTATTTCCATTACTCTGCAGAAAAAGTAAACTTCCAATCCCACAGAAAACGATGCTGTATAAAATGCTAGTGCGTCCAGTCTGCCTCAACGGAGCACATATGTGGTAAGTATGTTCTACAAGTGTTCCAATCCAAAAAAGTCCCCGCGTTACTCAAGGCTCCACGGTTTATGAGGAATGTCAAAACACACCTCGAATCAGGCGTCCCGTTCGTGAAAAATTTCATAAACATTCTCAGTGTAAGGTTCTCCATCGGAACCTTAGAACAGCACCTTGATAAAATCCCTACCCATCCACAAACCTCGGTAGTAAACAAACTACGGCAGTCCCAGTCGTAATCCAGGATCTCTGTCACCCGCAAAACAATCATACCCCAAACCCGAAGCGACATCAGCCGAAGACGAAGTATGGTACAACTTCATTCAAATATTTCATTTCATACTTCGACGGTGGATCCTTTCAAGTGAGGATCGGTGATGAGGTATCCTCTCGATAACAGATTTCCGCAGAAGTGCGCTATGTGCTCCACTAGCCCCAGCCCTGTTCAAGTTTTATATGGCTGACTTTCCACTCTACGAACATTCCCATATAGCATTTTATGCAGATAATAGAGCTTTCTTTACCATAAGTTACAGTCCAGACGCCATTCTCGACAGACTTCAAGTGAATCAGGTGATAGCGTGGTAGAAATTCTGGCGGCTGCAGATTAACCGGAGCTAAACTAAGCCTATTCTGTTCCACCGCAAGAAAAGACTCGCGAGCTTATCACCTCCAAATCGATAAGGTTCCTATCCCCTGGCTCCAGAAGATATCATACTTCGGTCTCCAATTTGACCGCAGGTGTCAATGGTTAGCCCAAATCCAGCAAGCTATCTGCAAAGGCAATGGCGTGTACGCTCTTCTCTTTCCAATCCTCTGCAGGGAAAGGAAACACATAATCCACCAGAAAGCGACTCTGTATAAGAAGATGCTAGTCAGTCCAGTCTGTCTCTACGGAGCAGAGAGGTTTGGTACAGGAACGTCTCTGGGAGATAACCTAAACTACTCCAAGTGTTTCAATCCAAAAATGTCCGCTTCTACTCAATGTCCCATGAGGAACATGAACACTGACCTCGAATCAGGCATCCCAGGAAAAAAAAGTCGACTACTCTCTTCTTCTCTGGTCTCTCTCAAGTAGCTGTGTCGTCATCTGTAAATTGTCAATCACTCAAAAGAAGTGAGTAAATGAGGCTGTTTGTATGCATCCACCAAACTAGAATTATTCTCTATTTCCAAAACAAATGGAGCCCAATATACGCGTACCACAAATCCGACATTATTTGCCAAGTAATCTATGCTAGTTTTATAAACGCTTGTCTACTCTCCTGGACACTTCCAAATATCGTACGTGTTATATAGTTTTATCATATCTTTATCACATTTAATATAAGACATAAACTCTAACAATTCCACATTTGACTGATACCTCGTACGAATCGTTCCATCGCAAAACGGCGCCGTTATCTAATAACTCCTCTCTATCGATAAAAAACACTCGCCATCGATGGACCGGTCGTCGGAGACGGCAATTTTTTTACGGCCACTAGAAACGGAATTGATTCTTTCCGCCGCCATCTGTATCACGGTCTCGTCCCGGGATCCCGAATCTCATAAATTCCGCTCCCAAGTATCATCGACGCTCGAAATTATTCCTTTTTATTGTCTGAGAAATCGGCACCGTGAAATCAACGACTCCCACAGGGCCAATAAGACCGCAAAAGGTAGCCGAGGCTCAGGTTATCTTCGCCATCCATTTATTATCTTTAAAACGAGCTAGTCCTGACAATTTGATTGCGAGAGATGTAGGTAAAAATGTGATTTATAACGAAAATAACGTCCCAGGAAGGATGTATTTGGTAATTTTTGTAAGTGTTAGGAGTACTTGAATATTTTATAAATAGTTGCAATATTGAGAAACTTTTTTAGGGCTGCACCGAAAAGATAAGGCTATAAGGCTAAGGTGCGATATTATCAAAATAAAGTTTTAGGCATTTTTATTTAAAAATATCTAGACTGTTTAGTAAGTTTAATAATTGTAATTGTTTATATAAGGCGCTTGCATTTAGTCATTTTTTCGCTTCAAAGGGGTACTGATTAAAGAAATTGCCACAGTCCTATAAATTAATTTTAAAAGATTTTTTTTTATTTGAAGCTTTATTGTATACAGTATATTTCAATATTTTGTCTTTATATGTTCACAACATGGCTCTGTGTGACTTCTGTTAACAAATGAGTTGAAAGGTTTCGGGCCTAACGCATTAATGGCACTACTTTTATTGCATTCATCGCTTATTCAGTTAGTGCCAAGATTCAAAGGAAAGCTGTTAACATGTCATGATATTCTACTCATAAGTTTGTGAGTTATTGTGCTATGGAGTCACACTACTTTTGTTATTGTCAAAACAATGGATTAAAAACAATTTCGTGTTTTAATTTTACACTGCTTCTTGATGACATTGACTTGAAAAGTGTTATAAAGACTCCGCTCCATCAGAAACAACAATAAAATATTGATTTACTGACTTCGACAAACGTGGTCGTAGAGACACCGATGATGCAGAACGCAGTATCAAAACGTTTAAATCAGGTGGTAACACCAGAAAAATCCGCAAAATCGTTTTGAATGATCGAAAAGTGAAGTTCCGTTAGTTAACATAAAATATTATTGATAACGTAAAAATATTAAAAGAATGTTTGGTTTTTATATTGCATGAGCATATGACTATGAGACTGCTCTGTACAAAATGGATGCCGCGTTTGCTTACTGTTGACCAAAAACAAAAACGTGTTAATGATGTTGAACATTGTTCGGCCATGTTTAAACATTTTTGCGCCGATATGTGACAATGGATGAAAAATGGATCCATCACTTCACTACAGAGTCAAAACGATCGTCATCTGAGTGGACAGCAACTGGTGACTCGTTTAGGTAAATAGTTCTACAAAAGGTGTATTGAAATGTTAGAGAGGCGCTCGAATGATCGTGTGGCGCTTGATGGATATGACCTTAATAAATAAAGCAAATCTTGAACAAAAAATGCGTTTTATTTGTTAAACCCGGGACTTTTCAGCCCACGTATTATTATATTTGTAGCTGCTTCTTCTTCCCATTTTTCAGTTTATGGTTCCATCTCGAAAAAAGTTTGATATTTTTATAAGAAGTGAAGCTCTACTCATGTGTCCCGACCGATATGTCGGAACAACTAGTAATCACAGGAAGCAAAGTCTGGAGAATACAAATGGTGGGGTATAACTATTAATTTTAATATTTTGAAGTATATTTTCACCGGTTTTGCAATATGTGATCGAGCGTTGTCATACTGAGGATTAACATTGTTTATGTCGTTGCTCATATTCCGGCCTCCATTGATGTTTCCATTATATTTTGATAACCCATAGTAATACACCAAGTAAATCCCACAAATTATAGAGTATTAGTTTGGAAATATTGATATTCAGTTTCGCTACTGATATTGATGTATGAACAGGTGTTTTCTCATTTTTTTCTCGTAATGTATCCTTTTTGTATTGATTTTGCCGTTAATTTAGCATTTCACCCATGACCAAACGTATTTCAGTGTCCTTTGCCTTCAGTTCATACTGCATAAAGTATACAAGCGTTTGGATCGTTCCCATGTTCTTCAAGCGATTAAAAATAGTGTTTTGTGTTCCAGCCAACAATTCTGCCTATTGTTCTTGCATTCTACACAGATCATCATCGAGTAAATCCTTCTAATCCTCGTCTTCAAATTTTTTTGTCTGTTCAGAATGCTCTTTGTCTTCGGTGTCTAAATCACCACTTTTAAAACGTGGAAACCGGCACTTACATATTGAAACTGATAGAGAATAGTTGCCGTACGCTTCACACAACATTTGACGACCTTCAGCTGTAAAAAGAAGCAAATGCGATTTACTCGATAAAAATTCATATATTTTCAAAGCATCGAAAAATGTTTGTTTTTCCCACACTTGACACATACATCAGTAAATAACACATACTGAATAATGAAGCCTGTTATTGGGGTTTCAAAGGTTGTACATTTGTTGTTACAAATGTACCCAATACGATTTAATATGTTGTAAATCTAGGTTGAAAATCTTTTTAAATTAATTTTTAAGCCTTTTATTTTCCAGTATTTTGGGTAGACCATCCGATATTTAGGATATCTACTCGCAGTTAAAATAAGTTAAGAAACAGAATAAATTGGGTGACTTGAATATAAGTGTATATCTTGAAGCGCATACAGATATTTATCGTTGTACCAAGAATAACAGTTTGTGTATCATTGCTTTCAAAATAAAGCATTGAGGAATATTGTTAACCCAATATGGTATTTAAGAAACAGTGCATTAACGACGCCAAATTTCTCCAGAGTCACGAACTAAAGCTTCACAAGCCATTTTCAGGCTTTTCAATATGGCTTATCAGACAAGGCAGTTGGGTTAGTTTAGTGTGGTGTTAGTGCAAAAACAGAGCATTATATATAGGTACATGTTAATATTAGTGTTAAAAAGTTACTGGAACTTTAGATATTATGATTAGCAAATTTATATTTTCTATATTGAACAGTATATGTAGTAATTATTCAATAAATAATGTTGAAGTTAGAGAGTGGATTGATAGACACTCTGTAACAGAAAATTATCTGAAATTCAATACATTGTTTAATAGAATCGTATGGACATTTACGGTTTGGGAGGATAGGATTCGACCGACAACATCTATGTTTGACATTAACACCTTCTCCAATTATGAAGTTATTTCCTAAGTTCTGAAATATTTCGAGGTGCATATACTGCAACAACTGTATATAAATTTGGGTTTTTGCAAATATTGATGTGCCTCAATAAGGAAATATTGTGTAATAGAATTTAGCATGAAAATATGTTAATATGTAAATAATTTTTGAGGGTATCGAGATTGCTTATACCAGGCTATTGGCATTGCATTGGTAAGTAAAAATCGATAAAATATTGATCGACTACTACTTTTTCCCAGATGTTAAATACGCGTGGCACCTAAGTAAACTGTAACGAAGAACTGAAACCCCGAGACATTGATCGTGGATATCATTGAAGGGTGCTTTAGATCATTAAATCGCGGACCATCGTTCAGTGCAGACGTGTCGCCATCAACTGCCTATGCGTCTCTTCAGCTAACACTGCACTGCTGCCTTTTTATATCTTTGTTTTTTATATTTTTTTTGTTTTTTTATTTTTTTATTTTCTTTGTTTATATATTATATCTTATTTAGCATTATTATTTATAATAAATAATGATCATATCATGTAACCATCACTGTTTGAATTCGTCCTACCTCCATTCACCGAGCCAATTACTCCCAAAAAACTATTGTCATATTAGTAGATAGCAGCATTTCAAAACTGTGTGAACATCAACTTTCAAAAAGTGATAACAAATCTACAAAAGAGACTTAAAACATAAATATTATTCAGTTAAACATATGTAGCGGTACGTAATTTGAATTTCGTGCGCGCTCTCTTAATGTTGGGAATGGCGTTCTGAAATTTTAGCCAATAATAAACGTTTGGCCATTTTGACTATCTTAAAGAGGCTATCGTCATGCTAGAATGTAGAGTTTTTAAAATAACAACAAAGAAGAAACCAAAAAATAATGTTGAAGTCCTTTGTCCTGTCCACATTGTGTTATACATTAATGCTCTTAAATAAATTTATTTCTGTTGCAGTTTTAATAAGATAAACTAGAACGCATGCAAATAATTTGCCTTGCTAAGCAACCAGGAAAAACAAAATATAAATAATGAATTACGGCGACTAGTACTGCCTAAGAACATCAACGGAGGTATGAGAATAAATCCAAAGCCGGACAAATTTAAAAATAGATTTTAATTAAACGAACGACTCTGGATAAGATTTTTAATTTAATCCAGACGACATTGTATATCCATTCGCATGGCTAAAATTTTTCGACGACAATGAGGGCGAGTTGTTCGTTGTTTTTTCTTTTTGGCTCCGTCATATGAACTTTTTTCGGTAATCCTTTGTGTAATGCCGGCGGATTAAAATTCGAATAAATGGCTGACGAAAAAAAGTCGGGACAAACATTTTTAATTAACTCTATTTTTCTTTCGTTGTGCTTCCGGCTGTGGCGCGAACAAAAGCCGAAAAAATTGAGCGTCGACCAAAAGATTTACTACTGAATAAGGCGAAGTATTATTGGTTTTCTTTCAAGTTTGGCTAGATCTATCTTTTATTTCATAAGAATCCATTTTTCAACACAAAAATTTAATTATATATATATATATATATATATATATATATATATATATATATATATATATATTTAATCATATAATATTATATCATATAGTTTCGTCTCGGCAAAAAATTGAACTGAATCGTGAACATTTTCGTGCGATGATTTTTTACGATTTTCAACGTGGATTTTCACAACAAGGGTGTATCAATCAGCTTAATTCGACTTTTGGCGATGAAGCTCCATCAAAAACCACCGTGTATCGCTGGTTTAGTGAATTCAATCATGGTTGTAGTTCGCTGTCCGACGAATTTCGTGAAGGTTATCCAAAATCGGCTGTTGTGCCAAAAAACATCGATGGTGTGTGCGAAATGATTGAGCAAGTTCGTTGTCACCTATTGTGGGATTAAGGCATCCTTAAGCATTAGTTCCTCCAGCATATATGCCATTTTACATGAACACTTAGCTGTGCGAAAGCTATGTTCGCGTTGGATGCCACAACGAAAATTATAAAACATCATAAAATGGCAAACATGAAACGAATTTTTCTTGAGTTAGGAAGGATATTCTATACACCATATTCGTACAAATACATAATCGTACATTATACACTTACATGAAAACGACCTACTGAAGGAAATCAACAAGCAGATATAAGTTTGTTGTAATGTCAGCAAAAGTAAATAGATGTTTAGCCGTACTTCCAATTACCGTTATTTTAAAATACGACATGAGAACAGCTTGTTTCAATTACAACTTTAAATAAACATGTTAAAGAAAACAAATGTTTTCTGCTGGTTTGAGAGAATGCCAAAAAATATTGACACATAATATAACCCAAAAAAACAGGAGAAAAATGAAGGAATGTCCTATGGACGAATGAGTCAAACATTTAGATATTTGGATTTCATATACGTGTTTTTATGCGCCGATTAAAATGCCAAAGGTCTTCAAAAATAATAATAAGCCTGGCCAAATGTATTAAAATTGATGGAAAACTACAGTTAAACATAAACAATTCATACATAAAGTAGTTGGAGTGAAACTAATTGCACAAAGTTTTGTTTTACAACATTTTTTTATATAACATCTTTATTAGATACGCTTAGTACAATCTTAATTTACAATTAATTTATTACTACATTTCCTATGTACTTGGATTAATTAACAAGCAAGACGAGTGCGAGAAAATACATCAGTATGTATTCCTCAATTATAAAATTATAATTATTTATTAATTATTAACTTATAGCTATAGTTTACACTAAATGTATACCCTTTATACAAGTTCGTATGGTTTTGTTCGTTTCAATCTCCTGACATCCTGCGCGCTGTCCAGCAGTTGTATTGCTTCCATGTTAGTATGATTTAGTAATCTTCTTTCATGTTTCAAGGCGAAATCTTGGATAATAAATCGCAAATCCATTTGATTTCCAGGTCATAGTGCAGTTCTTCATTAGTTACATTGTTTTATTTTGGTTCTATAGTGTTTTGCTTTTTGTTTAACGTAATGCTTCCAATTTAATCTACCTTCAAGATGGATTCCAAGGTATTTAGCTTATTCTGCTTGAGGAATCGGGCATCCATTGAGTGATATAATTAAGTTTTTATTATTTCGCCTCAATGCAAAATTAACGTGGACAGATTTGGAGCTATTAAGTTGAATTTTCCAATCTTTCGTCCATTTGTAGATTTTGTTGACTGCCCTTACAATTTTTTTATTGCTCTAGGCAGAGATATATCTTTCCAAAAGATTCCAAGAAGTGTTTCTCTTGTTGTTGGAATGTCAGCAGTGTAGAGCAGACACAGGAGAGGTCCTAAGAGGCTACCTTGTGGAACTCCAGCAGAGATATTTTTAAATGCCGACGACGCCATTTTGTGCGATACTCTAAATTCTCTTCCAAATAAATATGACTCCAGCAATTGACAATAATTACGCGGTAACAATTTGCTCATCTTACAGATTTATCCCAAATGCCAAACCCGAACAAAAGCTTGTGAGACATCCAGGAATATTGCAGGGCAGTATTTCTTTTCCTCAAACGCTCTCTCAATAGCCGCAGTTACTCTGTGCACTTGATCGATTGTTGAATGGTGATTTCAAAAACCAAACTGGAAATCTCGTATTGTTACCAAATGTTTAACACGTTTAAATATCAGTTTCTCAAATAGCTTTTATATTGCAGGTAGTAGCAAAATAGGTCTGTAAGATTCGACTTGTTCTGTAGGTTTGTCAGGTTTTTGAGCATAATTATATGTACCACTTTAAAGCATTCCGGGACATGCTTCAGCCTTAAACAGGCATTAAATATATATGTCAACATGATGATTGCTTTTCGTGGCAGTTCTTTCAATAATCCAGGTGAAATGTCATCTATACCAGGTGCCTTTTTAGGATTCAGGTTATTAATTTCAGTGGCAACTTCCAGTGGAGAAACTAGATTTAGATCTACATCAAGTTGATAAACAGGAGATGTATCCATGGTAGATTCTATATCATTAGTTCGAAATATGTTAGCTAAGTATTGTGCGTATAATTCAGCTTTTTCATTGTCGCGTCGAACCCAATCATTTAGATCATTTTTAATTGGCGGTACTCGAATAATTGGTCTTTTAAATCTTCGAGTTGCTTTCCATAACGAATAATATTTGTCTGATTGTGGGCTTAATTCACTTACATACTTTTGAAAGCAATTCTATTTATATTCTTTGATCTTTTGATTCGTCTGATTACTAATTCTAAAAGTAGTTTTGTCTGCAGCATTTCTGGTTCTGTGCCATACTCTTCTAGCTTTTCGCCTTTCTTTTATCATTTCTCTAATTTCGAGAGGGTAAAGTACTCTATATTCTGATTTCTCCCTTGCTATTGGGGTAGCATCTTTTGCAACTGATCGAATTTGTTCAGTTATATGTTTGGTTTGTTGCTCAAGAGCATCTATAGTTTTAAGTCTTACTTTTAAACTGATTTGTTCCTGTAGTATTAATCTGAATTTGTCCCAGTCAGTATATTTGTTGGTAAGATTAGGCTTTTTTGCTTTTCTTAGGATTGTCGCGCCCAGTATTAACAATACTAGAGTGTGATCAGATGTTAGATCGCACAAGCTTTCTGTACTAATTTGATTTGATTTAATGAGATGCCTTTTGTAATGTAGAAATCCTGCAAATCTGGGACTTTATTATTTTCTGTGGGCCGGTAAGTGGGTTCGCGCCCTGAATGATAATTGCAATTTGTAAGGTTAATGGATTTGAGTAATTCGTTTCCTTTTCCAGGTGTTATTATTCGTGAACCCCAAGCTGTATGTTTAACATTAAAGTCTCCACCAATAATAAACCTTGGGCGTAATTTTGAAAAGATATCTTTATATTGTTGTTGTGTCATTTTATGCCTTGGTGGACAATATATAGCGTCAATATTAATTTCAGCCCCGTTTTTTTCGATACTAATTATCGTAGCTTATATTTGTTCATTTTTAATCTCTTCTTGTTCGAAATGTTGTATATTTTGTTTAATTATTAAAGCTGTTTCGCCTCGAGTCCGTTTACTGGGGTGTAGTGTCCAGTAAGCATCATAACCCCGTATTTTAATGTAGTTTTTTTTAGAAAAATGTGTTTCCGATATGAGAGCTATATCTATGTTATTTATCAAGTTATAATTCTTAAAAACGAATTACTCATGTTTGTTTTTCTTTAGTTTGTTTTGGGTAGTTTTCCCCAATCCGGATTTTTCCAATTCTTCCACCTTGTCTGCTAACTGACTGAATCTCTGTCTCATTTCGGTCTGGAATTCTTTGAGCAATTTCATCATGTCGATGTTAGTTGGCTCGTTGGTTGCAGCTTTCTTTGGTTTCGTATCTATTTGCTTATCATTTGATATTTTGGTGGCGTTTATATGTTTGACTGATGGTCTTACTGTTTCTTGGGTTTTTTTATTTTCAACGGTAGACGTTGTCTCAGGGTTTTCACACATCTTGGTTCCCTACAGCAAAAATTTTTAGTGTGTCCAAGATTTTGACAGTTTGTGCATTGTGGTATATTATTATTTTTCTTCGGAGGTTCCATTTTTATCCTACAGTCTAGTAAATAATTTATGTCATATGTTTTACAACATGACAATAATAAAATAATAAAACACAATAAATTGATTAATAAACTAAAATTATTGTTATTTCTGGATTTGGGTATCGAGACAAAACATTGATATTCCAAAATAGAACATTTGGCCACCCATGGCAAGACGCTAATAAAGAGAGTGAAAACGCAGCAAGAGATAATGGAAATAGGCTAAAGTTAGAATAATATTTAATTAGGTTTTGTTAGTCATAATTTTTTCTAATTCATTGCAGATATATAATTCTTCATGTTCAGGAATGATTTGGTTTAGTTTAATTTATCTTAAATTGTAGGGTTAAAAATTGGTTTTATACCACCAGCAGAAAGAAAAGATGTTTACAGTATTGTATTCAATTATCTTGTAATAATAGACTATATAAGTGGCAATTTTGTAGATTATTAAAATAATAGCCTTACAAATTTTTAAGCATGTACAATTTTATTTAAATTCATCAAGTTCTTTACAAAGTCTCTATTTAGACATGTTTGAACTCTTTTAAATTTACCTACGAGTTCTTATAATAGACCTCTTATACTGCTTAGTTTCCTTTACTTTACTTTACTTTAGTGACAACATTTTGGGTTCAAACATTGTGTTCACGTGAGTATTATTCCAAGTGTTTTAAACTTCTATTTATCCATAATACACACATACCAGGCTATAGAATCTTAATAAAATCTAATTGTAGTATAATCATGATAGGATCTGATTGACACTTGTTGAAGGCTTGAATTTTGTTAATATTTGTGTTTGCTTTTTGAGGTAATATTAAGGTTCAGTAGTGAATAGCAGTGAATGTTCAGTGGGTACAGTTAGAAGCCCATTCTCTTCTGTTTGCTTGGCAATTGAACCCTGTAGAAATGTATACTGACTTCATGCCCACTTGTACCACTAGACCCATCACATTATTTAGGAACTGAATAAAGGAGAGAAGAATAAACAAAATAAATGAGGCATAACCTCAAATGTTATCAACAGTGTAATTTACCTCTACTTTACTTAAATGACATTCTAAACAAAATTAAAGATACTTAGAATAGTAAATACTTACATTAAAATGGTCTTATCGCTGTGAATAAATTACCGATCTCTAAATTATACCTGCTGGTTCGCGCCTTGTAAGGTTTTTAAATAATTGTATGCCTTGTGACGAAAATTCACCACTTGTTTAGAGTTTTTACCGATGTATACATACATTGAGGATACTCACTCGATCGATACATATTTGATTTGGACGTTTGACGTTTCAGCTCGCATTTAAAATTATACTATTTCTATATTTTACATTACATTTTTTCTATCAAATCGTTTTTTTACAGAAATAACTTTTATTCTGGGTAAAGTAAATAAGTATAATTGTCATAAAGGTATTTTTTCAAAAATAGTCAATATTGATCAAAATATACATGAGCATTTGATTATAACGTATGAGGAAGTAAATGATACTGATTCTCGTGCAACATAGTGTGGCAAATGCATTAGTAGGAAATTAGGGACTAAATTATACTGCATTACTGGGGAATACAATTGTTAAATATTAGATTACGCCTCCAGGGGATAACATTACATAAAAAAACTACAATTCTACCTCATATGAAGTGGAATTTTACCTTAGTGGAAAATAGTTCAATGTAAATATAATAAAACAACTGTAATATTCATTGTTATTTAAGCCTGTTGAAATGCGTGCGTTAAATGTACTATAATATTAAAATAAATTATGTTTGATTACATAATTTTTGCTTTATTATTTTATTTGCATTAGCAAATTGTTATGTCAACGACAAAATAAATTATTTTTGTATACTTATATACTTATTAAGTTAAGAAGCTATCAACATTAATTAGCAATCTTCAGGTCTAGCTGGACAATATACCTAAAAGAAATATCGGCAATTTATTCTGACAGAAAGTAAGCAATTTCTGTCAATGTTTTTCGTGTATATAGCACCACCTATGTGAAGAACACCTCAAATAATGTCCTTGCCATTTTTATTTAATGGGATATTTCAATTTTTTCCGCGGCTCATCATCGTCGTTCGCTGAAATTGGCAGATACTCCACGTCAAATATTTAATAACCGACCGACTACCCGGGTACTGCTCGGCCGGCGAATAAATAAAAGGCAAACAGTGACATTTTCCCATGTAGCTCACTTATCTGCTAGGAATCGTGTCTCGGTGAAGTGTCGTTCGGACCGAGACCCGTTGCTATGCGCAGAGTCAACGGCCGAGGAAACAACCGTGGGTTCGCCGAGGCACCGGGATACCCCGTCGACCGAGCGAGCTCCCTGTCGCCCCCCCCTGGGACCCGCTACACACCGGCTTCGACATCGATTTATACTAATCAAGTAGGCCGATACCGTCAGCTAATGTAACGAAAGTGATACCGAGTAGGTGTGGTTGGATAATCGGGTACTAATTCTCACATGGCTGACTGATGGTGAGGCTGACTCTTAAAGGCGATCGTATGTTGGGTATTGGCGAAGCTCGATCTGTCAGAAAGTGTGAAAGTATCTTAGTACTAACAGCTCGTGATGACAGGAGATTTAGTTCAAATTTCCTGTAATTTAATGACACTTATATTTTGGACGATTTTGCAAAATGAAAATATAACATGAACATTATATATAGTCCATCCTATAAATCAGTGAAACGTGAATCACGTGAAAACTTTGCAACATTGCTACATTTAACTTAATAATTTTAATATAATATATATTTAATAAATAATAATAATAAGTCATTATAGAGCATATTTACCTTTTCATGTTTAGTTCTTGTTTCCTTCGTTGCTGTGTTTCCTTGTTGAATATTTCTAATATCACTGTATTTCTCCTTACATTATTACGTTACTATCTGCGTTTTTTTTATTAATAAAATTAGATTTAATTACTGCGTTCTCCCTAATGCCTTACCATAATTGCAAAACAGTTAGTATTACTTCATTCCTCTATCGTTTTAACCAAATACTCATGGATATTCTGTACAATTACACACATATCTATGCACATAAAATCTTTCATACTCTACAATATGATTTGCTGTAGTTATCCTATATTCATTTTATACTCATCTTTAGTTCTTTCCGTTCTCATTTCCCTGTCTTGCTAATTGTCAACATTGAATCATGATCACACATCCAGAAAGTTTCATTCAGTCATTATCACTTTCTGAACCACTACTCAATTCAATAAATTTGCTGTTAAATGGCAATCTAACACCAGTTCATAATTCCTCCATTTGTCAATTTTAACTCAACCTAAGGGTGTTATTGTGGGCAATCCATTCCGTACATCCAAATAGTTATTACTTATATATCTGTATATCATTCTAGCACATCCCATAACAATTCGATTTGATTGTTCAGCCGTCTGATTAACTGTCTATCATTTTCCAGGCCTATTTCTAAAAAAATAAATTACATAAAATGTAATTAGACATTTCATTAATATTACTAAATAACATTTTGAAATATCTTGAAATCTATTGTTTATTATTTTTTGAAACAAATATTTTTGAGATGGTATTTTGGAAACTTAATTTATGTTATGCAAACCATTCTGTAATTACACCATTTAACAATCCAATTGCTGGGATCTCTTCCACCAGCGTGCTATGGTACGGTAAATTCTCCATAACAATAACTCATGGTTTCTTCTAGATGTCTTGCAGCTGATTTTCAAACCAAAGCAAAAATATATGGTTCATTTCTCTCTATGAAGTCGATCTTGAATGCGAAGGAAAGAGTGTTCAAGGAATAAAATCATCCTGTTTCTGGTGTAGCCATCACTGTTTCATTTCGTCTTACCATTCACCAAGCTATATAATACCCTAAAGAACTAACATCAAGGTGTGTAGACGCTTTCTTTTCGGTGAATCCAACATTACATTGTTTTTCTTCTTTTTTAGAGATTTTTATACTAATATTCAGTGTAGCTGTAAAACAATGAATATATTTCCATTAAAAACCCCAGCAAATTTATATTTAATAGCATCAATTCTTACCTCTCTAATGCATTTTATTGTTGCGAATGGCCACGTTTCTCTTCGAAGTTGTTGATTAGAGACGTAATCTGACTGACTATTTATTGGCTTCGGTATTTTTAATCACACTGATCGCAAATATTAAGCAACGATTTCAAATTTATCCAAACAAGCAATGCGTCAAAACAGCGTTTGCTGGGTTATAACTTCCTATGTATCATATCACTAATGCTTTGAAGAATTTTGAAGCCATTTGACAACTAGGCCCATTTCATAGTTTGAATCGGTTATATATGTGGGCGCATGAGATAGCATAGTGCTGTGTCTCTTTTTAACTAAAGTAAAATGGGAGGGAAGATATTATCTGATATTAAAACAAATTGAAGTGCAACAAGGTGCAATAGGCTTAATATACTATAGTACATCTTATTGCATGTTAGCAGCATTACTTCCGTATAAATATTGCGACGCGTATGTATTGCTCAGTTTACATGCCAAGTCTTATATGTGTGATAATTCGGTGTATTATGCGCTTTGTTCTACAACAGGTAAAACGGTGAAGCCACTTTTTTGAAATTATTATGGCTAGATAACATAAAACTAACACAATAATAATGACAGAAGTATCAATACACATTTCTATACTATTCATCATTACACAATACTATTTCTACTAAAATTGTACAGTGAGACCTGCACAAAGCTAACCTTAATTGATGGGCTAAAATTGCGAAACCACTTATAATTATGATACATTACTCCACAACATCTCCGGATTTGGCGCATACGCTCTCTCCTGCACAGAATAAAGAACATAGAGATGAATAAACTATTTTGTCTTCCTTCTCTAATGGCGGTCCATTCTTTTCGAGACGATCGGTATGGTCAATCAGATCAAATCAACAAAAAAATTTACAATATTTGGATTTTGTGTTACATTAATAATTCTATAGCAATATTAATTAAATTGTTGTGTTATTCTTGGTAGTAGGGCAGAATATAAGATTAAATTTTTAAAAGTTATAAAATCCAAACAGCATCAATCATCACTCAGCACATCATTTTCAACAACCTGGAATAGGTATCAACATATTTTTTTATAACATCTTTATTAGATACGCTTAATACAATCTTAATTTACAATTAATTTATTACTACTTTTCCTATGTACTTGGATTAATTAACAAGCAAGACGAGTGCGAGAAAATACATCAGTATGTATTCCTCAATTATAAAATTATAATTATTTATTAACTATTAACTTATAGCTATAGTTTACACTAATATTACACACTATATGTTCACACAAGTTCGTATGGTTTTGTTCGTTTCAATCTCCTGACATCCTGCGCGCTGTCCAGAAGTTGTATTGCTTACACGTTAGTATGATTTAGTAATCTTCATTCGTGTTTTAAGGCGAAATCTTGCACAACTTCGCAAATCCTTTGATTTCCAGGTCATCGTGCAGTTCTTCATTGGTTACATAGCGATAGGCATTGGTAATCAATCGAAGAACCTTGTTTTGACAGCGCTGTATGACTAACTGATTTGAATTTTTAGTGCACCCCATACTTGCACCCCATAGGTCCAAATTGGCTTTATGATTGTCTTATAAATCAATCTCTTTGATTTTAGATCAAGTTGAGAATATCTTCCGACTAACCAGTATAGTTGTTTTATTTTGGTTCTAATGTGTTTTGCTTTTTGTCAAACGTGATGCTTCCAATTTAATCTACCGTCAAGATGGATTCCAAGGTATTTTGCTGATTCTGCTTGAGGAATCGGGCACGCATTGAGTGATATAATTAGGTTTCTATTATTTCGCCGCAATACAAAATTGACGTGAACAGATTTGGATTTGGTTGAATTTTCAAATCTTTAGTCCATTTGTAGATTTTGTTGACTGCCACTTGTACATTTTCTATTGCCCTAGGCAGGTATCAACATATGCCAAAATTTAATGAAAACAAGAACAGAGAATAAAATCATTCTTGTTGTGTTAGAAGTAGTCAAGTTATATATTAATATTTAGTTAATAATTATACATTTATTTTTAAGATATAATATTTTTAAAATATAAGATATTTTAGTAATGATTTAAATTTTATTTTATAGCTAATATAGCTAGAATTTGCTGAGAGTAAAAGCCAAAGAATATGAAATTCAGGGAATGAGAGAAGAAGAAATTAGACAGAATTTTGCTAAGATGTAAGAACAGTGTACAGTGATACTTTGAAATAATTAAATTTGCTAATAAAAGTAGACCTGGTTTAAATAAACAAAATATAAAACTAGCAAATACACCCTTATGATCTAATGACCAGGAAAATACAATGCATTATTGAATAAGAGTATGGATAAATAAATTATTGTTTTGTGAATATAATGACGTATTGACTGAGATGTCATTCTGCTTTAAAGTACGACCATCCATTCGTTTTATGCTAGTAGATGTACAATATGTTAATCGAAAGCTCGTCAAAAGTCAATTCATTAATGGAGTTTATGGATCAAGAATAGTAGCGATAATATATGGAGATTTTTAGGAAAATTTTACTGCTTTCATACATAGTGGTGGCTTTTTCGTTTGGTTTTGACTATATTGGCTGTGCTTGATCTAAACGATTTTGGTCTTTTTTATGGTAATGTTTATTTATATGGTTCTTGGAGTTCTTGTTAATTGTTCAAATATATAAATTTATTTAAATATGGTGTCAAAGTCATATAGAAACTATTTTTATTATTCCATTTTATTCAATACTTTTTTAAATAAAATATGTTATTTTCAAAATTTTACCATTTTTATTTACTTCCTGAACCTATTTACTTGTTTAATATATTCGACACTAAATCTGATA
This sequence comes from Rhynchophorus ferrugineus, assembly GCF_030347505.1. Lineage (NCBI taxonomy): Eukaryota > Metazoa > Arthropoda > Insecta > Coleoptera > Curculionidae > Rhynchophorus > Rhynchophorus ferrugineus. The sequence continues at coordinate 18,860,492 of NW_027472585.1, read as the reverse complement.
ATCACGATAAAATTATTAAGTAAATAAAGCTGCATATGCGCCAAAACCGGAGATGTTGAGTTGATGGAGTAACTTATCCTCTTATAGTGGATGCGGACGCCAAGCTGCGAAAGAAGTAGTGCTAACAGTCTACACTTAATGATTTTAATAATTTAGTATAATTCGATGGATTATTGTTTACATTGTTTCCTACAAACGGTCGGGTTTATGTATAGATAAACATAAAAGAAGGCTACGATCCGAACTCTCTGCCTCCTTCAGTGAAGCATGGGGAGGTTCCATTATAGTTTCGGTGGCAATTTCGTGGTATTTAGCTGGTCGTGTCATTCATATCACTGACCTGATTGATAACAATTAATATCTGGATGTCCTTAATGAGGAAACTCTTACTATGAATAGCATATTGTGCAATATGATAACATAATGCGATGTTGGAAACTATGTGGAAATCCTATGAATCTATTTCATGAAAAATTGGCAATTATTATTTAGTGCCATACCTAGGTATTTTGCTATACGAAATTACTCCAGAAATAGTTATGATTAGCATGTAATCTATTTTTTTATATATGAAACTCGCATGTGTAGACTTAGTAGAATTTAATTTGATTTGCAATTTTCTTTTCCATTTAGTAATGATATTTTCAGATTTTTGTAATCTATTTATAGTTGTCTCAATGTTATTACTTATACTGAGTAAAGTAATATCATCAGCACATGCAGCCAGTTTTTTCTTCGTAATTAGATATATCACTGGCTCAAAAGTAAATACACTATTGGTCCAAGGATATAGTCGCATATATTATTATGAAGTGGCAATTGGAAATATAGGCTTTCAGCTCTGAGCTTTGGTATCTTATGAAAAGAAACAAAGTATTGACAACTAACGGATTATTTGTTATTTTCAATCAACAAAAATACAAGTATTTACTGTTGAAGTAATACTTCTCTGAGATGATGCGTGTGGAAGAGGGGTAATATTACAATTAAACCGCCTCTTCTAGATATTTATCTTGCCGATTATGCTGTACTGGTTCAAGACTTGTTCATTATTGCGGACTGGCATCTGTAAGCTTGAGGTCTTTCAAATGCGATGCCGTTTCTCTCCGATAAAGTATTGAAGGAATAAATTCAGTTATTTGTTTAATATCCGATAAATCAGTCCACAGTAGAGAAATAAATTTAGAGATGTAGAATGGGAGGTGAACGAATTCCTCACCAACTTCTATGGAACAATTGACGTTTTCGATGGAAGATATAGATCTAATATATAGAAAGCTATCTGAAAAATAAAATATTAACATCGCCTAAGACCAAGGCAACTGTGGTGAGGTTAGGGAAGAATATTCGGCCTCCTGAGATTCGAACATCAACTTATTGGTTTAGAAGTAGACGCTTAGCGCCAGCTATGGATTGAAAATGATGATCATGGTGTAAATATATTTTTAAAACATTGTAAGCACTTACTGAAGATATTTGTATTATTTATATCGTTTTATGTTGTTATGAACTAAAATGGAATTGAAATGAAATATCCCTGAACTTCTATTTAAATGTTTTTGAACATATTAAAGAACACATTTAAGCATATTCTTATCCTTTAACAACCTTAATTATTACTGAAACTAGGAAATTTTTAAGCGCGACTCTGCGCTACTGCCAATTGACGTTGAAACGTTCGGCATTGGAAATGTCGTTAAGCACCGAGCCATTGTAACGTCTCGGCTTTGTATAAAGTCCGCTACAAAACACTTATTTACAAGTTAATGACCATTCGGGCCATTCTTTAATACGAAGCGCCGCCGGGGATCGCTTTACGAAAACGAAGAGCAGAAACTCAATAAGCGCGGAATCGCATTATCTAATTGGATAAAGTTGTGAGCGGGTCCCCTTTGAGAGCGGGGAGGTCGACTGGCGCGAGAAACAAGAACAATTTTCGTCTGATGGGAAAAATGTTAATATTTATTCTTTGTTCGGTTTTCGGAAGCCCATTTTCATCACAGAAAAGTTATTTGTTAATTTATTTTAAGGAACTGACGCCAAATGAATTGAAATGTTTTTTTCTTGTGTTGCCAAGTGAAGGTGTGTTTAATTTTTTGGATATTTTCTAAGTAATCTGCCATTTGGCTGATGACCTTCCCTCATTTTTTTTAGTAGAACACGCCATCAAGAAATTATTAGTATACACGAATTTTCACCAATTCCTGTACTCTTTTGCGCATTGTGCATCATGAAATATTTCGGTGCTCCTGCCAACATATGGATGGTGGTGCCGGCGAATGCGTCATTGTTTATGATGACAACAGGTTAATGTTATGTTCATAGAGTAATAGAGAGAAAACTCAATGGGAATTTGGGAAGTTTTGCTTTGCCCTACATCCAGATCCAGAAAAAACAATTTAATTTCTGAAATAAATTTATTAAATAAAATTCAATGGATGAAACATACATTAAAATATAGATTAATATAATAGATATAAATTAATTTATCTAAAAAATCATAAACAAAGAATTGCAGAATAAATCAAAATTAGTTCTTCTGTCTTTTCCCTTTCTCATGTTTGTTTAGTGCCACCAATTTAATGTGATCTATTAGAGTTATATCTTTTTTCTTATACTAAAAGCAAACTTTGAGTCTTTCCTATTGAAATTATGTTTGCCTGTTTTATCCAAAATATACGACGCACCATATTATTTATAATATTCTATCTGGAAGATAATTATGTAGTGCACAATTAAACAATTTTGAATTTAATTTTTTTAAAGATATTTAATAAAAATATGTTACATACATTATCGTCGTGGCAATATCGCAAAATAAAATAAAACAAGTAGCTCAAAGACCTACTGACAGTATAATAAAATAATTTTCTGGGGAATGAAATGTTGCCTTGCCTTGTTTGTTCGCATATCAACATCTGGAATTAAAAGTTTAGAGTCGAGTTGCAATTTCTCAACTTCTGGTAATACATCCCCCATTAGTATTGAATGTACTGATGATGAGCACTTTATATGATTTCACAAAAACAATAGCCGAAGGATGTATATTCCTGAATCCAGGAGCTTTAATAGATCCACAAAATTTCAAACTATCTTGTTAAGTAGTCTGAAGCCAATTTATTTAATCGGATAATTACATAATTTTTTTTCTTGAGATGAGGAATGAGGGGGTTCGAGGTAGTTAAAAATTTTTTAATTGATATCACTTTAAGAAATGTATTCCTACTTGGGTAATAGGCACTATATAAGCCCTCTTTTGTTTGCTTTGAACCAAACATCCTAGTGTATTGAACTTCGATTATTCCTCTCGTAAAATATTTGCAATCAGTAGCTATTATTACAGTGGTTGTTGAACTATCAAATAATTGATTGATGATAATGAAGAATAAAAGTATATCGCCGTTTGCATAGCTTCTTTCGGAAGTGGATTGATTTCTTAAATTATAAAGCAAATATTTTATATTTTATATGATTATTAATATCTATAAACTTACCCCAACGTAAAACAAAACATGCTGAAAATGATCATAAATGTTTTTAATAAATAATCCAGTCAGTTTGGGATTTTTAGCATTATGAACCATTTCTTAAAGACATCCAAATACTTCTTCGAAGCAAAACGATTCAGAATTTTTACTTCTATTTTTACTTTTTTTCTATACTATCTGTATATCCGGGTAACTTTCTAGATCGATAATTCACTTGAAAACGCCTGAAATAAATTAACAATAAACGCACCACAGAAACGAAATAGCGACATCTAGATGTTGGACGTCTCGAAACATTTCCTAACATTTTCCTATAAAGTTAAATCTCTATTTCTTTGTGATTATATTTACATTATTCTTTGATTATTTTGTATAATTGTAAGTTACTTAATAAAGAAAATTAGCAGCGAACAATACGAAAATACGTGTGTAAGGGTAGGTGTTAATAATTTGGTAACACTAACTTTGCAGATCGCTATGAAACAAAGTTTATGTCAATGTCTATGTCAAATAGTATTAAAATAGAACTTTATTATTTATTATAATAGAACTTATGTTTTTATTCGTTTATACTTATAAATATCTGATATTCTAGACATTTGAAAAGATTAAGCAAAAGGTAGAAGCTGTCTGAAAGAAATTCCATGCATTTTTAAAATAAAATAAGATGTATTTAATAGAAATAAATTAATTACATAAGATTTGAAGCTTTGTGATTTACTATTTATTTTAGTTTACGGTCATTGCATATCCAGATGTTTATGTCTAGATCATATAAATAACGCAGAAATATTAAAATAATGTATATTATACAACCAAATGTATTGCAATAAATAAAATAATATAAAGAAAGAACAGGTAATATAGGTATAACAGTAAATATCATTTTTAAATTATCGAGACTATGTATTAAATTAAAACATTTTTGACATAAACTTGGCATACATGGTATTTACAAGTCGATTAATTAAAGAAGCATCGAAACTGAATTAGAAAAAGGGTAGATGCCCGACACAGGCATCGGACAGCCGAAGGGAACTACCAGCTAAGAAAAGTAGACGGGATAGTCGATGAGGAAACTGTTACAAGGATCAACGGTTAGTCCGAAACGGTGATTGATTTTGAGGAAAGGGATACTCGGAATGGCAGCCAAGAGGAGACAAATGGTGGCGAGCAAGAAAGTGGCCAAACTAGAGATCAGGGACTGAACATGACAGGAAACTAAGAGAATAAAAAGCGCAATAACGTCGCGATGGTAGCAAACAGCCACTCGGCGACTCATCCGTGGACCGTTTCGAGAATTTTATGCAGGAACGACCAGCTCAGAGCTTTAACAAGCACCAGAGCCAAAGACAAATGGTCTACAATTTCAAAATGTATAAGGTATGTTATCACCAAGCTAGTATTGCAAAGAGGTTGATTTAGAAGACAATTATAAAGTCAATTTGAACCTATGCAAATATGGGATTGCACTAAAAATTCAAATCAACTAGTCATCCAAGGCTGTCAAAATAAGATTCTTCGATTGATTACCAATGCCTATCGCTAAGTAACCAACGAGGAATTGCACGATAACCTGGAATTCAAATGGATTTGCGAAGTTATCCAAGATTTCGCCTTGAAATACGAAAGCAGATTACTAAATCATACTAACGTGGAAGCAATACAACTGCTGGACAGCGCACAGGATGTCAGGAGATTGAAGTGAACAAAACCATACGAACTTATATAAAGTGTGTACCTTTAGTGTAAACTATAGCTATAAGTTATTATAATTTTATAATTGAGGAATACATATTGATGTAATATCTCGCTCTCGTCTTGGTTGTGAATTAATCCAAACAAATGAAATGTAGTAATAAATTCATTTATAATTAAGATTGTACTAAGCATATCTAATAAAGATATTGTAAAAATATACTATCGACGGTTACCTTTCAAACACATTATAGTAATGCTTCATTGAATATACATAAGCCGGAAATTTAGTAGGATAAATTAAAATTACATGTTCCTCAAACCTCTTTACTGGCATTTTGGAAATGTTCCTGATGCTGCCCAATAACTAGCGTCACCAGTGAATATCTTTATTTTTATCATATGTCTGACGATATAGCATTTCCGCAGCTTTTCAGAATTCATTTAAAATATCACAGTTAGACAGCGTCTTTCCCACTAGAAGATGGCTGTCCAATAACTTAAACATTTATTTTCTAATTATTCCTAAATTCATGATTGAACCCCAGATACTTATATTTGAGATCCGATTGTGTGCATCGATTTTTCACTTCATTTCTCTCAATTTGTTAAACGACTTCGAAAAAGGAGGATATTCTATGTTCGGCTGTATATTTATTTTTTTAATGTTTGTTTGCCGATATCTTCGTCAATTGTGGGCCAATTTTCAAAATTCTTTTTTTATTCGATAGAGTTCACATCCGAGGTGGTCCCATTGAAACCATCTCAGGATCTGTTGGTGGAAGGGGGGAAATCGGGAGAAACGGCTAAATTTCAAATGCATGCTGGTTATTGCTGAGCTGATGTAACGGAAAATGGAAAGTCGTTCAGTGTAAAAATCATTCAGTTTACTATTTTAGCACCAAATGTAACATGTAAGTGCTCGTAGAAATATTGTAGACAACTGTTTGTATGGTTAAAGCGTTTAGCTCCCAAACGGAGGCCATGGTTTCGATTGCAGGCGGAGACAATAACATTTTGTTGTTGTTTAGTTAAAACATTTTTCAAATCACCTAGGCTAGGTAGCGGACACCGGGGCCTGAAGCGGTCCTTATTTCCAATCATTGTTTCTTTATTCCTATTTTTCCTCATACGGGCTGCACCTTTACTTGGCCTACCCATTGTAATACTTAAAATAACTGCGTAATTTATTGAGTAAATAACTAACACTAAAATGAGAAATATAAAACTATTTTTTGTATTGTATGTTTCTATTTTTTGAAATCGATTCCTATTTAAAAAAATATTTTATAGTATTAGGTTACTATATATTCCATGTCTAATAGAATAAAAGTTAGGTATATAGGCATAGTTACTCTCTGGCCCTTGTGCCCTTTTAAAGTTATCCAGTTAGAGGTGCCATCTTCAATCCGATACAATAACAGTAGTGATTAAAGGGTCCGCTGAAGGGGATTTTTTGGGCTGTGAATTCTAGATAGCTTAAACCTATAGACTCATGGAGGACATCACCGGATGAGTATGCAGTATGTATTTAACGTCCTGGTTTTAAACAAACCATCCCCGCCCCTTAATCTTAACCTATAAACTTATTCTTTTCCACACTCCCATACATTATGCGAAAGTTAATAACAAATAAATAATTTAAAATTAATATATATACAGCTTTCCAAGTAGTTGAGTATTGTTTTTTATCAAATAAAGTAAATAAAGTAAGTTTTTCTATTGATGAAACTAAGGCTAGTTAAAAATAAAAGGATAAATACTTTAGCTTTTACTTCGACCATCATCTTTATATTTCATTCAATTAATCAAAATCAATTTATATATAAGAAAAAAACAGACTAAGGTTGGATTTGTAATTACTCGAAGCATTCATTGGCATACTTTAAAGGAGTTCAAGCAAAAGCATTGCAGTTCTGGCGGCAAACTTTATTGAAACTGCTCAAAGTTGTTTAGTTATGAGCTATGAGAATTAGGAAACATCAATGTTTTAAAAAATGGCTTTAAGCCGTGGATCTCGTGTAGTCTACTAGAATGTCGGCAGAATTTGCAATTCAGGATGTATCAGCTACCCAACTTATTGTAATCTGGGGACGCCGGAATATGGGGAACCATTCCATGCTATAGAAATGTGGCTAAAATAGTGCAATTTAAATAATCATCATAGGCAAACTGGACCAGGAAGATTACTATTCATGCAGTATTGTTACAACAGTAAGTTGTCCAAACGAGTTAATGACCTGTATAACTTTGGTCGCTCATTCTGGAAATAGGTATTATATCGCACGATTTCGCACGAAAAAATGATATGTGTATAACTGACTGTGAGATATGAGTGAAGTGCGTAGAATTAAGTTTATGGACAAATGTATTCTGGTCATATCTTCATATATCTGAAGGTTTGAAGCAAATTTGTATTGCAAACAAAAATAGTTTCTATTCCAAATTGTGCATGTTTCGTACCATGTTAGTTTTCGGTATAATACAAAGCAACGTCTAAACTTAATCGTAATATTTAATAATAACAGATGGGGCAAAAGTCCCGCGACCATTTTGACAGCGCGCCATCTTGATTATGAGAGCTTTATCTCCGTTTTACTTCAACCATTGTGTTGTGTGGATGTCTAAATTTTATTATGGGTAAATATACGCTACAGGAACAAGCAGAAATAGTGACAATATTTATTAAAAATAGTCGTTCCATTATTTCCACACACCGGAAATGACGTCAAAAGTATCTTCATAGTCTAGTGCCTCATAAAACCAAAATTTATCGTTTACATGCGAATTTTCGACAGTACGGTGTGACAACAGACAGGCCTCGTTCTGAAAGACAACGGACGTCTCGTAACACTGAAAATGTGGCGCTGATGCGCGATAATTTTACAGAGTCTCCAGAAACATCAATTCGGAGACGTGGTTCCCAATTACATATTTCTGCCCGCAGTTTAAGGCGAATTTTGAAAAATGATTTGATAATGTTCCCCTACAAAATTTAATTAGTCCAAAAATTGCTACCAAGAGATCCTGATCAACGAGTTGAGTACAGTGATAAAATCCTAAGGCTGTCTGGTGAAATAGAAGATTGTTCGTCTAAGTTGATAATGAGCGATGAAGTATTTCTTCTCAGTAGTCACGTCAATAAATAGGGGAGTCAATTTTGGGGAACACAGAATCCCCAATAAATTCATAAAATATTATTGCACCCACTAAAAACAACTCTATCATGTGGTATTGATGCTAGAAACATCATTGGTCCTATTTTTTTGAAAATGACCAAGGTCTTGCAGTTTCTGTTACTGTTGAACGGTACCAATACATTATTCGAAATTTTCTTGTGCCTGAAATGGAAGATCAAGAACTATAGGACATCAACATCAACTTTCAGTAAGATGGGGCACACCCAGTCGTTCAACAATTCAATTATTGAATGACGTTTTTCTACGAAAACTAGTTTCGCGAAGTGGTATTTTAGCATGGCCAGCCAGATCTCCTGATTTAACCTCACTAGACATTTTCTTATGGGTTTTTTTAAAATCAAAAGTTTATGTGAATAAGCCCCAAACGATTCAACATTTCAAAGACAATATTCGTTACGAAATTTAAAAATTCAGCCTCAGATGTTGCAGGATGTTGTGAAAAATGCCTTAAAAAGAGCCGAAAGTTGTATAACGAATCGCGGTCACCATTTAACCGATATACATTTTCAATTAAGAAAAAAAAGTGTAACTTCAAATAAACATTTTGTGAAAACCAAATTTACTTATCTTCTCTTTTAGCAAAATTATAGGCAATCGAAATGGTAGTGCGACTTTTGCCCCACGTTATACCTATATATTTGATATAAATTGAAAGGGCAATAATATAGGAATAATAGGATTAATATTTATTGTTGTTGATCCCGCTTGAATTCTCGAACTTTTGAACCTTTATGTGAAAAACAAAAACATTTTCCGAGTTATTGCAAAATGTTCATGGCTTTGTAGCCAATACATATAGGAATGTAGGAATTTACATTTTGATAACAACGGTCCAAAACAGAATATTTTAGTAATAACTGCCAATTCGAATGATGTACAACGCGCACATTCCTACGTCCGCGTCGAACTATTAAAATCTTTACCCCGGTGAGCAGTAAATTGAATTTTTCGAACGACATGTAAATGGGTCCCCGAAAAGCTGTATTCGAATCGGGACCCCGCGCCTGTGGGAATAGCGAATTCCGTAGCAAATTTACAATTTAAAAGTTAAATGAAGCGTCGCATAGTACATTGCACAAGACACTGAGTAGATGTATAAATACGTACCTAAGTCGATGCAGCTGTGAAAATATATCGGAAAAGTCGTTTTAAAAATAGCCGATGTGTTTGACTTATTTTTATGATGAAACTAATCCGACACGGTCTGTTTATCATTTCGAATGTGTAGGTTCAAAGCCTATTAGCAGCGAGAATGACAATAAAATATTTTTAGAACATAAATATGCCGGTTATTTTATGTTAAAGTATTTCTAAGAAAAAATACATGTGTAAATTAAGAAAAAGAATGCAGATATTTTTTAAATTATACTAGCAGACTCGACAGACGTTGTTCTGTTCAAACGTCATTTTTCACACCAAGTGGTGTAATCAAGTTCATCAACGATTTTAATTTTTGTTTGAACACACGTGCCGTGATATCATGATGATTCGTTGATGTGTGATCTGACAAAAACAAAATGATAATTTGATCCTAGTTTAGATTGCACGTAACTGTGATAAACGTGGGAAATAAGTATTATTATATGATTTCCGTTATATAATATAACTATTCTAACGAAGATAATAACTATCCTGATGTAGACGATCGCTTCAGTATGATCTACGTCCAAATGGGCTTAATGATTGACTTATACAGCAATACCTTGCTATCTAATGATAGTTTATTTGCGCCCTATCAGCCAATACATTTGGTTTAGTTTAAGCTGAAGCTGTTTGCCTTTTGTCACTATATGTTTTTCCATGTCAAACGTCGTTCAACATGAATTCACAGATTTTTAGCGTTGTCTGCTTGCGGGAGTTCATGATTATTCAATTTCACTGAGGGACATGTTCTTCTTCAAAGGGGTAGATTTTGTGTCAATTTACTTTGATACGCCACGCTTTCAACCAAAATTCAACTTTGTTAAGATGAAGTTGAAGATTTCTTGTGGCTGATTCGGATCTTGTGGATCCTCGTGTTATGACTAAACCTCTCTATCTTCAGTACATGTTCATTGCAGAATATATAGTTATTCAATCTGCATTACTGATGATAGCATCAGGCAAATGTATGTAGTCCTCAGAGCTTGCTTCTTTTGATTAAACCTAGTATATCGCAATTACTCACTTTCAATTTTCACTCACATATCAACAATGTATTGATAAAATAACTGGTGGTATCGGAAAATGTTATTATCTTGATTAACACAGATCACCGATTGGTATACGTAGAAGTTCATTACGCTAAATTTCCTGTTAATTTGTGCACTTGAATCTAATCTACTAGTACAAAAACGTACGTGTTGTACCTGCCACTGTATGTCATTTCTTAATATTTAAATGGTAACATTTGGAAAATTCCCAAATTAATGGATATTGCATAGGATCATAAGAACACTGATGGTTTTGGGTCATCGGCACCATGTAAACTATACGTTGTGTACATAGATCTCGATGTTTAAATGGGTCGCCAGCCATAACAATTGCAACTTTGACAGTTGGTACATTTTATTTTCCTATGTGATCTCCATATAGTGCTTTGTTAAGTTTAATGATAATAACAAAGCTATCGTTTTGTAATCTTTTAGAAACGATGTTGGACAACTGAACTAAATGCTTATAATTTTGCGAAAGCTTCCGCAAAGTTGCCACTTATTTTCTATCTTCCATCTGCTCGATATGGTAGTATCGACAGCATATGATAATTTTTACTCCCTCTCACCCATGAATAGATTTGCATAGATATGCAGAAAATACTGAATCGGCATCAGGAATTAAAAACAAGGAATCAATTTGATGGTTCACATGGCCTTGAATCTTGATACAAAATTATGACCATTCTCATTCTGAAAGATCTTTGTTGATTCAAATGATGTCATTTGGAAGCAAAAATTGAATTTACGAATTTTACACAAAAACAATTGTTCGTCCAGCTAATAGTGTTTTGGTGGCATAGTTTTTCTTGATTCGCAACAAAGGCCGATTCACCTTTATACTTAAATCAATGACAAAACTTGTATTCTTTCCATATTGCCAATGACTACTTGTATCACAGTGATGAATAGTCCATTTCAGCTTTATTCAGAACGCAAGACGTGTCACCATTAATACACACTCTATAATGTGAACACACTGAAATAGTGAACTAAACACTGAACCATGAAAGAGTTAAGTCTAAAGTATCTGCGAGATCAGTGTGTTATGGAAATTAAATTCATTTTAGCTTGAATTATCTAAGACATCACTTGAATTATCTAAAACTCATCATATTACAATTTTTTTTATTATTTAATTAATATATTGTTACTAGTCGTTTCCGTCTAACCTACAATTTGTCTTTATAATAACTTAAATCTAGATATATAACTAGGAGGACCCATCGGCCCTATCTCAGTCTCTGGTGAAGTCATGTTTATACATGTCACTGCTGAATTTTTTAATATATGCACCTCACTACACAACACTACACAAGATCAGATGGTTTGATTCTTTTGAGTCTGTGTCCTGTTCTGGTGGTATCCAATAGTTGCAATATTTCAATATTCGTGTAAGAAAGGAGTCTTTCCTCATGTCTCCTTGCAATTCTTTGGATTTCTTGATTGACCGTGGGTATCTGAAGGTCTCGATGTAGATAATCAGTTCAATAGTATTTGGATGCACCAACAACACCTCTCAGGACTTTGTTCTGAAAAATTTGTATTTTATTTATAATACTCTTTGCAGAACATCCCCATAATTGAACTCCGTATGTCCATTTAGGTTTCAGTAATTGCTTATATAATAGCAATTTATTATGTACTGATAATTGTGGTTTTCTTCCAGTTAGCCAGTACATTTTCTTATATTTCAATTCCAGTTCTTTTCTTTTTTTCTTTATATGTTCCTTCCAGCGAAGTTTTATATCGAGATTCATTCCGAGATATTTAGCGTTGTTCCTATATGAAATGATAGTATTATTTAATATTGGGGTACTTGTACGGTCTGTTTATAGGTGAACTGCACATGTACAGATTTACTTTCATTAATTCTTATTTTCCAAGCTTGTGACTAATTATTTATATTGTCACTTGCCTGTTGTAATTTTCGTGAGGCTTCTTCACTGTTGTCTCCGACAGCTATAATCGCAGTATCATCAGTAAATGTAGCCATCGTAATATTTTCCGTTTGTGGTATATCACAAGTGTAGAATAGATAAAGCATTGCTCCCAGTACTCTTCCTTGTGGTGCACCTACTTTATCTTCTTTTATTATAGAGTAAGCTTCTTCTTATTTGACTCTAAACATTCTGGTTGTAATGTATGATTTTAATAGTTCGGTGTGTTGTTTTAGTAGCACTTTCTGTAGTTTATGAATAAGGCCAAACTTTATGCCAAACCTTATCGAAAGCTTGTGCTACATCTAAAAGTATAGCTGAGCATACTTTTTTACTTTCGTAGGCTTTTTCAGTAACATCTGTTATTCTGTAGACCTGATCAATTGTTGAAAGCTTGTTAATAAACCCAAACTGTTGTGTTGGTATTAGGTTTTTCGTCTCTATAATTTTATAAATAATAATATATATCAACATAATATACAATATATATTAATTAAAATACTTTTCGTTATTATTTACAATTTTTCTCAATCCTTGAGGCAACATTGCGATATCGTGTCGAAAGGACGATGTTAGTTAGGCAACCAGTCATTGTTTCGAGAATTCTGATGGAGGAACACCAGAATGCCATGGTTATAGTTTGCTGGTCCTACCATATACACAGTTAGACTATGGCTATAAAATTCTACTTCCGTGTCATGACTCCCCTGTGCTAGCCCATTTAGATATTTTTTTATGTCGGGAATTGCAGCAGTATGTCCACTGTATATCGCAGGTCACATTATGAGCCAGAGAACTTTTTTTCGCTTGCTATTCAACATTTCTGTCAATTCCTGTGATAGCCAGTTTTTCTCCTCTTCGATCTTTCTTATTGCATGCAAACGACTGAAAAAATTGTTTCATAAACTGCTAAGCTTCCTGAAAGCACGTTGAGAGTTTGAGTTGATCTAAAATGTATTACATTTTATTATGTAAAACATTTCTTGGTCCTCCAAATTTCTATTCATGATTAACTTCAAAATAACCAATATTTATTATTGTTATTAAAATTGACCATTGAAATAATGATACGTGATGTACACATGAATCATATTAGCTATACTGGAGAGACTCTATGTTTTATAAGAATATTAAGGTGTTTTGCTCTACTGCAGCTTGCTAATTTTCAAATATTTATACCGAGAAATTTAAAAATAATTGTGATTGAATATAGCATTTTCAAGTATTATTTATAAGAAATAATTTATAGGAAAACTGACTGCTTATTTGTATATTTTTATAGCTCTAATAAATTAAAAAAATATATAGTTCATCCCAAGTAGCAGTGAACTGTGAACTAAATTAAATTAAATTACATTTTATAACATTTTTGTTTCCTTATTTTATTTACATTTGAATGTTGTAATATATAAAAGCTATAATGAACTAAAAGTCAAAGTTAAATGCGACAATATTGCGAGATTTTGACGTCTTAGACTGAGATAAAGCAAGTTCACTACTAATTTGGATTTACAAAAAAGAAACAAAAAGTCAATATATATAATAGTTTGGTTTATTAACAAATTAAAATACCTTTATGTTATTATTAATGATCTGATTCCTGTTTACCTGAAGTAATAACATAATGAACAACTGTTTCGAAAGATTTCGAAGTCGAGAAATACTGGTGTTTTATTTTAATTTTATCAATCAAGTGCTTACATTCATCTGATTAGTGTTTATCTGATTTTTTTTTCAAAAAGATTATTTATTAATCAAAATATTTTGGATCATTATTTACCACTTTTTCCTATTTTTTTTATCAACATACTATACCGAAATGACAATGTCAGTTTGGCAGCGATCCAATCCAATCCAAGAAGTTTACGTCTGTTACTGTTTTTTTCTGGTTTGTTTTCCAACAACATCTCAACCAATTAGTTGAAATGGATATAGATAGACATCTACAATAACAGCTTCATTCAGTTTTAGCAGCTAATAAACTACATCCGTCAAAACCAATTCAATGTACTATTATCAGACAGAATAGGTTTAACAGCTGTCTTTCTATTACGATGATGAAACTCATGAAGCAGACAATAATCTAAACTTTTGGTGTTTTATGTATCCAATAAATTTAAAAAAATTAATAATTTTTATATTTAGTCAATTGATTAGCCTGTTAACTAACAATTTGGTAATTGAATTTATCGCTATTATAATCGTATACTCAGGTAAAAATGTTCTTACTGTAGGGAATGATTATATCTGTATTTCTAGATAACAAGTCAATTGCAAAGTCCCCGGTCTGACACACAGATGGCGCTACTAGAATTAAATCCATATGTTCTTAGTTAGCCTTAACATTTTGAGTGAAGCAACTTTTGTTACTGTGAAAAAACTGGATAAAAAGGAATTTCGCATGTTGACAAAATATTGCTTTTTGAAGGGAAAAATACTATTGAAGCAAAAACTTTTCATGATGCCGAGTTTCGGCACACTGCCCCAGGAAAATCAACCATCAAGGATTGGTATGCTAAGTTTAGACGTGGTGAAATGAGCACCGAAGACGATGAACGCAGTGGACGCCCAAAAGAAATTGTAACCGACGAAAACATTAAAGAAATCCATAAAATGATTTTGAATAACCGTAAATTGAAACTGAATGATATGGCAGACACTCTAAAGATATCAACTGAACGTGTACATCACATCATTCACGAATATTTGGATATGAGAAAGCTCTGTGCAAAGTGGGTGCCGCGCGAGCTCACTTTTGACGAAAAACGACGATGAGCTGATAATTCGGAGCAGTATTTGAGTGTGATCAAGCGTTATAAACTCGAGTCTTTGCGTCGATATGTGAAAATGGGTGAAACATGACTCTATCAGTTTACTCCGCAGTCCAATCGACAGTTATCCGAGCAGATTGCATACGATGAACCGGCTCCGGCGTGGGAAAACGCAACAGTCAGCTAACAAGTTTATGGCGTCTGTATTTTGGAATGAGCATTGAATAATTTCCATTGACTACCTTGAAAAAGGAAAGACCATCAACAGCGACTATTACGTAGCGTTATAGGACCGTTTACCGGTCCGCATTTGAAGAAAAAGAAAGTGCTGCTTCACCAACGCAATGCAGGGAAAACGATGGCAAAAATCCATGTATTGGTTTTCGAATTGCTTCCTCATCCACCGTATTCTCGAGATCTGGCTCCCAACGACTATTTCCTGTTCTCAGATCTCAAAAAAATGCTCGCTGGGAAAAAATTTTCGTCTAATGAAGAGCCGAAACTGCGGCCTATTTTGAAATAAAGGACAAATCGTACTACAAAAATGGTATCGAAAAGTTGGAGGGTCGCTATACTAATTGTATCACCCTTGAAGGGTATTATGTTGAATAACAAAAAACTAATTTTGCCGAAAAAATGTGTTTTACTATGATAGGCCGGGGACGTTTCAATTGACCTGTTACCTAATATGGCACCCCTTATTATATATATATTCTCATGATGTTTACTAACTTTTCTTATTTTTTAACTAGATTTTTAAAGGATTAGAACGAGTTAAAACCTGAAACCTGTAATTGTCAATTCAGCATTGAAAATGATAAAATGATTTTTTTTTGTAGGATTTTTATTAATATGTGTTATTTCTGGACCTTTTAGATAACTAATGTTTAAAGAAAACTCATTTTTTCAATTCATAGCCTACCATGTTTTACCCATGTCCTAATAATTTTACTAATTAGAAATGGGTTAGTAATTGCTTAGTGTAAATCAAGCATCTGAAGAAAATCTGAAAATCGTTCCCGATTAAGTTACCAATAACTGATATTTCTAGAAAACTAAATTTTCCCCGTCAATTGACTTCCATTTTACAAATGTCTTGGTATGCTCATTCACGTATCTTACTTTAAATGAAATAATATGAAACAATTTATAAAATCAACTGTATGATTGCGTATAATATTGTTTGTTGAAGTAAATGTTATACATGCTATATTTTAAATAACGCTTACACAAGTAACAAGCCTTATTATAATAATCATCATCTTCAATATATATTTTTTACAACAGTAATAAAATAGTTGTACTATAACTGATATGGACAAGAAATGCAATATTCTCTGGTGCACGAGTGCAAACAATCATTTAGATTTCATATTCCGTCAATCTTTCATCAACAGAAACCAATTTCAGTTTAAAAAAGCTCTCTACCTTTTTTGATTTCTCCATAATTAACGATTTTTGCACTATAAGCACATATATACACAATAATTGTTTAATTTAGGATTTTATTTGGTATAAGTAGTTTTATTCCCAATATATAACAGATAATATATAATAATAATAGTCCAATATATATAGTAATATCTGTCATGTATCAGATTTTAAAAGCAATAATGCCAAATTTTCATCCTAAAGCTCTTTTACTGTCTTGCATATTTCATTTCTATTAGAAATAATATTCAAAGGAATTTTATTGAAAAATTTCATCCATTATGCCTTTCATCCCTTTTTGCATTATCTGTCGGTCCCCCCTTCGTTCCCCAATGTGCACGACAACAACAACAAAAAAACAGCAGAGCCGAACGCACGAAGAGAAACATCCCCCAGTACAGTGCATCTCTTGTCCAGTGGGACAGCTGTTTTTCCCCACTGCTTACCCCAGGGTGACGGATTTGACGTGAGGCTGGCGCAGTATTGATCGTCACGAGGCCCTGCTGTCTAGCAGTGGCGTAGGCAACAATTTATCAAAATATTTTAAAGAAATTTCCAACTTTATCCTTATTAAATGTAGCAACTAAGAATACCAGTTATTTGGAATAAAACTGTGATATCAAAATTATAAACTATATATTGGATATATGAGATATACAACTAAAAAATTAAAAACCCTCTTGATGTGGATGAATTCCAAAATTTCTCTAAATCAAATCTTCAAAAATGTGTGATCGCTCGGCAAGCCTACGAGGTATATAAGTTATAAAATGTGAATGGGTTTTAATCACATAAGAACAATTTACTTGAAAATACTATTTTATTCAACGGAAAGAAGAGGCGACTTGTTAAACAGCGATACAAAGTGATACTGGGAGTTTTTATTTATTAGAAAACATACCAACCCGTCTCATTAGTTCACTGTTAAGGCAGATTTAAAAGAAATGGCTTATGGCACGTAGCCGTGCTATTGGAGGTTACTATTTAAATACTAATATTATAACTATAAAATGGCTCAAACAAGGCATCAGCAGTTCACACAACGTTAGATTATTACATATTTCAATAGATATGAATGGATGATATGTTTTGGCTGTTCAGCATTTAAAATCCATATTGTTTTAGGCTAAAAACACTTTCTAAATACGACGACAAATGTTTAATTCTGTCACTTATAAGGTAAAACACCCTGACTGGTTATAATTTGTTTACATTTGTTATATTTCCTTAAAGCAAGCTCCTTCCGATATAAAATGGTTATGCCAAGGAATAATCCAATTTAATTTAGTTTACCTTTTTAAGCATCTTTCCAGTCGGTTTATGTATTATATTAAAGGTCTCTTATATCAATGTAATAATCTATGTTTCGGAAAGTAAGAGTAGTTGTGAGTTATATCTGATGAAGATGGTGGTTTTTCGATGGTATTTGTTGAATTTTTGGTTAAAAAAAGTCGTTCACAATGATAGTTTTGTCAAATGGTAAATTGTCAAGAAAACTTAGATTTTTATTTACAACAAAATTCCTTGAAGTAACTTCTCAAAATGACGGTATCTAACCTAGCTATTAAATTCTATAATTTTAATGTTTCCATTTGATCTTCACTTCATTTAGTATTGTTGAGTTATTCAATTTATGAAGATGCAACTATTGAAATTCCCAAAATTATATTTTCGATAATTAGTATATTTCTTGTTTGGCTTGAAAGAATCTGTTGTCGATTTTGTTTTCTATTATTTGAAAGTGTTGATAAAATATTGCTTTTTGACGGGAAAAAATATAGCTGAAGCAAAAACTCGGCTTAATACCAAGTTTCTGAACACTGTCCCAGGAAAATCAACCATTAAGAATTGGTATGCTGGGTTTATACGTGGTAAAATGAGCACCGAAGACGGTGAACGCTGTGGATGTCCAAAAGAAGTTGTTACCGACGAAAACATTATACAAATCCACAAAATAATTTTGCATGACCGTAAATTGAAGTGGAATGAAATAGCAGACACTCTAAAGGTATCAACTGAACGTGTACATCATATCATTCACGAATATTTGGTTACAAGAAAGCTCTGTGCAAAGTGGGTGTCAGGCGAGATCACTTTTGACCAAAAACAACGACGAGTTGATGATTCGGAGCAGTGTCTTCGGAGCAGAGCAGAGGAAGATGATCCAGCGTAATAAACCCGATATTTTGCGTTGATATGTGACAATGTATGAAACATGGCTCCATCATTTCACTCCGAAGACCAATCGACAGTCATCCGAGTGGCCTGCATACGACGAACCCGCTCCAAAGCGTTGGAAAGCGCAACAGTCACCTGGCAAGGTTATGGCGTCTTTATTTTTTGATGCGCATGGAATAACTTTCATTGACTGCCTTGGAAAAGTAAGGACCATCAATAGCTACTAGTACATAGCTTTATTAGGCCGTTTAAAGGACGAAATCGCCGGAAAACGGCCGCATTTGAAAAAAAAAAGAAAGTGCTGCTTCACCAAGACAATGCACCGTGTCACAAGTCAGTGAAAACTATTGCAAAAATCCATTAATTGGACTTCGAATTGCTTCCTCATCCACCATATTCTCCGGATCTGCCCCCCAGCGAATATTTCCTGTTCTCAGATCTCAAAAAAACTGATCGCTGGGAAGAAATTTTCGTCAAATGAAACAGAGGTTTATTTTCCAGCAAAGGACAAATCGTACTACAAAAATGGTATCGAAAAGTTAGAGGGTCGCTATAACCAGTGTCACATAGGGTATCACCCTTAAAAGGAATTATGTTGAATAAAACAAAACTAATTTTGTCGGAAACATTTGTTTTACTATGGTAGGCCGGGGACTTTTCAATTGACCTGTTACAGGACTTATCAGAGGAAAATCCAACTCGAAATGTCGAAAAATTTCTCGGAATGCCATTTCGAATCGTTTCTACATCGCGGTTTCATTACAATAAATAAAGATTTTCTGCGCCGTGTGTGAACAAACCTTTGTGGAATGAGACAGAGATTGGTCTAGGAAAACCATCCACATTGAGATCGAAGCTGAGTATTTATGGCCATTTCATGGCATATGATGAGATGACCAAGGATTAATGTATTGCGGGCTGCTAAAGCCGAATAAACTAATATCATAATGTCATAAATTGAATATATTTGAAGACGTCATGTTGCAAAAATAATCAACAATAGTCAGTATCAAACGCAACAATCAACAAAGTCATCTTCTTGCATGACAACGCTCGGCCAAATATTGCAAGAATTGTGAAGATACATCAATGCAGCTCGAAAGGAAGTCCTGTTGCACCTAGCGCACTGACCAGGAGTAGTATCTTTTGATTAACTTACTGTGCGAAAAATCGAGTTTAGGTAGCTGTTTCATCAACGATGTTTTATATACAATGAACGCCAAATTATAGAACACCAGAAATATGAAAAAATGTCGTAAAAAATCAAGGAAAATATATTGATTAATATATATTACACTAACTTTTTCAACAAATGTGTTTTTAAAAAAATATGACTAGAATACATTCAAGCATGTAGTAGTTGTAAAGTTTAAACGCAGATATTTCTATCTAAATAAAGCAAAGAAAAGTACAACTCTTACCTATCGAATTGATCGCAGAGCAATTTACCTGAACATTTACTTCCTCCGATTACTTTAGCGGATATAAAATGGCGCCGATCGAGATAACAAAGGGAAAGTCGTGTTTCTTTCGCGCTCCTATTGGATTTCGCAATCGATACTCCAGTCTGGCCAAGAACTTTGTCTCTGTCTGTCTGTTTTTTTTTCCTTTCCTCTCCACCCCCTTTCGTCCATCTCCAACGGAGAAATAATGCATTTTTGATTTGATGCATTATGAACGAACGTATGCCGGTGTGTGGAGAGTGTAAAATTGTTTCGGTTCCCGCCACTGGTCCGTCGAGCAGCTACGGACGAATCCGGCAAAGTCGTCGTAAACATTTTACGATTTTATAACATTTGGAATTGCAGTATTTTATTTATAAATGGGAACATCCCGACTCGAGCCATGGAAAACGTATCATAATGTATGATTTATTACAATATATTGGGGAGAGAGGCCTTATATGAAGTATTTATTTTAAATTTGCCTAACTAAAAGCTGACGTGGAAATCGAAATCTGATAAAAATGTGGAGTTCCCCTGATTGTTTCTTTTATTCTGTGTAGCATGACATTGTCGAGCATATTTACCAAAATGATAGAAAAAAGTAGAAGCAATAGCTGAACGATAGTTTGAATAAACATAATGTTTAGTTTATTCAGATAATAGTATACATATTGTACTCAAGATTCTCATCTTAAACGAATGACTTCATTTCTAATATGATCTCGAAGAGAAACATGAAAAAAGGATTTGATTTATTTAATACCTTGATGTTATCTACGTTCCTTCTCAAGCTATTCAAAATCTATTCAAAACAGAGGTGACGTATGCCATCAATATTTGCCTGTCGAAAGTTGTAAATTAGTTTTACAGTCAGACAAAATTTTCCTTCTCATTTTATTTTATTTAAAAAGAGATAGAATGCTGTTCGAGCTGTCGGAGAATTTCGAACATGTAACCGAGAGAGCCTGCAAAAGTTGCCCGTTTGTCAAACCTCTTCAAAATATTATATTTACTGGTTATAAACCGGCAAACATTGTTTTAGCGCTTTGTTTTAATAAATTTCAAATCCCCGAGGTTTTTATTGAAAATATTTTTTGCGCGTTGTAGCTGCACTGAATGTTACTACGGGCACGACCGCTAAAATAAAAGTAAATTCATCAAAAATAAACTTTATCTGTCTTTATGCGAAACAGGTGGCGAATCAAGATCAGCTTGATGTTAGCTGTATCCGAGATCAAATATACGAAATGTAACAGTATGTAATTTTTTCAGTCGATACAATTTAATACAACTATTTCAGACAAAATTGATACTCTGGAAAGTATCCATAAATAGCCAACAGATATACAGCTATTTGAGGGATGTTCTAGATCTTCATACACTGTTGGATAATATAGGATTTAAGTGGTGTAAAGATAACTCACAAAGTGGTTTAATGGAACTTCCAGACATTGCTTTTAAAAGAATACAATTTTTAGTTACATAACAACAACATATAACAAAATCAAGGAAGAATTATTATATCAATTTGTATATTTAGATGAGACATAAATATTTTAGAATGGTACATTGGGTCGCTCATGGCAAGATGATAATGAATATAGTGTAAAGACAGCAAAAGTTAATGGAAAAAAGGTAAACATTGGAATAACTTTTGATTAGATTTTGTTAGTCATAACATTTATTAATAATTTATTACAGACATATAGTTTTGCATGCTGGAAGCTGGCATGGTTTTTCCCCTGGTGCAGAATTAATGTTTTCTTCGAAGTCCGAGGTTGACTACCATGGAGAAATGAACCATAACTTGTTTTTACAATAGTTTGAAAATCAGCTTTAAAATAACTTGAAGGAACCATCAGATATTGTTAGGTATAGTGCACCATACCATAGTAAACTGGTGGGGAAGCTCCCAACAAGTGTATCAACAAAGGGCGCAATTAAGGAATGGTTTAAAGTATATCAAATAAGTTTCGAAGAAACCATGTTAGAGAATCAACTATTTCAAATTGGTAATCGGTAAATATAAATGATAAATACTTAATTGCATTTTATGTAATTTACTTTTTTAGAAATAAGAGTATTAAATCTTCTTCCCTATCACTGCATATTTAATTCAATTGAGTTGATATGGGACATTGCAATGAATTATTACAATAGACGTTCAAGTCAAAAAGGATATTCAAACCAGAACTGTCTGGATTTATGGAAAGAGGCGTTGTCGAAAATAACACCTTCGGTTTGTGTGAGCTCGATCAGACACATTGAAGAAGAAATTGACAAATGGTAGAATCGTTAGCAAGTTTTTGATAGATTGGAAATAAACAGCTTAGTTATTCACTCCATTAGTGTTTCTATCTAGTGTTTCTGAAAGTGACAGTGATTGAATAAAGCTTTATGAATTAGTTAGTTTGAGATTCAGTGGTGACAATTACCAAGACTGGGTGTTGAAAGAGGAAACAACTGAAAGTCAGTATAAAATTAATATACTTTTACTGTAGGAAATTGTATTAGAGTGCGAAAACTTTATAAGCATATGTGTTATTGTTCAGAATATACATGAGCGTTTGGTTAAAATGTATGAGGAGAGAAATAATACTAACTGTTTTGCACATATGGCAAATGCATTAAGGAGAATGCAGTGATCAAATGTAGCTTTATCAAGAAGGATATATACAGGTAGTAATAAAACAAACGGAGAGAAACAACAGAACATTAAGGAGAAATATAGTAATATCAAATAAACATTACAAGGAAACAAAGCATCGAAGGAAACATGAACTTAGCATAAAAGGCGAGTGGCACGGAAAACGAATTGTTCGCTCTGGATTATGTGGTGTGCGTCTGTGAAGCTATATAAAGCATCTAATATTGCTTTGCGGAAAGTTTAGAAAGTAAACTAATCAGGCTAATGGGTCTATAGTCAGATGGATTAGATTTGGCATTCTTTTTTGAAATGATAGAAACAAGTACATATTTCCAGTTCCTTGAGAAATGCTTTAACCTCAGGATGGAGTTGAGAAAATAGACGTTGTCGTGGTGGTTTTTATAGCCGGAAAACGCACGAAATCAATCCACCAGCTTTGCAAACCCTGAACTGGAGTTTGGTGGTCTAAAGTGGAGGTCGCTACACTGTTAATACTATCTCTCCAGTTCTTTTATTGAAATCGTTGCTCACTAATATTTGAGGTTACCAACTGCAGCCTTCATAGGAAATGCAGTAAATTTTGATTAAAATGTCAAATTAAAAAAAACAAATAATACTTTTTTTACCAAAACCAATGTAATAATCATAAAATGTAGAATACACGATAAAATAAATTCTAGGATAGTACCTTCGATAATATAATCTAGGATGTTTATTGACGATGAATTAATTTACAAGAAAAGAGATATCTGTTTGAGTCATATTTTTTAACGTCAAATAGCAGTAATATTACTGTGTAAATACGTATCATTGTTTTTAAAAATATATTGGGATTTTGACTCTAATAAATGCAGGTTACAGTACACCTATTATTTTATTTGACGGTAGCGTGTAAAACATTTTGAAATATTTGATTCTAAATTATATTGCTTTTCCTTATATTTCATTTGTCACTAATGTCACTGCTTGGAAATGTATGTTTAAATAGTTTAAAGATATTCGTCAAATCAAGTGAGATTTGGTAATTTCATATTTTTAATCGATGACAGCAGTTCAAATTTGAAAGTTTTAGTTCAAGTCTTCGATTATTTTATTTAAGTGGAATTTATTATTGCTAGTGACGGTCCTGTAGGCGATACGGCCACAATTTACAACTTTAAAGTGATATGTTAATATTACTAAAACTTTATTTTTAACGAAGATTATTTTGAGAACTGCAACAACTTCACAGACTTTTAGTAATGTACACAGCAATGAAGCACCTGCCTCCAACTTCATAGTTGATCCCATCGGTTTGGTAAAGTTAAGGACGAGGTAGTACAAAAAATTATCCTAAGACCATCACGGGGATAGAATCAAATCGCACTGTTAGTTCTGTTGATCCTCAGGTATTATCCTGTCTCAAATTTAACAATATCACGAAGGCTAGAAGCTTCTACACCTATATCAGCTAATATGACGCTGATGATGACGTGAGGTCACTGCTATTTTGAATATACTATTTATATACACAACTGAGTTCTCGACTTATTTCTTCGCAAGTATCAATTGGATGACTTTCATAAATACTTTTTTCCACAATTATTCGGAGACTTATATCTTTTATATTTTATGACGGTTTTACAGTGTCTTGGAATTATGTTATATTTCAATATGGGGACAATTATTGCTTTTGTCAGTTCTGAAAGTATAACTAAATATATTAATTATAATTTTGAAGTAAGAAATGAAGACGGTGTGGAAGCAGAAGAACTCAAAAAGCTTTGAACACACCATAAAATCCAGAGAGCGGAACTTCAAGTCATGATTTCATGTTTGGAGGCAATGGGAACTTATGAAGAATAATGTCAGAGGTTTTTATAAAAGAAAAAACAACGTTTAGCAATATGCTAAGTTATTAAATCATCTATTAATATATCTATTAAAATATCATCTTTTAAATATCACAAACTAATACATCAATCAGTATAAATACAAATATTACAAATTCACATGATGATACTGATATTAATATATGTAAAATTGTTTTAATAATATTAAATTATGGTAAAAACAGCACAAAGAAAATTGTTTTGTCATAACATTTTAACGCACATGGATCGGCAACAAATTAAATTTGTTTTGTTCGTAATTTAATTTTGTGTTTATGTCACAAAATTTTATTATTATTTTTGTGTTGTTTGGGCTCGGCAGCGACTTCAAACTGATCAGTTGGTAGTAGTTAAAATAATATTGTAAAAGGACAAATAGGTTTAAGTAGGTATTAACCTAAATTGTGTGTATATAGTACAATATGAAATAAGTGTGGATAGGTTAAATGCGTTTTTTAAAATTTTTATTTAGTTATTACGATTATTATGCACATATTTTGTTTTAAAATGTTGTTTGGTCTTAAAAATTTAAATTTGATTATTTTTTAAATTTTAGTTACTTCCTTATTAATTTTTTGAAGTCGGTTCAATTTTTTTGATAAAAATATTTTAGTTTTCCCTTTTTATTGTTGGATATTTATTCAATAAATTACGCAGTTATTTTATTAAGTATTAGTCGCCAAATTAAAAGCCCCATTGAGATGCCCCATAGCCTAATTAAAGAGGCCGTATGAGAAAAAATAACAATAAAGAAACGATGATTAAAAATAACGAACGCTTCAGGACCCGGAATCCGCTACCTAGCCTAGGTGATCTGACAAATTTTCCAACCAAACTAGAACGAAAAAAAGTTATTGCTCGTGTTGAGAATCCAAACCGCAACCTTCGCGTGTGGTCATAACATTCTAATCATTCCGCCATACAGTTGCCTAATCTGCTTCTGAAAATATGTGAAAATTTTATACGTGCCTTTGAAATTTGAACGTTTCCGATTTCCCCTCTTCCACCACCTCGGAAATGCACTCTTTCGAATAAAAAAACAATTTTGAAAAAAAATGCATTAAAGAAATATAAATGCAGCCGAACCTCCTCCTTTTTCGAAGTCGGTTAGTAACAAGAAACAGTTAGATAACAACAAGAAAATATAAATGACACTCTTTTAAACAGAATTGCTCCTTTATGAAAAACGATCGATAAGGTTCCTCGACAACCATCTGAATGATGGTGGAGTCCCTCGACGGCACAATCCATCAATTAATTATACACTCACTAGGCGATAAAATTTTCCCTCTTATCTCATCTCGTTCTACGTTTCTATTTTAAGAAAATTAATATCTCATCGTTAGTTCGTCGTTGGATTATTGTAGCCGATGATGCTACAGTTGCAATTAATTTGTTCGACTCGACTGCCGTTTAATCAAATTTAATTGGCTTTAATTTGCATCAGTTTTTCATCGAATCGATATATTTTTAGATGTTTTTAGGTGTGTTTATTAGCTTTTTTCGGGATGATTGTAATTATGATATTAATCACTTTAACTCGATGCATGTTTTTACTGGTGTTACTTCAATATTTACTGCAATATATATACTAGCCGACGCATCGGACGTTCTTATGGCCGAATATTGGCATTTTCTTTCGATGGAATAATTTATTTCGTCAACAAAAGAAATAGTATAAGATAATATCAATAATTTAATAGGCTGGGTGATTGTAGCAAAGAATTACAAAAATATTTATATATAATAATACTATAGTATAGAAGCGCTGCGAAACATTGACGTCATTTTTTTAACAATCATTTCCACCGTCCAATGTTTGAACATTTTAGGGCTCTTAGACTCTATTTGGATTGTATAACTTATATTTAACAGTTAATAATTCATTTTGTGCAACCAACCAAAATAAAAAATAAATGAAAAAAAGTAACAGTCATTTATCACGGCAAAAAACCTTTTTTTTAATTTACTTCTCTGTACGACCATAACTGAAATAATAATTTAAAAAAAATACTAGATCAAGTGACCTATATTTGCCAAGACAACCCAAAATTGTAACGATGGCAAATCTACTGAAAAATGATACACATGCAAATATATTTGACAGGGCTAGCAAAATATTCCTTTCACATAATTCCTTTGATTTTCTTAATATTTTAGCAGCTCCGTATTTTATCAAATTGCCTTGTAATATTTGTGCAAATAAGCAGTACAATTTATAATTTTGAAGTTCATTTTAATAAATGCATACAATCAATAATAATAATTTTAATAAATTATTTTAATACATACTTTACAAAATCTGTGTTTAAACATGATTTAAAATATCAAGTTGCCCTATAAGTTGTTAATCTAGATCTCTGTCAGTTTCTTTTCCGTTTTGCGTTACTCGTCTTCAGTGACATAAGTTGGTATATACATTGTCTGTACGTAAGTATAGTCCCAAATTGAAATGTCTCTTTGTCATAACACACATATATAAAACCACCTTGTTTAATCAAATATGTGTAACCTACAGTTGACTTGGTGTTAAATTAGCCCATCGAACTGTTTAATGAATAAAAAAGGTATTTGATACTGAATTTTCATAAGCTAACCATGAAGGAATTTGATTGACACTTGTTGAGGGTTTGAATTTAATTAATACTTTTCTTTGTAATTTGAAAATATATGGTGAACAGTGAACAGCAGTGCCATATGAAATGAAGCGATACTCAAACAGGTCAGACACTTATTTCCAGTTTGGAGCCATGGATATTCGGCTTTGCCGTTGATATTGATGTATGACCAAGTGGACCCCTGATTTTCCCTCACTCTTATTACCAATATGATTCAAAAAACTTTTCCAATTTTACTGTTGAATCAGCATTTCACACATGGCCATATACAAAAAACAAATATATCCAAATTTTTAGATAATTCCCATATTCTTCAAGTGACAGGAAAACTTTTCTTGTATTAGTCCCAACAATACTACATATTCTTCTTGGGTTTTTCATAAATCGTCATCGAACAATTACTCCTTTACTCTCTGTATCTATCTCTGATTCAGATAGATACAGAATATTACTCGGCAACGTGAATGTTTCTCTTCGATGACAATTTTACTGATGTAATATACTATGTCATTTGTTGGTTTTAATATTTACATATATAATAATTTCTTGTCTTCAATTTTTTTTGGCTCTCCTGTCAAATCGCCACTTTTAAAACGTCGAAATCAGTATTCACATATTCAAATCGATAGAGCGTTCGATGACATTTTTCTTCAAACTATTCAGCCACCTATTTAGAGTAAAAAAGTAAAAAAGCAAAAAAGTAAATAAGTAAAAATGTAAAAATGTAAAAAAGTAAAAAAGTAAAGGAATAAAACATCCTGCAAATTCCTCGTTAGTTTAAAGACAAAATCTCAAATATATAAGTAAGCAACAATCTTGGTATTTTGCATTCACTTCTCCTAACTCTAACTATAATGAACGCGCAATGTGTACAAAGGAAAAATCCAAAGACAAACACGCTAGATAGAAAAACTTTAGATGGCGTTTAGGTATGCTTCAAATTACAAATAGATCATAACTTCACGTCAGCTACTTTGGCCACTTTGGCATCAGTTTCTGGCTCAATTTATAATTTATATTTTATAGTTGCTATAAGACAATTATCTTTAATTTACAGAAATTTAAAAATTGTCGGAAAAATACGAACAAATAATAAATTATATTAATATCGAATAGATATCAAATGATCATATAGAAAAGATAACTGGATGAATATGGAAATAAATAAATAGATAATAATAAATAGAGAATAGCAAATAGAAAATATAGATTTCAATGAAATTAAAAAGAGAAAATACAATATTTTTAACAAAAAAATTGAACCGACTTGAACTAGAAGGAAAATTAAGAAACAATCAAACTTAAATTTTTCAACCAAATTTAAAATATATTATGTACATAATAATCGCTGTTTTAACTAAATAAAAATAAACAAAAAACTTAATTAACCTATGTATTACATGTGTTTTATATTCTATTATATACACACAATTTAGCTTAATACCTACTTAAACCTTTTTATCTATTTACAATATTATTTTGGGTACTACCAACTGATCACTTTGAAGCCGGTGTCGTTTTTATAATTTTTAGTGAGCTCCTTATTTATTTTTTGAAGTCGGTTTAATTTTTTTGTTAAAAATATATTAATTTTCTCCTTTAGTGTTAGATATTTACTCAGTAAATTATGCAGTTATTTTATTTAATATTACAATGAGTAGGCCAAGTAAAATTGCGGCCCGTATGGGGAAAAATAGGGATAGTGAAACAATTATTGAAAATACGGAGCGCTTCAGGCCCCGGGGTCCGCTACCTAGCCTAAGTGATATGACAAATATTCTAACTAAACTAGAATAAGTTAACTTACGGTCCGAGCCGTGAATCAAACTCGCGACCTCCGATTGGCAGCTAAATGATTTAAGATTTACGCCATAGAATCAACAGTCTACCTTATTTCAACAAGGTCTTATACACTTCAAAAGCAAACTGAATGGCCTTTGCTGAACCACTTCCGATTTTCCGTCAGATCAGCTCAGAAATAACATTATACCCAAATATATTATTATTTTATTATTCGATTACGATGTTTCCTACGATTTCCCTCCCTTTCCTAAAACAGATCCTGATTTTGTTTCAATGGGACTATCTCGGAAGTGCACTCTTTCGAACATAGAACCTCCTTCATTTTCGAAATAGGAAAAAGGAAGTGACACTGGGCGCAGCATTTTCGCAAATAAACCGTTATGAAGTTCTCATCTCCCTTCCTCATGATAAAATATTATATCTATTATTATAGTTATTATTCCTGTTGCTGAGTATTACTGTTGCTGAGACCAACATTTCGGAGGTCTAAAATATTGAGTTACCAGATGGAATTCATAAATACCATAGATAACAGGTCAATTGAAAAGTCCCCGGCCTGATACATAGATGGCACTACTAGAATTAAATCCACACGTTTTTAGTTAGCCCTAACCCTTAAAAGATCCATGTATAAATTTGACAGCGATCGGATTATTAGTTTACTAGCGACCCGCCCCGGCTTCGCACGGGTGCAATGCTGATACTAAATTAAATACACTACAGAAAAAATATGAACGTTGTATATAAAAACATAGCGGCCCGCTCCGACTTTGCACGGGCATAAAATATATATGCCTATGTCACTCAATGAAAACATGATTAAAATCGATCCAGTATTTTTGGTTCATTCATTACTGCCCTTGGCCTGCACGCATTAAATTTGGAGTAAAACAATTCCTTTTCCCCTATAATTACTATGAAGATTTCCTGCTATCTTTGGAATATCTAAATTCATACAATTTTTATACATTACACATTTTTAAACGCAAATTTTAAATTTGTAATATCTCCGAAAATATTTGTTTAATTTACATGCTGTAAGGAACCATATTGATCTATATTAATTGCACACTGTATTTAAGGTACTTAATTCGATAAGGATTAATGCCGTATTGCTTAAAATAGCTTCGTAAATAAGCCATTTTCTCACGTAAAAAGTAAACAATAAAAATGGTTAATGTGGGTTATCCCTAAAAGATAAACATATACCATCGCGGACTTTTTTGTAGACCTTTTTATGGTGTACAATACTGTAGTACATTAATTTGATCTAACTCGTAGGGTTAGGCAGGGTTTTTGCTAATTGCTAAATAAGCCTAAAAAAATAGGTTAATTTACGACATCACGTTAGAAACCTCTAAAATTAGCAATGTTGCCTTAGTATATTATGCATGTATTATACATATAAACCTTCCTCTTGAATCACTCTATCTATTGAAAAAAACCGCATCAAAATCCGTTGCGTAGTTTTAAAGATTTAAGCGCACATAGGGATATAGGGACAGAAAAGGCGACTTTGTTTTATACTATGTAGTGATGAATTATAGCATTTTGAATAAAGCAACTTTGGTTACTGTGAAAAAATGGATAAAAAGGAATTTCTCGTGATGATAAAATATTGCTTTTTGAAGTGAAAAATACAGTTGCAGCAAAAACTTGGCTTGATGCCGAGCTTCCGGACACTGCCCCAGGAAAATCAACCATCAAGGTTTAGTATGCTAACTTTAGACGTGCTGAAATCAGCACCGAAGACGATGAACGCAGTGAACGCTCAATAGAAGTTGTTACCGACGAAAACATTTAAAAAATCTACAAAGTGATTTTGAATGACCGTAAATTGAAATCAAGTTAAATAGCAGACACTCTAAGAATATCAACTGAACGTGTACATCATACCATTCACGAATATTTGGGTATGAGAAAGCTCGAAGCCAAGTGCATGAGAAGCACACGATGATCCCGCTCCATAACGTGGGAAAACGCAACAGTCAGCTGGCAATACTTTTCATTGACTACCTTGAAAAAGGAAGGACCATCAAGAGCGACTATTACATAGCGTTATTGGGCCGTTTGAAGGACGAAATCGCGGAAAAACGGCCGCATTTGAAGAAAAAGAAAGTGCTACTTCTTCAAGACAATGCATCG
Source organism: Rhynchophorus ferrugineus (assembly GCF_030347505.1). Classification (NCBI taxonomy): domain Eukaryota; kingdom Metazoa; phylum Arthropoda; class Insecta; order Coleoptera; family Curculionidae; genus Rhynchophorus; species Rhynchophorus ferrugineus. The sequence continues at coordinate 18,829,065 of NW_027472585.1, read as the reverse complement.
TGTCACAAAGCGATGGCAAAAATCCGTGAATTGGACTTCTAATTGCTTTCTCATCTACTGTATTCTCCAGATCTAGTCCCCAGCGACTATTTCCTGTTCTCAAATCTCAAAAAAATGCTGGCTGGAAAGAAATTTTCGTCGAATGAATAGATGATCGCCGAAACTAGGGCTATTTTGAAGCAAAGGACAAATCGTACTACAAAAATTGTATCGAAAAGTTGGAGGGTCGTTATAATCAAAAAAAAAAATTTGCGGAAAGAATGTGTTTTACTATGGTAGGTCGGAGACTTTTCAACTGACCTGTTATTTAGAGCAACTTATGATTTCCTTGAATGGTACATGTTTTTGTCTGCGTTTTAAGAAAAAGGTATCTACAAAATATAAACAAAAAAACTTCCTTGTACAAAAAATGCAAATTAACTAGCAAATAACGAAAACATATTGAACCACCTGGTATCTGGTGTTTAGCTCTAAGACACTGTTGAAAATAAAATTGACTTTTTGATTTCTGTCGGCGAAAAAAGCTCGGAAAATCAAATAGCGAGATCGCGTGGGAATTCTTTGTGGAACTCACATGGCGTATGATCGAATAAAGCGATCCGTTCTTGTTGGTTTGCTTTCTATATCGGATTTTGACACTTCTTGTCGCCCCGGGGAGGAAAAAGAACAGGGAAAGGACAAAAACAATCCCTAAAAAAATTGAGGTATTCTCGAGGTGGATTATCCTAAGGTTGGGCCCAGGTTTTCCCATGTCTCGCCTGAAACGCGAAAAATATTTTTACAATGCTCTCAGGGAGAAAATAAAATCAGTATAACAAGAAATCGTTTTTATTAATTACAACTAACATTAGATGTACTATTGCTCTATTGTACATGCATTAATACACAAGCAAGGCAAGGCGATTAATACATCAGTTTGTATTTCCCAAATTAAAATAAAATTAATCTACTTAAGATAAACTTAAGAATACACTTATACACTAAACAAGTTCGTGTGCTTTGGTTCGCTTGAAACTTCTGATTTCCTTCGTGTTGTCCAGTAGCTGTATTGCTTCCATATTGCTGTGATTTAGCAACCTTATTTCATGTTTTAAGGCGAAATCTTGAATCACTTCGTGTATCTATTTGATTTCGAGGTCATCGTGCATCTTTTCGTTGGTTACGTACCGATAAGCATTGGTAATTAATCGTAGAACTTTTTTTGGATACGTTGGATTACTAGTTGATTTGATCTCTTAGAGTAACCGCATATTTTCACCCCATAGGTCCAAATTGTCTTTATGATTGTCTGGTAAACCAATCTCTTTGATTTTAGGTCGAGTTGAGAGTATCTTCTGACTAACCAGTACAGTTGCTTGAGTTTGAGTCTAATGTCGTATGATTTTTGTCTAACATAATGTTTCCACTTTAACCGAGATATATTCCGAGGTGTTTGGTTGATTCTACTTGAGGAATAGGGTGTACGTCAAACGATATAATTAGGTTCTTGTCATTTCGCCGCAAAGCAAAATTAACATGGACAGAGTTGGAGCTATTAAGCTGTATTTTCCAGTCTCTAGTCCATTTGTAGATATTGATTATCGCAACATGTACTTTTTCTACAGTCTTAGACAGAGAAACATCTTTTGCCATGATAACTGTGTCGTCGGCAAATGTTCTAAGTATTATTTCTTTTGTTTTTCGGATATCAGTAGTGTAGAGCAGATGTAGGAGTGGTCCTAAGACACTATCCTGTGGAATTCCGGCCGAAATAGGTTTAAGTATTGAGAATGCCCCCTCATAGGAGATTCTAAATTTTCTTTTGAAAATATATGATTCCAGCAGTAGACGGCGTCCAGGTATATTACAGGGCAGTATTTCTTTTCCTCAAAAGCTTTTTCAACAATCGCTGTTACCCTGTGCACTTGGTCGATTGGCGAGTGGTGATTTCAAAATCCAAACAGGAAATGTGGTATTTCTCTTAATGGTTTAATACGTTTTAACAGTAGTTTCTCAAATAATTTTAATATCGCAGGGAGTAGCGAAGTTGGCCTGTAGGATCCAACTTCTTCTACTGGTTTGTCAGGTTTTTTAAGCGTAATTATAAGAGCAACCTTAAGAGATTTCGGAACATGGTCAGTCTCAAACAGGCATTGAATATATATGCCAACATGATTATTGCTTTTCGTATTAGCAGCTCTTTTAATAACCCAAGTGAAATATCATCAATTCCAGGAGCTTTTTTAGGATTAACGTTGTTGTCAATTTCTGTGGCAACTTCCATTGGAGAAATCAGATTTACAGCTACATCGGGCTGATAAACAGTATTTGTATCAATTGTAGATTCTATATCATTCGGTTGAAATGCGTTAGCTATATGTACTGGGAATAATTCAGCTTTTTCATCGTTGCGTCGCACTCATTAATTTTGATCATATTTAATAGGCGGTACTTTAGTAATTGGTCTTTCAAATCTCTGAGTTGCTTTCCATAGCAGGTAATCTTTGTCTGTTTCCGGGCTTAATTCACTTATATATTTTTGGAAGAAACTCCATTTTTGATTAGTCTGATTACTAATTCTATTAAATATTGTTTTTTTCTGTTAAAATTCTATTAAATATGCAGTATTTCTGGTTTTGTGCTATATTCGTCTAACTTTTCGTCTTTCTCTATCTATTCTCTAATTTTAAGGGGGTAATTAAACTCATAGGCATAGTTTTTGAATATTGATTTTTTGTTTGTGCTGTGGTCTAGATTGTTTTATATAAACTGCTATTTAAATTCAACTACGGTTCCATGTGGTTTAATCTGTTATTAGTTATTAGGGAAGTTTATTTACTTTATATGCTAATGAACATGGATTTATGAGAAAGCTGATACCGCATAAATCAATTTGACAGAACCGAGCATTCTGTGTGAAATTAATTAATTTTTAATTTTTCTAAATAGATAATATTCAAAGTAACTTTGGCTTATAGTTTATATTGGCTCTGGAAAATTACGAAACCAAAATAATGTTATGGATTATAACTTATTTAAATATTATAGTGCAATATATTATCGAAGAACTTAAACTATAATTTATAATGCAGTTATAGTAGTTTGCAGGTTAAAGTTGTTTTATTATATTTACCTTGAACTCTTTTCCACCCGACTTTTCCATGAGGTAGAGTTTCAGTCGCATATTTTATGTAGTGGTATTTCCGTGACAGGTCATTTTGATATCACTGTATTTTTTCTTAGTTTGATTAGATTTAGTCTACTCTATTATATTGAGTCAATTATATATATATATATATATATATATATATATATATATATATATATATATATATATACTCGCACATTCTCTACAATACGATTTTCTACTATTATCTTATATTAATGATACACTATCATTTAATTGTTTCCGCTCTCATCATCCTGTCTTGGTAATTGTCAACATTTGATCATACTCTTACATCTCTACAGATGACTATTGGCATTGATAACTATACAACTGTTTTAGAATATTTAACTATGTTGGCACCTAAATGCTTGGAAAATAGTTTCAAATAGTTATTCTAGTAATTCATATTAACATAAGATTATATATAACTACATAGTATATAAAATTTTACTAAGATATTATACATTGGTTTTTCACAATTTCATTTATCAATCATTCAATTTATATTATTATGCAGTTGTTCTATTCACATGATTTAGCACCATTAGATTTCTAGCTATGCCAAAAAAAAACAAGTTAATGATATCGTTTTGACGCAGTCGAAGAAATATAAACAAAACTGAACCGAATCTCATGTATTTTATGCAAAGAGGAATATTTTGGAGGAGAATAAATCCTTTTGGATAAATAAGTGGCGAGGTACAATACTTTTTACTTAAAATGTTTCTGTAATATTTGACTGTAAAGTACATAACCTTGTATAATGTTATAGCTCGTAAAAGCGGTTTATAACGCCGACAAAAAAAAACTAAACTACATTATGAACTACATAAAACATTTAATTGATAATGGACCAGCCCCCGGTTGTAAATTATTAACGCATTAAATTCGAAATTTAATTAAAACTAGTATAGCGTCACCGACTACAACTTTCCTAGACATCAGTGGACCATAGAATATATTTCATCGTTTTTAACGATCAACATTAACATTTAATAACTCTATAATTGTAACTATTAGATGGGGCTGTACGTCGTCATATCACGCCAAAATATGGACTCTCGAATGTCTTCATAAAATTATTCCGTAGCCGTTTGAATTACCTTGGTTTGTGGTATGTTAATCTTAACACGCCTTCAACTCCGGTCGCGGTACTCGTATGAATTCCTTACCAAATATGACCGTCCGGTCAAATATAGATATTTTTCATCATATTTGTAAGTACTGGCTTGACAAGGTTTAGTTTTGATAAAAATAATAAATTTTAATAATACATTAGGTAGGGGAAAGAGTAAATACGATTTCTTCTAATAGGTAGCCTTAAAGACTCCTAACTAATACATATTCAATGAAGCCCTATTATAGGGCGTTTTAAAGACAACGGTCAGCTTAAATATTACTGTCAAATATTACAATCAAGACTTAAATCCGCCACTTTCGGACGCTTATTTTGCTAGTCCTTCTCTATGGTTCACGACACTGTCACAGTTTGTAAGTTTAAGGTCTTTCAAATGCGATGCTTAAAGGAAATATTACATTTTAGGGAAAAAAATTTCAATCAGTACATATTTGAAGACTACATTCAGACACGCAGATTACGATGATTTGGACCTGTCTGTCGAAAGAAACTTGGAAACATTTCTCAGAGACTTCTGTGGCGAAATTGACCTTTTGGATGGAAAATATAACGAACGATTCTGACCAAAAAACATGGATCAAGATCATAAAAAACGATCTGAAAAATAGGGGTTTTAAATTTCAGAGGCCAGAATAGCTGCGGCTGACCGCCAACTGTATCGAAATTCAGTGAAGAATGTTTGTTCCTGTAGTAACAAAGGCAAGGGTACTGTAAACTGAAGGTAATTTCAGTTTAGCCCATGCGCATTTTCATTTATTTCAATTATTAATCTGAGTGAACAAGTGCTCTCGTAGCAAAGTCTACGCAAGCGCATATACCTTGTTTTGTAAATGGTGTTTAAAATTTTGCTCTAATATATTTTTCTTTGTAGATCGTTCCGCGACGGAGAAACTCAGCCCTATATAATTAAAAACCAATAATTAAACATGTTACACTAGTAAAGAAAATTCTGGTAATTTATTTATTGGCTAGTAAATATAGTAATATGAAAGTTATCATTCATTTTTTTATGAAATATTTTAAATTAAATGCTAATCGAAATGCACATTTTAATAGTTGAGTGTTGTAATTTTGTTGACCGAGTAAATAAAAATTGGAAACCATTTTAAAATAGAAACTCATATTCTATTAGAAAATGTTATTATAAATCTTTAAAACGGAGTGAAAAAGACATATTTATATAGAGATTATATTGATATGATATTATGTATATGATTAATTTCTTTACATCAAGTTTAGTGTTGGGAACAATGGACTGAAATCGACTATCGACTGTTCAGTAATTGACTACTTTTTACTATCGACTATTTCAGTCGCTATTTTTGGTTCGACTGCTTTTACTAATAACTGTTTTCAGTCACTATTTTCGGTCCGACTGATTTTATTACTATTTACTATCGACTGTTTCAGCCATTTACTTTTAGTTACTATTTTCGGTTCTACTAGTTCATTCGACTGATTTTTAACATCCTGGCCTTCCGTCCTAGCCGCGACCTTGAAAGTAATGCGCCGAATAAATGCTTATATAGATTTATATCTAATATATGTGCTTTTATGTTTTTTTTTGTAGTTTGCTTGTGAATAACTATATATTGTAAATTAATATAGCAGCATTTTGGAACGCTAGTTTTCGAGGGCAAAAAAATTAAATTGTAAATGATAGATAGTAAGATACTTTTGACTGGAAAATAGGTAATACTTTGGACTGGTATAATAAGTAATAGTTTTTTGATAAACTTTCACGATTTTTCTCCAAGCCTCTGGTTTGTCGAAACTTTTTCCTAAAATATTGAAAACTAAAATTAGGTTCCAAAGGTTTCAGAAATTGCATAGATCCAAAAGATTTGAAGAATTTTTTACAGTAGCAGTTATTAAATATCTTTCAAAAATATTAACCGCAAGGAGGTGAATAAAGTATATTAAATATTTCTAATAAATACATTTTCTGATAGGAAAGCTCTATTTTAATGTTCAACAATATATTTTGTTGCCTATTAAGAAGAATACCACAGTTTTTATTTGTTAACGAATGGACTATCTTAACAGAATGTGTTCAACTTTTAAAGCCCATTGAAGTAATGACCACCGAGTTATCTGGTGAAAAATATCCCAACGATGTCTTTAATTATACGGTTAATAAGAGGACTGCAACATTCTATCAAATCCAGGATTTTAACAAGTTAATGGGGGAAAAATGACAAAATTGTCTATTAGATGTAATCAATAAAAGACTGGCAACTTTAGAAATGAACGCGATATGCGGAAAATCCATCATTTTTAGATCCTAGATTTAAAAAAGCAGAATTTAGCACTCAGCAATCATTGCACATAATGCTGAGGCCATACAAAAAGTTATCACAAAAGAGGTAGCTTCCATTCTAACTTCAAAAAATACAAATATAGTTCCACAACTGGAAATTCAAGACACAACTACTGACCAAGAATGTATTGACATCTGGAGATACTTTGATAAAAAAATTACTAGAATGGAATAAGTAATTACTCCAAGAACTGCAGTAACTTTACAGATTAAGCAGTATTTGGAAATACCGTTTATTGGGCGTTTAGAAAACCCATTGGATTTTTGGCGAAACCATAAAATGACAATACCTGAGTTATATCAGTTACATGTAAAATATTCCTCTATAGCCGCAACATCTGTCCCTGGGAACGAGTTTTTCCAAAATCTGGGCAAATAATTAACGATCGAAGAAATCGCCTCACGGGAGAAAAGTTGAACATGATAATATGCGCAGTAATTTGAAAATATTTACGTTCAAAAACAAATAAAACTTTTATTTAAAAAGGGTCTGGTAGTTATTGTACGTTCATTTTTAGGTTAATCATGGATTAGCTTTTTCAATGATTAGGTATATGTTTACGTTTTATTTAGTAGTTATAGTTATTGAAAATCGTTAGTTGTTAGGTTTTATTTAAGTTGTATTGTACTATTTATTTTTATAATGCTATGTTATTTAAAAATAGCAATTAATATATTAAAACAAGACAAAATATTTGTGGTGTTATTATTCCATTCATTTTTACACATCCACAGAACATTCAGTATAAGAGTAACCCTACTTCATTTAAAATTATATTTATTACATGATAATAGAAATTAGTAATTTTTTTTCCTTTTTTTTAAAAGGTTACCACGAGAATGAATATATATATACATCTCTGTCTCGCTTAGACTACCATTGGAGAATATAAGGACATTTAAAATTAACTGCTCCAGGCATTTATCTCCAGCCTTTCCTATTTCACGTTTTATACAGATAAGAATTCGTATATCTTCGTCTGACATCGCGAATGGAAAAAACAGTCGAATCACGCATTTGACTTAAAATAGTAATTACTATTCTCAGTCGCTATTTTTTTGACTATTGACTGTTTCGACTGTTTTGCGACTATCAACTGTTTCGGCTGTTTTCAGTCGATAGTTCTCAACGCTAATCAAGTCCGTGCACCATATTTACTTAAAGAAATCATACTGAAACATTTTTAGGCAAAGTCCATAAATCATACTGACATAAAGACCTGATATTATCTAATATCTATAATTCTATAATATCTATATATCTAAGTCAGTTGCATCTTGCACACCATCGGACTGAAAAAAGTTACCAAGTCAATATATCACTAATTTTACAAAACAATAATTTAATTACCTATGCTCTTATATAAAAATATATTCCTTTTTTCCTTGTTTGTTTCACTCCTCCACTTTGAGAGTAGTAGTCATTAGGTCATTAGGGTGCCATTGATGATTAATGTTTTGTTTATTTGATTCATGTCAACTCGTACTGGTAAATTTGATCTCTTCAAAGTATCATTCTTTTGCACTCTTGCATCCTGCAGAATCCTATCTAATTGTTTCTATTTCTCTAATTTAACTTTCATCAGCTTTGCCTCGACAACTACTAGCAACTTCATCTATAAAAGAAATATTAAATTACTATTAAAATATATCATGATTGAAGTATAGAGATTTTTATCAGTTACCGCAATTTTGTGCTACAATTTTTCATGGACGAACCCAATAATGAATCGCCTAGTGAACTGATTATATTTTAATTGATGTATTGTACATTTGCTAACCTAAACCGAATGGATGGTTAATTACAACAAAATGTGTATAACAGTTATAATTACCTTTTATACAACTTCTAATACAATTGTATATTATTTCTCTCGTACCCTTTGCAAAGTTTTTATATAAAAAAAGAATAATTGTCTTTTTTGCTACTTGTAATTATTTTGAAATCTGTAGCTATCGGGGTGAAATGTTGGCATATGTTGAACTTCTATTTGATACCTCTAACGGCAGCATATTTGTTGAGAAGTAGGCCCTCCCCTAAACGCCGACTATGGATTGATGATGAACAGTTCATAAAATACTCTAGATATAAAGGAGGAGTAATCCGTTTACTAGGTTAAATTTTATTGCGCTTTAAAATATAAGTCGTATATAATATATTTTTCCGAAAATAGAAATAGTATTCTAAATAGTGTTGGTTTGGTTTGGGTGTAGCTCGTCTTCGTTCTTAAGATACCGATATTAAAGATAAATCTCGCCTAAATCAACCAATAGTTAAAATAATTTTGTTAATTAATATTAGTTAATTATATGAAACAACAAATAAAAATTAAAATTTCTGTTTGCAAAAATCGACACAGGTCTTAAAAATATTACGGTAGATCGGAATATTTCATCTTTTCATATAGTTACGAAAATAAACATCGACCACAAAACATTTTTGGTTACTTACATAAGAATGGATACCAAAAGAAGATCAATACCCTGGATCCATATGAATTAGGATTGAAAAATGTATTGGAACATTTTTGAACAGCTATTAAAACCAAACGAAATCGAGCCGTTGTAGAAACTAATATTTATAGGTTATAAAAATTGAATCACAGGCCAAATTAATGTGCTAAAATGTACGGAGAAGCTTCACAAACAATTGAAAACAAGGAAGGTGATACTAAGAGCTGCAATTGAAAACAAGGAAGGTGATACTAAGAGCTGCTCGATGTGATTAAACCATTGATTTGGCTCTCTACTGCCAACACCTAATGAGACTGAAACAGTTAATTAAACAAATACCGGAGTTGATCGAAAGTTTCGGCATTTCCTCCATTCTCTGCGCAACTTTCTTAATTGTGTATAGCTTCAACATAATGTGAAAATTACTGGGTTTAGTTTTTAGCCCAGATGTCTAAATACACATTATGACTAACAAGACCTAATCAAATGTTATTATAATGTTTACTTTTTTCCATCAACATTTGTTGTCTTTATATTATTTTTATTAGTGTCTTACTGCGTGTGTAGTGTACTAATGTTCTAATATTTCTAACAAAGATATAACAAATTTTTCTTAATTTTAATGTGCTTTAAAAACTGTATTATTTTAAAACAAATGTCTGGAAATTCCGTTAGACTTCTTCGTAGGTTTTCTTTACACTATCCTATGTTTCTTAACAGTGTATGAAGGGATAACTTACGTCCCTCAAAGGGATGCATATCCCTAAGATTTCTATGAATACTTTCTAAGCTAACAGTTATCTCTCAAATAATGGTATTAAATTATATTTATATTAAAAAAATAGAAAACATTTTACATATTTCATAAATTTAATCTCGAACTAAAATTAGATCTAAAATCAAGGTACGTAGACACTCTGTTTTCGGGTAAGAGTCACACGTTACCAGAATTATGAAAGATATTATTGCAGTTCAAATAGGAAGTTCTGCTACATCTACCATACTCGCCAGATATTTTTTAATATTCATTTATTTCACTGTTGCTGGTCGTTGCCGACTAACCTAATCTAGGTGTATATCTAGGAAGACCCATCAGCCCTATTTTAATCTCTAGTGTAACAATGTTTATGTATTAATATTGCTGTTTTTCTATTATATATACCTCACTACACTACACAAAGTGAATGCATTTTGATCGACATTTGACATGGAAGAAACATATAGTGACAAAACGCAAACAGCTTGGGCTTAAACTAAACCAACTGTATTGGCTGATCGGGCGTAATTCTAAATTATCACTAGATAACAAGTATAAGTCAATACGTATGTTCATTTGGACCTATGGTATTGAACTGTGGGGTACTGCTAGCAAACCTACCAAATCTAACATAGATATCCTCTAGAGGTTCCAGAATTAAGTGTTGCGAGTCATCGTCGATGCCCCATATTACGTCTCCAACAAACTGATTCAGTGTGATGTCCCCTTAGTACCCATAACCATTCGAATATTGGATTCCATAATGATTCGAAGTGTTAGTGCGAATTACTCTGAAAGACTATTAGTGCATCCCAATATTCCCAATACATTCACCAAACAGTTAAATGTGCACGATGACAGTGCAGTGCATAGGCTCAAACGCAAACAACCATAGAATGTAGATAGAGTGGGATTTAATAATCTCTAGAATAAGTTAGAATGGTATATAGAATGAGATTTAGATTATAAGTTGTACAGCAGATTACTTACTGAAGCGTTCATCTACATGTCAGGATAGTTATTATATACTGAAAATCATATAATGATACTTGTTGCTCACGGGCAGGTTGTTGAAGTTCTAAGAGATTAATTGAAGAAAAACATTAGTAATCAGTTTTGTAGTACCTGGAAGCACCTAAAATATTTCTCAGGACTTTGTTCAGGAAAACTTGTATTGTATTTATATTACTTTTCACTGAACATCCCCATAATTGAATATAGGTTTTAATACTTGAAATTTAAATACAGAATATATAGGTATAATAGCAATTTATTATGTACTGATAATTGTGATATCCATCCAAGTAACAATACATTTTCCTATATTTGAATTCCAGTTATTTCCTTTTCTTTTTTTACATGTTCCTTCTGGTCAGTAATTGGGTTAACGCCGTGAATGATAATTATAAATTTTAATATTAATTGCTGTAAATAATTAATTTTTTGCAGATATTGTTAATTAATATTCTGTTAACCACAAGCTGGCGCAACGCTGTTTGTCTAGCACACGGTTTCGAAATGCTGAATAAGGTCGAAAATAGCTCCATGACTGATACCATACGAAAACCAATATCGCTCTTTTGATACGGTATCGCTATGTTTCCAGAAAGACGGGCAGAATATGTACTAGTTAAATGAAAATACCCTTTCCACCTTCGGCATGGTTTATAAAGGGATACTTTTGAAACGTATAGGACGTTTCGTAAACTCCGTACCGCTTAGTACAGTTCACACCTTTCCTATAGTAAGAACAGTTCCCTTCAACTTTATGTGTTTAATGTATTATTTATTATCTTACTTAATATGCCGTTATCCCCGTTTATATCGTTATTATTTAAAGAAGTATTTTCATAAACATGTTAAAACCTCTCGAATATTTTCTTCTATTCTTAATTTCTAACATCAGGTGTATTCACAGGCACAGGAAGGAAAATTAACATACGCAAGTAGATTTTTTGAAGATAGAACTCACATTCTTCTTAAAATTTAAAACAAGATCAAATTGCATTTTATGTTCGGATTTTTTTTAACTTTAAAATAAATTTGATAAAATTAGTGCTAAAACAACAAAAGTTGGTGGAAAGAGGTAATTATTGGAATTACAATTGACTAACTTGTATTAGTTATATCATTTATAAATAATTCATTGCAGATATATTTTTCTTCATGTTGGAAACTGGAATGGTTAATATCCCCTTCGGTTTGGATGAACTTAATCAGACACATCGGACAGGAACTTGAAAAATAATAGAATCGTGAACAAATGTTATATAGATTGCAAATTAACAGCTTAATTATTCACTTGAATGAAACTTTCTGAAAATGGGATTATGATACAATGCTGACAGTTTCCAAGACGGGGTGATGAGAGTGGAAGCCACTAAAGCTGAGTATATAATTAATGTACGATAACTATAGGAAATATTATTGTAGAGTGTAAAAGGTTTATTTGCAAAGATATGTATGTAATTGTTCAGAAAACACATCAACATTTGGTTAAAATGTGCGACCAGAGAAAGTATTGAAAAGAAAACTGAAAAGAAACTGTTTTGCATATGAGTAAATCTAGTTTTATCAAAAAAAAAAATATATAAAGGTAGTAATAAAACCGTCTAAGGAGAAACACAGTGATATCAAAATGTCTTTATAAGGAAACACTGTATCGAAGGACACAAGAACTGAGCGTAAAAGGTAAATGAGCTGTCTAATGAAAGTAAAATATATTATTTGAATATACAATTGTTAATTAGGTGGATTAGGCCTCCAGGGGATACAATACAAAAAAACGCCATGAAAGAAGCTGTAACTCATAAGTAGTATGGAAAAATTTCCATATAAATATAATAAAACACAACCCTAACCTACAAACTATTATAAATATATAATTAATTATAATTTTAATCCTTCGATAATATGCAGTAAATTATATTTTATAACTGTATTTCTTAATTTATTAAAACACTTTTTTATTTTTAACAGTTTAACTGTCTTATTTAGATTAAAATTTTGTTCTGTTTGTAAGTTAAAGCCAAAATGAAATGAGTTTTATTTCATTTTCAGAGTTTATGTAGCAACATTACATTTTACATTTTTACATATATACACATATACATTACATGCGCCCACCTCAGCTATCAATAACCAGATCATCCAGATCTGATATGGGTAAAGTGTACATTATCCCTATCATCCCTCGACAACAATGGAGAGACCGTCGATGCTGCACCGTTAGTCGCTGAAATTACCAATTATCGAATGCAACGCAGCATAACTAAATGGATAAAGCGACAAGGGGCAATTAAGCTTTCCCCCCGATGCTTTTTATCGATAAAAATGTCACTTTTGAAAGGTTTTTAATAGCGTTGATATATCGTACGAGCTTTTCTACACTGTAACGAACGAAATTGACAAAAGACTGCATCAAAATTAGGTTTCATTGAAATAATGGAACTAAAACGCCTATTAAATTATGACATGAGAATCTCTTTATAATCCCTTTCAAATGGCCTGTTAATTTTTAAAAATTATTTTTATAAGGCTAAATTCAATAAAAAATCAAATTTAACAAGAAGAGCCGGCTTGGTAGTGTAGTGGCTTGGCTTACAATGTCATTTTAACCTTTATCGAAGTAATGTATTATTTTAATAATGCTTTGATCATTTGTAATGCGAGATCAAAGAAAACTGGATGAACTATTCCCGAAACTCTCAAATACATTTTTTAGGCGACCCCATTAACCTGGTGTCACCTGCATATATCTTGCAAATTTTCACCGATAATAACAATAGCCATTTTGTCGATTGTCGGTGAACTAAACCTCCTCCCGTGCTCACTGGCAAATATATTGTCAGATCTGATGACGATATTACGGCTGTCACATGACATCCGATCCCTTGCTATGTTAAACATTTTGACTAAATCGTTGTTCTAATCTAAGAAACGTTTGCTTCTCCGTTAGATTGTAAACACAACGCCTATTATTAGCCGGATCTCCAATATAACCAGAGCCGGATTACCAATATAATTAACTAGTTAAAATTGATGATATCTATTTGGTAGTGGTGATAGCGCTACTAGTAAGTGTGTCCTGGCATTTGCAATTGTTTAAGATTTTGTTAATTTATTTCTGATATAAATTTAATTATTACCAAAAACTTTTATGACATAACATCTTATGTGGTATAAAGTCAAACGACGTTCTTTGGAAACAACTATCACACGAGGGTGGTTCATGATCGAGAAAAATACCCTGGCACGTTTATTTACTATTGAAAAAATTCACAAAAATTTGCAGTTTTTCTATTCGGTATCGAAGAATTCCTTGGGAAACTCGAACAGCCATTTGCGCACGAACTCCTTTACCTTGTCGTCGGTGTTGAATCTTTAACGTCCGAGGGCTTCTTTCAGTGGCCCAAACATGTGGTAGTCGCAGGATAATAAATCCGGTCTGTAGAAGGGGTGTTCCAGTACCTCTCACCCTAATTCCGATATTGTATCGAGCGTGAGACGCGCGGTATGAGGCCTCGCGTTATCCTGGAGAAGAATCGCACTTCGCGCTGGAATGCTTCTTCCTTTCAAGCGATAAGCGGGTTTCACGTGGGTTTTCAGAAGGTTAGAGTAGTATGCAGCATTAGTGGAACGTTAGGTGTGCAGGAAATCGACGTACATCACGCCCCGCCGATCGCAGATCACCGTTCACAGAACCTTAACCGCAGACCTGGTTGTCTTCGCTTTGACTGGCACCCCTTCCTCCTTCTTCCTCCACTCCTTAGATGACATCTTGCTTTCGGGAGTGTAATAGGGTACTCATGTCTCGTCTGTAGTGAAGATTTGAGTTAAAAAACCCCTCCGCCTCGTATCGCGTCAGCAAGCGGCGACAAACTTTCAACCACGTAAATTTTTGCTCGAAGTTCAACAGTTTAGGAAGCCATCGCGCCGTTGTTTTGCGATATTGAAGGTGTTCATGAATGATAAACTCTACACTACCAATACTGATGCCGAATTCGAAATGTCTCGAGCATTCATCCTACGGTCCTCCAAAATGAGTTGTTCTACGGCGAATGTTGTCTGGTATGATGCTGGTTCATGGTCGACGATCATGCGGTTCATTCTCGACGGTTTCGCGGCCATCCTTGAGTGCCTTGGCCCGTTTAAACACGACAGCCCTACTCAATCACTCAATATCGAAATGAATTGTCAAACTCAGAATAATTTCCGTCCTTTTAATGCTTTTCCACACTAAAAACCGAATGACACGTTGAGCTACGGCGGTCGTCACTTGACGTTCACTCATGGTCGTATCACGCGCGTGAAACAGCTCCCGACGAAAACTATGCCACACGGTTCGTAAGGGACCCAGCTATCACAAACTCAGGCAACGACATACATATTTGAACCACCCTCGTATTTTTGAATATTGGTCAAGAAGGTTAAGATCTGTCGCTAGTTTTCCATTTTTCTCACAATTATTCCATATTGTCGCATCATATGAACTTTTTATTTTATCCGTTTATCTCTGCCTTACTTTTTAAATTACAGATATAACGTTTTATGATTACAACTATAAAGTATAAATTATAATTATTTTATAAACCCGAAACTGATGGCAAGATTAGTAGAGTAACGGAGGTTGTAATTATGGATTATTAATAGTTTGAAGCATAATTTCCACTCAGCATACAATGCCACTGATTCCACTCAGTGCTTCCTGCTGGCTTATTCTGACAGCGTATATAGCGTTCTTGCCTAACCTTTTTTTCCTATGTGCACTGCACGTTCAAAATAGATGGAGTTATGAGAAGTAAGAGTATAGCTTTATCAATTTATTTATTTATGTATTTGTGATGTTAGCTTTGCTTTTCTTTATAATATTACCCGTCCTCTATTGGCCTTTTTCTTACACTATGTACAACAGATTGTTGTTTATTATTACTGTTAATTGTCAATTATAATTGTTTAATATTGATATTAACCATCATAGTTATTCTGTCATTGTCATTGTCTGTTATTAATATTAACAATACCATTACTTATAATTACCATTACTTGAAAGTACATTTACTTTTATGTACTATTATTTTTCTTTATCACCTGACATCAAAAGCAACTTTCATGATAATAATCTATATTTATTATGATTTATATGTATTTTTAATACCTCTATAATCGGTGAAAACTTCTTACTTAGGAACATTTTCTTTCAGTTTTAAGAATGGTCACCCAACCTTCTCGACATTACCATTCTGAAGTTTAAAATTAATTTCACTTATTTATCATGTTATTTATTCTATTATTAGATGTTACATAATTTATTTTTGACCTCTGTATTTATTTGTTTGAGGTGTTAAATTGTTCTATATTGTTTGGCTCAAATTTAAATTATTTTTATTTTACGCCTTAGAAATAAATACATTTTTAATTAAGATTTTGCTGAGAATATCTAATAAAGGTTAATCCAAAACCAACCCAAACAGTTATATTAAATTAGATTTGTTTTGTTTCTGATTTAACTTTGTGTATATGACACAATATTGTTATATTATTTGGGCTGCTCACCGACTTCAGAGTGTTCAGTTGGTAGTAGTTAAAATAATACTGTAAATAGATAAATAGGTTCAAGTAGGTATTAAGCTAAATTGTGTGTATATAGTGGAATATAAAATACGTGTAGTTCATAGGTTAAATAAGGTTTTCGTTTATAATTATTTAGTTATTATAACGATTATTATATACATATTTTATTTTAAAACGTTTTTGTGTTAAAAATCTGAGTTATTATTTATTACTTTTTAGTGATTTCCTTATTTATTTTTTGAAATCACTTCAATTTTTCTGTTAAAAATATTTTATTTTACTCTTTTTGGTGTTAGATATTTACTCAATATGTTACGCTGTAGTTATTTTATTTAGTATTACAATGGGTAGGTCAAGTCAAGGTGCAGTTTGTATGACGAAAAATAGGAACAAAGAAACAATGATTGAAAATAAAGAACGATTAGAGGTGATTTGGCAAGTATTCTAACCAAACTGGAACAGCAGCAAAGTCATTGCTTCCGCCGGCAATCGAACCCGCACCCTCCGCGTGTGAGCTGATTCTCTAATTACTTGACCATAAAATCAATTGCCTGCAGTATTTCTACAGTTTCCCATATGATACAATTAGTACTTAAAAAGCAAACTGAATGGCTTTTGCGCTGAACGACTTTGGTAAGCAAACACTTACTAAAAATTACTCAAAAACTCATGAAGTGTATACGGTCGCTGCTTTCATCATCAGCTAACTTAAATAACTTACAAGTATACAATTGTCTGTACGTCCCCATAATATATAAATAAATATCCTCTAACTCCTAATCATGGAGTAGTTGTGACTCCCGTCACATCAGCTCAAATATTCGATAATATATGGCATGACAGCCTTGGTCACAAGATGAAAGAAATGCTACAAAAATGGTGTTGCATCGAGCTACACGAATATTACCAAAGGCAAGTGATAATATAAATAAATGCACTCAAAACTGGAAAATAATAATTAACAAAAGTAAATCAGTGCATGTGCAGAACACGTATAATCAGAGCGCACATGCACCAATAACAATAGATAATAGTATCATTCCATATAGTAACAACGCTAAGTTTTTCAAGAAAACAAGTGGACTCAATTTCATGTCAATATCGAAATTATACAACTCTTGGGTAACGTTAGACAGGGCACAGTCTCAAAAGAATCAAACATTCGATCTTGTATAGTGTACTGTAGTGAGTTGCATTTAATTGAATAAAACAGCAGTGTATACAAATATACAATATAAATACACAAATATTATTGGAGGCCGATGGGTCAAGTCAGCAATAAAATTATAAACAAATATCTGATTATTTTAGATAAAAAAAATATGTAAAAATATTACTTGCCTTTGAAATTTACGGGTTTCGATTTCTCCGGATTTCGCTATCAAATATTGTCTTGGTTCCAATGGGACCATCTTGGAAGTGCACTGTTTGTAATAACAAAAAAAGTTTGAAAATCGATCAACAATTGGCGGAGAAATCGGTGAACATACATTAAACAAAATATATACAGTCGCTCATAGAACCTCTTCCTTCTTTGAAGTCGGTTAATAAAAATTAACGCATTACAATTTAGTGACATCTAACAAAATCCTCGTAAGCACTGAATAATTTCACAAATATTTCACCATTTGCTTGAGATCCGACGTGTGGACATTGAAAGTCATCGGCGCACGACAAAAGATACAAATGAAAGGGCCATTTTCCATTATTACGAATAATGGAAGCAATTGCCCTAAAACGAAACAAACCCAACTTCCAGGCTAAAAGGACGATCGAGAGGGTGTCTGGAGCGGAGCGTGCCTTTAATGGGATCGCTCTGATTTGATATCCCTTCGATGGGATTGAATATTTTCAGTGCGGGGTGTTTTTTTCTCTAGAGTAAAATTGTAATATAGGTTCTCGTAAGAGTTCGGGAAAAAACCGGAAAATATATTATTTAGTTTCTGTTATTTTAATTCCTTTACTATTAAGCAAATGTATATATTCTTCATATATAGTCTATTCAAAGTTTTTTTAGTAATGCGTCATGGATATTTGTGACGTCGAAACATTGCAATGTTGCCGAATCAACTCTGAGTTTTAGTTCACTTTGGCTTTGACATACAAGAAAATTCTACATTAAATAAAATAATTGAACAAAAATGTTATCAAATATAATTTATTTTAACATTATAGTACATCTAATACATATATTATCGAAAGGCTTAAAACTACAATTAAAAACACAGGTATAATAGTTTGTAGGTTAGATTTGTTTTGTTTACATTTAACTCTTTTCCATACCATCCAAGATATAGAGTTTCTATACGCGTTTTTTTATGTAGTGGTATCCCCATGGAGGCCTAAACTACCTAATTAACAATTGTATATCTGAGAAACGTATTTTACTTTCATTCGAGAGCATATTAACTTTTTTACGTTTAGTTCTTGTTTCCTTCGATGGTGTGTTTACTTATCTGCTACTATTTGTGTACACCATTCTTCATAAAATTAATCACTGAATTATGTCTAATGCATTTATCATATCTACAAAACAGTTAGTATTCATTCTCTGCTCATGTTTAATTTTGAACAATTACAATCATATCTGTGCACACAAATCTTTCATACCCTACAATACCATATTCTACAGTTATATTCAATAAAATATGTGCATATCTTTAGTTGTTTCCACTCTCATCACTCTGTGCTGGAGGCAAAGTAAAATTGCCACAATTGTTCCCACCACCAGATCCTTTACGCTCTTTAGTTTCTGAGATTGGAAATGATACTAAACACTTCTTGGCCAACATTCAGAAATATAACAGCTGTTTCCAAATGATATCATTTGGCGCTACACATATTATACAGGACAATTTCATGCCCACTTTCTCGCAGTTGACCCAAAATTGCATGCAGTAGTTACCAAACACATGATATATGGACCTTGCGGAGTTTTCAACTACAATTGACCCTCTATGGTTGACGGCAAGTGTTCCAAGCGATACCCAAGAGACCTGATTGCTTAAACCTTAACGAGAAATGATGGATACTCATTGTATCGTCGGCGATCAGTTAGACAAAATGTTGATGTAGACTGGATGAATCGTTGGATCGTGCCATACTTGCCAATATTATCCAAAGCTTTTGGGAATCACATCAATGCGGAATATTGTAACTCTGTGAAGTCGATAAGTACATATGTAAATATGTTAACAAAGGTAGCGATATGACCGTCTTCGTTGTAACCAATGCAAATGACGAAATATTACAGTACCAGATGGGTCACTATGTAAGTAGCAACGAAGCAATTTGGCGTATCTTTTCATTTGCGATCCATGAAAGACACCCTATTTGGCAGTCCATTTAGGAAATAGTCAGGAGGAATGAACCAGGACGACGTAGTCAACTATCCCACGGAGTTTTTAAATTCACTGGAATTGCCTGGATTACCACCTCACAATTTGAAGTTAAAAGTAGGATTAGTTATCATCATACTGCGTAATCATTAATCACCCTTGACTGCGCAATGGAACAAGACTGGTTGTGGAAAAGATGATGAATAACGTCATTAACGCAACAATCATAAATGGAAAATACAAAGGAGAGGATGTCTTAATCCCGCGTATACCGATGATTCCAACGGATTTACCATTTGATTTTAATATGATGACCTTTGTGATGACCATAAGTAAATCTCAAGGCCAGTCATTGGAAGTTTGGAGAATCAACTTGGAGTTTCCCTGTTTCGCGCATGGCCAATTATACATCGCGTGTTCGCGCGTTGGAAAACCGTCATCTTTGTTTATTTACGCATCACAAAACAAATAATATAGTTCAGAAAGCTTTATTACTTTAACGGTTAACAAATTGTATCATAACTGTGTGTATCTGTAAATATCTAAATGAAACCTTATAAATAGTCAGTATTTCAGGAAAATTCTGTTTTTTTTAAGTATGAAACATCATGTGTAATTAATCGAAAATAGTAATAAAAATTCGTTCATACCGAGCATTTTTTTTATTAATTACGGATTATTAGGTCTTTTATTTATCGATTGAGGCAGTAGGAAGTCGGCCAGGTCAGCTAGTCAATTATAAATAGATTCGATTTTCAGTTTGGATTTTAATATAGCTACTTAACAATCAACCAAGTGCACAGATTAACAATCGATTAACGAAAAGTGGTTTAAAGGAAAGGAAAGCTGCCCTGCAGTATTTCTGTACCTGTCACAGGCATTTAACTAGATATGGTGGTTTGAGATCATTTTTGGCATGAGCAAATTGTTTTCGTGGAACTATTGTCATTTACTGGAGTCGAACATTTTTCTAGGAAATCGTTTTTAACCTGCTTTCTTAAGATAATGCCTTGTCATCACTTCTATATATGTTCTATACTGTTGATATCCCATGAACAAAATATTCTCTACTTAAAACGGTTGCTGACGTCGCAGTCTTTGTGACAAAAGAACCTCGAGCCTTATAAACTACAGGTGAAGTCGCCGAGATCCATAAACTAACTGGACTGGAAAGTGAAATTTATAATCCCTAAATCTGTGCATGTGAAAAGACAGAAAGCAAATATGATTTCAGGAATGCCCAAGCATCATGCTAAAGCAGAATTGAAACAAAAATTATTCAAAAATTATTATCAGACTCAAAACTAAACAGCTATACTGGTTAGTAGGAATATATGCCTCTAACTTGGCTAAAGACCTAACGCTAACAAAAAAGTGCAACATAATTACTTGAAAAAGCGTAGAAAATCATAATATTGATAGGAACCAAATTTTAGTTTAAGTTAGTCTAATCTAATATTATGTTGAGTATAAATACTCTTGTATTTATACTAGAATGAGGCGACTTTTTCCATTATTAACAGATTTCGAAAAGGAGGAGCCGGCTTGCTTAGCGCAGTGGTAAAGGCGACAGGACGGTCCTCCTACTGTTACGGTAATCTCGACTTCGAATCCTGAGGGGCATGGTTATAAATTTATGTTTGTGATTTGTGATTATCCTTGGGCAAGAGTGCAAAATTCGACAATGAAATTAATCCAAATCACGTCAGTAACCAACCTGGGTAAGACCTTCTGAGATTATTTCAAAGTTCACCCGCCAGTTGGTAGGCTTAATGCTGAAGAACGTGGTTCGGAGAACGTAGGTCCAGTCCAGATAAACCTTCGTTGGTAAAAGGAGACTTCAAAATATTTTTAAATTTTTATGTATGTTCACCGATTTCTCCATCAATTGTGGACCGATTTTCAAAAAAAAAAAATATATATTCGAAAGAGTGCACTTAAGAGGTAGCCTCATTGGAATCAAGTTAAGATCTGACGGTGGAATCCGGAAAAATCGAGGGAGACCCCCAAATTTCAAAGGTACGTACAATGTTTTCACATATTTTTTTATCTAAAATAATGAGATACTTGTGTATAATATTATTACTGAGCACATGTGACGGAAGACATAACTCCTCAACGGTTAGGTGTTAGGAGTTAGGACTTTGAAGCCGGCGCCGAACCCTAACAGTTATTTGTGTATACGACACAAAATATTATTATTATTTTTGTATTATCTGGGCTGGACATCGACTTCAAACTCATCTGTTGGTAGTAGTTAAAATAATATTGTAAATAGATAAATAGGTCTAGGTAGGTATTAAGCTAAATTGCGTCTACATAGTAGAATATAAATTACGTTTAGTAGATATGTTAAATAAGGTTTTGGTTTATTTTTATTTAGTTATTACAATGATTATATTGTAAAATCTAAGTTTGATAATTTTTTACTTTTCACTGAGTTTTTTATTTATTTTCTGAAGTCGGTTAATTAAAAAAAATATTTTATTTTAGCCTAGATATAAGTATATAGTATACTAGGTCATTCAACCGTGAACATTTGTTTCCAAAAATCATCGAATGTGCAAACAGTTTTTTTGAAACCCAAAAGTGTACTTAAATACTTTACTCACTGTATCCAGTGAAATCCCTAGAACTTATAGTAAATATATTTCAGTCAACTGGTGATATTCAAAAATTATATCTTATATTTTTATGATGATTCAACTCTTCGATATTTTTGAAATGCATACGACCAATTTAAAATATTGCAATATTAATATGAACTTTATAGCTATTGAACCTTCTTAATAACTAAAAACTACACTAATAAAGTATTTTTCTCTCGAATCATATTGGCATTTTTGAATGAATTGATGTCAAAATATATAAGTCGCTCTGTATTTATACTATTGATATGTAAGTGTCTATAATACTGTTCCTGAAATATAGAGAAACATTATCAGTAGTTACTTCATATCTGCCATTCATATTTCTTAATATTGTAACTTCCCCTATATTCTTAGCAGGTGACTATATAGACTCAATAACTTATTTCTCCCTACACTCTCCCATGTCGACTACATCTCGCTCTTTTCATATCTTGTTGAAACCTCTTAAAGTATTTTATTATTACATCACGTCTCACTTAAGATATTTTTGAATTCATCTCTTGCAAAATGTTAGCTAAATTACCATTCTACCTATTTTAACATTGTCCTATAACAAAATTCTAATGTAAATTAGATAATTAAACCAAAATAATGTTTTGAAATATAATTTGTTTAAACATTAGAATAAATCTCCGTAGTCTAACTGCCTTTGGAGTCAGATCTCAACCGGACTTGGATGTAAACAATCAAGCACTTACTGTACTTATTACTAATTCAATAATTTAACTATTTAAACTGAAGTAAATCGAAGTGATGATTTATCTAGGTCTTTCTAGGTCGACCTCTGGAAAGTAAAATGTCTCGTACGATGTTTTATGGCTGCATCATAACGTGGTGGACATACAACCCCAACCTGAGAGAATATTATATTTTTCAACAACCTTAACCCATCAACGCACAAATGTTTTCAGTAAATACACATAAACTTAGGAATTCTTTTCCGTGAAATAACTAAGATTCAGGTATGGTGGCAGTGGTAAAAATCTCCAAAAAAAAGGACACGCTAAGTACCCAATATAAATTTACAAAACTAACCAACAATAACTGTTGGCCCATTAAAAAACTCTCTAACACACAATATCGAAAAAAAAACTATTCACTTGTTTCACACATTTCATATATTTGATTTTAATAGTGCCAACATCAAGGTGATCTTGATTCTTTCCACACTTATCTTTGACAAATCTAACATTAAGTTGTTCTTCATTTTTTAAGATATTTTAGTCATAGTGCTGCTGCACATAATATAATATTTAATAGCATAAATACTTACCTCTCTAAGGAATTTTACTGGTAAAAGGGACGCCACTAACTCTTTCCAGTTTAAATTAACTGATTAAGGACACAATATGTTTTTTAATTCTCACTATTTATTGGCTCCGGCATTGTTAATCACACATGTTAAATGAATTTAAACAAGCAAAGCGTCAAAATAATATTTGCCGGTTTATATCCTCTATTTATTATCATTAATGTTTTGAATAATTTTTACTTCAGACAGCATTGTATCTCTTTTTAACAAGAATAAATAAAAGGAGAAGAAAGAATACAGTCGGATTTGTGTATTTGATACAGTTGTATTTGTGGTACATATAGTAAAAATCATTGTGGTCCGATAGATTGACTATACTGCACCGGCGAGCGTGTCCCCAGTGTTAGAAATATTTGAATATTCTCAGTATTGCTTGGGACCTCACAAGTAGGGCTGTATCTTATCTATAACCAACCTTTTGATATCGGCATAGTGTTAGTCTTCGAGGCGTCTAGTCTAAATTAGCTATAAAAATTAACGGTAATGTTGATGAGTTTTATATTAGGCTATATATACCATACATATGTAATATATAGTAAAAATGACCTTTAAAAATAACAGTAAGAACAAGACATTAATTTACGAAACATTTTAGAGGAGGTAAAAAGAAAAATACAGCATAATACTAAATTTAAAATATATTAATTTATATATTTTAAAATTTAATATTAATTTTAAATTATAAATTGGAGGATATAAAACAATGAACCTTAACTATGCCATAAATTATTAACTAAATTACGTCATATTTGAATACACAATACTACAAATGTATTCTATACAAATTATGTACAAAGACTCAAATACCTAAAAACTTAATGACGTTAATATTTTGTGTTTTTTTTTAGTAAATGTACCTTTCAAATATTTTATTTTATTTCTGCTTAATTCTACTTTTCTCTTATTTGATATTTTGGCAGATTACTCTTCCTTATCAACAAATCATACAGCTGTAGCAAGTACAATCCTTTCCAAATAGCTTCCTTTTCAGGATTAATGGTATGCAATATTTTCAAAATTCAATTCTGGAATATTATTCAGGGATTCATATTGGCTACTTGTATTTGCTTCAATATTGAGTCTTATAACATTCTTAACAAAAAATACTTATATAGACAGACTCTTTTTTGCCCGTAACTCTTCTTGACTTATCGTACCCTACTTAAAATTAAATCGTAAGATAATAATCACATCGATAGTTTTATGGAAAATGGCTTTTTGACTTCTTGTTTTTCGAGAAATTATTTAAGAAATTTTTTGTCTTTATCGTCCTGTGGTTTCCAACTTTCAAAGCCTTACGAATTCTTAAAATATTAGACTGTTTAACATTTATATTATGAATCCGACAAAGACGGCAAAATTCAGTAAGTATGGATACTAAAATCATTAAATTGGGGACACAGAGAAGGCAGAGGATACTTTTTGTCATCGGCTTCAGTTGTGCAGCAAGCTCATGGTGAAATCTTTCTTTCTCTTGCAACTAAGTAAGTCATATTACAAACTTGACATATTAATTTACTTTCACTGCAAAATTTAAGTCATTTAATTAATTTATCCTATTTGTAACAACTGAAACTAAACCTATCTTTGACTATCCATATTTGTAATCCTGTTAAAACGCTGAAATGTTAAACTAAAAGGCCTTCTTTTTAGGTTAATTTTTTTTATTACTCTTCGTGAGTCCACAATCTGCCCTATTGGCAATAAGTATTTCTTATGTCTATATGATATATACATGGCATGTAGAAAATCACTTTATTAAACAAGCTTCTGTATAAAATATTATCTTAATTATATAGTCTTATTCTAAAGCTTATTCTAAAGTCTACATAAGTCCAGTAATCAGATCAGGTGGTGTTAAACGTTTTAGTCTACGCACTTCACTATCACGTCGCATATTTAGCTGATTAGCGAGTACATTGGGACACTCTTTCGAAGTACTTCACACAAACACGTTGAATTACACTCGTTATAGGTCCTAGAGGAATATCGCGTTGTATCACTTTATTTGAAATATAGTACGGAGCATCAACAATGGCACGCAGCACCTTATTTTTGAACCGTTGAATGATGGATAAATTAGATTTGCTAGCGGTACTCCATAGTTGGATTCCATATGTCCAAATGGGCTTGAGTATAGACTCATACAGCAATATCCTGTTATCTAACGATAACTTGGATTTGCGCCCGATAAGCCAATACATTGGATATAATTTTAGTCCCAGTTGTTTCCGTTTAGAGACTATGTGCTTCTTCCAGGTTAAGCGTCGATCTAAGTGAATACCAAGATATTTAACATACTCTGTTTGGGGGAGTTGACGATGATTGATATTCACTGGTGGACGTGTTCTTCTACGCAGGGTAAACGTTATATGCGTGGATTTTGTTTCATTGGCTTTAATGCGCCTTGTCTTCAACCATAATTGTATTTGTTCCAAGTAAAAATGAACGTTATAATATAACTTTAAAAATGTCATATCAAACTCTTTAATATTTAAACAAATAAATGCCCAACATCAAATCAGAGCAATACCGTTTATCGCCATTTCTTATGAGGAAGCGCTTAGCTTGCACCAGCCTGCTGTGTTTCCAAATATAAACCAAGAACTATATATTGTACTAAATAGAAAAACACGTATGTAATCTATTATTATTTTTTGTTTCAAGATAAAATATGAAAGTTAATATTAGAAAGTCTTGTTAAATAAATGATTTTTCTAAAATAAATTGCATCGATAAAGCAAATAGCCTAGCTGTAAATATAGCAACATCGACTTTTCGCATTTCGGTTTGCGGCGAGTAGATTGCGCCGACGAATATACGAATAATTGCCGAATCTTCGGGCCATGATGGTTTTTAATGTATACTAATAGAAGTTTATTTCCAGCTTCATTTATTTCGACAATTATTTACTACCATTTCAATCCAACGGAAGAGGGATTGGTTAATATTAAAAAAGTGCATACCATAAAAAGGGTGAAATTGCCATTTTAATTACATTTTCTGTATCCATTAGCAACATGCATATTTGATTCATCGCGAAATGTAATAAACCGTATCTCTGTAATCGCGCGTCGCTTCCCTCCCAGAAAAAAACTTGAACCAGATACTGCGTTAAACTCGTATTGCGAATTTCCCCCATCCAATAAAAGTGGATCACAAAGCGTCAATTAGCAACAACCATTTTACATTAATTAAACAAAAATCTACCGGCTGCATCCGGTCGTACTTGTCGTCGATGTCATATTACAAATGCAGCGCCCGAATCAAACGGTAAAAGTGATCACTTTATAATTGGACAGTTAGCGAGCGCTGGTCCGGCTGGAGAGGGGTGGCAACGCCGCCCCCGAAACCCGGTCGAGTGTCCCCCCTGTATCGCGCACCCTACACGAACTCACCCTCACTTTTACTAATCGACTTTGGACCACGGGTTATACACCAACGGTTGTTGCTTGATTTTATAGGTTATGAAACGTGTTGGATTTAAAACAAAGACTTTAATTTACTTCACATTGTCCTCTTCATTTCTTCATTATCTTCTATACATATGAAAATGAATTTCTGCCTATGAATCTCGCAAAAACTCGAGTACGGTTGGACCAGTTTGGCTAATATTAATTTTGCAATAATTCTAAGTCCAGAGAAGGTTTATATGGTGAGAATATCGGATAATTGCAAGGAAACTAATAAAAATGAGTATGAAAAGAAATATACTTATGGGTGCACTCGAAAATGTAACATGTCAATTGAAAAGTCCCCGGTCTACAATAGTAAAAAATATGTTTGTTGGCAAAATTAGTATTTTTTATTCAACATCATTCCCTTCAAGGATGATACACAGATCATAGCTATCCTCCAACTTTTCGACAATTTTTGTAGTACGATTTGTCTTTTGCTTCAAAATAGGCCTCAGTTTCTGTTAGCCTCACCTCTTCATTCGACGAAAATTTCTTCCCAGCGAAAATTTTTTGAGATCTAAAAACAGGAAATAGTCGCTGGGAGCCACATCTGGAGAATATGGTCGATGAAGAAGCAATTCGAAGCCCAATTCATGGATTTTTGAGACGGTGCACTGTCTTGGAGAAGGACTTTCTTTTTCTTCAAATGCGGCCGTTTTTTCAGCGATTTCGTTCTTCAAACGATCCAATAACGCTATGCAATAGTCGCTGTTGATTGTCCGTCCTTTTCAAAGATGGTCAATGAAAATTATTCTATGCCCATCCCAAAATACAGACACCATAAACTTGTCAGCCGACTGTTGCGTTTTCCTACGCTTTGGAGCGGGTTCATTGTGTGCAGCCCACTCGGATGACTGTCGATTGGACTTCGGAGTGAAATATTTCATCCATCGTCAAATATCGACTCAAAAACTCGGGTTAATTTCGCTTGATCATCTTCAAACACTGTTCCGAATCATCAACTCGGCGTTGTTTTTGGTCAAAAGTCAGCTCGCGCGGCACTCACTTTGCACAGAGCTTTCTCATACCCAAATATTCATGAATGATATGATGTACACGTTCAGTTGATATCTTTAGAGTGCGGTCATTCAAAGTCATTTTGTGGAATTTTTTAATGTGTTCTTTTCTAACTTCTTTTTCCTAGATGGTTGATTTTCCTGGGGCAGTATCCGAAAACTCGGCATCAAGTCAACTGTATTTTTTCCCTTCAAAAAGCAATATTTTATCAACACGCGAAATTCCTTTTTATCCATATTTTTCACAATAACAAAAGTTGCTTCAAATACCTACAAAAGTATACACGCATCTTTTGAGGGTTAGGGCTAACACGCGAAATTCCGAAGAAACAACAATAAAGACACCACAAACCAGGTGTGTTGGGTAGGAGCCTTAGCTTTGATGGAACATATGATAGAACTCACTATATTTTCCAGACCTGGCCCCTTATGAATACCACCCTTTTGCATCAATGGGACACTCGCTTGCACAACTGCAGTTCAAAGGAGGAACTACAGAGAATAAATGCTCGGGAGATTGTCAAAATGATGGGTAAAATCAAGTGACCAATATTTTGAATAAATAAATTTAACTGTTCCTTGAACATAACATGTTTCCTTTAGCAAAAAAAGCAAGGGATTTATCCACATATCTGATACATAAACTTTTCGAACAAAATATTTCCATGCCACTACATACTTCTACATTTTTTCAAATAATGTAGCGATTTTAGGTATAAAAATGCATGTTGATTTGATAGCAATGTTGAGTATGATGAATGAGAGTGCGAGAATTATTTTCCGAAGCTAGAACTCGTTCTAGCTGCAGAGCTATGTCCATCACATCTCTTGTAACCTCTATGTAAAAGGGTATTTCGACAGCAGATTTCTTTCAAGTATACAGTAAAAGTAATTATGTCGAACTATAATTTTGGTCTTTTGAATGAAGTATTTTGTTGTATTCTCTGACACATGCGTAGACCTCGTAGCATTCATTTGAATACGTCATATCTTAGTACACTCAGTAATGTTGTTTGTACTCCATTTACAGTTCTATCAGCATTACTTATAGTGAGTTTAACAACAGTGAGTGAGTTTAACATTACTTGTAGTGAGTAGTGTACATTGCTGGTAATTTGTTTGCCAACTTGTATGTCAGGTCCTCATGCGATACTTAATCAAAGGTTTGGACGGTGTCTAGAAATAGAATTGAACAAAGTTTTTTCAATTACATCCGATTAATTATCGAGTATTTTCCAAAACGAAACTGGTGAACCGGGATGAGTTGCCTTTTTTATGCAAGTACTTGTATTTTATAAGACATATATTTATGATTTTAGACCTGTATATAATAACATAAACTAAGGGATTTATATACACTGTTTTATAACGCTTTAGAGAATTGTATTACAGTACATGAAAGAGACAGCTATTATTACTACTTAGATGTCGTAAATTATATTATTTAAAAATATAAATAGTTCTAGTATTGTATTTATTTATTTTTCTGTCTTTCTGTCTGTATTAAATCATAAGAATAAAATATTTGTGTAGTTAATTCTTCTTCTTTGTAGAGATCGGTCCTGTAATGGCAGTATTTATTATTATTGACACACAATTCATTTTTTACATCTCAATCTATCCTGATTCTATATCTCATGATAAAAATAAATTGACCACCGACCCTTGGTGCAAACGTTCCACGACAGATTATCCAACTCGATATTACCTAATACTTTCTGGTTAATGTTTCCTTAATACTGGCGCCATCCTTTTATTTTGCCATAAATCAAATAAAATGTTTATCAACACGACAACGTATTTGTTTTCGATCAATCGATTCCTAGCGTTGGCTGTAATTTTTACTCTTAAACAAATTTAGATCCGCACAAAGATCAATGTCTAAAAACACAATTAACTGAATAAAATAATCAAATAAAATGTCAAATAGTTCAATATTATTGAAGAAATTAGTAAGTATGATAGCATTGTTAGGTGTATACATATATTTGTGTTAGCAATATCTGGTTAACATTTGAAATATTATTAACAACTGTTAAACAAGCTAATTTAACCATTTTTACCATTTCATATTATTGAGATTTTCTGTTATCTGCTGACGAAATCCATCAAGCACTTTTAGAAACTTGTGAAGTTAAAATAAACAAATTTTGTGATCCGAATAAAATATCTTTAAAATGACAAATGTAGCATTGTTAGGTGTATACATATATTTGTATTAGCAATATCTGGTTAACATTTGAAATATCATTAACAACTGTTAAACAACCTAATTTAACCATTTTTTCCATTTCATATTATTGAGATTTTCTGTTATCTGCTGACGAAATCCATCAAGCACTTTTAGAAACTTGTGAAGTTGCTCTGTCATATTCAGGAGCAACTTGGAGCATCAAGAAAGTTCAAAGACAATGAAATAATTGGACAGATAATAGGTAAGACTTGTTAGATGAAGCCAAGCTCAAATTCCCAATTACATTTCAGACAGATTGACACTTGGTTATTTAAGTGTTTCTATATACTAAATTGCATTGAAGAAGTCTAAATGGAGGAACGGAGACTAGCAGCACGGCTTAACTGACACGAGGTTGCTAAGTGATAAAGAAAATGGATAAACAACGATCATGTAATAGTTTGCATCACTTATTTAAGATATGCCAAAAGATGCTCGTTACTTGGCTCGCATATTAATTAGCAGTGACAAGTTTAAAATGTAAAATTTGCATTTGTGAATCGCCAGTGGAATAAAATAAAATGGAACCAGTTCTTTGAAACGAATGGTTGCGAAAGATGAAAAGTTAAGATAATCCACGAAGAAGTTTATAACGGTTTATTACAGTCTATAACAACGAGGAACTTCAAGACCTTGTATTTAAATGAATACACTAAGCTAAAACATAAATATTTCGGAATGGAAAATGGGGCAGTTGGCAAAACATTAATAGAGTGTAAAGAGAAAAAAGTGAACAAAATGAACGGTCGATAGATTAAAAATGAAATATTTCATAATTGACTTGAATTGTGATTCTGGTGAAACTTCGGTGAAAATGTGAGTGGCTGAATGAAATTTTTTTGTTGTGAGCCTAGCTTGTGTTCTGGTAATTGTTAGCATGAGGCAATACTGGCAATTACCAGAACAGAATTATATTAATAGACAACTGTAGAATATTATATTATAGAGTGTGAACGACTTATGTGCATAGATGTGTGTTTAGTTGTTCATAGTACATGAGCAACCGGTTAAATTGTATGAGAAGAGAATGAAACTGTTTTGCAGATATAGCAAATGCATTAGGGAGAATGCAGTTATTAAATATAATTGTATGAAGAAGAATGTATTCAACGAGTGATAGAGGAAAACAGTGAACAGTTCAGCAATATCAAAATGACTTGACAAAGACACACAACAACAAAGGAAACAAGAATTAAACTTAAAAAGATAAATATGCTCTCTAATGAAAGTAAAATACATTACTTGTATATACAATTGTTATTTAGGCGGATTAGACTTCCAGAGGATACCACAATATAAAAACATGCTTTAACTAACATGTCAATTGAAAAGTCCTCGGCGTTATGACAATAATTTTTTTTTGCAAAATTATTTTTTTTATTCAACATAATTCCCTTCAAGGGTAGTACGATTTGTCCCTTGCTTCAAAATAAGTCTCAGTTTCGTCGATCACCTCTTTATTGGAGGAGAATTACTTCGCAGCGAGCATTATTTGGAGGTCTGAGAACAGAAAGTAGTCGCTGGTGACCAGATCTGGAGAATACGGTGCATGAGGAAGCAATCTGAAGCCCAATTCATGGATTTTTGATACGGTGCATAGTTTTGGAAGCAGCACTTTCTTTTTCTTCAAATGCGGCCGTTTATGGGCGATTTCGTCCTTTAAACGGTCCAATAACGCTATGTAATAGTCGCTGTTGATAGTCCTTCCTTTTTCAAGGTACTCAATGAAAATTATTCCATGCGCATCCCAAATTACAGACGCCATAACCTTGCCAGCCGACTGTTGCATTTTCCCAAGCTTTGGAGTGGGTTCATCGTGTGCAGTCTTCTCGAATGACTATCGATTGGACTTCGGAATGAAATGATGGGGCCATGTTTCATCCATTGTCACATATCGACGCAAAAACTCGGGTTTATTACGCTTCATCATCTTCAAACTCTGCTCCGAATCATCAACTCGTCGTTGTTTTTGGTCAAAAGCGAGCTCGCGCGGCGCCCACTTTGCACAGAGCTTTCTCACACCCAAATACTCGTAAATAATATGATGTACACGTTCAGTTGACATCTTTAGAGTATCTGCTATTTCATTCAATTTCAATTTACGATCATTCGAAAGTCATTTTGTGGATTTTTTAAATGGTTTGGTCGGTAACAACCTCTTTTGGGCGTCCACTACGTTAACCGTCTTCGATGCTCATTTCACCACGTCTGAACTTAGCATACAAATTCTGTATGGTTGATTTTCCTGGGGCAGTGTCCGGAAACTCAGCATCAAACCAAGTTTTTGTTTCAATTGTATTTTTCCCTCCATTTTTTTTCACAATAACAAAAGTTGCTTCACTCAAAATGCTATAATTCACAAACTAATGATCTAACAGTTGTCAAATTTATACATGCATCTTTTGACAGTTAGGGCAAACTAAAAAACGTATGAATTTAATTCTAGTAGCGCCATCTATGTGTCAGGTCGTGGACTCTTCAATTATCCTGTTACTTCATAGTTAGTGTGGAAGAGTTTAATGTAAACATAATTGAAGGATCCCCTAATTGTGTCGATTTAAGTAACTATAGTTTGGGAGGTCCTTCTATAATATATGTACTAGTTACTGTACTAGTAACATACATCTGTAAAATAAACTGAAACTTAAATTTAAAGCGGCCACATTGCGATCTTGTGACTTTTGATGATGTACACTTGCTGTTTTGTTGGAAAGGCTACACATACGTCCTTAATAATGGCACATATACCACTAATTAATATTTGAAAGTTATAAAAATAAATTCACTTTTAAAAAGAAGAATAGCCAATGAAACAAAATCCACGCACATAACGTTTACCCTGCGTAGAAGAACATGTTTACCAGTGAATATCAATCACCGTCAACTCCCCCAAGCAGAGCATGATAAATATCTTGGTATGCACTTAGATTGACGCCTAACCTGGAAGAAGCACATACTCTCTAAACAGAAACAACTTGGACTCAAATTATATCAAATATATTGGCTCATCGGGCGCAAATCCAAGTTATCATTAGATAACAAGGTATTGCTATATGAGTCTATACTGAAGCCCATTTGGGCATGTGGAATCCAACTATGGGGTACCGCTAGCAAATCTAATATATCCATCATTCAACGGTTCCAAAATAAGGTGTTGCGTGCCATTGTTGATGCTCCGTACTATATTTCAAATAAAGTGATACAACGCGATATTCCTCTAGAACCTATAACGAGTGTAATTCAACGTGTTTGTGTGAAGTACTTCGAAAGAGTGTCAGTGCATCCCAATGTACTTGCTAATCAGCTAAATATGCGACGTGATAGTGAAGTGCGTAGACTAAAATATTTAACACCACCTGATCTGATTACTGGACATATATAGACTTTAGAATAAGCTTTAGAATAAGACTACATAATTAAGATAATATTTTATACAGAAGATTGCTTAATGAAGTGATTTTCTACATGCCATGTATATATAATATAGACATAAGAAATACTTATTGCCAATAGGGCAGATTGTGGATTCACGAAGAGTAATAAAAAAAATAAAAAAAAGAAGAAGAATAACCTTCCCACCCATTTATATAGTCAGCGATAATTTTGCAATCGATGTTAAAATCATAAAATAAAACACAAAAACGACAATTAACAGAATAATTTTCTTTAAAATAAAGAAAATAAGAGCTAATATCTAACTAAAGCTGCTAATATATATTTCATTACTATCGTGACAATATAATTTTTTTTTAATTTAAATTTAAATTTTTATTGAATTAGCGCGGATATTTTCGTAATTTGATTAAATTCTTATTGATTTTATTTCTATTTCATCAATATATATTATATATTGCAATATATATTCTGATATGATTTATGTGTGTGCTGAATGTGGTGGCAGCCCAAAAATGTAATGCTGAACAATGCAAAACTGCAACCTAAGCGGGAGTAGACGCTGTTGCCCGGCAACCAGGTTTAATGACGCCGAAACCCCAAAACCTTTTTGAGCTGGCTCGCGTGATTCGTGTATATTTGCCGATGGTGTTTCCTCGCCCCCTCGGCAAGATTAGCATCTTTGATTGCCATTGGTATATGCCGTCTTTGTTTTGTGCATTGGGAGTCAAAAAACTGACGAGCACTCAATCGAATTGTTGGTGAACGGAAAGATATATTGGATAGACCACAAATTGTTTTGTATCGTTTGGAATAAAAACGAAAAGTATGTGACGAAAATTGTCGAAGCAAAAAAGTTAAATATGACTCGTAGGATGCTTTAACATTTTCGATAGTCCTTCACGTATATTTTACTTGAATTCTTGATATCTAGCTCTTAATAATTACGGTTTGTCTTCAAGTATTCATTCTTCATGAATACTTGATTATGTTTATAATGTTTACGTTAAACTCTTCCACAACACCTATGAAGTAGACTTCTAGGCGAGTTTTTTATATAGTGGTATTCTTTGGAAGCATAGTCCGCCTAATTAACAATTGTATATTCAAGTATTGTATTTCACTTTCATTAGAGAGCATATTTACCTTCTTACGTTTAGTTCTTGTTTCCTTCATTGCTTGAAAATTATATTTTATAACTGCATTATCTCTAATATATTTGACATATTCTCTCCTCATACAATTTAACCAAATGTTCAGGTGTTGCCAACAATTACACACATACTTATGCACATAAGTATTTCATACTTTACAATATAATTTTATGTGGTTATCATATATTAATTATATGCTTTATTTTCGGTGATTCCAACATATCGTATTTATTTTTTGACAAATTTTAGATAAAACACTTTGAACAGGTGGGGCAACAGTCCCGCTACCATTTTGATTGCCTATAACTTTGCTGAAAGAAAGGATAAGTAAGTCTGAAATTCATAAAAAGTTTATTTGTTCTTTTGTTTCGGCATTTTTCATGACACCCTGCAATATCTGAGGCTGAATTTCTTCAACTTTGTGACGAATATTGTCTTTATGATATTAAATCATTTGGGGCTTATTCACATACACTTTTGATTTAAGAAAAGTCATAAGAAAAGTCTGGTGCTGTTAAATCGAGAGATCTGGATGGCCATGCTAAATCGCCACTTCGCGAAAAACGTGATTCAATAATTGAATTGTTGAACGAGCTGTGTGTGCTGTGGCTCCATCTTGCTGAAACCACATGTCCTCTAGTCCTTGCTCTTCTATTTCATGCACAAGAAAATTTTGAATCATAACTTGGTACCGTTCAACAGTAACAGTAACCGCAACACCTTGGTCATTTAAAAAAAAAGGGACTAATGACGTTTTCAACATGAATACCACACCATAGAGTTGTTTTTAGTGGAGGTAATGATGTTCCATGAATTAATTGAGGATTGTGTGTTCCCCAAAACCGACTGTTCTGTTTATTGACGCGACCACTGAGAAGAAAATGGGCTTCATCGCTTCATCATATCAATATAGATTGTATTACTGTACTGAACTCTACAATAAAATTTGGACATCTACCCAATACAATAGTTAAAGCGAAACTGAGCTATATGTCACATAACTAAGATAGCGCGCAATCAAAATGGTAGCGGTACTTTTGCCCCACATGTTAATGTTGTAGCTATAACACGCTAATAAACATTTACAATAAAACCTCAGAATGTTTTTTTTTGATATATTACTCTTAATAATAATGGTATAACTTCATGCATTTATTTTTCATGAATGACAGGAGTTTTTGACATCTATTTTAAATATACGAGCGTACTTGAATGCTTCATTATTTAACAGAAAATTGCTGCTTCGTAATTTAATATATTCACATACGAATTTTCCTAAATTTTACAGTATTAAAACAAATAATATCAATGATTTTTCTACTAAAACTCATACTTAATTATCACTTAATACACAGTCAGTTAAGTCCAAGATCTACTTTTTCTTGTTTTTATATTATTTAGTTTTGATTTTATATTATATAACTTCAATAGCATATAGCGTCTGCTTGATGAACTAGATAAAATAATCAAATATAACTTTACGACAAGAATAAAGGACAATTATATAGTCATGTAAATATTAAGGCAATGTTACTAACGGATGAACAAGAATTAAAATGTTGAAACATTTATGTCAGAATAGGAATTCTTTTTGACACTATGATTTTAATAAAGTGAATCTATGAAGCAATATCTCCTTAGAACCCATAATAAGAGTAATCTAAAGTGTTTGTGTTAAGTACTTGCACTCCCATAGACTTGCATCTATGTGCTTGCTAACCAACTAAATATGCGACATGATAATGAAGTGCGTAGACTAAGCCCTTTAATGCTATCTGATATAATTAATGGACTTTAGAGTAAGATTGAGAATACAATACTTTCATGAAAATCACTTATTAGTCAATGCTAGCTCACCTATGCAGCAGTTATGATAAGAAATTATAATAGAGCACTAATGGTAATAATTTTTAAAAAAATTTAGGTTACACAAGCATAAAAATCAACAAAGGTATAAGCCTTACCTAAGATTAATAATTACATTATATTTAATCTATCATATAATCGCTTTATATTCCGATTAATTTAAAAAGATAAATAAAAAAAATACACAAAATTCCCTTCTCCACATACTCGGCTTTTGTGGATTTGTATACTTAACAGATTGAGTTTAAACTTTTACACAACTTTGTTTTTTAACAGAAGTGTATTTCTATGTAGTAGTGAATGTGTTTCTATTAGAAAGTTCTAATGGAAATGGAAAAGTCTAAGCACATTGGGTTAACTTATAATTTTAAGCTAGTTTTTCACCGTAACCAATATCATGTTAACCGTACTTTTTGATATATAAACGCAATTTGCACAAAACTTGCAAATGAATTTCTGGCAAATAAACGCCCATGAAAGTGCTATTTTAATAAATATTAGAAGAATAAACAACGACAGTGAAACGTTTAACTTGCACAATGAAATATAGTATTAGTATTAAATAATAATTATCAGTATATACATTTTTTCAGTAGTTAACTACCTAACTAACTAGCTTAATAATCACCAAACAAATAATGTTTACAATAAATTTAGAAATGTAGAAGCATATTTTGATGTTGTGCATTAAAAAATCCAAGCAGCTACAATGAGGGTTCTAAGTATATTTTAATATTTTCTGAAGAATTCTTGTATAGAAACTCCCTTTTTCGGTCAATTTTGAGCCAAACCCTTATAAAATGGATACCATTTTATGGAAAGGGAAGAGGAAAATCTAAAATTGTTTATTCCTATTCCGCAAAAAAGAGGGTCAGATATGAGAAAAGTACAAACATAAAAACATTCGGCAACTTTGTCGGAATTTTACTCACTCATCAAAACTGCCTTGACGGGCGAAACGCCGTGGGATACAGTGGAATTGGGGAAGGTTAGCAAGTGCATCCCAGTGGGGATGACGTGTGATGTGGATCGTGAGTTGCCCGCACCAACAGACATTATCCGATTTTTTTTTATATCAAACTTTTATAACAAACATTTTTAAACTAATCAAAAATAGGTTAATAATAAATCACTCTTAATAAAAATATAAGAAAATAAATATTTTAAAACAATTATAGTCAATTAAATAAAACGGTTAACTCACGTTTGCATAATTTATAATGTCAAGTCAGAATGTTATCGCATCGACTTCGACTTTTAGTTTATTTTGGCATTGACATACAACAAAACTGTTATGAATATAAAATAACGAAAAAAAATTAATACAGCTAATTATGCAGCCGCATAGTATATATTATATAATAGTACATAAAGTATAAAATAATAGTTTGTAAGTTAGAGTACTTTTATTATATTTAAATTAAACACTTTCTTAAATATATTTTAAAGTCTCCTTTTACCAACTATGCGTTTATCTGGACTGGACCTACAGGAACTTTAGAAATCATCCCAGAAGACATCCGGTCTTACCCAGCCTGGTTACTGACGTGACTGGCATGATTTGCCTTGTCAGATTTTACATTCCTGCCGAGGACAATCACAAATTTTGAATAATCACAAACATAAATTTATGACCATGCCCCAGTAGGATTCCGACCCACGGCTATCGCAACAGTAGGAGGACCTTCCTATTGCCTTTACCACTGCGCCACCAAGCCGGCTAAATTAAACTCTTTGGGATACCGCCTATAAGGTCCGGTTCTAGATGCGTTTTTTATAAATTGGTATCCCCTAATCCACCTAATTAATCTAATTAACTAATCCTAATCCACCTAATTAACAACTGTATATTCAAGTAATATATAGACTATTCAAAACAGCAGTGACCTCACGTTATCAATATATGCCTGTCGCAAATTGTAAATTCGTTTTAGAGTCAGACTATATTCTCCTTCTCATTTTATTCTATTTAAAAACGATAGAGTTCTGTTTGAAAAAATCGAACCAGCCTGCTAAAGTCGTCCGATTGTAAAACGTCTGCAAAATTCTACAAAGTATTGATTATAATAATTACAGGTTATAAACCACAAAATACAGAAATTAAAAAATATAATATAAAAACAGTATTAGTTATTATTAATCGAGTTCATCCAAATCGTAGGTGTTATGGCCGACAATTCTTCCTTCCACATATACAAACAGCTTTTGGTGGAATATACAGTGATAGAAAGGAAGTCGTCATACTATGTGACCATATTGCTTAGCCATCTGATCCATTGTATGTCTTTTTTGGGACACTTCATTTGTATTTACCTAGTAACAATTTCAAATAGTTCAGTTTTCAGAGTAGTCTCTTCAAAACTTAATCCATGTTTTGAAAGCCATTCTTTCATTACAGCCTTTGTTGATGCTACTGTTGGGATTTTTTCCATCAGTGTGCTATGATATGGTGCATTGTGCATAATAATAAATGATGGTCCCCCCATGTTCTTTAACAATTGATTTTGAAACCATAACAAAAACATTTTAGGTGAGCCGCAATGAACCTTTTACGTACTATGGGTTTATCTGGACTGGACCTACACTTTAACGTGGGCCCCGAACCACGGCCGTCAGCATTAAGCCTACCGACTGGCGAGTGACCAACTCTAGAAATCAGTTACTAGCGTGACTGGGACCATTTTTCCTTGTCGGATTTTACACTCTTGCCTAGGACAATCACAAATTTTAAACAATCACAAATATAAGTTTACGACCATTTCCCAGCAGAATTCGAACCCACGGCTATCGCAACAGTAGCGTCAGCAAGCCGGCAATATAATATATTAAGCAGCGATTTAAAATTTATCAAGATAATCAAAGAGCTAAAATAAAATTGGCCGGATTATAAACTGTACTAATTATAACTAATTTTTTGAATAAGTTTGCGTACGTTTGACAACCGGTCAATTTTGACAGGCTAGTTCGGTTTCACGTTCGAACTTATCAGACATCATTATATCTCTTTTAAACTAAAATAAAATGAGAAGGAATATATTGTCTGATTCTAAAACGAATTTACCAATTGCAGCGGGCAATACATTAAACATCTTGATGACATATGTACAATAAAACATTGAATAGACTATAGCTACATTTACAACATCAATCAGCGCACGCGTTGTTTGTAAATTGATTCAAGTATAAAAGAACAGCACTAATAAATTAAATTATAGGCTTATAAGCTGTTTTTGAAGATTGTTTTTAATTAAAAGCATTATTGTGAAATATCAGTACAATATATTTTATTCAAATTATTGTCCATCGATAGCCGCTACCTTTTATCGTTTTTCAGCCAAGTTTCAGATTCCATTTCGAAACAACGATATACGTTTTGAGGGTATCTATGAATCAACCCATTTTTATTTGGTATCTTCATAATCACTGAAGCGCTATTCAAATAGGTCATAAGACATATGCTGGATTAATTATTAGTTATCAGATGGAGCAAAGTCTGAAGAATATGACGGATGTTAATGTCTCCAAGTATGTTTACACCAGTTTTGACACATTTAGGCGATCTTTATCATGCTGATGACTATCACTGTTATATATTTCCTCGTATTTCGAGTGTCTTTAAGCAGTGCTTAGCTCAAACGTATCAATTCTAATCAATAGCGACCCCCATTGACAGTTTCATTAGGTTTTAGCATCTCATAGTATACCACACCAAACTGATCCCACCTAATATAGAGCATTGGCTTGGAGCCATGGATATTCGCCTTTGCTGTTGATGTTAATGTATAACCAAGTGGTAGCCATGATTTTTTTACTTAGGATTATCGTAATGGATCCGTTTTTGATCAGCAGTAATGACATGATGAAAAAAGTCATAAAGTTGAATATATATGATTCAAGAGACTTTTCAAGGTCTTCTATCTATGCAGCATAAAATGTCCAAACATTTGAGCCATTCCCATATTTTTCAAGCAGTTGATAATGGTTTTTTGTGTTTCTGCCAACATTTCTTCATATTCTTCTTGCGTTTTACATGGACGATCAACAAGTAATACCTTCAAATCCTTATCTTAATAGTTTTCGGCTCTTTCCCTTAGAAATCACCACTTTTAGAAATTCGGATTGAAAAAAAATTACATTCAGACTGGATGAAATGACGTTTACTGAAGCCTATCAGTGAGGCTTCAACATGAAGTTGCGATAGTACCCAATGCAACTTAATACATAACAAGATAATCTGTTATAAATTCTTTAAAATTGATTTATAGGCCATAAATTAAGAATTTAAAAAAGCCGTAAATAATAAAAGATATAATTAATATACTTAAATACTCATGAAATTGATATTTAATGTAATTTAAAATGCAAATGGTGTCTAATACATGAAAGAGCGAAGTTGAATGACTCGACGACACAGAAAAACATATTGGTGCTGACGCGCTGCATCCGCATTTCCCTTTTCCGCAAAGAGAGCGAACGTTATCACATCGAATAGTACTTTCGCTACTACATGAGGCGGGGGTGGGGCTTTAATAAGCAAATACACCACCGGCATTTAATGAACGCACTTAGGGTACACACGCTGCACGAACATACCTTTGAGGGGGGTAGCCGCGCGTGAGTCGATCTATAGACGCCACGAGGCATGGGGTGCGTAAATCTTGATGCAAGACATTGATTCGGATCGCTGGCATGGAACGGAACGTGTTTCGTTTCTATTCTTTCCTTATCGCACCTGATATTTTTTTCCACCGGGGCTGGGGTGAACGTAATAATTAATTATGGTGTTGAAAACTTATTTCTTTTGCGTGATCTTTCAATAATGTTAACGAATTTAATAATTTCGCAGAAGGTGGAAGCCATCTTGTTGTGATATTCCTGTTCAGCCAGCATTGGTTAATTGTCATAGAAAGAATCATACCATCATGGAGCATCGTTTCAGGCTTCTATTCTATAACTTTATGAAAGTTTTCGTGGATGTTTTGATTATATTTCCATTAAAAGGTTATTCAACAATTGCAAGGGAAATACATCACCATAGGGATACCGAAAAGAAATCAATATTTTCTTCGACCTATATTATTTTCAAAAATAAAATATAAATAATAAAATATATAGAAAATAATATATTATAAATCTTTTAAATTAAGCTTTTAGTATTTAATTTTAAAGAATCATGGTGATTTTGTTAATAATATCCCTATATTAAAAAATATTTAAACAAGTATCGATATTTTTTGTGGCGATATTCCCCCTTCTTTTGTTTTCCTAAATGCTTTTTGGATATCGATATTTTTCCTGTCTGTTTCAAGAAAAATAGATATATCTAAAAGAAATAACGATATCGCTTGTCGAATATATGCATTAAAATACAATTTATGGAGATAGACATACTCAAGACAACTTATTTTATTATTCAAACTTATAAAGTGCAAGATTAATTTACAAATGAATTTGTTAAAACTTTTCTTTTCTCCTTCGGTTAATTCACTAATCCAAGGCGATTGTGGAATAAAAACATCAATATGTATTCCCGAAAATAAAATTAAGTTAAAGCCAATCATATACACACATATGTTTTGTACACACATATATAGTTCGTGTCGTTTGGTATGCTTCAATCTTCTGATTGTCACGTTGTCTGATATTGCTTCCACGTTGCTGTGATTTAGTAACCTCTTTTCTTATTTTACGACGATATCTTCCACTTGATTTCGAAATCATGGTGCAGTTATTCGTTGTTTACGTAGCGATATCTATTAGTAATTAATCGAATAGAATAGAATAGAGCTCTGTTTTTAGAAAGAGTGGTTCTATATGTTCTGAAAAAAAAACATTATTAATAAAATACAAACCTTTGGGAAAAATCATTCAAATCGCATCAAGATTAGATTCCCAAAAGTAATGTTATCAAATATCTGCTCTCTTGTGAATCAAATAAGCTGATGTATCTTTGTATGCGTTATATGTACTGCTGACAGACAGAAGTTTCAAACATTTCAGTCAATATAGAGTATAGCTAGTGTTATCACTGAAGCGAGGTAAACTAAACGAAACTAAGCAAAGACCTATTTTGAGAATTAATATTTAGGAGATAATTAGACACATTACGATAATTTGATATGTTAAACCATGTCTATATATTATATCTATATATATTGTAAAAACACTTCTGATATTTAAACACTGTATTGTAGTAGTGTGTATTGCTGTAGAGAAACTCTATAAATTATATTATTAGAAAAATTATTAAAGACATAATTGAGCTTTT
Organism: Rhynchophorus ferrugineus; assembly: GCF_030347505.1. Classification (NCBI taxonomy): domain Eukaryota; kingdom Metazoa; phylum Arthropoda; class Insecta; order Coleoptera; family Curculionidae; genus Rhynchophorus; species Rhynchophorus ferrugineus. Next base: position 18,785,986 of record NW_027472585.1, on the reverse strand, counting down.
AGAGATGAAAACTTCGACGTTACTTGTAAGGTTATGTGCAGATTCGCAATATTTATCTTCTCGGTTTCGAAGGTTTTATATGTTAATCTTAAGAGGTAAGGTTAAGTCGTCTAGCATAATATTTATATTCTTTAAATTAGTTATAAATATTCTAGTCTGTTAAGGAAAATGTGTTTTGATTCGAAAAAAGATTTGAAAAGCTCTTTCAAATATATTTGCATCTGCATCTTAAAAATAGCATCATATAATGTTTCACATGGACACTTAATTTCTATCATATTATTTTCACAATTCCTAACTGGTGATGGTGCTATTATTGGCTACTCTTTAGATAGTATGCAGTATATCAAATATCTGCTCTCTTGTGAATCAAATAAGCTGATGCATCTTTGTATGCGTTATGTATACTTCTGACAGACAGAAGTTTCAAACATTTCGATCAATGTACATACAGTGTATAAGCTAGTGTTATCATTGAAGCGATTTAAACTAAACGAAACTAAGCAAAGACCTATTGTGAGAATTCATATTGAGGAGATAATTAGACACATTAAGATAATTTGATATGTTAAACCATGTCTATATATTATATCTATATATATTGTAAAAACACTTGATATTTAAACACTGTATTGTAGTAGTATGTATTGCTGTAGAGAAACTCTTTAGACTATATTATTAGAAACATTATTAAAAACATAAGTGAGCTTTTAGAGATGAAGACTTCGACGTTATTTGTAAGGTTATGTGCAGATTCGCAATATTTATCTTGTTTGGTTTCGAAGGTTTTATATATTAATCTTAAGAAGTAAAGTTAAGTCGTCTAGCATAATATTTATATTCTTTAAATTAGTTATAAATACTCTAGTCTGTTAAGGAAAATGTATTTTGATTCGAAAAAAGATTTGAAAAGCTTTTTCAAATATATTTGCGTCTGTATCTTAAAAATATCATCATATAATGTTTCAGATGGACACTTAATTTCTATCATATTATTCTCACAAGTCCTAACTGGTGATGGTGCTATTATTGGCTACTCTTTACAGAGTACGCAGTATATCAAATATCTGCTCTCTTGTGAATCAAATAAGCTGATGCATCTTTGCATGCGTTATGTGTACTTCTGACAGACAGAAGTTTCAAACATTTCGATCAATGCATATACAGTGTATAGCTAGTGTTATCATTGAAGCGATTTAAACTAAACCAAACTAAGCAAAGACCTATTGTGCGAATTCATATTAAGGAGATAATTAGACACATTAAGATAATTTAATATGTTAAACCATGTCTATATATTATATCTATATATATTGTAAAACACTTGATATTTAAACACTGTATTATAGTAGTATGTATTACTGTAGAGAAACTCTTTAGACTATATTATTAGAAAAATTATTAAAGACATAATTGAGCTTTTAGAGATGAAGACTTCGACGTTATTTGTAAGGTTATGTGCAGATTCGCAATATTTATCTTGTTTGGTTTCGAAGGTTCTATATATTAATCTTAAAAAGTAAAGTTAAGTCGTCTAGCATAATATTTATATTCTCTAAATTAATTTTAAATATTCCAGTCTGTTAAGAAAAATGCGTTTTGATTTGAAAAAAGATTTGAAAAGCTCTTTCAAATATATTTGCATCTGCATCTCAAAAATATCATCATATAATGTTTCAGATGGACACTTAATTTCTGTCATATTATTTTCACAATTCCTAACTGGTGATGGTGCTATTATTGGCTACTCTTTAGATAGTATGCAGTATATCAAATATCTGCTCTCTTGTCAATCAAATAAGCTGATGCATCTTTGTATGCGTTATGTATACTTCTGACAGACAGAAGTTTCAAACATTTCGGTCAATGCATATACAGTGTATAACTAGTGTTATCACTGAAGCGAGACAAACTAAACCAAACTAAGCAAAAACCTATTTTGAGAATTCATATAGAGGAGATAATTAGACACATTAAGATAATTTGATATGCTAAACCATGTCTATATATTATATCTATTTATATTGTAAAAACACTTCTGATATTTAAACACTGTATTGTAGTAGTGTGTATTGCTGTAGAGAAACTCTATAAATTATATTATTAGAAAAATTATTAAAGACATAATTGAGCCTTTACAGATGAAAACTTCGACGTTACTTGTAAGGTTATGTGCAGATTCGCAATATTTATCTTCTTCGGTTTCGAAGGTTTTATATGTTAATCTTAAGAGGTAAGGTTAAGTCGTCTACCATAATATTTATATTCTTTAAATTAGTTATAAATATTCTAGTCTGTTAAGGAAAACGTGTTTTGATTCGAAAAAAGATTCGAAAATCTCTTTCAAATATATTTGCATCTGCATCTTAAAAATATCATCATATAATTTTTTACATGGACACTTAATCTGTATCATATTATTCTCACAATTCTTAACTGGTGGTGGTGTTATTATTGGCTACTCTGTAGACAGTACGGGCTTCTAAATAAATGTCACAAGATATTCTTTATAAAATTATCATTTACTAACAGTAAACTGTAACCAAATTGTGAATGTATCTTAATATTTAAGTATATAGAATATTTACTTGTATGTTTTAGTGTTTCAATATTCAGTCGAACAATCACATCACGTCACTATTCGACGCAAATAATGTCTGTTGGTTGTACAAATAATATACAGTTAGTAGAACAAAAGCGATTTGATACATATTAAACGTAAAATAATATAAGAATTTATTTGTACTAAAATCTTAGTTAATCGCACTTGTAATTTAAAAATAAATATTTCTTCAATCTCATCATTATTATTATAAATCGATATTTTTGTGACTCTGTTACTATCATCATGCCCATTAATCTACCATAGAAGTGGATGCTGCTGTATTTCCACGATTCTTCTTGAGGAATCGGGCACCCCTCAAGTGACATAACAATGTTTTCACTGCACCCGCTTGTTGTTTACTTATTGACTACTATTTACAGTTTATCAAAAAATATTTTTTCAATATTAACAAAGACACCTTAGGTAAGAATTCCTTAAAGGGACTGATTCGAGTCTCTTAGAGTTTGAGGTGGTGGAAACATACCGGTAACGATTATGAAAATTTTAATTCCCTTACTTTATCTTTTGATTGAAAATAATAATTGCTTTCAGATTCTATCACCCTTAAGGAAACACTCTTTAGAATATGTATATAAATATTCAAACTAAAAACTTGTAAATAACAGTTTTAACATAGTAGTTCAATAATAGTATAAAGTTTATAAATCTCTTAAAAGTAAAGGTAATAGTATCAATTCCACAATAACATATTTTAGGCTAGTTGGTAATGATAACTGTAATTTATATAGTGTTCTCCACAAATTTATATTATTTATAGATACATATTGTGTATGTATAATGAATATGCTTCTTTCCTTTTAGATTAGAGACTGGATAACAAAAAGCTATCGTCAAAGAATATTGATATCATAACATGAAATTGTGAAAAATATATTACAGAAGTGATAGCATATTACTTATTACTTCTTAATTTGTCCATTTTAAAACAATTTTCTTCAACTGAACTTAATAAGTATCCAGTAAAAGTCAGTATCAAATAAGGTATTAAATTAATAAGCTTAAAACGTCCATACTGAAGGACATGTTGTGCATGATACAAACTTTATTGTCAGGGAGAGCTACAACTATCAATTTAGATCCAATTTTCGTAAATTGTGGCCTATACAAAGCCTTTGTCTCCAACGTTAATAAACCTTACATGCTCTAATAGAGCCTCAAAATGGTTATGGTGTGAATCGATCAAATTAACGATCTAAATATTATAGGAATTTATATATGAAAGCCCATATTTACTCTGTTGTATATATATCTGAAATAGATAAATATATATATATAATAAATATATATATATACAGATATATCTGAAATATCCCTCTTTTGTTAAATTTATAATCATATTTAATATTATATCATTTAATATTATCTCTCAACTACACAAAATAAAATGGATTGACTCTTTTGAGTCTGTACTCTGCCTTGCTGTTATCTAAGAGTTGTATTACTTCGACATTAACATGAGGATCAAGTATTTCCTCAAGTCTCCTTGCGATTCTCTTGATTTCCTGAGTCGGTTTCTGAAGGTCTCGGTGCAACAGGTCAATTGAAAAGTCCTCGGCCTGACACGTAAATGGCGCTACTAGAATTAAATCCATATGTTTTTTAGTTAGCCCTAACCCTCAAAAGATGCTGGTATAAATTTGACAGTTCTCGGATCATTAGTTTGTGAATTATAGCATTTTGAGTGAAGCAACTTTTGTTATTGCAAAAAAAAATGGATAAAAAGGGATATCGCATGTTGATAAAATATTGCTTTTTGAAGGAAAAATATACAGTTGAAGCAAAAACTTGGTTTGATGCCGAATTTACGGGCACTGTCCCAAAAAAATCAACCATCAAGTATTGGTTTGCTAAGTTTAGACGTGCTGAAATGAGCACCGAAGACGATGAACGCAATGGACGCCCAAAAGAGGTTGTTGTCGACGAAAAGATTAAAAAAATCCACAAAATGGTTTTGAATGACTATAAAATGAAATTGAACGAAATAGCAGACACTCTAAAGATATCAACTGAAAATGAATACATCATATCATTGGATATGAGAAAGCTCTGTGTCTCAAGAGGGTGCCGCGCAAGCACAGTTTTGACCAAAACCAACGACGAGTTGATAATTCGAAGCAGTGTTTGAAGATGATCAAGCGTAATAAACTCAGGTTTTTGCTTCGATGTCTGACAATAAATGAAACATGGCTCCATCATTTCACTCCGAAATCCAATCGACAGTAATCCAAGTGGACTGCATACGATGAACGCGCTCCAAAGCGTGGGAAAACGCAACAGTCGACTAGCAAGGTTATGGCGTCTGTATTTTGATATGCGCATAGAATAATTTTCATTGGCTACCTTGAAAAAGGAAGGGCAATCAACAGCGACTGCCATAGCGTTATTGGACCGTTTGAAGGACAAAATCGCCGAAAACGGTCGCATTTGAAGAAAAAGAAATGCTGCTTCACCAAGACAATCCACCGTGTCACAAGTCAGTGAAAACAATGGAAAAATCCATGAATTGGGCTTCGAATTGCTTCCCAGCGACTATTTCCTGTTCTCAGATCTCAAAAGAATTCTCGTTGGGAAGAAGACTATTCTAGAAAAATTTTATTGTATTTATATTAGTTTTTTTGGTACATTCCCATAATATATATCCATATAGGTTTCAATATTTTTTTATATAATAGCAAATTATTATCTATTAATAGTTATAATTTTCTTCCAATTAACCAAACTATTCTCCTATATTTTAATTCTAGTTCTTTTATTTTATTTTTTACATCTTCCCTCCAGCAAAGTTTTTCATAAAAATTCATTCCGATATAGCGTTTTTGCTATATGAAATTATAGTATTATTTATTGTTATTGGGCTTGTGCATTAATAGTCTGACTATAAGTGAACTGCATATGTACAGGTTTACTTTCGTTAATTTTTATTTTCGAGGTTTTGGTCTGTTTGTTTATATTATCACTTGCCTGTTGTAATTTTCGTGTGGCTTCTCATTATCAGTAAGTGTAGCCATCGTGATTTTTTCCATTTGTGATATACCACATGCGTAGAGTAGGTTATCCTAATACATTTCCTTATGGTACACCTGCTTGAGCTTCTTTTATTGTAGAGTAGACTCGTTTGACTTTAAACATTATGGCTGTAATGTAAGATTTTAATACTTTAATATATTGTTTCGGTAACATTTCATGGAGCTTAAAAATAAGTAAATTTAAATAATTTATCAAAGACTTGTGCTATATCTGGAGATACATCATTTCTATTACATATGAATTCTATCGCCTAATATTAATTAAGATTCTTATCAAGCATGTTCTTAAGTATGTACTTACTATACAATATATAGTTTTCTTACAATTACATTAAATGAATGAATTTATTTTATCAAAACCTCTTCCACTCTGTTTTATAGAAAGGCATAAATCTTTTACATAAATCTTTCAGTTATGCCTATCGGCACAGTGAGGGTGTGTTACTCAGGGGTACATTACATTCTACCCCTTGAAGCTATTTGTGGTTATCAATACCAACGACGTCCTAATGCTAGAGTATTGTTTCTTAAACAGTCCGGAGTCTAAAGTACAAAACTAAATTCGGACAATTGTTGTTTTTCACAGTAACACTGACCGCATAATTACGCTAAGTGAAGGTCAAACTATTTTTTCTGCATGTGTCACGTACATTATAAATTAAAGCTGTTGATGTTCATAGAAACGAATGTTGACAATAAAGTGCAAATACCGGAGAATATAACGTGTTTTTAAATGGGGTATGTGCGGTAATTCAGTCACAAATATTGTACAAATTAATATTTCTTAAAAATGGTCACTCATGCAGATACATTGACCGAGTAGATAACATTCTGATCGTCTGTTATTTCCGAGAAATCTGCAGATGCTTTAAATAAGCACTAATGAATACCGTGTGCGGAAACATTATGTTTGAAGATCGTGTTCATTGCGTACTCAATATTTCCTTGTTATTGTTATTGCAAAATCAATTTAACGAGCAATTAGTAATTAAACGGAACGCACTCTATAACTGCGGTATCAATGACCCTTTCAATTACCCAGAGATCGTGCTGAAACTTATTGGGGAAAGCTATGCGTTTTTTTATCTTAATGAAAACAGATGCTTGTAAAGGTTGATTGACATGATGGAAAATTGATAAAATATGGAGAGTATTTATAGGAAATCGACGAAAAGGCATGCACGTGACCCGTTAAAGACCATTTTTCAAATATTAGATTCCATATCGATAGGTTATCTGCTTTTAAAAGTAGCTTTAAAGAATCCTTTGGGTGTTCGAAGTACAGTACTGGAGAAAACGAAAATTATACCATTTCCGTTATTTTCTAATAAAAATTGGTTCGTTTTTCTTCTGACGTACAATTCTAATCTTGTCAAAAAGGCGGTGGCAAATTAATTGTAGTTTTACATTCAACCACAAAAAAAACAATTGATTTTTATATTATTATTAGTTATTTTCTAGTATTGTTACATAATATCAGTCAGTAATATTGCTAGAAATTATAACAACAACATTTGTTCAAGATTTTCGTATTAAGATCTCTGAGATTATAACCGCAAAATAGACAGACTTCGAATACGATCTCCCCTTTATAGATTTGTAATCAAATTATGCTCTGCCAAGTCACCAGAGGTCGCGTAAAACGTGTTAATTCTGTACGAATGCAATGAAAAAATAATATTAAAATGTATTAATATTACAGGGGGAAATTAAAAAATAAAATTTTAATAAAATATTTTATTTAAATAATAGTAAACATTTGCTTACTACTAAATTTTGCAGACAAATATTTCCTAAAAGCATGAAAAAAATCGAATATGACAACTAACAACTTATTGTCTAATTGTACATTATTATTGCCTTAAATATTATAAAATATAAAACTATAAATTAAAAAACAGTTTATCCAAAATATACTTGAAAATAGAATATTTAAATGTATTGAAGATAGTAATTACGTGTTGCAATTTTGATTACGCAACCTTCTTTCCTTTTTTATGTATTTTTGTATAGGTACTTAATTGGACCTTATCCATATGATATGTAGCCATGAATTTTTTTTCCTTGCAATTCTATTTACTTTTTTCATCCATCAGAACAAGCAACAGCTAAATATTTTTTTCTTATTATATTAACACATAAATTAAAGTAAATTCCTAATACTATGAGAAAACATGTATCATTCTGACGATCATACTTCCTCAGCTCTGTTTTCTATCTATTTATTCGATTAACTTCTTTAGAAATAGAAACTAGTTGTTTTTCTATAAATACCGGGCCTCTGGAGTTAACATAAGTTGTCGAGTAAAATTAACTACAGATAGCATATGACCTCTAGATTTTATAAAATAAGAATTATAAAAAATAGCATATTATTAAAACTAAAACTAAAACTTACTTGTTCTTTTTGGTATTGCACGGTCTGGCTCCCGCTTTCCTAAAGATAAAGGAATATGTTCCTCTATTTCAATATAACCTATATAGACACAATATAATTTCAATATTGAAGCATCCCAATTTTGAAAAAAGTTGTTCTTACATTTTACATTATGTAAGTTGCAACTAGGAACTGCGTCTTTACTAAGTAGTAGTCTACCACATTTGGGTCTATTTCCTAAAAGCTAAAAAAATGTTGAATAGCACATTTGAATTAACACTACACCCAATATTTTGTAATATTTTTATCGGCGGCACTCTAGAGGCTTGAGAGTACACTTGTTACAAGTGTGCCCATTTAAGTTCCCATTCTATATTTCAATGTTTTGTGATTCTAACTCTTTTTCACTAATACCAGCTGCCCTCTCCGAATTCATATGGTACAAATAAAGAAGATGACCAAACGAATGAAGATGGGACTAAATCTTCAACAACTCACAGCACAAGCATGCAATAAAATAAAATGACAATTAAATAATTTCGGACCTCATTTTTAATTTGCGACATTATTTTGTACAGTATTGTTATAATAAATAACTTCCCAATCACTGGTTTTGTGATTTGTTGATCATCATGGCGAATGTAAGATGGGCCGGAAACTGTTTCGCAAGTTTAAAAAAATATATTGGAATTAATGCCATTCTTGGAAAGAGCCTTTAAACACACCCTGGCCTTTAAACTTTTCTAAGGTTATAGTTCTTCAAATAAGTTTTAACCGTTTTATAGCGACCCTCCAACTTTTCGATACCATTTTTGTAGTACGATTTGTCGATTTGTAGTAGGATTTAACATAATATAACGAATTTTGAGGAAAACGGTATCATTTGGAGGCGTGAAATTTGGCACGGTTAAAGCTTATATTAAGGAAGAATTTTTAGGCCTATAATTTTTGCGTAACACGCGCTACAAATAACTAAATTCCAATAAAACTAAGTACGGCCAAACCAAACAACCAGAAATAGTCGTCAGATTTCTTTTTCTCATTCCAGGTTGATCAGCTAGAACAAAATGGTCGTTTGCTGATGTCGCTTCGGGTTCACGATAGTGAGGTGTTTTGCGGGCGACAGAAACGACTGGGACTGTCGTAGTTGGTTTAACTATCGGGGTTTGTCGATGGGTATGGATTTGATCAGGTTTTTATCGTGTTCGAAGGCGTCTAAAGAGAACCTTATAGTGACCATGTTCGTGAAACTTTTCGGGATGCCTGATACGAGGTGATTGTTCACGTTCCTCATAAATAGTGGGGCTTTGAGTAACGCGCGGACTTTTTTGGATTGGAACATTTGGAGTAGTTCAAGTTGTCTCTGAAAGATGTACCTGTACCAAACCTGTGCTCCGTAGAGGGAGACTGGACGGACTAGCATCTTATAGAGAGTCGCTTTCTGGGGGACTGGGAGAATAGTCAAATAGGTAACACAAACCATATAAACAAATGCATTAGGGTCTTTAAACAAATGCACGGTATACTATTATATAATCAACAACAGACAGATATTTCTTTAAATCAAAAACTGACAGCGTTGGTGTGCAAAATGTTTGGCTAAAAACGATTAAAAATGCGTAAGTACTATCGCGTAGAATTATTTTTTTGGCACGGTTAAAACTTTTTAGACCTCTAATGTTTGTTTAACATGCGCAACAAATAGTTAAATTCCAATAAAACTAAATATATATAAAACATACATATAAACATATAAACAAATACTTTAACAACTCTTATTCGGTATATTATTCATCGTTTTTATTGTACGTAAATCAACTATTGAGAAATTGAGTGAGTTAAAATATTACTAAATAGAGATATTTAATTGTTTAAAGCTTTTGTGCACTTTTTTTTGTGTATTCCCGTATTGTTGAAATTATTAAAGAGTTTGGCAGTATTTTTGGATAAAAAACGATTAAGAATGCCTAAATATTATCACGTAAAATTATTTTCTAAAGTTTTTGTAGAGAGAACAAATTAATGTGTCCGTTTTACCGAAAGGTATGTACAGTTGTGAAATAAAAAGCCGACATGTGGGAAAATTTGAATTAACAAAATTCGAGAATAACAAAATTCGTCCGACTTCTTTTTTAAAATATACTTGGAATTTCCAAATCAGCTTTTAATTTAATGTCTGATGAACAGGGGACAGCTAAGAAAAATTGTTCTTACTAAGGAATAATGGTAATTGATATGGTTCTGGAAACATAGTATATTATTGTACTAGAGGTTATTCTAAAGATTATTAAGATTTTTCTGTAAAAAAAACTGTCTGTCTTTCTGTGGTATTATCTGCTGATTTATTTCAGGTTTCATTAGCAAATATATTTCTTAACAAAGCAATAATAGAATATTAAAGGGAATAAATATGTTCATTTGGGCATCAAGAATTAAAATGAATGTTACAAGAATACTTAAAATTATAAAATAGTTTCATAGAGTTTTAATTCCTCTTTTAAGAACATAAGAGAAAATGGGAAGCAGTAGATAAAAAAGCCAAGGAAGGCAAATACAAGGGTGTGATCGAAGACTAGAATAAATAAACAAAGAGGGATGTAAATTTATTTAAAATTGGTAACGAGATTATTCTTTTAATCAACCTGGTGTATTTATATAGATACGTATTTTAGGTGTGAAGTTTGGAAACTATATAGATACGTAAATGAAGTAATGAAAATATGCAGCAGTTAAGATAACACTAACTACATAATTTGCATAGATGGAATACATATAATAAATAGAACAAATTATGAATTATTAACAGTAAATTTGTTAACAATTTTAAGAATTTATAAATATCAAGATGTTTAACAATTAATATAATAAGATATGTAACTATATGACATCTCATTCTTTGAATTTTTTATCAATTATTTTAATTATTATACTTTATAATTAGTTAATTTAATGATTATAACTATATATATTTTTAATAGACATTTTTAAATTGTAAATAATACATTACCTAATTATGTTCGTTATTCTTTTAATATACATGCTAAAGTCATCTATCCATTTGAAATATGATTTATTCATATATTCTCTGTTTTAATATACAAACATGCATTACTTCATTTTTTATTCCATGTTTATGTTTATAACATAATAGTAAAGGAAGGTCATGTATACTTACATACTCTGAAAATATTACAGCTATCAAAATCTTACTTATTGATTGATTATTAATTACTTGATTGAAATTAGATTTAATTAAATGCCAGTCAAAAAGGTTAGTGAGTGTTCACATTCACATAGTGAGTGTTTTGAGAGAAGCATAATCAATTTAATAAATTGTGGTTAATTTTCGATCACAGGGCGATTAATAGTTTACATTGTACAAACAGTGTTGTTTACGCTGTCTTTCATTAAAAGTAACATAGTTTTAGAGTAATTTTCTATTATTTTAAATCCTACACGTTTATAGACTTATATAGAACATATATAAGTAACATTTTGCATCAGACCACTTTAGAAACTTTTTATTAATAATACACCAATTCTTTGATCAAGCATCGGAGCAGATTACCTTCTAAGTCCAATATTATATTTGGTATAATCAACTATAACAAGCTTCAAGAAGGGGACACGAAGGCATTAAAGTTTCTATATATGATGCTGCAATAATTATAAATCATATCACGAACAAATACAAAGCCATAAAGGATCGGTTTCCTTCCAGACAGACTGACCCACTTACCCAAGCGCCCAGACAGCCTTGTCACACAATTTCGTGAATAATAAATTGCATAATGGGCCGCGCAATTAGCCTGTGGTACCATTAAAACAATGTAGAATTGACATTTTATTGCACACCTACCAGGCCTCGCTAACATAACACGCTGTACACATCCAGATCCGCCAACGTAAATAATTAAAAGACCCCAGTACCGCTATCGTCGATTGTATTTATTCAGCAGACCAAATTTGTTTAATTGTATTTATTTTTCCTATTGGTTTACGCGAATGTGTAATCCCTTTTCTCGATTCCATCAATCCTTTTAATGTAATTATTGATTATACGAATAATATATATATAATTACGATGCAATATACTATGCAAATGAAACAAAAATCCTGATACGAGTTTGGTTCTAACCAAAATAAATATTTGTTATTTGTACTAAGCGAATTGAACACGCAGCAAAGTAGCTTTACGTGAACATTAACAAATTGTATAAATATATCAAATTGTTGTAATTGGAAATCGAATAATGTCATGAGCTAGCGTACATTATGATAAAGAACAAAAATTGCTTATTGTGCTCAGTCATATCTCAATTGCAGGTTTTTGGTTTGATTTAGATGTGGTGATTCTGATGTGAATGAACGACTTGGAAGATCAAAAAAACGTCAAGATATTAAATTGATAAGTTTGTTATAGTAGGAGGTCATGGGTGAATCTGAAGTTAGTCATCTATAACGACATCGAAGTGAACTCATATGTATGTCTTTTTTTGCATAAATAGTCTATTCAAAGTCAGTTAACTCACGTCATCTGAATGGATGACTTCAAAAGGTGGCAATGTTAGCGCGTCAACTCTGAGTTTTAGTTCATTTTGGCCATGACGAATAATAAAATTCTAACCTAAATAAAATAATTAAATAGTTATAAATAAAAAATTATACTATTAAATTAAAAACTGCTTTTGTAAAATATAATTTATTTTGACATTACAGCACATTTAATGCATATATTATCAAAAGACTACAATTAATTATATAGTTATAATAGTTTGGAGGTTAGGGTTGTGTTTTATTATATTTATAATTTTTTCCACATCACCTATGAGTTAAAGTTCCAGGCGTATTTTTATGTAGTGGTATCCCCTGAAGGCCTAATCCGCCTAATTTATAATTATATTTTCCTTTTCAAGTCATTTTGATGTCACTATATTTCTCCTTAGTTTGTTATGTTACTACCTCTTTGGATATTTCTTGATAAAACAAGAATTAATCACTGCACACTCCCTAATGCATTTTCCATATCGACAAAATACTTAGTATTATTTCTCTCGTCACACATTTTAAGCAAGTGCTCATGTATATTCTGAACAATTACACACATATTTGTGCATATAAAACTTTCATACTCTACAGTAAAATTTCCAGCAGTTATCGTAAATTAATTATATCTCACCATTAGTTGTTTCCACTCTTCCACCCTGTCTTGGAAATTGTCAGCATTGAATCATAAATCCCATATTCAGGAAATTTTATTAAAGTGAATAACTAAGCTGTTGTTAAGGGTTATTAATCATTACTATTTCCAGTATAAAGAATAATATATCTGCAATTAACTTACAATGTTATGATCAAAAAAAAACCTAATCAATTTTTATTCCAACGTTTATCATTTTCCATCAACTTTTGTTGTTTTAACACTATTTTTATTACCATTTGGTATATTTGTCCTCTTCTGAAACATTCATGTCTCATCTAACTACATATATTGAAATAATAAGTCTTCCTCGATTTTATTATATGCTTTTAAAAATTGACTTACTTTAAGATTAATGTCTGTAAGTTCCAGTCGACCTCTTCGTAGGTTACCTTTACGCCATTTAAATCCTATATAACAGTCTATGAAAGGATGTTCTATATCCCTCAAAGATCTGCATATCTCTAAGCTTTCTGTGGATACTTTTCAAATTAACAGTTTCTTCTAAAATAATTGTATTAAATTCAGTTTATGTTCAAATAACTATTTACTATTTTGATTATGTCATATATTAGATCTCTGCTAGAGCTAACATCAAGCTGATCCTGATTCAGCACTCCTTATTATAAGGACAGTCTGTCTTCGGTGAATCTAAAATTATATTTTTTATTTTGTTGAGATATTTCTCTGACTCTGTCCATACTAATATTCAGTGCAGCTGCAACACGCTAAATACAGTTTCAATGAAAACCTAAGCAACTTATTAATTAACAGTGAAAATGCTGACCCCTTTAAATAATTTTACTTCCATTAACTCTTTCCTGCCCAAAGTAACTAATTAAACAACAACATTTTGACAACATTTTGAATCGTTCATCATTTGAAAATATTTGCAGACGTTTGACAATCTTACGATTTTGGCAGGCTGAATCGGTTACATTTTCAAAATCCATCTCCATTGCCTATAACATCAAAAGCTTATAGCGCTTTACAATATTTGTCTTCATTGAACATTAATAATCTATTTTGACTTTAATTCCACTATTTATCTACGGATAAAAAAATATCAATTCAAAAGATTATCCACTTATATTTAGAGCTAATTTTTTGAAAATTTGGGTACACTTTGGTAACTCACTCTAAAATCTTTATTGGTGTTTTAATATTTTAAGTGATGTGATGAACTAGGAATTATTTTTGTTAATTTTATTGCCTATTTAGATTTATATTTTTTAACGAAAAATTTTACCTTCAAATCGTTAAAAAAGCACAATTGAACCTTAAGTTTATAAAAGTCTTTGATTGACTTCTGTTGCAGATTTATTAGAATCAGACAAAAAAGATAAGAAATTAAATTTTGAATATTCCATGACTATCTGCTATTTTAATAGTTTTAAAAATTCTCCGAGTTATTTTTCCAAAAAGTCTTTCCTTTATTATTGCTTTTGGTAGTGGCGATTTTGATGTCAATAACAAAGGACTATAACGTCGATGACCAAGCCATTATTCTAAAGCAATATAATATGAATTTGGTTTCATTCGTTTCCTATTATTTTTATTCAAAAGATGAACAATTTGGAGTGGGTTGCTCTCACCCGGCTATTGACCAGACTATGCATAGTTCGACCACCATTTCAAACAAGTAATTCAAAACATGTGTGTGCATATTGATCAACAAATTTACTATTTTGGATTTGTAAACAAATCTTCTTTCTTCATGGCACATTCTCATGTCTGAACCTAAAGTATGTAGCATAAACAAAGAACATTCCCAAATTCTAACTCGTTATTGTCTATCATTTACATGAACTGATACGTTTACAGAATATTTCCAAAAGTGAATTCATACGGCCAATATAACCACCCTAAATTTTATATATTAAAAACTTAATATTAACGTTGCCTTGATATGATAATCATATTAGTCAGGCAAAAGATAGCATTACAAGCTTTTAGTTATATGAATTTAATTGGATGTTTTGATCAAGTTTGGAGTTAGGCGGAATAAGACTATAAGACAGAAAGGACATGAAAGAAATTGCCTCTTTTTGCCAGTCACAACGAAAGCTCTAATCACTTTTTTAAATTACGCACATTTCTCCACGATGTTTTACTAACTATTTCTCATAAATCGATGGGCCGATTTCGTCGTACAATTACAGACTTGAATTGAATAGTAGAATTGATTGCTGAGGATTTTTTTTAATTACATATAATTTTATGAAATTTTAGATAACGTAAAAGTCAAATTATTTACATTATAATTCTAAACGAGAATGAGTAGTTTCTTTTCGAAATGAGTAACCTCTCATACGAAGAAAGAATGTGGAGAGTTGCTTAAAACTACTGTTTAAAAAAAAGGGTTTCTTACATCGACTTGTATCTTCAGCCAAAAAAGGCAGCGAGAAACTTTGAATTTTTAAGGAGTGTAAATTTTGTAAAGGCATTTAACTTGTTGCCATTTTGAACTTAATTATATCTTGCCCATTTCATGCACTCTTAGACCTTCTTTTTGTTATCTAGTCTCTCTATTCTGTTTGGTTCTGGAACACTGTTATAGTTTGATATATAAGCTTGAGGTCTTTCAAAAGCGATGCAGGTAAATACTTCATATTTCTCTCTGAATGGTCATTTCCGAATACCCTTTTTTTATTTGTTGGAATGCCTTCTGTCAACTGCAGTTAGGCATGTAGGCAGGAAGTTGCAGTCGTTTAACAACAAATATGTGAAAAAAACAACCAACAAATTGCACCAAAATATTTTAAAACTCCTTTTCATATAAAATTGCTTCTCACACAATTCTAATGATAAAAAATATTTAGTAAGGATGTTCTTTAACGTTCACTGACAAAACAAGACAGTCAGCATGGGACAATTGATAAACGTTAAGATGGCTGAGATCCATTAACTCGCCAATTTGTTACGTGGATCAATGCAATCAAATTTACAACATAATTGTTGCCTTAAACCCATCCCTTCTCGGTTGGTACAAAAACAATCAATCCTCTACATAAAGATAATCATATTAATAGTATGTCAATAAAAGCCATTAAAAATCATACTGATAGTGATTATCATTACAGCTAAATTCACACAGACTTTAAAAAGCTCTACAGAAACCAAGTTCAACAATATTCTTGAAGATTTGAAAACTTTTTGGTGTAAACACCTTCATATCAGTTCATTATTTGTCCAAGGAGCTCGTAACACTACACCTTACTGATGCACCAAATGCAGAGTAGGATTGTGGGGTAATGATATTACGCTTTGATGATGATGTAGGTCACTCTCCTGGATTAGCACACTGCATTTCGTGCTTGGAATTGTCGTAGTAGGCCGTCGTATTTCTTCATAACCAGTAACAATAAGGCACAGAAAACTCTTCATTTACCATGTGAATGTCTAGAAAGTTGGTTGAGCTACCTGAAAGTTTTTTATAAGTTTGAGCTGGGTTCTTGTATAATAAGTATTGTAATTCATTGTCTTCGAAATTTTTAGTTATCTAGACCGACATCTTTGTCTTTTTGTCAGACGAAAACTGAAACTGGGATATATTACAGCAAGTCATCATAGTTTTCTAACATAGAGTAATATACAGAGTGTTAACTTATTACAAATAATTTCATAATTGTTTGAGTGGTCTCAGTAGGAAGGCGCTGAAAACGTCATTTCGCTGAATTTCATTGGTTAGTTTAAACTATCATTACAGACATCTGTAAAGAAAATATTTTATCAGGAAAGCATTTCATTAGTCCAGGATTTAATGCGCATCATGTGACTAACGTCTGACTTCACATTCTACTGACCAATTATATTTGAAATAAAACCCAAATGTAATTGTAATTTGTTAAAATATAAGTATATAATGAATATAAATATATGAGGTATATAAATAAAAATAATGAAATATAAATATATAAATAAAAAATAATTAAATGTGAATATAAAAAATGCTGCAATTGAAAATATAACATATCTCCTGGCCTTTATAACTAAATGTTTTTATAGTGATATTTCCTTTTTTCATGTTCCTTTAGTGCTATCAATTTAAATAAAATGTATTAAAATTGTTGTTTTCTTCCCTCATACTGAAAGCAGTCTAAGTCTGTATCTGTTAATATTTTAATTATTTGTTCAACACAAAAATGTATTGAGGCAAATTATAATTATTACAATTACAATGTTATTGTGAAAAATGTGGAACGGATATTTACAACCGTTAAATTGTATGGTATACGTCAGAATGGAGAAAACATACCAAAAAGTAATACTTTAAAAAACAGCAACAGAAAACTAAAACATATGATATATATGGAAATTAATTACTCTTATTGTGATAAAATCGAGAAGTAAAGAGACAGCCTAAGGATCTATTAGTAATATAATAAAATAAGCATGATAATCTCCTGTCTATAAAATCAAGCTCATCTTGTTGGTCTGCAAATTGTATTATTTTATTTTGTATTAATATATTTTTTAACATCCTTGTTGAAAAGCTTATCTCGCTTAAGGAGCCTTAAGCTAAAATATTAAACATAAGTATTTTAGCCAATTTACATTTGTTTCAAGTAAATGAACCCCTTTAAAATAATTAAGTTTTAAATTGATGGTACTTTACAAACAACTTTTTAAACGGTAACAAAAACTTTTCATGTAGTATAAACACATTTATCATCAATGTGGACACTTTTTGTTTTTAAGTGTGGGTAATATCTTCATGATTTCTTTTGTTGCATTCCTGTAAATAATATTATAGATGAACATAAATGCTCATACCTAACTAACATCCTTAATCTAGTTAACTTGGGTGGTTTCTTCCAAGGAAAACGACGTCTGGCTTTTTATTTTCGCACATACACTAGATACACAACAGTTTTGAAAATGAGGATATTAGGGGGATTAAGACACAAATATGCTAATTGTACTTTATGTGAGACATACAAAAATGGCGTCATAAACAAGCTGAAACAAACAATCGTGTTGTAGAAATGAGCCAATCAAATGCTTTTATAGACTAATTGAAATGAATGAATCAAAAAGATGGTCTCAGCATTAGTCGGACCACGCAGAACATTGTCTCGATTTCGCCTGTTTAAGTAAATCCTTTATATTCTCTATGTTTTTTAAAAGTGCTTGTTGGACTTCAGCTGCAAACTTCTGCAAATCAGATGACAAAAATTATGGATTTCAAAAGTATATTTTTGAGTAGACATTGAATAGCACAATAATACTAAATAGAAAACTGTTATTTTTTGTAGAGAAATGTCAAAATCATTAAATTAAATAGTTAGGTTAGGTTTTATAACAGTTATTTGCATTAATACTAGCTGTTTCAGCTGCAATCAGAATACATATTAGCACCTAAGGAAACAGGAATCATATAATCGTTTTTCAATTTATATCAAAATGCCTAATATTTTTTAATAGCTGTAAATTGTCAGTTTTGCCGTTTGTTTTACACTTTAATCCTATATATTTTAACCCGTTATTGTAATAATGTCTTAATGTTTTGAATATTTATTTTCCTTTATTTTAATCCACAATATTAATCAATCAAATAATCTAGTTAAACTGTTTTAACACTACCAGTATTTCAACAATGATATATATAAAGCTGCTATTGTAATTATTATTAGAGATTTAGACAACAACTATACTGGAGGTCTGTATTTAATGTTGCCTACATTGATGATAGTAACTTTGTATTGTTAATAGTTTATATTAGGATTGTGTTAATAACTGTTTTGTCAGATTTTTATTGATTCGGTATATTATTATTTTACTATTAGACCATTCAAAGTTAATACATCGGATTATGATGCTTATATTTGGTTGCATAAGTACGAATTTCCTATATATTGGCGAATGCGCCAACTACCACTTATAATCATATTTCATTATTGGAGTATAATTAAACTACCATAGAGATGTCCAATATTATATCACGCATTGTGTCAAGGTATTGCCAAGACACGCAATATTAGAACAATCTATTACGAGTTATATCAGTGACGTACATGGAAATAGAATGCCATCTACAACAATAGAACAGGTGAGATGTGATTATTTCCTGCGAAAACAAAACGGAATTCCCTGACCTACCAATTACGGTACGTTAGTAAAGGATAAGCCCGCTTGATTTCTATTCGGTTTAAGGTTGGAGGCTGAATAATTCTACAAATGGTAGCGCGAATGTTAATTTTTAAGTATCCGGATGAATTTCAACTTAAAAATAGAATTGGAGTTTATTATAGGTTAAAATATAGTTAAATATACGTACATTTTAAATTAATTAATTCATAGATGTTTCGTGGTAATATTACAATTTTACATAACAAGCCTTTTATATCAAAGGTGTTAAATTATAATTATTTAAATAATAAATGAACTAGAATTTATTTAAAGTAAACCGATAAATGATCGTATCTAATAAAGAACAATTTTTAGTGTTTTAGAGTTTTCTTGACAACTACTAATTTTGTGGTGATCTTGAATATTGTTGTCCTACAATCATCTATTTTGCTTATGTACATACACCATAGCATTTACGAATAGCTTTGTGAGTTTTAGAGACATTACACTGATTTTGCAACTAAATTGAATATTTAAAGAAAATATTCTTAGTGTCAATATTTTAATTGAAACTGACCAATCCTACCTCAACAAAAATTTTAATAAAAATGGATTTTTATATTGTTAATGATATAATGTGTTATCCTGGAGTAATCACTCTAATAAAAATAATATATGCAATGAGTGTAAGATAGTAATTTGGATGAAATATTAGAATTTGATTTGGGACAATATATATATATATATATATATATATATATATATATATATATATATATATATATATATATATATATATATCTTATATATATATATATATACATGACGCACTATTCCTTATGACAGCCATACTGAAAATGACGCCCAAAATAAATAAATAACAAACGTACCATAGAAACGAAGTGAGCCAATCAGATGCCGTCGCGGCTTATAGCGTAGCGATTAAAGCAAGTGATAAGTTAAAAGTAGCGCCATCTACATGTTGGACGTCGCGAAATATTTCTCCAAAATTTCCTATTAATTTATATCTCTATCTCTCTATGCGTACAATTTGTCTTAGAAGTTGGCGGACCACCATATATCTTTATCGAATTCAATTAAATTTAAATATATCCATTAACTTAGAGCAAAAATTGTTCTATTTTGTTAGAATTTAGCTTTACTGCATTTTCGAAACGTTTTACATTTCAAAAAATTAACTTGTAGAAAACGTTCTACAACATATGGCACTTCAAAGTTGTAATAACGTGGAGGAATATATTGCAGACATTCTACATCTATGAATTGCAGAATTGGATTAAAACCAACGTTTAAATCCGTATTTCTACCTCTTGTTTCTGAACTTGTTGAATAATATTTTTTTAAACGTAAACATAACTTTATTTATTAATCTTTATTTATTTATTAATCTAATTATCTAAATTATGAATGATGACAACAAAATGTTTCTCGGAACACTTCAGATAATATTTATAAAATATATTTGGTTTATCTCTCCATTGATCTTCGTAAATTGATATACATATCATCAGAATCCGCGTAAATATAAATAACGAGTAGCGTTTCTCAGTTATGAGATACATACATATATTATGAATGAATGAGTTGTTTGGGTATGTCACTAATGATGAACGCTTTAAGATCCAAAACGATAAGCACAATGTGTCCTTCATAGATTCATTAAAAAGAAGCCTTGAAGAAATTGTGCTTCAAAACGCTGGTTTTTATTATTTCATTCAAATAATTCATTCCGCGTACCTCAAAGAAACTTTTTGGTTCTTTGCAAATTAAAATATGAAGACTATGGTTGGCAAGTGTGCGGTGATTTAAAAAAATGTTGCTCGGAAAACAACCGGGTTTTACCAATTTGTTTTGTTTCTTGTGTCTAGAGGGTAACAGAGACCAAGCAAACTATTGAACGAAAAAGAGTAGGCCACTGAGGAAGCTTTAAGTTGGTCAAAAAATAGAGGCTGCTTCAAACATATAGTTCCAAAGTTTCAAGGCCGCCCAGAAGTGCAGATGAAGGAAGATATTTTTGTTGCACCCGAAATTAGACGGCTTATGACTGACCATAATTTATCATGACGGACTTTCAAAAACAAGATTGCCTTTAAGAAAGTCAAAGAGAAACGTTTAGGTAATCTAAATATAAACAAATCGTCAAGAAAAGTTTAGAAGCATTTCAACCTCTGGCTTGTTTAATATACCTGTAAGTATTTTCGATTTCGATTACTTCGATTAAATATTGATTCCATAAAGCCACCAAGGAAAATGGAGGGTTTCGATGATGTCAGACTATTGGTAGAGGTTTTAGAGACACCTTCCAGATTTTTTCTACAATCGAAATATACAAAGAGGAGCCCCATTGAGAAAAAGAATAGCAAATGGGTTTAATGTGCACTAGTGAACGTATGTTAGTAAAAAAATTGTATCGTGAATGTTTTATAAACAAAATTTTTCTCAAGGCCAGTCTCCTTTATTTTAATGTAATAACTAACGTTGGGAACTATCGACTGAAATTGACTATCTGTTTAAGACTGTTTGAGTCGCTATTTTTGGTTAGACTGATTTTATTACTTTTTACTAGTGACTATTTCAGTCGACTGTTTTCAATAGCTATTTTCGGTCCGACGGATTTTATTATCGACTGTTTCAGTGGTGTACTTTTAGTTACTATTTTTGGTTCTATTAGTTTCATTCAAGTGATTTTTAATATTCTGGCTTTGTTGTCCTCATCTCGACCTTGACAAAAATGTACTGAATTTATGCTTACATAGATTTATATGTAATATATACAATTTGATGATTTTTTTGGTAGTTTTCTTGTAAATAACAATATATTGTACATTAATATAGCAGCATTTTGGAAAATTACTTTTCAAGATTATTAGTGTAATAGGGAGAAAGATTAAAAATGTGAATGTTCAATAGTAAAATACTTTTGACTATTGATTGATGACAATAATAGGTAATTTTTTTTTGGTTGACTTTTACGTTTCGATTTAACTCTCTCGATTTTTGTTACAGCCGTTTGGTTGTCAAAACTTTTTTCCTAAAATCTTGAAAGCTAAATTTAGATTCGAAAAATTGTATCGATTTGGAGAAGCCTTTACAAGGTAGATAAATTTCGTAAAAAAATATTAACGATAAAGAGGTAAATATTTCTAATACATACATTTTCTGATAGGAAACCTCTTGTTTAATATTCCACAATTTATTCTCTTGGCTATTAAAAAATACAAGAAAATAATTGTGGTCGCCACACGTTTTGGTTTAGATTTATTTTATCAACAGAGAAATCTGTTTCATAATCTATTTTTATTACTTTATTATTACTACTATTCAGTAGAATGATGCATTCATCGAAACGTTCTAAGGTTTGAGAATATTTTGAAGGAGAATCCTCAACTTCTGCTACCTGCAATTAGATGTCATCAATCCATATTTTTAGATCCTGGGTTTTAAAAAGCAGTATTTGATATTACAAATAATGTATCTAAATGGAAGTATCTTACATTCCAACTTAAAAAAATACAAATACAGTTCTACTACAACAACTTTACAAATTAAGCAGTATTTTGAAATGCCACTTATTTGGCGTTTGGAAAACCCATTAGATTTTTTGTAAGCTCATAAAATGATATTACTTGAATTATATCACTTACATTTTAAATATTCTGCTATACCCGCAACATCTATCCTGTCGGCGCTGAATGAGTAAATTTTTTCTGACTGAGTGAGTTTTTTCTGAGTCCTGTGTTTTTTCAAAATCTGGCCAAATTACTAACGGTCGAAGAAATCTCTTCATGGGAGGAAACCTGAACATTATTATATTTTTGAATAGTCCTTAAAATATATTGCTGTTCAGTAATAAATGATGCATTTATTTTATTTAAAAAGGCTCTGGTAGTAATTGTGCGGTCATTTTTAGTTATGTCATGGATTAGTTTTTTTCTATGATTGTTTGAATGGTTTTATTTGAGTTCTATCGTATTATCTATATTTATTAGAGTATGTTATTTAAAAATAGCAATTCACAGAACATTCAAATATAAGTAAATCTAATTCCTTTAAAATTATATTATTTATTACATGATAATAGTATTCAGTAATTATTTCTTTCCTTTCCTTTTATAAAATTTGCAGGAGAAATAACATTTATATCTAGGTCTCGCTTATACTACTATTAGGAAAATAAGCACATATAAAATAAATTATCGACTATTTTCAGTCGATAGTTCCCAACGCTAGTAATAACTAATTGAACATTACCCAAAAAGGATGCCATTTTCGGCTTCAACACATCCAAAAATATAAAAATTACGTCAGAAAACTTAAACAGTTCTTAGATTTTTTGCAGATCTGTGTTATTTGAATAAATTATGTATATGTGTATTTAAATTATGTTGGATACATTAGTTGTGTAATCATTATCAACATATCCTATATCGATTATAAGAACCGAGATATTTTGACTTATATCGTTTATTTTCCCATTAATATATGAATATGGTTGTTATAATCGAAAAGGAAATTATTGTATAACATTCAAAATATAAATGATACATAATACAAAATAAATTAGAAAACATCACAAAAAAGTATTTTGTTGACTTATAAAACTTTGACTAAAATATATTTTTATAAAAAAAACACTTGTTTGCATGTAATATATTGTATATTAAATATATGTAAAATTATTTATCTGTTATAATTGGTTAAAAGTTGTTATACTCTTTTAACGTTGGAAATTTAGCCATATGTAAAACGAATATTTTATAAAAATATAAAATATTTAATATTAATATAGGAGCTATAATTAATAATTTTTAAAACTATAAATAAGCGATCTGATGGTTCTGAACATGGATTTTATAAAATCTTCTTTAACAAAAATTTTACCAAATTATAACGCAGACTCTAGAAACTTGTCTCAGAGATCAAAAGAACTGAAAATTCACTGACAGTGATAAATATTTGACTATTACAGTGACAAATTAGGTGACTTATCCTACAGTAAAAACCATAGAGTAATAGAGAGAAAATTCTCTGGAGAAAAGTTTTGCTTTGCCCAATATCCAGATGGGGTTATATCGGCTGTTTAAGTAATTTGATTGGTCAACATAAATCTCCATTAAAAGCACCTGTAAGAAAAACATTTTGCTGTGAAGATATTTGATTGGTTCTTTGATAAAGTTTGACACGTGGCAGTCCAGACGTCACGTTTAATTGATCAAAAAAGTTTAAATAAAAAAACAATCTGTAAAATCACATATAAATGTAATATAAAGACTTTGTTTTTTGAGCAAACTTTTAATCTTCCCTGTTAAAATTCTATTTACCTGTTTTATCCAGAAGTATAAGACACACCTTATTATTTTTTACATTCTATCTAAAAGATCCTTACGTAGTATACAAATAAAAGGTTATAAATTTAATTCTTTTTAAATATATTTGACAAAAAATATATTATATAAATAAAAATAGGATAAAATAAAAGAGATAGCTTTCAAAGACCTACTGACAGTATAACGAAATAATTTTCTGAGGCATGTCATTGCCTTGCCTCCTTTGCTCGTATAGGAACATCTGGAATTGCAGGTGTAGAGACAAGTTGCAATTTCTCAACTCCTAGTAATACATCCCCTATTAGTATGGATTGTAAATTATCTAAACGGTCCCCATGTATCCCCAACGGATCCTCTTAACGATTTTCTAAAGTTAAATGAGATGAAAAAAAACTGATGATGAGTGCTTTAAATGATTTCTCAAACATACTAGTCGAAGGATGTATATTCCTGAAACAATAAGCTCTAATACACCCAAAAAAAATTCCAAACTATCTTAGTTAAGTAGCCTTAGCCAATATATTTATTCCGATTATTACACATTTTTTTTCTTTAATGGAATGAATTCCCTCAAGATAATTATTAAATTTTTAATTGATGGCACTTTTGAAACACGTTTGTTCTTACTTGGGCAATACAAGTAAAGCACTATTTAAGTCCTGATGCATTTTACACCAAAATTTCTAGTTATAATTTTAGTGGAGTTGCAACTATCACAAGGTAATTAATCCAACAATAAAAGTATATAGCCGTTTGCATAGATTCTTTCGTAAGCGGATTAATTTCTAAAATTAAAATATAAATATTTGATATTTTATATGATTTTAAAAATGAATAAACTTACCCCAACTTACAACAACAAAAGACGCTGTAACGACAATAAATTTCTTTGATACTTAATCCAATTAGTTTGGGATTTTTTACATTATCAACCAATATTTAAAGATAGCTAAATATTTCTTCGAAAGAAAACGATTCTGCATTTCTTTACTATCTCTACATCCGGGTACACAACACTTCCTGGATCGTGAATTCACTTTACTTATCGTACTACCGGCTTATATATACCAATGAACTATTAACTTAATCTCCCTGTGAAAACTCCATATTAAAAGTATATTTGTTAATGTCTGTTATAACACGTTTTCAAATACAATTACATATACAATATAAATACAATACTTACATATACAATTTTAAATACAATTCAAATACAATGGTCTAAAAATAAAAATATACTTAAATACAAAATTAATATACTTAAATAAAATAAAATAAACGAATTTGTAGATATTCGATTTAAAAAATTTTATATACAGTGGTTTATATTATTCTAAATATTATTCCACTGCACATATTAATATAACATCATAAAATTATGTTAAAATGTATTTGTTTTTAAAAGTGACGTTAATCAATTTTAAATAAAACAATATTAATTTAGATTTTTCGTAATTATCAATTAATTATTATGTAATTGAATAGTAAGAATTAATATAGTAAGAATAATATTATGATACATAAAATAAGTAACAATATCTATTTTTAAAAACCTAATCAATTTATTAAAATATCTCCTTCATTTCATTATTTCATAATTAGCAATAAGCTTATTGACTTAATTAATGTTGAAGTGTATTTCTTAATATGTTAATTGAAATATATAAAAATAAGTAAATTTTCTATATTATGCCAGGCAGGTTGTATACACTTATATATTGATTATTGAAATAGATATTTTCCATTATTAAAATATATCAATTATACCCAACACTAGTAAGAACTTGTGAAAATTTATATATAACTTATGTTTTGTATTTTTAAATTCTAAACTTACCATATTCACCATAAATTCTAACTTCGCATATGAGACCATAAGGAAATAAACAATATGTAGGTATATCATTGGTTCGTAACCTACATATGTTTCTGTTTATTATGATTTAATTTGTATTAATAATTGTTAATACTTTATTTTTATTTAATTTTATATTATTTGATTTTATAAATTTGATGAAATTTAGAGGAAAATAACAAATCACTTATTAGTATTGTATTAATAACAGGCAAATTTGGTTTATAAATATATGTTAATTCCAGTAAGTATATGTTAATATCATAAGCATTATTAGCATAAATTATATAAATTCCATTTGTGGCAATATCAAGAAAATTAGCAGTATAGGGGCATTTTAAAGGCCCACAAAATGACAGAGAACGTCATCATAATATTCGTATCATTGTTCATAGTAATGAAACCATCAATAAGTTCATAAATCTCATTTCGCATTTAAAACATGGCGTAAGCATGTACCTTTGATCAGAATATACATACATATATATATATATATATATATATATATATATATATATATATATATATATATGTATATATATATACTAAGATATTTCTAGACAATATTGTGCGTGTTTGGGCACGTAGATGCTGCTAGATGAATAGTACAAAGTTACATAAAAGGATCTAAAGATACAAGGTACAATTAGGTGAAAGTTAAACTATTATCTTTAAATATAATAATAATAGTGATGAATTGCATTTCACTGAGAAACAGCTTACTTAATATTCCCTATTCTAATCTAGATGTATGAATTGCAGGTATTTTTTCAAGTGAACGAGCCACTTTTTCTTAGATTTTTACTAATATTTTAAAAATACACAAAGGAAACTGAAAAGATTAAAAGTTAACTAACTAAGATCTGAAAAGTTACTGGCTGATGTAGATGAAGATTTTTTAGAATTAATTACATCGTACATTAGATATGCTTAGTACAATCTTAATTTATAAATTAATTTATTACTACTATTCTGTTGCATTAATAGACAAGCAAGGTGTACGGGATTAAAACATATTATAAGTATGTATTTCCTAAATTAAAATAAAACAATTGCTTAAGGTAAAGTTAAGAATACACTTATACACTACACAAGTTTGCGTGGTTTCGTTCGTTTCAAACTTTTTATTTCCTGCGGTTTGTCCAGTAGCAGTATTGCTTCCACGTTGCTCTGATTTAGAAACCTTATTTCATGTTTTAAAGCAAAATCTTAGATCACTTCGTATATCTATTTGATTTCGATGTCATCGTGCAGTTCTTCGTTGGTTATATAGCTATAAGCATTGGTAATTAACCACAGAACTTTGTTTTAGCTGCGTTGGGTTATTAGTTAGTTTGATGTTTTAGTGTAATCACATATTTGCACCCCGTTGGTTCAAGTTGGCTCAATTAATTATTTTTATTGATTGACCAAACCAATATCTTTGATTTTAGGTTAAGTTGAGAGTAACGTTGGACTAACCAGTACAGTTTTTTGACATAACTCTTGAATCTAATCTACTGTGATTTTTGTCTAACATGATGTTTCCAATTTAACCTACCATCGACACGGATGCCGAGATATTAAGCTGATTCTGCTTGAAGAATCGGGCTTCCGTGAAGATGAAACAAAAGAAAATTAATCTAGAGAAGCTTTGCTATCATACAAAATAAAAAAGTCAGACAAAAATTTCACCAAATTACTGCCCTTTGAGAAAACGAGATACATTTTACCATTTTAGTGAATTTTTAAAAATCCAAATGTTATTATATACGATAGAAGAATGTATAGAGAAGGCTCACATTAAATTTTAAGTAAATCGGTTGAGTAGAAATGAGCTATGTCAATCAACTCCAAAAAAGTTTGGAGAAAGACACGTTTAAAGTTATAATTTTTAACTAGTTAGTTTTTAATTTTTTTAATTAGTTATATCTTACATTAGATATGCTTAGTAAAATCTTAATTTACAAATTAATTTATTACTACTGTTCTGTTGTACTTGAATTAATATACAAACCAGGCGAGTACGGTATTAATACGTCAGTATGTATTTCCCAAAAATCTCTGTTAAGATTTTAAAATATTTTTTTAATTAATTACACCTTATATTAAATATGCTTAGTACAGTCTTATAAATTTGATGTATTACCATTGCTTGGAATACATCTTTAAGTAAAAGTAAAAAGAATATCGTTATTTAAATTGATCCCTTAGCGAAATATAAAACCTTATACATAATCAAACTATATACATCGAATACAACTAGTTTGTTTCCATGTAGTCTGATTATTTGCCTAATTAAATATTGCATATCATTGCAATATATTAATGTAAAATGTATTAAAGTAATGATTAAGTAACAATATATATGCCATATCGAAAATAATCGCATTTTATATCGATTTTTAAAAATAAAATCAAAATTTTCTCAAAATATATCGATAATGCTTGACGTTAATTTATCTATTTATCTGCTTCGTTAAAGTTGTATTGCATTTTAAAGTGAAATAAAACAAATATGTAATAATATAAAACATATTTTATATATTGTGAATATTATGGATAACACACACCTAAAATAATTGATTATCGACATCAATTTTTTCTATTATCTGGATCATCGATCAACACCAGTGACGAATCGCAATTTGTAGAGATGTCGACCGCGGAGATAAATATCGTTACATCGGAGATATAAATATAAATATATCGATATGTTTTTTCAACAACAAGGAAAAATATTGGAAAATATCGATATACTTTTTAGTGTATCGATACTCATACTTACTCAAAAAATATGCATACTTTTTAGGCCTTCCTAATACTAAAGATATTTTTCTACATTTTAAACTAAACTAAACTAAACCTTTAAATTAAGTACCTAAAACTTAATTTTGAAGGTTATTTTTTGATATACATATATCGATGTTCGGCATCCCTAGTAGCGTATATTGTGTATCTTCAAACGCTAATCTCCACGTAGTATTATCTAATCAGTTAATCATGACAAAGCTGCGCGTTCATCTTCAGTTAACGCCGATCAAACCAACTAAATGGTAACGTTTTGGACCGAATTGCGTAAAAATTTGGCGTCCGAGCCTTAACCCGACCACCATTCAACAACCTGAACACCGTACGGTGTCTGTTTTGGGACTGTGCGAGTGTGTGTCTGTGTGTGTGTATACAGGATCTCGTTGTTTTGATTCGACAGCCACGGACTCCACGCTACGGTCGGATCGAGTCTCGAGATTCAAAAAATGTTACATTTTCGCATCGGCTATCAATGGTGCCGGTTCGAGGCGACGGCCGCGCGAGAAACCGTGAGACGATCATGTACCTAAACTGATCGGTTTGGTAGTACTGTCTGCGAAACGATCCCCCGGTCGACATCAGGAAGAAAAGCGCGGAAAATCGAATGTTATAGTTTCTAAAAATACTGACCCACGTTGTCACGGCGGTATTTATTCTATTTTAATTGATAGGAACACGATTCAAAATGAGAACGTTGGTGGTGCTCTTGATGGTAACGGTGATGAGTGAGTGGTGTAGGGCCGGTGAACTATTGGAAGTGAACGAGAACACCAAGGCAAATATCGGTAAACTATTGGTAAGTCGTCTAGTATCGGTAGGCGCGGAATGTGTATATGCTAATTGCCCGTTTTTTTTTCTTTGGCCTTGAACTCATTCCGTCCCAAACAATTCTCATTCATCATCGCTTAAAACATACCGAAACCGAATTGGTTTGTATTAAACTACTCTCATGGACTTTAATAACAGTTTATTGTAATTTACCTTCATTAACTACAGTAACTCCAAAACGTACTTCAAGTAATAAGTAGTTAATTAACTAAATCACTATCTATTCATAGAAAATTTTATATACAACGTAAAAATATTTACTTATATAGGGATTTGGTGATTAGCCGTTAACATTATTAAATAAATAGTGTTTTTGATAAAAGTTTGACTCTAAATAGATCTTATATCAACTAAAATTTTATATACCACATGTTTAAGTTTGCAAATGTATATATTATTACTAGTGGTTGCTGAGTAACTCACAATTTCTCTCTATAGTGACTTAAAACTAGGTACTTATCTAGGAAAAACCATTGGGTCTTATTTCGTCTCTGATAAAATAAGGGTTAGTAGCATTTTTCAGTATTTATATCATTTAGTGCACTTCACTACCCAACTACATAACTCAGATGGATTCTCTTTAGTTTTCTAGTTCAGTATTGTTCAAGAATTGCCGCGCTTCGGTGATTTCATGGGAGTACAGTCTTCCCTCATGTCTTGTCGTAAATCTTTTAATTTTGGAATCTGAAAGTCTCAATGTAAATAACTGTCCCTGTAGGATCTGGGAGCATCCACAATACTTCTCAGGACCTTATTCTGAAATACTTGTATTGTGTTAATATTACTTCTCACAGAACATCGCCATAACTGAATTTCATATAGGTTTTAGTATCTGGTTATATAGCGGCATCTTATTATATTCAGATAATTTATTTTTCTTCCAAATAACTAATACATTTTGTTGTTTTAATTCGAGTTCTTTTTTTTTGATATGCTCCTTCCAACGAAGGTTTGCATGAAAATTCATCCCAAGGAACTTAGCATTTATGTATGGGATAGTAATATGAGTTATTGAACTCAATTTGCGCTCATTTACTCTGGTTGATTTTTATCTAGGTACAATTATTTATATTATTACTTGCGTGTTACAGTTTTCTGATTATTCCGATAACAACAAATATCATCATGTCATCAGCAAATGTAGCCATGGTTACATTTTCTATTTGTGGTATGTCACATGTATAGAGTAGGTAACGAACTGGATGCAAAACACTGCCCTACAGTACACCTGCTTTTGTTTATTTCGTTGTTGACTAAACCTCTTATTATATTCTTGTTATATCCTGGCTAAAATATAAGAGTTCAAGAGTTCAATGTTTTGTTCCCGTAACAATTTATGAAGTTTATACATGAATGCGAGACTTTGTCGAGTGCTGGCGCCATAGCCATAGCCATAGTGCTGGACATACCAACAATATACCTCTTTTAATTTAATGTAATTTTTTAATTTAATTATTACATTGTTACTAGTCGTTTCCGACTAACCTACAATTTGTCTTAATGATAATTTTTTATATAACTACAAGGACCCATCGGCCCTATCTCAGTCTCTGGTGAAATAATGTTTATACATGTCACTGTTATTTTTTATTATATGCACCTCACTACACACACTACACAAAATCAGATTGTTTGATTATTTTGAGTCTGCGTCCTATTTTGGTAGTATCTAAAAGCTGCAATACTTTAATATTCTCATGAGAATGGAGTCTTTCCTCATGCCCCATTGCAATTGATTTCTTGACTGATTGTGGGTATCTGAAGGTCTGGATGTAGGTAATCAGTACTATAGTATTTGGGTGCGCCCACAATACCTCTCAGGACTTTGTTCTGAAAAATGTGTATTTTCTTTATGTTACTCTTTGCAGAACATCCCCATAATTGAACTCCGTATGTCCATATAGATTTCAGTATTTGGTTGTATAATAGCAATTTATTATGTACTGATAATTGTGATTTTCTTCCAATTAGCCGGTACATTTTTCTATATTTCAATTCCAGTTCTTTTCTTTTCTTCTTTATATGTTCCTTCCAGCGAAGTTTTGCATCAAGATTCATTCCGAGATATTTAGCGTTGTTGCTATATGCAATGATAGTATTATTTAATGTTATTGGTGCTTGTACGGTCTAATTTACTTTCATTAATATTTATTTTCCATGCTTGTGTCCAATTATTGGCCTGTTGTAATTTTCGTGAAGGTTCTCCACTGATGTCTCCGACAGATTTAATCGCATATCATCAGCAAATATAGCCATCGTAATATTGTCCATTTATGGCATATCAAGTGTAGAATAGACAAAGCATTGGCCCCAGTACACTTCCTTGTGGTACACCTGATTTAGCTTCTTTTATTGTAGAGTAAGCTTCTTCTTGTTTGACTCTAAACATTCTGGTTGTAATGCACGATTTTAATAGTTCGGTGTGTTGTTTTGCTAAACTTTTCTGTAGTTTATGACCAAGGCCTTCATGCCAAACCTTATCGAAGGCTTGTGCTACATCTAAGAATATAGCTGAGCATACTTTTTTATTTTTGTAGGCTTTTTCATCAACATCAAGTTATTCTGTGGATCTGGTCAATTGTTGAATGCTTGTTAATAAACCCAAACTGGTGTGTTGGTATTAGGTTTTTCTCTCTATGATTATTTGAATGTTAATGATACACATAATATTAGACAATAATACTTATCATCACTACCTCTGAGAAACAAGGCACTCTGTTTCAGGGATAGAAATGTTAAATATGCTTGATAATCGTCTACAGTCGTTAAGGTCTCTCATTTTTCAAATTGCCTGCGGAATCATAGTATGCTGTACATTTTTAAAATACTTGGTTAGTTGATTAGTTTCGAGTCAAATTTAACCTAAAGTTAATAATTTTTCTTAATTATTATTAATTTTTGACGCCTTAACATTTGCTTCATTTTTATCATATTATCACGTCTTGCTACTTGTCTTGAAATACTTACCTAAACTTATAATTTTACTTACTAAACTTTACTCCTTTTAAACCAAAAAATCATGAAAATATCTAGAGTAATTTTATTTTTTTTTGTATTTGCATAAACATTCTTTTGATTCATAATAATATGTCAATTTTTACCGAACCAGTAGGTTAAAACAAGATGATTTTTCCATTTTTCAAATGTCCGTTAACCGTATTCAAACTATTACTTGCTTCTAAGTTTTTATTGTATAAATATTATTATACATCAGTATCTACATATGTTATATCGCGCGACTGATACAGCCCTGGCTACGAAGAATGTACATTCGAAGAACTAAAGGTGTATGGTGAGTGAGACTAGACATATAGACATAAATGATTGGTAGAATACATTTTCTATTTTATATAGGTTTTATATTAGAATAGATTGACATTTTCAGTATTAATCATTCCGTATCGCCATTCGACAAATCGCTATATTGGAGTAAAATAAGTTTTCGTTGTTTCAAACCATTCACATAGAACTGACATAGTCGGCAGGATTCCAGACTTCTCTTATGTTTTCCTTTCAATTAATAGGAATAAAATTAATTATCAGTAAGGGATGGCAGGGGTGGGATGACAGGCAAATGTTTCGCTGTAAGGCCACAAAAGGTGGATTGAAGGCGCTCAAGAACGCCTAGCCCTAAACTATTCCTATAAGGAAACATTCAAGATTTAAAAAGAAACCCTAGTCCACGAATTCATAAGCATAAACATAAGCCCTTCATAAGCACCACAGTTCAGAGTGTAACGCCACCAATGGCGGAATGAAGTTACTATAAGCTAACATAGTCTGCTGTAATTTAGACAGAAGCTTGCAATTCATGATGTACAGCTGCCAAAGGCAGATTACAGTACGTCAGTTTTTTAGCCCTATATTGTTCGGATTTGATGTTACCAACACTTAGGAAACCACTTCATACAGTGTATATCATGCAAATATCGGTAGAAAAGCGCTTCACAAATCTGGCTAAAAACAGTGCTATTCAGAAAATTCTAAAAGGCAAGTTGCCGGAAGATGGTACAGGTAGTACTTACATTTTATCTAATTTTAAAATAAATAAAATAAAAAGCCACTGTTACTCCTTGAACGATCTCTGTATACAGAAATGTATTTATATACATTATATTTCTTAAAAAGAAATCTTAAATTAATAACCCTTTGTACTTCAACCGAGTTTAGATGAAAATTATATAAAGTAAAAACATCGCAAGACATAAAATTTTGATAATTTTATTCTGCTATTTCTCTTGTTTTTCATTCTACTGACTTTTTGCGCTTTTTTAGAGCGAATTTATTCATATACATTTTAAACATTTAGTCGCACTATGACATTTTTTAATGTCTCAATTGGGCTTTCTGATGAATCTTTGACGCAAGAGACTTTCATAAGCTACTTTTGAAGCCGTCCTTAACATACACCATTAAAAGTGTTTTGTAAAACTGTGGAACAAATTGTAGTAAGGCGGGGCAAAGTCTGTGGTATACGGTGAATGCATCAACATTTCTTAGTCAATCTCTCAATTTTTGTCGAGTCACTAAAGATGCCTGTTTTGATGGATGTGACGGAAGATAAGACATTCCTCATGATCTATTTTAACCGTTTTTTAATCGCCTGCTTCAATCGTATTTGTGGTTGACAGTAGACAGTTTAATTAATGGTTTGGTCAGATTCGGACAGCTTTTGCTCGCTTCGACCACGATTTGTTTCATTCTTTTTAAAAGTGGTTCCACTTCGTTTCGTTATTATCAAATTGACATCCGGCCAATTAATATTTTCGCTATTAACTCCTGTAGGTACTGTAGCAATGTCTACCTCAATATGTTTAAGATTTTCATCGATATTTTCCACAATGGACTAGACAGTTCTGGTTGACCATTAACATCAAAGATCTTGAGAATAAAATGGCTATAGTAATTCCGAAAATGCCCTTAAGAACTCAAGAACTTAAGAAAAAAAAACAAAATATAAGGGAAATGACACCCTGAAGCCTTTTTTTACGATAACGAGTCTTAATTTTTACAATAGAGACAGTAACTCCGGTAAAACAGTAACTCCAGGCCTTATTTATAAGGGCTGACAAATATTTTGTCAAAAGGCGCCGAGTTTTTTAAAAGCTAAATAGTCCGGAGAAGTGTAATCTGTGATATTGGTAACTTGGTTCGGTTGTTGCTAAACATAATTTCTTTAAACGTCGAATTTTACATCTTATAATAGCGGCTTACAAAATACCCACAAAATATTATCCTAAATGTTGAACACGTGCGGGGTGCCAGCAGGGACATCCACTAAACGACAATAAAGAGCTGGCAACCTCGAGACGTTCATCTGGGATATTACCGAAGGGTACTTTTGATGATTCAGTCACTGACGATCGTTAAGTTTAGACGTGCCATTATCGACTGCTCAGGAGTCCCCGTCAGGTAACATTGCGTCGCTCGCTTTTATCTATAGCTTATTCATTTAGTACATACGTCATCTAAATTTGTGACGTCAAAGCGTCGAAATCAACTCTGAGTTTTAGTTCAGATGGGCTTTGAATACAACAAAATTCTAATCTACATAAAATAATTGAACAAAAATTTTATCAAATATAATTTATATTAACATTATAATACAGCTAAAAACTACAGTTAATATAGCTACAATAGTTTGTAGGCTAGAGTTATAACTTCTTGTCTCTTTTTAACTAGAATAAAATGAGAAGGAAAATATTGTCGGATTCTGAAACGAATTTACAAATTACGGCAGATAATATATTAAACATCTTGATAAAGCATGTACAAAAAAACTTTGAATAGACTATATTTATATTTCCTTAATATGTTATAACGTCAATAAATAGCGGTCACATAATGTAACCATCGCCGTTTGATTTTATCTTACCTCCATTCACCGAGCCACATAAACACCTATAAATATATCAGAATTGAACAATACGTACTAATATATTATTTATCTGTAATTTTTCTCATATACTTCAGAATGTACAGAACTTAACCAATAAGAACAAAAGATAACATATAGATAACAACAATCGCAATTGAAAAGATCGCGATTGACAAGCGATCGTAAGCAATCACGAGACACGGATGCTGAAAAATTTTGATATGTGGTCGAACTGGTTAGGAGTCAGTTATCATAAGTTACTTTCACATGATCAGATGATTGATTCTCAACGCTGTTGTATACAGTTGTTGTGACATTACCCCAAGAAAATTAAATGAGTAGAACAATTATAAAAAAATGTTAAGTTAATTGTCGTTACCGAATAAGCTAAAATATGTCTTTATATGTTAATAAGTTAGCTTTTAAAGAAATAATATTCAAATAATAATTAACATTGCTGTCTTTCTGATAAAAAAACACTTAAATGTAAATAAAAAACACTTAAAAATAATTTAATCCTTTTGAGCCTTTGTCCTGGCCCAGTGTTAACCGATAGTTGTAGAATTTATGTACTAACATAAGAGAGGAGTCTTTCATGTGATTATTTTTTTTCCTGAGCGAAAGTCAGTACCTGAATGTATCGGTGTAGGCAATGATTCTGTAGATTCTGTTCAATAGTATCTGGTTCATCTACAGTACTTCTTAAGGCTTTATTCTGAAAATGTTGCATTTTAGTTATATTTTCCTAGATTTCCAGTTTCAAATCAGGTTATATCTTTTCTGTTTATCATACTTAAAATCTTATAATAAGAAGTTTTTGTTCTCTATAATGAGGACTACTCAAATATTACATGAGATCGGTTCAGAACTTTGGATGGATTCACCGCTTATAAGGGGTAGGCCGGACCTAGTATATACACATATACTAGGCTATAATATCATTAACCGACTACTAAAAAGGTTTTATGTTCGACTGTATATTTGTTTAATGCCGATTTTTCCGTTAATTATGGGTCGATTTTCAAAATTCTCTTTTAATGCGGAAGACTGTATTTCCGAGTTGGTCCCATTCGAGCCAAGTCAGGATCTATTGGGGGAAGGGGAAATTCTCAAATTCCAAAGGCACGTAGAAAGTTTTTACATATATTTGATTTAAAGTAATCAGATATGTGTGTAGAATGTTACTGCTAAACTGATGTGTCGGAAAAATAGAGGTCGTTCAGTGCAATTGCTTTTTACAGTATAACCGTTAGAACGTTCAGCTCACACGCGGAGGTCGCGGGTTCGATTGCCGACGGTCACAACAACTTTTTGTTGTTCTAGTTTGGCCAGAAAAAAATTCAAATCTCTTAGACTAGATAGTGGACCTCCGGCCTGAAGCGTTACTTATTTTCAATTATTGTTTCTTTATTCCTATTTTCCCTCATACGGACTGCATCTTTACTTGGCCTACCCATTGTAATACTTAATAAAATTCAACAAAAAAATTGAACCGACTTCAAAAAATAAATAAGGAACTCACTAAAAGGTAAAAAGCCGGCCGGCTTGGTTGACGCAATGGTACAGGCGACAGGACGGCCCCCCTACTGTACATTTATGGAAAGAAGTATGCGACTGTCGAAGGACGAAAGAAAACTATACTGAGAGACTAATAATATTCTGATATAAGAAAAACCCCTATGCCTAGATATTTCAGCCATTACATCACCTACAGCCTTCTTAACCAGAGTTGTATCAGTCGCGAGATGTAACATATATAGTAACTACCAGTCTCAGAAATTTATGTAGCCGTCGTTATTTAAATGATCAGAGCAAAACTTCTTCTTCTTCTCTAAAAAGAAATAGGAAGAAGAACATATATATCATTTATCCATAAACATTGTGTAATTGATCTCGTTGGATAATTTCATGATTTTTTAAATGATTCCAACATTAGTAGGCGATAGCTAACATACTATCCTATTGAACAAGATATTTTTAATTAGTTTTTGGAGAAGTGATATAATTACAACTATTTCACATTACCACAAATTTATTCATAATCAAACAAGTGATATCATAACATATATTATTTATTAGATAGTATAATAAATATTTAAAAAGCTGCTTCAAATTAATTTGTTCTTCAGTTACTACAAACCATTTTATCTGATTTATATTTATTTAACTTTTGGAAATGAATTTTAACTCTAAATATATCATTATGACATGACGTGAATTATAATTTTTGTTTCATACAATTATTGTTACAAATTCCTTTGAACAAAAAGCAACAGGCAACTCCTTTGGATTCTTAGAAATTATCACGAATTGACATAATAAAACAAACATTTCTTTGCGTCAACTGAAAAAAGTACACTTTAAATTACGACCTCGATTGTCCAACTAACGCAAGCAGAAATTCCTGCAAAAGTCCTTAACGTTTCCAAAAATCCATTGTCGTACCTTGAATGAATAATCGAAATCAGATAAGTTCTCGAAGAAAAAGTTCTTCCTGGAATGGCACGGCACTAGAATCGCAGGAGCTGGTACTGTACATTAAAGTATTTGACGTTATCTTGACGCGGAATATAATACCATTAAATACCACGAAATTTACTGTCTTACACGTAAAATACATTTAATACGCTTTGACTCGATCACATGAACATTCTCCTCAAGTCACGTCTTTTATTAATACTGACTTCATTATTTAACAATTAGCATTATCTCTGCTTAAACTCGTATAATATCGTTTTGAATTTCTGTGATAAAAAGAAACCTTAAATTCACGTATACAACTATCAGTATTGACGCCTTACTTATATGGCTAAAAGAATAACTTTCTCATCACTTACATGCAGATTCTAGTCACGTCATATCGTTTTAAATTTATATCTAAACCTATTAAACTATAAAATTTCTATATTAAAATATCAACGAAACGTAGTGAATAATCTATGATCTCGATATATTTAAACACTTGAGAAGATTTTCAATGATGTTTAAGGCACTTGAATAAACTATATATCAGTTTACTGAAGTATATCAGTGTCATTCATTTTAAACGTCCATACACAATCGCGTCATTGTATGAAAATATACAAAAAGTCTATATCAATTGTGTTCGAATAAAATATAATCCGTTGACCCTTTTATCTTTGTTGTAGCTAAAATGTAAATAACACTTTGGCGATATTAACTTCTATATTTAAATTATTGTATATTTTAGAAATGTTTGTATTTAACTTAACTTTTAAAATAAATTATAATTTATTTTGGTTTTTATCAACTTTAATCACCTTTCTTGTAACTGGACTGCTCCCACTGCTATTCCAGACCGCACAGTGGGACCGAATTCAAAATTTCTGCCCAAAATTCTGAATCCTTTAGAAATGTCAACAACAAAAAAAATACTGACTGACAATGTTAAACCTTTAATTATATTTTAGCAAAAGAATTAAAGCTAAAGGACGCTGGCAACACTTCTTTGATGTAATTCAATACGTTAACTATAGCGACTACTTTCTGCACATTTAAGTGCTCAACTCTCTTATATTTTGTCAAAATGAAGTACTTGCTCTAAATAATATCGTTCATGTCGCCCTTTACCAATCACAAGCAGAGAAAGTCTATAGAAACTGTCACAAAGTTCACAAAGAACATTTTTGTGAGAATTTTATTCACTTCCAGTCTTCTGAAAGGGACTTCAAGGACGAAACACATTCTACGATCGATCAGGCTCACAGAATCGTCAATGATAAATCACTAGAAGAAAATAAATTTAGTTCTGCAACATTTTTAGACGTTACTCAAGTTTAAAATACCTGACCAGTATTCAAAAAAGTTACCCATCTATAACTGACCGATACTTCAAACAAGAAGATTATTCTAACTTAAGAAAAATATAAGCAGATGTGCCACAGGAAAGTGTATTAGAAAAAATACTTCTGTACACTCGGGACATTGCTACACATTGCCTATTCTCAATAAAAATGTTTGCAAATAACCCTCTAACACTCCCAACTATTAGAGATAACAGCACCGTATTAATAAAAAAGTTGCAAACAGCAATTGCCGAAATAAATGCTAGCGCTCAAAATGAATCCAAATAAATCAGTGCATATTGATTTTACCAAAAAAAAAGTATCACAAGCCAGTGTATATAAATTAGTAAGTTGTTCTGTATGAAAATACGTCCTAATATTTTGGTATGATCCTTGATGTTACTCAGGTGGAAGCCACATGTTAAGAAAAAATGTTATGAACTCTAGTTGATGTACAAGAAAATACACTGGTTATTGAGTAGACATCCCTATCGGTATATAATAAGGTTTTTTTAGCGTTGGGAACTATCAACTGAAAACAGTCCAAAGAGTCGATAGTCAAAAAACTAGTGACTGAAAATAGAAATTACGTAATACTATTAACACGCAATTAATAATTTCATTTTAAACGAAGTTGAATTACTTTTATATTTGGATGTAAAAGGAATGGAATTTTTCTATGGAATAGAATAATACTCCACTAATGTTTTATAGTATTTTCATATGTTAATTGCTATTTTTAAATAATATACTATAACAAATATAGACAAAAACTAAAGATGTGCAATAACCATAAATACTAAATATAAATTAAACATACCTAATTTATTACATTAACAATCTTGAAGAATATGGTTCCAAAACGCTGCTCTATTAATATACAGTATATTGTTATTTACAAGCAAACTACCAAAAAAATCATAAAACTATATATATTACATATAAATCTAAGTAAGCATAAATTAGGTACATTTTTGTCCAGGTCGCGGTCAGTACGAGAGAGCCAAAACGTTAAAAAACAGTCGAGTGAAACCAGTAGAACCAAAAATAGTAAATAAAAGTACACTACTGAAACAGTTGATAGTAAATAGTAACAAAACTGGTCACTGGTAAAGAGTAGTAAAATCAGTGGAACAAAAAATAGCGACTGAAACAGTCGATAGTAAAAAGTAGTCAATTACTAAATCGTCGATAGTCGTTTTCAGTCGATAGTTCCCAATGCTGCTTTTTCTCTACCAAAATCTCTTGAATCCAGTATGTATTTATGGTGCTCAACTTTTGGGTTGCACCAGTCCAAAACAATAGAAATATCACGATTTCAAAACTAGATAATGTGAGGTATTTTTGATGCTCCATGGCACATTCATAACGATAATCTGCATATGGACTTGAAGGTAGAAACTGTGGATAAAGTTATCAAGGACTAAGACATGAACAGAGGCACATCAATGTTGAGGTTCTCCAGCTCCTATGTAATGATTGCTGATAAAGAAAGCTGTCCTCCAATAAGTCTTGCAATTTTTAAATTGTTTGAAACAAAATATACATTAGGATATAAAGTTATACAATCAACATGAGTTTATATAAGGTTTTTAAAATCAAGTAACAAAAGTAATTAATATCGAAAACGATTTCTTTGATTAGTGTTTGTATACACTGAATAAAGTAGTTTTACTGCGGGAAAATCCTAGTTTGTTAATGAATTTTTATTCCCGTCTCTTTAATAGCATATTGATGTTTCGTGGAGTTTCTAGTAAAAAGAACTTCTAATCTTGCGATGAGTGAAGCTAGGATTTCCAGGTACTATTATAAAAATGCAAAGCATTAGCAAACAATGAATACAGTCTCGACCTTATGAGCTCCTATTGTGAGCATATACAATTTTTATAATTACGAATTCTGGCTTTGGTCTGTGACTCAGCATTTAAAAGAAACTTATGAATGTTAGCAGATCTTTATTTACATTTTAAATATATTTTAGTACAAGTTAGTTCGGTTTTTTTATGAACGAAAATCTTGTGGGCAGCTTTTCCCCATTTTTCCTACCAAACGCATATTTTGTATATTAGATGATAGGAAGAGATGATGTCTTAAAAGCTCATGTATTTTTATTCGAAATAATTTGTAATCAGAAGGAATAATCTCCGAAGAATATGGTGGATAGGATGAGACGATATCGACAGCTTAATTACATATTTCAAATTAGGGCTGTTGGCCACCCCTAAAAATATCGATATATCGCTTTCGATGGTTTTAAAAGTGTAGGAATGTTCGTCGTGTCGGTCAATCGGTCGAAATGTGTGGCTGCCGCTGCGATAATTTATCAGAACACTCACTACTATTTTTGGAAGGAATTTGCACGGGAACTAAAAACACCGGTTGAATCAAAGTTGTTTATTTTAACTTACGATTGATACATGTGGTCGATGGGAGAATTGACAGGATATTAGGTTAAGGTGAAGGAAGTACGGTAGCGCTGTGGAAGAGTTACTGTTACAGGGGGACGGTGATAAGAAACATGGTACCAATCCACCGGCGTTGCCAACCTTTGTAGTTGTTGATGGTGAATTGGTGGTGGCCTAAAGGGTCGTGGCGGTCGCCACAAAAGAATATTGAAATATCGATGTTTTTGCAATATATATTAATATTTTCAATAAATTCTTACAATGAAAATTAAAGGCTTATTAAAAAAATTACATGGTTTATTATAATGTCTGAGAAATATATTTAAACCTTTTGAAAAAATATCCATATATTGGTCAAAAGAATATCGGCAACATCGATATATTGTTATAATGTATTGAGTGCATCCCTATTTAATGATGATATTTAGTGAAAAATTTTGCGTTTTCCGCACGGGATTTTCAACAACTCGCCATCAGCCGAGCCTCTTAATGACAGAACAGTTAATTAGACGGTCTTGTTCCCATCAGAGGTGTGAAAAATATCCGTCCTCGTTTGCAGCGCGAACTAGCCCGGTCAAATAAAAATAGTACTTTGATCTTTTCGCTTTATGAGTAAGCGGTTTCGTATGCCAAAGTAAATGCGGGTTCACAATGGTTGTGAAGTAGTTTCGAGAAAGTGAAAAATAATTATTATGATTCTTATATATTTGCTTAAACAAATGATTAAAATAGGTTACAAAGAGGGCACCGTTATTGACATCCACTCATGTGATCATTGACGTCAAAATATCATATCATTCCCTCAATTATCTTGAAATGTAGGATGATTTTAAAGAAAGTTGTTTTTTTGGTTAAACTTTGCTAGTGACGAAATCTATTGTTACCAAAGTGGCTTGATAATAATTTGGAGATTCAACTCTTATTTACATGTAAAATTAATTCG
Organism: Rhynchophorus ferrugineus; assembly: GCF_030347505.1. Lineage (NCBI taxonomy): Eukaryota > Metazoa > Arthropoda > Insecta > Coleoptera > Curculionidae > Rhynchophorus > Rhynchophorus ferrugineus. The sequence continues at coordinate 18,742,832 of NW_027472585.1, read as the reverse complement.
GACATCGTCGTACAAATATTCTTATGATCTTGAGGGTTCAAAATTAATAGTTCTTCCACAAAACCTTAGAAATTAGTTCTGGAAACCCACAAAATAAAGTTAGGTTAGATAGTTACCGTATTGAAGCCATCAGATTATACCTATGTAAACAAATGTGTTTCAATATTTTAAAGTTAATATCGATGTAAGTATCGAACCAGACCGAAATAATCATAAAGAACACGTTCAAAATAACTAAAAAATATTTTTAACAAAAAAATTTAACCGACTTCAAAAAATCAAAAAGAAAAAGACTTCAAAGTGATCAGTTGGTAGTAATTAAACTAAAATTGTAAGTAGATAAATAGGTTTAGGTAGATATTAAGCTAAATTGTGCGTAGAGTATTATCTACTGAATAATAATAATAATAATTCTACTGAATATAAAATACGTGTAGTAGGTAGGTTAAATAAGGTTTTTGTTTATTTTTATTTAGTTGTAACAACGATTATTATGTACATATTTTATTTGAAATACTTTTTTCTGTTAAAGTAATATATTAATATATAATTTTTTATATAATAATGTAAGAAAAATCTGTTTGGGCCTCTTAAAGTTTTAAGCAAATTGTTCTTTTACATATATATATATATATATATATATATATATATATATATACCGAACATGGAGCCTCCTCTTTTTTCGAAATACAAGATGAAATATGAACCCAGAAGTGTATTTTTTTTAGTTTGGCCAGATACTTTCAGATATTTGCATCAAAGGGTTGTCGAACTTAATAAATTGGATACCAAACCAAAATTTTCCTGTTCCAGCTTCATTGAAGGGTGTTCATGAAAACTTCTGAAATCAAAATATTTTGAAAATGGATAAAAAACTTAAAACAAAAAGCTCCATCATAAACCATATATAATGATCATTTCCCCTTCATTCAACATTAATGAAAACATTTCCTTTTCTATAACAACATTTAACAATAAAATTGCCTTTGAAATTTTAATGGCGTTTCTCATTCATCAAAACAAACAACGCTTAATTACTGGTATTATTTTTCTTATTACAGTGTCCTGTTGAGAATGTTCCAGACAAGTAATTGTATTAAAATATGACAGGTATTTAGTGCATAAACAATGACTGAGAGTTTTCGTTAAATTATATAAATAAATCAAGATATAGCATCATTTGCTAACGAATTATAATAAGATTTAGATAACGCAACATAATAACAATAACAGAATAATAAAGACATATGTAAGTAACAATAAAAAGTAACAATTAAAAGCTACTGAAATTGTCAACATCTCAGTTTCTAGGATAAATATGAAGATGGTTGTTCAAAAACTATATTTTAACGTTTGTCAAACAACCAAAAGAATTTTATATATATTAGTGTAAGAAGAATCTGTTTGGGCCTCTTAAAGTTTCAAGCAAGTTGTTCTTCTTGTCAGGTATTAAAGTTTTTTTTTGTTTTTTTTTATTACTCTTGGTTGTTCAAAAATCTATATAATGGACAAAGTATTTCTTATGATATTATCATATAAATGACGTGTAAAAAATCACTTCGGTAATCATCTGTATAAAATATCTCATCCGAAGTATTCCTGCAAAGTCTATATATATCCATCAAAAAGATCGGATGCTAACAAACGTTTTAGTTTTCGAACTTTGGTGTTGGCAACTCACATTTAGTTGACTGGCAAGTCCACTGGAGTGCACGGACACACGGAAGGATATAACTCTATATGACTTACTTAACTTAACTGAGTTATGTATATTAGTATATTAGTCGACAAGTTAATGCATTTCATTTAAGTCCAAGTTATTTTCCTTTACTAAACATGTGCTTTACCCAAGTTAGACGTCGGTCTGGCAATTATTAGGAGTTAACCTTTACTGGTAGGAATATTCTTAGATGCAAGGTAAAAGTTACTTAGGTAGGATTGCTTCATTCGCTTTCATACTCTACAGTTTTCAAGCATAGTTGTATTTTGTTAAACTGTTTTTGAAGTCTGCTTCATACGATCATTAGGATTTTGTGATATTCCCATCTGCATCTATTGCCACAGTAATAATTTGTGTATACAACACTAGACTCGATATACTCTCTTGTAGAATATATTGGACGTAGTTCATTGTATTCATAATCTTGTTTATCTTGTTATTCTTGTCTTTAGTAAACTATCTATCTGCAAGGTGAGATATTAGTAGCTGTATGTGCGGATGAGAGGGAAGCTATTTTATTTTAGTATGAAAGCGGAAACAGAAAATAAGAAAAATAATTAATGAAATCTCTGTGAAAGATATAAATTAATAACATTGCTAAATATGTTTATAAAATTCTTATATTTATTTCCCAAATACAGTTTTTATAACATATGCCTTTTTATAAATTTATGACGGTATTTTGGGTCTCTCTGGCAGGTTAGTGTTTTATATTTTATTACCGCTGCCTGGCCTCTTGGAAAGCTTAATTGGGAAAGGAAAAACTCTTATAAGTGGACTATTGGTTCCAAATATTGTTGTCATATACAGTATAGATTCATAGTGGGCGTAATAGAGAAACGACCTTAAATAGGGCGAAATAGGTTTAAGGCGAATAGGCGAGCCAGGTTTTGACAGACTACAAGTTCAACTCAGCCAGGCGATTGTATGGTATACATTCTGGTCAGTGCAGATTAACCAGAGCGAAACTCAGGCTATTCTGTTCTATCGCAAGAAGGATAATGAAGGATCATATCGCCTTCATAATGGAAAAAGTCCCTATACCCTGGCTCCAGAAGATATCATACCTCGGTCTCTAATTCGATCGCAGGTTCCAATGATCAGCCTAAATTCAGCACACTATTTGCAAATGCAATGGCGTGTGTAGCCTATTTTCAATCATTTGCAGGAAAAGCAAACTCCCAATCCCCCAGAAATCTACTCTGTACAAAATGATGTCCGTCCAGTCTGCATCTACGGAGCACAGGTGTGGTACTGGTAGACAACTTACCCTATGGTTTATGACGAACGCAAATACCCATCTAGAATCAGGCATCCCGTTCACGAAAGCCTCACGAAATGCTCAATGTGAGGTTCTCCCTAAGCACCTAGCACGATAACAACACGATGACGATCTGATTAAATCCTTATCGATCCGTAAACCCCGGTAGTTAAACCAAATACGACAGTAAAAGATGATTTGGTTTTAGCTGGTCATCCTGGAAAAAGAAAAAAAAAGTTTTCAGGCATTCACGATTAGTTATTATTCACGCTAATTTTATCAGATAAGACCGGTCGATTATTTATTGACTTGAACCAGCTCTAAGAAAATTATTTAGTGAATTACACCAGATAATTCAACAGCCCTATACATCATACTTTATCAAAAGCCTGAGGTATTTGCAATAATGCAGCTAAACAATATCTTTTAGCATTTAGCTTTTTTATATGCGTTACCAGTTTATGTATTTGTTCTATGGTTCCGTGCTTACTACCAAACACATTGATGTTCAAATATAATATTTCTATTTTCACTTATTTGCTTCTTTAAAGGCTCTTGAATGTTTTTCTCGAAGTTAAACTGTTATTTCGATCAATGTTGATCACCTTTACATTTCGATCCCTCTCAAGGGGCATGAATACAACTTTTAAATCTTCACACATCAATAGGTATGTAAATTAGATCTAAATTATTATATATAAGATTTTCATTATATTAAGCTTCCTTGATATGGAGTGAATAACACAAATAATGCATATATAATATACGATTGTACAACTTGTCTCTGATATTGAAGTATTATCGATAAATGATGTTAACCATTTCATTAATAAGAATTTACATTGACGCCTCTCAGTCACTCTCAGTTTTTTGCGTTTATTCAACTCATGGAAAAGCAAATCTGAAGATAAATAATTGGATAGCTAGCCGTGTTCATAATTTGCCTCCTATAATTTTTCTGTCCATCTATTTGTTCTTTTGTCTGTTGCGTCTTTAGTTATATATTATATCTAATACTCATTATTATTGGCGAAGTTAGATACAGATTTGCCATATTTCCATCTGCTTTGGTTTTATAATGAATGATATCCTTAGTATATTTATATGTCAGATTTCAAATGTTAAATGTATCAAAAACTATATTTTGAAGTAAATTAGTTGTTTTTTTGTTTTAATCCCTTTCGTATTTTATAACTTACGTAACATCTTTTAAAATGATATAATCTAACGATTTCGTAATCATAAGAGATGATTACGAAGTCGTTCGTCAAATTGATTATCTCTTATATTTTTCGAGCTGCAGTCCATCCAATATTTACTTTTTCAACTGTCCGTTGCGTTTTTTCTATTTCGACAAAAATTAAATTGACGTTATGAACTAAGCATATCGTTCAAATTTACACACTCCTATACACTTCACACTCTGGTACTCTTCAGCACGGCGATTACGAAATCGTTCCCTAAATTGCATTATCTCTTATAGTTTCCGAGTTTTAATCCAACGAATATTTACTTTCTCCAACTGTTCGCTGCGTTTTTCCTATTTCGACAAAAATAAAATTGACATTTTGAACTACGGATATCGTTCAAATTTACATAGTAGGTACACTTCAGCATGCTGATTACAAAATAGTTCGCTAAATTGAATGATCTCTTATAGTTTCCGAGTTTTGTCCATCGAATATTTACTTTTTCCGACTGCCCCCTACATTTTTCCTATTTCGACAAAACCTAAAATTGGCGTTATGAACTAGAGATTTCGTTCAAATTTACACGCTATCTACCCTTCGACATGCATGATAGTACGCCCAATGGATTTATCTCTTATACTTTCCAAGTTAAAATCCTCAGCACCATTTGCATATTTAGAGCTATTTCTTGTCTATTTTTAATTCAAACCGTCAGAAACTAAATGTCTTGCCATAATATACGAAAAAAACAATCGAACAATCCCTTAAATAACCCATTCAAGTCAAATAACAAGTCCGAATCATTCGATTTAAAATTAGATAATGGCGTAGGCTCGTAGTTTAACGTTATACACATAAATAAAATAAAATATCTTTATGCCGGACCGACCTATTGTTGAAAACGAAGATTTCTCGCGAAAATCGATGATAATACCGTTTAAATATTTCGTGGGCTTCCAAAATGTTTACGAGGAAATATCGAATTCCACCAATAAACTGTCGTAACTCATTGTATTGTCATAATAAAATGGCTACATAATCTTTAGATCATTATTTATGGCTAAACATCTTTATTTATAGATATATTATTGGGGTAGTGGGTTACGGTGGGTTTATTTTTTTTCCCGTGTTTCATCTCGGAACCTTTGGGAAAGTTTTATTGAGTTTGTACAGGGAATAAAACCTGATATATATGGTTAAGCGTAATCAGATATTTCCAGAATGTATCGGGTCTATTTTTATTAGGTGATTCATTCGTGGTTACATCACCAATATGTACCTCTGTAATTTCTGCATCCCTATGTTGGTATTTATCTTTGGTAGTTGTAAATGTACGTTCACATATTTTTAATGACTTTTTTTAAAACTATTACCCTTAATGGTGCAACAAAATGCCCAGTGGGCAATATATATACATATGACCTGTAGAATTATTTATGTGACTTCCTGTATAAAATATCTTATTATAAATTTCTCTCGAAAGTATATACGTGTGCATTTTTCAGATCGTTAGACGTTTTAGGCTACTATATAGCACTTACTACCTTAACTTACTTAGTACATTTAGCTGATTAACAAGCACATTGTGGTGCACTAACATTTTTACTCTACTTTACTTTATTAATTACACTTTTTACGGGTTTTGAACACATTAATTTTGAACCGTTGAATTATATCTATATTATTACAGAAGATACTTTAGCGTATACCATAATTGGATTCCATATTATAATTTCATAATTTTATTTGCTCCCTATGAGACAATACTTTTAATATAACCTAAAAAATATAACCTGTTCAATAAAACAGTTAATTTACATCATCTAAATTCATGGCGCTGAAACGCGTTGACGCAATATTTCCACACCACCTATGAGGTAGAGTTCTAGGAGTGTTTTTAACTTAGTAGTATCACTTGTTCGCCTAATGCACCTAATTAACAATTGTATATCCAAGTAATATATGTTACTTTCATAATAGAGCATATTTACCATTTTTTTCGAACCGTTGAATTATGTCTACATTATTACAGAAGATTTTTTAGCCTATACCATAATTGGATTCCATATTCCATATTATAATTTCATAATTTTATTTGCTCCCTATGAGACAATACTTTTAATATAACCTAACATTAAGTTGTTTTCGTTTAGAAAGTGCATGGTTTTTCCAAGTTAGACGTCGATCCAGACGCATGCCATTATATTTAGCACCATGCGTGTGGGGGAGTAGAAAATTGATATTCACTGGTGGGCATATTCTTCTACGTAAATGTTAGATTATTTTTCATTTGCTTTAATGGGCCATATTTTCAACAATAGTGGTTTTTTATACATCGACTGTATTTATCGAAAGATTTCAGTAACTGAAAGTGAGTATGAGGGAACTATATAACTTGCAAACCCGTAAGCCAGATTTTGTCAAAGTCTTGACGGTTTTCCTGGAAGAATCTTCAGGTTGTGCTCCAGCTTGAGAATCATGATTACTCTGGTTACTTTCCAAATGCTAGGAAATGTGTGCATAATATTGAGTTAACTACGAACGTTATTGATTTATACCTTTCTCTGATAGTTCTGGTGCAATATTTTGGGTTACTAGATTATATCCAGGAGGTTTTTACAATGAATTTAATTAGTCTCATTATTGTTTTACTTGTCTGATTTAGTAGGTAGCGCGTTGCTTTCCATAACGAGTAATATATAGCCTCAGTTGGCGTCAGATTTTTCAAGCATTCTTAAAGTCTTTGGTATGGTTTGTAAGTTGTGGCTAGTTAGTTCTGTTATTATAAAGAGAAAGGAGGTTATCTTTAATGATAATTTTTGAAAGGGCTATTGTTATTACTCCGACGCTTTTGTGTCATGACTATGTTCAATTGAGTCTTTCAATGAGTTTTTGTCAAATGTTTGTATCGTCCATTAATTTAAACTCATGATTAGTTTTAAAGTGGCCAAGGAAACAATGTAACATGATAAGTTTGTTACTGTTAGATATTAGAATTTGTTAATAGAGTTTTTTTTAATAATTGTGAGATATTTGATGGAGAATATATGATTACAATCTATTCTTTGATTACACAAAATGTAGAGAAGTGGTATAAAAATGTGGAATGTACTACAATACAACATAATGCATAAAGCCGTAGTACAACATTTATTTGCACCATCTTTTGTCGGACGCTATGAACTAATTCTGAAATTGAATATGGAACTGAACGATAACACCAAAACAATAATTATTTATAAAGATATAATGTCATCCGACGTATAAGTAAAACTAATGAAACAATCAGAAAATATTCTTGGTAATAAATTTTTATACATTACAAAAGTACGAAAACGACTTCTACAAATAACGTTATTTTAACACGAAGGTATTTCAAGTGCGAATATAAAAATATTTGAAATGACTAAGCCTCCTGAATTCTGCCTATAAAATTATTTCATATCTGATTATTGAAATAACATAAGAAAGAACGAATTAAAAATAATCACTTCACGTCATGTTTGAATACTGCAGTTAAAAATAGTTCAAAATTGAAGATAAATGTTTCTAAAAGCGCCGATAACTTATATTCATGATTTTGGAAATATTTAAAGAAATACATTTTGTTGTTTGTAACTAAAGCATATAATTGCAGTAAAGATTTAGCAAATAAAAAATATATTTATTAAAATTTAACAAAAACATTATTTTACATTGCCATGTGAGAATAATGCTTTTTTTAAAAAACATCATAAGGTCCTCTAAATAAAGTAATCGATGTTTTTATTAGACACTTGATCTTCTCTGCATCATATAAGTGTTCTTATCAGCTGCAAAATTACATTTTTTAAACAAAACCTCCATTTATTAACAAGAAATTGGGTGGCTTTAAATATCTAGAGTGTAAAAGCGTAGCTTTCATTCTATAACCTGTTCAATAAAACAGTTAATTTACATCATCTAAACTCATGGAACTGAAACGCATTGACGCAATATTTCCACACCACCTATGAGGTAGAGTTCTAAGAGTGTTTTTAACGTAGTGGTATCTCTTGTTCGCCTAATGCACCTAATTAACAATTGTATATCCAAGTAATATATGTTACTTTCATAATAGAGCATATTTACCATTTTTGATTTGTTCTTGTTTCCTTCGTGGCAGTGTTTCTTTGTCAAGTCAGTTTGATGGCACGGTATTTCTACTAAGTGTCTTCTGTTCCCACATGTGTACATTTTTCTTGAGTAAACTATTTTAATCACTGCATTCTACGTAATGCATTTACCACATCTGCAGAACATTTAGTATTCCTCCTCTTTCCATCCATTTTAACCAAATGATCATATATTCTCTGAACAATTACACACATATCTATATACACAGTTATCATACAGTCATCTTATTATTATTAATTATTAACTTAATTATATACTTACCTTTAGTTTTTCCCACACTCATTACCCTGTCTCGGTAATTGTCAGAATTTGATCAAAATCTCACATCCGGAAAATTTCATTCAGTTCTGAGTCGCTATTCATAATAAGCAATAACAATAATAATAATAATAAATAAGTAATAAGTCAATAAATAAGCTATTAATTTGCAATCTACCTAACACTTCACGATTCCACCATTTGTCAATTTCTTCTTCAGTATGTCTGATGGAGTTTTTCCAAACCAAAGGTGTTATTGTAGGTGTTTCTTTCCACATATCCAGACAGATCTTGCTTGTATGTTGAATATCGACGTGCCTCGACCTGCTTCGACCCGACTATTGTAATAGTTTCTTGTCACACCTCATATATTCACTCAATACATATTATGGTTCATTTATCCATGGTAGTCGCCTTTGGACTCGCCAGGAAGTTGGACTCTCAGTGTTTCTAGAATGAAGAACAATATATCTGCAATAAACTATTAATAAATATTATGACTAACAAAAAGTAATCAAATGCTAATCTAACATTTACTTTTTCCCATCAACTTTTATTATCTTTATGCTATTTTTATTACAATGTTGCCTCGATTCGTCAACCGCACAATATGAGGACTGTATAAGGTAAATTCAAGATTATATTTTTTCTCATTTTTCAGTCACAGTGCCCATGGTAATAATGAATATTTCCAATAAAACTTTACTGGCAAAATGAAGGCCACTATGATCGCGTTCCTATTCGAAATAACTTATTAGAGACGCAGTCTAATGGTTTCGGTTTTTTTAATCAGAATAATAATTATTATCAATAATGTTTTGAAGAATTTTGCAGAAATTTGAAAACCGTGTGATTTTTATAGGCCGATTCCATTACATATTCAGACAACATTATTTCTTTTAACTAGAATAAAGTAAAAAGGAAAATATTATCCGATTTTAAAACGAATATACATCATCGTGATGATATATTTTCATATTCATATAAATATTCCATCTTTGACACACTGGTATATCCACGATATAGTATGAGTCATCTAATTGATACTTGAGATTCATTAAGAACATTAAAAAGAATGAACTATGCTAAAATCAATATTTCATAACATCTACACTTTTTGTACAAGCGCTACATGATATTATTATGTTTTTATTCTCCACACGTAACAGTTACCTAATTTTGACTGAAAATGCTATTTTTCTGCATTTCTAATTGTAATGTTTCAGTTTTAATTTAAATCAGTGTCGCCATTAAAATTATACAACTTACATACTTGTTATACAAAATGTGTAATATTGTTAAATAATCCTTAGAAAGAGTTAAATATTTATGATAATTTTACTAGTTTTGGTGAAAAACAACTACAATATGTATGGAGTTTATTTTTTTAATGAGAACTTTCATTTCAACAGAATCGCCGTATTTAAAAGAGACTTATTCTTACAAGTATAGTAATAGTTTTCAACATGTGAAACAGACTATACCGAAAAAATAACGATATATCGATAGTTCTTTCCGCAGCTGACATATTTAGAATAGACAAAGAACTCGACCTTTTCTTACGACTTCTCAATCTTCATTATTCTTTTTTCTCTTGAGAACGGTACACTCTTTGTGAAGATGTCTAATCTCGATAAAGCCATGTCTACATTATGAGTTTCAAAACCACCAGAGGGCGCTACAAGCGGGAGTATTTAGGTCGGGCCATCTCGTGGGCATTAAAAAAACATCAATTGTCATGTTTAACCATATATGAACAATTTTTCATGAGGTCAATAATATAATTTTAAAATGGAATATACAGAAGGTTTTACTCTTTAACACATTAAATACATGTTAATCATGTCACTTTCATTCAGCCTTAATGATTTTTTCCATTTTCACAACATCTGATATAAAAATACATGTAAAAGTATCTTTTGACATTCTAGTTACTTTTCTCATCTATCAAAGAAAAAAACAATACTTAATTATTATTACCACATGTTCACTTGGTTGTTCCTCTTTTTGATTTTGTACTGCCTAATTCCTACCTGCCTGAAGTTGAAGTCGCGGATTCATCTGTTTCATTAACATGTGTCATGTTAACATTTTCAGTTTTGCAATATCTCATTTGACATCGTTTGATTCTGCTGACCTCCAATTTTTTTCGAAGATTTTATTGTGGACTGAACTTCTACTGATCCCTATATTCAACTTATTTCATCATATTTTCCTTCTTGGCAGGTTAATGTAAAGGATCTGTGAACATGTAATACATATTATGTATTTCAATTCAATTATGTTCATCAATAACATTATTTACTAGGCTTATTATTTAAATTTCAATTAGGATTATCACCTTGGTTAAGCAATAGTTTTCCCTATTTGGAACCTATAATCATCCAGTCTTAAATGTAATGAAAACTTTCTTGTACTTGTATAAGAGCACACAAGATATTCCCTTAAGAGAAGTTTATCATCGTTTACTTTAAAAAATCATTTGCGCGCCATTTCACGTCCCAAAATACAACCCTTTTGTTTGGTTTTTATAGAGCGTAAGATAAAGATTATATTTAATAAAACAGTAATAAACAATTTAATATCATAAATAAATAAAAGCACGAATCAAAATAAATGATAAAACAACTGACTACTTATTCAATAAATGATAAAATAATTAAAGTAAATAAACATGCGAGATTTTGATGTCGAGGTGGTCAACAAAAACGTACCTGAGCAACCAATTTTCAATGACAAGGGTGAAATTCAAGCATACTTGAAATATAACAGAAGGCGGTGATAATTACGGTAGATTAATTACTGTAGACTTCTAATGTCAGGTAATATTGAAATATAACGGTACTGACAGTTCATATACTGGCAGCTATAATGGTATCGATAAATAAATGCATCGTCAAATACTAGTAATGGATGGTATCGATAGTCTCAATAAAATGATGGAACGATGGCAATGGGAGGCAATAACCATGGATAATCTTAGTCTATAGTAGTCATTAACATTGACTGGCAATCATTATAAAACAGACAAAACAAACTATGCTAGGAAGAAGTACGACATGTGCAGACGGTACGAAGGGAAAATAACCCACGATGAACTAGCGTATACCGCAACACCAATAATAATGCACGTGCAATAAAATCAAGGGAAGTAGACGCACGAGATCCTGTCATTAGGATTAGTAGTATGTAGTTCAATAAATAAGCGACTTTCTTTCTATTGTGCGCTCACTTCTTCTAACTCCGACTATGATAAACGTGCAAAGCGTATAAGGGAAAAACCCAGAGGTAAACACGCTAAATACGCTGTCACCAAGAGCCGGCAGGAAACATTTTCGGTGGCGCTTATATATGATTCAAGGTATCCAAAGATCACACATCACTAACTTTAGCCACTTTGACGTTAGCTTCTGAATTATAAAATAGTTATAATTTATATTTACAGTTGAAACCATAATACTTTTATTTTTTATTTACCATAATTTAAGAAGTATGGGGAATATAGGACGATTCGAAGAAATAATAAAATACAGTAGAACAAAAAATATAACGATAGATGGATAAATAAATAAGTAAATAGAACAAATAAACAGAACATAAATAAAGATTTAATGAGTAATAAATGATAATTAAAAAGAGAGTACTCTATGAACAAACTCACCATTTTATGAAACTTAGTTTGGGTAGCACACAACTCAGTAAAATAAACCGAATAAGAAGAACGTAATAACTCGAGCCATCTCGTTCTTAGAAGTGAACTCTTATGAAATTCTATCGTCCCTAGAACGTGATCTTAACTAGAAAATATAAACAAAGATCAATAAGAATGTGTGTAATTATTTCTGTTGCTAAGTATTCGTAACGGCGACAAATCATACAAATAAAAGGAAGCGGCAATCCCGCCTAGTCCCTGTAAATTATCGTTCGTACCTTTTTTAAAAAACACCTAAATGATCCAAAATTCAAATTGCAATGTATATATACATATATATATATATATATATATATATATATATATATATATATATACATAAAATAATTTACTCGCTCATATAATGACAATATAGCGACCTTGAGGCATGTCGAATTTTACATCGTAGAATAACGGTCTACAAAATACCCAGAAATATAATCCCAGATGTTGAACACGGGCGGGGTGCCAGCATCGCCAACTAGAACCCGATGACGAATAGCTAGCAACCCCGAGACGTTTATCTGGGATGTTATTGAAGGTTATTTCCATTGATTCAGTGCTCAACCATCGTTTGGTTTAGACGTTCCACCATCGACTGCCCAAGACTCGTCTCCAGGTAACACCGCTGCCATCCGTTTTATCATTTGTATTTTTCACATTTTTATATAGCCAATAAATAACGGTCACATAATGTAAACACCACTGTTTCATTTCGTTTTACTTCCATTCACCGAGCCACATCATTTACCCTAAAACAACATTAAATACTGGGATAATGATTTAAAAAAGATAAGTATATATTAATACTAATATTTCTTAAGTGAGCGAACTTTTAACTTTCTCAATAGTATGCAGATGTTTTCTTGACGAAATTATTCAATTGATATACATTTTATCAGCAGTAGTGTTTTCCTATCGTAGATAACATTTTATCATTGTGTATTTTATTACTGATGCTGTGAATATAGTATTTACTTTACTATGACTAAGCAAGTATTAGAAAAAAAAAGTCAGGTGTCAGACATTTCAATGTATTTTCATGATTGGAAAGTGCAAAGTATGGATTTAAACAATTATTCAACAACTTAACTTAACTGTTAAATTTGTGAGGTCTTCGGGTAATTAATTGAACGAAACTAAATTTCCCTTAACACTTTTTTACGGACACGGACTCTTATACAACTAATGAAAATGTATGAATGTTTGATTCTTGATTGAATGTATGATGCGTGGGCGTCAAAGGATTAATGAGAATCTGCTGTGTGTTTTTCTGCGTGCCCTTGATCGTTTGACCGATCTCATTCTGTGGCCACTTTACTATAAGAAGAAGAGGCCTGACATCACCACAAATTCGATGTCTTCGAAATGAGTGTATATGAAATATGCATATGCTGCTCCATCATATTCTACTGGTCGGTTGTGCAAATTATTATTTGATTAGTGTTTAGGGGTAATTATATGAGTCGGTGAATGGGGGTAGGACCGTTATTTATTGACGATATATAAATATAGAAAATATAATAGATTATAGATAAAAGGGAACGGCGCTGGCTTTACGACGAGGCTTGGGCAGCCGGTGTCAGCCTTGTCAGTGACTGAATGAATCAAACTACCCTTAATTAATATCAGAAATGAACTTCTCGGGGTTGCCAGATCTTCGTAATCGTTAAGTAGTCGGCGCTGCTGGCACCCCGCACATGTTCAACATCTGGAATAATATTTTCCGGTTATTTTGTAGGTCGCTATTCTAAGATGTAAAATTCGACATGCTTCAAGGTCGCTACATTTGTAATGTCAATGACAAACAATTTGCCGGGCTCAAAGAACTCTAACAACTTGGCAGCTGATGAATCAACTATTTCCAAACGTTAATAGAAGGATTAACGGATATTACACGATTTGACTAAATATGTCATTTCGAAAAATTTTATCATCGAGGTTTTATTGCGTATCAGGCAATTAAGAAGAGTTCTGTGACTGGCGTATTGTGGTTAGCGATAAAAAGTAGTTCTACTAGGACAATCCCAAGCGTAAAAGGTAATGGGTTAGTCTAGAATAGCAATTCGCATCAACATCGAAGCGGTATATTCAAGGCCACAACCTCTTGCTGTGTATATGGTTGGTTCAGCAAGACAGATCGTGCTACGAGCTGCTAAAGCCTAATAAAACTATCAAATCATATATATATATATATATATATATATATATATATATATATATATATATATATATATATATATATATATATATATTATATCATTAAATTTATGATCCCTGTGAGTCTCCTACGATCACTTTTGCTGGCTGGTCATTTGCTAACGCTAGTTTGTATCCCCTCCCACGTTGGGATACTTTTTTTTTTTTTTTTTTTGTTCTGGCCTAAAAACCAGGCGGTGGAATGCATGACGCATACCTGGTCGCGGAGACTTGCCCTGGAGTGACAAGTTGGACCGGGTTATGTGGGACTGCCTCTGGGCTTACCAATACACTAAACCGAAACCGCCTCACAGTTGACCCCTGTGGATCACTACTGCTACTGCATTAAATTTGGGGATATGGCACCCGCTGATCGGGCAGCCGTTATTGGGCACGAGAGCCCGGCGATTCTATTGATTCGCGAACCTGAGTTAACACACAACTGGGTACTGTTGTATGGGGGCAAAAGTTATGACTGTAGCGACGGATGAGGTCGTTTCAGCCTGGAAAAGGGGGAGAGCTTAGCGGTGACGCGGTGCTAAGCTCCCAGCATGTCGACCAGCTCGCGAACAAGCGCGTTTTCAGAAGAACTTGAGCTGAGTTGTTGTTTGTGGAATGATTGAGATATGAAGTGCTTGATTTCTGGAGTGTCAGTTTCCCTATGGATTTGATTATTTCTGACAAACCATGGAGCGTTTAATATTCTCCTGAGGAGCTTATTTTGGAAAACTTGAAGCCGTTTGACCTGATTGGGTGTAACAAACTTGAAGTAGACATTAGATCCGTAGAGGAGTACGGACCGAATTAACATCTTGTAAAATAAGCATTTGATGGAGATGGGAAGCCTGCTAGAAGGGCAGATCAGAGGAGATAGCAGGTTTGCTATCCCCGAACCTTTTTGGATTGCTTTCTGGATTTGGGAATGCCAACCGAACCGCCGGTCGAAGTGAAGACCTAGGTACGTGACGTTATCCAGCCATGGAATTATTGCGGTGTCGATCTTAAGTTGCGAGACGCGCAGTGCGTAACGATTCTTGTGGAAAATGATGGCCTGGGTTTTCAGGGGGTTGATTTGCAACCTCCAGAATTTGAACCACTTGACCGCATGATCGAGCTGCTTCTGTAAACGCTCATGAATTGTAACTTCGAACCTGGCGGCCGTGAAGAAAGCAGTGTCGTCAGCGTAAAAGGCGACGTCAATATGCTCTTTTCTCGGCATATCTGAAATAAAGAGATTAAATAAGGCTGGGGCCAGCGGGGAACCTTGAGGTACGCCAGCATCGATTTGTTTACGACTGGAAAGTGACGCCCTGATCTTGACCTGGAAAGATCTGTCCAAGAAATAGGACTTGATGAGAGCGGTTAGGTCTTCTGGGAGGCCTAACCGCACGCACTTTGCGAACAATCCGTCGTGCCAGACCTTGTCGAAGGCTTTGGTTAGGTCCAGAAGAACTGCTCCAAGCTTTTTACGTTGGTCAAGAGCATGATGGATGTGTGCAGCCAGACGGGAAGCTTGATGGACGGATGAGTGGTGAGCGCGAAAGCCGAATTGTTCATCTGGAATGATGTTGTTTTCCTTTGTGAAAGAGTTGAGAGCGTAGAGTATTGCCCTCTCGGCAAGCTTCGAAATGGCGCTGAGAAGGCTGATAGGCCTGTAATCAGATGGAGATGATTTTGCTCCTTTCTTGGGTATAACCGCTATATGTGCGTGTTTCCAAGACGCCGGGAAGTGTTGCAGTCTCATGATGGAGTTAATAATGTTTGCCAGTTCTGCGAGTTGCTTATGCGGGAGCTTTTTTAACTGGGTAATCGATATTCCATCGAAACCTGGAGATTTTTTGGTTTGAAGTTTGCCGATCATAGTCTGTAGAGACTTTGGAGATACAAAATGGTTGAGAAGAAAGGCGGGGGTTACTGGTCTTTTGACGGAGTTGGATTCGTTGATGACAGTGTCAATGTCTTTAGTTTTAGTGTTCTGTGCGGGTGGGAGGCATTTCATTTGAGCTTCGTAGGTCTCTGCAAGGAGCTCGACTTTTTCTTGGTCAGTGACTGCAAAATTTCCTGTAACCGCTGACTTCAGGGGAGGGATGACATTGTGCGTCTTCCCCACGAGGCATTTGGAGACACGCCAGAAGGAAGGGGGGCCATCCAGCCTTTGGTCCGCGAGAAATGAGTTCCATTTCATTGCTCGCCAAGTCGAGACGGCCGCCCTTACCCTCTTGCATGCTCTGTTCGCCTCCCTTTTGTCTGCAGCATCAAGGGTGAATCGAGCTAATCTGCATAAACCGTTTTTGATGCGAATTTCACGTTTAAGAGAAGCGGGAAGATTGTTTTTCCACGGCTGGGGTTGTGATGAAATTTTGACTGTGGAAGATTCGTGAGCAGACTGAATATCGCGAGTTAGCTTGAGTACGGCTTCCTCGAGGTGTTCTGGTGTGTTAATTTTCGGAATTGGATCGGATTTCAGGAGAAGAGATTGGTAGTTTTTCCAGTCGGTTTTTTTCCTGAATCTTGTTAGTGGGACTTGAGTGGTGGCGCAGTTTCCGAGTTTGAGAAGGATCGGACGATGATCAGAGTCTAGTTCGTCAAGGACTCGAACTTCGGAATCGCGATTTACGTCTTGAAGAATAAAGAAATCAAGGATTCTTGCTGCGCCTTGAGAGACTGTACTAGGGTGATGGGTGGGTTCATCTGGCAAGGCAAGACCGTAGCCCAGATCTGCACTTAGAGCTACGATGGCGTTACCTGCGGGATTCGCTCTGGAGCACCCCCAGGTGGGGTGGTGGGCGTTGAAGTCGCCACCTATTATTTTCGGAAATTTTCCTTCGACGAGTGATCGGTATTCGGCATAGTTGAATGCAGAAGATTTCCTGTACAGGGATGTAATCACGAAGGGACGTTCTTGGATATCGATTTTAATGGAGGTTGTTTCGAAGTTGTTTACTGATAACGATGGAAGGAGCTCGTGTTTGACTCCTTTTCTGACGAGAATGGCGGTTCCACCGCCTCGACCCGGAGTTCTATCGTTTCTGTAGACAAAAAAGTGTTCGAAAGAGAGACGATGCGAAGGTTTCAGGAAAGTTTCCTGGATGAGCACGATGTCGACGTCATAGAATGTTATGACGTCCTCCAATTCCGCTTGCTTTCCGCGTAAGCTATTTGCATTCCATGTCATCAGTATAAGAGATTTCGGAACAGCCATTTCGAAGAGTTAAAGGCTGCTGAAAGTTATAGAGACAGGTAAGTGTTGCCGCTTAGGCGGCGACATTTGGAAAAAGACGAGCAAGTTGGTGAGCCAGGGCGATCACTTGTAGGAAAGCCTGCGGGTCAGTAAACGCCTGCATTGTGGAGTTAAGGTCCGGTGTATTGGTTGGAGCAGGAGTTTGAGTTGGAGCAGGCTGGGTAGCGCTGGCTAATTTTTGGGCTAGCTTTCTGCCACCTTGGTTACTCCATGCAGAACCTTGTGGAGGTCTGGTTTCGGTCGGAATTTTTGGTTTTCTTGGAGCAGGACGGCAGGTGCAACCGCTGAAGTTTGCGGTATGAGTTTCACCGCAGTTGCTGCACTTTGGAGGTGCTTCTGGGATTTTGGTACAGGATCTAGTGTCGTGATGCCCGGCACATTTGACGCACCGTGGGGGGGCTCGGCAATATGAGCTGGAGTGCCCGAAAAGCTGGCAGTTGAAGCACTGCACTGGCTGGCCGTTTCCTCTCTGGACCTCGACCTTCACGGTGATGACGCCGAGTTTGGTCATATATATGATCTGTCGCTCTTCGCGAGGGACAACTACCTGAACAATTGGTAGTTCTATCCCGGATTTTAATTTCCATCTTTGCACAAATTTGGGATGGAAGCCTTGATCAAAGAGAAGTTCACGTACTTCGTCAATGCAGAGTGATTCTGGGATGTTTTTTATTATTACCCGGAATGCTCTCTCCTCCGGATGACAGAAGGAATGGTAAGGGTAATTCCTTTCCTCGAGCAGGGTAGTAAGTTTACGGTAATTGTCGCTTGTGGGGACGAATAAGAAAATGCCGTCCTTTTTATTTCGGGTTATAATGTCTATTGATTGTGCCTTAGTAATTCTAATGAGCTCCATGAACCTCTTCTTATCACGGAGCACTATAGGCGGAATTTTTTCCTTTGGGGGACTTTGAGAAACAGTCGCCGAAACGGTTGGCACTGTTTTTGCTGTGGAGGTTAAGACTTGTTTAGTGACCTGGCTACTTACCTGCGCAGGCTGGTCTTGGGTTGGTCTTGTGGTAACTTGTTTCGGTACTGGCTGTGGGGCCGTCTTGGTGGTCGGCTTGTTTTGCACTGGTCTGGTGGCAAATTTTGTAATCGAAGGCTGTACGTTAGCCTTGGCTTTCGATTGGGTAGATTTAGTGGCTGGCTTGGCTACCGGATTGGGTTGTGATTTGGGAGCCTGTTTTCCCTTGTTGCCGGCCTTCGGCAGCTGGCTTTCCTGAGGTGGAGTGACGGGCCCTCTTTTCCTTTTTCCCACCAAGGTGAAACCGTCTTCTGAGTCTTCAGTTTGGTCTAAGTGTTTTGTCGGTTTAGCTGGTGTCTGGGACTGAATTTCTATGGCAGCGGGAATCTTTACTTCCATGGCATCTCTTTGATGCTTCATGAATTGTGTTATCGTAGCTGTGAGAGTTTTTATTTCTTCCTTGAGCTCTTCGGAAGCCTTTTCGCTCTTTTCCAGCTTTTCCGTCTGTTTGTTCAGGGCGTCTGTTTGGGCTTTTGCGAACGTTTTAAGGTCAGCTATCTGCTTTCGCAGGTCTTCGTTCTGTTTTCTCAGATTCCGTTATAAGCACTTCTCGGCTGTCTTCTGAAGATGGTCCATTTGAATTTGAAACCGTTGGGATACTTGGGAATGAACCACTTTCAACTCCCTATCGAGAACATATTTATCTACACTGACCTCTACCATATCATCACAACGTTTATCAGATCCACAGTACAGAAACGCTAGGACTCAGGAGATGGATTAACAAACTTTTTGAAAAAAAGCAACTTTTTCAGTCTCCCTCTTGTTCCCCTACCCATTCCCATGCAATGAAACTCAAAGGTCTGAGACTGGTGCACTGTTATTTCTCTCACAGACACTTGACGTCCTCAAACTCTGCATTGAGCTGTTAATTCTGTAACCAATCCCCAGTATCTGTCCTCCATCTTTTGAGCGGTTGCGATCGCCCTTCCTCTATAAGAATGAGATTCGGACTGAATAATTATAGAAACACCCTAGTCTGCGACAATACTGATCAGTTGATCAGTTATTTAATCACAATTTTTGCGAGATATCGATTATTATTATTATTATTATTGTATAATATTTTAGTATATTTTTACCAACGGTAGTTTATCTGGACTGGACCTACAGTTAAACGTGGGTTCCGAACCACGGTCCTCGGCATTAAGCCTACCGACTGGCCAGTGACCAACGTAGAAACCATCCCAGGTCTTACCCAGCCTGATTATTGGCGTGACTGGGGTGGTTATTCCTTGTCGGATTTTCCACTGTTGCCTAAATAAAGACATTTACAATTACAATCACAAATATAAAGTACATCCATACTGTCAGACCGTCCTGACCACTGCGTCAACGAAGACGGCAAATCGATTACTATCATAAAATTTAATTTATATTAATCGTTCCCTTAACTCCCAATAATTGTCGTTTATATCCATTAACAGGTAATCCGTGTTCCTGGCATCTTGAACATTGATATTTCACTGTTGACGTTCATTTTATCTATGCCCAAAACTTTATCTAAACACACTTTATTGGTTATATATTTTACTTTAATAGATTATAACAAAATTGTTATACACCTAAACATTTGTGTTTGTCAATGTTCTTTGTATTAAATTGTATAGTCGCGAAATGACGATAAAATCATTGAAAGCGGCAAATAATATGTATGATCAGAATACATGGAAGTACCTAATACTTATCATAAGCATTATATACCAATGCTAATTAATTTTAAAGAGTTCTTCACTTTCATTTGTTTCATGCTTTTTGAATACATAATCAGGCACACCTTTGCTAAAGTAATTTTATACATACATTCTATTTCTTTTATAGTTTCCAATAGTTTTTGGTGATCCTAATGTGATTTTCGTTTGGTCTTCTTTTGGTTTTATTTAGGTCAGCTTTTTATAACTTTATAATTTACAAATATGTGAGAAATAATTTTATTTCTTGGTAAATAAAATACAAATATTCAATAAATCATTATAATGGTCACTTTATTGACATTATACAAGGTACTACAATGGTGTTTACAATAACTTTCATATATCATCTAAGTCAACAAGATACCCCTCGAGAGACTAAGGAACTATTTCGTTTCCAGTCAAGGCGCCGGCCTTTATATCAAAAAAGTGTATGACTATCATGGCCATCGCCAGGTCCCGATACCACGTCCGCCTCGACTAGCAAATGCGTGATCAGGTGCCCTACGTAGATACGTCAATAACAATGTTCCGTTCATACATTCTGTTTTTATATCGTCCATTTTGTTCAATACGGACGTCGAACACAAACATCATACAATAACTTTGGTTTCACTGCTTTCCTAATTCACTGTATTCTCCATGTTTTCGTAAAGTCGTTATAGTAAATGCTCCAGCATAATGGTCAATTATTAACATTATCAGCGTCATCTACTTTGAACGGGTTACTCTTTCAGGACTCAATGTATCCTGAGCGATCCTGAGCGCATTTTGATTATAATCGCACGTCTGATTTGTAAGAAATACTTTTATTTACCAAGAAGTAAAAATATTTCTTACAAATAATTGCAATTTACCTTATAAGTTTTACATCCAAACATTTAGTTTTTAATTATGTTTATATTATGTAGATTGATTGTATGTAAACGCAATATTTTTTAATTAACCTCTTATGTCTTCAACAATCTACCCGTGGGCAATAAGTATTATTATATGATTTCTGTTATATAATCAGTTTGTTGGAGACGTAATATGGGGCATCGACGATGATTCACTTTATTTGACACTTTATTCTGGAAGATCTGGAGGATAGCTATGCTATATTTGCTAGTAGTACTAGTGCTAGTAGTAACTTATACAGCAAAACCTTATTATCTAATAATAATTTAGATTTACGCCCTATCAGCCAATACATTTGGTTTAGTTTAAGCCCACACTATTTGCGTTTGTCACTATATGTTTTTTCCATGTCATTTTTCCAAACGCAATATGAACCCTCATTTCCTATTTACGTATATTGTTAAATTTTCTGGTGTTTTTTTTTCTCCCTATTTTCTTTGATAACAAGTCTCCATCATAGTTTTATTAGCGCATATAAACGATAGTGTTATTTTCCATTGTCCCAATACACTGGCTTTGAGGTCTAAGCCTTGAGTAGCTCTCATGCCAAAACTTTTTCAGCCAGTACTCGATGATATCATTTTGAAGAATTGAAATACTTTTTTTAATTTTCATTAACAAATAGATTATTATTAACGATATTTCACTAAAAATTTTTAAGTTTCATATGAAAATTTACGGCAGTTCGTGACTGTATACTACTTAACACTTTTTAAGTTATTAATGCCACTCAGCTGTCGGTTATTCGACTTTTGGTGTATACACCCAACGCCTAATTTCACACCTTGTATATTAAATCACGAGGAACAATTTGTGACAATAATAAAACCAGTAATGTTAAATAATTATAGAAAATGATGATATTTCACATCCTGTTCAGGATTTCACCGAGAAACAAACGTATAATATGACAGAAATGCCCATCAACCTTGAGCTAATATTAGAAGTACTATGTGCATAGTTAGCCATTTATTTATCCGCAAAAAAAAACAAAATCCCGCTTGTTCCAACTAAATATGCAGTTAGAATGATTACCAGAGTAATAATAGTCGAAAACGACACGTTACACCAGGCGATGTTGGTCGATCCTTCGGAGAAATGGAAATTGCGTAAATTTCTTAAATCAGCAGTAAAAAAACGTATAATACAATTTTAATGACATAATACAACGTAGACAGAAACGAATACAGTTTATTTATAAAGATTTTCCCCGTGTGAATTATTTTATTTTTTTAATATAGTTAACACATTACTTAATGAGTATCCGGCTCTAATAATAATTCGCTTTTATACATTCATTAATGCCTGCCGGAGTTCCACAGGGTGGGGTCTTGAGACCACTCCTATATGTGCTCTATACTGCTGATATCCCAAAAACAAAAGAAACAGTACTTAAAACATTTACCGGCGACACAGTCATCATGGCAAAAAAAACATGCAAGTAGTAGCAAAATTTAGAATCTTCTCTCTCTACGCTAGGGTTTGTCTGTACTGGACCAGCGTCCTTGACATTATCTTTATTGGCAGACTCGTGACTAACTTAGAGATGATTCAAGGAAGCATCCGGTCTAAAATAACTGTGATAATTACTCCTTATTGTCTGTAGACTAGTGATTCTCAAACACTATATGTAGAAGTGTATAAAAAGCCAATGACATACATATTACCACTAATATATTCATTACTTAATATTTTTTTCTCAAGATTGTTCTTCCAGTTCTGATCTAAGATTTGAATTCACTCCACATAAATTTAAAACACGACACAGTCTTCATACATAGATTTTGTCTCTTCTACCTTCGGGTAAGTTCACTACCGTCGAGTAGTTCTACTTCAAAGTTTTTATGTTCACGCATTATCACTTAATATTTTTTGCAAACCGTTTAATTTCTGCACGACCATGGTACCCTTAGGTCTTATATGTCTTCACTCCTAATGTACCATAGGGTGTTCACTTCAGTATTCATCGGTACAACTTATAATCCAAATCTTATTCTAGATACTATTCTAACTTGTTTAAGTCTATCCTAAATTCTAAAAACTATTCTGACTTATTCTAGAGATTATTAAATCTCACTATATGTGTCTATTAAACACTTCGTATGGTAATTTGCATTTGAGCCTACGCACTTCATTGTCATCGCGCACATTTAACTGTTTGGCGAGTGCATTAGGATGCACTACTACTCTTTCAGAGTACTTCACACTAGCACTTACACATTATGGGTTCTAAGAGGATATCGCGTTGAATCATTTTGTTGGAGACGTAATTTGGGGCATCTATGATGACTCGCAACAGTTTATTCTGGAACCTCTGGAGGATATCTATGTTCGATTTGCTAGTAGTACCTCACAATTCAATACCATAGGTCCAAATGGGCCTAAATATTGACTTATAGAAAACAAAATGTAGAGCATTTAGTTTTATTCCCCATTTATTAGCCCACTCACTAATGTTTTTGATAACTATTTGTATTCTAATTACAGCTGTCTTAATGTTGTTACTTGTAGCCAGCTAGGTAGTATCCTTAGGAAGTGTAGCAATTGTTACTCCCTCACATGTAGAGCTAAAAACATAGGCTATTACATCTGCATAGTTGGATTTAAAATCTGAATATACGTCATTTATATCATGACGTCAGAAATGTAGGATTTGAGAGTCCATCTAGGTAATTAACTAGTGACTTATATTCAAAACCGTTCTGCTATACCCTCTTAAGAATTTAGGCAAACAAATTTCCTTTCATTTAAACGTTGTCTCACTTACTCACAGCCGTGAAATTATGTACTTGGCAAATGATCTACCTTTTATCTATAAATTCAATTATCATCGCCATATTATTATATATGACTATTTTTTACAGCGTCGTATTTTGTTTGATTAATGCTAGTGCGCAGCAAAATTTTAAAATTATTAAAAATATACCGCAACAAAAAAAGTTGGCAATATTTGACATAAACAATTACAAATATTAATTAAAAACAAGCCAGCACGTGGAGACATATCTGGATGATATTGTAGATGATTTTAATGCTTAAAACATACTTTTAATTCTTTTGCCGACTAAAACTGATCGTCAAAAGAAAGCTAGTAGACTAACATATTATCTTTTTAGTTTATCAATAATCCGCATTTTCAGGGAATTTTTGGTGAATCCTTCATTAATATTAAAAATTTTACCCATTACGATTGAAATATTTTGATTAATTATTATTTAAACCTTATCCAAAACACGCTTTTAAACAGATAAAGTCGTTTTTTTGTAAATAGTGTTGTAATATATGAATGTTTATGAAACTTATTAACTAAAACAATAACAAAATCAAGAGTAACAGCAACATTCTTTCTGAGAACTGTTAACACGAATCAATCAATAGTGACCGTCATTGTACACTGACATCAGTATGCATAACTTTTACTTAATATATTTACAATGTATTTGAGTAAATTTACACAGTTCTTATCTGAATGTTAAACTCAAGCTTATTATCTTTTCCTTCGATGATAATATTTTCCTCGAAAGATTTTATGGTGTGACTGCGTGAATGGGGACCTTTTGTCAGGAATTGTTATATCTGCTTGATTCAACAGTTTACACCAACAATCTTATTTTATCGTTTTACTATAAAAGTAAGAAAACATATAAAATATAGAGAAGAATAAATAACTAAAGTGTTAAGAGCATTAGGTAAATGAAACCATTCAAATACGTTGTAGTATACAAAAGATGCATCTGGGAGCATATTCTTGAATAATCTAGACTATATGGATGTGAACAAGATGTAGTATATCTTATTATGGCTATCTGACACTGCTGCAGACAATAATGTATATGTTTGAACTATGCAAAGAACATAGATGAAAATTGATGATGAAAATTTTTTTTCCTCATCCAAAGATTTCCTCACTCCAAACAAGAAACGCAACTGTAAAACCACTTAAAAGCAATGTTGGATGCTATTTAAGCGCAATTGGAAGGAGTTTCTGCGTCGTTTCGTGGTCGTCGACGAAGCATGGATACACCAGAGACCAAAGAACAGTCGAAACAGTGTACTTCACCCGGCGAACGTGCTCCAAAGAAGCGACTGGCCAAAAAGGTGTTGGTCACCGTTTTCTGGCATTCACAAGGTGTGATCCGCATCGGCTACCTGGAGAAAGCCAAAACAGTCACGGGGATGTACTATGCCAAATTATTGGGCCGATTCGATGCCAAATTACAGAACAAACATTCTCATTTGGCGAATAAAAAAGTGCTCTTCCATTATGACAACTCACCGGCACTAGTGCGCTAGTCCAAATAGCCAAGGCCAAATTAGTGGAGCTAGGCTATGAACGGTTTCCCCATCCACCGTATTCTCCATATTCGGCCTCGTACGAGCGAGACGTTGTCGTGATGGTCTTTTATAGCGTGGAACTGCATGGTACCAATCCACCGGCGTTACCAACCTTTAAACTTGAAATCTAAAATTATCCAATTTTCAATTAAACTAGTAAGAATCCGCCGAAGGTCGCCCAAAATCAAAAGGTTGTTTTCGAACAGAGAATGAAACATAATTCCCCAGCAATTTTAATTGCCAGCTGGTAACGAAGCCGAGATACCAAACAGATCGGTGTTTGATAAACAAGTCGTTGGAATGTCTTGTCTGTTAATTTATTTCTTTTAAACGGTTTATATTTCCTCGGTAATATTTATAAAGTAATTGAGATTATATCTCGGTATGATTTTCCCTCGGAGCTTCTTTTGCAAGTTTATGGTTTCAACCGCATGTTTATGGTTTTCAATAAAACAATTGTCAACATATTACTAAACAATGTCGTTTATAATTCTATTTTGTAATAGTACCGCGTAAAATTAATCATTCACACAATAATTAGCATTAATATTATTAATAACGTTCATTGTGAGCTTATATTATTTTAAGGATATTAATAGATGCAATTTTTGGGCACAATAATTTTCTCTGATGAACATGAATCATTATGTTCGTTAGTCTCGCTTAAATTTGAAATAGGCTGGAGCGATTTGGCTAATTTTGATTTTGACAAATGCGTGGAAGCACAAGAAGGTTTATATGGTGATAAAATATTTACAAATTAGATATGATTTTTATTTCATACAAATATAGGTATTTTTTGATAGGAAAATCGAGTAATTACAATAATTAATAAGTATTAATATAATAATATAATTAATAATATAAGTAATTAAATAATTACATATATGCCTAATATGATATAACTATGTAATAATGGTAATTTCGAAACGTATTTTAATTGCAGTCGAGTAAAGATTTACCAAGAATTCAGTTAAAATATGTAGAAACTATTTGTGGTAAAGCATATTTTGTAAACGTAATTCTTATTTGTTATTATTTAGTCATATATTTAGTGCATGTTTTAAGTATGTTCATCGGTTTCTTCGTCAATTATTAATATAATCAGATATTTCATACAATTCACAACATTCATTTATTATACAATTCTTCAACGGTTAAGAATTAGAGAATATTTCTTTAAATATTATGAGGACGTATAGACAACTAAATCTATACTTTTAAGTTATTTAGGTAAGCGATGATGAAAGCAGGGATCGGACCGCTATACCCTTCAGGGGTTTACCAAAGTCGTACAGTGAAAAGGCCGTTCAGTTTGTTTTTTAAGCACTAACCATATCATATGAGACGCCGTAGAAAAATTGCAGGTAACTGCCTCCACGGTGTAGTGGATAGAGCATTCATCACACACACGGAGATCGCGGCTTCTATTCCCGACGAGGGCAACAACTTTTTGTTGTTCTTCTAGTTTGGCTAGACATTTGTCAAATCGCCTAGGTTAGGTAGCAGACCCTGGGACCTGAATGGTTCTTGATTTTCAATTATTGTTTCTTTATTCCCATTTTTCTCATATGGCTGAAACTTTACTTGTTCTACTCATTGTAATACTTAAAAAATAAACAAGAACCTTATTAACCGACTTCGAAAAAGGAGGAGGTTCTAAGTTCGACTGTATATTTTTTAAGTATGTTCATCGATTTCTTCGTCAATTATTAAAATAATCAGATATTTCATACAATTCACAACATTCATTTATTATACAATTCTTCAACGGTTAGGAGTTAGAGAATATTTCTTTAAATATTATGGGGACGTACAGACAACTAAATCTATACTTTTAAGTTATTTAGGTAAGCTGATGATGAAAGCAGGGATCGGACCGCTATATCCTTCAGGGGTTTTTGAAGAGTTTTCAGTAAGAGTTTGCCTACCAAAGTCGTACAGTGAAAGGGCTGTTCAGTTTGTTTTTAAGCACTAACCATATCATATGAGACGCCGTAGAAATATTGCAGGCAACTGCCTCCACGGTGAAGTGGATAGAGCATTCAGCTCACACACGGAGATCGCGGCTTCGATTCCCGATGAGGGCAACGACTTTTTGTTGTTCTTCTAGTTCGGCTAGACATTTGTCAAATCGCCTAGGTTAGGTAGCAGACCCTGGGACCTGAATGGTTCTTGATTT
Organism: Rhynchophorus ferrugineus; assembly: GCF_030347505.1. Lineage (NCBI taxonomy): Eukaryota > Metazoa > Arthropoda > Insecta > Coleoptera > Curculionidae > Rhynchophorus > Rhynchophorus ferrugineus. Next base: position 18,714,982 of record NW_027472585.1, on the reverse strand, counting down.
TCAATTATTGTTTCTTTATTCCCATTTTTCTCATATGGCTGAAACTTTACTTGTTCTACTCATTGTAATACTTAAAAAATAAACAAGAACCTTATTAACCGACTTCGAAAAAGGAGGAGGTTCTAAGTTCGACTGTATATATTTTAAGTATGTTCATCGGTTTCTTCGTCAATTATTAAAATAATCAGATATTTCATACAATTCACAACATTCATTTATTATACAATTCTTCAACGGTTCTTTCTTCAATCGTTCTTTATTTTCAATTATTGTTTCTTTATTTCTATTTTTCTCATACGGCTGCACCTTTACTTGTTCTGCTCATTGTAATACTTAAAAAATAAATAAGAACCTTAATAACCGACTTCGAAAAAGGAGAAGGTTCTATATTCAGCTGTATATATTTTTTTATGTATGTTCGCCGATTTCTCCGTCAGTTTTAGGCCGATTTTCAAAATTGTTTTTCTATTCGAGAGAGTGTATTTACGAGTTGGTCCCATTGGAACCAAGTTCGGATCTGTTGGGGGAGATTGGTGAAATTGAGAAAAACGCTCAAATTTCAAAACCACGTACAAAGTTTTCACATATTTTCACCACCCAAAGAATACAAAAATAATAATATAATTTCGTGACATATACAAAAAATTAAATTTCCAACAAAACAAATCTAAATTAATATAACTGTTTGGGTTCAGCGCCGACTTCAAAGTAGTCAATTGGTAGTAGTTAAAATAATATTGTAAATAGCTAAATAGGTTTACGTAGGTATTAAGCTAAATTGTATGCATATAGTAGAATATAAAATACATGTAGTAGATAGATTAAATAAGGTTTTTGTTTATTTTTATTTAGTTTTTACAACGATTATAATGTACATATTTTATTTTAAAGTGTTTTTTTTTGTGTTAAAAATCTAAGTTATCATTTATTTTTTGAACTCGGTTTAATTTTTTTGTTAAAAATATTTTACTTACTTGCATTTATTTACAAGTTAGACCAGTACTAAATTTTTTATGAAATACCGGGATATAATTACTCTTCCAAACACATATTTCCCTGGTCAGTATTTGATATAATGCTGAATTGAACAAACTTACGGGACATATAGGTCTATATCGCGAAGGAATTTGTTTATAAACTTGTGGTTTGCGTTATTAATTGCTTGATATCCACTCTAAAACTGTTGCAATTTTTTATCAGTGTTATGACTAATGCAACAATTTTATAATTGAACATTTTTGTTGTATTTTTTCCAGAATTGATAAAAAACTTAATATTTAAGGATGTTAGTTACTACATCGTACAGACCACATACCAATAAAAATCGATAATTGATAATTACTAAAAATACCGAATATATGTTATAAAGTGTGACTAATACGGCGCTAGGTCTTCTAAGAATTCAGTATCTGGCTAAATGAAGTGAGGAACTAACAGGTCAATTGAAAAGTCCCCGGCCTGACATACAGATGGTGCTACTAGAATTAAATCCATATGGTTTTTTAGTTATCCCTAACCCTCAAAAGATGCGTGTATAAATTTGACAGCTGTCGGATCATTAGTTTGTGAATTATCGCATTTTGAGTGAAGCAACTTTTGTTATTGTGAAAAAAATTAATAAAAAGGAATTTCTCGTATTGATAAAATATTGATTTTTGAAGGGAAAAAATACAGTTGAAGTAAAAACTTGATGCCGAGTTTCCGGACACTGCCCCAGGAAAATCAACCATCAAGGATTGGTATGCAAAGTTTAGATGTGGTGAAATATGCACCGTAGACGGCGAATGCAGAAGAAGAATTTTAAAAAATCACAAAATTATTTTGAATGAAATAGCAGACACTCTAAATATATCAACTGAATGTGTAATTCATATCATTCACAAATATTTGGATATGAGAAAACCGCGCGAGCTCACTTTTGACCAAAAACAACGACGAGTTGATTATTCGGAGCAATGTTTGAAGATGATCAAGCGTAATAAACCCGAGTTTTTGCGTCGTTATGTCACAATGAATGAAACATGGCTCTATCATTTCACTCCGAAGTCCAATCGATAGTTATCCAAGTGGACTGCACACCATGAACCCGCTCCAAAGCGTGGGAAAACGCAACAGTTGGCTGGCAAGGTTATGGCGTCTGTATTTTGGGATGCGCATGGAATAATTTTCATTGACTACATTGAAAAAGGAAATACCATCAATTGTTACACCCCATATCAGATGGAAACTGTGCTTGGGAGAAAAGTGTAATACCCTGTTTTTTCATTTTTAAATTATATAAAACATAATTACTTAATTTGAAATAGTTTACTCTGTTACTCTCATATAGTAAAATTCGATTGGATATAGTTTTGACGTTATCTATGACGAGCAGTGGCTGTTTTATTAGTCTGAAATGAAATTGGCCATTGACTTGTATTTTACTAAACCAAATATACTCTAATTTGCTTTGCTTTTTGTTTAACATAATGTTTCCAATTTAAACTATCATCGAGATGGATGCCGAAATATTTAGCTGATTCTGTTTGAGGAATCGGGCATTCACCAAGTGATATAATTAAATTTTTGCCATTTTGTCGGAACGCAAAGTAAACAGACAGGTTTGGAGCTAATAAGCTGTATTTTGCAGTCACTAGTCCATTTGAAGATCTTGTTGGCTGTTACAACAACCTAAATCTGTAGCTAAATATATATTTTTTGTCATGATAACTATTTATTTTATTGTGGGGGTATCGAGAGTGCAGAGTAGGCGAAGGAGTGGTCACAAGACACCACCCTGGGGATTTCATCCCACATAGTCTAAAATGTTGGGAATACCCCTTCATGCAAAGCTGTAAATTTTCTCTTGATGTATGAATAAAATATATGACTTTAGCAGTTGACAATAATTTCGCGATAGTAATTTGCCCATTTCCTAGATTAATCTCAAAAGTCATAACCATTAAAAATCTTGTGAGACGTCATTGTTTAGTGGTGATTTCGAAATCCAAACCGGAAATCTGTATAATTATTCGAATAACATTCCGGAACTGATATTTAAAAGTAATTAATACTTAATTTTCCTTTATTTATTTTTTGTACAAACCTTTTTTTAACAATAACGAAGAGGACAAAAAAAGTTATCCAATTTGGTGCTGTAGTTCTGAAGTTATGCGCGTACATTCATTTCGGCGAGTCATCTTTATATAGATGTAACTAGACAACGCATAAATATCTCGAAAATTAGGCGATGTTTGTACCTTGTACCTTTGTTACTAAATATGGTTTTTCGAAAAAAAATACGAAGCCGGATTTGTACGCATAACAGAATGTATGAATGTATAGCGGCATTAATCCTTACATTCATCATGTTTATGTGAAATGTTTATTTTCAGCGAATATCATCCTTTACGACAGCAATAAACCAGTGTCGCTTCTCTTATCTTTAATCGCTCATTAAATTTTAAAACTTAGATCAAAGTGTTTCTTATCATACTCATATATACGAGTTTGAATCAATATTACACCAGACCGTCATAATTACATGCGATATTAGTTGTTTACCAGGTAGTATATGTTACTAATTAAATCCAAATTCCTTTGATTCGAGGACGATTTAAGAAAAAGATTAAGCTCATAATTATCATCAACCATTATATTCATGTTAACCCATTAAGACCAGCGGGCTAATGTAGACAGTTGTTTCGCGAATATGAAATGTAAATAAATGAAAAAAATCATACAATTTGATCAAAGACAGTTGTAAAGAGTTCTTTAAAGCTTAGATATGCATTAACGCAATATATATATATATATATATATATATATATATATATATAAGCACCCTAAAGATACAGATAAAGTTACACTTGACGTGTATAGGGACTCTTTTTCTTCGATTATTGATTTTAGAGAAATTATTAGGTATTTAGTTAGTTGGAGCAAAGCTTGTTGCTCCCGATTAACAATTGGGCTATGAACAGATCATCCAACGATGAGCTATCTTCTTCTCTTAATTGTTAAAAGTTGTTCGATTGAATTCAATTGAGGAAATCTATTTTTATATCTAGCTACACACCATTGGTCCTAATTTAGCCTTTAGTCTAACAATGTTTATTAATTTCTATTAACACTGTTGTTTTTCTATTAAATATACCTCATTACCTTGCACTATACGGAGACTTTCGACTCCGTGTCCCCTTTTATCATATTATTCAAGAGTGTAATACGTCGACATTAACATGGGAATGAAGTCTCTCCTCATGTCTCCTTACGAATGTCTTGCTTTCCTGAATGACAGTCGGTATCTGAAGGTAGCGGTGTAAGCATCAGGTCTACAATAAATGGTTGTACTTACTATACTTCTTAGAATTTTGTTTCGGATAATTTGTACTATATTTACATTGCTTTTCGCGGAACATCCCCATAGTGAATAGTAATTTATTATATACTGATAATTGTGATTTTAAGAACACCGAACATTTTCCTATATTTGAACTCCAGTTCTTTCCTTTTCTATTTAACGTGTTTCTTCCAGCGAAGTCTTGGATCAAAAGTTTTGTGAGGTAATTAGCGTTGTTGTTATATTGATTCATAGTATTATTGATTTTTGTTGTTTTTGCGGTTTCATTATAGGTAATTCATTTTGGATAATTTTTTTCCAGGGTATTAAGGCCCAAATATTTTTATTGTCTAGTACCTTGCTGTAATTTTTGAATTTCCTCATCGCTATTGTCCGATAGAAAGAATCGCAGTATCCTTGTGATACAACTGCTTTGGGCACTTTCATTGCAGAATATACTATATTTTGATTAACTCTAAATATTCTGATTGTGATTCCCGCTGTTGGAGACAATGGCGAAGAAGCCACATGAAAATTTCAACAAGCAAGAGACAATATAATTAATTGGTCCCAAACTTTGAAAATAAAAATTAACGAAAGTAAATCTGTGCACATACAGTTCACGTATAATCAGACTGCAAAAGCTCCAGTAACATTAAATAATACTATGATTCCATATAGCAATAATGCCAAGTATCTCGAAATGAATCTTGAAGCAAAACTTCGATGGAAGACGAACAACTGGTCTTAACATATAGGAAAATGTATTTGTTAATTGGAAGAAAATAACATTTATCTGTACATAATAAATTGCTATTATATAAGCAAGTATTGAAACTTATATAGATCCACGGAATTTAATTAAATTTCCAGAACAAGATCCTGAGAAGTATTGTAGGTGCACCGGGATACTATGGGACTGATAACTAACACCGAAACCTTCAGATAAACGCTGTCACTCTGGAAATTAAGACAACTGCAAGGAATCATGAGGACAGACTCCATTCTCATGTTAATATCGACATAATGCAACACTTGTATAACACCAGAACAAGACACAAACTCAAAATAACCAAACCATTTAATTATATTGTGTAGTGTAGTGTAGTGAGGTTCATTTACAAGATCAGCATTTAAATTAGCAGTGTTACTACATAAACATTATTATACATCAAGATTTAAGTTATTGTAAAGACAAATAGTAAGTTAGGTGGCAACGACCAGAATGTAACAAATAAATAAATATAAAACAACTCTGACCATTCTCGAAACACACTAACAGTTTAATATTTAGTATTTTTAAGTTATTTATTGTATATAGACCCCAATCATGAAACGCTTAACATTATTTTAATTACAAGCCCCTCAAACTCTTTTAGAAACGTATAACTATGTTGCTCCGTCATATCTCAATTGTCGGTTTTGGTTTTACTGATTTTTGTGTCAAATACTCGGAGACAGTAAATTACAATATTTAATGCACAAAGACCCACCTTAAACTTTTCAGACAGTTTAGAGACAGACAGACATCAATTGCACAAATAGCATAATGTGATTTATCATAATGCCTGTCTCAATATCATAAGCACATATTGATATACAATGAAACAAATTAGTGATTTCTATAAAAACAGATAATAATGGAGATATTATCAAACCTATAGGATTAAATATAACTGCAATGCTTTCGAAATCTGCATTAAAAAATTATTATAGAAATAGTTATCTCAGCTTTTACTTTTAATTGATAAACTTATGTTTACAATAATTTTACCTAACGCATTCGATCAAAACTTACTGTAGCGCACTCATATTATCTAAAAGCACTAATATGGTTTACCATAATGTACTATAATTGCATTCTACATCCCATGCCGTATCGCTATGAGTAACTGATAAGAATATGGCGGATATGATAGGGCGATCTGCTTATCTACAATATATGCCAAGGTGAAATTAAGTGTTTAGTAGTGCGTGTGTGTGTTAAGCATGGCGAATAGTGATATTTTATTATAGATAAGTGCAAGTATATTTATCGTATTAAAAATGGAAATATAGTCAATTCAAAATAGCACTGCCACGAGTGTCAATATATGTCTGTCTAAAGTTGTAATTTTGTTTTAGAGTCAGACAATATCATCTTTGTCATTTTATTCTATTTAAAAAGAGATAAAATGCTGTTAGGGAAGTTCGAACACGTAACGGAATGAGCCTGCAAAAGTTGTCCGTTTGCCAAACTTCTGAAAATTCTTCAAAATATTATAATTACGGATTATAAACCGGCAAAAGTTATTTTAACGCTTTGTTTTAATAAATTTGAAATCACCGCTGTTTTTATTTTGCGCCTTTTGCGCAGCTGCACTATATATTAGCACGGTCACTAAAATAACTCAAAAAATAAAAAACAATATAACCTTAAATTCGCCAAAAAGAAACCGTGTTTATGCGAAACAGGTGACGAATCAAGATCAATCTTGGTGTTTCAGAGATCAAATATACGAAATGTATAAAGCAGTAAGTGTTTTTTTCCTATTTAATACAATTATTTCAGAGAAAATTGTTAGTCTGGAAAGTATCTCCAAAGATCCAAAAGTTATACAGCTATTTGAGAGATGTAGAACATCCGTTAATACATTGTTGGATAACACAGGATTTAAGTGGTGTAAAAATAACCCACGAAGGGGTTTAATGGAACTTCCAGAGATTGCTTTTAAAAGAATATAATTTTTAAAAACATATAACAATATCAAGGAAGAATTGTATCAATTTATATATTTAAAAGAGCCATAAATATTTCAGAATGGTACATTGGATTGCTCATGGCAAGTCCAAGGGTGACCACCATGAAAAAATGAACCATAACTTGCCTTTGCAGTAGTTTGAAAATCAGCTTTTAAAGAACGTGGAGGAACCATCAGTTATTGTTTTGTACAATGCACCATATTCACCATATATATATATATATATATATATATATATATATATATATATATATATATATATATATATATATATATATATATATATATATATATATACATACAGTACGCGGGTGGAAGAGTGGTGGCTTAAAGTACAAATTAGGAAATCATGTAGTTTTGAGGAAATCATGTTAAAGAATGAACTATTTCAAATTATTACTCGGTAAATATAAATGAAATATTTAATTTCATTTTATGTAATTTATTTTTTAGAATTAACCCTGAGAAAAGATAGATAGTAGATCAGATTACTGAATGTTATGGCCACAGAGTATTATGTCTCCCTTCCTAGCACTGCATTTTTAATCCAATTGAGTTGATATTTCAAACAATTATTACAATAGATATTCAGGTCGATGAGGATATTCAAACCAGAACTGTCTGGATTTATGGAAAGAGGCATTGTCGAAAATAACACCTTCGGTTTGTATGAGCTCGATCAGACACATTGAAGAAGAAATTGACAAATGGTAGAATCTTGAGTGAGTTTTTAATAGATTGGAAATAAAAAGCTTGGTTATAACTTGACTAGTATTTCTGGAAGTGGCTGTGATTGAATAAAACTTTATCAGTGTTGGTTTATTATTCAATGCTGACGATTATCAAGACAGTGTGATGAAAGAGGAAACCACTAAAGGTCAATATCCATTTAATATACTAATCGTAGGGAATTGTATTATAGAGTGTAAAAGCTTTATGAGCATGTGTGTTATTGTTCAGAATATACATGAACGCTTGGTTAACATGCATGAGTACAGAAATAACACTAACTATTTTGCAGATATGGCAAATACATTAAGGAGAATGCAGTGATTAAATGTAGTTTTATCAAGAAAGATATATACAGATAGTAATAGGACGAACTAAAGAGAAATATAGTAATATCATAATGACTTTACAAGGATACATTCCATCGAAAGAAACAAAAACTAAGCGTAAAAGATTAATGAAATAAATGCTCTCTAATGAAAGTATAATACATTACTCAGATATACAATTGTTAATTAAGTGGATTAGTCCGTCGGGGGATACCACTACATACAAAAACGCGTCTAGAACCTTACCGATGTTAGTGTGGAAAAAGCTCAATGTATATATAATAAATCAACTCTAACTTATAAATTATTGTAGCTGTAAATTTAATTGTAGTTTTAAGTTCTTCAATAATAAATGAATTTGATGTACTATAATGTTAAAATAAATTATATTTAATAGAATATTTCTTCAATTATTTTACTTATATTAAAATTTTGTTATATGTCAAAACCTAAACGTACTAAAACTCAAAGTAGCTGCGGCAATATTGCGACGTTTCCCGTGTCACTGCTATTTTGAATTGACTATACAAATGTAATAATTTGAAATATTAGGTGAAAGATTAATAAGAGGTCTGTGATGTCAAATATTCGTTCATTATGACATTTTGCGTTTCGTTTGAACTTTCTGGCTTGTTTTGGTCTTAGTTTTATGGTGTCATTTTTTTTTGTAGAATCGAAATGTATATCGAATAATGTGAGAACACTGTGCAGTATTTATTTAAAATGGGTTGTTATAACCATTGCACGTGTTTATGAATTGTACACAAGTTTTGTTTTGTTTTACACAAGTATGTTTTCATAGAGTAATATATAGCGTATTAACTTACTACATATAGTTTCAGAATTGGTTTGAGTGGAATTACGAAGATATCAATTGGCACTGGTTGAGGATTTCATACGCATAACGTGATTAACCTATGACATCACATTCTATTGATCAATTAAATTTGAAATAAAACCCAAATGTAATTACTCAAAACAATTTATTAAAATAAAAGTATGAAATTGCTAAAATATAAGTATATATGTATTTATATAATGAAATATAAATATATAAGTAAAAAATAATTAAATGTGAATATGTGAAAAAGCTAAAGGTGAAAAAAGCTAATAAAAAGCTAAAAGAGAATATAATTGAGATCAGAACATATCTCTTGGCAAATCTTATCCAAATTGTCTATAGTGCTTTTTCCATTTTTCATATTTCTTTAGTGCTATCAATTTAAATAAAAAAGTCTATGTCTGTTAATATATTACTTACTTGTTCCATACAAAAATATATCGAGGGAAGTTATGTTATTGAAGTTAACAATGTTATTGTGAAAGTTGTTGTTATCAGATACTATATTGTCTATAAAATCATGGTCATCTTGTTGGTTTACAAATTGTATTATTTCATTTTATATTAATGTATAAAAAAATCTACCCTATCTCGGTTAAGGAGCTTTAAGCCAAAATATTTTTATAAGTACCTTAACCAATATACATTTGTTTCAAGTATATGATTGAAAATAACTAAGTTTTTAATTGATGGATCTTTTCAAAAAACTTTTCAAAGGACAAGAAAAACTTTTCTACTGAAACTTTTCATGTAGTATAATTACATTTACCTCCAATGTAATTTTAACATCTCCCCATTTGGACACATTTTAAGTTTAAAGTGTCAGTAATACTTTTTCTGTTCTATTCTGTAAAACTAATATATATATATATATATATATATATATATATATATATATATATGAACAAAAATGCTCTATATATGTATACGTACCAGGTAAATGAAATCCTAAGTCATACACACTAGTTAATCTGGCTAAATTGGGTTGTTTCTTCCCAAGAAAACGACGTCTGGTTTTTAATTTCCGCATATACGGCTATACAACACCTTTGAGTGTGAAGATACATTATAATCAAATAATAGTGATTATAATTAAGATACAAGAATACTGATCGTACGCTATGTCTGGTATACAAAAATTGACAATGTCGTTATAGCAATTAAGTAATCAAATGCCTTTGTAGGAGGAAGGTAATAATCGAAGAGGTAGTCTCAGAGCAAGCTTTAGTTGGACCACGCAAAACATTTCCTCGATTTCGCCTATTTAAGTAAATCTTCTATATATACTCTATGCATGTTGTACCCACCGAGTAGATAACAATACTGCCTATCAGCATATATTAAAACAGTATACAGTAATTAAAATGTAATGTCCAATTTAGCACATGCGCATTTTCATTTATTTGAACTAATAAGGTCTGAGAAAACAAACGCTCTTCTGTCAGACTCTCTGCAAGCGCATACAGTTTGTTCTGTAACCGATTAACCGGTAAATTCTGATTTAGAAAAATGTAGTTTATTTCCAAGTTGGTCACACCAGCCGGAAATGATCATCAATCATTTAACCTGATTAACCTTCTACTCATTTATTTCATCTTATTACTTACTGGATAAACCCATGAAACAATAAGGGTAATAATAAATAGAAAATGATAGAATAATACAAAGACACAAATTATCTAAGTTGGTTACGGTTCGAGAGTCGTTTTTCAATGATTTTAATGATCTAGATAGGATATTAACAACAACAGTTACAAAGCAGATCGGCTTTAAGTATCATCACAGCGGGAGAACCTTTCCCAAGGATATTTTGATTTCTAGGTATCAATATAAGATAATAAGGTTACATCATCTTCTAAAAATACTAGTCCCCTTCACTATCTTAGGTATTACGCCTATTTACCTATATTATTTGAATTTGAGATAAGGAGTTGTTTTTTTGGAACTAAATGCTATATTGTTTATTTTTGATAGTACTGAAACTACACCTGCAAGTATTTCCGAATAATTGTTGCTTTACACTCAGAGGAATCTCTAAGAATCTCGAAAATGAGATAAGAAAGCGGGGGATTTAATAAAGTTATAATAAGCAAAACAATGCCTTAAAAACCATTTCTTCTTGACGTTAGACTTTTATGTTAAATAATCTTGTAAAAAAATGAAATCATGAATATTCTTTACATATAAATTAATTAAAAACGTATTTTTAAAAAGACCGAGCTTTTGATAATAAAAATCAAATAATGTTATTAGTAGTTTGTTGAAAACATTGGTTAAAATTTTTGTGACATACTATCTGTCCTTAATGTTACAAAGTACTCGATTCATTTATCTAATTTATTAATGAGGGATATTAATGAGAAATGATAATTTATTTTTAAATAAAGCGAGTTTTTGATAATAAAAATCATATAATATTTTTAGTAGTTTGTTGAAAACGTTTCTAAAAAGTTTTTACATATTATTTGTCCTTAATGTTATCAAGTATTCGATTCATATATCTAATTTATTCATGAGCGGTTAAGGAATTTGAAGAGGGCCCATTTCTAGGATATGGGTACCCAATGGATGGGATGTACATTTGAGTACACAACCCTTCTTAGACAAAACAGAGACATATAGTAGCCGATCTCCCAGCTTCTCGATCACTAGAGGGCACACCAACCGTATTCGTTATTAACATTTTCTGGCAAGAACGATCTGAACAAGAAAGCCGAGATAATAACTTATGACACCGTTAAATAACATTTAGATAACATAACGTAATAACAGTAGCTGAATGATAAAGATATATGTAAATACAATTAATGTGTAACAATTAAATGTTATATGTATGTAACAATTCTTGCTTGCAAAATATATATATATTATATATATATATATATATATATATATATATATATATATATATATATATCACGATTTTAGCTTTTGCCTTTGGTTTGGTTTGGTATTTGTCTGCCTGAAGATGAAGGACCCTTTTGAGTCGTTATTCTTAATCGTGTGTATTATATTATTTCTATATATTACATTCTAATGATCCCATCCAATTAATTATCAACCCGAACAAACCAATAAACTAGCAGGAAAAAGTCTATTATAATATCATTTTATTATTACCTATAAAGCTATTTCTCTAGTCGTACTATGACAATTGGCTTAATGTTATCAGGATTGCTATGGCAGTCCACTGTCATGTCATTATAACGTAATATCAAAGCAAATTTGTACCCAATCTTATTTCTGATCTTTGTGATGACATTTTTCTTCAATAAAACAATATATTTTATAATCGTAATATTCTCTAACCCTCAACACCATTTTGTCTTCTCATTCGTAAAAGTTTTGGCAAAGTGAAAGTGAAATGAAAGGGGTAATTATATTACTGAAGGTATTCAGCGAGTCAAGGAACCTAAAACTGGAAATTCCTGAGAACAAATAACATAGATATAGCTCTGATATCGGAAACTCATTTTTCTAAACAAAATTACATTAAAATAGGGAGTTGTGATGCATACTGGACACTACACCCCAGGGAACGTGCTCGAGGCGGAACAGCTCTAATTATAAAATAAAATATATAGCAAGAAATTACTGTGTATAATCACTACTATAGTTAGCATTGAAAATAACGGCGCTGAAATATCATTCAGGACGCGAACCCACTTACTAGCTCACCAACAGGAATAAAGTGGCAGACCTACTGGATTTTTACCTTTTGAAAGGCATCTCATTGAACTAAAGGCACATCGAGAGCTTGTGCGAACTATTATCTGTATTGGATCTGGATAACACTCCAGTAAATAAAGAAGCCTAAACCGTTTAAACCTGAGACTCAAAAGTATAGACAATCTTTAGCTGCAAACCCGAAATATAATTGAACAAGTTTGGTCTGTTGCAAAAGAAGCTACCTCGGCATCAATGAAAATCAGAATATGAAGTAAAGTACCCTCTTGATATTAGGGAATTTATAAAACAAATATGAAACACTAGGAAAGTATAGCACAGAACCAGAAATACTGCAGGAAAAGAATATTTAATAGAATTCGTAATCAGACAGATAAATAGATTAAAGAATATAAATAAATTTGTTTCGAAAAATATGTAAGTATGTAACGCCGGGAAGCAGACAACGATCACTCGTTATGGAAAGCAACTCGGATATTTAAAAGACCAATATTTAGACTACCGCCTTAAAAATGATCTAAATGAATTTAGTATAAGAGAACATTTACATTTAGATAATTTGTTCCAACCGAATAATATAGAACCTACAATAAATACACCCTATTTATTACGACGATGTAGCTGATTTCTCCAATGTAACTTGCCACAGAAACAAACTCATTCGTAAAAGGCTCCTGGAATTGATGATATTTCACCTGGATTTTTGAAAGAGCTGCCACGAAATATAACCATCATGTTTTAATGTTACTCGAATAATTATGCTTAAAAAAACTGGACAAACTGCTCTAGCCTAGTCACTGCTACCTGAGATATTAAATTATTTTAAAATCTGCTCTTAAAGCTTATCGAAATTAAACTACTTATAGAAATGCCAGATTCCCAGTTTGTATTTCGATTTGGAGTTAATTAACATCTACATAATCTTGGCCAGTGGTTTTATTTATCATACCGTTAACATAATACTAAAATATTTATATACATATGATTAATACAATCATTTTAATTAAACAAAATCTGCAAACAAAATTTTTCGATTCATATTCTGAAGAGATACCAGCGCCGTCTATAAATAACTCTAATTTTAATAACTATATGACAAACAAAAGTTGATTTGTGTAATATTGTATAGATGGCGCGATCGTGTTATGCAAGGTTTTTATTGTTAAAATGTTAATAAAATAAATTTTAATCTGAATTTATTAAAGTCCTATACAAATAAATCGAATTTATAAATTATGTGAAAAATAAACCGTAATTTTAATTAGTATTATATGGACTGCGTGCATATCTCGCGGTATAAGATGGCGCCACTGGCTAGTATTCTGTAGTCTTATTGACAGATTTGGGTACAAGTAATGATATATTAGTTAAACTTAAATCTTTATTCACATTTACCTAAAATTTAACAAATACCAACGATATAAATTGTAGAAATAATAGTAAGCGCCCGAAAGTTAATTCTCTAGATATCATGGCGGCCAATGTATCAGCGTTGCCAACCGATAGCTATTCTGGGGACGCCGTAGTTCCATTACCAAGCCAAATTAGATCTGATTGCTCCAATGCAAGCAAGCATCTCCTGGAATTGATGATATTTCACCACGAAATGTAACCATCATGTTAACATAGAGACTCAATGCCTGTCTAAGACTGAAGCATTTTCCGCAATGTTTTAATGTTACTCGAGTAATTATGATTAAAAAACTTGACAAACTGCTCTAGACAAGTCACTGCTACCTGAGATATCAAAATTATTTGAACAACTGCTCTTAAAGCTTATAGAAATTAAAATACTAATAGAAATGCCGGATTTCCAGTTCGGATTTCAATTTGGAGTTAATTTACAAAATGAGCAAATTGCTATCGCGGAATTACTGTCGACTGTTGGTTTAATATATTTTCGAATTGATACATACTATATTTCCGATGATAGCTTAAGCTGAAATCATCATGTTAATCCAAAAGCAGATCAAATTATACTCAAGGTCAAGCAACTCTATTGATTAGTCGGAAAATATTTTCAACTTGACCTAAAATCAAAAATATTGGTTTATCAGTTAATCATAAAACCAATTTGGACCTATGGGGTGCAAATATGGGGTTGTCCTAAAATATCAAACTAACTAACTAGCAATCCATCGCATCCAAAACAAAGTTCTACGATTAATTACCAATGATTATTGCTACCAAAACCAACGAAGAGCTGCATGATAACCACGAAATCAAACGAATATATGAAGTGACCAAAAAATTTCTGGTTAAAACGTGAAATAAGCTTGTTAAATCACAGAAACGCGGAAGCAACACAGCTACTGGACAACACGCTACTGCAAATCAGTACATTGTTACCTTTAACTTTAGATTAAGTAGTTTAGTTATATTTCAGTTAGGAAAATACATAATGATGTATTAATTCCGCACTCCTTGCTTGTTTGTTAATTCAAGTACAATAGAACAGTAGTAATAAATTAATATGTAAATTAAAATTGTACTATGTTAAGCAGATCTAATTATTTTTAAAAAAATGACGTAAATATCAAATTTATCAAGGTAGCAATGACTTTAATCAGACTTTCTAATACAAAAAATAATTTTTTCTTTTACTTAATAAAATAATGTTTTTGTCCACTGTTAATATAATCTAAATAGCTTCAATCTAACTATTCTCTGTTGGTTCCACCCTGTAAATCTACAAATTCCGTTCTTCTACCCACGTCACCTTGTTGACAATACGGAAACAATACTACAAAAAATCCATTTATCATCCTTTAAAAGAATTGACCTTTTATTGGCATCGATCCATGTCGTTCGCTTTTTGAAATTGGCGTATTGTCACGCCTCGAAAAAAATCGAAATCCGAGAAACGGTACCCGAGACACGGTACCCGCTTAGGGTACTCGTATCCTATTCGATAAACAGAAATGACTTTTCCTCGAACAGTATCTGCGATAATTCATTACGCAGAATTTTTAAATATTCAATTGTTTCTAATTTTTTCCTCGTCCAATTGAGGAAGTCTACTTTTGATATTAAGATATTTATTGATGACTAATACAAGCACTTACACTTAATCAAAACCTCGGTTCTTTAGTGTTTTTTTTCTTTATAAAACAATTATTCCAAACATAAACACAGTTAATTAACAAAGTCAGATTCTCGTTTTTTTAAATTTGTATTGATGTCAGCTCCATCTCTAGGTTACTTCAGTAGCTTGAGAGATAACGGTTGATTCAAATTATAACTGATAGGTGACGTTAGCGCTAAAATATTTATTGTTTATTATGAAAATATGTTTAAAAAGATGTTTATTATACTAAATGATATTTTTTCACAGTTTTTCTTCTCTAGAAGTTGCGAGTTCGAATACCGCGAAGATATGGACGTATTTTAAGTTGGTGATTATTTATAATTGTTGATATTAATTGATATAGATAAACTAAGACTGGGTAAGACCGGATATCTTATGCGACAGTCTCTAAGTTAGCCACTTGCCAGAGAGCAGTCTTCTCAAAATGATACTTGGCAAATACTATCAAATATTGATTTTGCGACGTTGCCAGTTCTTGTAAATTATATGTATTTCAAAAATGTAATGTGTATAGTTTATAATTTATTGAATTCAAAATCTATGTCGAAAATATCGAAAATCGATATGTCTATAATATACGAATATTCTATTCTAAAATCTCTATAAATTTTTAATTAAAAATAATTTTCATAAACACAGAAATAAAAAAAAATTATATATGCTATAACCATTATAATTTATTTAGTTGCTATTGTATTATAAGGTAAATTGAATATGTTTATTATTTTAAACGGTTCATCTTTTTAATTCTTTATCTACAAAGGTGCCCGGAACTCTGTTGTTCTTGCTATACTACTTCTCAACGTTTCAAAAACTTTAATTGAGTCGAATTTCAGCCTTTCTTGTTCAATTTTCTCGCTTACTAGCTAAATTTTATCTAAATTTGCTATAGAATTGAATTATATTTTCAAAATTAAAATAAATAATAGTAAATATAGTCACCTGAACTAAATCACTATAAAAGCCTGTTCAGTGGTTCAATAATATTCATAATTCATGACTTATTTTAGAGCCCACCAACTTAGAGATGCATTCCCGGCACCCGACATTACCCAGCACCAGGCCTGACATGGATATCTTAAAAATTAATCAAATTAATCAACGAATTCGGTTAATATATTCATATATGGAAAATAGCAATAAAACAGTGATTCTAGAGAGTTCACCAGATTCTGAGCCAGTGGTAGCATATATCTGATTGAATTCTATCTCTCTATCCCTTGTAAAACTGTCGAAGTTAAGCCAGAACTGACAACATGTCAATAAATATAGGTCAACACCACTCACATTCCATGTTGAGCTGCGGGTTCAGTTTAGATAAAACTGCTGCTGATAAGAATAATACTGTACAATATATATATATATATATATATATATATATATATATATATATATATATATATAAATGAATTTGCGATATATTTTTTGTAGAATCGGAATACCATTATTACAAATATCTTAGAAACAATCGATCATATAGATTATTTTCAAGTATGAATGGTTGTATAATATAGACACATCTACTGGAGTATGTATGAAGAGTTGCATAATATATTACATTAAATTGTGCAAAATAATCAGTTATTTAGTTTATGATACAACAATTAATATTTAATCAGAATTAATAACACTACTTGTCTGTTTTAATAACTATATGATAGACGGAAGATCGTTCAAGCAATATCGTAGAGAGGGCGCTGTCAAGCGTTGTCACTCACTGATTTTTTCATTTACATTTTTTCGTTTTTTAATTACTTTAAGTCAAAGTCACTTTAATATAATAAGTAGGTGATATAATTTGGATGATTGCGCCACCAATACTTTAATTATTAAACAGTTTTATCTTGGCCAGTGGTTTTATTTATCATACCGTTAACATAATACCAAAATATATACAAATGATTAATACAAGCATTTTAATTAAACAAAATCTACAAAGTTTTTCGATTAATAGTCTGAAGTAATGCCAACGCCATCTATAAATAACTCTAATTTTAAGAACTAAATGACAAACAAAAGTTGATTTAAATAATATTTTATAGATGGCGCGATCATGTTATGCTGAGTTTTTATCGCTAAATTTTAATTAAATTATATCTTTCTTTTTAATATTCATCGGAAACTTATATTTAAAACAAAAAAATATTTATATATAAAATAAATTTTAATCCGAATTTATTAAAGTGCTATACAAAATAAATCTTAATTTTAATTATATGGACTGCGTGTATATCCCGCGGTATAAGATGGCGCCACTGGCTAGTATTCTGTAGCCTTCATGACAGATTTGGGTACAAGGAATGATAACTTAAATTTGGTTAAACTTATTTTTTTTTTCACATTTACCTAAAATATAACAAACGCCAGCTATATAAATAAAATAGAAATAATAGTATGCGCACGGAAGTTAATTATCTAGATTTGTCAATGTACCAGCGTTGCCAACTGATAGCTATTCTGCTGAATGTGCAGTTGCCTAACGATCGCGGTGGACGCCATATTTCCATTTCCAAGCTAATTTGATTTTTTTTTTGAATTTTGAACTATTTCTTCTATATTCGTTCTAAAGTGTAACGTTCGAAATTATTAGGTTCTTATTCACAAAGCACAGTGTTATAAAAAAAGTCTATACGTTCTGTTTCATTTCATTCGGATAGAATTAGAAACGAGGTTTAGAAATGCTTTAGCTTTTGGGAGGAATTCTGACTGAAACTATTTTCATTTAATAGTATGATTTATCTACACAACACTTTATGAAGACCTGTTTAGTTCTTCGGCCAATATTTATATTTCTATAAGAACAGAAAATGATAAGGTTTCAAAATAAAATTCATTTTCTGATCAGACATGATTAAAATTAATATGTAAATGTTATCCCTTTAAAAAATCGAATCAATTAGAGTTTAATGTGTTTATGTATTACCGATATTTGATCCACCGATAATCAGTTATTCACAGCCAGAGATCGCAATAGTATAACTTCTTCAAACAAGAGTGCAAAATCAGACCGAGAAAATGATCCCAGTCAGACCAGTAACTATGCTGTGTAAGACCGGATATCTTCTGAGATGATCTCCAAAGATGGTCACTTGCCAGTCGGTAGGCTTAATGCCGATGACCGTGGTTTGGAGCCCACATTAAACAGTAGATCCAGTTCAGATAAACCGTAGTGAGTAAAAAAGGAGACTCTGAAATATATTTTTTAAAAATTCAAGGGTTTCAATTTTAATCGAAGATGTATAGCTTTAAAGCTTCAGCTACAATTTATGTCAGGCGTTAAAGTTAGGATAGCGAACATGGATCTGTCATAACAATTATCAGAATCAGAGTACCTGTGTACTCATCCCAGTCAGGCTGACTGTACTATTTCTGTTTATAGGCAACTCTACGACGTTAAAATACAACCATATATACATGGCACGGTCACCATATGAGCGCTGCCATCTATTAACTCAATTCTAATTTATGGTTACAACACTTGCTATTAGTTTACTCATATTCTCTATATATGTTTTTTGTACAACTACGAGCACATTCATTCCATTTTATATAAATTGTTTTTTATAGCTTGGTGGCAGTACGATCACCTTGTGTATTTTGTACATAGGTTATCGCAGTTATATGTCGGTTTTGACACTTTAGATATAGAGATTTTAACATGAAAGACCAGGGATGCATAAACTGGAGAAGGATGAAGAATTAACAAAAGCAATTGAACAAAGACCCATATCGAACAGAAAAGAGCAATTGATCAAGTATTCATGTTTTTGCGTTGTCCATTTTTATATATTTAAAAACCAACGCTGAAAGACAATCGAAGCGTTGCCGCATCGTCAAAAAAAGAAGTTGTTCAATTTTATTGGTACTGATTGTACATGCTACAAGCGAAAACCAGCGATATACTCGGAATTTACTGAGAATTCATGAAATAAACACATTATTGATCAAAGTCATATTTGTTTATTGTTTCGCCAAGTAATTACCGATAACATAAATAGAATTAATTAACCAATAATGTTTTATAGATGCATGATTTTTACACCATTTATAAATAAATTTAATTCAAAATCACAAATGCCAACCAAATAATTTTTTTTTCTATTCTATTTTTAAATATACATGTCCTATACTTAAACCGGTTGCAGTTTATTTTAGAACCAATGTGCTTTAGTTCTAGCTTTCTATGAATTCATTTACAGTTTTTCGAAACCACACTTGTTTGGGATTACTCATACAACAAACAGTACCACCGCAACCCGAATGATTTTTTATTAATTTTTGGAACCTTTCATTCCACTGAATTTTTATTAAATCACTTTCGATGATAATAATTGATGGTGACAGATGAAACTTTACTAATAATGTTTAATAGATGATGCCATTATTTGTTAATGGCGCCATTTTTTATTGCCAAATATTTCTTGGAAAAATTCTGATGCACAACTACAATATAAACGTTTAAACTTCATGAATTTTAGAAAGCCAGATTAGTTAACGAGGAAATATAACGTTTATAAATTCTATCCAAAATAGCAGTGAACTCTCAATCTGTCATCTCAATTTATGACGTCAAAACTGACAGTTAATATTTTATTAATTTTAGTTTATTTTAGCTTCGATATATAACAATATTCTAACATAAATAAAATTTTGATTAAATTAGATTTAATCACTGCATTCTCCCTAATGTATTTAAGAGCAAAATAGTTAATATTAATTTTTCCTTATACATTTTAACCAAATTCTCGTATATATTATGATACACACGTATTTATTCACATAAATCTTTCATAATCTACAATACGATTTTCTACAGTTATCCTATTAATTACATACTCACCTTTATGGTTCCACTCTCATCATCCTGTCTTGGTCTATCTGCATTAAATCATAATCCCTTAACCAAAAAGTTCCTTTCACTCAATTGGAACATTCGGGACTTCGGGACCAGTATTCAAGTCAAAAAATAAGCTGAATATATATATATATATATATATATATATATATATATATATATATATATATATATAAATGAATTTCCGATATATTTTTTATTTTTTATAGAATCGGAATACCATAATTATAAATATCTTGGAAACAATCGATCATATGGATTATTTTGAAGTATGAATGGTTGTATAATATAGACACATCTACTTGGAGTATGTATGAAGAGTTGCATAATATATTACATTAAATTGTACAAAATAATCAGTTATTTAGTTTATGATACAACAATTAATATTTAATCAGAATTAATAACACTACTTGTCTGTTTTAATAACTATATGATAGACGAAAGATCGTTTAAGCAATATCGTAGAGAGGGTGCTGTCAAGCGTAGTCACTCACTGATTTTTTCATTTACATTTTTTCGTTTTTTAATCACTTTATGTCAAAGTCACTTTAATATAATAAGTAGGTGATATAATTTGGATGATTGCGCCACCAATACTTTAATTATTAAACAGTTTTATCTTGGCCAGTGATTTTATTTATCATCCCGTTAACATAATACCAAAAGATATACAAATGATTAATACAAGAATTTCACGTCCTGTGGCGAAATCCTGTATTACTTTGTAAATCAATTTGATTTAGAAGTAACTTTGCGGCTCTTCGTTTTTTATATAGTAATAAGCATTGCTAATTAATCAAGCACTGGAATACTAGTTGTTTAGTGCAATCCCATAACTAATACCAATCCCTGTCTTAGGATAGATCCCTGTGTATCCCAATCTTAGGTCAAGTATATTCCAACTAACCAGTACCGTTCTTTGACCTTAAGTTTTGTCTACTCTAACGTGATATTTCCAAATTAACTTACCATCAAGATGGATGCCGATTTATTTCACTGATTCTGCTTCGTAATCCGTAGTGTGTAAGTGTAAGTGTAATTCACCACAAATGACGCTATACGTTGGTTGCTGGCGCCACCAGTTATATTAATGTTATCTTATTATGTAAATAGCTTTTACAAACAAAACATTGTTGCTATATAAGTCTATAATATCTTTTGTAATACGGCTTATTAGAAATCAAATAAATACCAATTGTATGCATAATAACCTGCCTATCTGATAAAAATATACCCATAAAACAATGTATACATGTTTTTAGTCGCATATTTAATCACCAATATTTTTTTAAAATAAAAAGTGTATAACAAGACATAATAGTTATCATTAGTCAATCCTCATAAATATTCAATAGTAATCTAGAAAAAAACATGACTGTGTATAAGAGATCATTTGAAAGTCCCCGACCTGACACATAGATGGCGCTACCAGAATTAAATCCATATGTTTTATAGTCACTCCTAATCCTCAAAAGATGCGTGTATAAATTTGACTGCTTTTGGATCATTAGTCTGTGAAGCAATTTGTTGTGAAGCATTTTGAGTGACGCAACTTTTGTTATTGTGAAAAAAAATGGATAAAAATGAATTTCGCGTTTTGATAAAATATTGCCCTTTGAAGGGAAAAAATACAGTTCAAGCCAGAATTTGGCTTGATGCCGAGTTTCCGGAGATTGCCTCAGGAAAATCAACCATCAAGGATTGGAATGATAAGTTTAAACGTGGTGAAATGAGCACCGAAGGCGGTGAACGTAGTGAACACCCAAAACAGGTTGTTACCGACGAAAATATTTTAAAAATTCACAAAATGACTTTGAATGGCCGTAAATTGAAATTGAATGAAATAGCAGACACTCTAAAGATATCAACTAAACGTGTACATCATATTATTTATGAGTATTTGGATATGAGAAAGCTCTGTGCAAAGTGGGTGCCGCGCGAGCTGACTTTTGGCCAAAAACAACGACGAGTTAATGATTCGGAGCAGTGTTTAAAGATGATCAAGCGTAATAAGCCTGAGTTTTTGCGTCGATTTGTCACAATGGATGAAACATGGCTCCATCATTTCACTCCGAAGTCCAATCGACAGTCATCCGAGTGGACTGCACAAGATAAACCCGCTCTAAAGCCTGTATTTTGAGATGCGCATGGAATAATTTTCATTGACTACCTTTAGAAAGGAAGGACCATCAATAGCGACTATTACATAGCGTTTTTGTACCATTTGTAGGACGAAATCGCCGAAAAACTAGCACAAGAAAGAGCTGCTTCACCAATACACTATGACACAAGTCAGTGAAAACGATGGCAAAAATCCATCCATCGACCGTATTCTCCAGATCTGACCCCCAGCGTCTATTTCCTGTTCTCAGATCTCAAAAGAATGCTCGCTGGGAATAAATTTTCGTCAAATGAAGAGGTGATCGCCGAAACTGAGACCTATTTTGAAGCAAAGGAGAAATCTTACTACAAAAATGATATCGAAAAGTTGGAGGGTCGCTATAATCAGCGTATCACCCTTGAAGGGAATTATGTTGACTAGAAAAACTAATTTTACCAAAAAAATGTGTTTTAGTATGATAGGCCGGGGACTTCTCAATTGACCTGTTATTTAATCATTAATATTTTTTTATAAATAATAAATGTATACCAAAACAAAACAAAACATAATAGTTGTCATTAGTCAATCCTCTTAAATATTCAATAATAATCTAGAAAAAACATTACTGTGTATATACAGTTGCCCAAATTCTAAGACAATTATTTTTCTGTTATAGAACGCCGGCACGAAGCCGAATGTACATTTTGCCGACCAAATCGATGGATTCAACAGCAGCACGTTGAAATCCGGACCTATCGTACTACAAGACAAACGGACTATCTTCATTTCTGACCTCCAGTACAAGGGCAAGGAGCAAACGCTGTCATATTGGGCGGGAACGTCGAACCCAAACGGCAAAAAAACTTTAATAAGCAAACAACCGTTCGAAGGTATGACAAATGATTTTTAAGACAATGTTCGTCGGTGTTTCGGTAGACATAGATAGAAAAAGATTCAGACCGTTCTTTGTGGTTTCTGGGCTCCTTTTATTTATATAACATACAGTTTGTACTGTATTAAACAATTAAGAAGTAGATCAAATTAGAGGCAATTCAGTCACGCTTTCAGCTGCTAGTAATCCGTTGATGATTTTAGAGTTGCCTAACGGTATCGTCACATTTTAAAGTATCTTATTAACAATATATTAATACTTCACTATTAGTGACTTATTATTTTTTTCAAATTATAGTTTTACTTTAAGTTGTGATTTTTATTATAAACTGTATTTTTAATTTAAGATAACTTTTGCTTTATAGGCAAGCGATTATTATTAAAGGAAATTCATTTCTTGTAATTTTATCAATATTAAAAGAATAAATTAAACTAAACTGCACTTGACATGAACTGATTTAAAATTAATCCTTAATTGCTTAAGTACTTTTAATCTTTCGATGCTATAATTAAGCAATGGAATTATTTATTTATTTTTTTTGGAAATACACATTGTTTTTCTTAATCAACTAACCACTTGGTTTTTTAAAAACTTGGCAAGAGAAAAATTTTGGAGATCCTCGGTAAAGAGATTAAAAAAAAAGAAATGACAACCTAAATCAAATCACTCACACAAACACTAAAACTTTCATCACAAAAATCTAGAATTTGGTGGATGTCACCGATTTGGCACTATGCTCTTTAAGAACATGTGAGAAGTTGCCAGTCCAAATGTAATGATTTCTCAGCTTCCAAGATAAAAACAGTCTTGGCAGACTGTAAACGTTTAAAGATGCGAGATTGCAGAAGTTATTGGAGCAAGAGCCTAAACATACTCAAAAATAAGTGGCAGAAAAGTTGAATGTGCGCCGAGTCGCAATTTGTGAACGATTACAAGCGATGGAAAGGATCCAAAAGGTGGGAAGATACGATACATGAATCCGATACATGAATACGATTCATGAATATACATGAATTGAATGACAGGCCATCAAAAAATCGAAAAATCGTGACTCTGATGCTACTTCAAAGGTATGAAAGAAAATCATTTCTCCATCGAATAGTATCGCGATAATAAATTGATTTATTTAAAAAATCTCGAGCAAAAAAAAAACCATGGGTTTGAGGTATTGTTACTGCTATAATATCAGCTTATTTATGGTCTTGTAAGTTTTATATCATATACAGGAACTAAGAATGCAAATATGACTGCTCTTCAATAGAAAACGTACTTGTATTAAGATATATCTGGCTAATCATTATACCAGGTATGTTGGTAATTTTTCCCAGTTTTTTCGCGAAAAAATATATTATATTATATATGAATCTAGACATTTTACCCATATCTGAGGCGGTTTATGGATGCGACTTCAAAAGAACAATTTCTGCTGTAAGGTAATTCATTCTATCGTGCTATTTTTTCCTCGAAAATGAAAATCCCCATCACTACGAAAAGGTGGTAGGGACAGGTCTAAAGAGTATTTTTTATCAACAACACTCCTTTTACTAGTTTTGCTTTATGAGACTGGTCGATGTCATGCTACAATCATGTCTTTGAACGTATTGTGAATCTTTTATGTTGATTGAGGAAGCATAGTTGAAATTCATCCCTTGTTGTTGGGGTGACCTTTATTATTTTTCCAGATTTAAACAGCTCATAATATCACTACGATTGACACCGACCTGATTCCAACAAACATATGATCTGACCATGGCAATTTGACCTTGCACTCCATAGGCCGACTACATAAATAGGCTGACACTATAGTAGTATAAATGATTTATATATAAATTTGGTCCGTCTTTGTGCCTTTTTGTTGTTAATATTTCTTTCTTTTCTTCTTTTTTATATATTAATGCACGGGGGGTGGACCAAATAAGGTGAACACAACTGAAGATGACATAGTATTTATTTCCCAACTCAAGTCAACTTCAGGTAATACATCCCCCATTAGGAAGTAATGCAAATTATCTAAAGGGCCCTTATGTTAATCCTTTTCACATTTTCCTAAAAATCCAACTATCTCCATCAAGAAACCTTAAGACACTATGTTTATTAGAACACTTACTCAAAATAATTTTTTTAAAAGAAATGATCCCCACCCCAAAGCAGTTACATTTTTAATTGATGGCAATGTGTTCATTTTTTTTTTCAAGACTGAACCCTTTTTGCTATGTGTCCATCTTGCAATATGGCAGTGTTTGGCGGCAATATGCATGGGGAAATCTTCATTATTGAGGATGCTGATATATTCAATCGCTGTAATTGTGTCAATAATTTGAATGACAGGACCAGCTAAATACCACGATATTGGCACCCAAACCATAACGAAACCTCCCCCAGATTGGATTGGAACAGAAGCTGGTAGTATTTGGTGTTCTCCATATATAAATTCGGTTAATTGGAGCACATCACATTTTTCCAATCATCAAGTGTCTTTCTTTTATGATCGTTGCACTACTTCTTTCGCAGCTTAGCGTTAGTTTCCGTTATAAACACTTTGGCAATCGCAGTCCTTTCATGAATGTTAACGTTGTGGAGCTCTCATCATATTTTCTGTGTTGGAACAGTGAGTGTTGAGTTCTGCTATCACATTTACTGCTGTAGTTTCATATTGTCCGGCCACAATTTTTATTAATGTTCCTTGATCTGTCAGTTACCTTGAGGTTTTGTCCACGATTCTTCTTCGTCAATAATGTTTTTTAATGTTATGTGTATGCTGGCGCTCGTAAAACGTTAAGCAATTATTAGATTACACATTTCACCGGTCACTTGATAGAGCCAAGAGCCAAAGATCTGATTTCAAAACGAAGCAAGCAAAATACAAATTACGAGCATCCCAGCGGCTCTATTCACTCGGACTTTGAAATGACCTCGAAAACCAACACAATATTTTGAAATTCAGTATGCATGTAAATTTTGTATAATATTTCTTCTATCTTCTCTCTTTTTCATATTTGTTTAGTGTCATCAATTTAACAGGATCTAGAGTTCTGTCTTTTTGTTTTCTTATACTGAAAGCAAACATTGAGTCTTTCTTTGTTAAAATTCTGTCTACCTGTCATATCCAAAATATATGGCGCACCTTATTATTTTTAATATTCTCATTGGAAGATCATCATGTGGTGTACAATTAAAAGGTTTCAAATTTACATTTTTAAACATATTTAACAAAAAATATGGTATATACATAATCGACGTAGCAATATTACGGGATAAAATAAATGAGATAGCTCAAAAACCTACTGGCAGTATAATAAAACAATTTTTTGAGGCATGACATATTGCCTTGCCTCGTTTGTTCGTATAGGAACATCTCGAATTGAAGGTATATGGAATGAAGTTGGAATTTCTCAACTCCTGGTAATGTATCCACCATTAATATTGAATGTACGAAGATGAGCACTTTAAATGATTTCTCAAACATACTAGCCATCATTCGGCTATATTCTTATATTCGGTATATTCTTGAATCCAGGAGCTCCAATAAATCTAAAGGAAAAAATTTTAACTGTCTTGATTTTTATATATAATCTTAAGCCTATATATTTCTTCGGATAAGTACAATATATTTTTTAATCCAATGGGGGGGTTTAAGGTAGTTATTAAATCCTTAACTGAAGTTACTTTAACAAATGTGTTCTTACTTGGGCAACAAGCACTATTTAAACCCTGAACTTCGATTAATCGTCCCTTAAAAGGTTTGCATTCAGTAGCTATTATTTCAGTAGTTGTTGAACTATCAAAGAATTGATCCAAGTATAAAGTATAACGTTGTTTGTATAGCTTCTTTTGGAAGGGGATTAATTTCTAAAATTAAAAAATAATTATTTGATATTTTATATGATGATTAATATGAACAAACTTACCCCAACTTACATCAAAACATGGTGTAACGATCATAAATGTCTTTGATACTTAATCTAGTCAGTTTGGAATGTCTAATATCGATTTCTTCGAAGTAAATCGATTCTGCATTTCTTTACTATACAACATTTAGCGATTAAGGCAAGTAGTAAGTTAAAAGTAGCAACATATAGAGTCTGTCATTATGTCTGCATTAACTAAACGTATGAATCCATATCATCAAATTACTAGTATTTTTGGAGTATTCCGAATAAGTATTGTCAGTGCTTATGCAGATGATATGAAGAACAGTCTAGGTGATTGAAGGTGCTGAAGACAGATGTCGCTACTGTTGATTTTATAAACTTTATTATATTGAATGCTTCGTGAAAAATCGTGATTCCCAAACGTAGAAAATGCCTTGCGCATTTATTTGTCTCTCACGATCACCAACTGCAGTGGCGAACGTGCTTTTTCCATTAAGGGTAGGCGCCAAATGGGACGCAGCTTGGTGAGGTGACGCAGTGGGGGTCATGGTGAGTGTACGCGGGATAAAACTGTCAAAACGCTGAAACTTCGTAGGCTTCGTACAATGAGAATTGGTATTACACTAATAACGACTGAAATGGTATTTAATTCTGAATCCGATTTGGAAAACGAATTTGGATCTGTAATGGTAATGTTCATCTCCTAGATGGCTAGTAAAAGGTAACTGAGAAGTTGTATGTAAAAACAAGAAAAACTCGGGGAGAATTTACTTTAATTAAAGAACTTAGTGAAGAGATTTAAATAAAGATTTTAATTCTCATGTAGTCTCCATGATTTGAATCGTGCAAATTTTGTCGAATCCGCACAGCTTCGATTAATTCTTCTTCCATTTTTAAACACTCACACTGCTTTTCGCAGGATCATCTTAGCTAAAACTGCGTCACGGCACGCTGCGAAGCAACCGACAAAATCTCGCCGAGACTCACGCTGGGTCTGGGGCTTTTGCACCTGGCCTAAAACGTATTAAAAATGAGTTAAGGAACACGATGGGCCAAGACGTTTTAATTATCTCACTTTGATAAATATAGAACATAATTTGCTTAAAGAAGTCGTTATTGATGGTGTTATTTCTAGATTTGCCTATATTAAGTTCAGAAATTGTATTTGTAGCAGTTTTGTTTTATTTAATACCCGAAACTAGAGAAGCTAAAGCAAATCAAGGACCTCCTGACAGAATTTGTTATATATATATATATATGTATATATATATATATATATATATATATATATATATATATATGTATATATATATATATATATATATATGTATATACATATATATATATATATATATATATATATATGTATATATATATATATATATATATATATATATATATATATTACTACATAGTATAAAACAAAGTCGCCTTTTCTGTCCCTATATCCCTACGTGCGCTTAAATCTTTAAAACTACGCAACGGATTTTGATGCGGTTTTTTTCAATAGATAGAGTGATTCAAGAGGAAGGTTTATATGTATAATACATGCATAATATACTAAGGCAACATTGCTAATTTTAGAGGTTTCTAACGTGATGTCGTAAATTAACCTATTTTTTAGGCTTATTTAGCAATTAGCAAAAATGCTGCCAAACCCTACGAGTTAGATCAAATTAATATACTACAGTATTGTACACCATAAAAAGGTCTACAAAAAAGTCCGCGATGGTATATGTTTATCTTTTAGGGATAACCCACATTAACCATTTTTATTGTTTACTTTTTACGTGAGAAAATGGCTTATTTACGAAGCTATTTTAAGCAATACGGCATTAATCCTTATCGAATTAAGTACCTTAAATACAGTGTGCAATTAATATAGATCAATATGGTTCCTTACAGCGTGTAAATTAAACAAATATTTTCGGAGATATGACAAATTTAAAATTTGCGTTTAAAAATGTGTAATGTAATAAAAATTGTATGAATTTAGATATTCCAAAGATAGCAGGAAATCTTCATAGTAAGTATAGGGGAAGAGGAATTGTTTTACTCCAAATTTAATGCGTGCAGGCCAAGGGCAGTAATGAATGAACCAAAAATACTGGATCGATTTTAATCATGTTAAGCCGGGGCGGGTCGCTAGTATATATATATATATATATATATATATACTAGCGTATATTATATATATATTGTATATTATATATATATATATATATATATATATATATATATATATATTGATAATATTCGGTAAATATTTATAAATCTCTACTGGTTTATGATATATTCGTTAATATTTATTTAATTTATAAATAATTGATTTCTATTTTAATTCTGTGTTTTTTGTTCCGACAGGAAATCACTCTAACGTAGACCTCTCCATGTCATCACTGACGATAACATTAGATAACGTCACGTTTATCGGCGTCGGAGAGGAGGATCATCTCTTGGCTTACGTCATGCTCGTGAACGCCACGGGCGTGAACATTAGCCTGATTAGAGAGGACCGGAAATCGGTTAGTATAAGTGATTTTTACTGTTTGTTCCTTTGATTCATTCATATTGTCGCCCCTCGCCTCTCACTTGCGGCTTCCCCTTCTCCAGGTCTCCGATATACCGGTTTACACCGTGCCGAAATGTTGCCCTCAGAAACAGCTGATCTACCCGGAAACCGGATGCGGCGAGGTTCCCCAATCGGTGGACTGGAACGTGACCATATTCGAGAGCAACGTCACCGGCCTGGATCCCGATATCATCCTGGATGGCTCTCAGTACGAGCTCAATCTATACCACTACAAACCCAAGTGCGATGATGGACAACTGTAAGATATAATTAGGTTTCGATATTAAAGGATGTCAGTAGGATTTTAATTAAAAACTTCTTGTTTCGTACGTGTAGGATTATTTTTAAAATCAGAGCGTAAAATAAAGATTATATCTAATAAAATAATATTAATTAATTTTAATTAATTTAACATCTTAAATAGAAAAAACAGAGATCAAAATAAATGATATATCAAGTACTTACTCAATATATGGAAAAATGAATAAAGCAAATAACTGTGCGAAATCTTGATGTCGAAGTGGTTCTGAAAACATAATGAAAACGTACCTGAGCAACTAATTTTCAATAAGAACGGTGAAATTAAAAATGTACTTGAAATATACTTTTAATATCAGGTACTTGTATATTGTTAATAATAGTATCGACAAGTACTGGTATTGGATGGTATTGATAATCCCAATAAAAGTCACTGGCAATGATGGAATAATCAGTATGGTGAATAATAAAATTAGTCCATAGTATGACAATATAGTATGTCAATGAATGTCGGACAATCATTATCAAATAGACAATTACGGTAAGTGATAGCAATGATAAACTATGCTAAGGTCAAAGTTAATGTGTAAATATGTAAAACAAATGAGCAGCACTGTTGCTAGTGACCTCACTTCTTCAGGTCCAGCTATGATAAACTTACACCGCATACAAGAGAGAAAGCTAAAAGCCACATGCTAGATGTGCTGCTACCAAGAGCTAACAGAAACAAGTTTCGGTGGCGTTTATGTATACTTTAAGTTACCCATAGATCATAACTAAACATCAGTAACTCTGGTCACTTTGCCGTTAGTTTCTGGTTGATAAAATAGTTAAAACTTATATTTACAGTTGCAACCATAAAATTATTATCTTTGATTTTCAATAATTTAAGAATTATGTGGAATTTACGACGATTCGAAGAAGTAATAAAATGGAGTAGAATTAAACAGATAACGATAAATGAATACAAAAATAAATAAGTAAGTAGTAAGTACAGGACAATGAATAGAGAATAATAAATAGAAAATAATAAATAAATAATAATAAACGGAAAATAGTAAATAGAATATAATAAATGAACACTAACAAATATATAATACTAACTGGAGATTTAATAAATAATAAATGGGAATTAAAAAGAGGAAACTAAAATTATCTGTGAACAAACTCACCATTTGATGAAACTCAGCTTGGACGACAAAACCAGTACAAATCTGAATAAGAACGTAGACTCTCCCCGTCGCGTCTTTAGAAATGAACTCTTATGATCTCCTCTCGAAGAAAGATCGACAATATTACCATTGATGATAATTATTTCTCTTGCCTGGTATTCGCAACGGCGAGAAATCATAAAATTAAAAAGAAGCGGTAATCCCGCCTAGTGCCTTTACAATATGGTTCAAAACCTTTAAAAAAAATATAATCGACACAAAATTAAAAGGTCTAAAATATTGAACTGTCAGATGGAATTCCAAGTACGATAGATATTTGGAACGATTTATCATTTTCTTGAATGGTACGTGTAATTGTCTGTGATTTAGAAAAAAATATTAAGAAAATATAAACAAATAAAACTCGGTTTTACGGGCGTTAAATACAAATTATATTTAAATAAAATAACGTGACCACATTCGATAGCAATGTCACCGGCTTGGATCCCGACATCATCCTGGGTAGCTCTCAGTACGAGCTCAATCTGTACCACCCAAGTACGATGATGCGCAACTGAAAGATATTATTAGGTTTCGATATTACTAGAATAGTAGGATTTTAATTAGAAGCTTCTTTTTCGCACGTGTAAGATTATTTTTAAACTCAAAGCGTAAAATAAAGATAATGAATTTAACATCTTAAAAAAACGCAGATCAATATAAATGATATAACAGCTCATTACACAATAAATGGCAAAATAAAGCATATTCAAAGCACGCGAGATGTTGGTGACGAAGTAGTTGGATGATGGTTCTGAAAACGTATCTAAGAAACCAATGTACAATGACAAGGACGAAATTAATAATATATCTAATATATCAGACATATACTTCTAACGTCAGGTAATATTGAAATATAACGGTGTTGACGTTAATATATTGGCAGCTAAAAGTACGAGCGATTGATTGTATTAAAGGATCATAGCATTGATAAATAATAGTACTGATAAATACATGTGCCGACAAGTCATGCTACTGAAAATGGATGGTACTGATAATATCAATAACAGACAATGACAATGGCAGTCTATAACAGGTCAATTGAAAAGTCCCTGGCCTGGCATATGCCATCTATATGGATATCGCTACAAGAATTAAATGCATGTGCCTTAGTTAGCCCTAATTCTCAAAAGATGCATGTATAAATTTGACAGTTGTCGGATCATTACTTTGTGAATTATAGCACTTTGACTGAAGCAACTTTTCTTATTGTAAAAAAAATGGATATAAAGGAATTTCCCCTGTTGATAAAAGATTGCTTTTTGAGGAGGAAAATACAGTTGAAGCAAAAACTTGGACTTGATTTTTTTTTGTTCTGGCCTAAAAACCAGGCGGTGGAATGCATGACGCATACCTGGTCCCGGAGACTTGCCCTGGAGTGACAAGTTGGACCGGGTTATGTGGGACTGCCTCTGGGCTTACCAATACACTAAACCGAAACCGCCTCACAGTTGACCCCTGTGGATCACTACTGCTACTGCATTAAATTTGGGGATATGGCACCCGCTGATCGGGCAGCCGTTATTGGGCACGAGAGCCCGGCGATTCTATTGATTCGCGAACCTGAGTTAACACACAACTGGGTACTGTTGTATGGGGGCAAAAGTTATGACTGTAGCGACGGATGAGGTCGTTTCAGCCTGGAAAAGGGGGAGAGCTTAGCGGTGACGCGGTGCTAAGCTCCCAGCATGTCGACCAGCTCGCGAACAAGCGCGTTTTCAGAAGAACTTGAGCTGAGTTGTTGTTTGTGGAATGATTGAGATATGAAGTGCTTGATTTCTGGAGTGTCAGTTTCCCTATGGATTTGATTATTTCTGACAAACCATGGAGCGTTTAATATTCTCCTGAGGAGCTTATTTTGGAAAACTTGAAGCCGTTTGACCTGGTTGGGTGTAACAAACTTGAAGTAGACATTAGATCCGTAGAGGAGTACGGACCGAATTAACATCTTGTAAAATAAGCATTTGATGGAGATGGGAAGCCTGCTAGAAGGGCAGATCAGAGGAGATAGCAGGTTTGCTATCCCCGAAACTTTTTGGATTGTTTTCTGGATTTGGGAATGCCAACCGAACCGCCGGTCGAAGTGAAGACCTAGGTACGTGACGTTATCCAGCCATGGAATTATTGCGGTGTCGATCTTAAGTTGCGAGACGCGCAGTGCGTAACGCTGCTTGTGGAAAATGATGGCCTGGGTTTTCAGGGGGTTGATTTGCAACCGTGCGGCCGTGAAGAAAGCAGTGTCGTCAGCGTAAAAGGCGACGTCAATATGCTCTTTTCTCGGCATATCTGAAATAAAGAGATTAAATAAGGCTGGGGCCAGCGGGGAACCTTGAGGTACGCCAGCATCGATTTGTTTACGACTGGAAAGTGACGCCCTGATCTTGACCTGGAAAGATCTGTCCGAGAGATAGGACTTGATGAGAGCGGTTAGGTCTTCTGGAAGGCCTAACCGCACGCACTTTGCGAACAATCCGTCGTGCCAGACCTTGTCGAAGGCTTTGGTTAGGTCCAGAAGAACTGCTCCAAGCTTTTTACGTTGGTCAAGAGCATGATGGATGTGTGCAGCCAGACGGGAAGCTTGATGGACGGATGAGTGGTGAGCGCGAAAGCCGAATTGTTCATCTGGAATGATGTTGTTTTCCTTTGTGAAAGAGTTGAGAGCGTAGAGTATTGCCCTCTCGGCAAGCTTCGAAATGGCGCTGAGAAGGCTGATAGGCCTGTAATCAGATGGAGATGATTTTGCTCCTTTCTTGGGTATAACCGCTATATGTGCGTGTTTCCAAGACGCCGGGAAGTGTTGCAGTCTCATGATGGAGTTAATAATGTTTGCCAGTTCTGCGAGTTGCTTATGCGGGAGCTTTTTTAACTGGGTAATCGATATTCCATCGAAACCTGGAGATTTTTTGGTTTGAAGTTTGCCGATCATAGTCTGTAGAGACTTTGGAGATACAAAATGGTTGAGAAGAAAGGCGGGGGTTACTGGTCTTTTGACGGAGTTGGATTCGTTGATGACAGTGTCAATGTCTTTAGTTTTAGTGTTCTGTGCGGGTGGGAGGCATTTCATTTGAGCTTCGTAGGTCTCTGCAAGGAGCTCGACTTTTTCTTGGTCAGTGACTGCAAAATTTCCTGTAACCGCTGACTTCAGGGGAGGGATGACATTGTGCGTCTTCCCCACGAGGCATTTGGAGACACGCCAGAAGGAAGGGGGGCCATCCAGCCTTTGGTCCGCGAGAAATGAGTTCCATTTCATTGCTCGCCAAGTCGAGACGGCCGCCCTTACCCTCTTGCATGCTCTGTTCGCCTCCCTTTTGTCTGCAGCATCAAGGGTGAATCGAGCTAATCTGCATAAACCGTTTTTGATGCGAATTTCACGTTTAAGAGAAGCGGGAAGATTGTTTTTCCACGGCTGGGGTTGTGATGAAATTTTGACTGTGGAAGATTCGTGAGCAGACTGAATATCGCGAGTTAGCTTGAGTACGGCTTCCTCGAGGTGTTCTGATGTGTTAATTTTCGGAATTGGATCGGATTTCAGGAGAAGAGATTGGTAGTTTTTCCAGTCGGTTTTTTTCCTGAATCTTGTTAGTGGGACTTGAGTGGTGGCGCAGTTTCCGAGTTTGAGAAGGATCGGACGATGATCAGAGTCTAGTTCGTCAAGGACTCGAACTTCGGAATCGCGATTTACGTCTTGAAGAATAAAGAAATCAAGGATTCTTGCTGCGCCTTGAGAGACTGTACTAGGGTGATGGGTGGGTTCATCTGGCAAGGCAAGACCGTAGCCCAGATCTGCACTTAGAGCTACGATGGCGTTACCTGCGGGATTCGCTCTGGAACACCCCCAGGTGGGGTGGTGGGCGTTGAAGTCGCCACCTATTATTTTCGGAAATTTTCCGTCGACGAGTGATCGGTATTCGGCATAGTTGAATGCAGAAGATTTCCTGTACAGGGATGTAATCACGAAGGGACGTTCTTGGATATCGATTTTAATGGAGGTTGTTTCGAAGTTGTTTACTGATAACGATGGAAGGAGCTCGTGTTTGACTCCTTTTCTGACGAGAATGGCGGTTCCACCGCCTCGACCCGGAGTTCTATCGTTTTTGTAGACAAAAAAGTGTTCGAAAGAGAGACGATGCGAAGGTTTCAGGAAAGTTTCCTGGATGAGCACGATGTCGACGTCATAGAATGTTATGACGTCCTCCAATTCCGCTTGCTTTCCGCGTAAGCTATTTGCATTCCATGTCATCAGTATAAGAGATTTCGGAACAGCCATTTCGAAGAGTTAAAGGCTGCTGAAAGTTATAGAGACAGGTAAGTGTTGCCGCTTAGGCGGCGACATTTGGAAAAAGACGAGCAAGTTGGTGAGCCAGGGCGATCACCTGTAGGAAAGCCTGCGGGTCAGTAAACGCCTGCATTGTGGAGTTAAGGTCCGGTGTATTGGTTGGAGCAGGAGTTTGAGTTGGAGCAGGCTGGGTAGCGCTGGCTAATTTTTGGGCTAGCTTTCTGCCACCTTGGTTACTCCATGCAGAACCTTGTGGAGGTCTGGTTTCGGTCGGAATTTTTGGTTTTCTTGGAGCAGGACGGCAGGTGCAACCGCTGAAGTTTGCGGTATGAGTTTCACCGCAGTTGCTGCACTTTGGAGGTGCTTCTGGGATTTTGGTACAGGATCTAGTGTCGTGATGCCCGGCACATTTGACGCACCGTGGGGGGGCTCGGCAATATGAGCTGGAGTGCCCGAAAAGCTGGCAGTTGAAGCACTGCACTGGCTGGCCGTTTCCTCTCTGGACCTCGACCTTCACTGTGATGACGCCGAGTTTGGTCATATATATGATCTGTCGCTCTTCGCGAGGGACAACTACCTGAACAATTGGTAGTTCTGTCCCGGATTTTAATTTCCATCTTTGCACAAATTTGGGATGGAAGCCTTGATCAAAGAGAAGTTCACGTACTTCGTCAATGCAGAGTGATTCTGGGATGTTTTTTATTATTACCCGGAATGCTCTCTCCTCCGGATGACAGAAGGAATGGTAAGGGTAATTCCTTTCCTCGAGCAGGGTAGTAAGTTTACGGTAATTGTCGCTTGTGGCGACGAATAAGAAAATGCCGTCCTTTTTATTTCGGGTTATAATGTCTATTGATTGTGCCTTAGTAATTCTAATGAGCTCCATGAACCTCTTCTTATCACGGAGCACTATAGGCGGAATTTTTTCCTTTGGGGGACTTTGAGAAACAGTCGCCGAAACGGTTGGCACTGTTTTTGCTGTGGAGGTTAAGACTTGTTTAGTGACCTGGCTACTTACCTGCGCAGGCTGGTCTTGGGTTGGTCTTGTGGTAACTTGTTTCGGTACTGGCTGTGGGGCCGTCTTGGTGGTCGGCTTGTTTTGCACTGGTCTGGTGGCAAATTTTGTAATCGAAGGCTGTACGTTAGCCTTGGCTTTCGATTGGGTAGATTTAGTGGCTGGCTTGGCTACCGGATTGGGTTGTGATTTGGGAGCCTGTTTTCCCTTGTTGCCGGCCTTCGGCAGCTGGCTTTCCTGAGGTGGAGTGACGGGCCCTCTTTTCCTTTTTCCCACCAAGGTGAAACCGTCTTCTGAGTCTTCAGTTTGGTCTAAGTGTTGTGTCGGTTTAGCTGGTGTCTGGGACTGAATTTCTATGGCAGCGGGAATCTTTACTTCCATGGCATCTCTTTGATGCTTCATGAATTGTGTTATCGTAGCTGTGAGAGTTTTTATTTCTTCCTTGAGCTCTTCGGAAGCCTTTTCGCTCTTTTCCAGCTTTTCCGTCTGTTTGTTCAGGGCGTCTGTTTGGGCTTTTGCGAACGTTTTAAGGTCAGCTATCTGCTTTCGCAGGTCTTCGTTCTGTTTTCTCAATTCCGTTATAAGCACTTCTCGGCTGTCTTCTGAAGATAGTCCATTTGAATTTGAAACATTGGGATTATGTTCAGGAGGCGACGTCGGCTCTGACGTACATGACGCCATTGCCTTGTCTGTAAAAACGCCTTTTCGGCGCTTACAGACGCTTTTTTTTTTTTTTACGTAGGCACTGGTGAAACGTGATAACGGGTCGACCGTCTTAGGGAAAGTTTCGGGTAATTCTCGGAAGCGCAGATAGGTTCGGCGGACCGGACACGACCGTTCTCTTCGAGAGCTAGCACGGAACTGCAAAAACTTGGCTTGTTTCCGAATTTCCGAATACTGCATCAGGAAAATCAACCATCAAGGATAGGTACGCTAAGTTTAGACGTGGTGAAATAAGCACCGAAGGCGGTGAACCCAGTGGACGCCCAAAAGAGGTTGTTACCGATGAAAACATTTAAAAACTCCACAATATGATTTTGAATGACCATAAGTTGAAATTGAATGAAATAGCACTCTAAAGATATCAACTAAACGTGTACATTATAGCATGCACGAATATCTGAGTATGAGAAAGCTCTGTGTAAAGTGGGCGACACACACTCGGGGCGAGCTCGTTTTTGACCAAAAACAACGACGAGTTGATGATTCGGAGCAGTGTTTGAATATGATCAAACCTAATAAACCAGAGTTTTTAAGTCGATATGTGACAATAGATGAAACATGGCTCCATAATTTCACTCCGTCCAATCGACAGTCATCCGAGTGGACTGCACATGATGAACCCGCTCCAAAAAGTGGGAAAATGCAACAGTCAACAGCTGGCAAGGTTATGGCGTCTGTATATTAGAATGCAAATGGAATAATTTTAATTGACTGCCTTGATAGAGGAAAGACCAGCAACACCGACCATTACATAGCGTTATTGCACCGTTTGAAGGACGAAATCGCCAAAAAACAGCCGCATTAAAAGAAAGTCCTGGTTGACTAAGACAATGTGCCGTGTCACAGGTCAGTGAAAACGATGGCAAAAATCCATGAATTGGGCTTTGAATTGCTTCTTCATCCACCGTATTCTCCAGATCTGGCCCCCAACGACTATTTCCTGATCTCAAATCTCAAAAAAATGCTCGCTGGGAAGAAATTTTCGTGTAATGAAGGGGTGAACGACGAAACTGAGGCCTATTTTGAAGCAAAGGACAAATCGTACTACAAAAATGGTATCGAAAAGTTGGAGGGTCGCTATAATCATTGTATCACCCTTGAAGGGAATTATGTTAAATAAAAAAACTAATTTTGCAAAAAAAGTGTTTTACTATGGTAGGCCGGGGACTTTTCAATTGACCTATTACACAGTTACTTTGGCATCAACTTCTGACTTATAAAAGAGTTATTATTTATACCTTTCAATTGCAACCATAAGACATTTATCTTTAATTTACAGTAAAATTTGTAAAAAAAAAATAATGTTTAAAAATGTATAAAAATATAAAAAAGATGATGATCCAAAAATATTAGTTTAATAATTTTAAAATATAATTTTTTTACAAGCTGATATTTATTATTATTTTTATTAAATTATATTATATTATTTTTATTATTTTTATTTTATATTTAATTATGTTATTTTGTAGTGTTGCTATGAGTCATAATGAAATCTATGGCCTGATATACAACTCATCGCTGATCATCAAAGGAGAAGGCATCAAGGCTCATCATCAGTTCTGCGTGGACACGTCCTTCGACTCCAGCAAACGACTATACGAGACAATCACCATCGTTTGTTATTCAGTGAACGAGCAGGTTTCAAATCTGTATATTTATTTACCAGGTGAGTTAAAATTGCTTCTAATTATTACTATTGACCACCGTTTGGTCGAAATTTGACCATAAATTGTTAAGTTAATCATGTTTCTCTAACAACAGAGTAAAGGGAATAATTAAAAATGCTGTGTTACTAAATCATATTTTTACGCCATAACAATAACACACAGCACAACAACGTATCAAAATATATGCAAAAAAATGTAGAAAAAAATTAATTACCTCTAGTACAATGATATACTATGTCTCCAGAATCATGTCAATTACTATAAGTCTTTAAGCAAGAACAACTTTGCTTAGATGTTGTCTGGTCATCAGACATGAAATTAAATCAAAACCTGATTCCGAAAATCTAAATATTTTTCAGTTATTATTCTCAAATTTTCGATAAAGTAGACATTTTAATTTGTTCTGTTTAAAACTATGTAAAATATAGCTTGACTTTACCATACTATTCTTAATCGTTCCAAACTTACTATAACACATTAGTCTAACAAAACTCTCTATGTAATATCAAATAATTGAAAGTGACACAAAATCTTTAAAAAACACTGCTTAAAATTTGTATTGACTATGAGTTAATTATATTAATCATTAGCTTCGTTTGTCAACACACTCATTTTCTGTTCTTCGTTCAAATTTAAAATTTAAGTATATCTACTCTAACTACAATCTGCCCTATTGGCAATAAGTATTTCTTATGTCTATATTATATATACATGGCATGTAGAAAATCACTTCATTAAGCAATCTTCTGTATAAAATATTATCTTAATTAATTAGTCTTATTCTAAAGCTTATTCTAAAGTCTATATATGTCCAGTAATCAGATCAGGTGGTGTTAAACGTTTTAGTCTACCCACTTCACTATCACGTCGCATATTTAGCTGATTAGCGAGTACATTGGGATGCACTGACCCTCTTTCGAAGTACTTCGCACAAACACGATGAATTACACTCGTTATAGGTTCTAGAGGAATATCGCGTTGTATCAATTTATTTGAAATATAGTACGGAGCATCAACAATGGCACGCAACACCTTATTTTGGAACCGT
Source organism: Rhynchophorus ferrugineus (assembly GCF_030347505.1). Classification (NCBI taxonomy): domain Eukaryota; kingdom Metazoa; phylum Arthropoda; class Insecta; order Coleoptera; family Curculionidae; genus Rhynchophorus; species Rhynchophorus ferrugineus. Next base: position 18,674,753 of record NW_027472585.1, on the reverse strand, counting down.
TGAATGATGGATATATTAGATTTGCTAGCAGTACCCCATAGTTGGATTCCATATGTCCAAATGGGCTTGAGTATAGACTCATACCTTGTTACTTAATGATAACTTGGATTTGCGCCCGATGAGCCAATACATTTGATATAAATTTAGTCCCAGTTGTTTCCGTTTAGAGAGTATGTGCTTCTTCCAGGTTAGGCGTCGATCTAAATGCATACCAAGATATTTAACATGCTCTGCTTGGGGGAGTTGACGATGATTGATATTCACTGGTGGACATGTTCTTCTACGCAGGGTAAACGTTATATGCGTGGATTTTGTTTCATTGGCTTTAATGCGCTATGTCTTCAACCATAATTGTATTTGGTCCAGGTAGGTTTGTAGGTTTATTGATGCTGTGACTGGATCTTCATGGCATGCTAAGATTGCTGTATCGTCTGCATATGTTACCACAGTTGTTATTTTTGTGGTGGCCATACTTTGTCAAAAGCCTGATATATGTCCAGAAAAGCAGCCGAACAATATCTTTTGGCATTTAGGTCAGCGTTTATTTTGTTTACAAGTCTATGCACTTTTTCTATAATCCCATGCTTATTGCGAAAGCCAAACTGATGTTCTGGAATTATTTTTATTTTTTCTATTATATAGTTTTTCTCGAAAACTTTCGAGATTATTGCTAATAAACTTATAGGTCGGTAAGAGGTCACATCTTCTGGTGGTTTTCCTGGTTCAAGAATCATTAATATTTTAGCTACTTTCCAGATACTAGGGAAGTAATTAATTCGTAGCATAGCATTAAATATAAATGTTAATAATTTTATACCCTTTTCTGATAGTTCTTTTAAAATTTGGCCAGTAATTAAGTCATAACCAGGAGCTTTTTAAATATTAATCTCTCTCATTATTGTATGTTTAACTTTTTTGACCGTTAATTTCTCGTGCGGTAAATCCATTTGAAATGGCGAATCTAGAAAGCTAGTAATTTTATTTTCCTCATCCTTATGTAGCTGAGACTGGAAAGGTTTAAAAACATTTTTTAAGTATTTTGAGAAAATGTCGGCCTTCTCTTTATTGTTTCTCGGCCAATTATTTTCGTTTGTTTTAATAGGTGGGTTATGCTGCTGGGATCTCGTAAGCTTTTTAGTTGCTTTCCACAACGAATAGTCTGTAGCCTCAGTTGATGTCAAATTTTCTAGGTATTCTTGACTGCCTTGGTTTTGTTCAGTTTGGATTAGCTCTTTCAGCTCTTTTATTACCCTATTAAACTTTCTTTTATTCTCTTCAGTCCTTTGCTGTTGCCAATTTCGTCGTAATTATCTTTTTTCTGCTATCTTTTTCTCTATTGTACATGATATATGTGTATTTTTTCTTAGAGCAACATAGATAAATAGGTTATAAATAAATTGTGTGTATATACTAGTATATAAAATACGTATAGTAGAAAGGTTTTTGTTTTTTTTTGTTTATTTTAATTTAGTTATTACAACCATCATTATGTAGATATTTAGTTTTATAACTTTTTGCTTTTGCTGTTAAAAAAAGTGTGATTGCATCTTACTTTTTAGTGACTTCCTTATTTATTTTTCAGTCGGTTCAATTTTTTTGTTAAAAATATTTTATATAATTTCACGTTTTTTACTATACTTGGTCGATGACTTACATTGTATAAAAAATATTTTATCCAATATTGTAACCAAAGCTATGCCTCACAATAACCGGAAATGATAAGTAAGATGCATTTTGTGGTGGAGAATGATATCCTGTTTATGTTATGTTTGATTCTCTTTACATATATATAGTTCTGGTTTTTAACTAGAATTTACTCTAAGTTATCTCTACTTTATTAGATAATTTATTTTTTAATTAATTTGTCTGATAGCAGAAATGTGAGTTAATATTCTGAATTGAGTTCGTAAATCCCTGCCCCTCTCAATTATCCTTAAATAAGGATCGTTGAATAGAATATTTCTGTGGACTTGGAGATATCTGAAACTCGTAATACATTACACATTGCTGATCCAACCTCATGGGCGTTAGTGATAAGACCATCCCCTCTCATACACTAACCCATTTTGTGCTTGACATCGTCGTTGTATGATAGTAGGTTGTATATCAGCCTTCGGGACCATTTTGGGTCTATTTACAGACATACAATATACATCACAATTACTGTATCAGCTATCATTTAAAGTATACAATGTTATTACAAATATGTTGCAAGATGACAAGCAAATTATGTAAAAGAATACGGATTCATGAATGCTACAGTATAATGGTCGCATAACCTATGGAGTGTTAAACATACATTATACAAAAAATTTAAGCGAACATGCATGATATTACATAGATGCACACTATTATATTTCTAGTAACAGTCCTGTTACGGTTAGAAAATTAATCGCTTGTCCAGGTTCTCTAGCCTAAGACACTGGTCCATCATCTGTCCCAGGTTGACCAACGGTCTTTGCGAGTTGTATCTTCGGCATTCGATTCGTATGTGTTTGGTTGAGAGTAAGTAACCACATTCGACGCCCAGTGCTGGACTTCTTCCCTTAATGAGAAACTCATGGGTCAGTCAGTCAATAAGCTTAAATTGTGCCTTCTGATGTTACTGGTGTTAAGGCCGTAATAATACTCTCTGTTCACCTCCCATAGCTTGTTGTTTTCTGTTAAATCCCATCTGAGTTGGTCTAGATGTCTAAAGATTCTAGTAGAGTGGTGCTTCATATATCTACTCCAGAAGAGGAAATTCAGTAAGTGATCCCTCCCTCTTCCTGGTTAAGTAATTTGTTCCTTTATTTTCAATGATTCTAGAGTGGGAAGGGAGCCACATAAAGGCGATAGTTTTGCCGCTCCTTTCCAATTTAGAGGTTAGTTTACGGATAAGCACTCCTAGCGGGTGTAGAGGTAGATATGATTGGGGGCACTTTAAGGAGCTCAATGAATCGGAGGCGATAAGTAATCGTTTATCTTGCACATCTTGTATTGAGGTCAGAGCCCTATATATGGCAAACAGTTCAGCCGTCAATATACTCTATGAAACGGGAAGCCTGACTTGTCCTTCCGACTTCACCGATATAAATTCTGCCCTCATATAGTCGTCGCTGTTGGAATCGTAAGGTATTCAGAATGTTTCTCAGTTTTATATTGATTGAATTGGGTGCTGATACTGCCAGAGTCGTAACTGTCCCTTGGTAGACTCCTCATGGAGGGACCGACAGTCACCTGCGACAGTGGTGGAGGCAATTATCCTAGGAGGTGTATATCGGTGAAGTCTCCTTTTAGCTCGGTATACTTGACCCAGCGATGCTCCAACTTATTTAACCCGTCTGAAAGATATGTTTTTTCCAGATTTGCATAGTGGGCCTCCGTGGCGGCGGTAACTTCCTCATTCGACTTAAGTTTCTACCCGATTAGTGACTTTTTCAAGTACGAATATAAAAAGGTTGCACATAGATAAATCTGAAAAATTTGGAAACATTGCGTAGGCCAATTCAGCCAATCTGGCAGTGGCGAATGTGAAGTGTGAGTCGAAGCGTTGTCATGGTTGAAGAGCCTCAAGAGTGTCATGGATTATTCGGCATAGTACAGCCATGTGACCGTTTTGCCCTTCTCCAGGTAGTCGATGTAGATCATACCTTGTGAATTCCAGAAAACGGCGACCATCACCTTTCGGGCCGATAGTATAGTCTTCGCCTTATTTAGAGCACATTCGACGGGCGAAGTTTACATCTTGGTACAATGTGTACCAGTGGATCCATGACGCAGAAACTCCTTCGTATTGCGCTTAAACATCGTCAAACACTACTCTAAAGTAGTCTCACGTTTGTGCTTGTTGTCTGGAGTAAGTAAACGTGGCGCCTAAGCTGTCTTTCGAGATGCCTACCCCCTCAGCTATCTCGTGCACCTTCAATGGGCGGTTTGCCAATACGATATGGTGGATTTTTGTTATTTTATTTTCCGTGGCAGGCATTTTCGGGAAACCCGGATGTGACTCATCGAAAAACGGACATGCGACCGCGTTGAAACTCATTAAACCAATTTTTGACAGTCACCATTGAAAGAGAAGTGTCGCCATATAGCATTTAAGCGCTCTCTGATTACGCTAAGCGAATTCCACTGACCAATATTACTTTTCTAAAATCTGTGACACGCCGGTTTCCACACGCGGTAAAAACAAAACTGAGAGTCTTATTCGGCTGAAATTTCGACAGTAAAATGTATTACACGACAGCAAATTTTCTATGCGATAATAACTAAGTACTTATTGGACCACCCTCGTCTACCTGCCTCTCATCGCCAGTCACATTATGCCACAGAAAACAGACCGGGTTTTTATACAATAAATATTGCATTTCATTATCTTCGAACTTTTTTGATTCCCCAGGCTATTCTTTACCATTGACATCATAATCACTATTTTTAAATCATCATCATTTAAATAATTCAATCAACCTAATGCTCATGTTTAATTATGAACAATTACAACCATTTCTGCGCGCACAAATTTTTGACGCCCTACAATTCCATTTTCTACAGTTATATTCTATTAATTATGTGCATACCTTTAGTTGTTTCCACTCTCATTACTAGGAATTTCAAGTATTATCATATATCCTGAAGGTTTCCTTTAGTCACTTTCACTTTCCAAGTTACTGTCCAAGGCAATCACTAAACTGTTAATTTCCAATCTATCTAAAGCATTTTCACGATCCACCATTTATCAATCAAATTCTCTGTATGTCTTATCGAGTTTAAAATAATAACTGATAGTTCCTTTAGGTTTTTAACCATTGATTTTCAAACAATAATAAAAACATGTTATGGTTCATTTCCCCATGATAGTTGCGCTTAGATTTGGAGGAAAACACTAATTCTGTACCAGAAATAAAACCATTATTATTACCTACATGAATAGCAATATATCTGCAATTCACTATTAATAAGTATTATGATCAACAAAATCAAATCGAATGCTATTGTAACTTTTACCTTTTTCCATCAATTTTTGTTGTCTTTAGACTTTTTTTGCTACTGTCTTGCCAAAAGTGCCCTAATAAACCATTTTGAAATATCCAAACTCAGAGTTGATGCGGCAACATTGCGACTTTTTGACATCACAAATTTCTATGACGCATACATAAAAAAACGTTGAATAGACTATATGTGAAAACATTGTACGTGCCTTTGAAATTTGAGGTTTTCCCTCGATTTCCCCCCATCGTTCCTAACTTGACTCCAATGGGACCACCTCGGAAGGGCACTCTTTCGAATAAAAAAAGAATTTTAAAAATCGGTCCATAAAGGACGGAGAAATCGGCGAACATACTTTAAAAAAAATACAGCCGAACATAGAATCTCCTTCTTTTTTGAAGTCGGTTAAAAATTAAATCACTTTGTTTAATAATAGTTTGACATACTCAGTTTCCATTTAATTATCTTTTCAATCATAAAATTTAGAGATTTGTCTGAAAAATGTCGATAGTTGTAAATGAGAGTATCGAACTTTTAGTTGTCAAGTAAAATTCGATAATGAAGACCAAGAGTTTCTGAAGGAGATTATCCGACGATTGGTTTGAGATTTCTCCCCGCGGTCGTCAAGTGAATTTTGCATAAAAAAAGGACTGGGGCGGGAGAAGCTTCGATACAGTATAGAATTTTTGTTTTGAGATTCTCTTAAAAATATTTTTTATCGATGTATTTCTATAGTTTTTCTTTGGTATTTTTTCTTATTTTTGATGTGAATACTAAAACTTTCCGATTTTATAACCTTGTTGATTGTTTACAGTCTGCATAAATTACGCTATAGTCCGACCTTTACTTTTTCATGCTAGATGCCAATGAATAACATTGTTTCTTGAGTGGAAAAAATGTATAAATATTCAGAGATTAATACGACTGTACGTCGTCTCAACAGATATCTAGTTAATACAAGCACGACAAATATACATAAACAATATTACACATCAGGAAAAACTTTTTTCTTCATAAGTTATACGAATACAAAAGAGAAAAATATTCAAAAATTATTTCCGTCCGTAATGTTCAAAATAATTGGTAGATGTAACTGTATCTATTTCGTTCAAATTTTTTCGGACGAATAATCTACTGCTAAATGAGTAAAAAGACGTTCTTAATTATTTATACAACACTAACTTTGCAGGGTTTCTAGTTCTACAAGTATATTGCCTCTCTGCGATATTTTGCAGTTCGGAATTGTCGTTATAGATCTATAGTTCATCACCAGTCACAATACGTCACAGTAAGGCCGTATTTTTTGATTGGCAAGGAATGAAACAGCGTTGTCGAAACGGTTCAATAGTATTTTCAGTTTGCTTAGCAGCTGTTTATATTAATTTATTTATCTTTGCATTTTCAGCGGGGTATCGATGATCAAAATACATGCAAGCACTTAAAGCATCTAAGCACTAAGCATCTAAAACAACTGTTTACTAAATAGTTACGTTTAATACTACTTACGTTTTGAACCAGTCCTTAAGTTATATTTTGCTCCTTTATTATAAAAATACAGAAGAAATATCCTCAATTTTTGGGGTCTCCTCGGGGAGTAGTGTAGGAAATGCAAACGTCTTCTGCTCGTAAAGACCCTAGAACTATGTAAAATATTGATTTTGGATTAGGAGACATTACCTATGCATTGTAGATTTTTATATTATAACAAGTCAATTGAAACGTCCCCGGCCTGACACATAGATGGCGCTACTATATATGAATTAAATCCATATATTTTTTAGTTAAGATGCGTGTAATGTAATAAATGTAATAAATTTGACAGCTGTCGGATCATTAGTTTGTGAATTACAGCATTTTGAGTGAAGCAACTTTTGCTATTGTGAAAAAAATGGATAAAAACGAATTGGCGGGTTGGTAAAATATTGCTTTTTGAAGGAAAAAAATACAGTTGAGGCAAAAACTTGGCTTGATGGCGAGTTTCCGGACACTGCCCCAGGAAAATCAACCATCAAGGATTCGTATGCTAAATTTAGGCATGGTGATATGAGCATCGAAGACGGTGAACGCAGTGGACGCCCAAAAGAGGTTATCGACGAAAACATTTAAAAAATCAACAAAATAATTTTGAATTACCGTAAATTGAAACTGAAAGAAACAGCAGATACTCTAAAGATATCAACTGAACGTGTACATCATATCATTCACGAATATTTGGGTATGAGAAAGCTCTGTGTAAAGTGAGTGCCGCGGGAGCTCACTTTTGACCAAAAACAACGAGGAGTTGAAGATTCGGAGCAGTGTTTGAAGATGATCAATCGTAATTAACCCGAGTTTTTGCGTCGATATGTGACAATGGATGAAACATGGCTCCATCATTTCACTCCGAAGTTCAATCGTCATCCGAGTGGACCGCACACGATGAACCCGTTTCATGCTGTCGGCTGGCAAGGTTATTGCGTCTGTATTTTGGGATGCGCATGGAATAATTTTCATGACTACCTTGGAAAAGGAAGCGAATGGATCAACAGCGTCTATTACATAGTGTTATTGGACCGTTTGAACGACGAAATCGCCGAAAAATGGCCGCATTTGAAGAAAAAGAAAGTGCTGTTTCACCAAGACAATGCACCGTGTCACAAGTCAGTGAAAACGATGGCACAAATCCATGAATTGGGCTTCCAATTGCTTCCTCATCCATTGTATTCTCCAGATCTGGCCACCAGCGACTCTTTCCTATTCTCAGATCTCAAAGGAATGCTCGCTATGAAGAAATTTTTTGTCGAATGAAGAGGCGGTCGACGAAATTGGGGCCTGTTTTGAAGCAAAGGATAAATCGTAATACAAAAATAGTATCGAAAAGTTGGAGGGTCGCTATAATCAGTGTATCACCCTTGAAGAGAATTATGTTGAATAAAAAAAACTAATTTTGCCAAAAAAATGTGCTTTATTATGGTAGGCCGGGGACTTTTCAATTGACCTGTTATAAGTATATTCTTAACTTTGGCTTGAGTGGATTAATTTTATTTTAATTTGGGAAATATATACCGATGTATTAATCGCGTACTCGCCTTGCTTGTATATTAATACAAGTACAACAGAACAGTAGTAATAAATTAATTTATAAATTAAGATTGTACTCAGCATATTTAATGTAATATATAATTAATTAAAAAAATATATTGTCCTTAATATGTGTTGAACGCAATCCAACATAAACATATATTAACACATTTTATAACATATACGAAGCATTGTCATTCAAGCCATGTACTTGATTTGGTGATTCACAACCAGTTTATACAAATAGCTGTTATTTCGAGAGAAATCGCGTTAGTCTTGTTAGTCGATTGTGCTGAAGCTAAGCAAATATGATGATCGCGTTAGCTTTATCGCTTGTTCTTTCGGCTGTACCGTCCGGTTATTGTTTGTGCCCTAAATCTTTAAGAGTGAAAATACCGGCTGAATCTATTCAAGCCGACCACAGTGTCTTTTTTGGTAATATGACTTTTACGCGAGATCAGTATTTCGAACAGAACGGTGAGTTATGGGCATGCCCATGCTTATCTAAAGCCTGCATAAGAAAATGTTGTCCTGCTGGAAAAGAACTTGTGAAAGTTTCCGCTGAATTGCCATCATGCCAGCCTAGTAATGAATACCTTCAGGTCAACGTATATGATCCAAAAACATCCAGTAACACAGAGAAGGGGGATTTTTTTATTATTCATAATATGATCTGTCCAAAAGGACACGAGCATTATAAGCTTGAACAAGTCAACATTTTGAAAAATGGGTCACTCTTTGATGATTACAGTGTAGACAAGCCGGACATGTATTGTGTAGATTATTTAAATGGTTCAAAGATCGCTCTCTTTTGCGGAAAACCTGACGTAGATTATTGGAAATTGCTAGTTTGTTTTAGTAAGTATTAAATATGTTTCCTATATTTTACGACTAAAATGTAAGAGTAAAGTATGTTGAATATTTTTAAAAATATAATTAGGACTTACATTAGATATGCTTAGTAAAATCTTAATTAACAAATTAGTTTATCACTACTGTTGTACTTGAATTAATAAACAACCAAGGCGAGTACAGGATTAATAGATCAGTATGTATTTCCTAAATTAAAATAAAACTAAACTACTTAAGCTAAAGTTAAGAATACACTTATACACTAAACAAGTTCGTGTGGTTTGGTTCGCTTCAATCTTCTGATTTCCTCTGCGTTGTTCAGTAGCCATATTGTTTCCACGTTACTGTGATTTAGCAGCCTTATTTCATGTTTTAAGGCAAAATCTTGGATCACTTAGAGTTCCATGAATGTATAGACAGTTATTCCACGGTGTAAAATTCGACATGCCTCAAGGTCGCTACAATACTCCCCTGCCAGAATTTTACTTATAATTCGTAACAAAAAATATACAAAAAGGTATAAAAAATAAGTATGCTGTATAGAAAGAGCTTTAAAACATTTGGATATGATTATACAAGACTAATTTATACGGCTCACAAAACGAAATATAGGGTACGGTGGTCGTGCGCTAGTATATCTTTCGGTCCTACAGATACAGTTGCGTCACAGTTGCTTTGGCAGTTGAACGTGGTCTATGAACAACGTTGAAAACAAGCGATTTTTCGGACATGGATCCCGTAACTTATTACCCGCCGTCGTAACTTATTTGCTTCGACGACGAGATGTTGTCAATTCTGGTCCCGCGGCGAAGACATGACGACTCTACGGTGACTGCTATCGGTACCTAGCTTTTGGGGCTACTCTGTGACTAATCCGTAGTCACATAGGTTACGTATCAAAAATGTTGCACGTATCCTCCATTCACGAGTCCAAACCCAATTTTGCGAAAGATGTTTTGTGTGTGGGTCACCACTTTAGGGTGTGTTTATATTGCTCGGTGAATGGAGGTAAAACGAAATAGTGTATTTTACATTAGTATTGTATGTTTTACGTTATTAGACAGTTATTCCACGATGTAAACTTCGACATGCCGCAAGGTCGCTACAAATGTTTTAATAGAACCATGAAGTTCTTTGATTTTGAACCTGATCTGCAGAGCCTTTTGTCTGATGTATGATGGATTGATCTTCACATAGCGATCATAGGAAATAACAAGTTATTCATAATTTAGACAAATATATGTCAATAAATTTCAATATTTATTGACCCTAAAACCCATTCTCCGTTAATTAGAATAACTGTCGCTGCAGATTAGATAATAATAATTTACCGTCCGCCTAATCTTCAGAAAATTTACAGTTAATTTGCAGAAACGATCGTTCAGTCACTTATTTCAACTTTTTCTTCGCCCTTTCCCTTTCCTTTTGTGTTATTACCTTGCTGCTTTGTCTTTGCAGTTTATTTTATGTTTTATAATAACAAATGTATTATCGAAAATTTTCTTCCTTGTCTTATAGCCAGTTAAGTCAATCAGCTTTTCATTTTCTTCGTTCCTTCCATTTCCTTTTGTTTTAATTATCTTCCGCGAATTTACTTACTTGCTCTGCTAGGGTTTCTCAGGAGTTTCTGTTTGTTAATGTATTCTTGTTCACTTCTTGACAGTGCCTTTGGAAAACACTAGAAGAAATATTTCTATTAATTCGTGCTTATTCATATGCTAATTTTCGGACCTCCTCTGGTAAAAGTCCAATGCAAATTGATGCCAACTTATTTTTTGTTATTCCCCGGCATTCATATTCTTTAAAAATCTGTGCCATGTTATGATACATCCATAATTTAATGGTAACAGTTACTTGGGACTTTACAGATCAATGCCCACTATCGGTGACGTAATGTAATTTTATGTTTATTACAGAAACTACCGTTTTTTTGGCACATCTTTTGTTGCCGACTTGCTTTTGCCTTGACTTGCCTTAAATTTGTTCTTCTTCGGAGGGTTTATTTGTCTTCGATGGGTCACGCGGACAACAGGAAGGGGATTGTATACCTGCCCTGTTACGATGCAGCTAAATAACATAGCATCACTTCAAGCGGGTACATTTTAGCCATTGCCCCGTTATACATAGTTATAATTAACTCCAAACGTAATATTTACCCAATAAATATATTAAATAGTGTGCATTCGCGGCTGCATCAAAGCTCAATTAAAGTTCAATTGTGGGTAACAAAGCTGTTTGGAAGTCGATGATCGTAACTGTTAGGTCCTGACGTGATTGAGAGACAGAAGAGTTCTAATGGCAGTTCAATATATGTTAAATAAATGAATGAATAAAAAACATTTTATCGGTTAATACCGGAACTAGATAGGTTCGTCAATGTGAATGAATTTATAATTTACTCAAGGTATTATCTATTGCTTTTTCTTGCCTTTTGTGCTTTTACACGTAGATTACATTATCATGTAATTTGCTTATTACGCAGTATTTGTCGATTACTATTGAACGAAAAATAATTATGATGTTTTCAGTAGTGGGTGCTTGAGATTTTTTGTGATGGATAATTACGATGATATATCTGATGGTACGATAATACGATTCCAGTCAATTCGAAGAATGAAATAAAATGTATATATATATATATATATATATATATATATATATCTATATACATATATATAGATATACATATACATATATATATATATATATATATATATGTATATATTAAGTGTATGTTCACCAATTCCTCCGTCAATTGTGGGCCGATTTTCAAAATTATTTTTTTATTCGAAAGTGTGCACTTCTGAGGTAACCAAATCAGGATCTGTTGGGGGAAGGGGAGAAAATCGATGAAAACGCTCAAATTTCAAAGGTACATTTAATGTTTCATCTATTATTTATCTATAATAATCAGATATTTGTGTATAATGTTAATGCTGAGCTGATGTGAAGGAAAATCTGAATTCGTTCAGTGCAGAAGCCATTCAGTTTGCATTTTAAAGACAAACTATAGCTTATAAAACATCGTTGAAATATTGTACTCTACTTCTACTACGGTGTAATGGTTAAAGCATTAGGCTCCCTAGTGGAAATCGCGTGTTCGATTCCCGGCGGGGATAATGACTGTTTGTTGTTTAGTTAGAACATCTGTCAAATCTAGGTGACTAGGTAGCGGACCCGGCGGCCTGAAGCGCTCCTTAATTTCAATCATTGGTTCTTTATTCCTACTTTTCCTCATACGGGCCTTTACCGGGCCTCACCTTTACTTGACCTGCCTATTGTAATATTAAATAAAATAACTGCGTAATTTATTGAGTAAATATCTAACACTAAATAGAGAAAAATAGAATATCTAACACTAAATAGAGAAAAATAGAATATTTTTAACAAAAAATTTGAACCGACTTCAGAAAATAAATAAGGAACTAAACTGTAAAAAATAATAAAAAATTTTAACACAAAAAAAACCTTCTAAAACAAAATATATGTACATAATAATCGTTGTAATAACTAAAAAAATAAACAAAAACCTTATTTAACCTATCTACTAGGAATATTTCATATACTACTATATACACACAATTTAGCTTAATATCTTCCTATACCTATTTATCTATTTAGAATATTATTTTAACTACTATCAACTGATCAGTTTGAAGTCGTTCCTCATTTATTTTTATGATATATTTATCATATATATCGTTTATTTTTTGAAGCCGGCTGAAATTTTTTGTTAAACAGATTTTTTGGTTATGAAAATGCAAAAGAAATATAACTAATTTGTAGAACTTTGTTTAGTTGGGATAGTAACTAACCCAAACAGGATTAAGCGCACTAAGCTAAACTCAAGCCTCTTCTGTCCATAAAGAATCTATAGCAGTTGTCTTAATAATTTTACCTTAACAAATAACTTTAGAGAGTGTAATTTTGAATTAGAATACACACAACATTATAGAGTTTTATATTATTAATATCTGCTGTTTAACCATTGTATAATGGATCCGTACTATGATTTGAACTCGATTTATTAATTTAATTATGTTTCTCACACTGCAGAGTAAATGGAATAATTTAAAAGTGTATAAATAAATATATCATACTATAATTTGTTTTAACAATGTTTTCAACATAAGATCAGATATATATTGTATATATGATGTTAATTAAAGCAATATATGTCTGTATATTAAAACATATATGAAAACTATCTCAAGAACCCCCTCTAAACTTTTCTAAATTGCATTTAATTAAATTTAATTGCCATTAAATTTCAAAAATTAACTACACCGAACGTAATAACAAAAGTATCATAAGTTTATTTTCAGAATTGTAACAACTTCAGATTATCAAATATAAGTATATATGATCTTTTTTTACTTTTATGTCATGAACGTTATTATAGAATAATAAATCAAGTAATACATGTTTGTATATTAACACAATAACGAAAACAAGTAGGTAATTTATTATTTAACAATTTAGATATGTATATTAATGGAAATTATTTACAATTATTTAATTAACTATTCACTTTTCAAAATGAAGGTATATAAACTTAATAATAAATAGCCTCACAAAACCACAATTTATCGTTTACATGCGAGTTTTCGATAGTACAGTACGGTAGCAGACATGCCTCCTTCTGGAAGACAACGGACGTCTCGTAACGCTGAAAATGTGGCTCTGATACGAGATAGTGTTGCAGTCTTCAGAAACATTAACTCGGAGACGTAGTTCCCAGTTGCACATTTCTGTACGCAATTTAAGACAAATTTTGAAAACTGATTTGTAAATAAAAATGTTCCCGTACAAAATTCAATTAGTCCAAAAATTGCTACCGATATTAAAATCGAAAGATCAACGAGTTGAGTACAGTAATGCAACCCTAAGGCTATCTGGTAAAATTGAGGATTTGTCGTCTAAATTCATAATGAGCGATGAAGCCCATTTTCTTCACTGTGGCCACGTCAATAAACAGAACAATCGGTTATGGGGAACACAGAATCCTCAATCAATTAATGAAAAATCACTGCATTCACTAAAAACAACCGTATGGTGTGGCATTCATGCTGCAAACATCATTGGTCCCTATTTTCTTGAAAATGACCAAGGTGGTGCAGTTACTGTTACTGCTGAACGGTACCAAGACATGATTCGAAATTTTTTTGTCCTTAAAATGGAAGAGTCTACCCGTTCAACAATTCAAATATGGAATGACGTTTTTTCACGAATACTAATTTTCATTTAACTATACTACACCATATATACACCATACTAAGTGGCCATTTAGCATGACCAGCCAGATCTCCGGATTTAACAGCACCAGACTTTTTCTTATGGGATTTTTGAAAATCACAAGTGTATGTGAATAAGCCCCAAACGATTTAATTTTTAGCAAAGTTATAGGCAATCAAAATAGTAGCGAGATTTTTGCCCCATGTTGTATGTTTTATGGCACTAATCTGAGAGCTATTCCTTCCTAAAATTTTTTCCTAAGCTAATTAATATATGTTATATCACAGTTTGTTATATATATGAAATATTATCAATTGGATCACGTGTATCACTCGATTAGGTGAATCACTACCGTTGAGTATACATATAGATGTGTTTAAAGATAATGCCGCCTTATTTCGCTTGTTAGTCGATCGGGTATTTTGAAGGTAAACAGTAATTATGAAAACGCTAGCTTTATCGCTCATTATTTTGGCTGTACCGTTCGCTAATTGTCGGTGTCCCGAAGCTTTAAGAGTGAAAATACCGGTTGAATCTATTCAAGCCAACCACAGTGTCTTTTTCGGTAATATAACCTTTACGCCGGATCAGTATTTCGAAGAGAACGGTGAGATATGGGCATGCCCGTGCTTAGCTAAAGCCTGCATAAGAAAATGTTGTCCCGCTGAAAAGGAACTTGTGAGAGGTTCCATTGAATCGCCATCATGCCAGCCCAGTACCGAATCTCTTCAGGTCAACGTATATGATCCAGAAACATCCAGTAGCACAGCGATTGGTGATTTTTTAATTATTCATAATAGTATATGTCCAGAAGGACACGTATATTTTAAGCCTAACTATGTACACATTCTGAAAAATGGGTCAATCATTGATGATGCCGAAATACACTACAACCCGAAGATGTATTGTGTAGATAATTTCAATGGTTCAATGCTCGCTCTCATTTGCGGAAAACCCGACGTAGTTTCTGAGAAGTTACCTTCATATTCAACGGAAATTTCCTTTTGTTTTAGTAAGTATTAAATATGTTATCTATTTTTGAAGAGTAAAAGGTAAATGTAAATATATATAGTATATAGTATACAGTACGAAGTACGAATAACTACATTTACGAAGTTAACTATGATAACTATGTTAACTATATTTACTATTTATCAAAAGTAAAAAGTAAATGCACTATTCCTGTGGCGTATGTGGAATATTATTAACATATATAATAGTAACAAGATACAAAATCTTATTTTGACAATATTTTCAATATTATACAAGGAATAATATTAATTAAAGCCTGTATATTAAAACATAATAACATATTATAATATTGGATTATAAAAAAAGTTTTGCTTGATATCAAAATACCTGCAAGTACTTAATAAGTAACCTTTTAGAACGACTAATTTTTCTCAAATAGATCAAATTTTTATCTTCTACACTACAGCGACCAAAAATAAGAAGAGATAATTGATAATTATTTGGTTATGTTTCGCGCTATTTTTATCTCTTAAAATATATCTTTTAAATCTCCTTTGATGAAAAAAATGCAGAAGAAATGTAATTATTTTTTTTAGTTTTATTTAGTTAGGGTAGTAACTAACACAAAAAAGATTAGCGCACTAAGCTAAACTCAAGCTTTTTCTGTCCGTAAAGAATCTAGAACAGTTTTCTTAATAATTTAACCTTGACAAATGATGCAACAAAAAAGCATGAAGTATGATAACACATTTAGTAATAATAGGCCTAATAATAGAACATTTTGATTATCGCTCAACTGTGTGACCGATTTTTTTATCCTTTTAAAGATAATTGTAATATTATTGCGATTTGATAACGATTGTTTTATGTCACTTAAATAATTATTGTTGAATCAACTCGCTTTGTACTAAAAAATCTGATAGAATCACCTCCTGAATCGAGTTTACATCTCTTTTTACTTCAGTATCAGGATTTGTATCAGGTATTAGGTTTTAGTATCACCCTTAGTGGTCATTCGTCTGACCAGTAGGCAACAAGAAATGATAACTAAGTAATTTTCTGAGTAAAATATCTTATTCTAAATCTTACTCTACAATAAGTCTTTGTACATTCATTAAACAGATCGGATGGCGTTTTTGGCAAAAAAATGCAGAAGAAATATAATTATTTTTTTTTAGTTTTGTTTAGTTAGGATAGTAACTAACCCAAAAAAGATTAGCGCACTAAGCTAAACTCAAGCTTCTTCTGTCCGTAAAGAATCTAGAACAGTTTTCTTAATAATTTAACCTTGACAAATGACGCAACAAAAAAGCATGAAGTATGATAACACATTTAGTAATAAAAGGCCTAATAATAGAACATTTTGATTATCGCTCGACTGTGTGACCGATTTTTTTATCCTTTTAAAGATAATTGTAATATTATTGCGATTTGATAACGATTGTTTTATGTCACTTAAATAATTATTGTTGAATCAACTCGCTTTGTACTAAAAAATCTGATAGAATCATCTCCTTAATCAAGTTAACATCTCGTTTTACTTAAGTATCAGGATTTGTATCAGGTATTAGGTTTTGATATCACCCTTAGTAGTTATTCATCTGACCAGTAGGCAACAAGAAATGATAACTATTATATACATGAGACGTAGAAAATAATTAAGTAATTTTCTGAGTAAAATATCTTACTCTAAATCTTACTCTACAATAAGTCTTTGTACATTCATTAAACAGATCGGATGGCGTTTTTGGCAAAAAAATGCAGAAGAAATATAATTATTTTTTTTTAGTTTTGTTTAGTTAGGATAGTAACTAACCCAAAAAAGATTAGCGCACTAAGCTAAACTCAAGCTTCTTCTGTCCGTAAAGAATCTAGAACAGTTTTCTTAATAATTTAACCTTGACAAATGACGCAACAAAAAAGCATGAAGTATGATAACACATTTAGTAATAAAAGGCCTAATAATAGAACATTTTGATTATCGCTCGACTGTGTGACCGATTTTTTTATCCTTTTAAAGATAATTGTAAAATTATTGCGATTTGATAACGATTGTTTTATGTCACTTAAATAATTGTTGTTGAATCAACTCGCTTTGTACTAAAAAATCTGATAGAATCACCTCCTGAATCGAGTTTACATCTCTTTTTACTTCAGTATCAGGATTTGTATCAGGTATTAGGTTTTAGTATCGCCCTTAGTGGTCATTCGTCTGACCAGTAGGCAACAAGAAATGATAACGATTATAATACATGAGACGTAGAAAATAATTAAGTAATTTTCTGAGTAAAATATCTTATTCTAAATCTTACTCTACAATAAGACTTTGTACATTCATTAAACAGATCGGATGGCGTTTTTGGCAAAAAAATGCAGAAGAAATATAATTACTTTTTTTAGTTTTGTTTAGTTAGGGTAGTAACTAACCCAAAAAAGATTAGCGCACTAAGCTAAACTCAAGCTTCTTCTGTCCGTAAAGAATCTAGAACAGTTTTCTTAATAATTTAACCTTGACAAATGACGCAACAAAAAAGCATGAAGTATGATAACACATTTAGTAATAAAAGGCCTAATAATAGAACATTTTGATTATCGCTCGACTGTGTGACCGATTTTTTTATCCTTTTAAAGATAATTGTAAAATTATTGCGATTTGATAACGATTGTTTTATGTCACTTAAATAATTGTTGTTGAATCAACTCGCTTTGTACTAAAAAATCTGATAGAATCACCTCCTGAATCGAGTTTACATCTCTTTTTACTTCAGTATCAGGATTTGTATCAGGTATTAGGTTTTAGTATCGCCCTTAGTGGTCATTCGTCTGACCAGTAGGCAACAAGAAATGATAACCATTATATACATGAGACGTAGAAAATAATTAAGTAATTTTCTGAGTAAAATATCTTATTCTAAATCTTACTCTACAATAAGTCTTTGTACATTCATTAAACAGATCGGATGGCGTTTTTGGCAAAAAAATGCAGAAGAAATATAATTATTTTTTTTTAGTTTTGTTTAGTTAGGATAGTAACTAACCCAAAAAAAGATTAGCGCACTAAGCTAAACTCAAGCTTCTTCTGTCCGTAAAGAATCTAGAACAGTTTTCTTAATAATTTAACCTTGACAAATGACGCAACAAAAAAGCATGAAGTATGATAACACATTTAGTAATAATAGGCCTAATAATAGAACATTTTGATTATCGCTCAACTGTGTGACCGATTTTTTTATCCTTTTAAAGATAATTGTAATATTATTGCGATTTGATAACGATTGTTTTATGTCACTTAAATAATTGTTGTTGAATCAACTCGCTTTGTACTAAAAAATCTGATAGAATCACCTCCTGAATCGAGTTTACATCTCTTTTTACTTCAGTATCAGGATTTGTATCAGGTATTAGGTTTTAGTATCGCCCTTAGTGGTCATTCGTCTGACCAGTAGGCAACAAGAAATGATAACGATTATATACATGAGACGTAGAAAATAATTAAGTAATTTTCTGAGTAAAATATCTTACTCTAAATTTTACTCTACAATAAGACTTTGTATATCCATTAAACAGATCGGATGGCGTTTTTGGCAAAAAAATGCAGAAGAAATATAATTACTTTTTTTAGTTTTGTTTAGTTAGGGTAGTAACTAACCCAAAAAAGATTAGCGCACTAAGCTAAACTCAAGCTTCTTCTGTCCGTAAAGAATCTAGAACAGTTTTCTTAATAATTTAACCTTGACAAATGACGCAACAAAAAAGCATGAAGTATGATAACACATTTAGTAATAAAAGGCCTAATAATAGAACATTTTGATTATCGCTCGACTGTGTGACCGATTTTTTTATCCTTTTAAAGATAATTGTAAAATTATTGCGATTTGATAACGATTGTTTTATGTCACTTAAATAATTGTTGTTGAATCAACTCGCTTTGTACTAAAAAATCTGATAGAATCACCTCCTGAATCGAGTTTACATCTCTTTTTACTTCAGTATCAGGATTTGTATCAGGTATTAGGTTTTAGTATCGCCCTTAGTGGTCATTCGTCTGACCAGTAGGCAACAAGAAATGATAACCATTATATACATGAGACGTAGAAAATAATTAAGTAATTTTCTGAGTAAAATATCTTATTCTAAATCTTACTCTACAATAAGTCTTTGTACATTCATTAAACAGATCGGATGGCGTTTTTGGCAAAAAAATGCAGAAGAAATATAATTATTTTTTTTTAGTTTTGTTTAGTTAGGATAGTAACTAACCCAAAAAAGATTAGCGCACTAAGCTAAACTCAAGCTTCTTCTGTCCGTAAAGAATCTAGAACAGTTTTCTTAATAATTTAACCTTGACAAATGACGCAACAAAAAAGCATGAAGTATGATAACACATTTAGTAATAAAAGGCCTAATAATAGAACATTTTGATTATCGCTCGACTGTGTGACCGATTTTTTTATCCTTTTAAAGATAATTGTAAAATTATTGCGATTTGATAACGATTGTTTTATGCCACTTAAATAATTGTTGTTGAATCAACTCGCTTTGTACTAAAAAATCTGATAGAATCACCTCCTGAATCGAGTTTACATCTCTTTTTACTTCAGTATCAGGATTTGTATCAGGTATTAGGTTTTAGTATCGCCCTTAGTGGTCATTCGTCTGACCAGTAGGCAACAAGAAATGATAACGATTATAATACATGAGACGTAGAAAATAATTAAGTAATTTTCTGAGTAAAATATCTTATTCTAAATCTTACTCTACAATAAGACTTTGTACATTCATTAAACAGATCGGATGGCGTTTTTGGCAAAAAAATGCAGAAGAAATATAATTACTTTTTTTAGTTTTGTTTAGTTAGGGTAGTAACTAACCCAAAAAAGATTAGCGCACTAAGCTAAACTCAAGCTTCTTCTGTCCGTTAAGAATCTAGAACAGTTTTCATAATAATTTAACCTTGAAAAATAACTACAAAGAGTGTAATTTTTAAATAGTATACACACAAAATATGCATTAGAGTTTCTTATATTCTCAATATCTGCTGTTTAACCATTGTATAACGGATCTCTACCATGATTTGACTAGGTATGCAGTAAAAATATCGATATATCGATATTTTCTGAAGAAAACTATCGATATTTTGGCCGACATATCGATATATCGAAAGATTTTTAGTCGATATTTAATTAAGGTCCTTAAAATAATCACTACATTTTAAAATATTTAGAAATAATATAAATCTTTTTAAGCCAATATTTCACTATCTTTTAACTTTTCCTTAAAAATATTTAAAAAAAATATATTTTTCCTTAATTAAAACAATATATGTCTATATATTAAAACAAAAGAATCATAAGATTATTTTCAGAATTGTAACAAATTATCAAATATAAGTACATATGATCTTCCTTTATTTTTATGTCACAAACATCAATATAGAATAACAAATCAAGTAGTACATATTTGTATATTAAAACAATAACCATAACAAGTAGGTAATTATTTTTTAAATAATTAAAATAAATAAAATGTTTAAAGAATATATTCATATATATATATATATATATATATATATATATATATATATATATATATATATATATATATATATATATATATATATATATATATATATATTCGTTTGTTATTCACAGTACCCACAGTAATCTTTAGCACGGCAGTAAACCGCTAAAAAAACATTTTCAATAAAATTGTAGGGACTTATTTTATTTAATACCATCAATAATTACCTCTCTAACGGAATTTACCGGCAAAAGGGGGCGTTCGTTATCTCGTTCCTTTTCGAAATAACCTATTAAAGTCGCAATCAATATGTGACCCTGAATATCTATCGTTTTCGGCATTTTTAAATATGATATATGATATGTAACGGAGCAACTTAAAATTTATCAAAATAAAGGGCTAAAATAATGTTTGTCGGTTTATAATCTGTAATAATTATAACTAATATTTTGAATAATTTAACGTAGATCTAACAACCGGACGGCGACCAGCTCTCAGACGTATGCGAAATTCTTGAAAGCAATAGTGATAAGAGGTTTTAACTCTTACCTATAAATTATTGCGACTGTATAATTAACTGTAGTTTTTATATATAGTGTAATGTCAAAATAAATTATATTTGGTAATATTTTTGTTCAATTATTTTACTGTCAAAACCAAACTGAATTAAAACTCAAGAGTTGATGCGGCAACATTGTAACGTTGAACGTAACAAATATCTACGACGTATTACTAAAAAAGCTTTGAATATACTATACGCTTTAATGTGTTTGTAATGTGTATTTGAAGGTACAACCTAGGGATGTCGAAAATATATCGTATAAAATATATATGTATAAAAATAAATTAATAATTTTAAAATAGAGTGTCGAACATAGACTGAAGCAAAGATACATAAGAAATATCGATATTGTTAAAGGAAATATCGATTTTCTTATATATAATACTAGCGACCCGCCCCGGCTTCGCACGGGTGCAATGCTGATACTAAATTAAATACGCTACAGAAAAAATATGAACGTTGTATATAAAAACATAGCGGCCCGCTCCGACTTTGCACGGGCATAAAATATATATGCCTATGTCACTCAATGAATACATGATTAAAATCGATCCAGTATTTTTGGTTCATTCATTACTTCCCTTGGCCTGCACGCATTAAATTTGGAGTAAAACAATTCCTCTTCCCCTATACTTACTATGAAGATTTCCTGCTATCTTTGGAATATCTAAATTCATACAATTTTTATTACATTACACATTTTTAAACGCAAATTTTAAATTTGTAATATCTCCGAAAATATTTGTTTAATTTACATGCTGTAAGGAACCATATTGATCTATATTAATTGCACACTGTATTTAAGGTACTTAATTCGATAAGGATTAATGCCGTATTGCTTAAAATAGCTTCGTAAATAAGCCATTTTCTCATGTAAAAAGTGAACAATAAAAATGGTTAATGTGGGTTATCCCTAAAAGATAAACATATACCATCGCGGACTTTTTTGTAGACCTTTTTATGGTGTACAATACTGTAGTACATTAATTTGATCTAACTCGTAGGGTTAGGCAGCGTTTTTGCTAATTGCTAAATAAGCCTAAAAAATAGGTTAATTTACGACATCACGTTAGAAACCTCTAAAATTAGCAATGTTGCCTTAGTATATTATGCATGTATTATACATATAAACCTTCCTCTTGAATCACTCTATCTATTGAAAAAAACCGCATCAAAATCCGTTGCGAAGTTTTAAAGATTTAAACGCACATAGGGATATAGGGACAGAAAAGGCGACTTTGTTTTATACTATGTAGTGATATATAATGTAGTAATGACATTAGCCCTGATAATTATGATATTACTAATTATTATATATTGATATTATTAATTACACATCATTTACAATTTAGTAACAGTGTGTTAATAAGTTTCCATATTTGTTAACGGAGAACCCATTCTTCGTCACTGTCAATAACTGTCACAATATATAATATAACATCACTCTTCTTTCCTCTTCATTCCACAACTTTTACCGTTCATTTCCTTGCTTTCTTTTGACTTTTCATTTTCTTTTATTTTTCTAATGAACAAGTAAATCATCCATAGAAAAGCCCTGGCATTAGATTCTATGCGGAATATTTGAAAAACAGGAAATTGAACTTCAATTATAAGTATTTTTTAATTATTATTAGGTCATAATCATAAATAATAAATTATCTATCGATTGTATTGATATTTGATCGAAAATTTTGAGATATTTTAAGTGTGACCGGTTATAAAATTACGCAACAAAAATGCATGAAGTATGATAACGCATTTAGTAATAATAGGCCTAATAATAGAAAATTTTGATTATCGCTCGACTGTGTAGACCGATTTTTTTATCCTTTTAAAGGTAATTGTAAAATTATTGCGATTTGATAACGATTGTTTTATGTCACTTAAATAATTATTGTTGAATCAACTCGCTTTGTACTAAAAAATCTGATAGAATCATCTCCTTAATCGAGCTTTACTTCAGTATCAGGATTTGTATCAGATATTAGGTTTTGATATCACCCTTAGTAGTTATTCATCTGACCAGTAGGCAACAAGAAATGATAACTTCTACAATAAGACTTTGTATATCCATTAAACAGATCGGATGGCATTAGAGGTCTTTAGTCTATACATATCACTAAGTTGTACATTACATATCATCATATATCATATATATCAAGCATATTTGGTTTACTCACACTCTTTTGAAGTACTTAACACAAATACTTTAAATTACACTCCTAAAGGTTCTAAAAACAAGTTTAAGTACTGATTTGTACAACAATGCCTTATCTTCTGTAAGTTTAAACTCAAGTTGTATTCGCTTTGCAAGTTTTAACCAGCGTCGCCTAGATGCATACCAGGGTATTTAGCACCCTCTGCTGTGTGGGAATGTTTTAATATAAGATCGGACTCAGTATACTGCCTTGTAAAACACCTGAATATTAGATTATATATATAAAATATAGAATATATTAGATGTAATTCAGTAAGTTCTTGGTCTTGTTTTATGATAAAATATCTATTTGTGCCAACCATTACAATCAACGAATTGTACATGGAAAGGTGACTATCAACATGAACTATTTAGAGCTATTTAGATTATCATTATTATCTCCAAAGGATGTACAGAATAAAGATTAATATTTGATCTTATTCAATTAACATTGTTGATGGTTCATCGAAATGTACAAGAAGATGTACTTCAATTCTACAATTCTACACAATATAATCTACAAGCCTGTGTGTATTTTATCAATGGCTTGAGATATGTCCAATTATGTTGCCGAACAATATATTTTAATATTCATGTCTAGTTTTATTTTGTTTTCCAGCCTATGAACTTGGTTTACAGTTCTGGGCTTATTACGAGGCCCAAAATGATTTTTTTCTCTCATATTATTAAGCCTTTTTCTTTATTTTATTTTATTTTTATATTTTATTTAAAGATATTATCAGTAATAAACTTTTGCAGACATCATTTGCTTTTTCCCAGGTTTGGGACTCATGATTATTTTAGCTACTTTCCAATTAGTTAGGAAAGTTAGTTAGTTAAAATCATATCCGGGAGATGTTTTACAATTCTATGATACATCTATGAATTTGAATGATTTAATATAATTTTAAACGATTTTTCTTCATCTTTAAGTAGCTCAGACAGGAAGGACTTAAATACATTTTTAGGTGATTGGAGAATATTTCCGCTTATCCTTTATTCTTTATTGTTCTACTACTATGTTGAGATCTTGTAAGCATTCATAACAGTTGTCGAGATAAGATAAATACAGTGAAATATATGTACTATTAATGAATCAAAATTTTGTTCTTTTTATCCTATTATATTAATAAATAATATTCAAAATTACTTTCCGAAAGCTACCGTATTGTAATCATATTACAAATATGATATAAAACTCTATATTTGCATATAAGCATACATTCGGTATATCACTAATCACGCTCAATCTGAAGGCTAGGATGACAAAGCGAGAATGTTAAAAACTAGTCGGTATAAATCTAGTAACGACTGTTTTAGTCGACTGAAGTAGTCAATTATTAGCGGCCGAAAATAGTAATATTTAAAACAATTGAATTAACTAGGCCACGACTGAAATTAGTTAACTGAAGTCGTCGATAGTAAAAAGTAGTCAGTTACTAAACAGTCGATAATTGCCAACTCTAATTACTACCTTTAAGAAAGATTTGCAATATTAATTATTATTACATCATTAATATCCAATACATTTGATAACGGAGTTTAATATTAATTCATGTTTATCTGTTATATCCTTAATAAATCAACTGATAACCTTTGTGGGGATTCATAGTGTGTTTTTTGAGATAGTACTCCAATATAGTACTATTTATTAACGAGTTTTATGAATTGCCATTATGGATTTTATATATTAGTTTCTCAACAATTTTAAATTAAATTTTGTCGTGTCAAAGTTGATCACGTAACAGTTAAAAATATTTATTTATTTTATCAACATTTTTTGTGACAAAAAATCTATAGTATTGGGTTACAATGTTAATGTGTTGGTTCACCACCCACTGTGTGCCACCTGTTATTAATATTTTCATTGTTTTACCAGTTTTTTGCCCTTTATATTATTAGTCCTGAGCGCCACGTTAAATGTTATTACGATTATATAATCTCCTCTAGCAACAACTTTATTATTTAACATATTGAAGAACTATTCTGTCTTGCGGTTAACGTTAGGTTGACAATAAATAGTAGACGTTGTTTTTGGTAAATGAACTTTCTCGACTATTACTGTAGTTGACTGTAAGTATTCTTTACTAAATTTTTCTCATTCGTAGTGCCTCAGTGCATCACATCTTCAAGGATGATTATGATTAACAGGTCAATTGAAAAGTCCACGTCCTGATACATTCATATGTTTTTTAGTTAGCCCTAACCCTCAAAAGATGCGTATATAAATTTGACAGCTATCGGACCATTTGTTTGTTTGAAATGAGCACCGAAGACGGTGAACGCAGTAGGCGCCGAAAAGAGGTTGTTACTGACGAAAACATCAAAAAATCCACAAAATAATTTTGAATGGCCGTAAAATGAAACTGAATGAAATAGCAGACACTCTAAAGATATCAACTGAACGTGTACATCATATCATTCACGAATATTTGGGTATGAGAAAGCTCTGTGTAAAGTGCGTGCCGCGCTAGCTAATTTTTGAACAGCGACGAGTTGATGATTTCGGAGTGTTTTATGATGATTAAGCGTAATAAACCCGAGTTTTTGCGTCAATATGTGACAATGAATGAAATATGGTTCCATCATTTCTCTCCGAAGTCTATTCGATAGTCATTCGAGTGGACTGCACACGATGATCCCGCTCCAAAACGTGGGAAAACAACAATCGGCTGACAAGGTTACGGCGTCTGTATTTTGGGATGCGCATGGATAATTTTCATGGACTACCTTTAAAAAGGAAGGACCATCAACAGCGACTATTACATAGCGTTATTGGACCGTTTGAAGGACGAAATCGCCGAGAAACGGCCGCATTTGAAGAAAAAGGAAGTGCTGCTTCACCAAGATAATGCACCTTGTCACAAGTTATTGAAAACGATGGCAAAAATCCATGAATTGGGCTTCGAATTGCTTCCTCATCCATCGTACTCTCCAGATCTGCCCCCCAGCGACTATTTCCTGTTCTTAGATCTCAAAAGAATGCTCGCTGGGAAGAAATTTTCGTCGAATGAAGAGGTAATCTCCGAAGCTGAGGCCTATTTTGAAATTATGTTCAATAAAAAAAAATTGCCAAAAATATGTTTTACTATGGTAGGCCGGGGACTTTTTAATTGATTTGTTATACTTCCATACTCTTCACTATCTGAGTGTTTTGTAAAGTTTATATTTGAGAATCGGCAGATATTTTTTATCCGTGAAATGTGTTTTGCAATCTATCATTATCTCAATATGATGAATTTTTAGATTGAAACAAAATTTCTTATCACGGTTGAGAGTAGATTAAGCATGATACTATTTTTTTTTAATTGGTTTACTTATCATTTCTACCAACTTAGTGATATCACTGACAGCTTTAATAAGTGATGGTGTTGTTTGTTTATCTTTTAGTTAACTTTTATCTAGTAATGACTTATAATTATGAAACCCCTTTAATCCATATAAAATATTATCAAATATAAATGTTTTGACAACATTAATCTTAAATCATTCATTATTATCTTCCTAGTGAAATATAATATTTCCCTCTCGTTGAACATATTTTATATCAGACCTGAATGTTTGTTGATTTATTTAATATCTGTCGTTTCCTTTATGAACTCGGAGATTTATGGTGACTCACATCCTATTTTATTCGGAAAATATACTATAATATATTGTTATGAAATGTCAAAGTAATTTACTTTAAAATTATTTTAAGAAAAAATGTGGCCATATTTTGAAAGGCGGCACAAAATGAGACTGGGTATCTAAACTTATGCCAAATGCTCTTTTTAAAATGTATTGAAGTCTTCTCTTTATCAATAAGGGTTTATCTGAACTGGACATACTGTTTAACGTGGGTTCCGAACCACGGTCCTCTGCATTAAGCCTACCGACTGGCGAGTGACCAGCTTAGGAACTATCTCAGAAGATATCCGGTCTTACCCAATCTGGTCACTAGCGTGACTCTTGCCTAGGATAATTACAAATATTAAACAATCACAAACATAAGTTTACGATCATGTCCCAGCAGGATTCACACCCGTAACTATCGCAACAGTAGGTGGACCGTCTTGTCGTCTTTACCACTGCGTCAACCAAGCCAGCATGCCAAATATTTGTCTCGCTTATTACAGTATTAGCATTAAAAACATGATTTTGTTTCTTCACATGCACAGTCCACTGCAAGAGCAATATAAATCGCGCGATATAACACATCCGTCCAAAATTATTTATGAGTAATACTGTATCGCCATCCGCCAGTTTTCTTCTAGTATACAATGATTTCTCAACTATTTATGGCTGCAAATTGCAATAGTCTACGGATGGGAAATGAACTACTGCCCTGAAGCGGCCAGATCTTGTGCCCAGACAAGCACACAGCACCTACAATCCAACTTTTGTAACCTTGCAGCTTTTGCTACAACACTTTTGCCCAAATTTTATTGAAGTACACCAAGGAATGCTTCGACTAACTGTAGAATTATTGCCAATCCAAAGTCAACCTGTCTTCTTTTCCTTATAATTAGTTGTATTCCAGTTAACTGAATGAATTCAAAAGAGAATAGCTTTATGACCTCAGAAGAATCCTAATTTAAAATGTACACTCTTATTTAACTTGAAAAAACTATTTTATGCAACTGGATGGCAATATTAAACGACACTGAGGACACAAATCCATCACACCACAAACCTATTAAGGTTTCTAAACGTCAAACTTCTCAAAATTGTTACAGCACACAACTACATGGGCATCTTTCCTGGAATACACAGTCCGTAGATTTTCATGACTCACCATTACGATTTTTAGCTTTTACTTTCTTGACCATTTTAAACTAAATTTTATTGCGCTAAAATTTAACAATTGAT
The DNA here is from genome assembly GCF_030347505.1 of Rhynchophorus ferrugineus. NCBI lineage: Eukaryota > Metazoa > Arthropoda > Insecta > Coleoptera > Curculionidae > Rhynchophorus > Rhynchophorus ferrugineus. The sequence goes on along the minus strand of NW_027472585.1, from coordinate 18,646,536 downwards.
AAACATGCCTCTGATGTTGTAATAGCTAAAAATAATCTTATGTTAATTTGTATTCTGTAGACTATTTCTATCTGCGAATATATTATTCATACTAAAAGGTAAATACCAGTGCTTTTTCGTTATCATATATTCGATGAATTAGTCTTACTGTAATCTACGTTAATAAATTAAATTGGATCTGTATATACGAGGGTGACTATAGAATTTCGAGTTCAAAAGCATTCTGTTCTCACAAAATACTTATGTTCACTATAAAAGGTCTTTCTTAGCGCTAGTTTTAGAGATACTAGTGACATTTTATATTTTCTATCTTTTAATTTTGTCAGTTTGCTAGAAATTCAGTTTTCGATATACAATACCTAAATAATCTAGCTGCGCGAAGGGCATAAATTATTATCTAAAAATTAATTTGTCAGTATTTATGTTGTAATTAGTGTAGGAAAATATCTTGCTTTGCAGTGTCTTAAATAGTACTTAAAAAATGACATGATGATCACTAATCGTAAAAAACATTCATTGAGAAAAATTGCTACATTATGTTAATTGTCCATGCATTTTTGCACTGCTTTATCAGCCATGTTGAATAACTTATCTCAGCTCGAAAGAAATACTTTCAATAAAAGCTCTGTCGAAAAAATATACCGAAATCATATGTATATAAAACAAATTATTTCTATAGGAAGTATATAATTGCCCAAAAAGTTCAAAATATCCAGTATCTTCTTGACTATTTTCACAAAATATAAACTATTGTACGTCTGGTTATTTTCTAGTACAAACTTCTGAAAACTGAATACGTCAAATTTAGCTTTTCTTTCGAATCTATACTTCTATCCGCCTAGACAGAAATAAACAAACAAAAACACATGCGCTTCACATGCGCCCAAGTACCAACTAGCTTTGGGAACTATTAACTGAAAACAGTCGAAATAATCGATAGTCTCAAAATAGTCGATAGTAATTACTTATTCGAGTGATTTTTTTTATGCGCTATATATATTTGCAGGTATATTTTAAAATTATTATCCATTTAACAGCTCAATGAATGAAGTTCCAACATTCAATAGGTTTCGAGATTAAAATAAATAATCGAGAGACTTAGAAAATTAAAAAGGGCAATCAAAAAGGACCTAACATTTGACAAGATATGATAAATACAGTCGAATGTACTTATCGTCATGTCACTTATCACTATCAAGGCTAGCACGGCAAAGCCAGAACACTAAAATCCACTCAGTATAAAACTAATAACTATAGTTTATCCAAAGTTATTTTGTACATATGTCATCTAAAATTGTGACGTCAAAACGTCGCAATGTTGCTGTATCAACTCTGAGTTCAATGTTGCTGTATCAACTCTGAGTTCAATTTGGCATTGACATCTAACAAAATTCTAATCTAAATAAAATGATTAAGCAAAAATACTGTTATCAAATATAATTTATTTTAACATTATAGTAAATCTAATGCATATATATCAAAGGACTTAAAACTACAATTACGTACACAGTTATAATGGTTTCTAGATTAGGCTTTTGTTTAATATTTACATTGAACTTTTTTCCATACCACCTATGACTTAGAGTTCTAGGCACACTTGTAGTTGTATAAGTTATCCTAGGAGCCTCATCCACGTAATAAACATTTGTATATACAAGTAATATATTTAACTTTCATTAGAAAGCATATTAGTTCTTGTGTCCTTCGGTACAGTGTTTCGCTGTAAAGACATTTTGATATCCCTTTATTTCTCCTTCAATCATTGTTCTCTTGAACACATTTGCTATATCTCAAAACAGTTACTTTCTAGTCTCTCCTGACACATTTTAACCAAATTCTCATATATATTCTGAACAATTACATACATATCTGTACGCATAAATCTTTGACACGCTACTATAGGATTTCTTAAAAGTTATCATATAATAATTATATACGTACCTTTACTTGTTTCCATTCCCATCACCCTGTCTTAGAAATTGGCAGCACTGAATCATATCATCTTCAGAAACTTTCATTCAAGTCAATAAGTATGCCGCTAATTTCCATTCTATCTAACATTTGTTCACAACGCCATCATTTGTTAATTTCTTCTTCAATGTGTCTGATAAAGTTCATCCAAACCGAAGGTTCCTGTTTCCAGCACGAAGTACACTATATCTGCAATGAATTATAAATAAATATTGTGACTAATTAAACCTAATTAATTGTCATTCCAACATTTAACTTTTTCCATCAACTTTTGTTGTCATAACACTATTTTTATTATCATCTTGCCATGAGTGACTGTTGGGTATATTAGTCCCATTCTAAAATATCCGTGTCTCATCTAAATACATAAATTGAAATAATAAGTCTTCCTTTGTTTTATTATATGCTTTTAAAAATTTTATTATTTTAAAAGCAATATCCGAAAATTTCATTTACCTCTTCGATACTTTTCAGACTAACTGTTTACTTTGAAATCATTATATCAAATTATGTTTCTATTTCATATATTTAATCTGATAGAGCTAACATCAAGCTGATCTTGATTTGTCACCTGCTTCGTATGATGACGGTGAATTCAAGATTATATATTTCAGTGACCGTGTCCATACTAATATGCAGTGCAGTTTGCGTTTACCGGTTTATAACCTTTTATCACTATTGTTTTGAAGAATTTTTCATACGTTTGACAATCGGACGACTTTGACAGGCTAGTTCGGTTACACCTTCGAACTTATCAGACAGCGTTGTGTCTCTTTTTAACTAAATTAAAATGAGAAGGAAAATATTTTCTTATTCTAAAACGGATTTACAAATTGCGGCAGAAAATACATTAAACATCTTGATAATGTATGTTCAAAAAAACGTTAGACAGACTATAGTTAACTTCAGTTTCGATTGAAGTAGTGGACTAGTCGCGACTGAAAATAGTTGACTGAAATAGTCGATAGTAAAAAGTAGCCAATTACTAACCAATTCGATAGTTTCCAACTCTAATTATTACCTATGTAGAAATAATGCAATATATTAATTATTATGGCATTATTAATGTCCATATATTAATACATTTAATTCATTTTATACCCGATTTTAATATTAATTGATGTTTATCTGGTATTTCCCTTTATTAATTCAACAGATAGCCTTTGTTGTGATTCACAGCGTATTTTACGCGATAGTACTGCGATATAGTACTATTTAACGGGTTTCATGTGTTGCCATTATGAGTTTTATGTATTAGTTTCTCGACAATTTTAAATTAAATTTTATTGTCGCAGTTGGTTGCATAACAGTTAAAAATATCTATGTATTTATTCATTGGCATTACAAGTAAAATCCTATACATTTTTGTTATCGTCTAGTTGGGGTTTTTCAGGGAATTAGTTTTATAGTAAATTACAATAAGAAATAAAATCTCTATAAACATGAATTATTGTATTTGATGCACAGATGGTAACACTAAAGAACAATGAAAAGTGTTACGGATTCAGAAAAAATAAAAAGCATTTTCAATATAACACGCTATTACCATATATATTTGCTTGATTCTGCCTATAAAAACAAAATTGCCATTGAAAACAGCTGTAAAATTGCATTGCCTTATTTACTGGTTATTTAATTTATCATCACCAATAGAACAACTTTTTCTGGGGAAATTCGTTTATCTCCTTTGTTTAATGCAGTCAAATATTTAACATTATATCATATCAAGCGCTTAACAAAGCAAAGAAAAGATGGAATGTAAAAAAATATCTGCCACACAAATTGATTGAAAATGCCATTTCGAACTCTCTCAACATTGGCATTTGATTTCTCCCAAAGAGTTCTCTAAGGCCAGTTGTGACTGATGGAATTGAATAATTTGAACAAAGAAATATTGTTGCAAATACGAAAAATACTAGCAATAGCGAGTGACAGTGGCAAAGCCATTCTATGGCATGAAATCCAGAAATCCTCTCAAGTGCACTGACAAGCCAGAACACTTTCTGATGACTACTTGATTAGATCGATGCTGTATGATTTTGCTAGCACACGTGTTCGAAATTCTGCAAAAGTACGAGAACAGATCCATGATTAGATAGCCAAGAAACCAACATCATTCCTTAAACACAGTAGTACATTATTGCCAGAAAGATGGGAGAAATTAAGTAAATTATGTAATATACATTATTAATTATTATAATTAGTATTATAAAATTATGGATAATATTTTAATTAATTTGTATTGCACTAGTTTTTCTCAATATATATGTATTAAGGTGATAAAATTAGCACAATACATGAAAGTGCCTAACATATAAAACTATAGGAACTGCTAGGGCGCCATCATGTCAGCAATAATGCTGAAAATCTACAAAATAAACGATATTAGACTGCTAATGAATTTACTATATATTTTAAATTGATAGTTGGTTCTCAGAGAAGAAAGCACTATCATTTTGTAGCCTAAACGCTTGAAACAACAGCATTTTCGGCTTTCTTTAGTTGAATAATTAATATTTCCTCGAAATTAGTACTTTTTATATGACGCATATACTGTAACTGACCTAGTTTATGCGCTTAAATTATTATATAGTGCAAAATGTTCTTAGCTGTAATAATCATCAATCATTGTTAGTTAGTTATATGATTAATCATCACATACTAATTTGAAGTAAATGATTTATTTAAAAGTATAATACACATGATGGAGTTTTAGAAAAAAAGCTCCAAGAAGTTTTTATATATTTCCATTAAGCAAAATAGACTTTATTACTTTTAAATAATGTAAATTAAACGTTATACCAAAACGCTTGAATAGTACTGACGTAATGTTTCGCTCTTTCGTAAAGACTTATTTTTATTGTAATGTATTATTTTCGTCCATGAATGTTATCTATGGGGCAATCATTTGTATGAGGGCCATTTTAGTATAATATAAATATTTACTTAATTTTTTATCATCTTTCAAATAGTTGAGGTGTGACATAATATCTAATTAAAATTGAATGAATTAGATTACGTGCTTGCATGTATGTATTATGACTTTTTTTCACTTTCAAAAACATTTTGGGAGAGAAATTGATACAATATATATCATTCAAAATATTTTCCATAATTTTCTGTAACACTTTTTCATCATCGATAAATTTTCACTAACGCTGCTTCGATATGAACAAGTGGTAATCAGAAGGCGCTATGTCTGTTAAGTATGCTGGATGGCGCAGAACTTCCCATTCGAGCTGCAAGAGTGTATCCTTCACAACCCTTATCACCTGTGGCCGTACGTCATCAGGCAAAATAACGGCATTGAGTCTGTTACTCACCATTGATGGTTCATGATCATTTATTTATTTTTAGTATTTAAATGAAAATCAAACATAATTTTTAAAATTAATTTATTAAAATAAAATCCTATACAAATATACATAAGTGTAAATAATATAAATATATATAAACAAAAAGCAAAAAAAAACAATTATGAACTCTATTCTAGGCAAAATTTAAATATTTATAATTCTTCTATAACCCCTTCCCATATTTGTTTAGTGCCATCAATTTTATGGGATCTATTGGAGTTCTAACTGATCTTGATATATTGAAGGTAAACTTTAAATCCTTCCCTGTTGATATTGCATTAACTTCATTAAACCTAAAATACAATCACACCCCAGAATAACTTTTAAAATTTGGTCTTGAAAACATTATGGATTGGACAGTTGAAACATTAAAAATTGATGTGTTTTTTAAAGATATTTAGATTTTAGAGTATAAATACTCTGTGGAACTACTTAATATAGAATGTAGACAAATAGTGCATGTTGTCTCTTTTTCAGAAGTTTTGTTAAATAGACTGAAATAAGACTAAAATACAATATTAGACTTTTGTTTTTCTCAGAGCAAAGTTCTCTGGAACTGAAAATATAGACTCAACTGGTGATTTAACAACCTCAAGTAGTACTAGATCTCCCGTTAAAAAAGAATATAAGTTATCTAACATGTTCATCTTCTTCACAATTTTCTCTGGGAGAATGATGTGAAAAAATGGAAGTGATAATGTGGCCTTTTAAAAATTTCTCGAACATACTAGGTGAAGGATGCTGTTTCTACCTCCATGACCTCTAATAGATCCAACAAAATTCTTTAAGCAATCTTGGCTAAGATTTGTTAAACAAATGTAGTTATTTGTAAATTTGGACAAAATAGATTTCTTTAAGGTAATAAATCCCCTAAAAGTAGCAATTAAATTTTTAATCGATGGCACCGTAACAAATATTTTCTTAACAAGGCAATCAAATTTAAATATACAATAGCTCTATTATAAAATTATTGAACACCGATTGTTCTAAAAAGTTAAAGTATTACAAATATTTTAGGGGTATCTTACAATGGAAAGTAGTACTTATTGCTACTAATTATCCAGTTATCTTAATTATTACCTTCTTGTAAGACTTCTTTATGTAGAAACATCACACTGACAGCATACGAACAACTTAGTAGATTAATTGAATTTTATTACTACTAACATCTTCATAAGTAGGTTTTGATTTTCTGTAAACAAACAATTTATAAACAGACATGTACTAGATAGATGTTATATGTACCTGATAAAAACAATGTTGGATATGCATTTACCTTAATACCTGTTCGAGAAGGAAGGGTAATTCTAAATTTTTCACTAAAATGTCTGTGAGAGGAGTGAGATGACGTTGATATATTTGCATTTTGATTTATCCAGGTAACTTACTACTATTTACTTGATCAACAAATTTTTGGAAAGGAACGAGGTCATTCTTTGGGAAAAGATGTCTAATTTCCGTAGTAGATTTTTACCCTGGTACACTACATCTTTTACTACACTGACGCATTGTCATCAATTTTTATATTATTACTCCATAATAATTAATATAAAACAGAAAATATGCACAACGTAAAACGAAGATTTCTTGATCTACACAGAAACACAAAAACCAAAACCTTCAAACAACAAACTAAAAAATGAACGCCTTAGAAAATGCTGATTTCACACAATTTGATCGACCTATCACGTTCCATATTAGTGGCGGCACCAGGAATTTAAACTAGTCAATCCCAATTTGCCATCGCAGCGCTACCGTTGATTAAAGAAAACATTTCCCGAAGGTCGCCTATACCGTGAAACTTCTATTTTTTCTATGGACTAGATATCATTACTTATTTATCACGTGAGGTTTCATTCATTATGCATTCAGGAATTGTTTGAATATACGCATTTTTGTGGAAATTTGATAAAATATTAGGTCTAATAATTTTTATACTTACGTTGTTTGAAACCCAAAAAACCCTATATATATATATATATATAAGTCGATTTTTGGCCCATAACCATTCATAATTAATATTTCGATTAGCCTCGATGCCGCGAAATCAGTTTTATAACTATGAAATATCAGGTTATGAAATATCATTGTTGGTTAAATTTTAAACTAGGACGAAAAATTATATTAAAGTAAAATTAGTATTAAAGCAATTAAACATTTTAAATATAGAAAAACGAAGATCAAAATAAATGATACAGCAGCTACTTAAAATACAAATGCAACAATTGAATAAAATTTATTTTACGCGTGCGAGATCTCGATGTTGAGGTCCTGATGGTCGGACGACGGTCCTGAAACGAAGTCCAAAAGAAACCTGAGAATCCATGTTTAATTGGCAATGGTGAAATTAAATATATATATATATAAAATATAACTTTTTTATAAGGAGGGAAAAACTTATATAGTCGTTGTGCCAGACTCTGAAAAATAAATACTGTGTTTGTAACTATTTTCCAAACAACAATAATGTCGAAATTAAAGGTCCAAAATATTGCTATATTAATGTTCAATATATTGTTATTTACAATCACACTGCAAACTACACTTCAGCAACAGCTCAATTCCGGCCTACCATAGTAAAACACATTTGGCAAAATTAGTTTTTTTATTCAACATAATTCCCTTCAAGGGTGATACACTGATTATAGCGACCATCTAACTTTTCAATACCATTTTTGCAGTACGATTTGTCTTCATTCTTTTGAGATCTGAGAACATAATTTTCATTGACTACCTTGAAAAAGGAAGGACCATCAACGGCGACTATTATATAGCGTTATTGGACAGTTTGAAGGACGAAATCGCCGAAAAACGACCGCATTTGAAGAAAAAGAAAGTGCTGCTTCACCAAGATAATACACCGTGTCACAAGTTAGTGAAAACGAAAAGTGACCTCGCGCGGCACCCACTTTGCACAGAGCTTTCTCATACCCAAATGTTCGTTAATGATATGATTTACACGTCCAGTTGATATCCTTAGAGTGTCTGCTATTTCATTTAATTTTTTATTTCAATTTACGGTTATTCAAAATCATTTTGTGAATTTTTTTAATGTTTTCGTCGGTAACAACCTTTTTTGGGCGTCCACTGCATTCACCATCTTTGGTGCTCATTTCACCACGTCTAAACCTAGCATCCAATCCTTGATGGTTGCTTTTCCTAGGGCAGTGTCCGGAAACTCGGCATCAAGCCAAGTTTTTGCTTCAACTGTATTTTTTCCCTTCAAAAAGCAATATTTTATCAACACGCGAAATTCCTTTTTATCCATTTTTTCATAACATTTTTTCAATAACAAAAGGTGCTTAACTCAAAATGTTCTAATTCACAAACTAATGATCCGACAGCTGTCAAATTTAGACACGCGTCTCTTGAGGGTTAGGGCTAAGTAACAGATATATGGATTTAATTCTAGTAGCGCCATCTATGTGTCAGGCCGGAGACTTTTCAAATGAATTGTTAAAATCATATATATTACATACAAATCTACGTAAGCACAAATTCGCCACATTATTTTGAAGGTCACGGCTAGGACGCCAAAAACCAGAAGTTGAATGCGAATAGTCGAACCGAAAAGAGCAACTGAAACAGTAGATAGTAAAAAGTAGTCAAAAGTGAAATAAAAATAATATAATTTTGTGACATATACACAAAATTAAATTACGAACAAAACAAATCTACTTTGTTTCTCGTAGCGGCTTCACCGAATAGATAAAAAGGTTTAGGTAGCTATTAAGCTAACCTGTGTATATATAAGATAAAATGCGTGCAGTAGATTAAACTATTAGGTTAAATAAGACGTTTGTTATTACAACGATTATTTTGTACATATTTTATTTTAAAACGTTTTTTTTATGTTAAATATAAGTTTGATTATTTTTTACTTTTAGTACTTGTTTAGTTTATTTTTCCTTATTTATTTTTTGAAGTAAATTCAATTTTTTAGTTATTGTGTCTACAATTAAGCTTATTTTTACAGTATATTGGCTTTATTATACGTCGGCTAATAATAAACTAAAATCTGGACTGTACATGACCGTGTAGCTGTTAATACTTTAGAGCGCTTATCGCGACTATTTTTTTTTAATTCCATAACGATATGGTGAATATAGTCCCAATTTTAATTATAACAGCAATTAGTCACTGGCGCATTGTTCTCTGAGTAACGCGGTGTTCCCATCTTGTGGTAACGATAGATAATATTTAAATTGTATTATTTGAAATCAGAGCTGTCGCGGAGTAACATGTACGCGGTGATTATTTGCATTTTCGTGGTTCTCTATACCACGGTGGTGAAATCGCAATGCCCCTCGTCATTGAAAGTGAACATCACGGACGGTATTACGGGTGAGAATTACATCCTTCACGATGGCATAGTGTACGTCCTGGGCCAATATGAGATAATAGATGATGCTATTTGGGGATGCCCCTGTTCTGTGAAACCGTGCATACGAAAATGTTGTCCAGACAATGAGGAATTGACTAAAGATTCTCAGGATAGGACTCAGTGTGTGTCCAGTAACTACACGCTGGATGTAAAGGTTTACGATGGCACCCATCCGGTAAAGGAACAGGTCGACTTTTTTACCATTCACGGTGCACAGTGTAGCGACGATTCAACGATCGTTGTCTCCACCAAGTTCTACATCCAGAAGAACGGATATTTTTTCGACGATAACGCCATTTATTACCCGCCCGATTCGTACTGTCTAGATTACTACAATGGTGTCATGATTGCCCTGATATGTGTTAAACCTTTGAAAACCAGTTATTGGGCTCTAATAATTGATATAAGTAAGTGATTGTTATAAAATTTATAAGAAGCACTTTGTCTATTGTCTTTATCTAAGTCTGTTGCATAGTCTAGCCAAAGTTACTTTGTACATACGCCATTTAAATTTGCGACGTCAAAACGTCGCAATATTGCCGTACCAATTCTGAGTTCAGATTGGCTTTGGTATACCACAAAATTCTAATCTAAATAAAATAATTAAACAAATATACTATTATCAAATATAATTCGAAGGGCTTAAAACTACAATTAAGTACACAGTTATAATAGTATGTAGGTTAGGGTTGTGTTTGATTATATTTACATTTAACTCTTTTCCATATCACTTATGAATTAAAGTTCTGAAAGCCTAATCCACCTAATTAACAATTGTCTATCCAAGTAATATATTTTACTTTCGTTAGAGAGCATATTTACCTTTTAGCTTAGTTCTTGTGACCTTCGTACAGTGTTTCCTCGTAAAGACAATTTGATATCACTGTATTTTTCCTTCATTTTTTACATTAATGCCTGTATACATCAATCTTATTAAAACTAGATTTAGTCATTGCATTCTCCTTAATTAATTTGCCATATCTGCAAATTCTCTCTTGACACATTTTAACCAAATACTCTTGTATATTCTGAACAGTAACACACATATCTGTGCATATAAATCTTTTACACTAGAATATCTCTATAATCTTTTATCTAGAATAACATTTCCTACAGTTATCATATATTAATTATATACTTACCGTTTTTTGTTTGCACTCTCATCATCCCACCAATGTGTCTGATCAAGTTCATCCGAAGGTATTATTAACCATTCCAGTTTCCAGCATGAAGTACAATATATCTGCATTGAATTATTAATAAATATTATGACTAATAAAACCTAATCAATTGTTATTCCAACGTTTACCTTTTTCCGTCAACTATTGCTGTCATAACACAATTATTATTATCATCTTGCCGTGAGTGACGATTGGATATATTGATCCTATTCTGAAATATCCACGTCTCATCTAAATACATAAATTGAAATAATAAATCTTCCTTCATTGTGTTATATGCTTTTCAAAATTGTATTCTTTTAAAACCAATATCCGGAAGTTCCATTTTCAAATAATTTTATTAAATTATGTTAGTATTGGAAATCTGCTCACTGTTTTTATTCATTTCATATATTTAGTCTCTGATAGAGCTAACATAAAGCTGATCTTGATTCGTCACCAACTTCCTATGAGGACCGTTTCTTAGTGACCATGATCTTGATTATATTTTTCATTCGTCAATCTGTTCTATCTGGCTTCGGAATTTTCAATCAGAGTCATAATAATTACTTGAATTATTTGATTTGAAATTAATCAAAACAAACAAAGCATTAAAATAACGTTTGCCGGTTTATCACTTTTGTATATCTTAACACTATTGTTTTGAAGAATTTTGAATACGTTTCACAACCGGGCGACTTTGGCAGGCTAGTTCGGTTACACGTCCAAACTTAGCAGAGAGTATTGTGTCTTTTTTGATTAGAATAAAATGAGAAGGAATATTTTATCTGATTTTAAATCGAATTTACAAATTGCGGCAGACAATACATTGAATTTTGTACAAAAAAAACTATAGACTGTAGTATTATTTTCTTGTAACTATGGATCAATTTGCTTATGAATGAAACCGTGTTGTTTTAATATCTCCGTTGATTAGTCATCCTAGAAATATTGACCTCAAAACTTTTACAGTTTGTGGAAAGTTATTTCCACAAACATTATTATTACTAATAATTTCCGACTAACTTACATTTTATCGCTGCAAAAACGTAAAACTAGGTTTCTTATTCTTATTCTTTTAACTTTTTCTCTCTAATCTAATTAAATAAAATAAAAATTGGTAGCACATTTCAGTGTTTCTTTCCATTTAATTCACTTCACTACAAAACTACACAAGCTCGTAGGGTTTGATTCTCTTGAGTGTGCGTCCAAGTGTCTGTTATCCAAAAATTGCAACACTCGTAATCTCATCTACGACAGTTGGAATGTGAAGGCCTCGATGTAAGTAATTGTTCCTATAGCATGTCGGTGAATTCACAATACTTTTTTCTTTGACTTTAAACATCCTGACTGAGATGTAGGAGTTTAAGAGTTCAATGTATTTATAGTTTATACATGAGTGTGTTTTGCCAGACTTCATCGAATGCTTGCACTACGTCCAAGAAGCTAATTTTTTTTCTCTTCATAGACTTTTCAGTAATGTCTATGATGTATTATGAATAATTACATCAATATTTATGAGAACTTCTGGTAGTTATATTTCGAAATATACGAAACATTTAATGATTAACATTTGTCACGAAAGAATTTTTCACGAAAACATAAAAAAGCAGCTAAATTATTAATACTATTAAGACGATGGTATATAATAAAGCCATTTGTAACATATATTAGTGTACATTTTAGATTTCTGCACTTTCCCATATAAACATAGAAATCTGTGTGAATGGAATGTACATAAAAAAGAAATGAAATAATGATACCCAACATGTTTCATAGAATTTTAATATTTTGAAATAACACTGACATAATATAATAATTGTAATTGGATAAGTTCTAGTTTATTATTATTATTATTACTATTTTATTCGAATGTGTGTTTACAAATATTTTTTAAACGTACCATAAGTGAAACGGAGATGTACTTATTAGTTATCATACAAAGTTTAGGGAACGCAGAAAGACGTAATTGTTGGTTTCTATTCTATTTTGAACGGTGTAAAATTATTTGATTTAAATAATGACGCTCAAACATTTTTAACTTATTTTAATATTATTTCAACTGCTACTTTTTAATAACATAATATAATTAATATAATAGTATATAGATAACAGAAACAGTCAATCAAAAACACCTAATAGTTGCCGATATACAACATAACATAAATACAGTCAAAAGTGTTTTACTATTTATCAATCAAAATTGTGTTCTTTTTACAGTATTGCATTGCATGCATATTATATGCACTTTATACACTAGAGGTATGAAACAATTGATGCTCTTCTAGCAATTTCGGCTCTTCTGTACTTAACGTTACCTTCGAACCATGGTCCTTAGCATTAGGCCTAACGACTGGTGTGTAATCAGCTTAAGAAATCATCCCAGAAGACAATACCTAGGGTAGTTACTGACGGATATTTCTGTCATTTAGTGTGACATTTTATCTACTATTCCTAGTATTTTATCTAATGCTACACTATTTTCCATTGGTTTTCTTATTTAATTTCAATAAATTCCCTGTTGTGATCAATTAAACATTTGTGAAAATAAATGGGATGCTTGGATATATCCAATTTTGACGATCTATGATAACTTACTTTATGTTGCTTAAACCGTTCTGACTATATTATTTATTCCTACATTCCTACATGTATATACATATATATATATATATATATATATATATATATATATATATATATATATATATATATATATATATATATATTTATATATATATAATATATATATATATATATATAATGTATATGTATATATATATATATATATATATATATATATATAGAAATAATTATTGTATAATTTTATCACCATGTAAATATTAAAATTATGTGTAATATTTATTTTACTTTAAAATGTATGTATGTATGTTTACTACACTAGCAAAGTGGCCACTTATTTCCGCTTAAATGTGTACGTTTAACCAAAGAAAATGCAGGACTTAGTTCATTTGCAAACATTTTTGGAAGATGTTTATGTTATAGAGCAAATATTTGTACAATTTTAAGTTTATTAAAAATCCTCGATTTTGTTTAAATCATTTTTAAAGACTAATCAATTATATATGTGCCTTCCTTAATTTTTCTGGACAAACTGTACTTCTGCCGCTGTAGAACCTGTGGGATTTACAACCGTTTGTGAAGACCCCTGTCGGCTTCAACTACGATTTTTCACGCATGATCCTCGTACGTAATTCCTTTTTCATTGCTTCTAATTGTTCGTTTCAGAATTTAGTTTCATTTCAGCAGCAATCCATAAATAAAAACTTGGTCCACTAAATGTTTTACTGTTATTCATTCAGAACCAAATTATTGAGCTTCTTTTGATATCCAGCTTTATGTAAATGCTGAAAAGCGTTTTATGTCGATGTTTAGTTCCATAGCAATGTTCGAGAATTGAGTTAGCAATTAATTTTGTACTAATATTTCTCAATAAAGCTTCAAATTTATGGTTATGGTATGAAACTTGACTTTGATTTTGAAACTAAAATGAATTACAAAAATACCATAATAATCAAACCAAAAGACAAATATAATATTCCATTGTTAGATCTCTTTATAAGCCTAAATAATATTTGAAATGATACTGAAAAATATTTTAGATTCTTAGTGTTGGGAAAAACGGACAAATGCTTACTTTTTCTCAAGACTTCCACTGTTATTTTAAGCATTATAAAACTGATACAAGGCTATATATTTATCTACACACACAGAAGTAGGGGTGTTGGCCACCGAAAAAATATCGATATATCGGAGAAAAAATATTTTATATCGATATTTTAGAAAAAAATTGTTATATATTTTTAAGAACAAATAAAAATAGTGAAATATTAGCCTAAAAAATATTTTTTTCTAAATATATTAAATAGTAGTGATATTTTTGATGGACCTTTAAAACTGGTAATTTTAATTTGGTAATTGATTTATAAAAAATATATTTAATTTATTTTGAAAAAAATATCGAAAAACATCGGCTAAAAAAATACCAGTATTTTTTCAGAAAATATCGATATATCAATATTTTTTCTGCATCCCTACACAGAAGGAATCAAAGGTTGCAAATGATAATTTAGTATTTTATTGCCTATGCATGGGTTATATAATTTTTATATAACGCAAAATAGACTAGTTTATCGTGTTTATGTAATATTCTCCTTTTTGTTTCAGATGTTATTTTATCAACAATATGTTTTATCGTTACTGCAATTATGTACAGACTGATCTTAACAGATAACATAATCTTGAAGAAATGCATCATAAGTTTCTCATCCTCTATGTGCCTGGTGTTCATATCTTTGATAATAATGAACGTTCAAGCCAATGCATCAGCTTGTAAAATCTTTGGTAAGTATTGCATATGCTATTTTTATAGATGATGTTAAAACTCTATAGGTGCAAAATTTATATGGTTATTATTTTTGCGTCCCTCTTAAGGATGTGCGCATTTATTTTGTGACAAGGAAATTTTTCCTCCAAAGATTTGTCATCTTGTAAAGTATTTCAAGTTTTTTCGACTAATTTGGACAAATATTTTTGGAATATGGTTATCGTATATTGTAGTAATAATAAAAATAATAAATAAAGTAAAGAAAATATTTTAAAAATTTAATAAATTAAATGCTATAATAATTAATGCAAATAGTGCATCTTAATTTCCTAATAGAGATGCTTGAATTTTGACTGAGTATAAGGCCCCTGCTGATGAATGTTTATATGGGTTATAGTCATTATTGGACAAATCATTAAATTATACTAAGCTATACTATAACAATATCCTTCTTTTTTGGCATAATTAGAACATATGAATTCCCAAAGTGTGTAATTGTAATAGACATAGTCAACAATATATCTCATGCAGGTTTAATTTCTTACAGTTAAAGTTACAGTTATTTCTTTGGCAATTTATTTTGGAATATTAAATCTAACTTCTCCCGCTTTCACGCTCATTCTGTTGAAAGGTGTTATCGAGGTATTCGAAACATATATTCCAACATTTTGTATATTACATTTTGCCCATCAGTTTATTTAAATAATTAGTTCTCTTCCAATGCAAATAGACAGCTATACTATCATTTTTTCTTTTAGTTCGCTGCGAATATAGTTATTTCTAACTATTTGGATCATTTGAGTTCCCGTTTTGGCATTGTTGAGTCTATTTTATATCATAGGATGTTCAACTTTATTGGTTCAGGGTTTAGTTTACAATTTTGCGAATAAGTCTGCTTATTCGCTAATCTAAAGGATATTTATATTTTTGTAATGTCCCTCAAGATAAGAAGAATGGGGAATGAACAAAATTCATATCCCGAGTTTCATCTACGTTTATATAGTTTACAGGCACATTTCGTACTATGAGTTTTTATACATGTTTGTTAGATTTG
This sequence comes from Rhynchophorus ferrugineus, assembly GCF_030347505.1. Lineage (NCBI taxonomy): Eukaryota > Metazoa > Arthropoda > Insecta > Coleoptera > Curculionidae > Rhynchophorus > Rhynchophorus ferrugineus. The sequence goes on along the minus strand of NW_027472585.1, from coordinate 18,630,263 downwards.
ATTTTACTTTTTTTCAGGGTTTTCATTCTTAACACTGACAGTGTTCTCCTTCTTCTGGCTACCCATCTCTTGCATTGAGTTATTCTATTTGGTGCTGGTACCATTCGAAAACAGACAAAAAGAATGCCGTTGGTATTACTATATTGGAGTATCATCGGCTCTTTCCATCTGTATACTGGCAGTGTCATTATTCTCTGGCCAATTTGGCGTACCGGATATACCAGACACGTTCATCCGACATCCCAGTAGCTGCAAATATGATGGTAAGTTCCGTCCTATCAATGTATCAGCTTGCCCTTAATTATCTTTGTTTTAGTTGGATTCAATCGTACGTTAATTCTGTTTGTTCCAATGATATTGTCATTCACGCTATCTATGATATTTATAGTGATTACCACTAAATGGATACAAAAGAATGACAATCAGGAGGAAGTCAGAAACACTTACTACTGGATTCAAAACAGGAACAACTATAAATTCATGTAAGTTAACATTTTTATCATTAATATTCCAACAAAAATGTATGTTACCGCGGTGTATAATGAGCGAGGCGTAGGATATTTAAATGACAATTAGTTTCTTAACAAAAAAGTTACCTAGATATTAAATTTTTATTAATTGTGTTGTTTTGGTTGATTTTGAACTAAAATTAGTAAAATGAGTAAGAAGTTAATAATTTAAACAAACTAACAGTGATATTCATGTACACAACCGTTCAGAAGTTTGGAAACACTCTACGTTTAGTTTTACATTTAGTTAAGTTGAATTAACAAAATGCTAGTTACTTATCAGTTTTCCCTTATTTTGAAGAAAAGACGCAAAAGTTACTACACCGCCAAGAGTTCAATGACTGTAATAAATTATTAAAAAGAATAAGTAAAATTCGAAAACAAGCAATTAAAAATAAGGAAGGTCCTTTTTGACGAGTTCAAAATTTAATGAACATGTATTTTTTTATTTGTATAAACTAAGTGAATATTACTGTAATGTTTAATAAGATTTGAGTGTAATAAATCATAATCATCTTTTTTGCTATCGCGTTCTATAATTATTTTATGGTTTTCCAACATTTGAACATATAATTAAAATATAATGTGACTGTTCCTATTTATAACATTTCGAGGACTACGTTAATAAGCGGATACTCTGAAGCACTTTGTCCAAAATATCCTAAGTATTATATTCTGATTGATATACATATTACAACATTTATAATTGATCCAACGCTTAATGATACTCATGATAAGGGACTACTCAAACAAACTCATATTATAAAACTGTATTTACCTTACGATATTTTTATAGACGATGTTAAAACTTATTTATATACTTACTTATATATTTTACAGGTGCAGAACTTATATGGTTATTATTTTTGCGTCTCTCTTATGGTGTGCACATTTATTTTATGACAAGGATTCCTCACAGTTGCCACTGGATGTTTTGGAAGCAGCTTTGGGTAAGTAATCTTAAATAACTGAATCTGAAAATAATTGACGAATAATTGACATCTTTGCATACATTATAACTGTTTAACAGTTAGTACAAGAACAAAGGATTAACAAAAAGCGTAACTTAATAAGTTTTTTTTAATAAAAATTGAGAAGAATACCAAAAGAAAAGTTCCCTACTTTTCTAGATATTGTTTGTCTTTCTTTGGGGTACTTCGTTGAATATTATAATTTGATGACTCTTATGAGGACTATCTGTTTGAATTATTATTGTTTTCACTATGTCTATTGTTTGGCGAGAGCCTACAAGCCATCTAAATTTTTTTAAATTTATTTATTGCATTGTTACTAGTCATTGTCGACTAACCTACAATTTACCTTTACAATATTTTTAATCTGTATATATATATTTAGTTCATCGGTCCTTATATATCTTAGTCTCTGGTGTAATAATGTTTATGTATTAGCACTACTGTTTGTTAAATGCTCCTCACTACAATGGACAATACAAGATCAAATGGTTTAATGAGTGTCATGTCGCTTTGCGATTATCATGATTTGCTTAGTAACAGTCAGTATCTGAAGGTCTTGGTGTAAGTAATCAGTCCTGCAGTATCTTGAGTACATTCACAATAGTACTCAGGACTTTCTTCTAGAAATTTCGCATTGTTTTTATATTAGTTTTCATGAAACATCCCTATGATTTAATTACTGTTATTTTAAAATAATCTTGAAAGGAAATAAGATGTAATTATTTATCAATATACAAATATTACAATTAACAAACCAGAGTTATTCACTTGATACTCAAGTTGAAATTTAACTAAGATTACTGTTTGTTATTTTAAGTTTATATATTATGTCTAAATTATGTAATCTTTTATAAACATATTTAATTCTAAAGGAAAATGAGAAAATAAAAGGACATGCAAGGTAACAAATGTAATTTATTTATCAACATATAAAAACCAAAATTATCTATTTCTCTTCAATAATATATCTTGCACGACAATAAAAAATACATTCGTTGTTTCCTCATCGAATCTGTTCGATATGTAAAAACAGCATAGAAACCCCTGTCTCAATGAAATCATTAAAAACAAGGAATGCAATGCAACCCGTGTGCAGAATATACACGTATACATTCATGACTATATTCTTTTAACATTTCATATTGTGATTCATTTACCATGATTAACATAAAATCTTATATCGTATCCGAAACTAAGATTGTAGCTTATACAACAACATATATCCGGTATTTTTGACCACATTTACCCATACTTTAACACTTGTAACATCATTTTTATGTTCTGTGCCTATAGAATTCAATTGGTTTGCGTTCTGACTGTTATATAAATCTTTATGAGTTAATAAATCTAATCTTTTCAAATTGCCACTGCTTAAATTAAGTGGCATATAATCAACGAGCTGTGATTTTGTCAGATATACTCACATAAAGGACATCGAATTATATTTTCGAGTGCTTTTACTTTCGCAGGTTCAGCTATGTCTAAAATATAATGAATTTGGTATGAAACTAAATCCACTTTGCACAATTAAAATAAAAATTGAATGGATACATATCGGGATGGGATGTCCCCATAATCTGTTCAGATTAAAAGTTTTATTATAGCTTTTTTGATAATATTCATAAATCAATAATTAATCCATTACTACCAGCCATTTATAATCAAAATATAAACAGTACAAAACAAATCAACTATAAACAACAAAATTCATAACCTTACAAAACAGAGCTTTTACGTCGCAAAACCAAACGGAAGCTACCGAAGGGTACTGAATATCGCTTATGATTCTCCAGAAATAGCCACTAGACTCATTGTTACTGAAGAAAACTTTGAAACATATCCTTTAAAGGGGTCTAATGGCCGAATCCTCCACAGGTTTCATTTTGACAAATCCAGAAAAGATGAACTAGCCCTCCACGGCAGATGCTAACTGTGATCGCTGACACAATTCCTTCTTTGAAAAGGGCTAAAACTAAAGGGCCGAGACTTTACTAGAGGCCGTCAGCTCTCAATAAAAAAAAACTCCAGGCCCAGATGGTATTAAAACAAACTATATGAAAAATCTCACCAGCAAGCGACTTCTCGAGCTTGCAAATATCATAAACTCCATACTAAGGTTAAAGAAATTTCCCAAAAATTGGAAACACGCATACGTTGCAATTATTCCCAAGAAGAAAGCCAGTCGAATCCATCCGACTACAGGCCCATCAGCCTGATTAGTTCACTCTTCAAACTTGCCGAAAAAGCGATATTGCGCGCTCTCAACAGTTTCACTAACGCAAATCACATAATTCCTAACGAACAATTCGGTTTCCATGCTAAACCATCCATCTTCAAAGCCACCATCCATCAGGCTCTTCGTAAAGGTCGCAGAACTGGAGCCATCTTTCTAGATGTATCCAAAATTTTCCACCAATTGTGACACAACGGCCTAATTTTTAAAGCAAAAAAAGCAAGTTTACCGCATGCCATAATATCCCTAATTTTCCTAATTTAATCCTTTTCAAGTAGAGATCTCCGCGGAAGTTCCATAAGGTTCTCCATTAGTCCCGGCCCTGTTCAATTTGTTTATGGCTGATTTCTCACTCCAAAACCAATCAAACACGGCATTTTATGCAGACGTAGCATCTTCAACCGGATACTATCCCGATACCATTCGTAATAGACTCCAAACCCACTCAACCAGGCGATCGCGTGGTACAAGTTCTGGAGACTACAGATTAACCCGAGCAAAAGTCAGGCTATTATCAATAAAGTCCATATCCCCTGGCTCCAATAAGTGACATACCTCTCCAATTTGATCGTAGGTTCCAATGGTCGGCACAAATCCAACAGCCTATCTGCAAAGGCAATGGCGTGTATAGCCTCCTATATCCACTACTCTGCAGAAAAAATAAACTTCCAATCCCCCTGTATATCTGGTCCGATCGGTCTGCCTTTTTGGAGCACAGGCCACACACGTATATATATATATATATATATATATATATATATATATATATATATATATATATATATATATACGGAATTAAGGTATGGAGCACTAGAACACGGATCAATGAAAAATAGAAACATGTGATCTTTGAGTTATCGGTAGGATAGAAAGAAACATTGCAATCAATAGTGGAGATTAACTCCTGTAAAGCTGTGTATAAGTAACGAAGCGAAGTACTAGTAAACTAGAAACATGAGGTCGGACAGATCTACAGGTAGGATAAAAAGCTATTGAAACCGATGAAGAAGAGTTTAGTTACAATGTATTAGAATTAGATATAAATATCAATTCAACACAACTGGATCTAAAGTTGAAGATAAATCAAATTGACGTTCGATCATATTATAAATGGAATAATAGACCTAGATATCTATATCAGAAAAACAGAGAATTTAATTACCGAAAAAGGATACCAACAATGCATTTTTCGGGTAAAGTATATGTAAGAAATTCATCAAAATGTTAGCACATAAGATTCAATGACATGACGAGCAAGTTACAGTTGGAGAGATAAGATTGTGACTATTGTTTATTCACTAAAGGTAGTAATTATTCGGTAGTACTCAATACTGATGCACTAATAGAAGGACATAAAGAGCAAACAGTGTATTTAATGGAAAGTCTTTATGAAATATAACAGAAGTAGAATGCTTACTTGGAATGAAAATAATGGAGATAGGAGATATTAAAGATTTACCAAAAAACACATAATTTAACGATTGATTGTGGAATTCAACGTAGAAGATTGTTACATCGATTGAATTTAATATTAACATCAGCATAAGTGCAGAAATAATTTAAAATGTACCATATGGAAGATTAAAATGCAGTTTTATCTAAGTTTCGTTAGTTACGAGATCATATCTAAATAGACCAATTTGATACACCAATGGAAGTCAACTTTAATGTTTATGAAAGTGAAGAGATAATGAAAGATGTATATTTGGTTACGAAACCTGATATTGCGTACAGTGTTTCGTTTTTAAGCAGATATATAGAGACACCAATAAAAGGAGCATGGAAAGTTGTAAAAATAGTATGATACCTTAATGGTACCAAAAGACCATGGATTAATGTAAAGCGATAGTGGACTTGAAGAAGCAAGTTATGAAGACTGGGATGGTAATACAATCTAGAAGGTTTTAATGGATTAATACCATTTTATAAAAGCAACCCAGTGGCATGGAATAAATTCATTCGAAGACAACTACATATGTGCATTTTTGGCAGCCCAAGAACAAACTAAATAATTGGTATTCAAAGTCGATAGTGTTTTGGGGGCTATTTTTTAAGAGTGTTCAAAGAGAAAATTATGTCGAAAGAAGAAAATTAATTGTTACGTTTGTATATCACATAATTGTGCAAGCTTATTCGATTAAATCATTAAGTAAAGTTAAGTTAAATTCTCACCATGTAGAAATAGGATAGTCCTAAGTTCAAACAAATCTGTATGTAGAATGTAATAGTTTTGTTCTGGCAATTTAAATGTATTTTTGTAATATTTGTTTATAATGTTAATTAGGTTAATTGTTAGGTACATTTAAATTGATATGGGATGTTAAATATATGATACAAGAGCCAGTGTAGAAAGGAAGAAGAACGATTAGAGGGCGCTGTAATGTGTATCGAGTCTGTTCAAAAATGTATAAAAAAGCATAGATGTAAATAAAGTTTCTCTTTTGTTCTAAGGCCATAAGTGGTGTTCTTAATTTCGTCCCATCCCGAATCATAAGTGATTCGTAACACACTTATCATTACTTTTTCACGCACCTAAACATAGCGTAATATTTTATTGTTATTAATATGTTGCTCTTACACCTGTTTCAGGTATTCTGACTTTAGCGGCTTTGGTCTTGAACAAATACACACGAAGAGAAATCAGCAACCTGTACAGGAAGAAACCGACTGTAGCCGCGCATTCTATTCCCTTGAACTCGATGGCCACCCCGGCCACTCCCGATGTCGAAAGTAACCCATTTTTCCCCAACAACCACGCCAACAACGCCGGCGAGAATAATCGATGATCGTCGATTGTTCCGAACCAGCGCCATCCCCGTCACTACTAGAATAAACTCGCCAAAGACTGATTCAACTATTTAAGTCTTCATCAAACGCAGCATTAGTTAGAGCTTCATTAATCGGTTTCAAAACTTAACGACAGTATTGTTACAATAATTATTTATGACTTATTTATTCGAGAGAAACAAAACGTTATCTTAATTTATATCCTACACTTATATTTTCTTTTTATTAGTTTTAGGTAATCAGTGTAATTTAATAAGAGCAAAAGTTTTTCGCAAGAATCGCAAATAAATTTAGTTTGTATGGATGTTGAAAATATACCAAAGTTTGCCCTCTTTATTTAAAATATAACACTATGATCAAATGGTTTGTTTTATTTCTTATCGTTAAATCGTTTTATTTCTTTTTTTATAAACAATCTGCCCGTGGACAATAAGTATTATTATATGATTTCCGTTTTATAAAATAACTTATAATCTAAATCTTAATCTAGATATTATTCTGTTGACATTTTACGGTTACTAGTTGATACTCTGAAATTACTTTTAACAAACAGCATTATTTAATACACCTATTCAAACAGGAAGATTCTGTATGAACAAACTAATGAATTAATCTATATACATTAACAACAACGTGGTTTCTCTCCTGACTAATACTTGTATATACAACCACATAACTCGAAAGTCCCTAGAAACTAATAACATTTCATTAATGTACTTAACACAGATTCCTTCTTTTAATTAAAGAAGAAATATTTACTTTAACATACTCTAACTTATTTTAAGGTCTGTCCTAACTTATTCTAAAGACTATTCTAACTTATTCTAGAGATTGTTAAATCTCACTCTATGTGTCTATTAATCAGTTCGTATGGTAGTTTGCGTTTGAGCTTTTGCACTACACTGTCATCGCGAACATTTAACTCTTTGGCGAGTGCTCTGGGATGTACTAATAGTCCTTTTAACATTTCGAATCACATTCGTTATGGGTTCTAAGGGGATATCGCGCTGAATCAGTTTGTTGTAGACGTAATATGGGGCATCAACAATGGCTCGTAACACTTTGTTTTGGAATATTTACTAGTGATCGCCCAATAGTCGAAATTCGGCCACGATTTATTAAGTTAATCATATTTCTCTAACACTAAAGGGACTAATTTAAAAACGATATATTATACGTCTAATATATATAAGTAATATATGTCTGTATATTAAAATATCAAGAACTAACAGTTACTGACAAACCTTCTTTATATAGCATTTAATTAAATATAATTTCCATTATGTTTCAATAATCACCAAATTATTGATATGTTTAAATTACTACACCACTGAGCATTATAACAAAAGTATGGTAAGTAAGATTGTTTTCAGTGCCTTCAATTTCAGAGCATTAAATATAAATATATATTGTCTTATTGTAAAATATTGTAAAAAATCGGCCAGTTGCAGTTTTCACAGTAAGTTCATGTCAGACAAAAATCTGACCAGATAAAACTCAAGATACTCCCAACTTGACTTAATTATAAACGCTATTTGAGTTTATGGTATTCGTATATAAGGTTTCACTAAGGAAACAAGCGATCTAGTAATCCAACGTTGCCAAAATAGAGTTTTTCGATAAATTAGCAATACTTACCGATACATAAACAACAAAGATCGTGCAGATGACCTAGACATCAAATTCATCTAGGGATATCCAATATTTCACTGCAAAACATGAAAAGTGTTACTAAATCACAGCAAGATGGAAACAATACAAGTACTGGACAACGCACAGGAGTTCAGATGATTGAAGTGAATAAAACCACATCAACTTGTATGGTGAATAAGTGTTATTCTTAATTTTACAATGAGTACACCAAATTAGTTCTAATCTGGGAAATACATACTATACGTATTTATCTATATCGTCTTGCTTGTGTATATACTGCTGCAAGTACATCAGTAAAAAATTAACTTGTAAATAAAGATTCTAATGTAATGTAAAGGTATTGTAAAGATGTAATACATTTTTTTGTATCCCATGTAATCCTAGTATCCAGATCTTTTTGTTACCCAGTGTTACATAAATTGTTTTATGGTCAATGTTTAGTTGCATAGCGATATTGTAAAATAAGTTTTTTTCGGTTTGGATTAGTAAGCGTAAGCGAAGATTTTTTTTAACATCAACATTACCGGAACCAAAAAGAGCCAACCAATTCAAACACCGATATCTGCTAAAATAGCACCTATCGTCATAAACACCACAATATTTTCGATGTATTTTTTACTTTACTAAAATATAAAAAACCTTTAAAATGCAATAACTTTTTACTATGTAAACGATTGATGTTACTTTTATCTAGTTCTTCTTGTTAGTAGTTTCAATCAAATTTCTATTACGACAAGGATGATGTTAATACAACCAGACATTACTCTGACCCAATCAACTTTAGAAAAAACCATAAGTTATTTTCTTTTAGGTTTAAGATTGAATTTTTTTATTATTTAATTATTACATTATTACTAGTCGTTTCCAACTAAACTAGAATATGTCTTTATAACTTAAATTTAGGTATATAACTAGGAGGATCTATTGGCCCTTTCTCAATCTCTGGTGAAATAATGTTTATACATGTAACTGCTGTGTTTTTTATTATATGCCACCTCACTACACAAGATTAGATGGTTTGATTCTTTTGAGTCTGTGTCCTGTTCTGGTGGTATCCAATAGTTGTAATACTTCAGTATTCTCATGAGAATGGAGTCTTTCCTGCCCCCTTGCAATTCTCTTGATTTCTTGACTGACTGTGGGTATCTGAAGATCTCGAGATGTAGGTAATCAGTCCTATAGTATTTGGGTACACCCACAATACCTCTCAGGAGTTTGTTCTGAAAAATTTATATTTTATTTATATTACTCTTTGCAGAACATCCCCATAATTGAACTCCGTATGTCCATATAGGTTTCAGTATTTGCTTCTATAACAGCAATTTATTATGTACTCATAATTGTCATTTTCTTCTAATTAGCCAGTACATTTTCCTATATTTCAATTCCAGTTCTTTTCTTTTCTATTTTATATGTTCCTTCCAGCGAACTTTTACATCAAGATTCATCCCGAGATATTTAGCGTTGTTGCTATATGAATGAAATGAGTATTATTTGATGTTATTGGTGCTTATACTGTACACTGTTTACAGGTGGTTTTACTGTTTATAGGTGATACATAGATTTACTTTCATTAATTTTTATTTTCCAAGCTTGTGTCCAATTATTTATATTGTCACTTGCCTGTTGTAGTTTTCGTGAGGCTTCTTTACTATTGTCTCCGACAGCTATAATAGCAGTATCATCAGCAAATGTAGCCATCGTAATATTCTCCATTTGTGGTATATCACAAGTGTAGAGTAGATAAGGCATTGGTCCCAGTACACTTGCTTGTGGTACACCTGCTTTAGCTTCGTTTATTGTAGAGTAAGCTTATACTTGTTTGACTCTAAACATTCTGGTTGTAATGTAACATTTTATGTAGTTTATGAACAAGGCCTTCATACCAAACCTTATCGAAGGCTAGTGCTACATCTAAGAATATAGCTGAGCATACTCTTTTATTTTCGTAAAATTCTTTCGCTTTTTCAATAATATCTGTTATTCGGTGGACTTGGTCAATTGTTGAATGCTTATTAATAAACCCAAACTGGTGTGTTGGTATTAGGTTTTTTCTCTCTATGATCGGTTTTATTATTTTCAACAGAAGTTTTTCAAAACCTTAGATATTACTGGCAGCAGTGATAGAGGTCTATAGACATTTGTTTCGATTGGTGACTTCCCAGATTTTGGGATCATTATAATTTCCGCCATCTTCCAAATGCCTAGAACATTTTTTAATCTAAATGCTGTATTGATCAAGTTGGTGAGTTTTATAATTCCCTTTCTTGGTAGTTTTTGCAGTAATTCTCCTGTTATTAAATCGTAGCCTGGTGATTTCATGGGGTTAATGTCAGTTTTAATAACTTTGGTTAGCTCTATTGGCGTGACTAATTCAATCATCGAATTTTCAGCTTCTATATCTGGCAAATTATGTTCAATATTACATTCGTTTGGTTGGAAAGTTTTTTCTAGACATTCAGCAAATGCTTCTGCTTTTTGGTGATTGTCACGTGCCCAATTCCCACATAAGTCTCTTATAGATGGACTATGTAGACATGAGCGCTTTAGATATTTGGTGGTGTTCTGTTTTGTTATCATTTATTTCGTAATTAAACTTTTTCAGCTACCATTTCCTTGACTTCTTTTGGATATTAATTCCTTTAATTGTTCCCTTAATTTCTGGAGTATTATTCCATGCAGCTTGTTAAATATCTACTACGAATTGTTCTGCTTCAAAATTTAGTTGTTCAGTTGTTTTGAGGGGTACATTTAGTTGAATTCGTTTGTTCAATTCTTCAGCAAATCCTTCCTAGTCTGTTTTCTTGTTTGTTAACGTTGGATTTCTTTCTTTTCTTATTATATTTTCGCTCAACGCCAGAATCACTGGCGTATGATCTGAACTTAGCTCAAAATTTCCTTAAACTTTTATATAGTTGGATGTTATATTTCTTACTATGAAGATAGCTAACAGGTCTGGGGTTTTCTCTTGATCAGTCGGCCAATAAGTTGGTTTTCCAGTTGACATGTAACTACATCTTAGTTCAGCAGTTGCTTTATGCAGTTCATTGCCTTTAGTTGTGATTCTGGATCCCCATTTTGTATTTTTTGCATTGAAATCACCTCCAATTATAAATTATTCTCCCAGGTTGCTTAGGACATTCAAATAATTTCCCTTTTTTTTTATTGTATCTTGGAAGACAATTTTATAAAGGATTCTTTTGTCAAATGGGTTTATGATATTAGGCAAATATCTATATTTTACATATCTAAGAATACTTGCAGGGTGGCGTAATGTTGCTGGATTCCATTAGCATTGGGGGTAACAGGCCTAATGTTTTTCAATTCTTTCGGAAAAATCTGTTGTTCTGTTGTTGTGGTGGTGTTGCATTCCTGTTAGTTTAAGTAGCAATTCGTTGGTGGTTGCTTTATCTTCCTTTGTGTCTCTTTGGCTATTTTGACTGATACTTTGGGCATAAGTCATTTCACCATTAATTTGGTTATATTTTTTAGGTTGTTTCTTATCAACCAGTGTTTCTTGAGGTTTAACTTGAGCTACTCTATTTCTCCTCTCTAGTGTTTTAGCAACTACACATCCTCTATAACTTGCCGGATGCGCTTCATTACAGTTTGCACATTTCGCCTTAGCTTCGTTGGGTTTTCTACACTCTGTGGTGATATGTTTACCTGAACATTTTACACATCTACTTACTCTTCTGCAGAATTTCTGTGTGTGTCCATGCAATTGGCATCCTTTGCGTTGCGGTATTAAGTTCGATTTTTTAAGAGGTTCGATTTTTATTTCGACCCCTAAGATTCTTTTAATACCAAAAATGGTTTTTGCGTCCGTATCATGTTCAAAGGCAACTTTGAAATAAATAGTGGTAATGGCTTCTTATGGACTAAAATTTCTCCTTTGTTATTTTTGGTCTTTTCTTTTTTTAAAACGTTTGTCGCATTTAAGCCCATTTTGGTTTAGTTCTGCGATAATTTTTTCAGTTTTAACTGTTGATGGAAGCCCTCTTTAATGTTTTTTTTTACGTATTGTTGAAATAATACTGTTATTTTTATTTTTATGTTTCAAATTATCCTACCCTGCATTTGTGGTCCAGATGTTGAGTTTTCGACCCTTAACGTTTTATGGCATTTTGCATTTATTTTCTACTATACCGACTTTTTTTTCCGATCGCACTTTCACTTTTCATTTTCACAGTCTTTAAAATGTTATTGTTAGACTTTTTTTAACGCCGCATTTGTGACACAGGTGTTTTGCACTTTTGTTTCGTTTCACTGACTGTCTATCCGGATACGTCTTTACTCTGTGAAAGTCACACGTCGACTTTAGATTGAAAATTAATATGAACGTATCATGCACCATATATTAACCACCTGATAATACAAGTAAATATAGGCATACAAACTCATTTGAGATCAGAAGAAGAAGAATCTGTAACTAGTATTTATCTGTTTTTGTTAACACCATTCTACAACATATAGAAACATCGATAGAAATAAAATTTCCGATACTACAAACTTTAGCGAAAAATATTAATAAAAAAAGCATAGGGCAGGGTCATACTTTCAGATGTCGTTTAATTAATCACCAGTAATAGCAACAGTTTTCTCAAAAATGATCACCAAAGCCCCCTGCTTTCACTATTTCAGGTCAAAATTTAGAAAAAAGCTAGATAGAATAACTTTTATAAATTTTAATTTAAAAACTAAGAGATAGATATAGAAAATGTACAAATATATGTAAAAAAATTAGCGAAAAACAAGGTAGTGTGCGACTCCAACAGTGAAATTCCTCAAAGAGGGACCCACATATCAGCCACAGTTCAACAGAATTGCAAAGAAAATGAAATCTATAAAAATGTTAAAATAACTAACCCAGAACGAACAACACCAAGGACTTCAGGAATACTTGAAAAATATGGGGTCAACTGACGAAACAGATATAGCATACTTCCGAAACCAGAAGATTGAATAAAACCATAGAAAATATAAAATATCGAGAAATGTTACCAAGGTTGCGGTTAACTCTAGCAGATAGTGTCGAAACCTGTACGACTTGAATTATTACATTAATAATTCTAAGATAGTTGAAACTTATCAATGAGAACGTGGAATATTTTTTAAATAAATAATTGGAAATCTCAGAAAGAGAGAATTAAATTTTAATGACACTATTATATTTGACCACTAATTATTATCTTCAGTGACCTACAGAAACCAAACCATCAAAACTAACTGCGTACAGCTTACATATTGGATTACAATATATTGTTGGTTGAGGCTTTAAAAGAATTTAATAGTTTTATTAAACAAATTAAATAAAATTTACACAGCTTACAATCTTTGCAAACAAAACAAAAGCCTGGTATAGGAATCAAAACAACCAAGTGTTCATATATTTTTAAATTAAATAACGCCCACTGTAATTATAAAATCCTAACACTTGTCTTACTTTTACAACAGTTTTTTTAGCTTAGTAAGCTTGCTCGTTTATTAAAAAAATTGTAAGATGATGAAGAAGAAACAGATGTAAGATTACTGAACTTAAAAAATGCTTTAAAACTATAAATCACTGTTCACTATAAATATTCAATATACCAAACAAGATGATGACAATAATAGATAACAGTCATTAAGTTTAGCTTTAGAACTGCATACCTTATTTGCTATGGTAAATTTAAACTATATTTTATTATAAAGTGATTTAATCCCAATGACATATTTGAGGCTATTGAACTTATAATGCTTAAAACATTATATATTTGTGTTCATTCAGGCCAATTTTAGTTCTAAATAAATAAACACCAAGAGTTTCCTGTCAGGACGTAAATTATTAATTATTTATATTCCCTTAAAACGATGTAACAGTCTTTATTATTTCATAAATAACCTACGTTTATCTTTAAACAGTTACAATTAATTTACTCAGTATTATTGTTAAAAAAACTTAAATTCCAATGGCAAACATATCTCAGGTTATTAAACTCAAAATAATGCTAAATAAACTGATATATATTTTATTACTGCTTTAATTTTTAAATTTAAGCAGATAATTAATATTAGTGACGTATTTGAACTGCAAACTGTCATTGTTTACCCATATTTAAAAATTTCTCACCTGCCTTTACTTTACGTTCATGCCACTTTTCATGATAATTTATTCGGTATTTTACTATAAGAATAACACATTGAATGAAAACTACTAAGAAACTGATTACTATATTACTATTATTTTTAGTTTCAATTAACAATACAGTAACAATATATGAGAATTAAGAAGCTCAATAATGTTTACCATTCATCCTTTAATAACAAAAATTCGAATTTTTGCATTTCAATTGAAGGTAAAAAAAACATCCATATCAATCACAAATAGATTTGAATTTATTGAATATATAATAGCACTTATTGTAACAGCGTTCACATGATCACATCACTATCAGTATAAAAATAAACTTACCAAAGACTTTATCCAAGTGTCACTCCAAAAAAGAAAAATAGATATTTAATATGTTTAAATAAATTGTACTATAAAGAAATGCTTTCATAGACACCTACTACAAAATAAAATATATAAAAATCTATAATTTACAATGATACAAAAAAAATTGTAAGCTATACAAGTTAAAAAATAAAAAAAATATTTGCCATCATAGACTTTTTACTTAGATTAGTAAAATGTAACCATCTGGTGTTGATTGATGGACATAATTTTTAAAATATAATTGCCACAGTGAAATGTGTACTGTCAATATAGGCTGCCGATAGCTTTAAATATTATATATGTCAAGCGTCAGTCGGAATTCAACTCTTTATTCAATGCAGCCTTTGATAATTTAATAATTTATTATTTTGTACTAGCAATTAAAGTCTGCTTTAAGATTAGTATCAATGCAACTTTTCTAGGAATCAATTAAGTGTCATCTAACAGACAAAATAGAACTTTGAATTTACTAGACGTAGAGATAATTAGCTAGGTGAAATAGAATTGGGTCCGCCCTCTAACGTTGTAGATGCGCGCCATTCCTTAGTCAGTCACTTTCGTTTTTGACTATGGGGAATGTATCGCTCACACCCAATACGCTCATGACCTGTAACAAAACCGTTTTTCACATTTGGTACCGGGCTGTCGTTAATTCAAACGAACCTTGTCCTCTGTTTGACTGAAATAAACCAAACAGTACTGTCCTCTACATCTACTTGGCAAGTCCGGAATGGTTATCTCGTATTTTTGGGGTCTAGCCATCTGAACTGGTCGATCATAATCATTTGGCGCCGATACGCATTTGCTTACATACTCATAAGATACATAGTCATCCAAGGCTCCAAAATGCTCCTAATAAATCCCACCAAAATTACATCAAACTTAAACATCGCAAACTTATTCTTATTCCATACCTTGAACAATCCAATCCAATCATCCTTCGTACATGGAATGTCCTTTGTGACCTTGTAATATGCCTTGTTGATCTCTCCTTCCTCCCATCTGTGTATTTTATCAAACTGGACCACATTTTCTGAATAATCTGAAAATACCTGATCCGGAACACTACCAGATTGTAATGTTCTATCATCAAAGCGCCTTGCTCTCTTATTAATACGTTGGGGTATCTAAATAATTGTTTCAAATTGTATTCGATCAAGCAATATGAGCATTGTTTGTCAGAAAGCTAAGCCTATGAAGCTAATAATAGAAACAGAAGTTGGGATGCTGCGGTTAGTTTCAAGTTTATGTGAGTAGATGATTTCTTAAATTAATAAAGTTTAAGACAGCAAATGATAAATATTAAGTTGAGATTTTAATATGAACCCCAACAAGTATTATGTATTATCAAAAGTGTAATTTAGATACAAACGTTTGGGAAGTGATGGTTTCGGTCTTAATGATTAGAATTGCGTCTCGAACTGCCTCGAAAGTTTAATGATGTAGAATTACAAGCTCTGTTGAGTGAAGATTTAACACACACGCAACTAGAGCTTGCGCCTAGATGTCATCAGAACAGGATTTGTACTTTTTACGCTTGTAAGTGAAGTATTGAAAAACTAAGTCAACGTATTAACATTGATTATGCGGTAACAAAAATTTACTTTTTATAGGAAATTATGACGGGTGATGATAGTAATATATTTTCAAGGAAAAAAAACGTCATAGGCAGACCGTAGGCAACATACTACAATAAATCAACGCCAAGGAAAGGAAACATATGAAAACCTATTTTATATCTTCGAGAGATCAAGTACCATTCCACAACACACTTTATAAAGAAACGGTTCAACACGCTACATTATGTTCTTAAATTCGTCGTTGTTTGTTTTTTATTTTCATTCTTGACAAAGGATACCACTTATGAAAATACATTGTTATAAAATATAATTTTGTTAAAATAATAAACATAAGTACCATACGGGCGTTTAAATATTGTAATCTAATCTTTTCTTATATTTGCAAGGTCATTTTAAAGTTATTTGGAAGAAACGCACGTACCTAACCGTTAAAAACACAAATTATACATCTTGGTACACCTAATGCTCCGGTGTATTAACGACGGATCAAAGGTTGCCAAAGCTAAAGCGGCAATATACATTATATATGAATTAATTAAAAACAAGAAACATGGAATATAACGCAAAAAATATCAGTTTTTGGGTACATTATTATGATAAATGATTATATGAATATCTATTAATAGCAGAAATACAATAATACTTATAATTAAATCAAGATAATAATAGATCAAAGGAGGCGAGAACTGAAGTTAGTCTGCATAAACAAATGGTGTTAAAAATACCTTTACCATGGGACATAAAACTGTCACCAGTTTATTAAAATCATATCCTGCAAAATATTATCCAACCAGTCCAACACCGTTTAGCGTTAATAAAAGAGCAGATAAAGCGAATGAATGTTACACAATCATAGAGGAAGACAGTACATACCTTAATAATAAATTCTGCGCTGACGGGTTTGTGATCGCTCAATGTATAACTCGGATGCGACTTGTACGACAATTGTTCCACTTTTAAGGTCACATTTTCATAATTGTTCGAATTGACGCAATAAAGAATCCGATCGCACCAAGCGGGCCTTCGCCTGGAAGGAAATTTTTGAAAAACAAATACTCGGCCGGGAGACATAACCTTACTTGTGGTCATAATCATTCGTTCCCACGTCGAACTTGAACGTAGGCGGAAATTCAGGGTCCTTCTCAGTAAACTCACTGAACGCCTCACCTTTCCGCATCACGTAGCGAAGCTGATCGTGTTCGAACAATTTTTTCAGGTCCTTCTTCAATACAATCCTCTCGATTTCCTCGGGTGTCCGATCGAAATCTTCCATGAGACGAAAGTTGAGATCACCCATCCAGAAAACGTAACTGAAACGAGTCAAGTCAGTTCTGTTCGATACCGGTTGTCGTGGGATCTGGAACCTTACTCATGGTAGAATATTTTCTTCGTTTCTTCTACATGAAAGTCTTGATCCTTAATAATACTGTTATAATCTTCCACTCTATCTTTTAACTGATTATCGTGAGCGCTCAAGTGGGCGTTAACAAAACATATTGAGCATCCGTAGATACTTAATCGTATACTAACGGCACCTTTATTTCCCTGCAAAGTAAATAATATATTAGTATTTTTCTTGAACAATGATATAGGCCAATGATGTTTGTGGCCAACCAGTGTGGGCCGCCAATGCAAACTTTAGGCAAGCCAAAATTATTATCTTAACACAACCATATTTTATATAACACAATATATTTTCGGCAGATTTGTATAGCACATAATATTGAACATAATATTTATATAATTGTGACAATATTATACAGTAAAAGTATGTTAAGTAAGTCGTCCTATTAGTAGATAACGCAACGCTCGTACTGAGCCATATCAAATATGGAGGAAAATTATTAAATACATTATTAAATATTATTACACAATTTCATTATTCTAAATAACAGGTCAATTGAAAAGTCCTCGGCCTACCATAGTAAAACACATTTTTTTGACAAAATTAGTTTTTTTATTCAACATAATTCCCTTCAAGACTGATAGACTGATTATAGCGACCCTCCAACTTTTCGATACCATTTTTGTAGTACGATTTGTCCTTTGCTTCAAAATAGATCTCAGTTTCGTCGATCATCTCATTCGACGAAAATTTCTTTCCAGCGAGCATTCTTTTGAGATCTGAGAACAGGAAAAAGTCTCGGGGGCCAGATCCGGAGAATACGGT
Organism: Rhynchophorus ferrugineus; assembly: GCF_030347505.1. NCBI lineage: Eukaryota > Metazoa > Arthropoda > Insecta > Coleoptera > Curculionidae > Rhynchophorus > Rhynchophorus ferrugineus. The sequence goes on along the minus strand of NW_027472585.1, from coordinate 18,611,879 downwards.
GGGTGAGGAAGCAGTTCAATGCCCAATTCATGGATTTTTGACACGGTGCATTGTCTTGGTGAAGCAGCACTTTTTCTTCAAATGCGGCCGTTTTTCGGCGATTTCGTCCTTCAAACGGTCCAATAACGCTATGTAATAGTCACTGTTGATGTTCATTCCTTTTCCAAGGTAGTCAATGAAAATTATTCCACACGCATCCCAAAATATAGACGCCATAACCTTGCCAGCCGACTGTTGGGTTTTCCCACGCATTGGAGCGGGTTCATCGTGTGTAGTTCACTCGGATGACTGTCAATTAGACTTCGGAGTGAAATGATGGGCCATGTTTCATCCATTGTCACATATTGAGGCAAGAACTCGGGTTTATTTATGTTTGATCTTCAAACACTGCTCCGATTCGTCAAGTCGTCGTTGTTTTTGGTCAAAAGTGAGCTAGCGCAGCACCCACTTTGCGCAGAGCTTTCTGATACCCAAATATTCGTGCATGATATGATGTACACGTTCAGTTGATATCTTTAGAGTGTCTGCTATTTCATTCAGTTTCAATTTACGGCCATTCAAAATAATTTTGTAGGTTTTTGTAAAGGTTTTCGTCGGTAACAACCTTTGAGGCGTCCACTGCGTTCACCGTCTTCGGTGCTCATTTCACCACGTCTAAACTTAGCATACCAATCCTTGATGGTTGATTTTCCTAGGGCAGTGTCCGGAAACTCGGCATCAAACCAAGTTTTTGCTTCAACTGTATATTTTTTCCTTCAAAAGCAATATTTTATCAGGCGAAATTCCATTTTTTTCACAATAACAAAAGTTACTTCACTCAAAATGCTATAATTCACAAACTAATGATCCGATTGCTGTCAAATTTATACACACATCTTTTGAGAGTTAGTACTAATTAAATATATATATGGATTTAAGTCTAGTAGCGCCATCTATGCGTCAGGCAGGGGACTTTTCAATTCACTTGTTATAAGACTATAACTATAGATCTACAACCTACCTCCAAAACGAAAGGTAAAATAAAATAGTTATAGAAAAAAAATTAACCGACTTTAAAAAATAAATAAGGAACTCACTAAAATGTAACACATAATCAAACTTAAATTTTTAACACAAAAATATTTTAATAACTAAATAAAAATAAACAAAAACCTTATCTAATCTATCTACTCCAGGTATATTTTATTCTACTATATACACACAATTTAGCTTAATACCTACCTGAACCTTTTTATCAATTTACCATATTACTTTAACTACTACCAATTGATCACTTTGAAGTCTGTACAAGCAATAAATTAGATTTGTTTCTAATGTAATTTTTTTGGTATATGTCACAAAATTATATTATTATTTTTGTATTTTTTAAACTTGACACCGACTTCAAAGTGATCAGTTGGTAATAGTAAAAATAATATTGGAAATAGATAAATAGATTTATGTAGGTATTAAGTTAAATTATTCGGTACATAATTGACGGAGAAATCGGTGAACATACATTTACAAAATACAGTCGAACAAAGAATCTCGTCCTTATTTGAAGTTAATCAGTCATTTCCACAAGCAAAGAAGATAATATCAATTAATACTAACAGAAACATCATCAGAGTCCAAAGACTCCTAAAATAAACAAGGTGTTCCACTCATAACAATTGTTAACACCGCTAGATACCTATAAAAACTAAACGACTGGCGAGAAAATTACAATTTTACACTGATGAAGCGGAATCTTCCGTAAAAACGTAAGCCACTTTATTAAACATGTTAGGAATATCAGCAAAACAGGATTTTTACAAGTATAAGAGGGATGGAGTATGTCTACATCAAAAATATCGCGTGTCACATTATATAATAGTAAATGATATACCCATATAGAAGAACTAAAAAAAATCATTCTTAATTAAACAAATCTCCCTTTTCGATAACTCAATAGAAAATAATTAAAACAGTAGCCTAGAATACTGAATATCCTGTAAAACTGATACCGACGATTATATGATCTCTTCTCGGTCATACCATCACCATTCATAATATTTGAAAAAAAAAACATAAGATAGTGACATCTTAAATATAGGCAGAAAAAACAGTTGAATTGTCTTAACCTATTTTCAAAACATGTTTTTGAAAAACTGCGGGTAAATTAAAACCTACAATTTAAGTACCATCACCTTGTAGTAAAGTTTTCAAAATAATGATTGATGTATCCGTAGATCATAACACAATTTACAAGCAAAATTATTTGTAGTATTAAAGACATGTTTGTAAATGTTGAAGGAAACTCATGCAAATTTAAAATTGGCTCTAAAGGAAAAATCACAATTGCAATTGCAAAAATTGAATAATCAACATTTATATTTAGTGATTTGATTCTAAAACTGAAAAACATATTTCCAATATAATAAATAACCCATAAGTCCATGAAACTAAAATTTCCTGTAACTGGTGTATTAATATTTGCACAGATGGTGTTCTAGCAATATCTGGATATATACATATACACATGTGAAACAGCTAAATATAGAATATGGACACATGTATCATGAAATATTAACTATCAAAATTGAAAATGGTACTGGAACAATATGTTAAATACCACTTACTTAGTATTTAATACTAAGCTATGGGAACAGTTAATTAATTCATTTAATGGAAGGAATAATAAACTGACTTATTTATCTGAAATTCTTATTATTATTTATTAACATAGATTCAGGTATGCAAATACTCAAGAGAATATACCAGAGGATATGGAGAAAGAAAGTATATGAAGGTAATTTGCAAAAATTTTAATCAATTTCAAAATATTCCTATAAAACTTGACAAGGCTGTCATAAACTATTTGACAACACTGGAAGATAAATTTATTTTATTACTTCCAAAATTTAGATACAACAAATAATGTATTTGGTTTGATATCAATATGAATTTTAGGTTAAAGATAATCTTATAATTATGAGGTATGTAATAGGAATTATTTTATATTATAGTGAAAATTATTATCATAAACTATTGTGAAATTGTAAAAAGTTGAGAATCAGTGATCTAGGCCATAAAATATTAGATATAAAAAGATTCTTACCCACATACCACCAAAACCAGTTCTGGTGTATTCTGACTCAATTTCTCGAATATTTAATAAGTGTTTTCTGAGAGAGAACACAATAAGCAATAATCCTTGTAGTCGAATGGACTTCAGTTTAACATAACTCCTGTTTTGTAGTATTTCCTGTATAGAATAGGTCCATGAATCCTACAAATATAAAGAAATTGACATGATCTAATTCTATATATGTATACTGATATTGTACCCTGAATAACGCGTCCAGTAACATAGTCTGCGGCTGTGCTTTAACTTCTTGTAAAGAAATCACGAAAAAATCGGGTAGTTTCTCATTTTTCTGATTTGTCAAAGAAAGAAATTCCATTAATCTTTGCTCCGGTTCGCTTGTACCCACGTTGTAGGTGATCATGTACAATCTATAACAGTAATTACAAATCTTATTGCGTTTTTTAATCAGTCCTTTGGGATTATCACAATTACAATCAGATATTGTCTTAAAGCTCTACTTTACCTTAAATTTTCCATTGTAGGGGTATACTTTCACAAATTTTAGAAGTGTATGTTCACGGCGCGTTTTCTGTAATCAATCAACTTTCGTGCAGCACAGCCAATTAACGGAAAACATGATAATCCAACAATCGCAAAAAATGTATGTTTCAAATATATAACACCACTCTTACGTCATGACGGTGTTTCTGTTTATATCGGTTGACGTTAGTGACCTTGCAAAATCCAGTTTTCAGAAGGCTTATTTTCGATTCAATTTTAAATATTTCTGTTCCTCATTATGCCAAATACGTTTTCGCGGTTAATTCATAGTCTCATCACGCCTTCGATTCATAGTACTTTCCAATACATGCAAATTTAATATTTGCATTTTTGTATTTTTAGTCATCTACATTTACTTTAAAATTATTAGAAATGTTGTTATTGAATATGCTGTAGAAAGAAAAATCTTGCATGAACCGTTGCTTTGTTCCTAATTCGTATGAGATTATTAAATCAGATAAAATAATATTAATTAACACTATAATATTTCATTACTTCCAGCCACTGATTATAGAGTTGCCTGACGATCGATCCTTTATATTATTGATTAGACTTTATATTTGTTTTAGAGATATTTCCTATCAATAATCGAATAAAAACTCATATTAATAACGTGGTATTAACGAAATCGATATTTTTTATTATCCACGTGGGTTATAGAATACATTACTTTACTGGGAGCTTTGGATAATGTTGATCGAAGCGTAAGTCGTGTCTTGGTAATAAGTACGAGGGCTCAAGTTACTGGCCTCGTCAAAATAATATTCTCTTAAACTAGCGCCTAAAAGGATACAATGTTATTCTATTTAAGACCCGTTGTAATGGGCGAAAAACTCACCAGAAGGATTTAAACAATATACTATATTCTCGATTTTTTTTCGATCTATTGTAGATTTGCGATTCATTTTGCAGTTATCGGTGCCTGCAGGACATATTCGGTCAAAACATGTAATAGTTCTTACTGTAATAAAACATCGATTATTATAAAATATTAGACTTTATAGTCCGTTGTTAGGCAGCCAAACATACAGGCCGTTTAAGACATTTTATCGTTTGAGGAATATGGTGAATATCATTATCGATTAAAAGAAACACATACACAAACAAATGTACAAATATTTTATTCAATAAATTACTTATATATGATTGGGGGCACTAAAAATGTCAATGTAATGCTTCAGAAATATTCTGGTACACCGTGATACGGGGTTAACTCTAAGTTGTTGGATCTGTAAGGATTAGGGTTGTACTGATTGATGGATTCATATTTGGTGTTCTCATAATGAGTGTAGGGACTTAGGCTGCTGTGTTCCTCAAAATAGTAGTCCTTAATGGTGGAATCTAAAATTTGGGATTATGTGAATTCGCTTAATGATGTCTTATCTTACTAACCATAATCATCCAAGCATGAAATGGTGATTTGTATGCGACTTTTATCGGGACTGGACCGCTTATGTTGTTTGCAGTTGTTGGTTGAAGATGGACATGGTTGACCAAAGCATGTGGGAGCAGGCACTGAAAGAGATATTCACCATATTCAGTTTATGAAAAAATGACCGTTATAAAAGCAAATGAGCCCTTACCGTATTGATGTGATGGACACAAAAGAGCCCAGAGAAGAAACACTGCGAAACACAATTGCGTTTTATCCATTGCACGTTTTAGACTGATTCTTCCAATAAAAAATCCAACACTGTGCTTCGCTGTTTATAAGTTCACTAAATTCTAGAAACTTCTTTCGTTTTTATTTCTCTCAAACCGATAACGCAGATATTTCAACATATTCTGCAATATATTTATATCAAGTATACAGAGTGAGCTGTGAAAATATCAACTGTCAAACAGACTCCATAACATTAACGTTAATATACCAATTTTTTCTTGACTTTGAATCATAATATTTACATCTGGTTTTGTTTTGGGTTTGATTATATGTTTACTTCATTGAAATGCACCAATTATTATTTGCTTATATGCAGATATTTTTACAAAAAAGTAATTATAATTTAAGTGGGGTTAGAAATTTGTTTGGTTAAATGTCACTGTCAATACTTGCAATTCTAATTTTTTACTAATTGAGTTGACTGATTTTTATTGGCGATGTCGATGAGCTATATAAAATATAAAAATGTTATTTGAAGCAAAAGTTATAATTTCTTATCAATTATTCACTAACGGAAAAATGCGACGTTGTCAAATCAATATTTTTGTTACAAATTGTCAGATCTTTTTTTTTACAAATTAATTCAGTATTCATGTTTACTGTGTGAGTTTTAAAATTTATTACATGATTTTTACATACAATATTACATTTCGAAGTATGAACAATGAGTTCTAACAAATTTTGATGATTATTTACTCGTTACTATTTTGAAAAATTGCTTCGCTTTATTGTCAACACTGTATATAAGATGTTTTTAATCCACGAACTGATAATACACCGAGGTTAAATGTAGGGTATCGATCTGAATTGTTAAATGCGAAATGATAAAGCCCGACTTGTGAAGAATTCTAGTAATTATTGGAGTAATATGTGCCCTCGCTCTGGTTCCGTTTTACACTATGTACTGGATTATTAAATAAACAAAAAAAGTAGAACACTATAAAATGGAAATATCGACACTGACATGTTCTAATTTTAATATAATTAGTATTTTTTATGTTTAATTAATTTTTTATGTTTAACTCGCTGTACAACGCTTGTTAAGTTTTATTTAACGTTTTTAGACGTCTTTTCAAATATGATAAATGTCATATTAGTTTTTAATTATCAAATTAAAGTTTCATCACGGTTGGTTTTCGAAAGCATAGTGTAGTGTGAAGTAGGTTATTTGTTTTATTAAACTTAGTTGTCCAACTAGTACCAAATAGCCTTTTGCTGATATTGCTTCAGTTTAGGGAAATTTGGATTTTGCGATTGACACTATTGCTCTATACCACTATACGATTGAGACTATGGGGTACGACTGGGATTGCCATATTTCAGCTACCTCCCGTGAATAGTGAGAGTTTGATTGATAGTCCATCTTTATTCTGAGCATATTTTTAGATATTTTCGTTGCTCCTCGTATAAGTTTTTAATAATCTTATCGTTATTTATTGTCTTAATATCCTAGTTCTTAATAATCGATTACAAAATCGATTCTTAAAATCGATTTACAAACGATCGAGTGTGGGATACTTAGATCAGTACGTATTTACGTATTACAAATTATGTATTATAAATTAAAATTAAATTAGACTAACTTAAGCTAAAGTTAATAGCAACACTTACACACTTTATACAAATTCATGTTGTTTGGTTACCTTCAATATTTCTTGTATGTTGTTCAGTAGTTATATTGATTCCAAGCATACTGCAATTTATTAAAGTTTTTTCATGTTTTATGGCTAAATTTTGGTTAACTTCTTGCAGGTTTTCATTGGTTAGGTGACGATAAGCAATGGAAATTAATTGAAGGACTTTGTTATGGCAGCGTTAGATTACTAGTTGGTTTAATGACCTAGTGCACGTCCATATAGACACTCCAAATAGGCCTTATAGTTGACTGATAAATCAAGATATTATTTTAGGTTCAGTTGCAAGTATTTTCTGACTAGCCAGTAAATTTGTTTTATTCTGAGTCTGATATGTTTGCTTTTATGTAAGCTTTCATATTAAACAAATGTGTACAATTTAATCTATTATCGATATGAATACCAAGATATTTCACTGATTCTGCTTGAGGAACAGAGCGTCTCACACATGATATAACTAATTCATGATAAATGTCACATTAGTTTTTAATTATCAAATTAAAGTTTCACGGTTATCACGGTTGGTTTTCGAAAGCATAGTGTAGTGTGGAGTAGGTTATTTGTTTTTATTAAACTTAGTTGTCCAACTAGTACCAAATAGCCTTTTGCTGATATTGCTTCAGTTTAGGGAAATTTGGATTTTGCGGGTGACTATGGGGTACGACTGGGATTGCCATATTTTAGCTACCTCCCGTGAATAGTGAGAGGGTAGAACTTTAATCAGTGGATTTGCATGTTGTAAGGTATCAAGGGAGAACCTCTCACTGGGCATATTCGTGAAGTTTTTCACGAATGGGACGCCTGGCTCGACGTGGGTGTTCACGTTCTTCATAAACTATGCATTGAGTAACGCGTAACTTTTTTAGATTGAAACACTTGGAGCTCTTAGAGACATACTTGCAGGAAACCTGTTTTCCATAGAGACGGACTGGTCGAACCCCAATTTTATACAGCGTTGCCACAGAAAGTGGGATTGGGAGTTTGCTTTTTCGGTTTTGCAGATGGCGTGCTGGATTTGGGATGACCACTGGAACCTGCGATCGAAATGGGGACCGAGATTTGTTGATTTTTCGATTTGAAGGCGATATGTGTGGAGCTCCCTCCGATGATGGAGCAGAATAGCCTGAGTTTTGCTCGGATTAATCTGAAATTGCCAGAATTTGTACCACTTGAGTACTTGGTTGAGTTGGGCTTGGAGTATTGCAGTCTATTTTGTACTGTATTGGGATAGTATCTGGTGGTGAAAAACGCGGCGTCGTCCGCATAAAATATCGTGTTCGATTGCTTCGGGCAATGAAAATCGACCATTTACCAATCTTTTCTTAAAGAAACCTTTCTTCCAATTATGAGAGAATCAGTGATACTAAATCATTCGGTAAATCTAGTTTTTTGGATTTAAAAATTAGACCGTCGTGCTAAGCTTGTTAGAAAGCTTTGGAGACGCCTAGAAAGGCGGCCTCAACCTGTAATGTGAGTAGCTTGATGATTGCTTGAATGTCTAGCACGGAAACCGAATTGTTCGTCGGGAATTATGTGGCTTGCGTCTGTCAAAGGAATGTGTCAGTGATAACATCTAGCCTAAGTCGTGGATGACCCAATGAAGGAATGGATTTTATTTGATTTCAGAACGATTCAGTAAGGAGATTGGTTTTTTCTGAATTGGTTAGTGCGACAACCGTGGGGGATTCGGCCTTTAGAGGTTTAAACTTTTCCACATAACATCCCCATTTCCTCTCATTCCAGACTTTTACCCTACTTCCCTGATTGCACAGAGAAGATTAAGTTTTATTGCTGTTTATAGACAAGCTTTCAAGATCGTTTGGGGTGTTTTTAATATTTTATTATATATTATTTTTTACACGTCCACATATTAGTAACCATTATCTTATTTCGTCTTCTGCCATCCTACTTCAAAGAAAACATATATAACTTAATATAGATATATTTGGTGTAATATTCGGAGGGTTTCCTATTTTGTTGTTTGAATATTGGCATTGTGGAGCAGATATAACAGTAATTTTTTGGCAAAATTAGTTTTTTATATTCAAAATAATTCCCTTCAAGAGTGATACACTGATTATAGCGACCCTTCAACTTTTTGATACCAATTTTGTAGTACGATTTGTCCTTTGCTTTAAAATAGGTCTCAGTTTCGGCGATCACCTTTTCATTCGACGAAAATTCTTCCCAGCGAGCATTCTTTTGAGTCGATCTAGTTGCATACCAAGATATTTAGCATCCTCTACTTGCGGGAGTTGACAATTATTGATATAGACTGGCCTTATGACTTTTGTTTCGTTAGCATTAATACGCCATGTTTTCACCCACAATTTTATTTGATTTAGGTGTGTTTGTAGGTTAATTGATGCTATGGCTGGATCTTCATGACAGGCTAAGACTGTCGTGTCGTCTGCATATATTGCCACAGTGGTTATTTTTGTTATAGATAGATCGGCTGTGTACCACGACCGATTTTAGGACAGATTTTAGTTCATCATCCGAATGAGGGAGAAGTTTCTTTAATTTAACCTGCAATCCTGTATGCCATACTTTGTTAAAAGTCTGAGATATGTCTAGAAATATGGCTGAACAATATCTGTTGGTGTTTAAGTTCATGTTTATTGTGTTTACAAGTCTCTGCACTTGTTCTATTGTTCCATGCTTATTGCTGCACTTATTATTATTGGTGTTCTGAAACTTTTCTTTCTTGTATTATGTAATTTAGCCTCTTTATATTCAATTTCTCAAAAAAAGTTTCGAGATTATCGGTAAGAAATTTATAGGTCGGTAAGGGATGACATCTTCTGGTGTTATCCTTAGTTTGAGAATTATTATTATTTCATCTACTTTCCAGATGCTAGGAAAATAAATAATTCGTAATATAGAATTGAATATGAATGTTGTTAATAATTTTACATCCTTAGTATATAGTTCCTGTATTATTTTTATTTTGTGTTATTGGATCATATCCAGGAGTTTTTTTACAATTAATCTCTTTGGTTATCATTTGTTTTTTAGAAATGAAGTAATTCATTTAAGATGCAACAATCAGTGCATAGTTGTGGAATAACTTTAGAGACGCAGATTACAACGGTTTGGGCATACCTATTTAATAAAACACAACTGTGCCGAAATTTAGTGAAGTGTGACAACTTTTATTTATTAAATTTGCTAATCGGCACTGATAATTTTCATTATATCGAATAATATTGAAAGAATCGAAATATAACTTGAATTAACAGTTTCAGTTAGCAAAAGCAGAGGAATTACAAAATAAAGATGTGATCGAAACCACAAGACTACCTACCGCGAAAGGTGAGTAGACTAGTTCTACTCATAAGGGCGCCTGGAGTGCTCTTGGACAGACGTTGTGGCTTCTTTATGATAATTTATTGGTCTATGTAAGCTTTATTTTTGTTAGTGTCCAGTTGGATAATCAATTTAAGCTGTTTACTTTTTACTGATTAATTTTAAAGGATTTACAATAGATGGTGTTACTCTGTATTAAATTGCGTCGGGTACATTTGTAACCAACTTCATGTTAAATCTCACTGACTTTTAGTTAGTTAGTTTAGTTAGGCTTTACTTTTCAGTATGTGTCACTTCATTGGAGTATGAACAAAACATTTTTTCAGCGCGTTGAAAATGTCTGAATTTGTAATTTGAAGAAACTGTTGGCTGAAGGTAATCGAAAGCTGTGTGAAGCTTGGTTGCCATTCTCCATCAGTTTAAACCTTTGAAAACTGAATTCGATGTTTTAAAAGTGATGATTTTGATATCGCAAACAAAGAACGTTCTGGACAGTCAAAAACACTCGAAGACGAGAATTTGAAGGTATTACTCAGTGATGATACGTGTAAAAGTCAAGAAGAATATTTAGATTATTGGCAGTAACACAAGAAACCATTTCCGATCGGTTGAAGAACATGGGAATGATCCAAAAGTTTGGATATTTTGTGCCGTATGAATTGAAACCAAGAGACATACAAAGACTTTTGTTCATATGTGAACAGCTGCTTCAACGACAAAATCGAAAAGGTTATTTGTGTCATATTGTACTGTTGGAGAAAAGTGGGTTCATTACGATAGTCCAAAGCGAAAAAATATAGGAAACCATGATGGATCAACAAAATCATATATCAACATAAGGCCAAAGCCGAAAATCCATGACTCCAAGCTAAAACTCCATGAAATCATTAATAGGGATCACTCGACTACAATTGATACGTTTGTGCACTGCGTAAAAATCGGCTGGAATATGAGCAAAGACACAACAATGTGATTTTTCAGTTTGACAACGTCTGTCCACATGTTACAAAACCCATGAAAACATCCTTGGAAATATTAAAATGGGAAGTGTTATCCTGCCCGCCGTATTCTCCAGGCCTTATTCCTTTTAGTTACAAAAGATAAATCGTTTGAGATAGAATCCGTAAATTGCCTGAAAATATACAATATGTCGATTTTTCACAATAAAACTTCAAGCATAGGAAAAATCCTTTTAAAGTAATTTGTAGGTCTAATATTAACAGTAAACATTCTACAGTTAGAAAATTAAATTGATTTTATATCAATGATGTGCTATGTTGAGTTGCCTATAGTTTGCATTAGTTGGGTAGATTGTGTACGAAAATTTTAAAAATATATCTTATGTTAATGTAATTCATTCTTGTATTTTAACGCAGTAAAAGGTGTGCTTATAAAAAGAAGTCTCGGTAACGTAAAAGTTTCTCAGGCTCTCAGATGACGTATTCAGTAAAATTCAAATTATATGCGTTATAAATATGTATTTATGTAGACTAGTGAGGACCAAAGCTGAGACAAAGAGACGACTGGGACCTTTTTGTAGGTGCCAGTTGATAGTGATCGCTGGCTATTTTGAGTGTCAACTTCGGTTACGGTTATGCATTATTAATAAAGCGTTTTGTTATGCTCTTTCTTAGATCAATACCCTGTACAGATGCAACCAATAACAAATGTCTCGTTTTCTAAGACCGGAATTTTAAAGAACCACGTTATTCTTCTAGAACATATTGTCACACAATTAAAATTACTCATCAAAACCCTAATGGTGTGTACAGACTTGAACGAAGCAAACGTTCGGGGTATGAGCGAGACCATATAATATTCGGCAAATATTCGGCGAAAATCTCTCCATTCGCGGTGATCGAAAAAAATTCGTGGCGCGTTCGGGTCTTCTCGGAAAGTTTCGGTGTCCAAAAATAATTTGACGGTTTTCATCGTTTGGTTCGGAGGCATGTATTCTTTTGTTTATAACCATAGTTTTCAGAAGGGCATGCCAAAATAAAACATCTTGCGAATCATTTTTCGACGGTACGTGTAGTGTTCTTTTCAGTGGTGTGCAACTCCAATGGTAAGTAGTGGGGCAAAGTTTTGCTTAGTTCAATCATTGGCGGCGCTGACAACGTGAATTTGATTGGTTAGTTTAAAATAGTTATATAGAAACCTGTAAGGAAAACACTTTGCTTTGATTGGTCTGCCATTTCGCCAGTTTACTTTGTGATGTCACATTTATTGGCCAATAGTATTTAAATGAAAATCAAATATAATTTTTAAAATTGATTTATTAAAATAAAATCCTATACAAATATACATAAGTGTAAATTATATAAATATATATAAACGAAAAGCAAAAAAAACAATTATGAACTCTATTCTAGGCAAAATTAAAATATCTATAACTCTTCTATAATGCCTCCCCATATTTGTTTAGTGCCATCAGTTTTATGGGATCTATTAGAGTTCTAACTTATCTTGATATATTGAAGATAAACTTTAAATCCTTCCCTGTAGATATTGCATTAACTTCATTAAACCAAAAATACAATCACACCTCATAATATCTTTAAAAATTTGGTCTTGAAAATATTATAGATTGGACAGTTGAAACACTAAAAATGTAGGTGTTTTTTAAAGATATTTGGATTTTCAAGTGGTACTAATATGTTCATCTTCTTCACAATGTTCTCCGGAAGAATGATGTGAAACAATTGAAGTGATAATATGCCCTTTTAAAGATTTCTCGAACATACTAGGTAAAGGATGCTGTATCTACCTCCATGACCTCTAATAGATCCAACAAAATTCTTTAAGCAATCTTGGCTAAGATTTGTTAAACAAATGTAGTTATTTGTACATTTAGACAAAATAGATTTCTTTAAGGTAATAAATCCCCTAAAAGTAGCAATTACATTTTTAATTGATAGCACCGTAAGAAATATTTTCTTAACAAGGCAATCAAATTTAGTAATCAATTAATTAATTTACTTAATTTTATTAATTATACAATAGCTCTACTATAAAATTATTGAACACTGATTGTTCTAAAAAGTTAAAGTATTATATATATTTTAAGAATATTTTACAATTAAAATTAGTATTTATTACTACTAATTATCTAGTTATCTTAATTATTACCTTCTTGTAAGACTTCTTTATGTAGAGAGATCACACTATCAGCATACGAACAACTTAGTAGATAATTGAATTTTATTGCTACTAACATCTTCATAAGTAGGTTTTGATTTTCTGTAAACAAACAATATATAAACAGACATGTAGTAGATAATTTTATATGTACCTGATAAAAACAATGTTGGATATGCATTTACCCTAATATCTGTTCGTGAAGGAAGGGTAATTTTAAATGATTCACTAAAATGTCCGTGACAGACACCATGACGTTGATATATTTGCATTTTGGTTTATCCAGGTAACTTACTACTATTTACTTGATCAACCCATTTTTGGAAAGGAGCGAGATCATTCTTAGGGAAACGACGTCTAATTCCCGTAGTAGATTTTTACCCTGGTACACTAAATCTTTTACTACACTGCCGCATTGTCATCAATTTTTATATTATTATTCCATAATAATTAATGTACAACAGAAAATATGCACAACGTAAAACGAAGATTTCTTGATCTAAACAAAAACACAAAAACCAAAACCTTGGACAAAGAAAATGGACGGCCATAGAAACTGCTGACTTCACACAATTTGATCGACCAATCACGTTCCATGTTCGTGGCGACACCAGGAATTTAAACTAACCAATCACAATTTGCGATCGCAGCGCTACCGTTGATTAAACTAAACAAAACATTTCCCCAAGGTCGTCTATACCGTGAAATTTCTATTTTTCTTAAATTGCTTAAAGAATTTTGTTGGATCTATTAGAGGTCATGAAGGTAGAAACAGCATCCTTCATCTAGTATGTTCGAGAAATCTTTAAAAGGGCTCATCATCACTTCAATTTTTTCACATCATTCTCCCGAAGAAAATTGTGAAGAAGATGAACATGTTAGATAATTTATATTCTTTTTTAACGGGAAATCTAGTACCACTTGAGGTTGTCAAATTACCAGTTGAGTCTATATTTTCAGTTCCAGAGAACTTTGCTCTGACGAAAACAAGAGTCTAATATTGTATTTTAGTCTTATTTCAGGCTATTTAACAAAACCTCTGAAAAAGAGACAACATGCAATATTTGTCTACATTCTATTTTAAGTAGTTCCACAGATTAAATACTCTAAAATCTAAATATCTTTAAAAAACACATAAATTTTTGGTGTTTCAACTGTTCAATCCATAATGATTTTCAAGACCAAATCTTAAAAGTTATTACGACGTGTGATTGTATTTTTGGTTTAATGAAATTAATGCAATATCAACAGGAAAGGATTTAAAGTTTACCTTCAATATATCAATATAAGTTAGAACTCTAATAGATCCCATAAAATTGATGGCACTAAACAAATATGGTAAGGTATTATAAAAGAATTATAGATATTTTAATTTTGCCTAGAATAGAGTTCATAATTGTTCTTTTTTTGCTTTTTGTTTATATATATATTTATATTATTTACACTTATGTATATTTGTATAGGATTTTATTTTAATAAATTAATTTTAAAAATTAAATTTTATTTTCATTTAAATACTATTGTCCAATAAATGTGACGTCACAAAATAAACAGGCGAAATGGCAGACCAATCAAAGCAAGGTATTTTCCTTACAGGTTTCTACATAACTATTTTAAACTAACCAATCAAATTCACGTTGTCAGCGCCGCCAATGATTGAACTAAGCAACAATTTGCCCCACTACTTACCATTGGAGTTGCACACTCCTGTAAATAGGTGGTTATTTTTACACGTTGATGTGTCACATTTTAAAATGTTTGTATTTTATGAATTAAATAAAATTAGCAGTATAATTACATGTATTACTATTAATCATTAATAGATATTAAACAAATAATTATCATTCAAAAAGATCTTTATAATAATAATTAAATTAGCTCAAACTTTTCCACAATTCACTGTTGGCCAGATCCGCGGCTCCTAGAACTATGTTCTGTTCGTCACCCAGCGCTGAAAGTCGTTCCGGCGAACACTGAAACTAAGCAATGTACATGCACACTACAACTTTGAACCAATTTTGAAACCTGTTCACGCACGTTCGCCGTTTTCAGTTCTGCTCATTTTCAATTTTTTACGAAATTCGCCCCGAATGATCAGGTCTGTACCCATCATAAGGTATTTTCTATTAGTCGATATCGTATTGTCGTTAACGTTATTTCACAGCATCGGCACGTCCCAAAACTCCCCGACACATGTCCTACCTTTAATTACATAATTAAATGGACCGCAAAACATAAATAAGAATTTGGATTAGGTTTTAACCTTGATGTCGAAGCCGAGAAGAAGTGCGATTAGTTCTGGGCGACCAGGAGAGTCACGTTGGTGGCTTCTGAAGAGAGATATTTCGGCGTGGCGTCGTGCCATCGACCTCCAACGATTAAATAATAATAATAACAGAAAAAAAACTAACTGATTTGATTTATAAAAGTACTAGTTTGAAATAGGGGCAAAAGACGATGGAAAAAATATGTAATTGGGATGCTGGTGAAGTATTACGGTGTCGAAAACAAACAAAAGGAATAATTGCTGCCTTGTTGACTGAAATGAGGCTCATATTTACATAGGGTGTTTCGACAGATGATAATTTTAAGGAGATATTTCAGCTTAGATGTTTTGATTTTAGGTACTTTTTTAAGTGTTCAAAGTTAAAAAAAAACAATATTAATGTTTAAAGAAGACATAAAAGTAAAATAAGTGACAAAATTATAAATACAAAATATTGCAGGCTGATGAAGTGTTGGGTTTCAAAGAATGGCCATTGTTGATCAGATTTTGTACGTTGACAAAGTATGGATATTTTGTCCGTTATTTTTTTGACCCATATATCGATTTTTGTTAGCCAAAGTTTTTCGATATTTAAAAATAAATTAGTAGTATTTCTAAAATGTGTTAAATAGCATTTTAATTATTTTTAATAAACCTTTAAGATTCGTACTTAATTTTTAAGGTTTAGGTTAATCCAAATTTTGCTATAGTACGATAGAAGAATCTATAGAGAAGACTAACACCGAGTTTCAAGTAGATCGGTTTAGTAGAACTTCAGATATCATGTCAAACATCTCGAAAAAAGCAGTTTTCAAAAAATTTCTTTTAAAATTTCAGAACTTCAAAGTTTATTTGTATATGCGTCATCGAAAATTGTGATGTCAAAACGTCGCAATGTTGCCGCATCAACTCTGAGTTTTAGTTCAGTTTGGCTTTGACATACAACAAAATTCTAATCTAAATAAAATAATAGAAGAAATATGTTATCAAACGTATCTAGTTTATTTTAACATTATAGTACATCTAATGCATATATTATCGAAGGACTTAAAACTACAATTAAGAACACAGGTATAATAATTTGTAGATTAGAGTTTTTTTATTATATTTACATTGAACTCTTCTCCACACTACCCATGAAGGGTGGTTTCACCACCACCACCATTTGTATAATGTCAAGTTTTATTACCTTTTAGAAAGATACTTATTAATGTATCATGAATCCAAATATTGGAAAAAGTTAAATGAAAATTCATATTAAATTTTTTTCAAATTTATAATTTTCAAGATATGTGAATCTTCTTTTTTGTAAACACTATTTCGATTGTACAATTTAGAAACAACTATTATTGTTATTTGAGAGTAAAGTCCCTTTTGGGTAAAGATACTACTATCCAAATTGTTGTTGAATTGTTTTAAAATGTATAATTTTAAATATGTGACATATATAGAATATGCTCATTTCTTTCAAGATATACAAGAGTGACAAAAATATGAAAATTGCCTACTTTATTAAAGTGTGTCAATTTATCTTCAGCGTAAAGATAAATTTAGGGTAAAAGAAATAAAATATCACGTTAAATTTAATTATAACGTATATTTAAATTTTAAAGATATATAACATTCTCCAAATGTAATTATAAAACTTAACTGATTAGTACAGCATTATATTCCAATTATATAACGAAAAATATATTATCTGCATATCAGTTAGGTATTATAAACAAAATAACTAACAATGGTAAATAAAATGTAAACTGTTACATTTCTAAGGAAATGTAAATGTTACATGCAAGATGCCAACAACTGGAAAAAATATACTTCAGAAAATGTTACATACACCACACGGAATTGAGACCTCAGTTAGAATGTTTAGAGTACAACAAGAGTACAACAAACTGCAGGTATATTACAACAAAGTGTTTCAGAGCCAATTCTTACCTGATATACTACAAATGATAAATATCCCAATTACTAAATTTGCTGATGATACTTCAATAATCATAGTAAATATTAATCTCTCGCATTCAGTTCACTGAATAATAACTAATATTATAGAGAACAAAGATCATAAAGCTATTTAAGGGATCAAACAAAATCTATAATAAAATTTGATTTGTTACGTTTATGGAAATTTAATTCGATTTAATATTGAATCTTATAATCTTGTCGTCATCTACTATATCACCTATACGATCCAAATTATCCCACCAGTATTTCAGTTTCCCATTTCTAATGAGCATTTCCACCCAAGGTGTCAATTCGCCATCGGTCTCTCTCAGAAACTCATCAATCTCATCTCGGGCTACGTATCTAACTTCAGAAATCTCGTTTAAGTTCAGTGATAACTGAACGTCCTTCTTTATGATAATTATATAGTCGATCTCGTGCTCTCCATATTTTCCATCTCTAGCATCCTTGTAGTGGATGCGAGTGACGTAGATTATGTCATCGAGAGATATTTCGTGGGGTTGTATACCAAGTTCATGATGGAGCTTTCGGATAACAGCCCTTTTAATTCCGAGGGCGTTAAATTCTTCGTCTTCTCCCTCTATGTTGGCTAACGGATGGCTGCAGCAAGTATTGGAGTATCTGTAACGATTAATTTGTGCTTTACTTTGATGATACTAATTTCATTGAAATTTAATACATGTTCTTTGAATGTTTCTTATATCTAATTTAAGTCATTATGTAGTTTTGGGTAGTAGAGATGGCACATATGATAATTAAAACTGCACAAGGGGAGTTTTTGGGTTATGTAAAATGTTCGGAAGCTTTCTGACTAAAACCGGATCAGCTCGAGAAAGAAATTCAAATATTGACTCCTTCTCCTCTTCGCTCTAGAAAGGACTGGATTATATTTATAAAGTCTAGGAGATTTAGGTCTTCCTAAACCCGGATCAGTTGGAGGAAGATATTCAAATATTAATTCTAACTGCTTCTCATCCTAGGAAGAAGTGGATTAGTTTGATAAGGTCATGGAAGTATACCTAGTTAAAAGTATTGATGGATGATTTTTCATTTCTGCTAACATGATACTATTCAGTATTGAAAGAATGATGTTAGATTGGCAGTGATGAATCACCGATTCAACCTATTTATCTTGCAAGGTATCGCTGAGCGCTCTTATGTAAAAGATAACTATGAGTCTCTCATTTGCAATTACTGGTCTTTTCGGTAATTATACGTTGTTCAAATTGCTTAATTAATGTCAGTAGAGATCCATAGTAAGGGTTACATTCGGCTTTAACAACTCGTAATACACTACATTATTTGCTGATACCATGACGATTCAAAGGTGATAATTGTGATGTTAAATAAGAATAATAACCTTAAAGGGACAATATCGTTCGACGACAGAACAAAACTTGTTGAAAATCCTAGCTCAAACTTTCAAATAACTTTCAGACAGCTTAACTTTACGAATCAATTGTTTCTAGAAATTTATATTCGATGGGAAAAATCCAGTAAGAAAGATAAGCAACCATACAAATAGACTGAGGATATCATTTCCAACAATATTTTTATTTTATTACTGCATTGCTGTATTGTGGACAATGATGGAAATATTCTTAAAAGCTTTTTAAAGCAAAAATAAGTATACGCAGGCACCTAATACTAACAGTAATACAGATAGAGTGTTACTTACTTATTAGGATATGTTACTTTCTGAGATGATCGCTTCTGGAACAATAACTCTTCTTTACTGTTGAAAAGGAATACACTAAACGCTCTGTGGAGTTTTATGGTACCGTCGTTCTGTATCAAATGGCACTGTTCTTTCGATGCAGAACCCATAACTATATCGAACTCGTCAACCAAGATACATTCTTCGTCTTGCAGATATTTCTCTTGAGTAGGATCCATCGTGTAAAAATACCGAAAGCATTCTCGTACATCGAATGAGGGTTTATACAGCCTTTATATAGCAGTTTAAAATAACTAACAAAAGCAGAGAACATAATGGAGATTTAAATTTCAAATACTCCAGATGTAGTAAGATATGTTTGTTTGCATTCCACCAATGACTTATTTATTTAAATTAGCTATTGGTATAATCAATAGTTATATAAATTGATTTTTAGCAGCTGATAATATGCTTCAATGAACTTATACATAGTTAAATGTTATCAAAGCCAAGCGTATTAATTTTAAGGTCTTTGACTGTATTTTGATCAGCGAAATTTTAATGTGAAAATGTACTAAAGACTTTTAGGAGGTATAATGATGGTGCCCTGTCATATCTCAACTGATTCAAAAGTAGAGATTTTGATGACAATGGTAAATAATGGCCCTGGATGACCTAATAAGTTCGGACGCGACAAACTGCAAGGCTTATTAGACATAAACCTAGTTCAAACTCTAACAAAGTTTTCAGACAGCTGACGAACCAACTGTTTCTAAATATTTACATTATAACAACAATTATTCAATATCGTTTCATCATTGCTCAACAACATGTTTCAATATCTTTTATTATTTGCCAGGTAAAAAAGGAAGGCTTTCTGTGACTTATCGTGACTGATATCGTGAACGACGATGAAAAGTGAATCTACTACTATTATACGAAGAGCAAACAGTCATGCGTTAGCTCAGGGAACTATCCATATCAATACCGAAGCTGAATATTCTTGAGCAAGTAGTCTTGGTGAACATGTAGTGGGAATGGCAAGGCCTATTACAAAGGCAAGTGTAATAAGAGTTTATAAAATTGAATGAAACTGTTACTGTAGATAGACATCTATGTCAAAAGAACACAAGAAAAACTAGCAATAGCGAGCAATGGACGCAAAATCATCTTCTTGCATAACGACCCTTGGCCGCACATTGCAATCATTGTGAAATATACACCGTTGCAGCTCGATAGTGATTTCTAATTAATAATTGTGTAGAATAATGTGGCATGGCTTGGCTAATATATAGCTTCAAAATGATTAACAAGTGGGAAAATAGATCAATGATTTGATCGCTGTCAAACCAACTTTTTGTGTATTCCCTGCCCAATTTGCAAATTCGTTTTAGAATCAGACAATATTTTCCTTTTTAGTTTATTCTAGTTAAAAAGAGATTCTATGCTGTCTGATAAGTTCAATCGTATAGCCGAACTAGCTTACCAAGGTGCCCCGGTTGTCAAACTTATGCAAAATTCTACAAAACAATAATGATGAGAACTTATAAACCATCAATAAAAATATTAATTTTAGAAAAATACTTTCTAATGGTCTAATGGAATTTGGGTAAAAGTAACGCAAAAGGTGTAAATGATTACCAGAGTCGAACTATAGTTGCTCAAAGTAGGTATATGTTTTGTAGAAGTTTTGAAAAACATCGATAGCAATTGGATTGATAGAATCTGAAGTATTAAGGTTGTAGAAACAACCCTTATCGTAGTTTTTTTTTCGAGGCAGTGTCAGAATATTGGAGAAAGAAAAATCAAAATTCATATTAAATTGCTTTAGATTTCATGATATTTAAGATACATAACATGATGAAATATTAGCCAGAATATAAACCCAAAATAAGTTCAAATGGAACAATGACAAATTAGGAAGATAAATATGACTATATAAGTATATTTTTATCGCAAAGTCAATAAATATTTGAATAATGTCGAAGTGTATTGCCCTTTAGAAAGATGCTTATTAAAGTAGCGTAAATTGGAATATTCGAGAAAGATAAATGATATTTCGTATTAAATAGTTTTAGAATTTACATACTTTTTTTTGAAAATACAATTTCCATTGTAGAATATAAAAAATTTATAATTGTTATTTGAGTGATATGCGACAGAATATAGCATATATAACAGGTAAATTGAAAAGTCCCCGGCTTACAATAGTAAAACACATTTTTTTAGCAAAATTAGTTTTTTATTCAACATAATTACCTTCAAGGGTGATGCACTGATTATAGCGACCCTCCAACTTCTCGATACCATTTTTGTAGTACGATTTGTCTTTTACTTCAAAATAGGCCTCAGTTTCGGCGATTACTTCTTCATGCGAGGACAATTTCTTCCCACCGAGCATTCTTTTGAGATCTGAGAACAGGAAATAGTCATTGGGGGCCAGATTTAGAGAATACGGTGGATGAGGAAGCAATTCGAAGTCCAGTTCATGGATTTTTGCCATCGTGTTCACTGACTTGTGACACGGTGCATTGTCTTGGTGAAGCAGCACTTTATTTTTCTTCAAACGTTTTGGAGCGGGTCCATCGTGTGCAGTCTACTCGGATGACTGTCGATTGGAATTCGGATTGAAATGATGAAACCATGTTTCATCCATTGTCACATATCGACGAAAAAGCTCGGATTTATTAGGCTTGATCATCTTCAAACACCGCTACTAATTATCAACTCGTCGTTGTTTTTGGTCAAAAGTGGGCTTGCGCATTGCGGCATCCACTTTGCACAGAGCTTTCTCATATTCTCTATTTCTCATACCCAAATATTTGTAAATAATATCAATTTACGGTCATTCAAAATAATTTTGTGGATGTTTTAAATGTTTTCGTCGGTAACAACCATTTTTAGGCGTCCACTGCGTTCACCGTCTTCGGTGCAAATTTCACCACGTCTAAACTTAGCATACCAATCCTTGATGGTTGATTTTCCTGGGGCAGTATCCGGAAACTCGGTATCAAGCCAAGTTTTTGCTTCATATGTATTTTTCCCTTCAAAAAGCAATATTTTATCATCACGCCAAATCCCTTTTTATGCATTATTTTCACAATAACAAAAGCTGCTTGTCTCAAAATGCTATAATTCACAAACTAATGACAGCTGTAAAATGTATACATGCATCTTTTGAGGGTTAGGCTTAACTAAAAAATATGTGGATTTAATTCTAGTAGCGCTATCTACATGTCAGGCCGGTGACTTTTCAATTGACTTTTATATAGAATCCACTTTTTTTTTCAAAATATACTTTTCGTTGTATAATTTAAAAAGTAGATGTTGTATAAAAATGATTACAATATCATTTATATATTTCAGAGGCCAACATATGAAAATTACCTACTTTATTAAGATGTACCAATTTGTCTCCTGGGTAAAGATAAAACTATTAAAATATATGCATTTTGACGGTAAAAAAAACAAAAACTCACGTTAAATATAAATGTAATTTTTAAGATATATGATATATTACAAATTGAATTATAAAACTTAATTTAAGCAAAGCATATTAATTAAAATATGTTCCAATTATATAAGGAAAAATCTATTATCTGTATGTCAGTTATGTATTATAAACAAAACAATTAATATTTTCAAATAATATGTAAAAAGCTACATGCGTAATGCAAACCACTCAAAAAGAACTTCAGAAAATGTCACTAAAGTCCTACGCGGGATTCAGACTTCAGTCAGAATGTTTAGTGTAAACAAGAGGAAGCCTACCCCACCATATAACAAACTGCAGGTGTATTAGAAGGAAATATCTTGGAGCCAAGTCTAATCTGAATTAGATGAATGAATGATTAGATTTGCCGATAATGCAATATTCATAGATAATATTAATCATTTACATTAAGTTCACTACATAATAACTAATGCTAAAGAGAATAAAACTCATAAAGCTATTTAAGGGATCTAACAAAATATTTAATAAAAACTGAGTTGTTACATTTATTGCGATTTAATTTGATTTAATATTAAATCTTATAATTTTGTCATCATTCGCTAAATCACCAATACGTTCCAAATTATCCCACCAGTACCCCAGATTCCCATTTTTGATGAGCAGTTCCATCCATGGAGTCAATTCAGCATTGGTCTCTCTGAGGAACTCGTCAATCTTATCTCGGGCTACGTATTTAACTTCAGAAACCTCGTTGAAGTTCAGTGACAACTGAACGTCTTTCTTTATGATAATTATATAGGCGATCTCGTGCTCTCCATATTTTCCATCTCCAGGATCCTTGTAATGGATACGAGCGACATAGATTGCGTCATCCAGAGAAATTTCGTGAGGTTGTATACCAAGTTCATGATGGAGCTTTCGAATAGCAGCTCTTTTAACTCCGAGAGCGTTAAATTCTTCGTCTTCTTCTTCGATGTTTGCTAACGGGTGACTGCAGCATGTATTAGAGTATCTGTAATGATTAATTTATGCTTTATTTTGGTAACGCTGATTGCATTTCAATATAATATAATTTATTTGGGCGTTTATTATTTGCAATTTCATTTATTAAAATCAAATCAATTATTAAAGTTTGCAAACATGATAATTAAACATAGTTTCTAAGATAATAATACCTTTTTCTTCTTTTACCCGTTTTGTCACTAAACTGGATTAGCTGTTTATTTTCTAGGTTTAATTAGTAATTAATAATTTTTCTATTAACATAACGGTTCAGCATTGAAAGATTTTTTTTGTTCTGGCCTAAAACCAGGCGGTGGAATGCATGACGCATACCTGGTCGCGAAGACTTGCCCTGGAGTGACAGGTTGGACCGGGTTATGTGGGACTGCTTCTGGGCTTACCAATACACTAAACCGAAACCGCCTCACAGTTGATCCCTGTGGATCGCTATTGCTACTGCATTAAATTTGGGGATATGGCACCCGCTGATCGGGCAGCCGTTATTGGGCACGAGGGCCCGGCCATTCTATTTATTCGCGAACCTGAGTTAACACACAACTGGATACTGTTGTATGGGGGCAAAATTTATGACTATAGCGACGGATGAGGTCGTTTTAGCCTGGAAAAGGGGGGGAGCTTGGCGGTGACGCGGTGAGAACTTGAGCTGAGTTGTTGTTTGTGGAATGATTGAGATATGAAGTGCTTGATTTCTGGAGTGTCAGTTTCCCTATGAATTTGATTATTTCTGACAAATCAAGGAGCGTTAAAAATTCTTCTGAGGAGCTTATTTTGGAAAACTTGAAGCCGTTTCACCTGGTTGAGTGTAACAAATTTGAAGTAGACATCCGTAGAGGGTTACGGACCGAATTAACATCTTGTAAAATAAGCATTTGATGGAGATGGGAAGTCTGCTAGAACGGCAGATTAGAGAAGATACCAGGTTTGCTATCCCCGAACCTTTCTGGATTGCTTTGGATTTGGGATTGCCAACCGTACCGTCCGTTGGAGTGGAGACCTAGGTACGTGACGTTATCCAGCCATGGAATTATTGCAGTATGTAACGCTTCTTATCGAAAATGATGGCCTGGGTTTTCAAGTGGTTGATTTGCAACCTCCACCATTTGAACCACTTGACCGCACGATCGAGATGCTTCTGTAAACGTTCATGAACCGTAACTTGGAACCTGGCGGCCGTGAAGAAAGCAGTGTCGTCAGCATAAACCGCGACGTCAATGTGCTCTTTTCTCGGCAGATCTGAAATAAAGAGGTTAAATAAGGCTGGAGCCAGTGGGGAACCTTGAGGTATGCCAGCATACCATTGAAGGAATGAGGTTAGTTTGACAGTGATCAATCATCGATTCAACTTAGGTTCTTGAAACTCTGACGGGGTGCTCTAGTTCAAAAGATGACTTTGCGTCTCTTATTTGCAAGTGCTGGTCATTCTTGTGTTAATACATTATTCAAATTGCTCAATTGACACCATGACTTGCAGGTCCTATAACGATTCAAAAGTGGTAATTCTGATGCTAAATAGGAATAACAGCCTCAAAAGGACTCAGTTCTGTGAAAAAGTTTTCAATACATAAACGTTGGTTTAAAACCTGTTAAAGTAAAAATAGTACATTCAAGCATCTAACACAAATGTAATACTAAAAGAGTGTTACTTACCTATTGGGATATGTTACTTTGTAAGGTGATCGCTTCTGTAACAATAACTCTTCTTTACTGTTGAAAAGGAATACACTAAACGCTCTGTGGAGTTTTACGTTACCATCGTTCTGTACCAAATGGCACTGTTCTTTCGATGCAGAACCCAAGACTATATCGAACTCGTCGATCAAGAAACATTTCTCGTCTTGCAGATATTTCTCTTGAGTAGGGTCCATTGTGTAAAAATACCGAAAGCATTCTCGTATATCGAATGGGGGTTAGTACAGCTTTTATACAGCAATTTTA
Organism: Rhynchophorus ferrugineus; assembly: GCF_030347505.1. Classification (NCBI taxonomy): domain Eukaryota; kingdom Metazoa; phylum Arthropoda; class Insecta; order Coleoptera; family Curculionidae; genus Rhynchophorus; species Rhynchophorus ferrugineus. The sequence goes on along the minus strand of NW_027472585.1, from coordinate 18,586,219 downwards.
AATAACTAACAAAAGTAGGGAACATAAAGGAGATTTAAATTTCAAATACTCCAGATGTAGTAAGATTTGTTTGTTCGCATTTGGAGCAATGATTTATTTATTTAAATCAGTCGTAGGCATAATAAATATTTATATAGGTTGATTTATGCTTCAATGAACTTATACGTAGTTGATGAATTCACTAACAACATTGCTGATAACATCTTGTTATTAAGTTAAGAGTATTAATTATGAGGATTCTGTGTCTGTATTTCGTAAAATAGAAGGGTCATGACGTATTGTGACTAACGATGAAATGTGAATCTACTACGAGTGTACCAGTCGGAAAAGGTTATGCGTTAGTCTAGTGGAACCATCCACATCGATACCAAAACAAAATATTTATGGTCAGAAAAGGAAGGTGTATTAAGAGCTTATAAAATCGAACGAAACTGTTATTGCAGATGTCTACCGATGTCAAATGAATGACGCGTTGTTGCAAGAAGTACCAGCAATAGCGAGCAGCAGATGCAAAATCATCTTCTTACATGCCAACGCTTGGACAGACGTGCAAGTATTGTGAAAGATACATTGTTGCAGCTCGAATGGGGAGTTCTGTATACATAGTTCTTCATACATAGTGAATTCTGATTAATAACTGTTCAGATCGATACAGAGTGTTTTGGCTGGTACACGGTTCTAGAATGCTCAAGAAATGGAAAATGAATGGCTGATATAACCCACATAGTTTTTACGAAACGATATAGCCATGTTACTAGAAAAGTGAGAAAATGGAGAAAATGATAGACGATATATTGAATCAATTTATACATTGTATTAATATTTCTCAATTAATGTCTTCTAAAAATGAAAAAATGATCAGAATACATACAAGTACCTAAGAGATCTGTATTTAGAATGGAACAAATATGAAAAGTTACTTAATAGTGACTTGACCATCTCTTAAATAATTCACATATTTCTTCTTTGCTAATATAGCGACACTGATAAATGAATCGCTAGATATAATTCACTATATGAATCAAGCGTATGATAATAGTCCAGATGAATGTAATAAAGAATGACAAAAATATTGATTTATATTAAAATTAAAAGTAAGTTTACTGAGATTTTACCAGAAATAAAATCAAAAAAAAAAAATCAAAATTCGCTGTGTTAAGTCAAACAGCTTCAGAAACACTTCGTAAGATTGACGTCACTTGCCGTTTCCAAACTATCATTTTCACATTACATTTGAATTTTTTAGCGTAGGGATGCACAAAAATATCGATATAATTTTTTTTTAAATAAGAAATTTTTTTTTGTCCAAAATATAAATATGATATTTTTTTAGCTGATATTTTTCGATATTTTATCAGAACAAATTAAATATAAATTTGAATAAACCTTTAAAATTGGTATTTAATTTTAAATGTTTGGACGATATATTTTTTGTATGTATATAGTTTGTATGTGGTATATATATATATATATATATATATATATATATATATATATATATATACCACTACTATTTTAGCTTGCTTCGATTTTATTTGGATTATTTTTCTTATATTTTATCAGAATAAATTAAATATAATTTTTATCAAACCTTTAAAATTGGTACTTAATTTAAAATGTTTGGACTATTTAGGAAATTTAGAAACAGTATATATTTTTTAGACTAATATTTCACTACTTTTATTTTTTCCTAAAAATATCTATATATTTTTATGTAAAATATCGATATTTTTTATACTATATATTCGATATATTTTCGGTGGGCTAACACTCCTATTTTAGCGTGCTTTGATTTTATTTAGATTATTTTTCTAATATTTTATTAGAATAAATTAAATATAATTTTAATTAAACTCTAAAATTGGTACTTAATTTTAAATGTTTGAACTATTTAGGAAATTTAGAAACAATATATATTTTTTAGACTAATATTTCACTATTTCTATTTTTTCTTAAAAATATCGATATATTTTTTTTGTAAAATATCGATAGTTCTTATACTTATTGCAAAAAATATATCGATTTTTTTGGCCGATATATCGATATATCGATATTTAAAAAAAATTATATATATATATATATATATATATATATATATATATATATATATATGTATATATATATATATATATATATATATATATATATATATATATATATATGTGTATATATATATATATATATATATATATATATATATATATATATATATATATATATATATATATATATATATATATATATATATATATATATATATATATATAGAAATATCGATATTTTGCCGGTGGCTAACACTCCTATTTTAAAGTGCTTCGATTTTATTTAGATTATTTTTCTTCTATTTTATTTTTAGATTATTTTATCTATTTAGGAAATTTGAAAACAATATATATTTTTTGGACTAATATTTCAGTATTTTTATTTTTTCTTAAAAATATCGATATATTTTTTTGTAAAATATCGATATTTTTTATACTTATTGCAAAAATATATCGGTTTTTTTTGGCCGATATATCGATATATCGATATTAAAAAAATTATCTATATGTATATAGAGATATCGATATTTTTTGGTGGCTAACACTCCTATTTTAGCGTGCTTCGACTTTATTTAGATTATTTTTCTTATATTTCACAGTTAAAAAATTGGTTTTGTGCAACCAACGAAAAGAAAAGATAAATGAAAAAAATTAATGGGGATTTGTCAAGGCTAATAACCTAAATTTACCATTGATCGATTTGTCGATAATGCTGTGTGACCGTACTAGATCAAGATTAATCCTATAGATGCTAAGACAAACCAAAATTGTATCGATGAAGTGAACAACTGTATGATGATTATTTGAAGATATAGATGCTAATGTTTTTGACAGGGCTATTAAGATATTCATTTTAAAGAGTTGATAGTAACTACAACACAGAAAAAAATACAAATATGTTTTACTTAATTTATTAGTCCATATTTGTGTTTACAACATAAAAGTAAAGAACGTTCATATATACTGATATTGGATGCTCTGAAGTTGTTACAATTTTGGAAATAATCTTAGTCATGATACCTTTGTTGTAATGTGTAAATGAATCTTAAATTAATTATTTTTAATTAAATGCTATTTAAAAAATGTTAGTGAGTGTTAGTTCTTGAAATAGTTTGTACATATTTTAATATGTTTGAATATAGAGATATTTATTATTTTAATTAACATGATATATCAAACATATTTCTAATTTTATATTGAAAATACTGCGAAGACAAGTTTTAGTAATATATCATTTAAAAATTATTTTCTAATTTGAGAGAAATATGATTAATTTATTAAAATGTGGTCAAATTTCGACCACAGGGCGATCACCAGTACTTCATAAATATCCGCAGGTATAACTATTTAATATTAGTGTCTATTTAACAAATTCAAGACTTGATATTAGCAGAGCGGTAGGATATAGATAAAGTTTCTTCAAGTCCCTTGTAATATACGTTTCGACCATATGGATTGTTTTGGGTATATTGTCTGGTCATTGTTATATTCCCTATTAGATTAGAATTTAATCAAATCAAAAAATCCTGTAACAAATTGTAGAGTACTACCTGATCTGTCCATGCATTTGACATTTACGGTCAAAAATCTCTTATCATTTGTGGTTTCCGAACGCTTCTCACAATTGCTAGTGTTTGGCGGACATTGCAAGACTGAACATAAATAACTTCCCTCTGGAATTAGTGTTTCATATCATTACTTCTGATATATCACGATAATAAGACATATTTGTTGTGTACTCACCTGTGTCGTTATAAAGGCTTCGTCCAGAATTATGCTCCACAACCAGCATCATTATCATAAAGAAACGTATAGGTTTTAGATTAATCATAATTTATGAGCGTGTAAATAGTAAAATTATTTAAATACTAACCACGGAAATATTTAATACGTATTTTACGATTTTATATTAATTATCATCCGTAATAAACACACAGGCTATGTTTAAATGATAACCTTTGTTAAATTTATATGCAAATTATACATGTAGCAAATTTTAATATTTGTTTTTAAGTCGCTTAGATTTGTGCATTAAAAAAAAAACTTCGCTTTCTGTTTTATGTTTATATTGCAATGTACATCTTTTAAGTTTAATTTTCTGGTATTGTCCTTGTATTAATTCTGGATCTTAGTAGTTCTTTATATGATTAACGTAAGCATGTTGTGGTGGTATGTTGTTCTGTATAAAGTTGTCCATCCATATGATATTACCTGTAACAATATCGAATTAAAATTACAGAGTAAATTGAGATTAATGTTCAATATCTAGATGCCACTACAATCGAGTGTTTCCTTCCATTTTATTGATTTGTTTCAATCTCTATGCCAACACTCACGGAGGCATTTGATTGGTTTAACTTATTGGTTAACTATAGTTCATTTAATTGGTTATTCAATTCCTTTGGAGCGTTTCTTGTTTATTTGTTTTGGCATATGATTAACGTTTTGGTGACTACATTTTAATCATAATTAAATAGTTATAATGCATCATCGTTCAAAGCAGTGTTGTGTAGCCAAATATACAGAAAATAAAGAATTGAGACATTGTATTCTTTTCAAGAAGTCTCTGGCTCTATTTAAAAAATAGGTATGTGTGGTTATTAATTATGTATATGAGGTCTGTGATTAAGCATTGTTTTTAGCTGGTATTTATACAATTATATACATCGAGCATTGATATTATTATATATAAACATATAGTTTTTTTCAGAAAGTTTAACCTATTCTTCAATCAGTTACATATTGGTCATAGTAAAAACCCAATATGTTTTAAGTGGAACAAATTATTTTATAACAAACTCAATCAATATTTGAATATCCCAGATATTTGGAAGATGGCGGAAATTATAATGATCCCAAAACCTGAGAAGTCACCAAACGAAATAAAAGCCTATAGACCTATATCACTGCTGCCAGTAATATCTAAAGTTTTTGAAAAACTCTTGTTGAAAAGAATAAACCCGATTATAGAGAGAGAAAACTTAATACCAACACACCAGTTTGGGTTTATTAACAAGCACTCAACAATTGACCAGGTCCACAGAAGAATAGATGTTATTGAAAAGGCCTACGTAAAAAAAGTATGCTCACCTATATTCTTAGATGCAGCACAGGCCTTCAATAATATTTGGCATGAAGGCCTTGTTCATAAACTACAAAAAATGCTAGCAAAACAACACACCGAATTATTAAAATCATACATTACAATCAGAATGTTTACAGTCAAACAAGAAGAAGCTTACTCTACAATAAAAGAAGCTAAATCAGGTGTACCACAAGGAAGTGTACTTGGACCAGTGCTTTATCTACTATACACTTGTGATATACCACAAATGGAAAATATTATGATGGCTACATTTGCTGATGATACTGCGATTATAACTGTCGGAGACAATAGTGAAGAAGCCTCACGGAAATTACAATAGGCAAGTGACAATATAAATAATTGGACAAAGCTTGGGAAATAAATATTAATGAAAGTAAATCTGTACATGTGCAGTTCATAAACAGACCCTACAAGTACCAACGCTAAATATCTCGGAATGAATCTCGATGCAAAACTTCGCTGGAAGGAACGTATAAATAAGAAAAGAAAAGAACTGGAATTGAAATATAGGAAAATGTACTGGCTAATTGGAAGAAAATCATAATTATCAGTACATAATAAATTGCTATTATATAAGCAAATACTGAAACCTATATGACATACGGTGTTCAATTATGGGGATGTTATGCAAAAAGTAACATAAATAATATACAACTTTTTCAAAACATAGTCCTGAGAGGTATTATGGGTGCACTCAAATACTATAGAACTGATTACCTACATCGGGACCTTCAGTCACCGCAGTCACTCAAGAAATCAAGAGAATTGCAAGGGGACATGAGGAAATATTCCATTCTCATGAGAATATTGAAATATTGCAGCTTTTGGATACCACCAGAACAGGACTGACTCAAAAGAATCAAACCATCTGATCTTGTCTAGTATTGTGTAGTGAGGAGCATATATTAAAATATACAGCAGTGACATGTATCAACATTATATCACCAGATTCTCAGATAGGGCCGATATATACCTAGAGACCGGCTCCTAGTTATATACCTAGATTTAATTGATCATAAAGACAAATTGTAGGTTAGACGAAAAAGACTAGTAACAATGTATTAAATATATAATAGTAAATATTTGAATAGTCTGAAAGACCCTTAGGAAGATGGCTATTAAACTAGCATCAATGTTTTAAGAGGTACGTTTATTTAAATAAATATATTTTAACTAAGTATCCCGATCCACAAAATATTGTGGCTTAAGGATGCTTGACCAAACTAGCTATTCTAAATTACAGTAGAATGTATGGAATCAAAAATTATGATAAAAAAGTAATTAAAAACAATTTTTGTTTATAATCTTTTATGACTCTGTGGACTACCAAAATTAAATTAAGTTGATAGGGACAAAAGAGTACTGTTAGGTGGGGGTACGTATTACATTTCAATTTGTTGTTTAGTATAATATGACGTCAGGTAAACTCTTTTTAGCAACCAAATGCATCACAATAAAATACTTTCTTTACAGATGCCTATAATGGAAGTATAAACTAATCATTCAATATGCCCCGGTACTGACGAATAAATGGCGCTACCTTATAACCTAGTTCATACAATTGATGATATTTTGTCCGGATTATTATTTCCTTGTCGGTATTTCTGCCCCGAAAAGCATTATTTTTTTTTTGTACAACTGTCTTAGCTTTTTTTGAAAAATTAAGTGGCAGAGATGAAGAGGAAGGGGAACGGTTTCCTCAGGATATGAAATATTTAAAAGATAATATCAAAGTGTATTACGTGGGAGAAAGAGGTTTGGAAAATTTTTTACAGAAAAACAAAAAGAAAATATAAGAATTAAGCACTTTGTAATCGCATATTTGTAATTAATACGAATTATAAGAAAAAATTGAAGCTTGAATGGCTCTCCATTAGCAAACCTACTTGCCGGTTAATTTAATATTGACAGAAACAGGAAGAAAATGGAACATGTGAAGAACCATACCTTATTTATACACAGTATCAATTCAAGGGCGAGAATAACTGACGCCCCTCACTCGAATATGCCACCCAAAAGAATCTGTTATATATTCTAGAGCGTTATTGACACAAAATTTAACTTACATAAAAATATATTTATGGTCGAAAATCTTGAGAACGCCAACAAAGCAAGATCCAAACCAAGGGAATCCCCATGAACACAATATGTACCCTAAGATCATTAAGGGCAAAATCGAAAACCAAGATTTGGAATACCCAAGAGGCAAAATCTTATTTAATAAGTCTTCGAGCCTCACAAAAATGTTCATAAGCAACAATCTCCAGAACTAGTTGTCAACAATAAAACCCACAGTAGGCATGAGTTTTTCGTTTTGGAAAACGACTAAAACAATAAAGAAACCTAAAGCTCAAATAACTTTTATTTGAGAACAACATAGGAGGGCGGGAAAGATCAAATGAAGGAAAAGCCAGTACCTTTGCTGAGTATCTAAGTAATATAACTCAACCATTTTTTTTGTTCTGGCCTAAAACCAGGCGGTGGAATGCATGACGCATATCTGGTCGCGGAGTCTTGCCCTGGAGTGACAAGTTGGACCGTGTTATGTGGGACAGCCTCTGGTTTTACCACTACCTGACCTAGCGCCATCTTCTAACCTAGTTCCTACATGATATTTTGTTTGGATTTCCTTGTGGTATTTCTGCCATGAAAAGCATTCAGCATGTTTGAAGGTGGCACAAATAAGTATACTTAGAAAGCCTGACAAACCAGCAGAACAAATTGGATCTTACAAGCCTATAGCCCATTTTATAGAAAAGGCGTTTGAAGAAAATAAATACTGCCCTACAATATTTCTGGATGTCTCACTAGCTTTTGATAGGATATTGTTTTTGGGACTGACTGATGGTTGGAATCGTATTTTATTGAAAGGAAATATAGAATTTTGCATGAAGAGATATTTTCAACCTTTAAACCTGTTTTGCTTGGGGTTCCGCAGGCTAATGTTTTGGGACTATTCCTATATCTGTTCTACATTGCTGAAATCCCAATAAAAAACAATCGTCCTTGGAATATTTGCCAGCGATACAGTTACTATGGCTAAAGACATATCTCTATAAAAGGATGTATAAGTGGCAGTCAACAAGATCTACAAATGAACTAGAATCCATGGCAACTTTGCATTGCACTGAAGTAATAAAAGCTAATTTTATTACGATTATGATATCATTATAGTGAAAAATCTAGGTATCCATCTCGATGGCAGTTTAAATTGGAAACATCACGTTACATAAAAATCAGAGCAGATCAGACTCAGAATCAAGAAATTGCGGTGGATAGCCTGAAGATACTAACTTGACCAAAACTTTTAAGGAGATTGCTTTATCAGTTATAAAGTCTATTTGGACATAAGGGATTCAAATATGGGGTTGTACTAAATCATCAAATTAATTCACAATCTAATGATGCCAAAACAAAATTCTTTGATTAATTACTATTGTTTATACCCACGTAAACAACCTCTAAGTCCGATGGATTTACGAAGTTATCCAAGATTTCGCCTTAAAGTACGAAATATCTAAGCTTATTTATCTATTCACAACATTATTTTAAGTACTACCAACTGATCACTTTGAAGTCGGTAGTGATTTCCTTATTTATTATTTTGAAGTCGGTTCATTTTTTTTGTTAAAAATATTCTATTGTTCTCTTTTTAGTGATAGATATTTAGTCAATAAATTACGCAGTTATTTTATTAAGTATTACAATGGGTAGGCCAAGTAGAGGCGCCGCCCGTATGAGGAGAATTAGAAATAAAGAAACAATGGTTGGAAAATGAGGAACGCTTCAGGCCCCGGTTTCCACTACCTAGACAAGGTGATTTGATAAATATTCTCTTCAAACTAGAACAACAAAAGTTGTTGCGCCCCTGTCGGGAATCAAACCCGCGAACTCCGCATGTGAGTTGGACGCTGTGCCCATTACACCATAGAAGCAGTTACCTGCGGTATTTCTACGCTTTTTCATATGATATATTTAGTGCTTAAAGAGCAAACTGAATGGCTTTTAGAATGAACTACTTCCAATTTTCCATCACATCAGTTCGGCAATTACATTATACCTAAATATCTGATTTTTTTAGATAAAAAATATGTGAAAACTTTGTACATGCCTTAGGAATGGCTAGTTTTCCCTCGATTTCCCCCTTCCCCCACCTGATTTGGTTCCAATAGGACCACCTCGGAAGTGTATTTTTCGAATAAAAAAAGAATTTTGAACATTAGTCCATAAATGACGGAGAAATCGGTGAACATACATTAAAAAATGTACAGCCGAACCTTCTCCTTTCTTGAAGCCGGTTAAAAAATTAGAGGGACGCTGGAAGTTTAATCAACGGATTTAAGCGATTTATTGGTGTTATCTGCTGTATTATAAAATATAAAGATCTGTATAGCTGAAAGTAATAGGATATGTTAATTACAAAAAGATAGAACGGTTTTAATAGAGTTACACAAATACCTTGCGTATTTTTACAAACTATTTTCACAAATAATTTTGTGCGCTGTTCACTGGAGGTCTTCAGGTATTTCTCACATGATTCCGTATTTTCTGGACAAGGCATTGATTTACAGGTGTCTCCGGTAAATGTATCTGAAATAATGTATTGAATTAAACAATATTGCATATTAAACTTCTTAATGTTTAAATTAAAACTAAGAAGTCCTAACAGACTATCATCTGGTTTTAAAATTTTTAAAATACTTTAATCGCCGCTAGATTTATATTTGTTTTGTTTATAACTGCTTTAAAATAATTTCGATAGCACTTTGAGATTATATATTATTCTTAACATAAGAAAAACTATATTGGGTCTTTGTGTGTAGGTTGTTCATTTTCTCATTTTTAAAATGCATTTATTGATACAAATTGACACTATATATAAAAGATGAAATGTTTTCTTTAATTTAGTACAACTTTTTCATATTTTTCTGGCAACATAGCGATATTGTATTTTATAAGTCTTCGAAATAATTAAAGAGCTAATGCTCAAATAACTTTTATTAGGGACAACATAGGACGGCGGAAAAGATCAAATAAGGGGAAAGCTAGTACATTTGCTGAGTATCTAAGTAATATAATTCAATAATTTTTTTGTTCTGGCCTAAAACCAGGTGGTAGAATGCATGACGCATACCTGGTCGCGGGACTTGCCCTGCAGTGACAAGTTGGACCGGGTTATGTGGAATTAACTCTGGGCTTACCAATACACTAAACCGAAGCCGCCTCACTGCTGCTGCATTAAATTTGGGGATATGGCACTCGCTGATCGGGCAGTCGTTATTGGACACGAGACTGAAACTGGATATTATCGTATGGGGGCAAAAGTTATGACTGCCGCGACGGATGAGGTCGTTTCTGCCTGAAAGAAGGGGGGGGGGGTTAGCGGTGACGCGATGCTAAGAATATTTCCCAGGACAATGAAAAATTGCCAAAGTCGTAATCATGCCCAAATCAGGCAAAGCACTACAGGATAGGACAACAAGCCACCAGGAAGGACAATAAGCCTCCTACAAGTAATTATTGAAATAATTGAAAAATCATTCTAAACGGAGTGAAGCAGCATTTAAGTACACCACACGTAGACGTAAGAATTACACTGCGACCCTTTCAACTAGTGACGATAATAACACAAAATAACTGCGATCTACACTGATGACACTGTCGTTTTTAAGTGTATTTTGATCCAAAACTGCTTCGTTCCAACTTCATCACAATCTGAATAATATCGAGTAATGGTTTTACCAATGGAGAACAAAAGCAAACTAAACCAAGTTTACTCATGGTACTTGGATTTGGAAAGGAACGTAAAAGAAGAATATGTAAAATTTTTGAGCCTTTACTTGGATCGTAGGTTTATTTGGTAGAAGCACATCTGGACCAAGCGTAAACAAATCGACAGCAGGCTCCGTAGTATAAATTGGCTAATAGGGCGCCAATTCTATTTTAGAAATGAGAGCAAGATGAAGGTATGCAAATCCTTAATTTGCTTCAATCCTTCATTCCTAAAGTCGATGTCGAGTTAAGAGGAAAACAGCACGTGAGGCGCATGAGATGCGCCAACAGAGTGAAGACTTCTAATTAAAAAATACAACAACAGACACTTTAAAAGAGGGAAAATACAGTGTCGTATTGTTTTTAAATAGATTGCCATGGCCCAGAATAGAGAAAGAAAAAAAACTGGCCAACAGTGAAGGTCAATTGAAAAGTGATAGGTCCTGGCCTGCTAAACTGGCTTGCTTGCTTAAACTAGAGTTAAATCCATACGTTTTTAGTTAGCCCTAACCCTCAAAAGATGCGTGTATAAATTTGACAGCTGTCGGATCGTTACTTTGTGAATTTTGAGTGAAACAACTTTTATTATTGTGAAAAAATAGATAAAAAGGAATTTTGCGTGTTGATAAAATATTGCTTTAAAAGGGAAAAATACAGTTGAAGCAAAAACTTGGCTTGATGACAAGTTTTCAGACACTGGCCCAGGAAAAGCAACCATCAAGGGTTGGTATGCCAAGTTTAGACATGGTGAAATGATCAGCGAAGACGGTAAAGGCAGTCGACACGTAAAAGAGGCTGGTACCGACAAAAACGAATGAAATAGCAGACACTCTAAAGATATCAACTGAACGTGTACATTATATCATGCACAAATATTTGGGTATGAAAAAGCTCTGTGCAAAGTGGGTGCCGCGCGAGCTCACTTTTGACCAAAATCAACGACGAGTTAATGATTCGGAGCAGTGTTTGAAGATCAAACATAATAAACCCGAGTTCTTGCCTCGATATGTGACAATGGATGAAACATGGTCCATCATTTCACTCCGAATTCCAATCGAGAGTCATTCGAGTGAACTACACACGGTGAACCCGCTCCAGAGCATGGGAAAGTGCATCAGCAGCATCGGCGTCTGTATATTGGGATGCGCATGGAATAATTTTCATTGACTACCTTGAAAAAAGGAAGGATCATCAACAGCGACTAGTACGAAGACTGGTTGAAGAAAAAGAAAGTGCAGCTTCACCAAGATAACATACCGTCATAAGCCAATAAAAACGATGGCAAAAATCCATGAATTCGAATTGCTTCGAATTGCTTCGAAGGCTTCGAATTGCTTCCTCATCCACCGTATTCTCCAGATCTGGTCCCAGCGACTATTTCCTGTTCTGAGATCTCAAAAGAATGCTTGCTGGGAAGAAATTTCCGTCGAACGAAGAGGTGATCACTGAAACCGAGGCCTATTTGTTTATGTTTTGTGTAACTAACATTTATCCCATATTTTAAATTTGAAGAATCTATTGCAATATTTCAGAGACACATTCGCTTTATTATCCTGAATATAGTTATGTATAATATTTAATTCATGTATACTTACATATATCGCTTGAAGATACATTTAAATAAAATATGTACATTAATAATATTGTAAATATCATTATGTTCTACTGTAGTATCAAGACAACTTATTTTGATTGTTTATTTGGAACTGAACCCGATGATCTTTGTTCATTTTGTTTTTTCCAATCATATCTCGGCTAAATGAAACGCTGTTTATCTGAACATTTTTATTTCACTGATAATACTACATAATGAAAACGATATAGAGGTGTTTTACTTTAAAATTTCGGGATCAGATTTCGTCCATTCTTACTTTTATTATTGGTATTGGTAGAACGCTTGAATAAAATGTATTTCGCATTTGATTTGAACCGTTTTGGTCACAATTGTATGGGTAAAGTGACGTGTATGTATCAGCTTTTAGAATTTCTAAAAACAAAACAATAAGCATTTAAATAAATTAATTAATATAAGGCTGGGGAAAAGTAATTTTACTTTTAAACTCGTATTTCGCAAGAAAATTTCATAGATATAATTTCATAGCCATTACATTCTTGTTGAAAATAAACAAAATTGAGCCATTTTGAAACGAGCGGTTGAAAAAGAGCGGTCCACATTAAAGATTTTCATTCAATCATGATTAGAATAACGACTAGAAATGGTCATTAGGAAAGGCGTTTTTTCCATCACGATGGACTACATATATTATGAACACATATATCATATATCAGTGACTCGGCAACAATTGAGAAAGGTTGGTTAAGACCTTTTGATGATGAATCATGGCCCATGGCGTTGAAATAATATTCATCCTTACCCTCAATTACTTCCTTTTACATCTTAATTTTTATTTTTTGCCTTAAAAGTAATAAACGATGAAAACTAATGAGTATTTAAATAGAGGCTTCATAAATAGTGCTAAGTTATTCGAAGGTCTTCATTCCTATTGTGTAATAATCATTAGTGATCATGTTAAGAAACAATCTTGTTTACCTGTCCCATTTAAGCATTGTATCAACGAGGTTATTTTATTTTCATTTCTTGTTATAGAAGTGGTAGTTTCGACGTAACAATTTGTAGATCCTTTTGGACAAAGTAGCTTGTCTCCGTTTAGGTATCCGCAATACCATGCCCAATTAAACCCTACAAAAATATGTTCATTAATTATAAAATTCAGGTTTCAGAAAATCTTATAGTTTATCCTACCTTGCATTAATGTGTATGTTTTAGCATCATTATTCGTTATTGTTGTTGAGGCTATAATTCCAACAATTATTAATGTTACTAATTTCATTTCAAAGAGAAGCGTAGTACTTTAGTTCGTGTGTAGTCCGAATTCTCTGCTTGCCATGTAATATCGGAACAAATAAGAAAATTACTACATAAACCTTGACCTCTGATAATGATATTCTTTAACAAAAGCATATTTGCAACGCGAGAAAGTCAATATTTGATTACTATTATTTTGTTCAACTCAAATATTATCAAAAAAACAAAACCACCTTTTTTGCATAACTCTAAAACCAACTGGCCATTATTTAGAGAGAAACTAGACAGTCTAATATCCCTAAATGTACCTCTCAACACTGAAAAAACAAGTGGTAACATGGTACGAAACTCCTAATAGCGCGACATATCAAAAGTTTAATTATATTTCATCGACAGTTAAACAAAAAACTGTTGAAAAGAGGAAACTGCGAAAAACATGACAACACATAAGAACAGAAGAAAACAAGAGAAAATTCAACAAGGCATCAAAAGTGTTGAAAGAGCTAATAAATAACGATCAAAATCAAGGAATTCAAAAATATTTAGAAAACTTAATGCCAACTGATGCAACGGGATATTCTCTCTGGAAAGCAACAAAAAAGATTAAGAAACAACAACGACATAAACCACCCATTAAAATTGATAATAGTACCAGGGCAATGATAAAGATAAAGCGGAAAACTAAACACTTAATAATTGTATTTAATCCGTACCTATCTGAAATATTCGTAACAGAAGAAAATTATATAGTTAACATTCTTAGCACTCCATTTCAAATGGTTTTGCCACATGAGAAATTTACTGTTAAGGAAATAAAAGAAACAATAAATAGTTAAAGAAATCAATGCTAAAAAAGCTCATGGTTTTGACTTAATTCTAAGAGAGCTCTCAGCAAAGTGCCTGAAATCAATAACGTTTATATTTAATGTCGTGTTAAGACTAAATTACTTTGCTAGCATTTGGGAAGCGGCTGAAATTACCATGATTCTTATACCTAGGAAAAAATCAGAAGACGTCTCCTCTTGTTACCCCTGATCTCTAAAATTTTTGAAAAACTATACATTAAAAGACTCAAAGTAATCATAGAAGAGATAAATATTATTCCAAACCACCAATTTGGCTTCCGTAATAAACACGGAATAACAGAAGAAATACATAGATTTGTTAACAAAATTAATAAAGATCTAAATGATAAAAAATAGTGCTCCGCTGCTTTTCTGGATATATCTCAAGCCTTCGACAAGGTATTGCACACTGGACTGCACGTTCACACACTTTCAAACATAACATGACAATATGACATTTCCTTTAGACACCTTCTATTTTTTTTTTATATTTTCAAATATGTAATATCAGAAATTTGTATGTAGAAACCTGTACACATATGACCATTTTTCAATCTCACCTTTACTATAATATTCAAACAAATCTTCTTTTCAGATTATTTAACTTAAATATCCTGTTGTTCTATAGCAATTTATAAAACCAGTGCTGCGAAATTAGAATAATTTATTAATACTCCTGACGTTATACATATATTTTAGAAATTTTTTTTTTTCGAATTTGTCTACTGCTAATTTTCTGTATTAAATATTAAATAATTATATTACATAAAATTAACTTGAAAAATGCCTTCTAACCACAACTCTCGTCTGTAAACAACAACGCGTAGCTGTGAAATTTGATAAGCTGGTTTCGAATGAATGCGCATGAGCAAGCAGCACATCTTGTGCACAAACGGTCGAAAAGGAAAAATTTACAAGGGTTTGTTTTAGTTAGTGCCACCGCTCGAGAAATGCCCAGTCCAGACAGCGTCTCGATAGAAAATGAATAAAAAAACAGCACTATAACATATATCTTAATAAGAAGCAGGTTAGCTTTCTGTAAAAAAATGTACACTTGTAATAAGCATATAATAGATAGATAATTGTATTTGCATCCCCAAAAGCAATGTTAGATAGGCATTTACTCTTGGACTTCGTTAAGGGTAGTTTTGAATTCCTTACTACAATGTCCTTGACACACACACGCTGACGGTGATAAATTTGTAATGTGTTTAATCCAGATAATATAGTATTTACTTTAAACGATATGTCCTTTCTGTAAGATGTAAGTACACCTATTTTTCGACGTAAAATGAAGATATCCTTTTATTTTATCAGGTTCAGAATGGCTGCAAACACTTAAAACAAAACCACTTCGAACAGCAAACTTAATCAAATGTTTTGGTTCTAACAATTTAAACTAGCCAATCACACGTTGCAATCGCAGCTGAACCTCTGATTCAACCGGGCGAATCATTTCCCCAAGGTTGCTGTACAGTCGAATTTTTATTTTAGTATTTAGACATTGTTTATATTATTGTATTAGATGTAAATGTAAAATTTATTAAGATTTTTCGGTAAATTTTATTGGTATTAACAGTTAAAATTAATGTTGTAGAGAATATTAGAAATTATAAAATAGTTTATAGAATTTTAAATCCGTATTTGTTGGTGAGTTGTTACTCTTATGTGGGGTACAAGACAAAGTAGAAAGCCATTGACGATTAAGCTATAGAAGACAAATTAAAGACGATCTATCTGCAAAGGTAAGATTCTAGAATATTACATAAAATAGTAACCTTGAATTAAATAATAATAACAAAATATGACAGGTATTATAAATAAGTAAAGAACAATGCAATTTTATTTTAAAGTGTAGGTAAAGAAATTATTCTTTTATCAAATAAGGTTGAGGTTATTTATTATATTTCAATGCATATTTTAGGTGAAAAATATGGATAAAGGAGAAAAATTATATGAATACTTAAATGAAGTAAAATTAACTACATAATTGGCATATATGAGACATATGGGACAAATAAAAGAAGTTATGAATTACTAGCAGTAACTTAATAAATATTTTAAACAGCTGATAAATATTAATGTGTTAAAAACCAGTGCAATAAAATATAAAACTATAAGACAATTTAATTCATAGTTCATTTAGTAATTGTAGATACATTAACATAATTTCTATATAGTAAAAAATAATCTGTCCATTTTTGTTCGTTTTTGTTTTAGTATACGATATTACTTCATATAAAACTTATATTACTTCATTTAATTTTCCATATTTATGCTTATAACATAAAAGTAAAGAATCATATATACTTATATTGATGCCCAGAAGTTGTTACAGTTCTGAGAATAATCTTAGATATGATTCTTTTGTTATATTCTTTAGTGGCGTAGTAATTTAAACTTATCAATGTTTTGCTAAACATGGAAATTTAATGGACATTAGAATTAATAAAATATCATTTAAAAAAAGGTAGTAAGTGTTAGTTCTTGAGATAGTTTGCTTATGTTTTAATATACAGACGTTTGTTACTATAATTAACGTTATGTATCAAATATATTCCTTAATTTATATTGAAAAATTGTCAAAATGAATTGTAGTAACATTAATATATCATTTTTAAATTATTCTCGTTACTCGATTATAAGAAACATGATTAATTTAATAAATTGTGTCGAATTTCGACCACAGCTCGATCACTAGTAGAGATAATTCACTTCCAAATATTAGATCTCGTCCATTGTTACTGTCATCACCTGCATCTGCTGAACGGTTTTATTGTATTGTTCCGGTTTGTTGGATACTTTTTGGTTACAATTGCATGGGTAGGATGAGGTAAAGTTATGAAATTTAAGGACTTCTAAAAGAGATAATAAATATTAATATGAATTCGTTTTGACATAGTGTATGGGTTGTTAGATAGTTTGTTCATTCAAAAGTTATAACAAAAATTCCGGGCAAAACAGTGTTAGCTGATTTAAAAGTGCGTTTTATTTATAGTGATGTTTGCGCTAGTCTCACAATCTGCTTCCTCATTTTCATTAAGTTTGGGAAATACAAACATAAATATAATTAATCCCGTACAGGCCTTTTTTATATATTAATGCAAGTATAACAGAACAGTAGTAATAAATTGATTTGTGAATTAAGATTGTACTAAACATATCGAGTGTAAGATGTAATTAGAAAAAATGCATTAAGAATATTACAACCGGAGTCGGCCAAAATACATTAAAGCAAATTTAATTGAATTTCAAATTAGAAAATACTGTCACCTGTGTGTTTAAAATACAAAATACAATATTTTAATAATTTTTAACTAAAGTTCAAAATACAAATTAGAATATATTGTTGCCTATATATATAGCCTCTTGTTGGGGAATTAAGGAAACCTGCTATATTCGGATACCGTTCAAAGAAGACAAACTTTTTGTTTTTATCTATTAGAGAATCTAATTAATTCTAACTCCATTTTTGATGTATGTGGTTGATCACTGTTTCTGGCCCCAAAACCATAAAGTCATCATCTCCTTTACTTTCCAGAGGTTCCAGAATAAAGTATTGTGAATAATCGTCGATGGCCCATATTATGTTTCCAGCAAACTAATATCCCCTTAGAACCCATAACGAGTGTGTTAGTGTAAAGTATCCTGAAAGACTACTAGTGCATCGCAATGCACTCGCCAAAGAGTTAAATGTGCGCGATGACAGTGAAGTACATAGGCTCAAACACAAACAACCATTCGAACTGATTAATAGACACATAGAGATTGAGATTTAATAATCTGTAGAATAACTTAGAATAGTCTTTAGAATAAGTTAGCATATACTTTATAATAAGTTAAAATAGCATCTAAAATAAGATTTAGATCATAAGTTGTACAGCAGATCTCTTACTGAAGTGATCTTCTACATGTCAGGATAGTTATATTATATAACGGAAATCATATAATAATACTTATTGCCTTAGGAGATTAATAAAAAAATCTTCTTTACTTTGTATCTTCTTCGTCTTCTTAATCTTCTTTGTTTTGATCCTTTCTGGTAATTAATCTGGCTTTTTGTAATTAGGGTAACATGACGACAATATGGTTTAATTTATTTAAGATGACAGTTTCAAAAACTTATCAAATCATTTTATTAATATCCCTTGTAGATGTTGTCCAATAATAGTCAAATGATTAAGTTATAATCCTTAAACTTAGACATTAAATTAGGCAGAAGTCTAGCATAGTAACAACTGTTGCCCTGAGTGTAGTCTAAATCTTCAGCAATTAGTTTCAATACTAAATGATCTTCTCCAACTATTCTAGTTCTGTGGCCGAGAAAGTGTTAGGTACTCGGGGTCTGATGTTTCTTACTCTGGTTTAAATTATATACATTTGATAATGGAAATGATATTATCCTCAACTTTTAGTAGTTCTCTATTATATCAAATTACCTTGTAATATTTTAATAACCATGTGCAACTATATAAGATATAAAGTACCTTACAAACTCTGTGTTTAGACATACTTTAACATGTCAACACGTTACAATTTTTGAACTAGATCTCTGCTTAGTTTCTTTTACGTTATATGAGTTCTGTTCAAAGTGTTTGATATTTTTGTTTGCCATAACACACATATCAGGCTGTAAAAACTTGAAAAAATATCACACTGTTCAATCAAATATGTGTCACTTACCCTTAACTTGATAACGTATAGCCCGCAGAACTATATATTTACTGTATAGGAAATCAAATATTTGATGTTGACTATATGCAGTACTGAACAGCAATGAAAGTTCAGTGAGTTCAGTTAGAAACTCATTTGTCATTCGAATCTTAGTAGAAATATATACTGACTTCATGCACACTTATCCGACTAAACCAATAACAATATTTTAGGTATACTTTTTTTATATTATTAGGTAACTGAAAAAAGATCAAAATTGTTAGGGACAAATGACGTCTAATCTCAAATGTTATCAACAGTGTTATTTACCTCGATATTAGGTTAATTATACTTTAGACATAATTAAAAGTACTTCAAATATTAAATACTTACATTATTATGGTCTTTATATATTTAATGTATAGGATATCAAATATTTGATATTAACTTTTAGTAATCTAACTAAGATGGGATTTGATTGACACTTGTTTAAGCCTTGAATCTAATTAGCATTTTTCTTTATATTTTGAGTATATGCAGTACTGGACAGCAATGAAAGTTCAGTGAGTTCAGTTAGAAACTCATTTGTCATTCGAATCTTAGTAGAAATATATACTGACTTCATGCACACTTATCCGACTAAACCAATAATAATATTTTAGGTATACTTTTTTTATATTATTAGGTAACTGAAAAAAGATCAAAATTATTAGGGACAAATGACGTCTAATCTCAAATGTTATCGACAGTGTTATTTACCTCGATATTAGGTTAATTATACTTTAGATATAATTAAAGATACTTCAAATATTAAATACTTACATTATTATGATCTTATTGAAGTAAATAAATGATCAATGTATTAGTACTAGTTTAGTATAGTATAGTTTGAACTGATTTTCTAGCTTGGAACAAAAATACACAACTTGTTTGGGAGTTATATGGATGTACAATTATATTAGGAATCCTAACGTCATCGATACACGTACACTGTGTAACATATAATGTCTAACTACAATAAAAATTATTAAAATAATATATAAATAAGACCTGTATGCACATAAACCGTCCAGCGTGACCAAAACAACTACGTCAAGTGGATAATTGGAACTCTTTAGCACGCATTTGGCAGTTTAATTTTTCTTTTAAATCGATTTTTTGCAGAAATAACTTTTATTCCTTTTTTCAAAAATCATTGAACCTAGTATGAATATATTTATCGACGTTTTAGTGGTGCGAAATATTCAAATATCTTCATTACGATTGTTCAATTAGTATTAGATGATCATGTTAAGAAACACGTACGTGATCCGTTTAAACATTGCAGAAACGAGGAAAGTGTCTTCTCATTATCTGTCGTAGAAATGCAGGTATTGACACTACAATAATTTGATCCTTTAGGACAAACGATCATATTCCCATGTCGGTCTGCACAAACTGTTACCCATTTTAAACCTATAAAAATATTTTAGTATTTTATCGATTATTCGATTCAGATTAAAATGTATTCTTATATGCTATCCTACCTTTGATGAATGTGTAAGTTTTGGCATCATTAAATGTTACTATCATCCAACCAACGATTCCAAAAATTGCTAATGTTGGTATATTCATTTCAAAGGGAAACGGAGAACGTCGTTAGTTGGTGTGTAGTACGAGTTTTCTGTTTGCTATATAATTTCAGAACAAATTGTTATATAAACCTTGATAACGCTGGCTGTGATATCGGTATATTTTTAACAAAAGCTATTTGCCATGTCAGAAAGTCATCATAAGTTTATTATTGTACTATAACTAGAATAAATATTCATCTATTATGTTTTCTGATTGCCTTGATTCAATAATGGGATCGAATTAAACGATAACCAGTGAACTAAAAACTACCATATAATGGCCGATTTAGTGTATTAAATGAAGTGTTGTTGTTATGTTATCTCCTTTTTTGAGTCCTTGTGATTGAAATGTTTGTTTAACTGGTTGAATTCGGGATTTTGATAGGAAAATCAAACGGTGGAATGGAGGGCGTTTTTTTAATTACTAGAGAAGATAACTCGGGAATGATATGAAGGCCTTTCTTAATAGGCTAGATCAGTGTTTCCCATTTGCCGGGTCGCGACCCTATGCCAGCCCATCAAATAATACACTAGGTCGCAACATTTCCGCCTAGTTTTAGAAATAATATCTACGATCGATCGACGTATCGTAAGTATTCGTAAGGGGTGAGCAATGGATGAACGAGTAATAAAACAAAGTACCAGTGCCGGGAGCAGTACAAGTAAGCAGTTGAGTGATAGTGAGTTAGCACAGTCCAGTCCACGTTCTAATATTGATTCCAATAAACGGGTGCACGATAAACAGGTAAATTAATATTCATAAAAGAACAAGAGGTCATGAATGCAACAATACCTTGAAGATTATATTCAATTCGGCTTAACGGAGGGCACATATAACAAAAAATTAAATGTTAATTGTAAACTTAGAAAAAATAGAAATTTCACGGTATAGGCGACCTTGGGGAAATGTTTTGTTTAGTTCAATCAACTGTAGCGCTGCGATCGCAAATTGTGATTGGCTAGTTTAAATTCCTGGTGCCGCCACTAACATGAAATATCCATCCATTATTATATTTTTATTTATGGGCGTCCATTTTTATGATTGTTGTTTGTAGGTTATGGTTTTTGTTTAGATCACGAAATTTTCGTTTTACGTTGTGCATATTTTCTGTTTTACATTAATTATTATGGAGTAATAATATAAAAATTGATGACAATGCGTCAGTGTAGTAAAAGTTGTAGTGTACCGGGGTAAAATTCTACTACGGAAATTAGACATCGTTTCCCAAAGAATGATCTCGCTCCTTTCCAAAAATGGGTTGATCAAGTAAATAGTAGTAAGTTACCTGGATAAACCACAATGCAAATATATCAACGTCATGGTGTTTGTTATGGACATTTTAGTGAAAAATTTAGAATTATCCTTTCTTCACGAACAGGTATTAGGGTAAATGTATATCCATCATTGGTTTTATCAGGTACATATAAAATTATCTATCAACTACATGTCTGTTTATATATTGTTTGTTTACAGAAATTCAAAACCTTATGAAGATGTTAGTAGTAATAAAATTCAATTAATCTACCAAGTTGTTCGTATGCTGTCAGTGTGATGTCTATACATAAAGAAGTCTTACAAGAAGGTAACAATTAATATTACTGGATAATTAGTAGTAATAAATACTACTTTTAATTGTAAAATATCCTTAAAATATTTGCAATACTTTAACTTTTTAGAACAATCAGTATTCAATCATTTTATAGTAGAGGAATTATATATTAAATTTGATTGCCTTGTTAAGAAAATATTTGTTATGGTGCCATCAATTAAAAATTTAATTGCTACTTTTAGGGGATTTATTACCTTAAAGAAATCTATTTTGTTTAAATTTACAAAGAACTACATTTGTTTAACAAATCTTAACCAAGATTGCTTAAAGAATTTTGTTGGATATATTAGAGGTCATGGAGGTAGAAACAGCATCCTTCCCCAAGTATGTTCGAGAAATTTTTAAAAGGGCTCATCACTTCAATTTTTTCACATCATTCTCCCGGAGAAAATTGTGAAGAAGATGAACATGTTAGATAACTTATATTCTTTTTTAACGAGAGATCTAGTACCACTTGAGGTTGTTAAATCACCAGTTGAGTTTATATTTTCAGTTCCAGAGAATTTTGCTCTGAAGAAAACGAGTCTAATATTGTATTTTAGTCTTATTTCAGGCTATTTAACAAAACTTCTGAAAAAGAGACAACATGCAATATTTGTCTATATTCTATATTAAGTAGTTCCACAGATTAAATACTCCACAATCTAAATATTTTTAAAAAACACATACATTTTTAGTGTTTGAACTGTCCAATCCATAATGATTTTCAATACCAAATTTTAAGTTATTATGAGGTGTGATTGTATTTTTGGTTTAATGAAGTTAATGCAATATCAACAGGGAAGGATTTAAAGTTTACCTGCAATATATCAAGATAAGTTAGAACTCTAATAGATCCCATAAAATTGATTGCACTAAACATATATGGGAAGGCGTTATAGAAGAATTATAGATATTTTAATATTGCCTAGAAGAGTTCATAATTGTTTTTTTTGCTTTTTGTTTATATATATTTATATTATTTACACTTATGTATATTTGTATAGGATTTTATTTTAATAAATTAATTTTAAAATTTAAATTTGATTTTTATTTAAATACTATTGGGCAATAAATGTGACGTCACAAAATAATCAGGGAAAATGGCAGACCAATCAAGGCAAGATATTTTCCTTACAGGTTTCTACATAACTATTCTAAACTAACCAATCAAATTAGCGTTGTCAGCGCCGCCAATGATTGGACTAAGCGAAACTTTGCCCCACTACTTACCATTGCAGTTGCACACCCCTGATTGTAAAGTCGACCTGTCAAACGAATCAATGTCAATGTCAATGAAACCTTCAAAGTTCCAGAGACATTTGGCTAACTAAAACATCCCGACTACAAAGAAAAGCCAAAAGAGTTCTTCGCAAAAAGGGACAGTTAAATAATAAGAAAAAATAAGGGATCTATTTTTTCACAAAGAACTCAAGCTCAAGCTCAAGTTGTTTTGGCTTCGTATGAAATTTCACAATTTATTTCCAAATTTGGCTATCAACATGCTATTAGTGAAGAGGTAATACTTAACACGGTAAAACAGTTTGTGGATATACCAGATAACATTGAAAAAAAAACAGTCGTAAGCAATCTGAAATCATGTCATGTTATTTTCGTTGTAAATCGATTAAAATACAGACATATCTGGTAATGATATTCTGATCTATTTTGTACGATATGATTTTGAGAATACTATCTATGAAAAGTTTTTTGTAGAGCAATGTCAGGCATTCGTACTGCGCTTTATCCAATGGTAAAATTTGTAGCACCGGAATGGGTAAGGATGCACTGTAGCATTTATAAAGAGACATTGGCTGACAAGAAAATGTCTTTATCCTTGACAACAACGGTGCAAAAGTGTGTCATGTTCATAAACGTTATAAAATTTCGTTTACTGAACTGAAGATTGTTCTATATTTTGTGCAAAGAAATGGGAAGTGATCACGAACATCTTCTTTAACACTGAGAGATGTGATGGCTCTCAAGAAGCAATTTCATGATATTAATTGGTTGGCAAAGAAGCCTACACATGTGATATTTTTGACTTTTCAAATATATTTAAAATATAAAGATGGCTCGGCAATGTAGCAATATTTAAAGTGCAAGACAAGTGAAGATATCAGGAAAAAGCTTAATATGTGGACAGAACGGCGAAAACACGGAACTTCAAACGATTAAGTAATTTAAGTGAAATATAAAAAGAGTAAAACATGATTGCTTTGTCACAAGACATATTAACTCAAATTAAGAATATTTATTAGGACTAGAGAGGAATCTGCAAACATATTTTCCTCCTATCAACAGCAACAAAGCCATTAAACAAAATTAGAGACCCATTTATATTGGTTCCGAAACTAATTTTCCATATTTAGATGTCTATTCTTTAATTGAACTATCAACTGCCATAGCATTCAAGGATATATTTGACACAAGATCATTGATAGATTTTTGGTTCACCCTTTCGTCAAGCATACACAAAATTAGCTCAGCACGCAATCACTTTTTAGTGCCTTTTGTCACAACCTCTAAATGTGGAGCTGGATTTTTAACACTTAATAATAAATATAGAAACCGACTTGAAGTGGAGCCAGACCTCACAATAAAACTTTTATCAGTTTTCGCGAAGTAAAGAATAAGCAACAGCTCAATACTTCGCATTAGAATTTAGTGACTAAATATGCGATATAAAAATATGTAGTGTTAATAAAACATTTTTACTATTAATAAGTGCGGATTATTTTACCTAATGGATCCAGCTTGGGTTTAAAAGTATTAAGTTGGTCGCGAATTAGTGTGGTAATTACCGGGCCATGGCAGAATAATGTTTGGGAAACACTGGGCTAGGTAAGTGTTATCACAAAAATGTTGATTTATAGAAATAATATACTATAGAGAGAATAGTAAAAATACATATATTTTAAGATTTTACCAGAAATAAAAACAGAAAATTCAAAAATTCGCCTTTCTAAAGCGGCCCATAGGAGTTCAATATGATTGTGAAATATTTGAGTTTGTGCAACATAATTGACCGTTTGTAAACGAGATTGAAAGGTTGCGCAATATATTGTGTATTTTTCAAAATCTTGAAAATATTTGCACAGACGGGGAGATATTGTGCCATCTGTTGTCAAGATTGCTCAAAATCACAAGAGATGATCCTTCTGCATAGGTTCCAGAATATAGTGTTGCGAGTCATCGTCGATGCCCCATATTACGTGTCCAACAAACTGATTCAGCGCGATATTCCCCTATAACTATTAGTAAGATTATTAGTACATTAGAAGTGCGTAGGCTCAAGCGCACTAACTGATTAATAGATATATAGAGTGAGATTTAATAATCTCTAGAATAAACTAGAATAGTTCTTAGAATAAGTTAGAGTAGACTTTAAGATAAGTTAGAATAGTATCTAGAATAAGATTTAGATTATAAGTTGTATAGAAGATCACTTACTGAAGTGATCTACTATATGTCAGGATAGTTATATTATATAACTGAAATCATATAATAATACTTATTGTCCACTGGCAGATTGTACACGTTCTAGGAGATTAATAAAAAAAAGTTGATCCTTCACATCGCACAACTTTCAATATCGCCTCCGTACAACAAAATATTTTGCACAAAACAAGCTATATTTTTTGTTGCTTTGGCGAGTGTCGTTATTTCGCGACTATAGAATAGTATGGTGTTAAGCTAAAGGGGACGGGGACATGCATAAACTGTATATATAAAATAATAAATTAATAAATAAATAAAATTAATAACGCAAACAGGGGGGGTTAAAAGAATAAATAGTGTATATACAACATGAACACAAATACAAGACTATAAACACAACTATAACGAAGTAGAGGCTCTATCCAGGCAGCACACATTTTTGGTCAGTAACTCTAAACTTAGCATAGGGTAGATTCTATGGAGAAAATCAACCTCTCATAGAAATCCGAAGAGTCTGTCTGTATTTTCTCCTATTAAAGCATTTTTAAAATTTTGCAGCCCATACTTAGTTCTAATCTGGGTCAGCCGTGGACAGTCGTTCAATATGTGGTAGACTGAAATGGGGGCACGGTGACAAATCTCACAGTGGGCAGTCGGGCTCAAAGTCGTGACCGTGCGAGAAACGACAGTGGCCCAATCTGAGTTGATTCAAAGCTACGACATTGTGACGAAGTGAAGGAATGCGAATGGAGGAGAAAGTATCAGCTTTCACCTAAAAGGGCCTGTTCTGGTTGGTCTCCTGGACCCAACGACGTTGTACCTCTCTATTTGTGAAAAAAGATACGACTGGTATAAGATCGGTATGGACACAAACATCCGTGATGGGGAGGGGAGATGAGGCTGTCAATTTAGCTGATCCCATTCAGATAGAGGGTACAAAAATTGTCCATAACTTATTCGGTTCTATGAACTTTTCCAGTCTTACTCTGGCCGCAAGCACATATATACTGATGGCTCTAAATCTTGCAGCGGGCTCGGCAGTGTATTCATGGTGGACAAACGGGCATTTCGTTTCAAACTCCCTGAACAAGGTTCAGTATTGATCGCTGAACTCTTCGCTATATTCAAACCTTTATCGTACATCTCAATACAAACCTTCAAAGAATGGTTAATCCTGACCGACTCCAGAAATTATCTCTATTGTTCTAACAATATCACTTCAATGCTTTCTTCAATACTTAATACTTTTAACAATTCTTATGTTAATGTTTTCTTCAATCAATGCCTATTTCAATCCTTTCTGCAATCAAATAAACTCAATACTTCTTCAATCAATTCAACTCAATACTTACTTCGATCAATTCAACTTAATATTTTCTTCGATCATTCAATACTTTCTTCAGTCAACTCAATACTTCTTCAATTAATTCAATACTTTCTTCAATCAGTTCAATACTTTCTTCTTCTCAATTCTCAACAACATTTTCAACAATACTTCCTTCTTCTCATTTGAACTCTTTCTCTCGTTGTCGATGGAAATATTGTCTCTCGTTGTCGATGCACCGTGTTTTATCGATGAAGCTCCTCCTGCGGGTTCTTGATGGTGACAAGGCTTGTCCAAGCAACCCTTTTCTGTACCCTGGTTCGCTGAGAATATCGGGATGGGAAACTCTCATCCAGCTAGGAACTTCTCACGCTGATAAACTTTTCGAACTCTTAAGGAATTCCCGAAAAATCCACGATTTCGGGTCTTCTTGATATTTATGGTTATAGGCGCCATAAGAAGTCCTCTACCAGGTCTGACTTCTGACACGTTTAGTCTAGCCTCGGTATTTGAACCGTCGTTATCTGAAACACTCGACAACGAGCCGATGGGATATCATTTTTGTTGAACACGTATGTTCTCTGGACTTGGTACCTTTTTTGGTTGGCTAATTTCACCAGACATTTAATACAATGCGACGTTATATTTTGTATCAATGCCATAATTCTTTTCCCATGTCATAAATATTAGGAATATCAGTTAAAGTTCTCATAAATTAGACCCGTTCACTATCTAACCGAAATATATCTACATTTAACGTAAACTTAAATTTACACGAATGCCCAAATAGGAATAATTAAATTTGCACCGCAATACAGGTAATAACGCTAAAGAGTACTCAATAATAGCATAATCCCAACTTGAGAACTATAGAGAATAGTATTATTGAAAGCAAGTGCCCTATGTTTGTTAAAACAAATCTAAATTTTTTCCCTAATTGTTCTAATTGAAAACCTACTGTAAACTATAAAAAATTGTTGCAAAGGTATTTGACTAACTTATTTGTAGTCAAGGAATGACAACTTTTCAAATAAGCAACTTAGTTTAACAAGACAACGTTTCGGCAGAAAATTGGAGACACTAGCTATAATTTTTTGTGGATTAATTTGCAGCTTCCAAAATTTAACTATTATATTTAACTGCTCTAGAAATCTGAGACATCTCTTACTCTTTAGTAAATTCGGAAATTGATATATAAAACAGTAAATCATATATTTGAGACCGTAGAAAGCTGGGGTAGACAACAGCCATGAAGATTAAGCAGTATATCGATGCATTATTGGTATTATTAAAATTAATTTGCGACTAAAATAGGTTTTATTGAGCAGGCATATTATTTTGGTTACATGAGAATTTTTATGTGTTTGGTTTACTCTTCCTGGCTTGACAAAAATATATACGCTTAAAATTAGACAAAGTCTATGATGGAAAAAAATTCAACCGGTTCATCATGTCGTTGAAACTTAATCTGGGGATTGCCTACGGAAAAGTTAGAGCATCAAGAATATTTTTCCAGTGAGCCTTGTTGGACGTTGGTCATTAAAAAACTTATCCAAAGTTACAAAGAGATATTTTAATATGAATATATATAGTTGTTTTTATTTGTATTAATTTATGCCCGCATAATATTATATAGATAAGGAATTGATCTATAGGGAATGAACCACAATTACTTCTTATAAATATCTTTAGAGATTGGGAGAAAATTAGAGAGATTGACTGCGATATATAGATATTTATACGTCCACCATACATATCTCGGAATTTGATATTCGATAAATTCATACGAATTTAGCTTACTATTTATGAAGATTGAACACCTAGTTCAAGAGGACACCTAGTATATGAATTCTCGAGACCATGGGATCGGCAAAGGATTAAATAGTTACGGTGGATGATATTCGATGGCAAAGAGTTTTGAAACCACCACGGGGCTTGATTTTAGCAAGTACGGTGAGTAACGACGAGTAAGATCGCGATCCCTCTTACTGCCGCTAGTGTGGATACCATGTCACTTGGTGATACTTGGGAATGAACAAGTAGATGTCACGGTGATATATGCCATCCACTCTCAACTCCCTATTGACACTTATACATCCACATTGATCTTTATCCCATCATCAAAACCTTTGCCAGAGAGACAGTGTAAAGACTGACCAAACAAATTCCGTTTGCTTCTCGTTACCATGCAGTAAAACTCAATCGGTTGACACTGGGCTCTCAAGCGCTCCAATAGGCTGTGAATTCTATGACCATACACGGTGTCTTTCACATTTTAAACGGCTTGTGATAGGTTAATGGGATTTCTACGAGAGGTTGATTATTACCATAGAATTTAACACATATTAATTGTTTCCTTAACAACTAATAATTATTCTTTGTATCGTTTAATTGTTTTACCGCTTCCTGTCATCCTAAACGTTGACCTTTCATTCTTGGGATTAATTTTATCTGTACCTAAATCTTTTGTCATATATTTCACTTTCATTTATTTATTTTATTATGTATTACTTTTGATTATTTATTTGTTATTAAAATAAGTGTTGCTCAGACAGGTCACTACTCATACGTCGAAACAAGTAGTGATCAAAATGACAAAGTTTTCGGTGTGGTAGTGTTCCCATTTTGTCTTCATCGGTTTCGCCTGTTGTGGTTGAGTATTGTCATGCTATAGAATTACATTGTTGTGTCTTTGCTCGTCTTCAGGCCATTTTTCGTGCAGTGTTCCGTTCAAACGCATCAATAGTAGTCGATAACTACCAATCAGAGTGGTAGTTTCGTTAGATTTTAGTAACTCATAGTATGCCATATCAAACTGATCCCATAAATACAGAACATGGGTACAGAGCTGGCAGCACTGAATATTTGGCTTTTTTCTTGATATTGATGCATGACCAGATAGCATGATTTTTTATCTTAGGATTATGATAATATGTTCACTTTTCATCATTAATAATAATACAATTCAAGAAACCTTTTCTATTTTGTCGTTGAAGCAGCATGTCACACATCACCAAGAGCCTTTCAATGTCTCTTAGCTTCAATTTATACCTCTCAAAATATCCAAGCTTTTGGATCATTGCAACAGTCTTCAACATATTAAAAATTGTTTGTTGTGTTACTCCCAATAATTCTGCATATTCTTCATGTGTTTTACGCGGGATCATCATCGAATAATGCCTTCAAATACTCCTCTTCAAAATTTGTTGGCTGTCCAGAACGCTCCTTGTCTTTAGTATGAAAATCGCCACATTTAAAACAGCGAAAATATTATTTACACGCTGAAATCGATGGAGTATGTTTATGAAACGTAAAATTTCAAATAAATTCAATTTACTCGATACAAATTCAAACGCTTTCAAGGGACTAAAACATTTTTTGTTTACACATCGAAATTACACATACCAGAAAGTGAATTCTGTTGTTAGTTACAAATATACCAGATGCGACTTAATAGGCAGTAACATCACGACTCTTAAATATTTTAAAATTTATTTATAGGCCATATATAAAATCTTAGAGTGGTTTAGATTATAAAGAAGTCCAGCTTTTGTTTGTTATTTCTTCATGCTTTTACTTTAGATATACATTTTGGATTTAAATATTCGAATTTATTTAAATTATCATATATTCCCAATTTATTTTTCGTACTCACGGGCTGTAGGCATTGTCTACTATCTTCCTTAAGTCTTCTCCTATTTTGCTGCCTGTAATTTTGCTCTTCTTTGTAATTTGTTAGATTTTCCAGCAAAAATCGAGATTTAAATCCAGCAATATCAGAAAAATATCACAAATATATCAACATTATAATTAAGGTAGCATACATTTATATTTTTTGTACCTTTATGATGCCATTTTTGCCATTATCTTATACAATATTATGACTTTGAAGGCTAAATTTATATATTGTTGACTATCTCGCGAATGTTATTTTATCGGTTCTATTAGATATGAATATGAATTAATAATGTGATATATTTCTGGATCTTTCCCCTTATATATAAACCTTTGGTGACAGCTTATTCAACAACTAGTAAGTTATCTCTCTCTTCGAGAGCTGCATTTTATTATTGGACAATTAATTCTGCAATTAGTTATCTTTGGACTTTTGTTTCCATCCTCCAAGTTGCTTTTTCTCATTTGACATCATTGGCAAGAGATTTATTCAAATCTAATAATAACGTTAATGTAGAAAAGGCAAATGTGATATTAGCACCTGTTTACACTGTATAACCCAATAATCCTAATGGAGCCAGCTTGGTGGCGCAGTGGTAAAAACGAAAAGACCTAACCCTGTTGTGTGAATAGTCGCGCGTTCGAATACTGTTGGCTTATGTTTTTGATTTTTTAACATTTGTGAGTGTTTAACATTGTTAAGAGTGCAAAATCCGACAAGGAAAATAATTCTAGTCACGCCAGTAACCAGGCTGAGTAAGACCTGTAAGTCTAAGTAAGTCTTCTGGGATAATTTCTAGGTTGGTCACTGGTCAGTCGGTAGGCTTAATGCCGAGGACCGCGGTTGGGAGTTCACGTTGAACAGTAGGTCCAATCCATAATTTTATATAGATTATAATTTTTTGATCAAAGCCAAAATGAACTAAAACTCAAGGTTGATGCAGCAATATTTCGGAAGATTTTACTTCATGAGTTTAGATGAGTTCACTGTTTTTTGAACGGACTATATCTATCAATCTATCTGTCTATATATATATACAAGTATATATATATATATATATATATATATATATATATATATATATATATATATATATATATATATATATATATATGGAATGAAAATAGGGTGTGTATTGTCTGGTCTTCCTGTCGCCATCATAGAAGAATTGAACGATATCTGATGGTTACTGCTGCATTATTCAACTGTTGCAGGCCTGATATCACCAAGAAACCTACGTCGTTTCATTACATTGTTATAAATATCCGATTGTGCAAGAGAGTCCCGATGTACAGTTTCGACATTGACAAAAAAACCCGAGGAATTTGCACAAGGCCCACGGAGAAGACGCGTACTGCTACTTGCCTTTAATGTAACATAAAGACGACGAGAGAAAGTACCGAGTCCGCCCACGGTACTTTACGAAACATTAACTTTACGACGCGTGTCTTTTTAAGAGCAGAAAACGTTATCTAATGATATTGTATAAGGTAGACTATAAAGGATCTATGCTAATAAATAATATTGGAACTGTAGTAGTTTACGCCCAGGCAGAGAACTCCTGTCAGAACTTATACGAACTAGCCATTAATCTTTCGGATACAACTAAACGAAATGTAACTTAACAATAAATTCGTAATCGTGCCTGTCTTTGGACTATTTTTTATGCACCATGCCTTATTCGGCTTCCTTAACACTATTACGTAATTTAACACATACCTATAGTCTATTCCAAACAGTAAAGACGCACGTCATCACTATATGCCTGTCGAAAGTTGTAAATTCCTTTTACAGTCAGACTATATTTTCCTTCTCAATTTATTCTATTTGAAAGGAGATAGAATACTGTTTGACAAGTTCGAACATGTAACCGAACGAACTTGAAAAACTTGTCCGTTTGCCAAAGGTATGCGAAATTCTTCAAAATATTATAACTAAAGTTTATAAACCGGCAAACATTGTTTTAACGCTTTGTTTTAATAAGTTTCAAATCGCCGCGGTTTTCATCGAAAATAATTATTTTGCGCGTATTATGTAACCTTAATTCACAAAAAAAATCCGTCTTTATGCCCAACAGATAACGAATCAAGATCAGCTTGATGTTAGCTGTATGAGGGATTAAATATACAAAATATATAAAAAAAACAAAAGTAGTTTTTTCAATCGAAACATAATTTAACACAATTATTTCAGAAAAAAAATTTTTAGTCTGGTAAATATCCATAAAAAGTCAAAAGATATGCGCTATTTGAGGTATGTAGAACATCCCTTCATCACTATTGGGTAATATAAGTGGTGAAAGATAATCCACAAAAGGGTTTAATGGAACTTCTAGTCATCACTTTTAAAAGAATACAATTTTAGTAATATATAGCAAAATCAAGGAAGAATTATTATATCAATTTGTATACTTAGATGAGACATGGATATTTCAGAATGGGTCACCATGGCAAGATGGTGATATATATAGTGTAAAGAAAGCAAAAGTTGATGGAAGAGGGTAAACATTGGAATAACTATCGATTAGGTTTTGTTACTCATAATATTTACTAATAATTCATTACATACATGTAGTTCTTAATGATGGAAACAGGAATGGTTTAATTCCTGGTGCACAAAATCCAAAGGTGATTGCCATGGAGAAATGAACCATAACTTGTTTTTGCACTGGTTTGGAAATCAGCTTTCAAAGAACTTCATTTTAAAGAAGAACCATTAGTTATTGTTATGGATAATGCACCATATCATAGTACGCTGCTGGATCCCAACAAGTGCATCAGCAAAGGCTGCAATTAAGGAATGGCGTAAAGTACTTGAAATAAGTTTTGAAGAACCCATGTTAAAGAATGAATTATTTCAAATTCTTATTCGGTAAATATAAATGAAACATTTAATTGGATTTTATGGAATTAACTTTATTAGAAATAAGCTTGAGAAAAGATACATGGTAGGTCAGATTGATGAATGTTATGACCACAGAGTATTACGTCTGCCTCCCTACCACTGCATATTTAATCCAATTGAGTTGATATGGGGTATTCCAAAGAATTATTACAATATATATTCAGGTCGAGGAGCATATTCAAACCAGAACTGTCTGATTTTATGGAAAGAGGCATTGTCGAAAATTACACCTTCACCACATTGAAGAAGAAATTGTTGTATGATAAACAGCTTAGTTATTCAGTTGAATAGTGTTTCTGAAAGTGACAGTGGTTGAATAAAACTTTATGAATGTTGGTTTATCATTCAATGCTGACAATTACCAAGACAGGTTGATAAAGAAGAAACAAATAAAGGTCAGTATACAATTAATATACTTTAACTGTAGGAAATTGTATTATAGTGGGTGAAAGTTTTATGATCATATGTATTATTGTTCAGAATATACATGAACGTTTACTTAAAATGTACGTGGAGAGAAATAATATTAACTTTTTTGCAGATATGATAAATGCATTAAAGAGAATTCACTGATTGAATCTGGTTTTATCAAGAAAGATGTGTACAGGTAGTAACAGAACAAACTAGGGAGAAATATTGTAATATGTAAATAACTTTACAAGGAAACATTGCATCGAGGAAAACAAGAACTAACTGCGTAAAAGGTAAATATGCTCTCTAGTAAAATTAAAATACATTACTCAGATATACAATTGTTAAATAGGTGGATTAGGCCTTCGAGAGATATCGTTACATAAAAAACGCGGCTAGAACTCTACCTATACTAGTGTGGAAAAAAGTTCAATGTAAATATAATAAAACAACTCTAACCTATGAAATATTGTGGCTATATAATTAATTGTAGTTTTAACTTATTCGATAATATATGCTTTAGATGTACTATGATGTTAAAAAATATATTAAATAACATATTTGTTTCATAATTTTATTTAGATTAGAATTTTGTTATAGGTCAAAGCCAAAATGTACTAAAACTCAGAGTTGGTGCGGCAACATAGCGACGTTTTGACAGATCACGTGGGTTCGCTGCTGTTTTAAATTGACTGTATATATTAGTCGGCTTAGCAAGGATTTTGCCTTTGTTTTTTTTTGTAGGCAAGGCTCTACATTCTAGGAATTTTCTTTCTTATTTTCGGAACGGTAAATCGAGCGAGCAATATATGACGCACGTAAAAACATTTAAATTAAACATTTAATAACTATTAAGTGATCTGTATGGTTAATTTCAATATATAATGGCTAATCCACAACATCTTTCTGTCGATTTATCAATTGAATCACCCGCTATTCGATATAATGATCAACAAGTCCTGAAAAACAAGTGGTCTGAAAACAGACGAAAATCAGCGACTATTGGCTTCAAAAACCTATCTAAACATACAACAGTTTCAGTGCTCTGATAGAAGAGACTGAAGAAAACCAGAACAACAAAGAAAACCAACCGAAAACAATTCCCAGATCACCCCTAATAACAATATATAAGGTAGGTGTTGTTAAACTTCTGCATGACCTACTCAAAACAATATGTTAAGAGTTTATAAGAGATTATAAGATTGAAGTGTTTGACTCTGAACATTTTAAAGTTTTAATAAGAGAATTGGACAATAGAAGCACGCAGTACCATACTTTTCGACCAAAGTCCGAAAAAACTTTTAAATTTGTCATAAAAGAACTACATCACGCCACCGATCCAAATACAATTAAAACAGCCCTAGCTGAACAAGGCCACGAAGTTGTCAATGTACATAATATTAAACACCATACAATAAAGAAGCCACTGCCAATGTTTTATATTGATTTGAAGCCAAAAGGAAATAATAAACCTGTTTACGAGATTAAGTACTTGGACCACAATGTCATTAAATGTGAGCCACCATACACATAAAGAATCATCCTACAATGCATCAGATGCCAAGCATATGGGCATACCAAAACATAATGTCGCAAGTTGTATAGATGTGTGAAATGTGCAGGAGAGCATTCGACCAATGATTGCACGCGCAAAACATGTGACGATAAAGTAAAATGCGTCAACTGTGACGGTGAACATCCTGCAAATTATAGGGGATGTCTAGTCCATAAAGCGTTACAACAAAAATTTTTCCAGTACTGAGAGGGAAAAGAAACTTACAGCCCCCAAAACAGCTCATACCATTTAACTCGCCCAAAGCACCAATACAACATCCTCATATATCATACGCACACGCACTAGTTAGTCAGACACAATCTAATACGCAGACAACGCCAATCACCACTGACCCTCTAAGTAATATTAGTAAATTAGAGCAAATGATGGGTAAACTTATGGAACAATTGAGTACAATGATGAATTTACTCACCGTCGTCGTTACCAAGCTAGCCTAATGACCGATAGGCATTACAGCAAACACAAAATAGCAATAATAGCAATTAGAAATAAAATTTCCGATACCATAGACTTTTGTGTTACAAAACATATTGACCCCAAAACGTGCAAAGCTGAACCATGTTTCGATCTATCATCTGATCACTCACCAGTTATTATAAGAGTGAACTCAAATTTTCTCAAGAAAACAAAACTATCTTCTTTGCATAATATCAAAACTAAGTGGTCATTATTTAGAGAGAAATTAGAAAGTTTAATATCTCTAAATTTACCTCTCAAAACAGAAAAACCTACAGAAATAGCAGCAAAATATATAACAAAATCTATACAAGATGCCGCCTGGTACGCAACACCTAATAGCGCGACATATCAGAAGTTTAATTATACTTCATTTATAATTAAACAAAAAATTGCCGAAAAAAAACCGCGAAAAACTTGGCAACAAAGCAGAAGAGAAGAAAATAAGACGAAGTTCAACAAGTCCACAAAAGGGCTGAAAGAGCTAATAAATAAGGAACAAAATTAAGGAAGTAAGAATTATTAAGAAAACTTAACGCCAACTGATGCAACAGAATATTCTCTCTGGAAAGTAACAAAAAAATTTAAAAACCTCAACAAGATAATCCACCCTTTAAAATTGACGACAATACCTGGGCTAGGAATGATAAAGATAAAGCGGAAGTTTTCTCTAAATATTTAAAGACAGTATTTAATCCGTACCGGTCTGAAATCCGCAACAGAAGAAAATAACATAGTTGACTTTCTTAACACTCCATTTTAGATGGATCTCACAGACAGAGATTTTATTGGTGAACAGGGTGACGGATACACTGACATACAGCCCATATATTCGGGTGTTCCGCAGGGTGGTGTCCTTGGCCCATTGTTATATCTATTGTATACAGCTAACCTACCGATTTCAAGAAACACTACTGTTGCAACATATGCTGACGATACAGCGGTTTTATCATCACACGGGGATCCAATATCAGCCACAAGAAATCTCCAACTTCATCTTAACGAAGTCGAATTGTGGTTGAAAACGTGGCGTATCAAAGCATATGCGACAAAATCTGCACATGTGACACTCACCCTTTGTAGGAGAACATGTTCTTCAGTAAAATTGAATAATCATGAACTTCCTCAAGCAGCCAACGTTAAATATCTGGGAATGCATTTCGACCGACGTTTGACATGGAAAAAACATATAGTTACAAAACGTAAGCAGCTTGGGCTTAAACTAAACCAATTGTATTGGCTTAAATCTAAATTATCATTAGATAATAAGGTGTTTCTGTATAAGTCAATACTTAAGCCCATTTGGACCTATCGAATTAAACTGTGGGGTACTACTAGTAAATCTAACATAGTTATCCTCTAGAGGTTCTAGAATAGTGTGTCCAGAAGTGTTGCGAATCATTTTCGATGCCCCATATTACGTGTTCAACAAACTGATTCAGCGTAATATTCTCGTAGAACCCTTAAGGAGTGTAATTCGGAGTGTTAGTGCGAGGTACTCTGGAGGACTATTAGTGCATCCCAATGCACTCTACATATTATCATACGAACTGATCAATAGACACATAGAGTGAGATTTAAAATTCTCTAGAATAAGCTAAAATAGTTAGGATATACTTTAAAATAAGTTAGAATAGTATCTAGATTAAGATTTAGATTTTAAGTTGTACAGTAGATCACTTACTGAAATTATCTACTACATGTCAGGACAGTTATATTATATATCTGAAATCATATAATAATACTTTTTGCTCACGGGCAGATTGTTGACGTTCTAGGAGATTAATAAAAAAAAGCTTTCGATTTAATTTGATTTCTGAACAGAAAACAGCTAAAAAATCGTTCTTGCTTAAGGATTGATGGTAATATTGTATAGTATATCATTGTACTAGAGATAATTTTAAAGGTTATTAATATTGTTTTGTAAATTTTTGGTGGTATTAAGTTCTAATTCATTTCAGAATTTTAACAAATGAATTTTTTTTAACAGAGCACTAACTGAATATTGCAAGTAAATACGTATAATTTGCGCATCATAAATGAATGTTGAAAATAATATTAACAATTATAAAATAGCTTCAAAGAATTGTAATTCCTCGTTTGTTGTTGAGTTATTAGTTCCCGGGTGGGACATAAGACAAAGTAGAAATCAGTAGATAAGTGAAAACTATAGAAGTCAAATTACAGATGAGCTATATGCAAAGATGACATCAAAGGGTGGAGTAACTAAGCAAAACTAAGCTAACTTGCAACTTTATTTAAAAATTTATAGTTAGGTGAGAAATATTGATAAAGCATAAATACTGTATGAATATATAAATGAAGCAAGGATTATATTCGGCAGTTAAAATGAAATTAACTACATAATTTCCATAGATGGAATACATGGGACAAATGTAATAAATTATGAATTAGTAACAGAATATTTGTAACAATGCTAAATTATTGAGATCAACATTTCGTCCTAAAGAATGCAATAAGTTTGCTAAATCACAGCAACGTGGAAGCGATACAGCTAGTGGGCAACACGCAGGAAATCAGAAGATTGAAGTGAACCAAACCAAACGAACTAGTTTAGTGTGTAAGTGGATTTTTAACTTTAGTTTAAGTAGATTAGTTTTATTCTAATTTGGGAAATACATACTGATATACTAATCCTGTACACGCCTTGCTTGTATGTTAATGCAAGTACAACTGAACAATAGTAATAAAATAGTTTGTAAATTAAGATTGTACT
Source organism: Rhynchophorus ferrugineus (assembly GCF_030347505.1). Classification (NCBI taxonomy): domain Eukaryota; kingdom Metazoa; phylum Arthropoda; class Insecta; order Coleoptera; family Curculionidae; genus Rhynchophorus; species Rhynchophorus ferrugineus. The sequence continues at coordinate 18,547,247 of NW_027472585.1, read as the reverse complement.
AAGCCTTAAACCTTTAAATTTTAAAGGCATGTACAAAGTTTTCACATATTTTTTTATCTAAAAGATCAGATATCTGATCAGATATATTGTGTATAATGTTGTTGCTGAGCTGATGTGACGAAAAACCGGAAGTCGTTCAGTGCAAAAGCCGTTCAGTTTGCTCTTTAAACACTAACCATATCATATGAGAAGCCTCAGAAATATTGCAGGCACACGCGGAGGTTGCGGGTTCGATTCCCGGCGGGAGCAACAACATTCTGTTGGTCTAGTTTGGTTACAACATTTGTCAATGCACCTAGGTTAGGTAGCAGACCCCGGGATCTGAAGCGTTTCTTATTTTCAATAATTGTTTCTTTTTTCCTATTTTTCCTCATACGGGCTGCACCTTTACTTGGCCTACTCATTGTAATACTGAATAAGATAACAGCGTAATTTAGTGAGTAAATAACTAACTCTAAAACGAGAAAAAGAAAATATGTTTAACAAAAAAATTGAACTTGGGACTGATTAACTAATCTGGGAAATACATACTGATGTATTAATCTCGTACACGCCTTGCTTGTATACTTATGCAAGTACAACGGAACCATAGTGGAGCAATTGTGGGTTCGATTCCAGGCGGGGGTAACAACTTTTTGTTGGTCTAGTTTGGTTACAACATCTGTCAATGCATCTAGGTTAGGTAGCGAACCCCGGGGCCTGAAGCGTTCCTTATTTTGAATAATTGTTTCTTAATTTCTATTTTTCCTCATACGGGCTGCACCTTTACTTGGCCTACTCATTGTAATACTGAATAAGATAACAGCGTAATTTATTGAATAAAAATCTAACACTAAAAAAAGAAAAATTAAATATTTTTAGCAAAAAAATTGAATTGGCTTCAAAAAATTAAATAAAGAACTCACAAAATATTAATAAAATAATAAAATTTTGATTTTTAACACAAAAGAAGCCTGTTAATATAACATATGTACATAATAATCGTTGTAATCTTATATATAAAAATGAATCGCAAAATATGTTCCTAAGCGCATAACTCAACAACGCCTGGACCAATTTGGCCAAATCTTTTTTTAAAATGTTCGTTGAAGTTCAGGGATGGTTTTTACGGCGAGAAAAATTAGAATTATTGCTGGAAAAACCCTAAAAATAGCCCTTTTTGTTTGAATTTGTTTCGTGTATCAGTTGACAATTCATCTGTCATCTGTCAAAAGTCATCTGTAACAGACAACTTTTTTTTTTTAAATTTGATATGACTTGAACTCAAATCCTTTTAATCCGTACGAATTGTTTTATTTATTTAAAATTTTTTATTTGTTTAAAATTTAATTAAATTCATATATCGTGTTTTGTGCAGAGTGTTTAGTTAGTTAGTGTTTGTTTAGTTCGTGATTAGTGAAAAAATAATTTATATTTGATATGCCTCCTATAAGACGAAGCAATTTAGGTAGAAGAACCAGAAATGCTATAAATCAAGCTAATTACCGATCTAATCGTACTGCACAAGAACGTGACGACGGAAATGAACGTGAAAGAATTCGGATATCACAAACGCGTGAAGCGCGAGCGCGACATTCAACTAATAATCGCGCAAGTTTGAATCCAGCTGCTTTCAGTTACGATGTGTCAATTAACTACAGTAACTACCAATGTGTTGTTATTGGTTCTATGAACTTGGTTTGCTCACACTGTAAGGCATTAAAATACAAAAACGATGCCAATGGATTGTGTTGCGCAAATGGTAAAGTGAAATTGATACAATTGGATCCACCACCAGAACCATTGTACTCATTGGTTTCAGGAATAGGAACAGATTCTATACACTTTTTGACACATATTCAACAATATAACAATTGCTTTCAAATGACTTCATTTGGGGCAACAAATGCAGTTCGGGAAAATTTTATGCCAACTTTCAAGGTATGTATTATAGCAGTTACTCATAATTATTTTAGCGAACAAAATTTTCTGTCACCAAAGTTAAGATGTGTTACTAATCTTCAATTTCTTAATCATTACGAAATATATCACTTAGTCATCATATTATATGGTGATTCAGTTTCAGTGACACTTTTATTATATTTTATATTTGATAGATATTAGTTAAAACTAAATATATACTTTTTAAGATCAAATATTATTTAAGTTTGATCATTGACAATCCATTAATTTATACCACACCATAATATTTTTTTTATTTACAGATACAAGGGCAAATATATCACAGAGCAGGTTCACTGTTACCAGTGTCAGATAGCGACAACAAATTCCTGCAAATTTATTTTATGGGCAATTCACCACAAGAAATTGATCTGCGTTGTGCACATAACAATTTAGTAAAAAGGTCTATTGTAGAACAATTACAAACTTTATTTCATCAACACAATCAATTGATTATATTGTTTAAAACTGCCCTGGATCTGATGCCATCCGATAATCACAAAATTGTAATCAGAGCTGATAAAACATCTGCAGGTCAACATACAAGACGTTTTAATGCACCAACTATTGATGAAGTTGCTATCGTTGTAGTTGGAGAAAACTTGGAATCCCGTGATATTGTTTTACATCGTCGAAATTTTCAATTACAACCTATAAAGGAAACACACCGCTCATATGATGCACTGCAATATCCCATTATATTTTGGCAAGGTGAAGATGGCTACGATTGATCAATAAAAATGATAAATCCCATTACAGGTAACTAAAATATTAGTTTAGCTATGGCGATAATATCTCAGTCACTATATTATGTATTTTAATTTTATATTTGAATGTTATTAAAACAAAATCTGTTTACAGGTTCTGAAACCAACAAAAAAGTCAGTTCAATGAACTATTATTCATACCGCCTAATGATTCGGGAAAATGCAGATAATCACATATTGAAATGTCGGCGATTATATCACAAATATGTTGATGACATGTATGTTAAAATTGAAACGGAGAGATTAACATTCATCAGGTTGAATCAAACCAAACTCCGATCTGAAGAGTATATTCACCTTCGAGATGCGATTAATACTGATGGAAATGCACAGAATGTCGGTCGGATGACTATTCTTCCAGCAACATACATCGGAAGCCCTCGGCATATGCACGAATATGCTCAAGATGCCATGTCGTATGTTCGTCATTATGGTACAGCAGATTTGTTCATCACATTTACATGCAATCCGCAATGGATAGAAATTAAGCAGGAGTTATTACCTGGGAAATCATCCATTGATCGTCATGATATTACAGCCAGAGTCTTTAGACAAAAGTTGAAATCTTTAATGAATTTCATCGTAAAACATAATGTGTTTGGTGAGACACGCTGCTGGATGTATTCTGTGGAGTGGCAGAAACGAGGATTGCCACATGCACACATTTTGATTTGGTTGGTTGAAAAGATAAGGCCAAATGAAGTTGATGCAGTGATATCAGCTGAAATCCCTAATGTACAAGTAGATCCTGGATTGCATGAGGTAGTTATCAAAAACATGATACATGGTCCCTGTGGAACTCTTAATCAAAATTCACCGTGTATGATGGATGGTAAATGTTCAAAACGATATCCACGGACATTAATATCGGAAACAATTACTGGTAATGACGGTTATCCATTGTATCGTCGCAGATCGACAGCAGACAATGGAAAATCAACAATTGTCAAATTAAATTAACAAGATATTGAAATAGATAATCGTTGGATTGTTCCATATTCACCCATTTTATCAAAGACATTCAAAGCACACATCAACGTTGAATCTTGCCATTCAGTGAAATCGATTAAATACATTTGCAAATATGTAACCAAAGGGAGTGATATGGCTGTGATTGGAATTGGTGCAGAGAATTCTAATGATGAAGTTACCCAATACCAAATGGGCCGCTATGTCAGTAGTAATGAAGCAGTTTGGCGAATATTTTCTTTTCCTATTCATGAGAGACACCCTTCTGTTGTTCACTTAGCTGTGCATTTAGAAAATGGACAAAGAGTGTATTTTACAGCACAGAACGCAGTACAAAGAGCTGCTCAGCCACCATCTACTACATTAACCAGTTTTTTTGAGACATGCCAAAACGATGATTTCGCACAAACATTGCTATATTCTGAAATGCCAAAATATTATACCTGGAATCAATCCTCAAGGAGATTTATACGACGGAAACAAGAAAAACCAGTTCGATGCGATTGGCCGGATTTATTCAGTACATCCAAGCAATGATGAATGTTTTTATTTACGACTGCTATTAGTCAATGTACGTGGCCCAACATCATTCCAACAGTTACGAACTGTTGATGGTGAATTGTGTGGATCCTACAGAGAAGCCTGTCAACGTTTGCAATTGCTTGAAAATGACGCTCATTGGGATCAAACTCTCAATGATGCTGTAATATCATCACACACTCATCAAATACGAACATTGTTTTCTATAATCATATCTACATGCTTCCCATCAAACCCAATTGATTTGTGGATGAAGTACAAAGATTATATGTGTGATGATATTTTGTATCAAATACGGAATAGAATGGGAAATCCAAATATACAAATCAGTGAAGAAATTTACAATGAAGCATTGATTTCAATTGAGGACATGTGCTTGATAAGGTCAAATAAACTATTAATTCAATTAGGCCTGACCGCGCCCAATCGTCCAATGCATGACGCTTTTAACCAAGAGTTGCATCGAGAAAGACTGTATGATCTCAACGCTTTGAAAGAATAAATTCAAACAAATCTTCCACTGTTAAATGAACAACAGAAGTATGTATTTGAAACTCTTATGAAAGTAACAAATGATGAAACTGGAGGGATTTATTTCTTAGATGCACCTGGTGGTACAGGAAAAACTTTTTTTATTTCATTAATATTAGCAACAATTCGCTCACAAAATAAAATTGCACTTGCACTCGCTTCGTCGGGAATCGCAGCAACTTTGCTTGAAGGTGGTCGAACAGCCCATTCAGCACTAAAATTGCCATTAAATATGCAAAGCAATGAAACTCCAACCTGCAACGTTTCGAAGAACTCTGCAATGGCAAAGGTTTTGCAGCAATGTAAATTGATTGTTTGGGATGAATGCACGATGGCACATAAAAAATCTTTGGAGGCTTTAGACAGAACCTTAAAAGATCTACGTAGCAATAATAACCGATTTGGTGGTGCAATAATTTTATTAGCAGGAGATTTTCGTCAAACATTGCCAGTGATTCCACGATCAACGCCAGCTGATGAACTCAATGCATGTCTAAAGTCCTCCAATTTGTGGAAACATGTTAAAGTACTTCATTTAAGCAAGAATATGCGTGTCGAGTTGCAAAATGACCAATCTGGAAACATATTCTCTAAACAACTCATTGACATTGGTAATGGCAAATTTCCTATAGACATGTTGACGGCTTGCTTTTGCTATGACTATAAACAAGTCCCAGGGGCAATCATTAAGTGTTTGTGGTATTAATCTAGAAAACCCATGTTTCTCACATGGTCAATTGTATGTTGCCTGTTCCCGTGTTGGAAAACCATCAGATTTGTTTATCTATGCGCCAGGTAATCAAACAAAAAACATCGTATACCACAAAGCAATATAATGATAATAATAATAATAATTATGATTCACATGATTAACAATAAAGCGATTACTTACTTTTCAATCCTTATATATGTTTTATTTAATTATTTTTTATTCACAACGCCCTATCACCAGGGTGATGGTTCTGTTCAGGAGAATTTTTTAAAATACGTAGGCACAAAAACTGCCACATTACAAATCTTTTTGACAGGACGAAGTCTGTCGGGTCAGCTAGTAACTAAATAAAAATAAACAAATTACTTATTTAACCTAACAGGATAATTGAAAAGTCCCCGGCCTAACATAGTAAAACACATTTTTTTGGCAATATTTCTTTCAAGGAATGTAGGAAAACACTGATTATAGTGACCCTCCAAGTGTTCAATACCTTTTTGGTAGTACGCACTTTCTTTTTCTTCAAGTGCGCCGATTTCTCGATGATTTCGTCCTTCAAACGGTCCAATAACGCTACGTAATAGTCGGAACTAGAATTAAATTTAAATATTTTTTAGTTAGCTCTCTAACCCTCAGAAGATGCCTGTATAAATTTAACAGCTGTCGGATCATTAGTTTGTGAATTATAGCAGTTTGAGTGAAGCAACTTTTGTTATTGAGAACAAATGGATAAAAAGAATTTCGCGTGTTGATGAAATATTGTTTTTCGAAGGGAAAACATACAGTTGAAGCAAAAACTTGACTTGATGCCCAGTTTCCTGACACTGCCCCAGGAAAATCTAGAGGCTTAATACTGGCTTTATGTCGAGTTTCCGGATACTGCTTCAGGAAAAGCAACCATCAAGGATTGGTACGCTAAGTTTAGACGTGGTAAATGAGCACCGAAGACGGTGAACGCAGTGGACGCCTATAAAAGTTTGTTACCCATGAAAACATTAAAAAAATCTATAAAATGATTTTGAATAACCGTAAATTGAAACTGAATGAAATAGTGGACACTCTAAAGGTATCAACTGAACCTGTACATCATATCATTCAGGAATATTTGGGTATGAGAAAGCTTTGTGCAAAGTGGGTGCCACGCGAGCTCACTTTTAACCAAAAACAACGACGAGTTGATGATCCGGAGCAGTGTTTGAAGATGATAAAGCGTAATAATACCGAGTTTTTGCGTCGATATGTGACAATGGATGAAATATGACTCCATCATTTCACTCCGAAGTCTAATCGACAGTCATCCGAGTGGACTGGACCCGATGAACCCACTCCAAAGCGTGGGAAAACGCAATAGTCGGCTGACAAGGTTATGGCGTCTGTATTTTGGGATGCGCATGTAATAATTTTCATTGACTACCTTGAAAAGGAAAGACCATGAACAGCGACTATTATATAACGTTATTGAACCGTTTGAAGGACGAAATCACCGAAAAACGGGTGCATTTGAAGAAAAAGAAAGTGCGTACTACCAAAATGGTATTGAACAGTTGAAGGGTTGCTATAATCAGTGTATTCGTACATTCCTTGAAGAGAAATGTTGCCAAAAAAATGTGTTTTACTATGTTAGGCCGGGGACTTTCAATTGTCCTGTTAGGTTAAATAAGTGTTTTGTTTATTTTTATTTAGTTATTACAACGATTATTATGTACATATTTTATTTTAAAACGCTTTTTTTTGTGTGAAAAATCTAAGTTTGAATATTTTTTAAATTTTTAATCAGTTCCTTATTTATTTTTTGAAGTCGTTTCAACATTTTATGTATAATTATATTAGGGAACCCCGCACTATCAATAGGCATTAGAATGCATATTTACCAAGATAAGGTGCGCACATAAAATTATATAATTCTAAACGTCAATTCGAGAAACTTCGTTCAAATTCCAAAATTCGTTCATTACCATCTTAACTATATCCCGCATGAAAACCGCAACTATATCCCGGACGGCGGAATAAATCCGCGCCCGATAGCATTCAACGGCGGACCAGATGTTCCCCGACGAGTGTGAGGAAAAAAACGGCGTCTCGTTCGTGCATATTTTCGAATCGGAATCGGGCCTCGTATCAGGAGATGCATCCATAAAAGGATCGCTAACTGTACTTAAATCGGCCGCGTATATATATTTTAATCTAATAAGCTTCGGCGCTACAGTTAGACGGGCTTTACATAGAGCTATCGTGACATCATCATTCCAGGTAACAACCTTTTAACGAAATTAGATGGCCGGTACGAACGGCGTCAGCCGAACGGAACACTCTGTACAACACTCTCGTCGTTTATCGGGCCAGGCGTATCGCATTCATAAGCCATGAGAAAATTGGCGACGAAAAGATGAACGCGAATATTTCGCGCGAATCACCTTTAGAAAACGATCGTTTAAAATATTATCGGGGTACTAACGCGTATTAATCCTTGCCCAATAGCGCTTCCTGGTCGTACCGTGGCTCGTTGAGAAGTTCGCTCGCGACCGTTTCGATTTTCATTAATTTATCTCGAGCTCTGTTGCTATCCAACAATATATGAGTTATTGTTAGATTTTATATATTTTGTAAAAGCCTTTAAGTAAAAAAAGGTACTTCCTTGTTAAGAAATACATTTATTAATGAAATCTGAAATGTATCAGAGGTTAGTACCACTAAAACTTACAGAAATATCTTAAAAAACTTTAGAATTACCTCTAGTACAATGATATACTTGGTCTACAGAGCCATATCATTTAGTAGCAGTTCTAAAGCAAAAATAACATTTCCTAGCTTCTTCTTTTCTTGGAAAAGCAATTTCTTAATCGATGTTGGGATGAAATATTCGGGTTTTTTCTGTGTATAACTTCCGATATAGTGGGTACATTCGTTTGTCCACTCTACAGAAATATAAAATATAACTTTACGTGATCATACTATTGTTTTTTTATCTAAACTTGTCATAACACTTTGGCAAGTTGGAGCTGGTAACACGTCGGTCTAAAATATTTGTTTATATATTTTATCGCCGATGTGACGAGTATTCCTGGTTGCTTGATTTGGCTGTATTTTCGCAAAATTTTTGCTAAATCGATTAGTATTTAGTAGAAGAAAACAGTGGAAAGGACCTTTACAATTCTAGTAAAACTATAGTTAGTTACGTATTGCATATCGTATATTAGTATATTGAATGGTTAGCTACATATAGTAAATAGTTAACTATTTATATAAATAAATTAACCTTTAATGTCCACAATAAAAATTACATATTTTCGAAAAAAAATTCGGAATAACCTCGTTATATCTCAATACTCACCATCTTCATTATGGTCACATAAGTTCATCGCTTAAGTGTACTTAATTTAGTCACAATAGTAATTCAACCATGATCCCCTGCTACGTCACCTAACAGATTTTGTTTTGGAACTTTCAAGATCATTAATTTAATGCATTTAATTGCATTCGGACCCCACAAGCACCAATATATAATGGTATCATTTCATATAGTAACAACGCTAAGTATCTCGGAATGAATATTGAAGCAAAGCCTCGACGGATCATGTGAAAAGGAAAAGAAAAGAACTTGAGTTAAAATGTAGGAATATATATTGGCAAATTGGCAGTTTTCCAGAACAAAATTCTGGGAAATATTGTTGGTGCACCCAGATATTACAGGACTGATTACTTACACCGAAATCTTCAGACACCGACTGTCATTCAGGAAATCAAGTGATTGAAAAGGAGGCATGAGCATAGCCTCAATTCTCATGTCAATATTGAAGTATTACAATTGTTGAATAATACCAGAACAGGACATAAAACAGGACTTAGAAGAATCAAACCACTTTATCTTGTCTAGTGTAATGAGGTGTAGTAATGAGTGAGTTTAATAGAAAAACAGATGTGTTAATACATAAACTTAATTACACCAGAGATTAATATAAGGCTGATGGGCCATCTCAAATATATGCTGAACGGTGTACCAAGACATGATATGAAATTTTCCTGTGCCTGAAAGGAAGAGCAAGGACTAGATGACATGTGGTTTCAGCAAGATGGGGCTACAGCACACACAGCTCGTTCAATAGTTCAATAATTGAATGACGTTTTCCACTAAGACTAATTTCGCGAAGTGGCGATGTAGCATGGCCAGCCAGATCTGCGGATATAACAGCATCAGACATTTTCTTATGGGGTTTTTTAAAATCAAAAGTTTATGTGAATAAGCCCCAAACGATTCAACATTGAAAGACAATATACGTCACGAAATTAAGGAAATTCAGCCTCAGATGTTACAGGATGTCATGAAAAATGTCTTAGAAGAGCTGAAAGTTGCATAGTGAATCGCTGTCACCATTTAGCCTATATTAAAGACCAAATAAGTTATAGGCAATCAAAATGGTAGCGGGACTTTTGCCCCACGTTCTACATATTTTATTTTAATTTTTTTGTATTAAAAAGTTTCATTATTTTTTAATTTTTAGTGGATTCCTTATTAATTTCGGTTTAATTTTTTTGTTAAAAATATTGTTAAGTTAGAATATAGGTCTGGGGACAAGAACAATTAAACTATTCCATTATCCGTTGTATTAGAGGCTACGAACAAAGAAAAAAAAGCGATCAACAACATTTAAAACAAAATGTTTGATTACTAATTTTAGCCGGTTAAAAATTCGTCTCGCATATTTTTTCTCGCCCAATTTATATATTGAGTCGTTTCTCGTGATTCGCGGCGAAAAGATGCTTCTAACGAGATCGCATGACTTTTAGCTTTTAGCGAAAATAAAAAAAATAATCGAACAACCCGAGCCGAACTGAAAACCGACGAGGGAAAAAAAACGCGAGGTTTTTTCTTCCGGATTGATGATTTCGTGTAGATCCTTATCCACGTTCGCATTGATATAATCAACGCGATCACCGGTCAAGCGTTCTGGTAAGCTCGGTTCGATGACCATGCAACTTTTTCGGATGGCGAAATGGTTAGATTGGCCCGAAAATATTGTCGGTTTTGGGTTATCAATCTTTAGTAATTAAGTTCTGAATTGATATCACAAGCACTGTAGATGTGTTCGACATAAATGTTGTGTTGTGTAAAAGCTAGGTTTATTTGTTTATATTTACTCTATATTTTTTCCTAAAACACAGACAAAACATGCACCATTTAAGGAAATCACAAATCGTTCCTAATATTCCTTTTAAATTTATCTCGTTTATGTTTTTCAAAAGATGTTTGAACGTCAATGTAAAAGAACTATGCGGGATTGCCGCTTCTTTTCAATTGTAGAATTAGTTGCCTTTGCGCTTACCTAGCAACAGAAATAATTATCCTTAGCTGGAGTCTACTAACCTTAGTGTCAGGATCTCGCGCGTTGTCTCCCTTGATATCATTGCACGTCAATTATTGATAGTGTTAGGACATAAACTGTTAGGTCGTGGGTTAGTTAACACTTGTACTGTGTGCATTTGCCATACTTCATCCTAGCACAGCTCATCCTAGCACAATTTATCATTGCTACCAATTATTGCTATCATCGCTCTTTAATTAATTATTTTTTTATAACATCTTTATTAGATACGCTTAGTACAATCTTAATTTACAAATAATTTATTACTACTTTTCCTACGTACTTGGATTAATTAACAAGCAAGACGAATGCCAGAAAATACATCAATATGTATTCCTCAATTATAAAATTATAATAACTTATAAGTTTATTTATTTATTAAGCTATAGCTTACACTAGATGTATACTTTATGTAAGTTCGTATGGTTTTGTTCGCTTCAATCTCCTGAAATCCTGCGCGCTGTCCAGCAGTTGTATTGCTTCCACGTTAGTATGATTTAGTAATCTTGTTTCGTGTTTCAAGGCGAGATCTTGGATAACTTCGCAAATCCATTTGATTTCCAGGTCATCGTGCAGTTCTTCGTCGGTTACATAGCGATAAGCATTATTAATCAATCGAAGAACCTTGTTTTGACAGCGTTGTATGACTAGTTGATTGGAATTTTTAGTGCAACCCTATATTTGCATCCCATAGGTCCAAATTAGCTTTATAATTGTATTATAGATCAACCTCTTTGATTTTAGATCAAGTGGAGAGTATCTTACGACTAACCAATATAGTTGATTTATTTTGTTTCTGATGTGTTTTGCTTTTTGTCTAACGTGATGTTTCCAATTTAATCTACCGTCAAGATGGATTCCAAGGTATTTAGCTGATTCTGCTTGAGGAATCGCGCATCCATTGAGTGATATAATTAATTATAGATAAGATATAATTTTCTTCCAAATAAATATGACTCCGGCAATTGACAATAGTTACGCGGTAAGCAGATAATTCCAAATGCGAAATCCAATCAAAGGCTTGTGGGACATCCAGGAATATTGCAGGGCAGTATTTCATTTCCTCAAACGTTCTTTTAATAGCCGCACTTACTCTGTGCACTTGATCGATTATTGAATGGTGATTTCGAAAACCAAACTGGAAATCTGGTATTATTACCAAATGTTTAACACGTTTAAATATTAGTTTCTCAAAATGCTTTGATATTACAGGTAGTAGCGAAATAGGCCTGTAAGATTCGACTTGTTCTGCAGGTTCGTCAGGTTTTGTTTTTTTTAGCATAATTATTTGTGCCACCTTAAAGCATTCCGGAACATGCTTCAGCCTTAAACAGGCATTAAGTATATATGTCAACATGATGATTGCTTTTTGTGGCAGTTCTTTCAATAATCCAGGTGAAATGTCATCTATACCAGGTCCCTTTTTAGGATTGTTGTTATCAATTTCAGTGGCAACTTCCAGTGGATAAATTAGATTTAAATCTACATCGGGTTGATAAACAGGAGATGTGTCCATGGTAGATTCTATATCACTATGTTGAAATATGTTAGCTAAGTATTGTGCGAACAATTCAGCTTTTTCATTGTCGCGTCGAACCCATTCATTTCGATCATTTTTAATTGGCGGTACTCTAATAATTGGTCTTTTAAATCTTCGAGTTGCTTTCCATAGCGAATAATCTTTGTCTGCTTATGGCCTTAATTCACTTACATACTTTTGAAAACAATTCTGTTTATATTCTTTGATTTTTTGATTCGTCTGATTACTAATTCTATTAAAACTAGTTTTCTCTGCAGCATTTCTGGTTCTGTGCCATACTCTTCTAGTTTCTAGCGTTTCTTTTATCATTTCTCTGATTTCGAGGGGGTAAATTACTTCCTATTCTGATATCTCTCTTGTTATTGGGGTAGCATCTTTTGCAGCTGACCAAATTTGTTCAATTATATGTTTGGTTTGTTGCTCAAGATCATCTATAGTTTTAAGTCTTAATGTTAGGTCGCACAAGCTTTCTGTGCTAATTTGATTTAATGACATGCCCTTTGAAATGTAGAAATCCAGCAGATTTGGGACTTTATTAATCTCTGTGGGCCAGTAAGTGGGTTTGCGCCCTGAAAGATAATTATAATTTGTAAGGTAAATGGCTTTGAGTAATTCGTTTCCTTTTCCAGGTGTTATTATTCGTGGACCACAAGCTATATGTTTTACATTAAAGTCTCAATAAAACCCCCCTCCTCCAGTCTTCACTAAACCTTGAGCCTAATTTTGAAAAGATATCTTTATATTGTTGTTGTGTCATTTTATGTCTTGGTGGACAATATATAGCGCCAATATTTATTTCAGCCCCGTTTTTTTTTCGATACTGATTATCGTAGCTTGTATTTCTTCATTTTTAATCTCTTCTTGTTCGAAATGTTGTATACTTTGTTTAATTATTAAAGCTGTTCCGCCTCGAGCGCGTTCGCTGGAGTATAGTGTCCAGTAAGCATCATAACCCCGATATTAATGTAGTTTTTTAAGGAAAATGTGTTTCCAATACGAGAACTATATCTATGTTATTTGTTTTCAAGAATAATTCTAGTTCTCGGACTCTCTGATTTAGTCCGTTTGCGTTTAATTTATAACTAAATAACTAAATAAGTAATAATATACAACTAATTCTTAAAAGTGAATTACTCATTTTTTCCTTAGCTTATTTTGGGTAGATTTCTTCAATCCGGATTTGTCCAATTTTTCCACCCTGTCTGCTAACTGACTGAATTTCTGCCTCATTTCAGTCTGGAATTCTTTGAGCAATTTCATGATGTCGGCGATTCGCTGGCCGCAGCTTTCTGCGGTTTCGTATCTATTTGGTTACCATTTGATATTTTGGTAGCGTTTAGTTTAATTAATTATGTTTAATTAAGGTTTTTGAAAGTGGTTCGGCTCTTGGGGACAGCGCACTTTAGTGTGTTTACCTCTGGCTTTTTCCCTTGTACGCATTGTTCGTGCAATCATAGTTAGGAGAAGTCAGTGCACAATTCCAACAGAGTCGCTTATTGAAGATTTTAGCTTTATTCCGACTACTACTCTCGCAAAAAATACGAAATTTTAGGTCAGAAGAACAACTTGTGGTAAGATTTAGAGAAGAATACTCGACCTGTGGGACCAACAGACCGAGCACCGGCAATATATTGATGATGATGATGAATATCAGTTGTATCATCTCAAAAAAAACCAAATCACTTCAAAGTGAATTATACCACTGTAAGTAATTGGCCTGTAATTTTACTCAATAATCATCACTTCCACCAACATTACGAAGATAATTATCTTGGAAAGCAACCAGAAAGAACAACCGTTTTGTAAATACAATCGGTTGCTGTCATTTTAATTAGAACAAAAAAATTGCCCAATTTTTTCGTTAACATCTTATTTAACGACTTTAAAAATGTCGTATTAATTAAGAATAATGCCACAATAGTTAGAAATGAGGTCTAAAATAAAATTTTTGCCGGTAAAGTCAGAAAAAAAAGGTTTCAGAAATATCTGCTCTCTGTATGTATTTTGTATTTTTTGGAATTTAGGAAGGCAACTATTGAGAAATTTTAATTCAATTTTTATTAACTAAATATTTCAATCAATAAATTATTTTCTACAAATTTTTTTTCCATATCTCTTTTAACATAGCAATTCCCTGTTGAAAGAACGGTTTAACATCGATTATTTTTCGCACTTCTTCAGTATTCAATGTTTGGTCAGAACACCTGGAGTGGTATAGCTTTTCATTCGATCTACAACAGAACTATCAACTTTAGTATCTTGGAAAATACCTGTAGCGCATTGCAAGCGTTGTCATACAAAATGATAACATTATGCTTGTTATTCGGTATTGCTGTTAAAATGGTCATTGTGTCAGTGTCATTCAAATAGTTTAGTTGACCTCGGTAGACATCTGAAAGTTATAATATGTGAAAGGGTTTAGAAAACAGAAACTAAACAATTTACTTCAACATATTTTTTACGGAAAGAAGAGGCGACTTATTGAATGGCAATACAAAGCGAAAATAAGGGTAAAAACAGACCAACCCATCTTACTTGTTCACCATGCAGGTAGTAGGTATTCAAGTAATAGAATGAGTAACAGGTGGCCAGATAGTCTAGCTCAGATAGAGAAGCAATGAAAGCGGGATGTTGAAACGGTTCGAAAATGTGCTTTCAGTAAATTCTTGTTTAGTAATTTTCAGTTGCAGTCAGTTTTCAGGTAGTAGTGGAGCTGTTTGAAAGTTCTACTACTTCTTGTAACTTGTAAAATCTCCACTTGTAAATTGTTGAAGCCTAAAACACCGACTATTGGGTTATTAAGTCACCATCACCATAACTTTATAAAATTGTTTGGTGAGCTTTCCTTTCAGATTTTTTTTTAATACAGACAAAAGAAATGTATTTTCGAGCTTTCCATGTTTACCGCAAGCATATTAATACTGTATAATATTGGGTAGGGCAAAAGTCCAGCTACCATTGACGTAATTTCCGCTGAGTGTCAATAATGGATGGATTATATTCACTAAATATTGCCACTATTTCTGCTCGTTCTTGCGGCGTGTGTTTATCCATAATAAAATTTGGACGTCTGCACAACACAATAGTTAAAGCAAAACTGAGCTAAACGTTACATAACCAAGATGGCGCGCAATCAAAATGGTACCGGGATTTTTCCCTCACCCTATATTATACAGTATTATATAGACCCCACATGTTACATTCTTCGATTTAACAGCTAGGTTACCTTTTAACAATTGTTTATTGATATTTTTCACAAATAGGTATCGGTGGTCAAATTAGATGCAAATACCTAATGTATTCAGAACCTAATGTTAATTGATTTAACGATATGACCCAGTAAACGTAAATGTAGCCCTATCACGAAATCATGTGAATACGGTTCCAGAGCATTTGTAGAAAAACTCTACAGAAGCTAAAAGCTTTAGTTGGTACAAAATCGAATAGTTTCCTTTCCACAAATCTGCCAATTTTTTACGAACATATTTTCATTTCCTTCACTTTCATATCACATCTCATGTAAATTCAGCTGAAAAACTTTATAGCTAAACAAATAGAAAACTTTCCACTATATCTCAGTGCTATAGTCTATTAATTTTTTTTTGTATATGCGTCATAAAGATGTTTAATTATTGCCTGCCGCAATTTGTAAATTTGTTTCAGAATCAGACAATATTTTCCTTGTGACAACGTGAAACCGAACTACCATGACGGCTTTTCCGGTTGTCTAACGTACGCAAAATTATTCAAAACATTATAATTAGGTTGTTTTTAGGTTTTGTTTTAATAAATTTCAAATCGCCGCAGTTTTTATTGAAGATATTTTTTAGCGTGCTGCAGTTTCACTGAATATCAGTACGGGCACGGTCTCTAAAATAAAAGACTTATAAAAATATAACCTTAAATTCGCAAAAAAACCGTCTTTACGTGAAATAGATGATGGATGAAGATCAGCTTAATGTTAGCTGTATCTAATATACGAAATGTATAAAAGCAGTAGTTTTTTGAATAGTAATTTAATAAATAATTTAATACAATTATTTCATAGAAAATTGATTGTTTTGAAAATATTTACAAACAGTTGAAAGATATGCCGCAATTTGTTTATTTAGATGGGACGTGGATATTTCAGAAAGGTAGATTGGGTCACTCTTGGCAAGGGGATCTTAAATATAGCGTAAAGGCAACAAAAGTTGATGGAAAAAGGTAAACGTGGAAATAACTATCAATTAGGTTTTCTTAGTTATAACATTTGTTAATAATTCGTTGCAGACATGACTATATGTCATGAAGAACTACTTCATACTGGAAACAGGAATATAAATGAAATATTATATTCTGAAATATTTATATTCCTGATGCAGAATTAGTGTTTTCCTCTAAGTCCAAGGGCGACTACCATGGAGAAATAAACCATAATTTGTTTTTGCAGTGGTTTGCAGTGGAGATTGTTATGGACAATTCAGAAAATCCTAACAAGTGCATCAACAAAGGCTGCAATTAAAAAATGGCCTAAAGTACATAAAATAAGTTTTGAAGAAACCATGTTAAAGAATTGAACTATTTCAATTTCTTACTAGGTAAATATAAATGAAATGTTTCATTGCGTTTTTTGCAATTCACTTTTTTATAAATAAGCTCGAAAAAAGATATACACTAGATCAGATGGCTCAACAATATGCCCACATAGTATTATACGACTCCCTCCCTATCACTGTATATTCAATCCAATCGAGTTGATATGTGGGGTAGCAAAGACATGCTAGTCGAGAAGGATATACCATCAAGAACTGTGTGGAAGAAACCATTGTCGACCATAACAGCTTCGGTTTAGATCAACTCGATAAGACATACGGAGGAAGTAATTGATAAAAGGTGGAATCGTGAACTTGTTTTAGACAGATGGAAATTAATAGTTTAGTGATTAACTTGGACAGTGATTGGGAAAGTGAAAGTGACTAAGGGAAACTTTCAGGATATGTGATAATGCTGTGCAATGCTGGAAATTCCTGAGACAGAGCGATGAGAGTGGAAACAACTAAAGGTATGCACATAATTAATAAAAATATAACGTGAAAGATTTGTATGCATAGATATGATTGTAATTATTCACAAATTATTCATTAGTTAATTATTAAACATGAGCATTGGGTAAGAATGTATGAGGAGAGGATGGTGAGAATGGTGTACACAGGTAGTAGGAGAAGAAATAAAAAATGCAGTGATATCCAGATGACTTGACAAGTAAACACACAATCGAAGGAAACAAGAACTAAACGTAAAATGGTAAATATGCTTTAGAATGAAAATAAAATACATTACTTTGATATATAATTGTTAATTAGGTGGATTAGGCCTCCAGGGAGATACCACTATATAAAAAAGCCCCTAGAACTCTACCTCATGTGTGGTATGGAAAAGAGTTCAATGTAAATATAATAAAACAACTCTAATCTATAAACTACAAAATACTACAAACCTACAAAATATATACATTAGATGTACTATAATGTTAGAATAAACTAAATATGATAACATTTCTGTTTCATTATTTTATTTAGATTAGAATTTTGTTTAGTGTGAAAGCCAAACTGAACTAAAATTCAGAGTTGATGCGGCAATATTAAACGTTTTGTCGTTACATATTTCGATGGTGCATATTAAGAAACACATTGAAAAGACTATATATGAATAGATTGCATTACATAATTATAAGATTTTGTGATATTGTTCATTGTAAAAGTTGAAAAACACACTTGAAATGAATCGTAATCAAACTAAATAACAGATGACGTTTAAAACATTAGAATTTTGTGTTTATTTACAGCAACTTAGTGTCAACTCAAAATCACTTCCCGATACTTCTTTGTGACCATTATAATTCATATTAAAAAACAATGCACAACGTTTTAATTTAAACTTAGGCAGATTAATATGTCCTATATAATATCGATCATGTAGACATCAACGTTATACTCTTTTTTTACTGTTAATTAAGAAAGTTCAAGCGATCGAAAGAACTAAAATGTACAGGTATATTTCTTTGAATCTATTTGTTTACATAATGATTTTTTTCTATGACTTGACGTACAGTTAGATTTTAATTAAGAATGTGACTTAAAAAAAGCTTACTCTAAAATCATAAGAAGGAATTTTAGCCGAAAAAAACCGACAATATCGCATTAGTTTTTTTTATATAATAACTAACCGAGTTCTTTGACTATCCATATTTAAATCTGTTTTCCTTATCTTTGGTTAACAAATGCTGTTCTGCTATTGTGCTCTATTCATGTAATATTCGTCGACCACAAGATGCTCCGAATATTAATTTGCTAAAAAAGTGTATAAAAAGGTTTGATGTAAAGTATTGAAAATATGTAAGAGTTAAGACAAAACTAATTACATAATTTGCATAGATGGAACACATCAGACAAATGGAAGAAATTATAACAGTAAATTTGTAAACAGTAAAATTTTAAAGCATTAATAAATTGGTTGTGTTCGTTATTGTTTTATTATACACTCTAAAATCAAATATCAATTTCAAAATTGTTTTATTTATCTTTTCTTGGTTTTAATATACAAACATGTATTATTTCATTTATTATTCCATACTTATGTTTATAACATAAAAGTAAAGAAAGATCCTGAATACTTATATTTGATGCTCTGAAGTTTACTTTTTCACTATATTTATTATACTCTCTTATAATGTTCAGTGGTGTAGTAATTTACACTTACTAACTATATTTAATTAAATGAATTTAGTTTTCAAATATTTTAATATGTTTTACATAGAGACATTTATCATTTTAATTAATATTATATATTAAATACATTTCTGATCTTATATTGAAGATATTGGGAAGACAAGTTTAACTTACATATTTTTAAATTACTACCTTTATTACTAGAGAAACATGATTATCTTAATAAATTGTTGTGGAATTTCGGTCGAAAATAGGAATAATAAAATACAGAAATAATATTTTTTATTAACCCCGTGCGTGTTGTTGAAAACTGAAAGCTTTTAATATCACTGCTTATATTCTAGCTTCTTTCGTGCCAAAGGAATTGGAAAAATGACCAGCCATCGCATTTTACGACAGTATGAATAATGTTTATATGGTGTGAATTGTTCGAGTAAACTTCAGTAAGAGCTACGCCCGACACAATCTCTATACATGGCGAAAGGCATTTATTTTATAACCAATATCCCCGTATCACGTTATAGCAAACGAGAAATTCAATGTACCATTAAATAAAACCGACTATATGATCACTATAAATGTAAACAAATTAAAATACTTTTTTCTCTACATGGAGTGGAAAAAATGACAGGGGAAATATTTACGAGGAGATTAACACGCATCCTGACGATTTTTTACGCATTATTGGTTAAATTTTAACTATCAATTAAAAAATATTTATGGCACAATTTATACAAACACAACAGGTTCATGTCGGAGATAAATTTAAAATTTAGTTATTACTAGAGGCCTTAAAAATAATACTTTTTTTAACATTTGAAAATGAAATATATATTTTTTAGAACATTTTTATTAGATATGCTTAGTACAATCTTAATTATAAATTAATTTATTACTACTTTTCATTTGTACTTGGATTAATTCACAGCCAAGACGAGTGCGAGAAAATATATCAATATGTATTCCTCAATTATAAAATTATAATAACTTATAGCTATAGTTTACACTAAAGGTATATACTTTATATAAGTTCGTACGGTTTGGTTCGCTTCAATCTCTTGACATCCTGCGCGCTGTCCAGCAGTTGAATTGCTTCCACGTTAGTATGATTTAGTAAACTTCTTTCGTGTTTCAAGGCGAAATCTTGGATAACTTCGCAAATCCATTTGATTTCCAGGTCATCGTACTTCATTGTTCTTCGTTGGTTACGTAGCGATGGCATTGGTAATCAATCGAAGAACCTTGTTTTGACAGCGTTGTATGGCTAGTTGATTTGAATTTTTAGTGCAACCCTATATTTGCAGCCCATAGGTCCAAATTGGCTATATGATTGTCTTATAGATCAACTTCTTTGATTTTAGATCAAGTTGAGGGTATCTTCCGACTAACCAGTATAGTTGTTTTATTTTGGTTCTAATGTGTTTTGCTTTTTGTCTAACATGATGTTTTCAATTTAATCTACCGTCAAGATGGATTCCAAGGTATTTAGCTGATTCTGCTTGACGAATCGGGCATCCATTGAGTCATATAATTAAGTTTTTATTATTTCGCCGTAATGCAAAATTAACGTGGACAGATTTGCAGCTATTAAGTTGAATTTTCCAATCGTTCCTTCATTTGTAGATGTTAGTCCTCCGTTTTTATATGTAGTGGTATCCCCTGGAGACCTAATTCAACTAATTAACAATTGTATATCCAAGTTATATATTATACTTTCATTGGAAAGTATATTTACCTTTTACGCTTACTTCTTGTTTCCTTCTGTATAGTGTTTCCTTATAAAGTCATTTTGATATCACTGTATTTGTCCCTAGTTTGTTTTACTTTGTTACTACATGTATACATTTTCTTGATAAAACTAGATGTAATTACTGCATTCTGCCTAATGTATTTGTCATATCTGCAAAACAATTAGTATTCTTTCTCTTCTCTTTTCTGTTATATACATATATTATTTATATATTTTACATATTATATACATATTTTACGCAAATACTAATATAACAGTTCAATTGAAAAGTCCCCGGTCTGACACATGGATGAGGCTACTAGAATAAAGTCCATATGTTTTTTAGTTAGCACTAACCTTCAAAAGATGCGTGTATAAATTTGACAGCTGTCGGATCATTAGTTTGTGAATTATAGAATTTTGAGTGAAGCAAATTTTGTTATTGTGAAAAAAATGAATAAAAAGCAATTTCGTGTGTTGATAAAATATTGCTTTTTAAGGGAAAAATTACAGTTGAAGCAAAAACTAGAGGCTTAATACTGGCTTCAGGCCGAGTTTCCGGATACTGCTTCAGGAAAATCAACCATCAAGGATTGATATGCTAAGTTTAGACGTGGTGAAATGAGCGCCGAAAACGATGAAGGCAGTCGACGGCCAAAAGAGGTTGTTACTGACGAAAACATTTAAAAAATCCACAAAATGCTTTTGAATGACCGTAAATTGAATCTGAATGAAATAGCAGACACTCTAAAGATATCAACTGAATGTGTACATCATATCATTTACGAATATTTAGGTATGAGAAAGCTCTATGCAAAGTGGGTGCCGCGCGATCTCACTTTTGACCAAAAACAATGACGAGTTGATGATTCGGATCAGTGTTTGAAGATGGTCAAGCGTAATGAACCCGAGTTTTTACTTCGATATGTGACAATGGAGGAAACATGGCTCCATCATTTCACTCCGAATTTTGCCAAAAAGAGATGTTTTACTACGGTAGGCCATGGGCTTTTCAATTTACCTGCTATATTCTAAAGAATTACACAAATATCTGTGCACATAAACCTGTCACACTCTACAATAGATTTCCTATAGTTATCATATATTAATTATATACTCGCCTTTAGTTATTTCCACTCTCATCACTTTGCCTTGGAAGTTGTCAGCATTGAATCACCATCTCATATTTAGAAAGTTTAATTCAAGTGAACAACTAAGCTGTTAAATTCCCATCTATCCCATTTTGGTTCACAATTTCATCATTTGTCAATTTCTGCCTCGATGTGTCTGATCGAGATCACTCAAACCGAAAATATTATTGACCATTCCTGTTTCCAGCATGAAGAACGATGTATTATTAATATAATGAATAATAAATCAACAATAAATTATGAATAAATGTTACGACTGATAGAACCCAATTAATTGTTATTCCAACGATTACCCTGTTCCATCAACTTTTGTCTTAACACTATTTTTATTATCGTCTTGCAATGAAACCCAATGCACCTTTCTGATTTATTCATGCCTTATCTGAATACATAAATCGAAATGGTAAGTCTTCTTTGATTTTATTATATGCTTTTAAAAGTTGTATTAGTTTAAATGCAATACCTAATGGAAGTTTCATTAGACATCTTCGTGGGTTATTTTTCCCAATTAATAGTCACCATTTAAATCGTATGTTACTTAACAGTCTATGAATGGATGCTTTACATCCCCCAAAGAGCTGCATATAAGCTTTATATGTATACTTTTCCCCAGCAGTTTTCTCTGAAATAATTGTCTTAAATTATATTTATATTGAAAAAACGACTCAATGTTTTTATGCATTTCATATATTTGATCTCTGATACACAACAGCTGATTTTGATTCGTCGCCCGCTTGAGCGGAGCTGTAGCACTCCAATATTTTGAAAAACTTTGTAGACGTTTGACAATCGAAAGATTTTTGCTGGATGATTATGTTACATGTTCGAGCTTATCAGACAGCATTGTGTCTCTTTTTAACTCGAATGACAAGGAATATTTATGATTTTAAAACGAATGTCCTAATTTCCGCAGGCAATACATTAGACATCTTGATGACGTGAATTTATTGGTATTTTGTATAGGCTATACGTTAAAAATAGGAACTAAAACCAACTACTTTAAATGAACCAACTATTTACTATATAAATTAAGCCAATTATAATTATTTTCACTTTCTTAACTGAAGTGACGTAATACGTAAGGCTAAAATATAACTTGTTTGAAGATGATTATATTCTTATATATTGAGTGCATTTCTTCGGTTTAGCTATTATTCAATAGAATTAGCAGTTGCCTGATATGGCGGCCCCCCTCCTAAAGAAACGATCACATGGATTTATTCGTCGTTGTCTCTTCTTTCAACAGTTAAAGTTGTTAGTTGAATTCTTTCGTCTGCGATTTACGTTTAATAATTTTCGAAATTGTACAGTTTCTACCCACATTTTCATATATGGCTTAGTTTATCAAGTTTTGGAGACTTTGAATTCCAATAATGTATGTATGAGAAATTTTAATACTGCAATATGACTTCTGTGGCTGTACACTCCAAACTGCAAGCTTCGAGATTCTAGTAGACTTTGTTAGTTCACAGCAACTTCAATCGACCTTTGGTGGTCCTACATCCTAAATTGAGATGCTTGTGTCGGAATTCGCAGGTAGAGGTACTTGAGTATCATTCTGTGATATTACAGCTTCAGCTGCGATTTGCTCGAACTCCACTTAACTACACTAAGGCATACTTTGAGCAACTGTGAAATGATTGTAAACATTAACTTATCTTTTTTCTCGATAACTATTTTGATTCCAGTTCTTAAATGAGTTTAAAATAGAGCAGCTTTATGATCTACCGGGAATTCTACTGACTGCACTAACTATGAGATGTGAAAGAATCAAAGTAACAAACACTCTTAATTTACTTCAAAATACTGCTTTATTTAATGGATATAATTATTGAACGACGATGAAAAACGATATCGGGGATTTTTATCTATTAGGAAATAGACCAAACCCATCTGAATCTCCATACCATCCAGTCTCAAAACACAATCCTTGCACATGGTAGCAATTTCTCCAATAGAGTAACATATATCCTTAAAATAATCAAATAAAGACTTATTTGTACTGGCAGATAATATCATATATCTATGAATTTCTCATTAATTAACTAGAATTTATCACATTACAGTTGATTTTAGATCGTTATGTTACTTATAATAGAAAACGTACATGTTTATTTAATTATGGTGATATTTGTCAGCATAAAAGTTTTGCAGTGAAATAAATTATAACCAACTTGGTTAAAGGCCACCGATTTCGGTGTTATTTTATAACAGTATATAATAAAAATATAGCCTGTAAAATATAACGGTATGAAACCGACGTTGTCGAAGATATCGGGGTGGATATGACACTAAAACACTATTCCTAAAGCTATCATAAATTTGTTCAAAATCTAAATTAAGTTGAAACCAGAAGTCAATGAATGGATGCTTGAAAAGCTCGATACCACTAAATAAATACCATAATCTAACAGTCATCGTTTTAATTTACCAAAAAAAAATCGAGCGAGTTTCGTATACAGGGTGTGAGTATAAAGTAACAAACTCAATACAAGTTAAATGGTATACGTCAGAAAGTTTATCAAAGCAAAATGGATAAGTATGTTAGTTTAACGAATGTAGCATTATTACTTTAATACCATAAAATCATGTAAAATTTATTAAACTTTTCATAGAAATTTAAAATTGAAATTGAATTTTACTCATTCCTAACTGAAAATAATCTATATATATATATATAACAAATATAAAATCCAATAATTTTTCTTTTTTTTACTCTTTGTGATTCCACACACTGCCCTATAGGCAATAAGTATTTCTTATGTCTATATTAAATTATCAGGGCATGCAGAAAATCACTTCATTAAGCTATCTTCTGTATAAAGTATTATCTTAATTAATTAGTCTTATTCTAAAGCTTATTCTAAAGTTTACATATGTCCAGTAATCAGATCAGGTGGCATCATCACGTCGCATAATCCAATAATTAAATATATTATTATGGTACTAAACATTGAAAAGTCCATTAAGAAGAACAAAAAGATGAGTTTGAAAGAAGTTTGATAAAAAGACAATGTTAATAAACGTTATAGTTAACGTTAATATAAACGTTTATTATAATGATTACAACAAAACAAAATCTATTTTAATCATTTAGTTCATCTACAACAGGCAAGTGACAATATAAATAATTGCACAAAAGCTTGGAAAATAAAAATTAACGGAAGTAAATCTGTGCATGCGCAGTTCACCTGCAGTCAGACCATACAAGCACCTATAACATTAAATAATACTTTCATTCCATATAGCAACAACTCTATATATCTCGGAATGAATCTTGATGCAAAACTTGGCTGGAAGGAACATATAAAGAAGAAAAAAAGAGAACTGGAATTGAAATATAGGAAAATGTACTGGCTAATTGGAAGAAAACCACAATTATCAGTACATAATAAATTGTTATTATATAAGCAAATACTGAAACCTATATGGACATACGGAGTTCAATTATGGGGATGTTCTGCAGAGAGTAACATAAACCAAATATACATTTTTCAGAACAAAGTCTTGAGAGGTATTGTGGGCGCACCCAAATACTATAGGAACTACATTGAAACTTCTAGATACCCGCAGTAAGTCAAGAAATCAAGAGAATTGCAAAGGCGCATGACGAAAGACTCCATGCTCATGAGAATATTGAAGTATTGCAGCTTTTGTATACCACCGGAACAGGACACAGACTCAAAAGAATTAAACCATCTGATCTTGTGTAGTGTTGTGTAGTGAGGTGTATATAATAAAAATACAGCAGTGACATGTATAAACATTATTTCACCAGAGACTGAGATAGGGCCGATGGGTCCTCCTAGTTGTATACCTAGATTTAAGTTAACATAAAGACAAATTGTAGTTTAGCAGTAACAATATAATAATTAAATAATAAAAAAATTAGTTCACCGATAAAAACATTCGAATAACTCGTGATGTAAACAATGGATAAATTCAATGATACTGACATTTCTCTATTATGAGTTAGTCTATGAATACTGTAGTATACGGTGAGATTAGCAAGGTGTGTCCAGAAAGTCGCTGAAAATAATGGAAAATATTGTAAAGTGAATATAGTTATAGAATGAGTACACTTCTCATCAATATTTTTTATTAATAATAAAAAAGGCAATTCTGAAAATATCGGAAAGATTTAATATCAATCCAAGTTATAGAGTTAATCATCAATCAATCAAGTTATACAATGAGTCATAACTGCTAATATAAAAATTAAAAAAAACATGGGGACATAATTAGAACTACATATATAATATATATGTCATTTGTGGAAAAATCTGTGAGAAATAGAAAAAACTACACGAGAAAGACTCAAACTTCTGAATACTAGACAAACGAAATACTGATCAGAATAAAAATATCTGTATTGTATCTGTATCTGTATCTGTATCGGTAAGTAAATATAAAAAATTATGTCCAATATATATATATATATATATATATAATTATATTGTTAGATGTCTAATTGTGTTGACTAATGAAAATGTGAAGTATCATTGTGATTAACTGAATCTAACTTAATTGTTAAATTTGATGGTTTTGGTTGAAATATAATACATAATACCATATCTACAGATGCTAACCATGAAGCCCTCAAAATTACATTTTGGACATTTACTAGTTTTGTTGTTTTATGTGATGAAATCTGCTCCGCAAGCCTGTTAAACCATTTTAAAAACTTTTTTAAAAATATTGATCCGCCATATTTTCAATTATGTTTGGGTTTCAATGAATTAAAAGTGTTGATTTTGATATAAGTGACAAAGAAAGGCTTGAACGACGTATTGCAATATTTATGCGATGGTATATGGGTCGATGGTATTCGTGCTCACTAGATATAACGTCCTTTGACTACCACTTGTTCAGATTGATGCAGCATAGTTGGTATGGCAGATTCTTTCGAATGTGAATATGTATGCAAATGAGTGGATGATGGAATCGCTGACAAATCATCATCGTATTATTGATGCGATATTTACGTGATATCTGTATTGTCGGGAAGTTAGGAAAAATTACAGAAAATTATGAGAATTTTTTTATTAATATATATTGTATGAAAATGTTTCTATAAATCTCTTTTCAAGTTGAGAAAATGATCAAAGTACAAAAAGAACCCAATGGAACAGTAAAGTAGGTAATTGAAAATATATTTAAAAGAACAGGAAGTGGATTCAGAAATGTAAAAGATGTTTAAGATTATATATCTCAATTTATAAAAGAAAAGATTCTATTGTAGGAAACATTTTGGAAAATGCTAATGTTAATGCATTTGGCTATAAAATTAAACCAAGCCTACTTCATATAGTTTCGCAAAATAATTGACAACACAATAGATGAAATAAGTTGTTTCCATTGAGGCAAATTTTTTTCAAGAGCAAAGAAATTTTGGTGTTTTTCGGAGATAGTAGGATATAATCTATAGGAACGATGTTTTTAAGAGGGTGCCATCAGTTATAAAGTGAGATACAATTGGCATTACAAACCTAGAAATATAGTCGTCAGTGTTGTATGTAAAATATATAAGTTAGTTTGTAGAAATATCTGTGAATAATAGAAGGTGGGGTAGGATTAGATTAGATAAGAAAGTCCCAATCAAATTTCAGATTTCTTAATGAACGAAATATTGATCCGAAAGAAAATACCCTGTTTGAAGTCAATATTTTGGAAAAAAAAGGGTAAACAAGGTGCTCAGATTTATTTGCTTGATCGGTTAAGTTTGTAGTAAAATAAACATGGCTCAAATTATTTTAATGATGACAATTTATGGGTACCATTGCAAAAAAGAAACTGTTTGCTCTTTAAGCAAGATCATTCATCGAGCCATTTTCTAACTTATTCGAAATTGGCGAACATCTGCTCTGCAAGGACGTGTCCCATTCATGCGAAAAGTTAATAGACGGACAGATCTGGAGCGTAGTACGGCGAGTGAGATAATATGTCCAACTTAAGTGCTTTCAGCGCTTCCTTGCCGATTTTGTCATAGCGCTGTGAAGTCTCTTTGCCGTGTCTTGGGGCCCATTCTGAACGTATTTCGGTCAATTCATGGTTCAAATTGATTATTTGTTGTCGGCAATGATCTCAATTAACTCCTTTATTAGGTTTCAATTTTTACAATTCTAAATATACCGCGTCGTTGTGGTCCAAATACAGAGCATTTTCTTGTGACTAAGACGATTTGGCCTTGAAGTCTATCGGCCGGTTTCGTCAGATAATAACTATGATATTTTGCACCCGTCACTATTCGATGCAGAAATGACTTCACCGATCATACATTTGAAGCAGCACTTCACACACGATTTTTCGATTTTCCATTTGCCTGTCATTCAGTTGATGTGACATCTATCTTCCCATCTTTTGGACGTTCCCTCATTGCTCGTAATCAGTCGCTAATCCTTTCCTGGGTCGCTAATTGATTTTAAGTTTGGGTTGGGTTTTTATCCAATAACTCTTGCAGTTTCGCATCTTCAAACTTTTCGATCTCATCAGAACGTTTTTTGTGTTGAACATCGAAATCACCACTTCCCGTACTTATCTACTAGCAAACGATTACATTTAATGGCTTTTTTTTATTAATGCACGTTTTCAGGCATGAAACTTGTCATTCTCAAACAGGTATAAATCTATGATGGTATTGCTTTGAGACTGGATGCCAGTAGAATAGAATGATATTTGTGTCAATTCATATCATTGCATACTTAAGTTTAGCGACATCTATTAGAATAACCGGTATTGGCTTTCCGGTACGCTTGGTATATATTTGTATGAATGGAAAGTGTTACGTCACTGCCGTGTTGAAGAATGTCTCTAGAATACTGTTTCGGCCAGCGCGAAAATCACACAGAACAGTGTAAGGATAAATGATAGAGATGCAGATTAAAAATTATATTAACAGAATAATAACAATTAAACAAGAAAGTCTCAATAACCTTATTAATCCTGTTATTTTGCGCGTACACCTCGTAGGAACTAGCCACCGACACGCCGAAACCCAACCACCTGTTGCCGGTCGTCTCCGTCCTCGTGTTTCGGTTAATTTTTTTCGTTCTCCGAAAAATCTCGGTACCGATACTCACTATTCACATGAACGGCTTATCGGCCGCGTCGATCTAAATAAGATTCGGACTTTTTTGACCAGTCACCTTTCCACATCGATTTTAAACTATTGTTTATGGGTGGTATCTTCGAGACTCGATCGGTCGTACGAATTCTTTCGGATAGAACGGGCGAGTCGTCGACCATTCGTCTGATTTGCACCTGTTAATAGAAGCCGAGCGTGGAGAGATGCGAGAAAAAAACGGTTTTGGAGGTTTGAGGTAACTGACATTAAAGTTGTCATTCCTTGCACGAACTGAAACTTTCAGTCGGTCGCTGAAAGTTCTTCGTTGCCAAAATTTGTGATTATATATACTATTTTGGTCAATAAGTTCATGGAGCGGCCTTCTATCTACCAATAGTAATGCTGCGAACCAACACAATAGTTGTTGCAACCCAACAATATTTTAGTTGTCAATTTTATTTATTTTCTTTAGAGTTTAATTATTTCTTCATACTTTGAATATATAGTTTATGTAGACTGTTTAAGAATCTAATTTATGGTCCATTTAGATTATATTTGAACAATCTGTCAGACACATTGTAGGAAAATAATTATATTTTATTTTATGACACAGAATAAACATATAGTCTGTTCAAAGTTATTTTGTACATACGTCATCAAAATTTATGACATCAAAACGTCGCAATATTGCCACATCAACTCTGAGTTTTAGATCAGCTTGGCTTTGACATGGCACAACAAAATTCTAATCTAAATAAAATCATTGAACAAAAATGTTCTCAAACATAAAGTATTTTAACATTATAGTACATATAAAAACTACAGTTAATTATGCAGCCACAATAGTTTATAGGTTAGAGTTATAACCTCTTATCACTATTTCTTTCAAAAATTTTGCATACGTCTCGCAACAGGGCGACTTTGACAAGCTCATTCGTTTACGTGTTCGAACTAATCAGACAGCATTGTGTCTCTTTTTAACTACAATAAAATGAGAAGGAAAATATTGTCTGTATCTAAAACGAATTTAAAAATTGCTTCAGGCAATACATTAAAGATGTTTAATGTATGACGTATGTATAAAGAAACTTTCTATAGACTATAGATACCTTTATCGAATGGCTGGTGGAGTCACGTTATACCAGGAAAGGGACTAATAAAAACAGAAATCACCACTCTTTATCTAGTACTCTAGATAGTGGAGTCAGGCACTAGGCGCGAAAGGAAGCGTGTCATAATTTAGATCTAATGGGAGACTCGTATTGTTACCATTGTTATAACATCTCAAGATACGCGTATCATCCAAGTAAGACGATTACAGTTATAGGAGTTCTATACCTCCTCGAAAATATCAGTAAATCGGGATACAAAAAGGAGTTTCTTGAGACATCATTCTCAGCTACCACTATGAACCCAAGGTGGGAACTTCAATAATAGAATGCGATGTATCCACAAAATCATCAACCAGAGTTCTACTTACCATAAACCAAAACCGCCAACACCAAGTAAAGAACAAACGCGTAAGGAGAAGAGGAAAAAGAAGCGCATCTCCATCATGGCTTACAAGAAAGCGTATACCTGTAAGGGTACAATTTGTAACTGAGAAGAGTTTCCGCATGTATCGTTGTCTAATAATACAACTACACTAGTCGTAGTCATTGATTTTCGTGAAAGAGTAATAGATTTCAAGCTTTGAGTGCTTTATCAAGCTTTATCGGAATATAAAACAATACAACTGTGAAAGAAAAATCCGACATATGCATAAATGTCATCCTAACATAGATTAACAAAATTCGAGAATAAAAAAACCGCCTGTCCTCTTTGTTTAAGTTATAAGAAAGTTTGTTATATATAAGTTTGTTAAGTTATTGAGATTTTCGCAAGCAGATTTTCATATAATTTGATGCCTGGTGAACGCAGAGTTTTTCTTGCTTAAGTACCGATAGTAATTGATCAGGTTTTGGAGACATAGCATATCATGTAGGGGTATTAATTTCTGATTCATTTCAGGTGTTTTTAGTGAATGCATTTCTTAAGAAACCATAGATCGAATATTGCAGGCCATATATACGTTAAGTTGTGTAACAATTAATAGAATTTTAAACCCTCCTTTGTTGTTGAGTTGTTAGTTCCTAGCTGGGACATAAGACAAAGCAGTAGATCAAAGAAAACCATCGAAAATGATGAGTTGCAAAGATGCGAGTGTAGAGATGACTAAGTTAGAAAAGAATGATGAAGAATGATTAGAAATTGGCAAAGAAATTGTTGTTTTTCCAGTATGTATTTTGACAAATATACAATTAGTTTGATTATTTATAAAGCAAATAATCTAAATTTTGAAAAATCAATAGTTAATTTAATTATTGTAAAAACATTTTTTTAATACATTTTTAAATTGTAATAAATTAATTACCTAATTGTGTCTAGTGGTTAACACGTTTCAGTAACATACCATTTTTTAATTGATTTCAAAAAAGAAGATAAGAAGATAAGGAAGATATTCTATGTTAGGCTGTTGTTGCCTTCTGCATTCTATGTTATTGCTGTTGTTATATATTTATATATATATATATATATATATATATATATATATATATATATATATATATATATATATATATATATATATATATATATATATATATATATATATATATATATATATATATATATATATATATATATATATATATATATATATATATATATATATATATATATATATATATATATATATATATATATATATATATATATATATATTATTCGAAAAAGTGGACTTCCGAGGTGGACCATTGGAACCAAATTAGGATCTGATGGCGGAATCCGAGGAAATCCAGGGATATCTTCAAATTTCAAAGGCACGTACAATGTTTTCACATATTTTTTTATCTATAATAATCAGACATTTATGTTATTGTTGAGCTGATGTGACGGAAAATAGGAAGTCGTTCTGTGTAAAAGCCATTGTGTCAACAAAAGATAAACTAATTTACGTGGCTTATGGAGCATCTCGTCCTTTGACTTCAACGATCTAACGCGGTTCTCATGGCGGCAACAATGCAGATGGAAACTCGGCCAAAACGAGCGACAATAAGTCATCTGCAGGCTGCAGTTCCAAACGGAGCCGAGCGGTCGTGCATCAAAACGGATATTCCGAGAAAACAACCCGCCTGCTAGCCGAGGGTGGTCCTGCGGCACAGATAAACCGAGCCGGTGTTTTACTTATTGTTTTTGGAAGCGCCTAGATAAATCTCGCGCATTCGACAAAACGTAAAATTATTGTGAAGCGGCAATAAATATGGAGGAACGTTCGTTCCTCCACCGGGCCCGGTCGAGCAACGGACGTGGAGATTCGCAGAAGATTTCGCCCCGAGTCACTTTAATACTTGCCTTCGACAAATATAATATTTCAATGGCGATTATTAATTGTATTCGTGGAGTATTCACCATCTGCGTCTATTCTTAACGTGTACCCTTGATGATTGTTTTCTATTCTTTTGTGAGTTCTTTTAAGTATGGTTGAGTAACACTGCCCAACAATGAAAATAGACTATTTTCATGAAATTTAAGTATATCTTAATTTGAAGTATTTTTAACCGTTATATCAGTATTCCATGAAACGTTTATATTTATTCATTATTGTCTTATTTCGTTTTTACGCTGGAAAACTCTGACATAAATTTGGTGAATGTTTAGGGTTATTGTCTTGTTGAAAAAATGGATTTCTATTTGTAAAAATAAATATATTTTTTGGTATAATTATAAATAATATAATTAAGTACTACTGTAATCACGGCTGCTTACTAAGACTACTATTAAAACTTGTTAAACTGTCCATAAGAATAGCAGATCTCCAGCTTGTATTTTGAAATCATCACTCGATAGTTGTCTAATAGGGAGCAAACATTGAGTTGAATTAAAAAATCAAACCAGCTAGTAATCTAACGTCGCTAAAACAAATTACTTCGATTAATCACCATATCTATAACCATAACTACGCAACCACGGTTTTGTGACGGCATCAAAGATTACACTTTAAAACATGAAAAAAGTTTCTTAATCACAGCAACGTAGAAGCAATATAACCACTTCACAGCATGCAGGAAATCAGAAGATTGTAACGAACCATACCAAATCAGACGAGTTTTTCAACTGTATAATTATTATCTTTTAACATTAGCTTCCTCCTCTTATCGTCCTATAAGCCTGTTATCTGTGATCTCTAAACTTTTCTAAAAACTATACATTAAAGAGACTTCAAATAATCGCATAAGAGAAAAATATTATTCTAGATCAACAATTTGTAAGAAATATAATATATTAAATATCCATAATAAACATGGAACAACAGAACAAATACATAGATTAGTCAACCAAAATAACAAAAACTTAAACCATAAAAAATATTGCTCCGCTGCATTTCTCGATATATCTCAGGACTTCGGCAAGATGTGGCACACTGGACTGTATGTTAAATTGAAAAAGCTTTTGCCTCATACGCACATTCAACTGCTGAAATCATGCCTCACACACAGATAATACAGCTGACAATAGTCAGCGGCAATAAGTATACAGCTGACCTACCGACCTCAAGAAACACTTCTGTTGCAATATAGGCTGACGATACGGCGGGTTTATCATCACACGAGGATCCAATATCAGCCACAAGAAACCCTCAAGTTCATCTTAATAAATTCGAATTGTGGTTGAACACGTGGCAAAGCAAATGAGACAAAATCCGCCAATACGACATTCACTTATTCACCTTTTCTAGAAGAACATGTCCATCAGTAAAATTGAATAATCATGAACCTCCACAAGCAGACAATGTTAAATATCTGGGAACGCATTGACGTTTGACAGATAAAAAACATATAGTGACAAAACGCAAACAGCTTGGGGCTAAACTAAACCAAATGTACTGGCTGATACTATGTCCAAAACCTATAAAACCTATAAACCTATGTACTGGCGTAAATCTAAATTATCATTAGATAACAAGGTTTTGCTGTATAAGTCAATACTTAGGCCCATTTGGACCTATGGTATTGAACTGTGGGGTACTACTGACAAATTTAACATAGCCAACCTCCAGAGGTTCCAGAATAAAGTGTTGCGAGTTATCGTCGATGTCCCATATTACGTGCCCAATAAACTGATTCAGCGCTATATCCCCTTAGAACTCATAATGAGTATGATTCGAGGTATTTGTGCGAAGTACTCTAAAAAACTATTAGTGCATCTCAATGCACTCGCCTAACAGTTAAATGTGCGCAATGACAGTGTAGTTCATAGGCTCAAACGCAAACTACCATACGAACTGATTAATAGACACATAGAGTGAGATTTAATAATCTCTAGAATAAGTTAAAAAAGTCTTTAAAATAAGTTAGGATAGACTTTAAAATAAGTTAAATTAGTATCTAGAATAAGGTTTAGATTATAAGTTGCCACGGGCAGATAGTTGACTTTCCAAGAGATTATTTAAAAAAATATTAGCTTAAAATAATCTAATTTGGTTATAATTTGGAAAATATATACTGATATATTTATCCCACACTCATTACGTATGTATTGATACAAGTACAACTGAACAATGGTTTTAAAATAATGTGTAAATTAATATTTGTAAGCATCTAGTTTAATATTGACTTTAACTGTTTTTGAACTGCAATCCTGTCTCAATATTGATAGTTGTTAGAGTATGATATTTAAAATTGAAAGATATGGAAAATTTATTTTTGAGACAAAATAAATATATAAGTCAATGAACAGAAAACTGGAATACGTGAAAAATACTTGGTTATTTGCCGAAATCGGTCTATTAAGCGTGAGGTGTAAGAATCACTTTCAAAAAGGGCGTTAATTGTTAAATTTCAATGTTTAAAAAAATACATTAAAATAGAAATAATTAAAAATATAAAAAATTATAAGTTTATGAAGGTGTAGATCTTGATGCACCCTTATTAACATGATTGCAAACTTCCTAGTAACCTGAAACCAAAAAAAGAAGAAAATTAATGTATAGGGAAGCGCTGATATATCCTACGAAAGCAGAACATTTTGTTTGAATTTTTTGGGAATAGTAAAAATATAAACAGATATTGCTGACTTAAAACTTCAAATAATTCTGTTCAGCTCATAACTCGAGCTATCACATCAACCGTTTCAAAAAAAGTAGTTTCGAGAAAAATCCGTTTATAGTTGCTATTTGTATTTCGAGCCTTAGCAATACTAATACTTACCTAATACGCCTTAATAACACTAGTACTTAGTTTTACTAGGTTTCATCTGAAGTTTCCAGTTAAAAATTTTACCATTTTAACCATGAATTTCTTTAAAACGTTTTGACGTTTGAGCAAAATTTATGTTGTTTAAAGTAACTAGAAAAGTTTGCCTCAGTGATAATAAAAAGAGAACTCATGAACACTTTCGTGTGATGATTTATTACAACTTTCGACATGGAACTTATTTCGACTTTTAGCGATGATTTGTTTACCTTTGATCTAATCAGGGTAGGTAAAGGTTACGAAGATTAAAAGCGCATGCAAAAGTGTCTTGATCATGGAGAATAGTTAACACTGCGACTGAAAATCGTAATTATAATTCTCAGTGAAATGCACGGTTCGACTGTTTTTTCTAATTCGTGATGTTAGACGAAGATGTACGAAGCCTTTCCTGTATAAATTGTGAGAGAGGAAAGGACGAAGATAATTGCTTGGAGCAGTTAATTTTATATGTGCTTATATTTTCCAACGGTAGGATAAGCGAGACCGAGCTGTACATATTCCTTCACGTACTAACTTTAAAAAAGAAAAGGAAAACAACAATTACTGAATACTATTAACATGCAATTAATAATTTCATTTTAAATGAAGTAGAGTTACTTTTATATTCTTTTAAAATCGAGAGTGCAATCGAAATATTATCTATTATTGCCATAAAAACAGTCAGAAGTATTTTACTATTTGTCAGTCACAATTTTAATCTAAGGGAAACCCTATTACATTAAAAAAACTTGAAAAATATCGTTCCAACATGCTCACTACCAAAATAATCATATGTATATATGTATATATATATATATATATATATATATATATATATATATATATATATATATATATATGTATTACATACAAATTTATGTAAGCATAAATTGGGTACATTTTTGTCAAGGTCGCGGCTAGGGCGACAGAGCCAGAACGAACGAAAAATCAGTCGAATGAAACTAGTAGAAACAGAAATAGTAACTAAAAGTACACGAATGAAATAGTCGATAGTAAATAGTAACAAAATCAGTCGAGCCAAAAATAGCGACTGAAACAGTCGATAGTAAAATGTAGTCAATTACTAAATAGTCCATTGTCGTATTCAGTCGAAAGTTCCCAACGCTAGTTAACACTGTCTTTTAATTTTTATTATGCTTTAAATATGATCAGGAGCCCTCGTATATCTCTGAAAACAATATAAAGTTCGAAAATTCCTTCTAACGGGATATTCTTAAAGAGTTAACTTGAAAATATTCAAAATAATTCGATTTTTTCCAATTTCTAGACTAGAATACCTCCTTAGTATTAAACCAACAACCGCAACATGTACTCACACTAAAGTACGCGTCCTGTGTGGCCACAACAACAAGACCCAGAGAATATCGCCACTGCATCTAAAGTGATTTAATCTATCCCCATTAATATTCACCCCTGTATCTCTTCACTTTATTTAAGACCACGTATATGCTAATATGGTAAAAGCTTAGAAGTGGTTTGGACGAGATCTTATCGTTGCTATTTGACGCTTCTGTTTTTTCCTACCGTTGAGAAAGAGTCGACGAAAGAAGTGGTATTAACTGTGTTTAGTTTTTTTTCCTCGCTTATAGTTTTCAGTAGTTATTATTAGTATTACTGGGAGCTGGACGGGTGAGATTTGCTGGTTTTGTGACACGGAGGTCCTTTCATTTATGCAAAGCGGCGAAAAGGAATTTTAATTGAGGATGAGATGTGGATTCTGAATAAATATATATTTTTATTAACGTGAAGTCTGTTTCCTCCAGAGCAAGAAACGAAGACTTGTTATAAAGGTATAAATGATATGTATTGGCAAAAATATAAAGTATCAATGTAAACAACCGTTTAACAACATAACCTAATATTTAATTGGTAGGTTAATAGTTTTTATATCCCATGTGTATTACCGTTTTGGATTTCTCGATGTATTTTTGGTGGTGATTTTTATGTTGGATGACAAAGAAAGGTCTGGAAGATCAAAACAGTTTGAAAATGAAGATTTGCAAGATTATTGGACGAAAACCCAGCTCAGACATTCAGTGAGGAAAGCAGAAAGTTTAGCAGTTGATGAACCAGCCGCATCTAAAGATTAAAAGAGATGGAACAGATCCAAACGAAGGGAAATTGGTTACAACACGAATGCCATTTGGAGTAGTTTCAGCATCTCGGTTTCATTATTTGCCTGGTAAAATAATAAGGGTTTTCCGTTGTGTATTGTAACTGCCAATGAAAGGTGAATGCATTACGATAATTTTTGTTTTTTATCGATGATTATTGCCATGATTTACATCAGCTTTGGAATAGATTCGTACCCTTAGTTGAATATTTTCACATTATGAAACGTGGCGATTTCAATGACATCTACTTCAGAATGAAGATGCTATGGCGTGAACATCCTGATTAGTAGGTCTAGTAACAATAGTTTCGAATCTCCGTTCATCAGCACCTAGTCCCGATAATCGTATCTCGATAAGTCTCCATAGAGTGACTTGATAACTTCCTGAACTGTTTCAGAAATCTATATTTACACTATATTTTTTATAGAATTATATTTACACTCCTAATTGACTGCGGATATCTGACATATATTTGTATATGCTATGGATTAGTAAACCATTATGTGTCCTCAATAGTTCATGTCCTCTTCTTTCTATAGAAAAGAGACTGTCTAAATTCCTTTTACCTACGCCTTCTATGCATTTCCCATATGTGATTATGATTTTTCCGTACTTATTTTGACGGGGCCGATGATCTGATGATGATTTACAAGATGGTCCCCTTAATGATAACAGAGGACAGGTTGGATGGCAATTGTTCCTCATTTATGCTAAGTATTCCTTGGTATAATCAGTTGAAGTTTAAGCAAAGATATTGCAGATCAAGATATCTATAGTATCAAGTCCTCTAGCTATATACTATTAGAATTAGAAAACACCCTTGCTTTGAAAAAACAGTCTTAACCTGCTTTCCTGTCACAAGTTTTGCAGTTTGCAGTATATTAAAATTCAGCCTGTATGATCGTCAAAGATAGACTGCAGCAAAGTAAACTAGCGGATGAAGGTATAATCGATAGTGATAAATATTTTTGTTACAACTGAAAGCTGTTCAGATGGTATTTTTTTTGTTACAACTTTTAATACGTAAAAATTATGACATATGTCTGAAGTTCTTTGGTTCAGGGTATACTGAGGTAATAATGATAATGTTAATATTTAAGTCAATTATACAAAAGGGTCGAAAACTTGTCTACTTTACTTTAAATAAATACTTTTAGAAAAAGTTTATTTTAAAACCAACTATCGGGTAAATCAAAGAATTAATCTCCTTCAACATCTAATCTAACTCTGCACTCTATAATGGAGCAATACCTATCTCTCTATAGGTACCCAGCAGGTAGTATGACACATAATTTCATCGATACTACCTCGTAAATTAGAAATAATAATATCCCTAGGATGCCCTGAGAACCACAAACAACAAAAACCGTCCAAGGAGTATATACTTTCCATTGTACACACGTTTAATTGCAATAATGCCGCTCGAGAATCGTTATTATTTGTCTCGGACCTTGAATTGAATTTTACGAGAGAGAAACGGTCGAGAAAATTCCCTTTTATTACCGTTTTTAATTTCGTTTTATTGCATATGTTTATAATACAGAAATTATATGTGATTTCAAAGCAAAGACGCATGTTGTAATTATTTAAATTACAATATTAATTATATAATAATATGCATTTAGGTGGAATAGAATTGGGAATATTATTAAAATAAAAAGAAACATGTTTCCTTCCATAATAAATCATTGTTTTTATGAAAAATCCACGAAAACTAATTGACACACTTGCATACAGAATGTTAATAAATTGTTTACCAATTAGAATGATGTTGATGATGTAAATAAAACCAAAAATTAAAGTAGGATTGGTTAGGCCACCACATAATCATTATTTATTTATCAGTTTTTCACGTTAAAAAGAATATGGTGCTTCGGTATCGATGTTGATGGCCCTCTTGTACTAACACATGCCTTTTTGAACTTAGTAGTTGTCATAGTCGTTTACTTCAATCAATGTACGACTGGGAGAATTCTTTTTCCGCCTGGTAAGCAACGAAGCCGTTATTTTGAAGGGATTAGAAATGACGTTTTGTCTTAATTCCTGTGATTCCATTTTCCTTCATTTTGTACCTTCCTCATCGGATATGAACATCTGGAAACTGTTGATTAATTAACCGCAATGTTGTATGAAAGTTCTCTGAGAGCTTGAGTTGGAGTTTCGTACAATAACTCTGGCAACTTATTCTTTCTGTCTCCTCCAGGTGGCTCTTTGTTATTGAGATGAGAATCGTTACTTTAAATCGTTGAAATCGAAGCCATTGATTGGGATATGATGAAGAGGCATCAGCATAAGTTCCTATAGGTATTTGATGGACTTCGGCAATATATTTATTCAAAAAAAAAACAACAAAAGTAATGCTTATCAAAAATTAGTTTGAATATACTCAATAACAGTGAATGGTTAATTTGTGTAAAGAAATATTAAGACCATCGAATTTAACAGTTGGGTTTGGTTATTTAACAGTCTTTGTATTAATACTTCATATTTTCACCAGTAAATACCGCTGATCAAAACACATAAACATTTATAATTCGAATTTATTAAATGTCATCTAACATCCTAAATGTTTTTATTTTCACAGTCAAAATAGAAACTAAAACAAGTAAATTTTCATTTCTACGAACTTTTGGCAAAAAAGCCCATGCGACTGTTCTTGCAGTAAAACTCAGCAAAGTTTCTTAAATATCTTAAAGCCACTACCTCAAAATTTGTAATATAATACAATAACTCAATTTGAACACTTATTCTAACACTAGAAATACCAAGAAATTTAAGTCAAAAACACACAATGTTATTCCACTTATAAGTAATAA
The DNA here is from genome assembly GCF_030347505.1 of Rhynchophorus ferrugineus. NCBI lineage: Eukaryota > Metazoa > Arthropoda > Insecta > Coleoptera > Curculionidae > Rhynchophorus > Rhynchophorus ferrugineus. The sequence goes on along the minus strand of NW_027472585.1, from coordinate 18,507,011 downwards.
AATAACAATGTTTTTGACACATTTTGTTTATACAGCGCGGATATACAAGAATATATATTTGGATGAATGAAAGCACAAGTTTGCAAACTCCGGTCAACTTTTGGACCCGAGCAGATAAGGACTATTCTTCAATGTTGCAAAGTCGACACAAAGTCTTTTTGTTACGTTTGTGGATGTGATGTTAAAAAAATCATGATAAATGCACCAAAGATGCGTATTTGCGGTAGTTAGGTTCCGCTGTAATAAACTATTACAAGCTATGAGAACATGAAATAGTTTTGTAATGCGTGCAGAACAAACAGTATTATGGAGAGAACAGAAATCATGTTAGTTTAGCACGATATCAAAAAGAGAAAGAGAGAAATACCAACACACCAGTTTGGGCTTATTTACAAGCATTCAAAAATTGACCAGGTCCACAGAATAACAGATTTTATTGAAAAAACTTACGAAAGTAAAAAATGATGCTCAGCCATGTTCTTAGATGTAGCATAAGCCTTCGATAAGGTTTGGCATGAAGGCCTTGTTCATGAAATACAGAAAATGTTACCAAAACAACACAGTGAACTACTAAAATCATACAAGATTTCATACAAACAAGCTTGGAAAATAACAATTAACGAAAGTAAATCTGTGCATATGCAGTTCACCTACAATCAGTAATAACATTAAATAATACTATCAACGCTACGCCAACAACGCTAAATATCATGGAATGAATCTTGATGCAAAAAGTTCTCTGGAAGGGACATATAAACAAGAAAAGAAAAGAACTGGAATTGGAATATAAGAAAAGGTATTGGCTAATTGGAAGAAAATCACAATTATTAGTACACAATAAATTGCTATTATATAAGCAAATACTGAAACCTATATGGACATATTCATACAGTCAATTCAAAATAACAGTGGCATGGGAGAACTGTCAAAACGTCGCAATGTTGCTGCATCAACTCTGAGTTTTAGTACATTTTGGCTCTGACATGTAACAACATTTTAATATAAATAAAATAATTGAATAAATATTTTCTTAAATATAATTTATTTTAACATCATAATACATCAAATGCATTTATTATCGAAGACTTTAAAACTACAGTTAAGTAAGTGAGTAATTTATTTTACTTTCATTAGAGAGCATATTTATATTTTACGCTTAGTTCTTGTTTCTTTCGATACAATATATCCTTGTAAAGTCATTATGATATTACTATATTTCTCTTTAGTTTGTCCTATTACTATCTATATACATCTTTCTTGATAAAACTACATTTAATCACCCCATTCTCCTTAATGCATTTGCTATATCTGCAAAATAGTTTGTGTTATTTCTCTCCTCATACATGTTAACCAAACGTTCATGTATATTCAGAGAAACACACATGTTCATAAAGCTTTCACACTCTATAATATAATTCCCTACAACTAAAGTAAATTAATTGTATACTGAGCTTTAGTGGTTTCCTCTTTCATCAACCCGTTTTGGTAATTGTTAGCAGTGAATCATAAACGAACATTCATAAGGTTTTATTCAATCACTCTCACTTTCAAAAACACTAATCAAGTGAATAACTAAGCTGTTTATTACCAAACTATCAAAAACTTGCTCAAGATTGTACCGTATGTCAATTTCTTCTTCAATATATCTGATTGAGCGCACACAAACCGAAGATGCTAATTTCAACAATGTCTCTTTCCATAAATTCAGACAGTTCTGGTTTCTCGACCTGAATATCTATTGAAATACTTCTTTGCAACATCCCGTATCAACTCAATTAGTTTAAAGATGCAGTGATAGAGAGGAAGACGTAATACTCTATGGACATAACATTTAGTAATCTGATCTACTAAGTATGTTTTCTCAGGCTTATTTCTAAAAAAAGTAAATTATATAAAATGCAACTAAATATTTCACTTATATTTACCAAGTAACAGCATGAGGAACCATATGTCTGCAATGAATAAATGTTATGACTAACAAAACCTAATCGATAGTTATTCCAACATTTACCTTTTTCCATTAGCTTTCGTTGTCTTTAAAATATTTATTATCATCTTGCCATGAGCAACCCAATGTACTATTCTGAAATATTTATGTCTCATTTGAATTTATAAATTGATATATTTCTTCCTTGATTGTGTTATATGTTTTTAAAAATTATATTCTTTTAAAAGCGATCTCTGGAAGTTCCATTAAACCCCTTCGTGGGTTATCTTTACACCACTTAAATCCTATATTATCCAACAGCGTATGAAGGGATGTTCTAAATCACTCAAATAGCTGTATATGTTTTGGATTTTTATGGATACTTTCCAGGCTAACAACTTTCTTAAATAATTTTATTAAATAACGTTTCTATTGGAAAAACTACTTACTGTTTTTTACATTTCGAATATTTGATCTCTGATACAGCTAACACCAAGCTGATTTTGATTTGTCACCTGTTTCGCATAAACACGGTTTATTTTTGGAGAATTTAAGGTTATATTGCTTTTTATTTCTTGAGATATGTTTATTCTTGAGATAGTGACTGTGTCCGTACTAATACAGTGCAATATTTTAAATAAAAACTGCGGCGATTTCAAATTTATTAAAACAAATAGTTAAAACAATGTTTGCCGATTTATAATTCGTAATTATAATATTTTGAAGAAGTTTGGCAAATGGACATCTTTTGCAGGCTCATTCCGTTATACGTTCGAACATCTCTAACAGCATTCTATCTCTTTTTAAATAGAATAAAATGACTATACGTTGTTCAATTACATGGATGTTCCGCAAAGAGTATCATAAATAAAATACAAATTTTACAGTCAAGAAATCAAGAGAACTGCAAGGAGATATGAGGAAAGACCCCATTCTCATGAAAGCATTCAATTATTGCAACTTTTGTTGTATACCACCAGAACAAGAGACAGACTCAATAGAATCAAACCATTCGATCTTGTGTAGTATTATGTAGTGAGGTGCATATAATAAAAAATACAGCAGTGACATGTATAAACATTATTTCACCAGAGATTGAGATAGGGCCGATGGGTCCTCCTAGTTATATACCTAAATTAAAGTTATCGTAAGGACAAATTGTAGGTTAGTCGACTAATAATAATGCAATAACTAAATGATAAAAAAAAATTGCTTAATGAATGTCATCGGTATGTAACGAAATGTAAAAAACCACAGTATAAATATACTAAGCTATTATCAATGTTATAACCAATTCAACAAGGACAAAAAATACCTTAAAAATCACTCAAGTTTTGTGGGGAAATATCAAGATGTGAATGCGTCGGCTTGGTTGGCGCAGTGGTAAAGGCGACAAGATGGTCCACCTACTGTTGTGATAGTCGCGGGTTCGAATCCCGCTGAGGCGTGGCCGTAAATGAATGTTTGTGATTGTTTAATACATGTGATACATGTGTCACACCAGTAATCGGGCTGGGTAAGACCGAATGTCTTCTGGAATGATTTCGGACTGGACCAAGTCGGTCACTCGCCAGTCGATAGGCTTAATGCCGACCCCGTTTTGAGAGATATTCGAGCTCCAATCTTGGTAATTTTGCAACAAATTGTCGATTACGTGCTTGTATTTCGGTGATTTGTGGTTATCGAGAAATTTGTAATCCATACTTTGAAACGATGGCAATACTGCTGCTTCATCAGGCGTTAAATCTTTTGCAAACTTTACCTCACCCATTAATTATCGAATAACAGGTACGAAATATATTCCTTAATGAATCATCAATACTTTTCTTCCATAACGAAATCGCTTGTATTACTCGTTGGTGATGAAGACGAAGGTGATACGACCGACGAATAAGAAGAGCGGCTACACCAAGATATAGAGAACATTAAGATACCAAGGATTTTGGGACTAAGGCATGATGAGCGATTACTGTTGGTCCTTAATACATTAAACTTTCTCACTTATTCTTTTTAGTTCAAGAAATGATTGCTAATGGATAAAAATAGTAAAATTATGATTTTATTGAACATTTCGAAAACTAGAATTAATTTAAAAAAACGGGCTGGTGATTTGTATTTAACCCCTTAGTTTACCTTATAAACAGATTTTGGTTCCTCAGGTTCAAAACCGTGTATATAGCCGGCTTGGTGGCGCAGTGGTAAAGGCGATGGGACGGTCCCTCCTACTGTTCCGATAGCCGCGGGTTCGAATTCTGCTGGGGCATGATTGTAAATTTATGTTTGTGATTGTTTAAAATTTGTGAATGTTCTAGGCAAAAGTGTAACATCCGACAAGGAAAATGATCCCAGTCACGCCAGTAACCAGGCTGGGTAAGACCGGATGTCTTCTGCGATAATTTCTAAAGTTGGTCACTCGCCAATCGGTAGGCTTAATGCTGAGGACCGTGGTTCGGAGCCCCCATAAACTTTAGGCCCAGTCTAGATAAACCCATTTTTGGTAAAAGGAGACTTTAAAATATATATATATATATATATATATATATATATATATATATATATATATATATATATATATATATATATATATATATACCAATTTCCTTCATATAGAATCGGTAATTTTGAAGATTTGAGACAGAAGCTTCATCACAACTGGTAAGAAAAACAAATGAAAGCCGAGCGCGGTCGAGAATTCGCGTTTGACTGTCCAACTGCTAATTGCTGGGCAAATAAATTTACTCAAGTAGTATAGTTTCGCATTCCCCGCGGTAGGCAGTCCTTCTTGGAATCGCGGTTCTTAACAGGAATTATCGGCACGCATTTACTACTTCACACCATATTTTTCACACAAACGGGAAAGCAACAGGTTCGATATCAGCCCAGATATTTACGCAGATTGATGTGGCATCGCTTTTAAATGAAATATGAAACGATTATTTCCTTTTTCGATAACGATATCGTTTTTATTAGGGTTAATTGTTAATGGGCAGATGATGGAAGTCATTTTGTTTTAACATTTGCGTTCAGAAAAAGCTGACAAGATATTATGGAAGTGCTGATGTCTCCATAATCTATATATTAATCGGTTTAGTGAATATTTTACCTCCCTTTTTGAAGAATATGGGGGCATCTGGAGGCGTGATATTTGGCACGGTTGAAGCTTATGCAGAGGAAGACGTGCAGTTAGTTTTAATTCTTATACGTTTGATTATTCGTCGTTTCTGTTATACGTAAATGAACTACGGACGCGTAATTTTTAAAATGAAAATCTGCACAATATTGGCCAGTAATTTTTAATCGAAAAACAAATCTTTTAAATGATATGATTATGATTATCAGACTCTATATATAAAACTGAGCATGTTATAATATTATTAAACGTAGTTATTTAATTTCAAAAAGTGTTATTTAAGATTTTCTGTTAGTTTCGGCTATTCCCATACTATTAAAGAGTTATGTCAAGTTTGGATAAAAAACAGTTAAGAATAGTATGGTTACGTAAAGTTATATTCTGCATTTTTTCTAGAGAGAACAAAGTAATGTATCCGCTTTATCGGGAGACATATACAGCTGTGAAAGAAAAATATGACATGTGTGAAAATTTTATCCCAACATAGATAAACAAAATTCGAGAATAACAAGAATCGTCTGTAATATCGGTATACAAGATATTGAGATTTTCGAAATCAGCCAATTTGACGTTTGATGAACAGAGATCAGCTAAGAAGTTGACTGAAAAAATTGTTCTTGCTTAAAGATTGGTAGTAATTAATTACGGAGCTAGAAACATATTATATCACTATACCAGAGGTTAATCTAAAGGTTGTTAAGGTTTTTCTGTAAACTTTGATGGAAATAACTTTTAATTCATTTCAGGCAATTAATATACGTTAATTTGTGTAAACAGTTTTAAAATATTTCTATAGAATTTGTACTCGTCTTTTCTTTCTGAGTCCTAGGTGGAACATAGCATAAATTAGAAAGAATTAGATAATTGAAAACCATAGAAGACAAATTAAATATGAGCTATCGGCAAAGGATAAATCAAAGAGTGAAATAAAAAGCAAAGAACGATAAAATTTTATTTGAAAATTTAGGTAAAGAAATTACTCCTTAATCAGCCTCATGTATTTATTGTTTTTACAATATATATTTTAGTCGACAAATATGGATAAAAGATAAGAATTATATGAATGCATACATGAATCAATGAAAATATGTAGGAGTTAGAACAAATAGAAAACAGTAAATCTGTTTAAACTTTTTAAAGCATTGGTAAATATTAAGGTGATTAAAGCTATAGATATGTGGCTATATGACATTTTATTTTTTGAACTTTGAATATTTTCATTATTTACTTTATAGAATTACATTTTGAAAATCAATAGTTATTTTAATTACCTCAAATACATTAATTTAATATACATTTCCAAAATGTAAAAAATAAAATAACTAATTGTGCTCGTTATTGTTTTAATATACATCAAATCAGATATCAGTGAAATATCAACTTCAAAATTGTTTAATTCATATATCCCCTGTTTTAGTATAACATGTATTACTTCATATATTATTCCATGCTTATGTTTATAACATAAAAGTAAAAAAAATATCATGTATACTTACATTTGATGCTCAGAAGTTACTTTTTTTAAGAAACACATTTTTTCACCAAAGTTTTTATTATTCAACATAATTCTCTTCAAGGGTATAGACAACCTTCATCTTTTCGATACCATTTTTGTAGTAGGATTTGTCCTTTGCTTCAAAACAGGCCTCAGTTTCAGCGATCACCTCTTCATTCCACGAAAATTTCTTCCCAGCGAGCATTGTTTTGAGATATAAGAACAGGGAATAGTCGCTGAAGAATAAAGTGGATGAGGAAGCAATTCGATGCCCAATTCATGGATTTTTGACACGATTCATTGTCTTGATGAAGGAACACTTTCTTTTTCTTCAAATGCGGCCGTTTTTTGGCGATTTCATCCTTCAAACGGTCCAATAACGCCATGAAATAGTCGCTGTTGAAGCTCCTTTTTCTTTCAAGGTAGTGAATAAAAATTATTCCATGCGCATCCCAAAATACAAACGTCATAACCTCACTAGCCGACTTTTGCATTTTTCCAATCTTTGAAGCGAGTTCATTGTGTGTAGTCCACTCGGGGGACTGTCGATTGGACTTCGAAGTAAAATGATGAAGCCATGTTTCATCCATTGTCATATATCGACGCAAAAACTCGGGTTTACTATGCTTCATCATCTTCAAACACTGCTCCGAATCATCAACTTGTCGTTGTTTTTGGTCAAAAGTGAGCTCGCGTGGCACTCACTTTGCACAGAGTTTTCTTTCATACCCAAATATTCGTGAATGATATGATGTACACGTTCAGTTGATATCTTTAGAGTGGCTGCTAATTCATTCAATTTCAATTTACTTTAATTCAAAATCAGTTACTGGATTTTTTTATGTTTTCGTCGGTAACAAACATTTTCCGGCTTCCATTGCGTTCACCGTCTTCGGTGCTCGTTTCACCACGTCTAAGCTTAGCATGATGGTTGATTTTCCTGGGGCAATGTCAGGAAACTTGAAATCAAGCCAAGTTTTTGTCTCTACTGTATTTTTTCTCTTCAAAAATCAAGGTTTTGTCAACATGCGAAATTCTTTTTTATACATTTTTCTCAAAATAACAAAAGTTGCTTCACTCAAAATGCTATAATTCAGAAACTAATGATCCGAGAGCTGTCAAATGTATACACGCACCCTTTGACGGTTAGGGCTAACTAGAAATATCAAATCAAATTGTAGTAATGAGAGCCATGTTCGGGGTGCGATTCAGAACCTCTAGAGGGACGAAGGTAAAAAACAAGAATATGGAGGTACAGGGAGGAACAATTAAAGGCTTGTTTTTTCTGTTTCAAACTGGATCATTATAGGTCTTGATGTGCCACAAAGTTTAATATTTTTCATTAATGTTGTATTAAGGGGATCTGTTCCCATTTAAATTTATATTATTAGGCCAATGAAAAAATTTACATTCTGTTAACCAACATAATTGTTAGATTAGATAAAGCTATTCATGAATCATTCAAATGTAATTTTTTCAAAAATTATTTAAACTTCCCGTTCTTTATAACAGGTTGGCTCACACAACTTTTTCCTATTCGTAGCTATAGATTCAAATATGACAAATGTTAAATTCATAGTCGTAGTACAAATTAAGAAATATTTTTATTTATGAGAATTTTTGAGATTAGCTTATTACACAAAAACAGTCAGAGAACTTACCTATTGATAAATCTGGAAGAAAAATGCTTCCACCAATGGAAAAGATCAAATATTTGATGATAATGTAATTTCACACCCTTTTAACAGTGTGGTTTCATTACTTACGAATAGGGAAACCCCTGTGACTGACGCTTATATGCGGAGTTAGCTTCGGAGAGCCATCCACATCGACACCAAAGTGGAGTACTCTTGGTTATATAATATTCCTTTGTATATGGGTTTATTAGCAAGTTGTAGTGTTTTACCAGCTTCTAAAACCGAATGAGATAATTAGTACAGATGTCGAACGAAGCGAACAATATGACACGTAACAAATATCAGGAATACCGTAACTACAGACGCAAGCTCGACCACATGTGGAATAAAAAATTTTGAAGGATGCACTGAAGGTTGCTGCTCGAATGGAGTGTTTTGCAGAATCCAGTGTATTCACAAGACATAGTATACATATTCAGATGGCTGAATAGGCAAACGGTTTAGAAATGCTGGAGAAGTGCGGGAATGATAGATGATCGCCAAACCAATATCGTTCTTTTTTAATCTCGTTCATATAGGCTTACCTTAATGGAAGAAATGTTTAATATATACTGAACTAAGTTAAAAATAACCTGCATACATGGAAATACTTAATTAATAACAAAGATTAAAACATTGTAGTGGGTTGTTTTATGACAATGAATGAGGCTTGGTTCTCCTTTATTCTTACTTTCTTTAATATTCAATTTGAGGGGAAATCGTAAAAAAATAATGCAACCTCCACAGCTTAATGGAAGTCTATAGGCCTTGAAAGAGTTGTATTAAGTGGAAGAAGTGAATGAGACTATGAGGAAGATTTATGGATTCTTTTGGTTGAAGAGTCTGTTAAATTTTTATTTTATTTTTTCATACACTTTTTTATTTATATTATTTCATATATTAGAGAGATAAATACTCCCAATTTCCTTCCCTTACACTAAAATTTCAGATATTCTTGTTCCTAATTTCCTATTTTTTATTTCCAGCCTATGTTTCTGTTTTGTTGTTGTTCTGTTTATTGTATTCATATACGACTAGATTATTAAACCAAGAGCTCTTCCATCATTCGCATTATCAATTACTGAAAGTTTACCTTACACAGTATACTAATAAACAAGATAGAGAATATACTAGTTCAGTATTCAATATATCCAGCTCTACAGCGGAGTGTATTGGGCCGAATATTGTATCTTATCCTGATCTACCAACCGATAGAAATCAGTTGGCCCCATGCAACCCAACTCTGGTACTGTTAGCCATCATTCAACGGTTTTAAAACAAAGTGTAGCGTGCTATAGTCGATGCTAGTTACTCTGGTGAAGTGATAGAGCACGATATTTCTATTTGAATAACAAGGGTACTTCAAAATGTTAATGTAAAGATCTTTTAAAGAGAATATACCGGTGCCCATGAGCCTCTTAGGTACCAGTATATTCCAGTGGTGTACTTGCCAATACAATAATTGTAATGCCAATACAGTGAAGTAAGTATCAAGTTTTATCACATTTCCTTTGTGTATGCTGGAAAGTTTGATAGAAGTTACAGGTCCTTCTTTATCTCCTCGATTTGTTGTAAATTATCTTGTTTGTATTTGTTGTTTTATCATATCTTGATTTTGGTTATTGTAATCTTAGTTTCTCGTTTTTATTTTTAAATTTTTTTTTCTTTTCTTTATTTCCAACTACCATTTTATTTTCTTACTCAAATTTCAAATTTCATTTTAATATATTCATTCTAGTGTTATATGCATTATTTGTTCTTTAATAAAAACTTTCTATATTCAATCTGATCTGTAGGTGTAGTCTTTATTTATCTTTATATCATCATTATCATATATTGACTATGATATCCATAATGATTTTGTTGCGAAGAACTCTGTATTGATTTGACTAAGTATTGATTTCCCTTTTTACATATTAACACTACTTGTTTAATAGATTGTAGGGCCTTAAAATCATCTGCATTGTAGAGTCATCTCCGCAAGTACTTTAGAAACTTAAAGGCATCATCAAGGCTTTAAATGTTTTTATGTTTAAATAGCCTTAAAATTTGCAGAGACTGCAAATCACAAACTCATATATAAGTAGATATTGGTATTGTGAAAAATATATGATGTACAGTTATAGTATTAATAAAATTATTAATAATTAATATCTTGGCACTTTACTACTTTACTTATTTTACCAGTTCTGTTTATAAAAACACAGTCCTTATTAGAAAAGCATAAACTATATTATCTCCATGGTACTTTTAACTAATCTACGACAAAATTACCCTAATTATTTACCGAAGATGTTGTTCTACCAGCGTATAATTAGGCGTTCTCATCTCACCATTACATCCTTTTAACTATTAATAACTGGGAATAATGAGAATATTGGTCAATTTTGTAACATGGATACCGTTGAGAGGTGTTTATTTTTTGTACGGCTGTACTGTTAGAAACACTGAACAGTATACTATTCCGTCTAGGAAATCGAATAGACCTAAGACCTAATATTTTGCAGGAGAAAATTAGTGGAGTGTTGTTTTTTTCTGTTTCGTTCGTTTCGTCTTCTGATAGATTCCGTTAATGTTTAAACGAGTTCCCGCAGGCTATTTCTATTCTGATTTAATGGCACAAAATGTCGTACCGGGAGGTAAAAATGGCAGAAATGATGACTTATTAGCCGACGACTGGGAAATAAAATTGGTTCCCATTCAGATAAATAATTACCAACCATTTCCATTCATTAAAATTAATAGATGTTTTCCTTTTTTCTGATAATGAATAATGACTATATTATTTTATTTTAATATGATGGAAATACATCATAGGTTTGTTGAATAACAAAACATATAATAAAAAATACCTTTTTAACACATAGTAGTGAAGGCATGTTATATTTAGTGTCTATTTTGACCTGTTCCAGGTGTACATTGTCTTGATGCTTTCATCTCCGGTTCACTTAGATCGCCTTCAGATTTTCTTACTTTCTGTCCTTGCTTCCAATAGAGATGGATTTAAAATTCCTCTTCGTCTTAGCCCTACGTGGATTTTGAATGAAATATATGGTATAAGACATGCATCATATCTTCCCTTTCAGAATGTGCTCTGTGATTTTTGGTGTATTATCTACTGCTGAACTTTGACGATCTTCAGGACTGTAAACTCAAGAACTCAACTCAACAAGATAACTTGACAAGTAAACACACCATCGAAGGAAACAAAAATTAAACGTAAAAAGGTAAATATGCTCTCGAATGAAAGTAAAATACGTTTCTCAGATATACAATTTTTAATTACGTGGATTAAGCCTCCAGGGGGATACAACTACATAAATAAAGACGCGCCTAGAAAGTCTACCTCATGGGTGGTATGGAAAAGAGTTCAATATGAACAAAACAAATTTAACCTACAAAGTATTGTAACTGTGTTATTAGTTGTAGTTTTAAGTCCTTTGATAATATATGTATTAGATGTACTATAATGTTGAAATAAATTACATTTGATAATATTTTTGTTCAATTATTTTATTTAGATTAAAATTTTCTTGTATGTCAAAGCTAAACTGAACTAAAACTCAGAGTTGGTGCGCCAATATTGCAATATTACGACGTCACAATTATCCATGACGCATTGCTAAAAAAACTTTGAATAGACTATATATTTTTTTATCGTTTTCTAGTAACAAAACATTTCTTAAAGGTATATATTCATCAGTCCATTATCTTTTTATCTTCAGTCGTTATTTCTCATTTATTTATATTTTATGTACCGTCTCAAAGTCAATTAATTTCGTATTAATTATTAGCTGAACCCCGTTTATGATTTTATGGAAATAATACAATAAATATAAAATAAATATTAAGTTTAGTATTTTATCAAGATAATAATACGAAAGATATATAAAAGTATAAAATTCAACGATATCGATCAATTCAGGAACTGAATTCATTTAAACTCAAAAGGTATATACGTTCGGATCATCGGAATCCTCGCAATGAGCATTAATAATTAATCTTAAAATTTTCGTTTGAGTATCTTTGTGTGATCACATTACTCATCAAGTATCTTATCACTAAGCGCACTTCATTGTATAGTTTTGGTTTGTTTAGATTTTGAAGCATGATGACTACCGAGCCAGCCTTCAGTTGTAAATTATGCAACGGTAAATCAGGCACATTCAAGGATTTAAAAAATTCAGTAGGATAATTAGTGGCTTCGTCTTCATTTGTTAGAAGGTTAACAGATTTAAATGAATGCAGATTACCAACGATTTGATTCTGAATTATAAAGTTCTGATTTATAAAGTCCAACATCTTTATTCTTAGCCTCCAAATTTGCTCGCTTACTTAATTATTTGTTATTTGAGTGGTTAGCAATGATGTTCGGAAGTATTTTGCCGATGAACTCTTCTTTCGATAAGACGAAATTGCAAGAAAACTTACTGCCATTACCGATAGTCAGCAATTGCTTGGAGAAATTTTCAACAATGCAATAATCATGTTTGCTCCCAGTTGAAGTTTCTTCACATAGCGCCACAGATTTGATAATTTGAGGCAAGCGCTTATTCGATGTTGCAATCACTGGCAGTGTTTGGCGGAAATCCTCAGATAGTAAAATTATTGCGTCACCAAAAATTTTCGATTTATTGGTCTCTGGTGGCCGAACCATTAATGGCAATTTCACTTTGCCATTAAAGCACAATCATTAGTATCGTAGAGGAGTACGGACCGAATCAACATCGTGTAACCTTGCGTCGATTTTTTATCGACTGGAAAGTGTTTTCCTGATCTTGACCTGGAAAGATCTCTCAGATAGATAGGACTTGATAAGAGCGGTTAGATCTTCTGGGAGGCCTAGCCACACGCATTTTGCGATCAAACTGTCGTGCCAGACCTTGTCGAAAGCTTTGGTTAGGTCCAGGAGGACTGCTTCAAGCTTTTTAAATTGGTCAAGAGCATGATGGATGTGTGCAGCTAGACGGGTGGCCTGATGGACGGCAGAATGTTGATCACGAAAGCCGAATTGTTCGTCCAGAATAATGTTGTTTTCCTTTGCGAAAGAGTTGTGATAGAGGATTGCATTGAAAGTTTGTGATATAATATTGCATTCCCGAAAAACTTCGAAAGGGCTGACGGGCCTGTTAACAGATGGAAATGTTTTTGCTCCTTTCTTGGGAATAACCGCTATATGTACGTGTTTTCAAGACGCCGGGAAATGTTGCAGCCTCATGATGGCAGTTCCGCGAGCTGCTTATATCGGAGCTTTTTTAATTGGCTAATCGATATTCCGTCGAAAGCCGGAGACTTTTTGGTTTGGAGTTTGACTGCTCCGTAGTTGGTGCTCTAGAAGTATGTTTATTTCCACAGCTCATTTTGGTCTTCCATAATTTGAAATAATCGTCATTAAATCTGGCTGTATTTGGCGATCTTCCGCAATACTTTTGAACTCAGACTCCTAGACCATTATTTTTCACCTTTCATTCGATAGATATATAACACCAGAGAGGCAAAAGCTCCTGTAGCTTAGTCAATTCCGCTTATTACTTCAGCTGTAAATACCGGAGCATAGCATCAAATAGACTTTTATTCTCCTGTATTATTGATTTCAAGTACCTGAACTGCTACATTAGTAAACCTAGCTGGATCCCGTTGATGTTTACCATAGAAGGTTATACATCAGTTAAGCATATTTTGGTATTTTTTAAATTCCCTTTCAAGTCATGTGAGTAATTGCAAAATTGTGGTTCAGGAATTTGTAGCATGGTTTTAAGGGCTATATTTGATTTGCAACACTTATGATTTTGCAGACGGTGACGCAGTTTACTATCTCCTTTTATTATAAAAAACATATTTATAAATTTTATAAAAAACAATTATTGGCTTCCTTTATGCTGACAGTACTCACTCCGATGGCCAAATATATGTGAGCAGAGCGTTAAAAATTTAATTATCATCAGTAATTCATTCATTGTTGGTCGGCATCAGGAAATTAACTTTAGAAAATTATGAGAGCCACGTTATAAAACTGCATTCAATGAGTCACTTTAAATCTAATTTTTACCATTAAAAGATACAGATCTGATGAAAAAACTCTATTTTGATCTCGACATATTTTTAGAGTTGCAAGATGTTGTTAATGTTAAGTTATTATGAAAAAAAAGTTCTCCTCGAATTATTGCAAATATTCAAAGCTTCAATAAACGCAAGGGAAAAAAAGAATTTACAGTTTGTTCCGTGTAAGATCTTGGATGAACCTAATTAATGAAATCAATTTAATATAAAACGGACCTGCCGATGTTGACTGGCGATGACGATACGCGAATGAGATAAGGACAGCGCACTGTAGTCGTCTTCTGCGAAAAAGTACGCCGTTCGTTCGACATCTCCAGCCGGGTTGGCGAACTTTTTGAACCGCCGACTATCTGTACGAAATCGGCGGTAGTCAAATTCGAGAGGTGGCTTTAATGAGGCATGAGCTATGGTCGCCGGTCGGGACCGAAACGGCGTCAAGCTAGCGCTTCTTGCCGCAGATGATTTCCATCAGATACGGGGTATTCTCTTGGCTCGGGGCTCTTATTTACGGGCATTCATTAGCGTCCAATTACAACTGTAAACGTCGTCGCTTCTCGCCGACCGGCCAGATAGGTAAATTTTTTCAGTGCCCTCGGCGGTCGCGGACTGACATTGAATGGGAACCGCTGATTTAATGAGGGCGTCGTTGCCAAGTAGTCGAGATCGAGATCGAAATTCGATTCAGCCCCCGGTACCGTCACCTTCGATGACATAATCTAGGAATGCGTTTTCTACGAATGTCTTAAAACACATCCTAATTCACCCCTGTCTATTTATATTTCTATCCTACTACAGAAGTTTCCGAAATGTATGTCGTTCAAATATTTCTCTCCTTAATAAGTATAAATAACTCCTAATGACGTTAAAGTTAAGATTGGCGTTGAAAAAGAAAACGAAGATACTGCGCTTGTGGCTATTGGACGTGTGATTTAACCAAAACACTTTTTAATATAGTACATTCGTTATTAAGTACCAGTAATATTAGGTACTTGTATATATTTTTGATCAGCGATATGGTCAAAACGAGTCAAAAATGTAAACAACCGTTAAAAAATCCGCTAATAAATTTGATGGTTTCGATATTTCTCTAGATAAATGAATTGAAGTAGAAATTATAATTATTAAGCCACAACATCTTTCAATCGTTTTATCATTCCAGTAATCTTCTCCGCCCAGTAAAATCAGCTCAGTGAATCAGAATGGATCGTCCTTAAAAAAAAACGCTTACGTAGTCCGGAAAAACAACATGTACGGAAATAGACCAAAATTAGTGACTACTGGCTACAATAGCCAGTAGAAACAAAAAACAATTTCAGCACCCTGTTTGAAGAAATAGGTAGGAGTTGTAAACCACTTGCTTATGTGAAACAAACAATTATACACTAAATTCAACTGAATACGAAACTATAAAAAATCAAATGTCTGTCCCTGAAGCCCTTAAAATTTTGGTTAAGGAACTAGCCAAAAGAAATATACAGTAATTTAGATTTGTTAACACAATTTCGGCAGCTCTAGCTGTACAAGGCCACGAAGTAGAAAGTCTTTATAGAATTAAGTAACAATCTGCAATAATATATAAATATAATATTAAAGAGAGTCAAAAATTAATAAAGCAGCAAAACAACCGTATATAAATAATCTAAAGAAATTTTTTATGATGTTAAATATATAGAACATAATATCATTAAGCCCGAGCCACTCCGTACCAAAAGGGTTCTCCAACAATTTACTAGATTTTTAATGTATGTTCGCCGATTTCTCCGTCAATTATAGACCGATTTTCAAAATTCTCTTTTTATTAGAAGGAATGCACTTGCTAAGTGGTCCTACTGAAATCAAGTCAGGATATGAAGGGGGGGGGGGGGGTATACAATTTCAAAGGGTCGTACAAAGTTTTCACATATTTTTTAAGTAAAATTATCAGATGTTTGTATGTAATGCTATTAAATGTGACGAAAAATTGTTCAGTGTCAAAGCCATTCAATTTGCTTTAAGCACTATTCATGTCATGTGTGAGTCGTAGGAATTATCGGAGGCGATTGTTTCGGTTAGAACAACACACGGGGAGTTCGCGGGTTCGATTACCAACGGGCGCAGCAGCAACTTTTTGTTCTAGTTTGGTTGTCAAATCGCCTAGACTAGGTAGTGGACCCCGGGACCTAAAACGTTCCCATTGTTTCTATATTCTTATTTATCCTCATACGGGCTGCACCTTTACTTGGCCTACCCATACCCATGTAATACTAAATATAATATATGCGTAATTTATTCACTGATCATATTAAGCTAAGTTGTTTATATATAGTAAAATATAAAACACGTGTAGCAGTTAGTTTAAATAACGTTTTTGTTTATTTTTATTTAGTTACTAGCTGTCTCGGCAAACGTTGTTTTGCCATATGAATTATTTCTACGATGACTTCGTTTTCTCGCTTATTCAATACTTTTGAATACTTTATCCTTTGTCTCACTACGTTTTTTTATCAGGGTGGAGCGCTGTGTGAAATGACGATATGTGAATATAACAACACACAAAGCTGTTGCAATTTATTTTAACTTTATTATTTTATATATACAAAGAATTCTCAAAATATTCATTAACAGTCTTAGTGCAATAGAGTGTTTAATATTTTTTGTCATTCCTTCTTTAGCTAACACAAACAAACTGGATGGTTTGTCCACTCGAGAGCATGCCACGTATAATTGACCATATGAGAAACATGTGCTCAAATCTAAGCCGCAAACAGACATTGTTTGGCCCTGAGTCGCTTAATAGTCATTGGAAATGCCAATCTAAAGGGGACTGAATGCGTTTGAATTGAGTCGGCACGTCTGTGGGTATAATAGGGATTCGTGGAAGTAATATACTTTCACCCTGGAATTTGCCGTTGAAAATATTTGCATCGATAATATTGTTCAATAATTTTTTAACTACTAATCATGTGCCGTTTTACAACCATGGTTGGTTCAATTTACGAAGCAAAATAATCGGAGATTCAACTTCAGTATTTAACTATGCGGTGGTACGCCTGGTAAATCCAATGAGTTTAAAAACTCTGTTGGAAAATTTACAGCTTCACTGGCTTCGCTAACTGTGCCAATGGAATTATGAGTTACCTGGCAATAACTGTTGTATCTTGAGATTCAATATGTTGACGTCCACATTTTTCCCTGCTAAAATCGCCCTTTCTGTCAGCCAATCATGATGAATGTATTGTGTGTGTACGTCTGGAAATATTCGGTCAATGAGAGCATCTTGAGAATCGATGATTGCGCAGAAATCGTCCGGTGATTTTATACATCCATTCTCATCCTTAGCATCTTGAAGCATTTGGACGCGCACATTTACTTTTAATTGAACTTTTTCTACATTATACCACAAGTAAAAAAATTTGTCCAAAAAATGAAAAAAAAATCTGGGGTGAGCTACCCTTAACACTTGGGGTATATAAATGAGTTAAAAACCGATTCTCAGTCCTAACAGGTCAATTAAAAAGTACCCGGCCTGACACATAGATGGCGCTACTATAATTAAATCCATATGTTTAGTTAGCCCTAACCCTCAAAAAATGTGTGTATAAATTTGACAGCTGTCGGATCTTTAGTTTGGCAATTAAAGCATTTTGAGTGAAGCAAGTTTTGTTATTGCGAAAAAAATAAATAAAAAGGAATCTCGCGTGTTGATAAAATATTGCTTCTTGAAGGGAAAAGATTCAGTTGAGCAAAAACTTGGCTTGATGCCGAGTCTCCGGAGACTGCCCTAGGAAATGGTATGGTATGCTAAGTTTAGATGTGGTGAAATGAGCACCGAAGACGGTGAACCTAGTGGACGCCCAAAAGAGGTAGTTACCGACGATAGCATTAAAAAAAATCTACGAAATTATTTTGGATGAACATAAATTGAAATTGAATGAAATAGCAGACACTCTAAAGATATCAACTGAAAGTGTACATCATGTTATTTACGAATATTTTAGTACCAGAAAGCTCTGTGCAAAGTGGGTGCACCAAAAACAACGACGAGTTGATGATTCGGAGAAGTGTTTGAAGATAATCAAGCATAATAAACCCAAACTTTTGCGTCGATATGTGACAATGGATGAAACGTGGCTCCATCATTTCACTCCGAAATCCATCGACAGTCATCTGAGTGGGCTTTACACGATGAAGCGTGGGAAAACCGTTCCAAAGCGTGGAAAACAGTCGGCTTGCAAGGCAATGGCGTCTGTATTTTGGGATGCGCTTGGAATAATTTTCATTGACTACCTTGAAAAAGGAAGGACCATCAACAGCGACTATTATATAGTGTTATTGGACCGTTTGAAGGACGATATCACCGAAACATGGCTGCATTTGGGGAAAAAGGAAAGCGCTGCTTCACCAACACAATGCACCGTGTAACAAGTCAGTGAAAACGATGGCAAAAATCCATGAAATGATCTTCAAATTACTTCCTCATCCACCATATTCTCCAGATCTGAACCCCCCCTTTCTCCCGGCGACTATTTCCTGTTGTCAGATCTCAAAATAATGCTCGCTAGGCAGGAACTTTCGCCGAATGAAGAGGTGATCGCCGAAACTGAGGCCTGTTTTGAAGCAAAGGACAAATCGTACTACAAAAAGGGTTTTGAAAAGTTAGAGGCTCGCTATAATCACTGTATCGCCCTGGAAGGGAATTATGTTTAATAAAAAAAATAATGTTGCTAAAAAATGTGTTTTACTATGGTAGGCCGGGGACATTTCAATTGACCTGTTACAGAATATACACACGAAATTTAATCAAAATCGGTTTCGGAGGAGTATAAACACGAAAACTGTGACCCGAGATTTTATATATTAGATTACAACGATTATTTGCTTTGTTTTAATTTGTAGTAAATGCTTCAAAATGAATACCGAAACACAGCATGAATCAAAGCGTTTAACATGTAAACTGAGAACATAGTGTGGGGCTTTTTTCCATCGAAATGCATATATTTCGATCCACAATGATCTATTTATACATCGAGCACTTTGCATGACTGCTGACCAGAAAATTTATGCAAAGTAGCCATTTCGCTACTGCACCGATGCAAAGGGATGGACCGATGATCGTCGATTCGTCCGATAATCTCAGTTGTTATGCAATGGCATCGCCATCTTTCAGCGATTTTTCGATGTCGAATTCCTGAAACCATCGAGCTAGAAAACGCGCGTCGCTCCGATATTATCTACGGCCGAAGTCTATCGGGTTTGAGACGCGATTTCATGCTGTTCGAGTCCATCTTTGCGTAACTATCGCTGCCGATCGTTTGTTAACATACAAAAACGTCCGTTTTTTTCCACTTATTTTTGTCTGGTTTATTGTACGCGAACCTTACTTGGTGCTTTGTGTTTAAAATGAGCGTTAAAAGCAAATCAACCAATTACAATGTTAAAAAATTCGATGGAACGTTCATAAAGCTACACGACGAGCGTTTCGAGCGATGAAGGGAATTCTTCAGGCATCCCTATAATCAGTCTCCAACACAAGGTTTAGTAAGCTCGTCAATTAATTCGCTGATAGACTTTCTAAACGGTCTAATTTTTGCTGATGATAGCGCTATTTTCGTTGATGCAGATGTTCCCATTCGAGAGCCATATAACTCTGTTGTAGTGTAGTAGTACTGTGTGCTGACATTAACTACACCAAAAAACGCTTCGAGGAATTGCGGAACTATTGCCGATCCAACGCCAATCTGTTAAAAATTCAACAATAAGAATTCTGAAATATTGACAATTGCTGGATCGCCTACTATTGTCCAAGACTTCAGGTACTTGGGATTACTAACACTGGAGATGAAGTAACAAGTAGAATGGGCCAACCTGCAGCAGAATATCTATGGATCCAATGGATCGATGATGGCAATGATACTTTGTTACGTATGAATATTAAAGTATTTATTCTCCATTATAGCAATCTGTTAAGTGGGAACGACAATAATAATAAACTTTTTGGTTATCGAATTTTCTGAAAAAATTGACCCATTTGTTTAACCAGCCATATAAAGACATTTTTTGTTAACATTATTTATTGTAGAATAATCAAATAATAATTGATTAATAGATAATAATAAATTGATAGAAATGAGGAATAAAAGAATATACTCGAGCGGGTTTAAAACATATATTAACACTCTTCTTCAAATAGTTACAACACAGCAGATGTGAACAATATATTAATACAATAAGGGCGGTACAATAAGCACATAAATTTTAAAAGATATATGTTTATTAGAGATGTTCCAAACGCGCCTTTTTGCAATCGATGCCAAGGGTGAAAAGGGTAGCTAGTTCGGCCAAATTGACACGACCAATTTTGGATCGTTAATAATATACGTAAAACTACTGAAACTAAGTTCTGAAATTAGTTCATAATAGGGATATTTACACTGATTAAACTTTATTTCATATAGTAATTAATATAATATAGAATAAATGAATAGATAAATACGATTAAAAATAGACATAGATAACAGTTCAATTGAAAAGTCCCAGGCCTACCGTAGTAAAACAAATTTTTTTTTTGGCAAAATAGGTTTTTTTTATTCAACGTAATTCCCTCCAAGGGTGCTACACTGATTATAGCGACCCTCGAACTTTTCGATATCATTTTTGTAGTACGATTTGATCATTGCTTCAAAATAGGCCTCAGTTTTGGCGATCACCTCTTCATTCGATGAAAATTTCTTCCCAGCGAGCATTCTCTTGAGATCTGAGAACAGGAAATCGTCGCTGGGCCTGATCTGGAGAATACGGTGGATGAAGAAGCAATTCGAAGCCCAGTTCATGAATTTTGCCATCGTTTTCACTGACTTGTGACACGATGCATTGTCTTGGAAAAGCAGTACTTTCTTTTTCTTCAAATGCGGCCTTTTTTCGGCAATTTCGTCCTTCAAACAGCTAATAGCGCTATGTAATAATTGCTGTTGATGGTCCTTCCTTTTTCAAGGTAGTCAATGAAAATTATCCCATGCGCATCCCAAAAATACAGACGCCATATACTTGCAAGCCGACTGTTGTGATTCCCACGCTTTGGAACGGGTTTATCGTGTGCTGTCCACTCAGATGACTCCCGATTGGAGTGAAATGATGGAGCCATGTTTTATCCGTTGTCACAAATCGACACAAAAACTCGAGTTTATTACGCTTGATCATCTTCAAACACTGCTCCGAAACATCAACTGGTCGTTGTTTTTGGCCAAAAGTGAGCTCGCGCGGCACCCACTTTGCATAGAGCTTTCTCATAGCCAAATATTAGTGAATGATATGACGTACACGTTCAGTTGATTTCTTTAGAGTGTCACTATTTTATTCAATTTCAATATACTGTCATTAAAAATCATTTGGTGGATATTTTAAATGTTTTCGTCTGTAACAACCTCTTTTGGGCGTCCACCGCTTTGACCGCCTTCGGTGCACATTTCACCACGTCTAAACTTAGCATACCAATCCTTGATGGTTGATTTTCCTGGGGCAGTGTACGGAAACTCGGCATCATGCCAAGTTTTTGCTTCAACTGTATTCTTTCCTTTCAAAAAGAAATATTTTATCAACACGCGAAATTCCTTTTTATCCATTTTTTTCACAATAACAAAAGTTGCTTCACTCAAAATGCTATAATTCACTAACTAATGATCCGACAGCTGTCAAATTTATACACGCATCTTTTGAGGGTTAGGGCTAGCTAAAAACATATGGATTTAATTCTAGTAGCACCATCTATGTGTTAGGCCGGGGACTTTTCAATTAACCTGTTAAATAAATAAGATTTAATATAGTGTGATATCAAAATACTTATATCATCGCCCGTCAGATAATCTATTTAAATCTTTATTATAAATTTTCTACATACTATTATTGAATTTAACATAGTAAATAAGTTTTATTTTAAGAAAAGGTTTTTATATATAATGGGTATATATAAAACGGTGATATATGTAACATTACGAGAATATTAAAATACGAAACATTATTATTTTAGTCAAGTAGTTAAAAAACAGTACTACATCAAACCTCCCTCCTAAAGAAGGGCCCACAGGGATGTACGTGATCATTATTCTGTCTGGACAGCTTATAGTTATTAAAAAATCTTTTATAGCTTCTATTGTACCAGTTTGTGTTTGAAAATTTTTGTCCGAAAACGGAATGATCTTTCAAATTTTGGTGACACCACTTTAAAATAGTTTATGGCTAAGAAGTTCGATGATAATTAATTAAAAATAATTTTAGAATAGATAGATTTAGATAATTAATTATACAAAAATGCAGTTCAAACTTAAGGATAATTTTCAGATAGCTTGACACTTGATAACTTGACGACAATCTCCTGTCCGATATGCGATCAGAGAGATCTAAAGGCAGTGAAAATGGAGGCCGTACTTATTTACTGAAAATACCATTGCCATACAAAATATAAAGAGCCTTCTATTACGTATTAGTGACGAATAGTTGTGGACTTGGCCTTTTGTGAAAAAGAGTATTACTACGACCATTCCATCTATTTTGGAGAGTCATCCACATTGACTTTTAATCGAAATATTCATGGTCATAAAATATTACTGTGGTATTAGAAACGTGTAGTGTGTTAAGATCTGCTAAAAAGAATGAAGCTGTTGCTACAAATGTTCTGAATAAATTCACTTTAAAGTGAAAATATGAGCAGAATATATATAAGAACATAATATATATATATATATATATATATATATATATATATATATATATATATATATATATATATATATCTTATAGTTATTCCAATTTGTTACTGAAGAATACTGGATATTAGTATTCGTGCTTGCAGAATCCAAGTTTTATCGTCTTTAATCCGCTCGAAATTATGAAATAATCAAATTTCTGATTAAACTCTCGCGTCACGGACTGGCGAATCGATTGTGGCTGGAAACGAAAGCGAACCCGATCTACTAGCATTAAAAATTCCTTTTTAGACGATTATTTATCGGGAATTGCCCTCGCTGGGACTACGAATCTGCAGAAATGTAAATTGGCAGGTATTGCTCTTAACTTGGAAGTAAGAAAAATCGTCCGCTATGCTGCAGGAAGTCCTCCGGAGCACAGGCGACTAGCGGGCGCACATTTAGCTTCTTGTGCTTGATTTTATGTTGAAGATGACAAACATTTCAGGCATGTAAAACTAATAGGAATATTGGAGAATTTGTTCTGCGAAATTGTATTCGTCACCTCAAGCGTACATTCCCATGTATGGTATATATATATATATATATATATATATATATATATATATATATATATATATATATATATATATAATGTATATGTATATATTTTTAAATCAAAGGCGGTAAGTGCAATATGAAAGAGTTCAGAAAACACAAACTATTCTTTTAAAAAAGCTATTTTATTTAACTGAAAGTAGAGGTGACTGGTTGAATGACGAAGACGTCACTGCGGGTAAAAACAGGTACGAATCATACAATACAGACGGTCCTCCAGATCACAGTGCAGTCCATTGTCAGTCCAGTACTGATCATAATTATGACACCTCCCTCCTAAAGAAAACGTCACCGGGATGGGCGAGTATCTTCTGTACCTTCCAACGCCAGCTTGCCTTTGAAGATGAAATTTTCTACTAATGTCCATGGTGTCCCTCTATGGAATAGTTTTTGTAGTCCTGATCACTCCACATTACAGATATGAAACTCAGCTACTATAAACCGCTTTTGGTGGCCGACTCTGAATTGCAATCTTCTATGTAAATTCCTGTAGACGATGTTAATTCACAGCAACTTCAGCCCGTCTTTGGCGGTCTTATACATTGAACTGTGATGTATGTGCCGCGAATTCTAGCACCTTCAATATACTTATTGTGACCTTACAGCTTCAGCTGCGATGATACACCAAGGGAAGCTTCGAATAACTGCGGAACGATTGCCAATCCAGCGTCAACCTTCTTTTCTTGATAATTAATTTGATTCCGGCTAATTAAATGAATTCAAAAGAGAACAGCCTTGTGACCTCTCTGGAATCCTACCGACTGCGCCAGTTGTAATATGTGAAAAGGTTTAGAGAACAAAACGGTGAATTATGTTATTAACTATAACTACAAACTTTAAAAACTATTTTATTTAACGGTAAGAAGAGGTAGAATTGCGATACAAAGTGTCATTGAGGGTAAAAAGAGGTAAAAATACCTAACTACCTAACCTAATATCCTGTCAATTCCCCCATCGACCACATGTATCATTCAATATCGTAATAAACAACTTTTTATTCAACCAATGTTTTCAGTCCCCGTGTAAATTCCTTCCACAAAATAGTAGGGAGTGTTCGGACCAACAATCGCATCGACAGCCACACATTCCGACATATCAGACGAATATACCTACAATTCGTGACCCCGACGTGATCGAAGTGCCTAGCAGAGAAATCAGCTCAACAAAAGCCAAGAGACAGGTGCTCGACACGTGTATGGAAGGATAGCACGAGGAACCCATCAACATCACATGGTCGACGTTATCCCACGAGACTAACGCGATGGATGAAGACCACAGAAGCCCATCATGCATGACATCAACGCATGAACACCGTTGCACCACGAAAGGAGACACGTAAAGCACCACACTTATAGGTACCCTCAAACAAATCGGAATGCCCCAAGACGAACAACGTCCTGCTGCACCTTTGATGGCAGCTGATCCCGTAAATTTCCTTACTCAGGTTGGGATCTTCATCACATAAGCAGTCCCAGGGCGATTGATTGCTTGATTCCGGGCGCACTCAGGAAGCTGCACCACGTGGAGGTACGTTCCACGGCAGCTCCACTAGGAGGGGAGTGATGTAGCGACTGCTACAACCCTTTAGGCCATCACGCAGTCACTTACATCAAAGTCAAAGGTCGGCAATGCTGGTGGATTGGTACCATGCGGTTCCCGGCTATAAAAGACCACCACGATGACGTCTCGCTCTCTTTCCTTTTCTCTATCTCATTGTAACAATACCACTTCCACAGCGCTACCGTACTTCCTTTACCTAACCTAATATCCTGCCCATTCTCCCGTTGACCACATGTATCATTCAATATCGTAATAAATAACTTTTTATTCAGTCGGTGTTTTCAGTTTCCGTGCGAATTCCTTTCCAAAATAGTAGTGAGTGTTCGGACAAACAATCGCATCGACAGCCACATATTCGGACCGACCAGACGAACATTCCTACAATATACACTCAGAGAGAGTTTTCTTTAAGACCCGTATTTTAATGGCTTTTGTAACAGTATCTCCAGAGACATGCAGTATTGACAAAGTAAGCGTTCGAACAAGGTCCCTGGTCTGGATTATATTTTAATATTTCCTCTTCTACGCGCATAATCTTAGACAAGCACAAGTTGCTTTCTTCTTTTGTTTTACTACTCTGAGGTGTCTCAAAATTATCATTTTGTAAACTTCCATCAATTGAGATACCAATTTATTGGTATCTTAATTAATATGTTTTTCTTTTATAATAAACAGCATCTTAAAAATACTTGTCCTAATATAGTTCTCACATTTAACTGTATGGACATTTTGCAATTTATACATTGTTGCCAAATTAATATAAATATTCTATAGGATGATGCTCTTTGCAGCTGTTGAAACTATACGTATAAATTTAACATTATTCATTGATCGTTGCTAACAATTAACTGTGCTAACCGTACCTCTTAAAGGGCTGACTTGAAAATATTAGTTGAATGTATATAGTCTATTCATTTCTATTTTTAATATGTAGAGTATTAAATATTTTTGGATACGTATTCCAAATTGGTTGATGGATAATTTCATTTAAAATTTGTTGAGCTTCTGCAAAGAATGTAGAAAATACAAATAGGCATAAAAATGAGTATACAAATTTGTAAGGGGGTATTTTATTGACACATTGGTTGTTGGAAGTTTATTTATATCCAATAGTCTCGCTTTAAGTTTTCAGGAACAGGAAATAATAAAAAGGTAATATACTTCTACTCATTTAGTTTTTTTATTTCTATTATTCTATCTAAACTCTATGAACTTTTTACTTACTGACAATTTGACGAAGAAAATAAAAGGAAGGATATTAGATTTTTTTAAAAGAACTAAATGTGATATAAATACTAATATTTATTTCGACATAATATTTTATGATTATTACAGGCAAAAAAATTAATGTCTTTATAAGTACAAGTTGGGATAATTAATTATTTTAACTAATAAAGCTGCCAAGCTTATATATCTTTAATTGATTTATTATAAATATGAATGAGTTTTTTAGAAATGTTTTCGACAATATTTATTCATTAATAAAATTTGATATATTTAATTAATTTTATTAGGTGTTGTATACATAGTTATATTCTCAATCAACTTACTTGTGAACTACTGCGTATTTAGTTTTTGCTACTAACCAAATTAATATTTTATCAATAGGTTGTGAAAAACTTGTTAGTATATTAAAAGCATTTGATGTAAAGTTTTTCCAACCATCACTATATGGTTCAGATTGGATCCTCCTTAAAATCCGTAAATATCTTCTGAGATCTCCCTTAAGTTATCCCCTTAAAACAAATATGTGTTTTTTCCTTTCCCAATGTCAAGTGAAATTGAAATAAATAAGAAACTCGGTGCTAATTCAAACTTTTGAAGCGTGTGGGTCATAAGATAAAGTAGAAAATGGTATATAAATCAAAAGCATAGAAGACAAATTCAGAATGAGCTATCTGCAAGGGTGAGTATATTTATTATTTATGCAACATATATTTTATGTCAGAAATATGGGTAAAATATAAAGAGTGTATGAATAAGAAAATGAAGTAAGAAAGAATATAAGAAAGAATAAAGTATGAATATGAAGTAATTAAAAATGCAGCGATTAAAATGAAACTGGCTACATAATTTACATAGATGGAACACATAGGACTAATAAAAGAAATTATGAATTATAAACACTAAATTTGTACACATTTTAAAGCATTGATAAATATTAAGGTGTTTAGCGAGATTTCTAAATTGTAATAAAATAACTTAATTGTTTTAATATAACAGGTGTGGAAAAGTCCTGCTACCATTTTGATTGCGCGCCATCTTGGTTATGTGACGTTTAGCTCAGTTTCAAGAACGAGCATAAATTGTGTCAATATTTATTGCATATAACCGTATTTATTGTCTTATCGTATTTATTGTAATTGTTATTCAGAACAGTCGGTTTTGGGGAACACAGAATCTTTAATTAATTCATGAAACATCATAGCATCCACTAAAAACAACTGTATGCTGTGGTATTCATGCTGGAAACATCATTGGTACCTATTTTTTTGAAAATGACCAAGGTGCTGCTGTTACTGTAACTGCTGAACGGTACTAAGAGATGATTCGACATTTTCTTGTGCCTGAAATGGAAGAGCAGGAACTAGAATATATGTGGTTTCATCAAGATGGGGCCACAGCACACACAGCTCGTTCAACAATTGAGTTATTGAATGACGTTTTTCCATGAGGACTAATTTCGCGAAGTGAAGAATTTATAGGGTTTTTTAAAATAAAAAAATTATGTGAATAAGCCCCAAACGATTCAACATCTTAAAGACAATATTCGTCACGAAATTGAAGAAATTCAGCCTCAGATGTTGCAAGATGTCATGAAAAATGCATTAAAAATAGCTGAAAGTTGCATAGCGAATCTCGGTCACCATTTAGCCGATATAATTTTTAATTATAACGAAAAAAATGTAAAGCCCAAATAAACGTTTTATGAAATCCATACTTACTTATCTTTTCTTTGAGCAAAGTTATAGGTAATCAAAATAGTAGCGGCACTTCTGCCCCACATTGTAAATGTTATGGTGAAATATCAATTTCAAAAATTGTTTTATTCATATATTATCTATTTTAATACACGAACATGTATTAATTCATTTACTATTCCAAATTTATTTTTATAACATGAAAGTAAAGAAATATCATGTTTACCTATATATGATGTTTTGAACTTGTTACAGATCTGCTATACTTTGTTTAAAATGTTCAGTGGTGGAATTATTTAAACTTGTAAATACTTTGTTGATTCTTAATGTTATTTAATGTTATTGTAATGATCTTTAATTAATGGAAATTAGATTTCATTAAATGCGATTTAAAAAAGGTTAGGGAGTGCTATTTCTTGAGATAGTTATTTTAATATGTTTTAGTATAGAGACATTTAGTATTATAGTTAATGTTATATATCGCATATATTTCTTACATTGAAAATACTGCGAAAAGAAGTATTAGTAATATATCGTCTTTAAATTATTACCATTACTCTGTTTTGAAAAAACATGTAACTTAACAAATTTTGGTGGAATGTTTGGATCACTAGTCAATAAAAAAGAACAAAAGATCTTGGAATGATAATAAGGAAGTGAGAATATTATTGAAAAATAAAATATTTCGAAGAATCAATACGACTAACAGTTTATGCTCAAAACGTTACAAAATTGAATTAGTCTTTCACACATCTATTTTTTTTTTGAGAAATCGAATGACGTCGGAAAGGCAATATCGAAAGTAAAAACAGACGAGCCGGCTATAAAATGACGCCTCGTAGACCGAACTGCACCGTGGTATATCAAATTCGGTATTCAGCAGGTGTTTCGAATTTCTAGGCACGTCTGCACTGAGACGCGTTGTTACCCATTATTTTACCATGTCTACGTCTAATTGAAGGTCACTAAAAACCCTTTGTAGTTAATTTGAGTCGATGGCGTTGACCAGTACGCCCAGGCCTCGGTCGTAATGGTCTCGCGGAGAATAAAACCAGCTTGATTTACACCTTTGTGTTTGGTTTTTGTCAGTATGTGTAATTGTTCGGTTCGGGTTTATTGCGAATAAATTTCGGTTTACGACTGTGGCAGCGGAGGGACGTGTACACTGACAATACGCTCGCAAATAAATAGCGACGACGCCCAGAAGAGTTCTGGAAACTTTACGATCCGCTCGGCGGGTCGCGTTTGTTTCGGATATCTCACTGCTGCCTTGATCTTAACTACATTGCCACTTGGTAGTGCAAGAAATATTTTTATTTATATTGTTCTCAAGTTGTTTAAGAAGAAGCGATTAAAGGATGATGAAGCTGATGGTGTTATAGAGCCCCACGAAGAGTATCTTGTTAATATAGTTTATACACAAATGATATTCTTATGATCATTGCAGTAGCATTCCTTTTTTGTTTCGGATATCTCATAGTTCACTTGATCTTAACAACATTGCTACTTGGTAGTGCAAGACATATTTGTATTAATATTGCTCTCGAGTTGTTTAAGAAGAAGCAATTACAGGATGATGAAGCTGATCGTGTTATAGGGCTTCACAAAGAGTATTTTGTTAGCATAGTTTACAGACGAATGTTATTGTTATCATCATTGTAATATCTTGTGTAAAGTTAAGAAAGATACTATTAGAATATTTTGTTTGATATTTTTATTTCATTTGCCAAATTACAGCTGGAATTATGTTCGAATTATATAATCTGTAGTTTTGTGACAATTTTAGAATGGAATATGCCTATTAGTATTGTTACCGAATTTTTTAAGTACAAACTTTTACTGGAAGCTGATGTTGATAGTGTAATAGAGCCTCATAGAGAATACCCTATTTCTGGAAGATCCGACTGATGACAGTTGAACCAATTCATCAGTTATGATCAGTAAATGTTACGTATTTATATTAGGTCGCGAGACTAGCTTTGAGCTGTGCTGTTAATTGAGAATCTGGAGTATGTGTTTTAAGATTGAATGATTGAGATATCTAAAAAATAAACGTCAAGGAAGGGTTTGATCTGTCTTCTACGAGATTCTACACGTCGATTATTTTTTACACAAAATAAAGTAGCTTGTAAAGCAAATTATTAATGTTTGTGTTTTAAACACTTCACCATACCGTAACTCGCGCAGTGGGTAAGACTGTGGAGATATTATACGGCCCTTCTCTTTAGAGTTTATGAATTAACCAGTATAAAATTAATAATCAAGAAAAGAAACGTTACGTGTTGCCGTTAAATTAGCAATCGTTCCGCAGTTATTCGAAGAATTTTTTGATAAAGTTAAGTGAAGTTTGGACAAAAGTATTGTTGTTGAATCTCCAGGACCACAAAAATTGAAGAAATTTAAAGACTCCATAAATATTCCAAAAACAATTCAATTCAATCAGAAATCAATTCATTAACGGGCCTGACTACGAAAACTCTGCATTCGAAGACGAAGCGGGGCTTTTATGTTAAGGCTGAATGACGGTGATGAGTGAGACGCCTAAACATTTTGGTTTATGTTGATAGATTCAAATCATCAGTGTAGCCTGAGAATCAAATCTTTTTCCATAAAATGAAATAATAAAAATGTCAGTCATGGTAAATAATAACGAGTACACAAAGGGTCTAGTGAACACTCTGAGTGAAAGATATTTATACATCCTCAAATATAATGTTTATATAGCTCAAAAATTTTCATTTTCTTAAGCAATTTTAAGAAGAGAACATAACACTCCGAATAACACTCGTGATGGGTTCTATGGGGATATCGCGCTGAATCAGTTTGTTGGATATGTAATATGGGGCATCGACGACAACACTTTATTCTGGAACTTCTGGAGGATATTTATGTTAAATTTGCTAGAAGTACCCCTCAGTTCAAAACCATAAATCCAAATGGGCTAAGTATTGACTTAGACAGCAAAACCTTGTGATCTAATGATAGTTTAGATTTACACCCTATCCGCCAATTCATTTGGTTTAGTTTAAGCCCAAGCTGTTTGCGTTTTGTCACTATATATTTTTTCCATGCCAAACGTCGATCGACATGCATTCCCAGATATTTAATTTTGTCTGCTCCCGGAATTTCATGATTATTCACTTTTACTGAGGGACATGTTCTTTTACAAAGGGTGAATGTTACGTCGGTAGGTTTTGTCTCATTTGCTTTGATACGCCACGTTTTCAACCATAATTCGACTTTGTTAAGATGAACTTGAACGTTTCTTGCAGCTGAAAGAGAAAATATAAGATTGATAAAAATCCCTAATATTTCAAAAGGCAAGGGCTAAGAAGTATTTATTCTTTCATTATAGCATAATACTATTTAAAGAAAAATTTATCAAAATATGTTTTTAAATAACAAAAATTGATCTGTACTCTCAATATCATAAGTTACACCATCTGCTTACCAAATGTATCAAAATAAATGTACCGTCCCCATATATCTTTGATGAATACGAAAAATGTATTGAAATACATATAGTCTATTCAAAATGTATTTGTATATCCGTCATCAAGATGTTTAATGTATTGCCTGCCGCAATTTGTAAATTCGTTTTAGAATCAGACAATATTTTCCTTCTCATTTTCTTTTCTTTCTCATTCTAGTTAGAAAGAAACACAATACTGTCTGATTAGTTCGAACATGTAAAAGAATGAGTCTGTCAAAGTCGTCCAGTTGTCAGACGTATGCAAAATTCTTGAAATTTATACAGTTTTATAATTTTATTATACATTGTACGGCCACAATAGTTTTATTGTGGCTGTATAATTAACCGTAGGTTTTAGATATATTATAATATAAAAATAAATTCTATTTGATAACATTTTTGCTCAATTATTTTATTTAGATTACAATTTTGTAGTATGCCAAAGCTAAACTAGTTCAGTTTAAATTCAGAGTTGATGCGGCCACATTGCAACGTTTTAACCTCACAAATTTCGATGAGGCATATACAAATAAACTTTGAATAGACTTTAGATTATATACTATTGTACATTTACCATTGATTAAGGATTGACTTACTCACATATATTTACATGACTTAATAAAATAGTATTGAAGAATTTTGTGAATGGAAGAAACGATAACTCAACTAAGTAAATGTGGCATCCAGTGTCATACCCAGGTGGAAAGGAAACGTAAAAACGAACAAATCTTTTTATGAGGCTTACGTATATGGTTGGTTGTTTGGACGACCAAATTTTGAAACCGGTGTGGACCGATGGCGTGCAACTAAGGGATTGTACAAATATATCAAAGTTCTTCTAAGCATTACTAAAGCTCCATGGTATATTAGATATGAAGAAATAGACAGAGACCTAAGGTTGTTAAAGATCAGCGAGGAAATTAAACAGTTTGCGGAAAAACGCTAAATGAGATTGTGTAAACCTAAAAACGTCGAAATAATAGAACTTCTCGACAACAGTGGTGATAGCCAGAGGTTGAAGAGACAAAAACCCTCTGAATTATTACAGTTAAGCTATATATATGTACCAAAACCAGCACTAACAAGATTAGGAGTTCATCCAACAGACGTTAATTAAATTTGGGTATGAAATCTTAGATCTTGGATTTCAGAACAATATTAAGGAAATACTTACTAATTAGAGAATAACTAATTGAGACATGTGTACCATGTGCTTTCTAAACTAGAAAAATTACTGCGAGTTTTGTATTCCTTCAATGAGATCAAATACTTCCTGAATGAAAATCCTCAGACAGTATTAGCAACAGCGCCATTAGCTTCTCTAAGAGCCAATAATCAACACAAAAAGTTGCATATATGGTTCCAAAGTACTCATTTGTTGATAGAAATTAATAATAAAAATTATTTGCTTCATGGAATGCACAAATATATACGGTTTTGTATCTGAGCAACCGAAAGCTGCTTATAAAGTAAATATAAGGTGCTGAATACAAATCAGCAGCCCGTTTTTTAAAATTGGTTCTAGTTTTCGCAGTATTCAATAAATTAATTATTTTACTAATTTTGACAATTAACGGCTATTTATAGAATTAAAAAAGTATAAATGAGATACGAACATCCACAAGAAACGTTGTTTCTGCATTTTCGTACGTCCTGAAGTACAATCACAGTAGAAATACAAGTTCCAAATTATGTTTAATGCTGTTGTCATGTAGACGACGTTAGCTCACAGCCATTATAGAAGCGCAGTGCTGCCACCTTGGGCGAATTCAAAACGAAGAACCAATCATTACTCATGCATTGAATATCTGAACCCAGGGCATTAAATAACGTTAAAAATAGTTCTCATTTGCTCGGATCCAAAAGTTTCCTTAGTGTGTAAACCCGTGTTATACATTTGTATTAGCTATCTTGCAAGAATTCTAGCAACGATTGGCAAATAATTGTTTCAATTGAACTCTAATAATGTAAATTAATTTCAGTTGAAAAGTGATAGCTCTTCATGACATTGATGTATTTTTTTATTGTTCTAAAAATACATATAGTTTAGAAGTAATTTAATATATAGGATTTAAACATCTAAAATATAAGAGAAGTAAAATTGACCAAATAAACAAAAAAAACCTTTCGCTGAAATAGTTTCACGGATATTTGCTATTCATTATAATATCTATATCGACAACGAAAAGATCGTACGAAATGTGTGCAGAAGAAAATGACAGATGTGTTAAATGTAGAGATGCAGAGTGTCCATTAATACCATCGTCCTGTAGCATTCCGGCGTTGAAAAAGAAAGTGACCAGTGTTGTGAAGCTCGCCAATTTAATGTAAATGGCGGGTGCATACTAAGAAACCGCAATATATAATTTATATAATGGGCTTTTGTCATACGCTAAGTTCAATGCCTCAGTCCAGACATGTTAAATGGTCGTAACGTACATTTTGTTTAGTTAAGTGTCTTTTGTTGCGTTTTATTTATACGGCTTATAGGGCCTTCTTTCCTCTGAAGAAGGCGTGGGATTGCCTGCGCTGATGTTACATGTTCGAAAAGTTTTTCGACATTCAGGTAGTTTTTTGTTTTGGTATAAATATCATTCGTTTATTTTTGTTTAAAAAAATCAAATAAAAAAATTATTAAAATATATTAAATTAATAGATGAATAAACGGAGGATTGTCTGGTGAATATGGGGGAAGAATAGACGTTTTCAAGTAAAGAAACATGATTTTCGATGATAGTTTCCTTAACTTTCTTCCGAGCATTCAATCTTGTTCAAGTAATTGAGGTGTTCTTGAATTGAATATAAAATCTTCAAAATAATACATTACCAATTGCAGTTTGTAAATTCGTTTTAAACCCAGACACAGAGACAATTATAATGTGTTATGATACATTAAGTGCCGTAGGAACATTAACAGCATATACAAATCACATTACATATTTTTTTAAATAATCGATTCTTTAATGGTTGCTACAAATGTTGAATTAGGTCTGCGGTCTTTAGGTAGCTAATCAGCAGGTTCAGCTACTCAGATTGAGCCATTTGCTCCAGTGTTCTCGGTATTTTTAGTTGTCTCTCTGATCTTATTATAATTGATCCAATCCAGTTGGGTTAACTGCCTATAGAAGTTCTTCATATAAATTTTGGCATCTGTTTCGCTAAATAGTTTGTTTCATTTGATTGACTCTTCTTCCTTGCTTGCAAGGTGGTCGGCTCTTTTATTACCGGGTATTCCCTTATGAGAGGGGACCCAAAGGTACGTGATTCTTGCTCCTCTATATTGTACTTTTGTCTGTAGCTCTCTAATGTATGTGACCAGAGGGTGGACTATCCTTACTGATCTTTAGGGAACTCATAGAATCCGATACTATTAGTATCGATCCGTTAATAGATGATTCTTCCAAGGCAGATAGGGCCATATAGCAGTTCTGCGGAGAAAACGCTAGTTAGTGATGGAAGCCAAAAGTGTCTCTCAAGTAGACTAGACGTGTAAGCGGCACCCACAAAGTTTTCTCGTTTTGAACCATCTGTGTAGATGATAAGATGATTCGGATAATTCTCTTCAATTATCTGTCGAAAAGCCTTTTTATTGTAGGAGTACTAGTTGTTTCCTTATGCAGAGCCTTCATAAAGAAGTTTATGTGTATTTTTCAGAACTGCCATGGTGGTATAGTAGTGATTTTACTGTTCGCATCTGGGACCGTAACCATCATCCGATTGCATATCCTCTGGAAGACTGATGAAGGGCTTATGTACTTTTTCTTTATATTGATCCAGTCTGTTTTCCAGGGAAAAAAGGTAGTGAACTGGTTTAATTCTGGATGTAATTTGAGGGAACTTGCATAATTTAGTAGAAGGAGCTCTCGCCGTGACTCGAGTGATGGAATCTCTACCTCACACTGTAAGCTTTCAACTGGACTAGTGCGGAATGCTCTAAGAAATTATTCTCATAGCAGCGTTTTGGACGAGATCCACTTTCTTCACGTATGTGTATATTACATCTCTACACAATAACTTCGACCAGAAATGAAGGAATGGAAACCCCTTCTTAACAGTAAAATGCGTTAGGGTAAGCTGCTGAGATTTTTATTACAAGTAATTTTAGCAAGTCTTGCAGCAACACTGAATATTAATATGGACGTGATGACTAAAATCTCTCAAAAATAAATAAAAATAATTTAATCTTGGATTTACCGAAAAGAAAGTGTCTACATGCAAGACAGGTGACAAATCAAGATCATCTTGATGTTAGTTCTATTCGAGATTAAATTTATGAAATGTATGGAAGCAGTAAGTAGATTTTTCAATATAAACATAATTTTATATAGTTCTATGGCTTTCCATACATTGCTATAAAATCATACAAAAACATTAAGGATGTTTATTTAAATTTGTGTGTAGCGACCTTGAGGCATGTCGAATTTTACATAGTGGAATAACGGTCTACAAAATACCCAGAAATATAATCCCAGATGTTGAACAAGGGTGGGGTGCCAGCAGCGCCAACTATAACGCGATAACGAATAGCTGGTGACCCCGAGACGTTTATCTGGGATGTTATTGAAGGGTATTTCCAATCATTCAGTATCTGAGCACCGTTCAGTTTGGGCGTGCCACCATCGACTGCCCAAGCCTCGTGACCAGGTAACACCGCTGCCATCCGTTCTATCTATTTTGTACTTTCCACATTTTTATATTACTTCAATAAATAACGGTCACATAATGTAAACACCACTGTTTCATTTCGTTTTATCTCCATTCACCGAGCCATATCAATTGACCCTAAATGTGTATAAACATATATATTTCAAAATTGAAAAACACTCTTGGCAAGACGCTAATAAAAATAATCGATAGAAAATAAACATGGAAAAATATACCAAAATTTATTGATTTGATGTAAAAACCACTATTAAAAAACTAGGAGAAACTATTAGTCATTATTATGGTGAACGCACCATACCATAGCGGAAGAGATCCAAACAATTATTGGCAAATGTCGGAATTTAGGAATGGCTTGCAAATCATAAATTAAGTTTCGAAGATAACATGTTAAAGAGAGAAGCATCTCAAATTGTTACTCGGTAAATATAAATCAAATGTGTAGTTGCATTTTATGTAATTTGCTTTTAGAAATAGTTTTGAAAATAGATACACAATAGATCAGATGTCTGAACAATATGGCCACAGATTATTGCGACTGAATTGTTATAAGGAATGGAAAATAAATACTACAACAGACACGAAGTCGAGAAAAATATACAAGTAAGAACTGTTTGGATATGTGGAAAGGATTGTTTTCAATAACACCCTTCGGATTGAAAGAATTCCATCAGACACACGGAAGAAGAAATTGACAAATGGTGGAAATGTGAATTAGTGATTGCAACTTGTTGGGCTAGAACACCTTAATTATGTATATATAGGGTACAAAAGGAACAAAACAAGGAAAATTTAAACGAAAAGAACGAAATGTAAAAAAAATAGTGCTTTTAAAACAGTTCCAATTCTTCGCGGAAGAATTTCGTAAAGTGTCTATTTTCCAACAGAATTATGGAAATCAACTCTTTATTCTCTGTTTTGTAAGTACCTATGAGAGTTCAGTTCTGCTGAGATTTTGTAATTGGCGGGGAAGATGTTTGATGATGTTATGGTGCCCCTCACACCAAGACTTAACCTTTTTGTGTGGCCACATTATCTTCTTGGAATAGTTTATGTCAGTCGCAATACGAACCTAATTGTTAAGGATATTGATATTATTTACATTTCACATTTTACCGATCTTTTATTTTAACCGTCGCAGAACAAAGTCTATAATATAGTGATAGATAACATAGAAGACTTTACATGTAAACTGAACAACACACAGGCGTTGTATTATTTATATAGAAGCAGTGTTGCCAACGTTTATATTACATTGTCTACTCTATGTATTTTTTCCATTACTACTAAGTATAGTAAACGTCCAATGAAATTAAGGAAGGAGAAATATGAGATGTCATCAAAGTTATCAGGAACTACCGAGTAGCCATCATTTATGACTGTTAAATTGTATGGCGAATTTTAACCCAGGGCGTAAAATAACAATTATATTGAAACAAAAAATTGAACGTCATTAACAAATAAAAATAGTTATCAAATCAAATGATATAATATATTCTTACACAATACATGTCAAAATAAATAAAGCAAGTTCTAAGCATACGACATTTTTATGTCGAGGTTATCCGGTGACAGTTCTAAAAATGAAATTTTCAATGACAATTAAAAATCAGTGAAATTAAAAACACAAATGAAATGAAATATAACAAGGATCGCTCATTATCACGACAGATAATTATAATGTCAAGTAATAGTGAAATATAACAACAAAAGTAATGACGAAATAGCCATGATAGTTAATAAAAATCTTTTTTCGTAAAAGTCAATAACAATGATGAACAACTATAGCAGAAAATAGCAACAGGCGAAAAATAATATACAATGGATAATAGTGATAACTTGTAGTAATTATAAAATATCCTAGGATGAAGTATCGGTGTACATGGATAAGCTGCCACCAAGAGCCAGCAGGAACCACTTTCGGTAATACTTATGTATGCTTCAGATTATCAATAAATCATAACTACACATCAGCTACTTTGGTCATTTTGGAATATGTTTCTAGCTTATAAATGTTTCATAATATATACTTTATAGTTGCAACCATTAAGCTATTATATTTAGTATAGACTAATTTATTTATTAAATAATAAAATACATGAAATTAAAATAGATAAAGATATTTGTATAAATAGATAAATAAATAAATAAATAGAAAATAATATTTGAAATAAATAAAATGGAATGAAAAGTGGAAACAGGAATAGTCTGTGAATAAACTCACGAGTTGATGAAACTCAGGTTGGGCAGCAAGACACAATTAAATCTACAGAACAAAAAAATATTCTAAGCATCGTTTTTTATATTATATCTGCCGAGGAAAAAGGACCAAACAGGTTGCCATTTGGGGCAATTGTTTCTGTTTCTGGGTGTCTGCAAGGGTGGCAGATCTCACAAAAAGTAGGCGTAATAACCTAGAAGACGTTTTCGATATATTTCTGATATACGATTCTGGGGTTTCCAAATTTCCTCGAGCCATATGTGCTTTATGTTCGTTTCGTACAGAACAATTTTTGAAATAGTATGTTAAAATAAGTCATTTTTAGAAAATGAAAAAAGAAAAAACATTAAATGAGTCAAAGCATGTGAAACTTGACACAAAGAGAGGCATTTCGATTTTTAACGTCAGCAACATGAATAATTGGCCATTTCTAATTACGAAACAAATGAGTAAGTGCGTTCGGCCGGGACCGACGGGGCCGCGTTTATTTATAAGCAGTGACAGTGGACGTTTAGTCCGCAGGACAGCATGAATAGGAGTCGGAGGCAAAGTTGGAGATTTAAAACGATCCGCGTTCTGCGCGATTTTTAACCCGGCCTTTGATATGACAGCCCAAGATGGGATCTAAAAGTCGGATATTATTTTAGTCTCTTTTGTTGTCCACGGGACGAGGATCGCCCGTAGACAACGCGGCTTGTATTATCTGCCACAGTATTTAAATTATCTTCAATTTAGATGCACATTGTTGCCAATAGCTATACCTTCCTCGCCCTTTACTGTATTTATTTTAAACTTAGATCTAAGTGATTGGATCAGATACAGAATGATTTATTTTAAATACACATGCATTTTAGAAAAATATTGACCTTTTATAACGTATATGTTACATCGCGCAACTGATACGACCCTAGTTGATCAATAGGACAAAACGTTCATGTTAAACTGAAAAGTGCATGAACATAATATGAACATAATAAACAAAGCTTTATTTCGTTTATTCGTTTTAAGAAGTACTGTTTATACAAGTTTAGTATACTATTTATATAATCCAGAAGAGATTTCAATCACTTACAATTCTGTAATGACAATAAAATAATCCAAAAGCATTAGAAGATCTATTCAAACACAAAAGTCTATAAAACCATTCTACGCCATAAATTCTATTCCATAAATTCTCTACCTCTATTTGGTGGCACAAAATGCATAAATGGAGTCATGACGTAATTCATCCATTGAGGACAGAGACAAGAATTATATAGACATATATATATATATATATATTTGGTATATGGTGTATTATAATATTCTAACAATTTGATTACTGTTTTGAATGTGAAATGTTTGTTAACATATAATATAAACAAAAAGTTGATGAGTCCTTAGCCGTCACAGCACTTAAAAGGATATATTATGCTGGTATATTTTGAAATGATACACTAAAAATAAACTTGCTAACAAGCACATTGGGTCGTATGTTGGAAAATAAAGGATTAACATATTGATACAGCAGTGATATGATAACTGCTGTCTAAAGAATAACATATATAACATATATATATATATATATATATATATATATATATATATATATATATATATATATATATACACATACATACACATACATTTTACAATACATATGTATTTTAATCTATATTTTAGGGAGAGATAATATATGTATTAGGTGTACTATGTTACTAGGTTAAAATAAATTATATTTGAAAACAGTGTTTTTGTTTAATTATCTTATTTACATTAGAATGTTTTGTATGTCAAAACCAAAGTGTTGTTGTCACAAATTTCGATGACGCATATATAAAAAAAATTGAATAGATTATATGTAGTTTATTCAATGGAATGTTACCTTCCAAACCCAATAACATGGTTGCATCGAACAAATAGTACTAGAAATATACGACAGTAAAGTCATCTATTGGGAAAAACCGAAATTCCTTTTTCCACCACCTATTATAAATATTAATCGCCCGCCTCTTTGCATTTAAACTAGAACAAAAGATCTCCAATGCCCATATCTAAACCTCCGCTTGTTTTTTTTTCAATCCTTAAAATTGATTAAACATTTAACATAAAAGTTTTACGGTGCAGGCTGATTGTGATCGTAAATGAGCGGACTTTGGAAATGAGCTGTAGTCTTAGGGCCTTATTGACTAAATACCTCTTTAACAAGAAAAGGTGGGACGAGATGGGAAGCTAAGCTAGTAATATGACATTATTTTATAGTTTCAGCCTCTTTTCGATTTCTATTTCTAGTATTTGCAGTTTTCATATATATTCCGGAAAATAATAATACATTGACGAGTAATGTTCCAACAACTCTTGGTAAACTTAATTTTTTATGTTGTTTATAATTATTTTATATGAGATTATCATTTTTTTATACATTATTATTATAACATCTTTTCTCTCACCTTTTGTGAAATACTTACGCATATATATTATTCAAACACATCTGTGTAGTAACAACTAAATTACAACATAAATCCGATAGTTTTTCCATTCTTGCTCAAATTTTTTGGCCCGATTCGAGGCTCTGAGGCGCCCTGCGCTGAAATTCATGGGGCAAACATTGTAACTAAACAAGGTGTATGCGCAAAACAAATTCAAACCAATTTTGAAAGCTGTTCGACTCAAACTGTAAACAGTTCTGCCAGAATTCCAGAATTTTCTTGAGATTAACATTAGAATAAATACCAAAACAAAATCTTAAAAAAATAATAAGGCCGAACTATAACATATGACAACAACAATAATAAGATAACAGCTCTAAGACAACGAACATTTTAAAGAAAAACGTAACATTTGCGTAAAAACCTGTACTTATTACATGTTCCTAGCGATATTTCTCACGAAGTACGGCGATTTAATAGACCTTAATTTCTACAAATCACCAGGTTAAATGCGCCATTTGTACAAGTACCGTCTTGATCATAATACCATTCTTATCGTCAAAGCTCATCGTATACAAGTTCTTCGGTGCTTTTTTTTCTACCGTGGCGAGTGCTGTACATCTTCCAGTAGCCAACTGCATACCAAAATATCGTAGAGTCATCGCATTTAATAAATGATTCACCTCCCGTATAAACTAAGCTTTAGAATCGTTCGCTCATTTACGATCACAATCAGCCTGCACCGTAAAACTTTTATGTTAAATGTTTAATCAATGTTAAGGATTGAAAAAAAACAAGCGGAGGTTTAGATATGGGCATTGGAGATCTTTTGTTCTAGTTGAAATGCAAAGAGGCGGGCGATTAATATTTATAATAGGTTGTGGAAAAAGGAATTTAGGTTTTTCCCAATAGATGACTTTACTGTCGTATATTTCTAGTACTATTTGTTCGATGCAACCATGTTATAGAGTTTGGAAGGTAACATTCCGTTGAATAAACTACATATAATCTATTCAATTTTTTTTTATATATGCGTTATCGAAATTTGTGACGCCAACACTTTGGCTTTGACATACAAAACATTCTAATCTAAATAAGATAATTAAACAAAAACACTGTTTTCAAATATAATTTATTTTAACCTAGTAACATAGTACATCTAATAAATATATTAGAAGGACTTAAAACTACAATTATGAACAAAGTTATAATATTTTGTAGGTTAGAGTTGTTTTATTATATTTACATTGAACTCTTTTCCACACCACCCATGAGGTAGAGTTTTAAGTACATATTTTTAAATAGTGGTACCCCCCTGGAGGCCTAATCCACTTAATTAAGAATTATATATCAAAGTAATGTATTTTACTTTCATTCGAGAGCATATTTACCTTTTTACATTTAGTTTTTGTTTCCTTCGATAGTGTGTTTACTGGTCAAGTCATCTTGATATAACTGTATTTTTTAATTCTTCTGCTACTACCTGTGTACACCACTCTTAATAAAATTAATCAATAAATTCTGCCTAATGCATTTACTATATCTAAAAAACAGTTAGTAGTCATTCTCTCCTTATACGTTCTAACCTTATGCTCATATTTAATTCTGATCGATTACAATCATATTTGGGTACACAAATCTTTCACGCCCTAAAATTCCATTTTTTTTCAGTTATATTCTATTAATTATGTGCATACATTTAGTTGTTTCCACTCTCATCACTCTGTCTCAGAAATTTCCAGCACTATCGTATATCCTGAAAGTTTCTTTTAGTCACTTTCACTTTCCGAGTCACTGTTGAAGGCAGTCACTAAACTGTTAATTTCCAATCGGTCTAAAAGATCACAATCCACCATTTATCAATTACTTACACTGTGTGTCTTATCCAGTTCAAAATAATAACTGATGGTTCCTCCAGGTTTTTTAACAACTGATTTGCAAACCATAACAAAAACATGTTATGGTTCATTTCTCCATGGTAGTTGCCTTTAGATTTGGAGGAAAACACTAATTATGTACCAGGAATAAAACGATTCTTATTCGATATATGAATAACGATATATCTGCAATTAATTATTATTAAATATTATGATCAACAAAACCTGATCGAATGCTATTGTAACTTTTACCTTTTTCCATAAATATTTCTTGTCTTTCCACTATTTTTGTTACTATCTTGCCAAAATTGCCCCACTGAACCATTTTGAAATATCAAAGTTTCATTAAGATACGCAAATTCAAATAATTTTTCTTCCTTGGCCTTATTGTATGAAATTCTTTTCAAGGCAATGTCTGAATTTCAAGTTCCATTAGACCTTTTCGAGGGTTATCTTTACACCATTTATATCATATGCCCTGTAAGACTGTATGAAGAGATGTCTTCAAAAAACTGCATGTCTCTAACTCTGTTATGTATACTTTCCAGACTAACAATTTTCTCTAAAATAATTTTATTAAATTATGTTTATATCGATAAAATAGTTTGTGTACTTACTGTTCTTATACATTTCTTTTTGAATTTATCAGCAAAAGGGCGCCTTCGTTATCTCGTTCCTTTTCGAAATAACCTACTAAAGCCACAATCAATGTGTATCCCTGTATATCTATTGTTTTTGGCATTTTCAAAAAAATTGATATGATGTATTAAGGAGCGATTTAAATTTTATCAAAATAATCAAAAGGCTAAAATAGTGTTTGCGGATTTATATTGTAATTATACCTAATATTTCGAATAATTTAGTCTATATCTGACAATCGAACGGC
Source organism: Rhynchophorus ferrugineus (assembly GCF_030347505.1). Classification (NCBI taxonomy): domain Eukaryota; kingdom Metazoa; phylum Arthropoda; class Insecta; order Coleoptera; family Curculionidae; genus Rhynchophorus; species Rhynchophorus ferrugineus. Next base: position 18,463,441 of record NW_027472585.1, on the reverse strand, counting down.
ATCCAGCTGTCAGATAAGATGTCATTTATTTATAACGAAAGACCATTTTCCATAGAATAAAGAAATTTAGAAGTGAAAGTTATATGGAAAAATCATGTCCCACGTTTAAGATTTTCGGAATCCCCGTTACGCGGCCAAATGTAAATGAAAAATGCAACAGCTATATGTGTGTTTTTCTCTCGTTCGGCCTCGGTATTAATAATTCTAACCTAAGCAATTAACGGCCATTTTTAGGTGATATAATTTGTATTCTTTATTTACGTCAAGTTTTTTTTTATGTGTTTTTATATATATTTGACAATTACTTTAGATTATTCTGTGTATTTTAATTTATTAGTGTAATAAAAAGAAAACCTTAAGGGGATCTCTTATTAATCTTTTTAAAGATAAAGACTATAGACCAAAATGTGGAAAGCCATGGCTGAAACAAGATGTAATTCCTACTAGTAATTTAAATAGTAAGTATTTTGTTAAATAATAATGATTTATTGCATTGAAATAATTAAGCAATATTTATTGAGATTATTTACCTTTACTACAAGACAAGGAACATATGCTCCCAATGGCAATATTAAATCACATAAGTTTTTTGAGGCTGATAGATATATAGGAGTTCTTCTACCCCAACAAGATCCAGAAGTAAGGATATAATAAGAAACTTTTGTTTATTATTAGATAATGGAGGTTCTAACTTGAAATTTATATGTTCATTTACAGATAACTCAGCCTGTCCCATCAGTTTCGTTTCAGGTTGGATGAAAAACTAATGGCTTTATCCTTATTGAAATGCAGTGGTAAAGGATATAAACTGTTATCGAAGATATTCTGATTGCCTTCTAGAAGAACATTAATGCAGATACTGAATAAGGTATTTTGCTGCTGGAGTAGTAACCTCCAATTTTGGTCGTTAGTTCAGAAACTTGACTGTATAGGCCGAACTGCAGTTGTTATATTTGATAAAATGTACCTCAATTTAGGTAGGTTGTTAATTTAGTTGATTCTAAAAAATAATAAAATAGAACCATTAATTGTTATATTATCTTATTTTAATGTTTGTTTTATGTTTGTTTTATGTTTAGAGAGATTAGAGAAAAGATAATATCAGTGGATTACGTGTTTTGGGTAGTGGAGATATCTCTGTGATTATTTCAATGTCTTTATGGTCAAGGAAAATTAATGTATCTGTAATATATCAATAAAATATATTTAAATATATTTATTTTTTATTTTCCCAGTAAAAATAAAAGAATTTTTTTCAATTAGCCGCTCAAACTGTTAAAATTCCCGCTAAACATTTTTAAATTTCCCGCCGTAACTAATTGTCATACGGCGCATGCGTTAGCGCCCTCACACGGGGATTCCGAGCGTAACTTAGAACAAATTTTAACATAGGAGATGCGCTTCAAAGTTTCCTTATTCTATAACCATTTTCTCTGTTAGTTTTTAGCGCCCTTCCCCATAAGTAAGAAAAATTAAGAATTGGGGTGGGGGGATTTAATATGCATCGCGTAATAACCTAAATGAGATATAAAAGATTTTTGGTTCCAACAGCCCAACAGCTCAAAACCACTGGTTTTCTTCAATTACTAGAACATCTCTAAAACTGGTCTCGCTTCTAATTTGTTATTCAACACAAGTGCCAATGGGACAGAAAACTTTTTCGTTTCACCTTAGATGTATAGTTAACTCTTTTTTTTCCAATATTTGAAATACTGCCATGAAGGGCACGGTCTTTTTGGATGCAAAAATATTTAGAGCATACTAAAGAAATTCCTCATTCGAGTGTATCTTATATTAATGGGCAGTAAAAATTGCAAGGAACAGTGTTAAATGGGTCTTCAACTTCCACGTTTAAAGACCGGGTTATATGAGCAGTGTTTCACACAGTTGTGCGTGATGCAGGAAATAACCTTTGCGGAAGGTTTTTACGAATGTCACTTCATCCTTATTACCCACACAACATTCCTTATTAGCGCATTTACAATTTGTTCGTATATCAATTTTCATCATATACCACATTCTTCGGTTCTCTAACCTCTTCATTGTAACAAATATTCTACGCATCGCATTATTTATAATAATTTTCTAATATCTGAGAAAATTTTACTAGACTTTTAACATGGAGGACCTAACTTCTGAATACACCAAGTGTATTTGTTACAACAAAACGGCATCTAAATTAGGCTCCTCAAAATATATTATTACAACTGCAGTAACTTTTGGATACTTAGGATTTTAGTCACATGGACAGAAAATATAACTACTGGTTTTGAGTTAAAATTTGCAAATTCGGAGTTGAATTGTAGAATAGTGAGCTTTTGCAGTAGACAACGAGTTTTTTTTTCATATCTAATGGCAATATATGCAGAACTACAGTAAGGGACAGCATCAGGTCTACCTATATTTCCTTTTTCTTTCAGCGTTGCACAATGATTATACGGTAAAAATTTATATCGTTCCGCTATTACCTAATTGTGATCTGAAAAATGGATATGATAATGGTAATTTTTTATAAGTAGAAAAACTGATTGATGTTTGCATTTATATGAATCCCCAATCCGCAGAATTAGTAATAAAGCTTTATTTGAAATGTTTTTTAGTTTTTCAAGTATTCAATATCTCTCCTGACTGAACATTGATGAAGACCACCCCCGTATATATTACATATAAATTTATATTGGTACATATAAGTTTATGGCATTTTTAAAGGCTATTAGTCGTTATTACACCATTCTGCCAGCATAATAAAATGCAATCATTGACGTTTACGCAAAAGTCCATCGCTGAGAGAAGAAAAAGCCTCCATATGGTATTTTTTAGACGCTTGCATATTGCAAACCGTCGAAAAAATCACCAAGGTTACTGGTGGGATATTTACGTCGTGTTGTACGAGGGTGGTTCGGTAAGTACTCGTATTCGAGGATAGATGGCGTTAGGAAAATCCGTTAGTGTCATTGTAGAATATATCATGGTAGATCTTACAGAAAAAAACAACTTTAACATCCTTCCATGGTCCCAGAAATATTTTAACATTACCTAAGTGATCATCATTCAGTTCTTTATTAATTATCACACCTGATCAAGAAACATTTTCAATGAGAAACTAGGAAAGCTATGCAGCATTATATACTAAAACAACAAAGTTTAAAAACATACATATATTGTCGAAATGCCAAAAAGGTCCCTGTGATTGTTAGCAGATTACTAGCCAATTTGCCTGATGATTTTCAAAAAAGATACTAGTAGATTGGAAAAAAACGTCATATTGAATAAGTTTAAGAGAATAAGTTTTGGAGATGAAATATTCCTCCTCATTTTATATAACGGCCATCGCACACATCACACATATCAGGTAAAAAATGGAAAGGAAGGTAAGTTTTCAATAAGGTTTAGTATTATCAAAACCTTTAAATAAACCAAATAGTCAATCCCCAAGAACTGGAGAATCCAAGCTCCACCACTTTTGTACCGATTGCATTCATAGCCGACCTCTGATAATGTGGTTCTTCGTGACAAAGAAGGTAAAGACGATTTGTTGGTGGTACCTTTTATCATAGGTCTTGCGATTATCAATTTTGAAGAAGCAACTGTCGATTTGAACAATCAAGTCAGTCAGGCTATGCATATTTTTCTGGTAGATAAGCGAAACAGTATCATCCTTCTGTCAGAAAAAGATCAGGAATATCAGTTTATAATTCGACTGCAGATCAAAGTATAGAATATCGGTAGTATAATACGCTTTATATTCCTATCACGCCTTACATACTTACATATTGAGGGAGAGAGTGAGAGAGATAGTTCTATCTTGATCTGGGAGGTCAAAAAGATTGGCACTTTTCAATATAGCGGTGAAAATTTGCGTTATTTTACTGCTCAAATAATCACAAATTAATTAAAATTATAGGAGATATAAACAATCTCATGATAAATTGAATGGTAGTATAAAAATTCTCATACTTTAAAAAAAAATTAAAAATTAATTTTGAAGTTACATATTTTAAAAATTGTCAAGTATAAGCAAGATTAATGAGAAATTTTCGTTTCTCTCAAGTTAAGTACATATATAAAAGTTTAATTTTAACGCAACATTATGTAGATTTTTGTTTTTTCTTAAGACACTCATCTTTAGTTGAGTGCGTTTTACGTTCGAGTTCTACGAACAAATATAAATCTGCATTGCAGTAAAATTATATATTTGTAGTCGGCATAGCCATGTTTATAATCTACATCATGGTTTGAAGAAACACCTTCTGAAAGATAAGATAATTGTTATGATATACTAATGTCTAAACATGGAACAGAAAAAAATATCTAAGATTGTTCAATTCTATAACATCTTAGAGTGCGATGCACTACTAATAATGATATAAATATAAGTTCCAATGTAAAAAATTGTTAAATAAATTTATCTAAAAATTAAATTCAATGGCTTTGATATTTCTCTACATGTAATAATAGTTTTCCATTCAGGATTATTAAGTTATTTAGTGTATGCAGACGAAAATCATGGAATGCTCAAAATTGAACTTTTGGTATTTATTTCATTTATTGTTTGATTTGCAGAACTTCCAGGAGTAAATAGTTACATCAAGGCCGAATCGGAACATTTATGACCATAAAATCTTGCTATTTATAAGCTGCATTTAGGAAGGTGCAGTGCATTAAGAGCTGCTACAACTGAATGAAACTGTTACTGCAGATGTCTACCGATGTATTAGCATTCTTTCATTTTTTATTTAAGTATAAGAAAATTAACTATGTATTATTTCAAGAATGACTAGCAACAACCAGTAAAAGAGGGAATCAGTAACGTTCATTCGATATCGCCATGTTGCCAGGAAAATGAAAAAAATGATGTAGAAATAAATGGAAAATATTTTGATGAATATATATTGTAAATGCCTTTTTAGGATGGAATAATTAAATAATCTATTAGAGATATGAATAGTTTGGAGCACTAAGCATTATTAAAGGACTTGAGCACTAAATTTCTTTCAGAAGGAGTATATACTGAAATACCCTGGTAGAGAGTTAGCCGATCGTAAAAACTCACGCATAGTGGTCCTATGCGAACCCAATTTGAACTTCTTTTTCGCCCGGTGGGGCTTTTTTCGCGGAGTGCGCTCGACCAAGGTCGACGAAAGCAAAAAGTCGGTACCAGTTGCGCCTCGGTCGTCTAGCGAATTCGCGATCAATTTCAATCTGCCGATAAATCGCGATTTGACTTTGATGGGTCTTCTTCTGGGGCATCCGATCGAGACTATACCATACATAGCTAACAATTAAATAGGCAAAAACGGTAGAAAGAGATTGTAACTGTTAATATGTTAACAACCAGTTGGAGGAATTTATTTTTAAGGCATTTGTAAGCGGCAAGGTTGCGACGCAAGAAAAATCCAACTCTATGAATCAACGCGAGAATAAAATACTGACTAAAATATCGCTGGTTTTACCAATGCAGAAATAAATCATTAATACAATATTTTATACCTATTGATCCTATCTATTTGTCAGGTCTGTCCTTCCAGGTATTTACCTGGAAGACTACAATATTCGCTGCAAAGCCACAAATTAGGGATGTCGGCGGCGAAGAAAAATATCGATATATCGATATATCCCGAATGAAAACTTCGACACTCTCCTCTAAAGATCCTCAAGGCTTTTTTATCGACATTTCACTTACCAAATAAACGTTCATTGTCATATAGAACTATCGATACTTATCGAAACTATCAACTATCGAAAAATAGTGATATAGGGAACAAAATAAAAACTAATTAAAAATGTATTGTCAAATAATATCAATTTATCGATATTTTTTTTCATCATAACTACCACAAATAACAATTTTATATTTCTTAATACGTCATCTGTTTTTAACCTGATAGACCAATTTATTTCATCTTAAACCAGCTAATAATTCTTACTGGTTTTGGGAGTTTTATTTATTATATAAAATATTCTCCAAATATTTCCTATCCTCTTCTATTTAACCGACTTCAAAAAACGAAGAGGTTATATGTTCGGCTTTATATATTTTTTTAAATGTATGTTCGCCGATTTCTCCGTCAATTGCGGACCGATTTTCAAAATTCTTTCTTTATTCGAAGGAACGCACATCAGAGGCGGTCACATTGGAAGTCAGGATCTGAGGGGGAAAGGAGGAAAATCGAGAGGAACTTCATTCAATTTCAAAGGCACGTATAAGGTTTTCACATACTTTTGTGTAAAATAATCAGATATTTGGGTATATTGTTATTGCTGAGCTGATATGATGGAAAATCGGAAGTAGTTCACTCCTAGAGCCATTCAGTTTCCTTTTAAGGCACTAACCATAGCATGTAAAACCTCGTAGAGATATTTTAGCCAATTGCTTCTAGAGTGTAATGATTAGAGCATTAAACTCCTAAACGGTGGGTTTGACTCCCGACGTCGGACAATAACTTTTTGTTGTTTTCGTTTAGTTAGAACATTTGTCAAATCTCTTAGGCTAGATAGCATATCTCGGAGACTGAAGCGTTCCTTATTTGCAATCATTGCTCCTACTAATATATAAACACAATTTAGCTTAATACCTACCTATTCATCTATTTGCAATATTATTGTAATTAATACCAGCTCATAGGTTTGAAGTCGTTGCCGAGCCCCAATAATACAAATATAATAGTATAATTTTATGACATATGCAAGTACGAACAAGACAAATCTCATTTATTGCTCGTACCGATTTCAAAGTGATAAGTTGGAAGTGGTTAAAATAATATTGTAAATAGATGAAAAGGTTTAGTTTGTATATAGTAGAATATAAAATACCTGTTGTAGATGGTGTTAATAACATTTTTGTTTATTCTTATTTAGTTACTATAACGACTATTATGTACATATTTTGTTTTAAAACGTTTTTTTTTGTTAAAAATCTATGTTTGATTATTTTTTACTTTTTAGTTAGTTCCTTATTTATTTTTTGAAGTCGATTCATTTTTTTGTTAAAATATTATTTTTAAATTATCAAAAATTATCTTTGGGCTGTATTTATCCTTGATGCCTGCACCTTTTGGTTTAGTTATGGTTCAATGTGCTACTTGTTTATCAGTAATAAAAATTAAAATTAACTCCTCTGTGTATCTCTAATCGTTAGAATTGAATTTTTATAATGATACTAAAGGCATTCAAAACACCCGCAAGGTAACCAATATATAAAGATAACGTTACTTATTTACTGAGTTTAAGCTGAACATTTGAAATTGATCATTTAAGAATGTCATTTTCCTCTTATTTGTTGGTGTTGGCAATAGGTTATGGTGCCCAGCCAATCTTTGAAAAAATGGAATTTTTTGAAAATATTGTGGTACACCAACATATCTCGTGGCATCTCTACGCAGAAAGGCATCGACCACAAAATAATTTTGAAGCCTTTACGTAAGACTGGATACCAAGCGAATAACCATATTCGCTTATCACATGAATACAAGTTATAATAAGGGAAAGGGTTTTAGTCACAGAAAACTATTAATATACTTGAAAAAGCTCTTTTTGCGGAAAGAAGAGGCGACTTGTTGAATGGCGATACAAAGCGACACTGAAGGTTCTTATCTATTAGAAAACAGACCAACCAATTGTCAACTCTCTCGTTTACCATTCGGATAGCTTTAAAATAGATGGTCGTGATAGTGAGCCGTAACCAGGATTACATAACATCTCCCTCCTAAAGAAACGGCCACAGGGATGTACGTGGTCGTTATTCCGTCTGGACAGCTTATAGTTGTTATAAGAATTACTTTTGAGTATTGAAAAGAGGCTTGTGAAAATATTGAAAATTTCTTTGCCTTGCTTGTTCAGTTTCTCGTCCAGAACTTACAGATGAGTTATGATTTAACCAAAAAAATGGCAAAAGTGGTGAAACTAAGGAAGGTAATACTTATGGTGGGATAAAGGGGAAGTCTACAAAAGGTGATAAATCACGGCCAAATAATTAAATCTAGTTAGTTGAAGGTGATATGTATTAATTTGACTAATCATAAATCCATAGCAGGACCTCGAAAAGACACTCTACTTTAGATTCATTACACTGATTTGATTTGTGCTGCAGGGTTTCGAATATACTTCACTATATCTCCCCGGACTTTAGTCTTTAGTTGCCTATTTTTCAAATCACTTTCTATAATCTCAAACTATGTTTTTTTCACTGCGTTTTCCACCAAAAACGTGGTATGTGGGTAATCCGTCCATCTTTCCTTCGAAAAATATGCCCAAATCATTGAAATCTGCATTTCTGAATTTTCAGAGTGTTCTTTAACTGTGCCCTGATTATCGCATCTTAAACGAATATACTCCACCGCATTTGAAAAACCTTAAGATTATAAAAGATGTGAGGATTTAACAGTGTCGTACTATGTCGGAGTACAAATGTCGGAGAACTGATTATACAGAAAATCATTTGAAGTTGTATATCTTGGACCTGTCTCGTTTGACTACAGGACTCCTACTCAAAGTTCAGATCCAGTACCAAAACTTAAGACACGGTACAGTTTTCACACATAAGTATATTAATTCAACGTGTTTTTGTCTCTTCAACTTCCGGATATGTCTATTGCAGTAGATCAGTTTTAGTACTTCGATTTTTTGTGATAAAACAATCTTTCTTGATGCTTTTTCGCAAACTTGCAATTTCTTTGCTGACCGTTTGTTCCCTTAGATATTTGTAGATTTAATCATTTCTAACATATGAGGCTTACCTTTTGTACATTTGGCAAATTTGCATCATGTTAATATTATATTTATTTGTCCAACCCCATAGTTGCATACTGGATTAAATATTTGCTTGTGTTATTAAGTTTTATTGGGGAATGTTAAACCGGATTGTCGTTCAAGCCACCATCTCATTTTTCTCCACTTGAGCTTGGCCTCCAGTGTCATACCGATGTATTTTGCGAAGTGACAGTAATACTTGATATGAAAAAACAAAATTGATGTATTTATGTATTCGCAATTATTTCTTACCATGTCACAAGTCTTAGTGAGATTAACGGGGAGCAATTCTTAGTTCACTCAGTAATGTTATTGACAACTGTTTTTACTTTATATAATGTTGTCTCAATACTCTTACTTGTAGCGAGTAGTGCACTATCGTCAGCAAATGTGGCCATCGTTACTCTTTCACGTTTGAGGATATCTGTAGTATATAGTAAATACAGTATTGATCCAAGGAAAAAACTGATGACGATGTAAAACTGGCCTAAAAGAGGTTTGTGAAAATCACTTGGTTTAGTTTTTAACTGAGAAATCACACAAGAGTTTAAAGGGCAAAAGGTGATCGATTCCAAAACTTTTGTTCCTTCATGCAAAGCTTTAAATTTAAATAAGTTTATTTAGTTAAAAAAACTGAATTCAATCATTTTCGTTTAAATAAGGTTAAGTCAAACCTAACTGAAATGTGTAAATATACGAATGAAAAACGCAACTATCATGAAAACTATTTAATTAAAAAACGGACATATATATTACCAGTTCTGCTGCGACTACCAGTACGTCCGCTACTATATATATAAAACCCATACGTGAAATGATTACTTTTGCATCAGCGGCCGCTAGATATGTTTGCAAGGAGGCATTACCATTTGAATGGCCGCGGATTAGATAAAAGCTTATTATTTATCTATGTTATTTGCCACAATGGCTGTAAAGAGGATGTGCGTATTAACAAAACTTAAGAGTTAAGATGCGATTTTATTGCTCTAGGTTTTTTAGAGCCTTGCGCATCTGCTTATTCACCGGTAAGGCGTAACAGAACGAGAAACGAGACCGCGAAGGATATATTGCGCCTGGTTGGTTTGTTGGTCGTTTGAATTGGCCCTAAATAGCCATACTTACTCTAAGCAATGATTCTAATATTGTTGCCGTTTTATTTATTAATTTCAAGTTGGAGCACAAAATAAAATAAAACTATCAGAAAACAGAATACTCCGAGAAAGATCGAATCAAGAAATAGTGGAATATAAGAAAATATATTTGTCGATAGGAGGAAAATTTCAATTATCCGTACATTATCAGTTGGTGTTACCAGCAAGTGCTGAAACTTATATGAACCTACGGAATCCTATTATGGAGATGTTTATCGAAGAGGAACGTAAATAAAATACTAATTCTGCAGAATAATGCCTAAGGATATCAGATGCGCCCAAATATAATCACTAAAAAAATCAAGAGAATGACATAGAAACATTATGCAACACTGCCGAATTATTACAACTTTTGTATAAAAATCGAGTAAGATTCAGAGTCAAAAAAAATAAAATCATGTGGTCTTGTGTAGTACAGTAAAGTGAATTCAACAAAAAGCAGCATCGAGTGAATTAGTACATGAACATTAATACAGTAGAGGCTAAGTAAGGACCGATGGTTTTTCCTGCAAGGACCGTGGCGCTCATTTATATGACCTTAACTTCATTTATCGCTAAATAGCGTACACACGCAGAATCATCATGAGATTAAACTAATTAAGAGACGTACTACATTTACTTAAATAGTCCAAAGCAAACCATTTGAACTAATACAGTAAAATAATCCCGTAGAAGTCACAGTAAAACTAAGTTGAAGAAATTATAAGTTTAAATAAAAAAATAAGTTACAATAATTTTCAAAAAAAAATATTTACGTGTATTATAGAAATCTAGTAAATCATCGCTAATAAGCTATTTGTTTAAATTTTACGGTTTTAAAATTACAAAATACACTTTGGGCTTAACATCTATGTTACTGTTTTTAATGTGCATTGATTTTTACTAATATGGATGTACTGAACTAGAACAAATGGTTTCGCTCTCTTCAGTCTTCTGACTAAATCATCATTATCTATGAGCTAGAATTTCAATTTTGATGTCTTGATGGGGTCTCTATTCATGGCTTTGGGTATAGTCTTTGAAAACATTATCGACAGTTTTTACCTTCAATATTTTGTAGATTGTCATTGCGAATGTACCATGAAACATCAACAATACCTCGCAGTATCTATTTCTCTTGTACTCTTGTATCTTTGTATGTATATAGTGTGATATTGCTACTGTTTTGGCTTGTACAACATAGTTGAACACCATAATTCTACACTGCTTTCAATACTTATAGGTAAAGTAAAAGCTTACTATATACTAACAGTGCTGAATAGCTGCTTACTATATACTGAAATGCTCACAGTTCATCATGGGTCGTTCCGAGATATTTGGCTGTAGTTCCGTACAGGACCATTCGCTGATCTATATATACTGGTTTCGCTTGAGTTAGTTGTTAGTGAAAACAATATGAACTGATTTATTTTGATTCAGATTGATTCATAGTACAACAATATAATCAAAATATTTTCCACTGATCTGAACAAATAGTAACAAGGTAACAAGTTGGCATGCCTGGTGAGTACGTTAAATGCAGAAAAATTTGCTTTCGAGATGCAGCTGTGTATTTTTCACAAATATTATAACGTGTGATTAAATTTTGTCTTAAAAAATGATTAGTTTGTTGGTTCAATTTGTTGGATTTGTGATGTTGGTAGATAGCTTCAGTTTGATTTAGTTTTAGCAGTATGTTAATCCTCTATAACTATAAATATTCTTATAGAACAACTTTATAACATTATGATATGGTAGTAGACCTACTTTTCGCAAGGACTCACAATGCTCTACAAAATATATAATTTTTTTCATGACAACAAATGGTGTTTAAATATTTGGAAAATCCTTTTTTAGTCAATTGATTTGGTGGCTGTTTTCCATCATTTTGATTCTATTCTATTGCATGTTAGCGACTGGGAACTGTTAATTCATCAGTTGCTAAGCTGTCTGAATGTTTTTTGGGAGTTTGAACTGATTTATTGTTCAATAAATTTTGTTCTCCAGGTCCTTCTTTGTCACTGACATCCAAATGGACAGTTTTAAATCATTGAAAGTTAAACCAACAATTAAGATGGGATAAAACAGCATTATTATAAGTTTTTGGTGATCTTCGGCATCAGATTTCTTCGATTCAAAAAAATGAAAGATAGATGTCGAAAATGCAATTTTATCGTGCCATGTTTAGCGTCTGAGTACAGTGAATAACTAATTAATGCTAAATGAAAAACTGTTATTTTATGGTGTAAAATGATGTTAATATATGATATATGTTAATGTTGCTACATATGTGACGTGTTTTTTTATAAAAATATTGAATATAAAGGCCTCGTATTAACTCCAGTTAAGATTTTCAAATTTTTATTGGGTTTACTGAATTAGGGTACTATTTATATTTAACCATAATAAGCTATTCTAGATGTGTTTTTCAATTAAACCATGCAAGGCTCAATATGTATTGAAGATCTTATGTGGTAGAATTTTTATAGAAGACTGGAAAATTGGCAATTATATGGAAACCTTGAAGTTTAAAAATCAATGTATGTGTGTCTAATTTCTGTTCTTCCCAAAAACTTCATCTTTTACTGACATATTAAAATAAATAAAGATTAAGTCATAAAATAATAATTCAAAGGAAAATAATATCTTCGGTGGAAAACATATTCAATAAGTCAGATGACAAATGTTTTGATGGGGTCTCTATTCATGGCTTTGGATATAGTTTTTCAAAACATTATCGACAGTTTTTACCTTCAATTCATTGTGATATTGAAAAAGTTCTATATGACAATTGTAAAACATATCCTGCAATATATTTTAATAATTCTGGTTATAATTAGACATTCTTCTCTGATGTAATTATGCATCTTTAATAACTCAAAACAAGTTATATATTTTCGTTGCAAGGCCGAAAAATATTAGATAAATGATTGATATTGAACATCGGTTATTGACTCGCACCAATAATACCATTTTAATACCTTTAACTTTATTTAGTCTTATTATATCTTTAATTATTAAAAGTAATATCCACGTAAATGACACTGTTGATAATATTTAGGTTAGGCCCTATTTGATTTTCTTATATTGTGTATATGAGTCTTCAACAATTTTCTTTTTCAGTTAACAAATAATATGGAAAATTATATTTACTATAATGTAATGTGCATGAAGTCTAGATATTTCTACAAGATTTGAATGCCAACAAAAGAGAAGAAAATGGGCTTCTAACTGAACTCACTGAACATTCACTGCTGTTCACTACTGAAAGACCATATATTGTCAAGATACAAAGAAAAATATTAATAGAAATAAATTCAAGCCTCAAACCTTAACACTTGGTTAATAAAATCCTATTATTGTTGGGTTTCTTGCACTTAAAATAGTACCATGGGGAATCCAAAGAGTAACTGACGCATATTTCATTGAACACTATTTTTAAGACCAGTTTTATAAAGTTTATACAATCTGCTATGAGTATATTATAAGAACCAGAAATTTTAAATATTTTGAACAATGTTTACGTACAAACGATGAATGAATTAAAAAGTTGTCACTGAAGTTATGTAAAGTAGAAGAAACTAAACAGAGATCTAGCTTTAGAATTTGTAAGAGAGCTTAATATGTTAAAGCATGTACAATCACATATTTTGTAAACAACTTAATGAAATGAAATATTGCAGTGGCACATGCTTAAAAGTTTGAGAAACTATTATTAAAAAAAACTTCAGCATTACAATTTTTGCATGTTATTTACCGAAATATTACAACGTAATTTGTTAAAATACCATATATAGTCTATCTGAAGTTATTTCATACATACGTCATCAAGATGTTTAATGTATTGCCTACAGACAAAATTTTCCTTATCATTTTATTCAAGTTAAAAAGAGACACAATGCTGTCCGATAAGTATGAACGTTAACCGAACTAGCCTGCCAAAGTTGTCGGGTTATCAAATGTATACGAATTCTTCAAAACAATAGTGATAAGAGGCTATAAACCAGCAAACGTTATTTTAATGCTTTGCTTATTTTCATTAATTTCAAATTGCTGCTTTCTATTATTCTGATTGATAATTACAAAGCCAGACATTACAGATTGCGTCTCTAATCAGTTACTTTGAACAGTTGCCAGTAAAATTCATTAGAGAGGTAAGCATTTTTACTGTTAAATATTAATTTGCTACGATTTTTATTGAAAATATTTTTTAGCTTGTTGCAGCTATATTGAATATTAATATGGACACGGTCGCTGAAATATCTCAAAAAATGTAAAATATAGTCAAGATCAGCTTGATATTAGTCCAATCAGAGATTAATTGTATGAAATGTAACAGTGAGTAATTTTTCAGTACAAACATTATTTAATACAATTATGTTAAAGGAAACGATTGGTCTGAAATGAATTGAAGAGGTCTAATGGAACCTTTAAATGGAATTATTGACTTTAAAATAATAAAATTTTTAAAAGTACATAATAAAATAAAGGAGGACTTATTATTTCAATTTATATATTTAGATGAGATTTGGATATTTCAGAATGGTACATTAGGTCACTTATGGCAAGAAAATAACGTAGTGTAAAGACAACAAAAGTTTATGGAAAAAGATAAACGTTGGAATAAAAATTGATTAAGTTTTATTAATAAATGTTATTAATAATTAATTGCAGATATATTGTACTTCATGCTGGAAACAGGAATGATTAATAAGTGTTTCGGTTTGGATTAACTCAGATACATTGAAGAAGAAATTGACAAATTATGGAATTGTGAACAAATATCAGATATATTGGAAATTCACAGCTTAGTTATTCACTTGAATGAAATCTCTGAATACGATGCGATTCAATATTGCCAATTTCTAAGAGAGTGGAAACAAGTAAAGGTGAGTATATAATTAATATATGATAACTGTAGGAAATGTTAATATTGGGTGTAAAAGATTTATGTGCACAGATATGTGTGTAATTGTTCAGATTAGGTCACATGCAGAACCAGAGATAATAGAAACTTTTTTCATTACCATCGATGTTTTCACAGTTTTAATTTGTCTAGATATAATAAAATATATCGTTATTGGTGATTGTGTTATTACTAGATACTCTTTAAAGATATTACCTTCACTTATTTTCTTGCACAATGTAGATAGTATTTTTACCTAACGTGCCTTAATATTCTACCACCTTTGATGGTTAGTGTGTCGAGAATATTTACTCATTTAATTTCTATAAAAGTTCTAGTCATTTGCGTTGTTAAATCCCATTTCAAATTATTCGTTTATTTTTCTTTCTATTGATAGCAATTTTTTCAATGTTTCGGATCCAATGTCAATGTTTCTTAGCGTTTCTCATTGGTGTTTAACCTAACACAGCGATTTTTGAAAATTTTCATTTTTAATTCTGACAAAAGCTTAGCAATCCTATTTTGAATATCTGAAATAGATGTACTTTTATTAATCTCTTTATAGCATATTATTATAATAACTATTCTACATTGGATCTCAATAATTAACACGTAATGGTTCTTTATGCAAGGAGAAATTATAGATTGTGGGACCTTTCGGAGTCGCAAAGCTCAAGCATTTAGGACTTTAGAATTTTAATTCAGCTAGTGGAAGGAGAAATAAAGGACAAAAAAGCCTTAAAGATGGCACATAGTATCTCATCTCTCACCAGAATTTGCTCTGTAACGTACATGAACTCATCAATATTTTTTTTAATTTTGGAATTTTTAAAATGTACAAAACTATTTTCTGGGGCAACAACGTAATATGATCCTTTAAGAGTGAACAAGAAGAGGTTATATACGCGCACTATAAACACATAACACACACATAATGTTACCTTTTATCTAACTTTAAATGTATCCTTTTTTATTTAAGATAGTAGAAAAAAAAACAGTAGTTCTAGTATTATTTATATTATCGTTTATATCGAATGCAGTGCCATATATTATAATAGTTTAGCATCCAATAAATATCAGACGCAGTACGTTTTATTAGCTTTAAATCAAAGCATTTTAACCGATTTTTTTCCGGAGTCTGCCCGTCGAGGAATAATGATATTATTTCGCCCGTAGATCGTAAAGTAATATATGCGCCAACAGCTGCACATTGTTGGCTTGTTGATTTTAATGTTCATTGTTGCAGGAATTCGTATTAAACTTCGGTAACTGCTACGAGCTCAATTCTTTATCGTTCTTGGTCGTGGCTCGGTCATTCTTTTGTCACACACGCGTCACGGTTTGATCACTGTACTGGAGTCGAGGTAGGTATTATCAGCCTTCTAATATCCACGTACGTATATCCGGTACAACAATGACCACTTCGTTCACTGCCCTGTACTATAGCATAATAATATTTAAAAAGAAACTCAATTTTTTATCAATGTAGTTTTTAGAAATAGTTAATGACTCTGAGGCTTCTCAATATTAACATAATTATTTTTTGGAAGAATCAATTTCTTTGTTCAAATATAACTATACAGTAACAAAAAATATTTTTACCAAAAAAAAAATCGTACCGATTCCAAAAACTAAATAAGGAACTCACTAAAAAGTAAAAAAAATTAATCAAACTTAGATTTATAATACCAAAAAAAAACGATTTAAAACAAAATATGTACGTAATAATCCTTGTAATAACTAAATAAAAACCAGTTTGAAGTCGGTGCCGTACCCAAACAGTTATACTAAATTAGATTTCATTTGTTCCTAAATTCGTTTTGTGTTTATGAAATCTAGTAAATCATCACTAATAAGCTATCTGTTTAAATTTTACGGTTTTAAAATTACAAAATACACTTTGGGCTTAACATCTATGTTACTGTTTTTAATGTGCATTGATTTTTACTAATATGGATGTACTGAACTAGAACAAATGGTTTTGCTCTCTTTAGTCTTCTGACTAAATCATCATTATCTATGAGCTAGAATTTCAATTTTGATGTCTTGATGGGGTCTCTATTCATGGCTTTGGGTATAGTCTTTGAAAACATTATCGGCAGTTTTTACCTTCAATTTATTGTAGATTGTCATTACGAATGTACCATGAAACATCAACAATACCTCGCAGTATCTTGATTTCTCTTGTACTCTTGTATTTTTGTATGTATATAGTATGATATTGCTACAGTTTTGGCTTGTACAACATAATTGAACACCATAAATCTACACTGGTTTCAATACTTATAGGTAAAGTAAAAGCTTACTATATACTAACAGTGCTGAACAGCTGCTTACTATATATTTTGTTTCTTCGTAATAATTCGTATTAAACTTCGGTAACTGCTACAAGTTCAATTCTTTATCGTTCTTGGTCGTGGCTCGGTCATTCTTTTGTCATACACGCGTCACGGTTTGATCACTATACTGGAGTCGAGGTAGGTATTATGAGCCTTCTAATATCTACGTATGTATATCCGGTACAACAATGACCACTTCGTTTACTACCCTATACTATAGCATACTAATATTTAAAAAGAAGACCAATTTTTTATCAATGTAGTTTTTAGAAATAGTTAATGACTCTGAGGCTTCTCAATATTAACATAATTATTTTTTGGAAGAATCAATTTCTTTCTTCAAATATAACTATACAGTAACAAAAAATATTTTTACCAAAAAAAAATCGTACCGATTCCAAAAAATAAATAAGGAACTCGCTAAAAAGAAAAAAAATCAAACTTAGATTTCTAATACCAAAAAAACAAAACGATTTAAAATAAAATATGTACGTAATAATCCTTGTAATAACTAAATAAAAACCAGTTTGAAGTCGGTGCCGTATCCAAACAGTTATACTAAATTAGATTTGTTTGGTTCCTAAATTCGTTTTGTGTTTATGACACAAAGTTATATTATTATTTTTGTATCGTTTGAGGGCTTCAATGGGTAGGTCAAGTAGCTATCGCATGCAGCCAGTACGAAGAAAAATAGGAATAAAGAAACAATAATTAAAAATAAGGAGCGAATAAAGGTGATTTGACAAATGTTCTAACCAAACTAGAACAACAAAATGTCGTTGCCCACGCCGGGAATCGAACCAACGACATCTGCGTGTGAGCTCAATACTCTAACAACTACACCATAAATGTAATGGCCTGGTGTATTTCTAAGGCTTATCATATATCATGGTTAGTGCTTAAAAGAAAACTAAACGGCTCTGGTAAATAAACCCTTACTAAAAACTCCTTAAAAACACCTGAAGGGTGTAGCGGTCTGGTCCCTGATTTCATCATCAGCTTACCTAAATAACTTCAAAGTATACAGTTCGTTGTCTGTACGTCCCATAATATTTAAAGAAATATGCTTTAAATCCAAAAAGTTGATGAGTGGTATCTTCCGTCATATCAGCTCAGCAGTAACATTATACACAAATATCTGAATATTTTAGATAAAAAAATATGTGAAAACATTGTACCAGCCTTTGAAATTTGGGGGTTTTCCTCGATTTCTCTGGATTCCACCATCAGATCCTGATTTAGTTCCAATTTGGCCAACTTGTGGACCCTTTCGAGTAAAAAGATTATTGTGAAAATCGGTCTGCACTTGATGGAGATATCAGCGATCATACATTAAAAATATATAGAACGAATATAGAACCTCCTCCTTTTTTCAAGACGGTTAAATACTAAATCTGAATCATTCGCCGACTATCAGTTTATCAATTTAACGTTTATTTCGTCTATAAATGACAGGTTGAAAGAAAATTTAATGTTTGAAATAATGTACACAATAATGTACAAATCACTCCAAATCTGCGTATGACGTACTGCATTTTGTCAAACCCGATGGTTTGTGTGGTTACAAGTCTTATTCATACAATATCTTAAAAAATCTATGTTATAATTATGCATTTATGTGTATGGATTCTCAATAGAAATCGTATATAATTGCAAACAATCTTTTGTCAAATCTTGCAAGGCGAACCAGCAGATATATTATTAATATCGCTAATTTTTGTGCTGGTGTGTTTTCTCAATATTTTCTAATATTTTAATATAAATATTTACTATTTTGTATTGAATAGTTTTAGTAATGATTAACGTGTCCTTTAAACGTAATATCGAGGTAAACAACACCGTCGATGTAATTTGAAGTTAGCCCTTACTTGTATATATTCTAATAATTTAATTTTTGTTTTAGTTACTAAATAATCCCAGATTGCAATAAAACCTACCAAAAAAATGGCTCATTTTTACCGATACCCGAAATTCCCTCGAATGTCTCCTGGTTTCATGAATGATTGTCATCCGTTCCTTCTATCTGTATGGCTACAACATAACTGTTCACCAAGAACGAGGTACAGCGTGATGGGGTGTGGAAGCCAACCATAACGTACTCATTAGAATTAAAAGGGAATATTTATCTTCTTTTCAAGTTCCTACGCCTCATCCCCATGCCGTAGCTCTGAACGGAGCTCGACTGAGACTGGGTTACTCTCATTTTTCTCACGGTCACTTGATGACTTCGGGCCCGCCTGCTCATTGTGAGTTTTGTCACCTAGCCCTTACCCCAGTCTTTCAAATACTGGGCGACTGTCCACGTCTCAACGAGCTAAGGGCTATGTATAGACCGCATAACTTCAGGAATCCCTTAACCCTTGAATCTTGAATCTTAATCTTGAATCCCTGGTATGCGTATAGAGACAGACATAAATTCCATATGTTTCGAACAATACTTACCTATATACAGTATGAATACAAATAAATAAAGCTGGAACCCAGTAACTTAGTACTCTCTAAATCTCAAAAGCATGCTTAAACATAGAAAATGCTTTAGTAATATCTGTAAGACTATTACTAAAGTAAACTTTCTCTAGCTTAGTAGTTTCGAAGGACTTTGTCCTGACATACTTGTATTACATCCAGAGAAAATTATAAAACTTACCATCCTCATTAATACATTTAGGAGATATTTTTGTCTGAACTTATGGTGGTTTCGAAACCTATAAAACAAATAATATAGAATTGTTTTGATCAATTTCATTCATACCACTTATAACTAGTGTTTGAAAGCGTTTTTAAGAAGGTTAACATAGATATTATTTAATGTTCCTCTCTTTAAAAGCTTGTTGAGATATTTTAATTTGTTTTTGTCATAAGTTGGTAAAATTGTCCTCTATACTGACGCATTCTTCGAGTACCATCTATCACTCAGTTCGTCTACAGTCCATTTAAAAGTGATTAAGATATACTGGAGGAATCTTTGTGAGGGCTACGCGGGTTCTAGCAAGTAACTTTGAATATAGTCATATTTGTGGGAGAAGACCATATTTACTTGATGGGGCTGCGGACCACCCCATCTTGTTAAAACTCTAATCACTAGTTCAAGGGACCCATTATCGTCTCCCCAACTGAAGTCGGATGGTATCTATTTTAAATGTGCTACGATAAACAATTTGCGTTTTATTCATAAATTCCTTTTAGTTATTTGACAAATACTGATTAATTGAGTATATGTATAGAATCACTAGGATCGATAAAACATGAAGAGTTTGGTTAGCTATATCATTGGATATAACACCTCCTTGACAAAATTTCTCAAGGGATTTCTTCGTCCTCTGTCAAAATGGAATTCAATTAGATGTCAAAACCATGACAATTATTACTAAGTAGTATTCACACGCAAACTCAACTTGAGTTGAAGGTTGAACGAACTAAGAAACGTCTAGAAATTCCGACGTTTGCAACTATATAGATAATTTAATGCAAACCAGGGTGTATGAACTATATATTGATAATATTTATTTGTTAATAACATGTTGAAGCACTATTTGCATTTAAGACAGCTGCAATTTCAAACGGAATATTATTACAAACTTTTACCAAAAGAACCGTCAATTGCTTCACTGATTGAAGGTGGAAATCTACTACTTACTATCTGCTCTAAAACTCTGCTCCATAACGGTTCAATTATATGAAATATTGTGATGAGGGAAATAGAACTAAAGTAGAAAATTACGTTGAGTAGGTTAAAGTGTTATTAAAAAATAGATTAAAAACTAATGCAAGTAAAATTAAATACATATCGTAAAGAGTATTAGGAAATACATACATATGTTAGACTCACAGTATTCTCTAGCAGATAGGGAAGTAGAATAATAGTATACTTTATTTTGAATATTGTATTACTATGACTAGTATGAACAAAAGGGAGATAAATTAATTGTAGACGTCTAAAAATAGGTCCATGAGAGCTATCTTGAAAGCAAAAATATATTCAAGATGATGGTGGACGCGCTAAAATTCAAATCCACAAGGAAATGTTACAATGCAACGCAATCGTGTTTATTTATAAAATGTTAAAGAATTTCTTATCGGATGAGCTCAGCAATTAACATTCATACCATATGGGTTGAACCAAAAGATGAAAACCAGTGTGTTTACCAAAATGTCCGATGATGTAAAAATAATGATGATGATATAATGAGAAAAAGGACAAATGTCTTTAAGGTAATTGGAGTGAAGCACTACATTACAAGTAGAAGATCAGTTTTTTACTTTGTTACTATTTTGTTTGGTTGTATTTATTTATTGAAATTTTAGTTTTAGTTTAGTATTATTTTGTTTTTATTTCCTCAATTAATGCTGAAATGCAAATATCAACATTAATCTTAATCCAGCTAGTAACCAATAGGTGTCTGTACGTTTTTTATTCATGGTAACTCTAGTGAGTCGTCTTCAGAGTGTTGTTTATAGCATCCATTTTATCGCATCGAAATGGTGTACCATTATCCCGCCATTTTTATTCAAACCTTTTCGTAATATAATTAAGTACCCGTGTTTGTCGTAATATCTCAATACCCTTACCATGAAAATTACAGTGTTTAGGGGCATCCTAAGGTTCGTTCATTTTTTGCTCTCTTCCTCCTTGTCTGCGCAACGCATAAGCAATTGCTCCATAGTTATAATTCCGTATAAATCATCCTCAGTGGTTGCATATTTAAATGTTCCGTACTAGAAAGGACTGTCTACACAATAATTAAGGGGTCTTACAATTTATATTTTAACACCATAAATAATAGTGATATATTGTATGAAATACTTTGAGATACGGACTCGGTGGGGCTAGATTCTCAAACGTTGGTTTAATTTAGAATATGTAATGTATGTTACACTCTGTATCAATATATATATTTTTTTAGTTTACTTATAGTTTTAATCCCTTTAATACTATTGGGTTATTTTGGTGACCGATAACATTGTGTTTGAAGTATTACAGTACATTAATACATTTTTATTATACATATTACAAAAAAAAATAAACAAAACGAAATGATAATAACATCAATTAAAATACAAAAAGAAATGACATATCATTTTAAAAGTAAAAAATATGGATTAATATAAAAGCTGTAGTATGTAGGGGCACATTTTATGTTAGTATATCTTTAGATACTAAAATCAGCTCAAATAACTTGGTTAAATCATTTTCACATTAAGGAAGAATTAAGAGATACGTACAGGGTTATCTGTAGTTAGGGGTTGCGAATCTATCTTTATTTGCTGCACATTAGTGATATAT
This sequence comes from Rhynchophorus ferrugineus, assembly GCF_030347505.1. NCBI lineage: Eukaryota > Metazoa > Arthropoda > Insecta > Coleoptera > Curculionidae > Rhynchophorus > Rhynchophorus ferrugineus. The sequence continues at coordinate 18,441,034 of NW_027472585.1, read as the reverse complement.
GTAAATTAGAGGGTATAACACAGCTAAATTATACAGTACTTTTAGGACACATAACATAGACATCTGTAGTGAAACGCTAAATATATTTTGTTGGTTTTTTGTACATACGTCATCAAGATGTTTCTTCCTTCAATACATTGCCTGCCGCAATTTTTAAGTTCGTTTTAGAATAAGACAATATTTTCCTTCTCATTTTAATCTTTTTAAAAGAGACACAATGCTGCATGATTAGTTCGAAGACGTAAACGAATGGGCCTGTCAAAGTCGTCCGTGGTTGTCAGACGTATGCAAGAATCTTGAAAGAAATTCTATAAGAGGTTGTAACTCTAAACTATAAACTATTGTGGCTGAATAATCAATTGTACTTTTTAGATGTACTATAATGTTAAATTAAATTAGATTTTATAACATTATTTTATTTAGATTTAGAATTTTGTTGTATGTCAAAGCCAAACTGAGCTAAAACTCAGAGTTGATGCGGAAACAGACTATAGTTTTTCATCCAATAATAAATTGATGCAATCAATGGAGAATAAAATTCGATGATCTCAAACGTACACCAATTAACTTGTGAATCCAGTCACGCCAGCAACCAGGTTGATTGAGACAGGATGTCTTTTGAGATAATCCCCTCTAATTGGGATGTAACGTGTATCATGACGATCACTATATTAGAAAAATGGTAAATTACCTTTAATATTTATGTCAAACTTAGGTAACAAATATCTTTAAATGAAAATAATAGATTGAAAATAAATTGATAAAATAAATCCTGATTTAGGCAATATGACGGTCCTCCTACTATTGTGATAGTCGCGGGATCGAATCCTGATGGTGCATGGATGTACTTTATGATTGTGATTGTATTTGTAAATGTCTTAATAGGCAAAAGTGAAAAATCCGACAGGGAATAACCATCCCAGTCACACTAGCAATCAGGCTGTGTCTCTGATGTCTTCTGGGAGTGCCTCTAAGTTGGTCACTGGCCAATCGGTAGGTAATGACGAGGACCGTGGTTCGGAGTCTAAGTTAAACAATCCAGTCCAGATAAATACTCATTGATAAAAAGGAGACTTACAAATATATATAAAAAGAAAAATACACTTTCAGTTGCTAGGTGGACATATCCTTGGCAGATAAAAGAAAAATCCTCCGGACTAGTGCAATGTGACTATGCAAAATCAGTATCAAGTATGAGAGTGAATAGAACAGAACACCAAATTATTTCAATGATTGCCTATCAATTTTTTTTCTGATTCACAATAACATCTGTGAATGTAAAGGAAAATCAAAAAAGATAATGTTATTTATTCAAATTATAACGAAAAATATGTTGATAAGCATTAACAGTGCTGTTCTTTTACAAAATAATCCGTATGTGAGTTTGCGAATAACGTCCCAGATCATTCGATTTCGACCGTTCTGTTTTGCCCGATACTCTTTTTTTCTTATTTCGGAGTGGTATCCAGCGATGTACATAATTATCGATGAGGGTCAACGTTTCGTTGACTAGCCCCGACGGAATCCGACTGCATGGGCCAAAAACTTATGTAAAAGTTCAAACAGGCATATTCGTGGAAAAATCGACTTGTTCTTATACCCAATAATTTATTTAGGACTGCATAAAACATTTTTAGATCTTTGTTGAGATATTAAGAAGTTACTATCTCATTTTGTTGCTTTTATCTCATTTTAGTTGTATTTTATGACTAACAGATTGATTATGCTTAATAGAATAATGTTCATTCATTTAAAAAAGCCTTTAGATAGTTAAAAATTTAGATTCTTGACTTATAAATTAAAATTAATTTAATTTTTAATATTTATGGGATAAATGCCTTGTAATTATCCTAATTACTTTACTTAATTACTTGTTAGTAATTTTTTATTGGCATAAGATATTTTCCTAATAGTTTGCGTTATTTCTTTTAACAAATAAACCTATTTAAGGGGAGTAACGGAAATGTTTTAATGTTTCCAGTTCTTTTTGACTTTCATATCTTAGTTTAAGGTATCGTTGAATGTTTTTATTTTATATAAATTATTTCCCATTAACATATATATCTTTCTGATTTTCCATTCTACAATTACAGTTGGATATCATAATGAATGTAGAGGCTTCAGACATTTATTGAGTGATTAGTTATTGATATGTGATAAGACTGAAAGTTCAAACTTTCTTATTTGGGCTTAATCTCTTCGATAGTTGATATGAAGTGATAATTCATGAGTTGATATTCTATCCAGAAGTCGGACGGAGTTATGTAATGTAAAATTAGGCGGTTTCATGATATAAGTTTATTTTTTTGCCATAAAACGAGATGAAATGTAATTGCTATTCAATTAAATGTAACTAACTAAATTTGTAATACATTAAATTGATGCCCGTGCTAAAAATTAACTTGATAAATTGATTAATTTTAATTCCATTATTTTATGTTTTAGACGAATTTTTAGTGGAATATATTCCATTTGCTTGACGTTTTCTTTCGGTTGGCGATAGGCGATGACAACGTTTCTTCTTAGCATTAATATTCGCATTCGCTTTTGCACATTAAATGCAAATATATTATAAATTTCTATATCTGAGTAAACACATAATGTTTTTAATAACATTAGGTAAATGGAATTAAAAAATATTAAAAATTATTTACCTTCTTATAGTAAACAAGCTTAAAAACATCTGTAAAATACGCTCTATCATAAAAAGTAATACTTTAAAGAACAGCAACAAAAAATTAAAATGTTTGATATATATCAAAATTACGGCTGTGCTCTTATTATGATAAAATCCAGGAGTTCAAAAGACAACTTAAGAATCCGTTAACAACATAATAAAACAACCATGATATTATCTTGTCTATAAAATCAAGCTCATTTTGGTCAACAAATTGTATTATTTTATTTTATATTAATATATTTATTTAAACCTCCTTGTTGAGAAGGTTATTTCGGTTAAGAGCCTTAAGCCAAAATATTAATTATAAGTATCTTAACCAATAAACATTTGTTTATTTTGTCAAATATATGAACCTTTTCAAAATAATTAAGTTTTACATTGATGGCACTTTATAAATAACTTTTTAAAGGGTAACAAAAACTTTTCATGTAGTATAATCACATTTACCTTCAATGTAATTTTACCATTGCCTCATTTGGGCACATTTTTGTTTTAAATTGTGAGTAATATTTTCATGATTTGTTCTGTTGTATTCCTGTAACTGACAATATATATGAACACAAATGCTCTATATAAATAATTGTATATGGACCAGTTATAAGCATTTCTAAGTCACACATTCTTTATCTAGCTAAATAGGGTTGTTCTTCCAACGAAAACGACGCCTGTTTTTTTTTAGATACATTATAATCAAATAATAGTGATTATATTTAAGACATGCTGATCATACTTTATGCCAGACATACAAAAATAGCGTCATGAACAAACAATCGCGTCATTGAAGTGAGCCAGTCAAATGCCTATTTTTTTGTAGTATAGATTTGTATAATTAATCATTGAAGTAGCTAAGAAAAAAAAATACAACTTACACTGTCTACTAGTCTTACATTGTCTGCCAACTTATTATGAACTATACACTCCTATTTACCAATTTTTTATTCTATATGCGTGTAATAACATACAATAACGTTAATGTTAACGTGGTCGTAGCCTATATCACTGTAGTGAAATCCTATATATCAAAAAAATTATTCCGAACCATGGAAAAAGAATAATATTTAGTTCTGTGACGATTTTGAGAAATGTTGAGCATTTGTCGCCATGATAACAATTTGTTTTTAAGTTTATGAGAAATATTTCTCCAGTATGGAAGTTTACGTCGAGTCCTGTCTTGATCTCTAATATTTTTCCTTTTCTTGTTACATGACAAGAAAAGCTCAGTAGCAAAATACCCGATTAAGAATATATATGTAACCAGAAATATAAAGTTAGGCATTAATATTGTATTATAGTTCAGCTCATATGATCAGCTATATCTATTGGTGTAAATACGAAGCATAAACATAAACTATTGTTAAATTTGATCATTTTGATATTTATCTGCATAAAGTGACAATATATCATTTAGTTTTATTGAAATATTTTGTGTAAACAGACTAGCGCATCACATTAAATGCATTTTCGATGTGCTACGACATACCCAATCGCTAAAACTCATGAGTTAGTCCTTGATCCACATGACACTGAAGCGGAATAATCAAGGCGATAAAGTATTATTATGCATAGGCAGCAATAAAAAGTAACTGATGCAAAACTAACCATTTGCACAATAACGTTTGGCTAGACGTTGAAAGAATTGTGAGGGATGCTCTATCACAAATAGAATAAAAATTTCTGTCACATCACTCACCAGACACACTGTTAATTAATATATATTTTATCAATTTGACTAAATATATATCTTTTTAAAGTTAAAAGTGACCAAATTACAGGCTTAAATCACAAATCACCTTAATCAAATACCTATATATCCCTCTTAACTAATTGGTAACAGGCGTCAAATGAAAAGTCCTCGACCTGACACATAGATGACGCCACTAGAAATAAATCCATATGTTTTTTGGTTAGCCCTAACCCTCAAAAGATGCGAAAGTCCATTAATTTGACAGCTGTCGGATCAATAGTTTGTGAATTATAGCATTTTGGGTGAAGCAACTTTTATTATTGTGAAAAAAATGGATAAAAAGGAATTTCGCGTGTTAATAAAATATTGCTTTTTGAAGGGAACAAATACAGTTTAAGCAAAAATTTGCCTTGATATCGAGTTTTCGGACACTGGCCCAAGAAAATCAACCATCAAGGATTGATATGCTAAGTTTAGACGTAGTGAAATCTGCACCGAAGGCGGTGAACGTAGTGGACGCACAAAAGAGGTTGATACCGATGAAAACATTTAAAAAATCCACAAAATGATTTAAAATGACGATTGAAATTAAATGAAATAGCAGACACTCTAAAGAATATTTGGGTATGAGAAAGCTATGTGCAAAGTGGGTGCCGCGCGAGCTCACTTTTGACCAAAACAATAACGAGTTGATGATTCGCAGCAGTGTTTGAAGATGATCATACGTAATAAACCCGAGTTTTTGTGTCGATATATGACAACGGATGAAACTTGGCTCCATCATTTCACTCCGAAGTCCAATCGACAGTCTTCCGAGTGGACTGCACACGATGAACCCGCTCCAAAGCGTGGAAAGACGCAACAGTCGGCTGGCAAGGTTATGGCATCTGTATTTTGGGATGCGTATGGAACAATTTTTATTGACTACCTTGGAAACGGAAGGACTTTCAACAGCGATTATTACATAACGTTATTGGACCATTTGAAAGACGAAATCACCGAAAAGCGGCCGCATTTGAAGAAAAAAAAGTGCTGCTTTATCAAGACAATGCACTGTGCCACAAGTCAGTGAAAAGGATGGCAAAAATCCATTAATTGGGCTTCGAATTTCTTCCTAATCCATCGTATTCTCCAAATCTGGCTCCCAGTGACTTCCTGTTCTCCGATTGCAACAGAATTTTTCGTCGAATGAAGAGGTGATCGCCGAAACTGAGGCCTATTTTGAAGCAAATGAATGTTACCGAATCATACTACAAAAATGGTATTGAAAAGTTGGATGGTTGCTATAATCGGTGTTATCACACTTGAAGGAACTTATGTTGAATGAAAAACAACTAATTTTGCCAAAAAAATGTGCTTTACTGTGGTAGGCTGGGGACTTTTCAACAGAACTGTTATGTAAATAAATTGCCCGTTTTATAAGAGTGTATATTCGAAACACTTAAAAATTAGATATTCATTACATCATTAATATAGCCGTCAATCACCTTTGCCCTTCTATTGTTAGCGTTAAAACTAAATAAAAACTAATCAAAATGGAATATTCTATTCTGACAAACCAAAATATTAGATTTTAAAATATACATTCGCCAAAACAACAAATTGTCGCATTCACCAAAACAACATCAGTTCAATTCAATATATCTGGAAATGTTATAATCCCGATAGTAATACAAATTAATTAGAACGTCCTCATTAGAACATACTATGCGATGAGTCTTTATAATACCCGCGGTGGGTTATATGGCATTAATTAGAATCGTCGGAAGATTTGTTGAATGGTTTCCCAAGCGACAATTACCTTCTAGAAAATCTGGACAAATATTTAAAGCGTAATTGGCGAGATACCGCTATAAATCGGCTAATTAAAACTGGCTATTTGTAGCCGCACTCTGAAAAATCGTACATCACATCAATTTGTCCAAACGATCGGCCCTATTACCTCAGACTTGTATCATGCTAACAGATAAATTCTTATTGCCCATATGGGAACGCGAGCCATGGGCCGCTCCACGATATTTATGATGTTGTTTTTTCTTGTTGTAACTCTATTAAGAAATTTATTTTCAGCAGAGGTTGATACGATATCAACTCAGCAACAGTTGTACAGTCTGAGATTATTTAAACTCCGGTAATTATCGTCTTTGTTAAGATATAATTTTAAAGGACATGTTTCTAAAAAATTAATGACAAAAAAACGTTTATAAAATTTTTTAAACCAATTTAATTAAATTACATGTATTTTTCGTTAAGTGAAAATATTATTCTGTTTTAATAAAACTTAATATTTTTATTACATGACATCATGTAAAAGTGAATTATGCCGGCTCGGTTGGCACAGTAGTAAAGGCGACAGGACGATCATCCTACTGTTGCGATAATCGCGGGTTCGAATCCTGTTGGGGCATGGTCGTATAAGAGGTCAATTGAAAAGTCTCCGGCCTACCATAGTAAAACACATTTTTTTGGAAACATTAGTTTTTTTATTCAATACAAGATTGTTACACTGATTATAGCGACGCTCCAACTTTTCGATACCATTACTGTAGTACTATTTGTTCTTTGCGTCAAAATAGGCTTCAGTTTCGGCGATCACCTCTTCATTCGACAAACATTTCTTCCCAACGAGCATTCCTTTGAGACCTAAGAATAGGAAATCGTCGCTGGGGGCCAGATTTTAAAAAATACGATGGATGAGGAAGCAATTCGAAGTCCAATTCATAGATTTTTGCCACCGTTTTTACGGACTTGTCACACAGTGCATTGCCAGGTACAATAACGCTATGTAATAATCGCTGTTAATGGTTCTCCCATTTTCAACGTAGTCAATGAAAATTATTCTATGCGCATACCAAAATATAGACGCCATAACCTTGCCTGCCGACTGTTGCGTTTTGCCACGCTTTGCATCGGGTTCATCGTTTGCAGTTCATTCGGACGACTGTCGATTGGACTTCGGAGTTAAATGATTGAGCCATATTTCATCCATTGTCACATATCGATGCAAAAACTCGAGTTTGTTACGCTTGATCATCTTCAAACATTGCTCCGAATCATCAACTCGTCGTTGTTTTTGGCCAAAAGTGAACTCGCTCGGTACCCACTTTGCATAGAACTTTCTCATACCCAAATATACGTGAATGATATGATGTATAAGTTCAGTTGATATCTTGAGGGTGTCTGTTATTTCATTCAATTTCAATTTACGGTCATTCAAATTCATTTTGTGGATTTTGCAAATATTTTCGTCGGTAAAAACCTCTTTTAGACATCCACTGCGTTCACCATCTTCGATGCTCATTTCATCACGACTAAACTTAGCATACCAATCCTTGATGGTTGATTTTTCTGGGAAACTATCCGGAAACTCTGAATTTTTTCTTTTCAAAAAATAATATTTTGTCAATACGCGAAGTTCCATTTTATCCATATTTTTCTCATTAACAAAAGTTGTTTCACTCAAAATTCTATAATTCACAAACTAATTATCCAACAGCTATCAAATTTATACACGCATATTTTGAGGGTTAAGGCTAATTAAAAAACATATGGATTTAATTCTAGTAGCGCCAGCTATGTGTCAGGTCGCGGACTTTTCAATTGACCTGTTATTTATGTTTGTGATTGTTTAATATTTGTGATTGTCCTAATCAAGATTGTAAAATCCGACAAGGAAAAACGATCCCGGTCACGCCAGTAACCAGGCTGGGTAAGACTGGATGACTTCTGGGATGGTTTCTAAGTTGGTCACCCGCCAGTCGGCAGGCTTAATGCAAAGGACAGTAATTCCATTTTAAACTGTAGATCTAGTCCAGATATACCTTCGTTGGTAAAAAGGAGACTTTAAAATATATATATATATATAAAATGTGAATTATTTTATCTGTGATTATTTTGTTTATAGGTGTCACCTATTTTTTTGTGACATATACAACCGTTACGGGCATCCAGTAACAAAATCAATTGTCATCAATGGCAACATGTTTGTTCCTTTTTTTTTCTGTATTGGCCAAATTTAGTGTGTTTGTCTTTGTTTTTTTTCCGTATGAGCATTGCACGTTCATCATAGTCCAAGTTAAGAGGATTAAGTGCATAAGAACAAGAGTGTTTCTTATATTTTTAGCAAGCCTGGTAATCCCAATGGCAGGACCTCGTGCGTTTGCTTCCCTTGATTTCATTACAGGTCCATTATTGTTAGTGATAGAGCAAAATCTGGTATGTCACGTGATACCTTCCCTTCTTACTATGTACACAGGTTATACGTCACCCGGCATGTTTATTATTGCTATCAATTATCGCTATTATCCGTTGTTTGTTATTTGTTGTCTATTTCTATTGTATGTTATGATTGTCCGTTATTGTTATTGAGTACTATGAACTAAAATTGTTGTTAACCATCAGGGTTATTCTATTGCTATTAACTACCATTGTCATTAATATTAACTTAGTTTATTATTACCTGAAATTAGAAGAATCTGTCGTGATAATCACAGATTCTTGTTATATTTCCGTGTATTTTTAATTTCACCCTTGTCAGTGAAAACTGGTTGCTTTGTGACGTTTTCGTTTTGTTTTCGGAATCTCGCACGCATATAATTTGGTTAATTTATTTTGCCACTTAGTTTGTAAATAGTTGTTATATAATTTATTTTGGTATCTCTTTTTATTTACATGAGATGTTAAATTATTTTATATTGTTTTTATATCCGGGTTCTTCCGGGAGCTTTGCAAACGGTTGTTACAATTTATCCTTACTGTAATATTAAATTACCGAAAGACGAATGCGTATATTTTGTATTTCCTGTCGCTTTTCTCCGTAAAATATTCCTACATATTGTTTTCCCGATGTGATGTGTACCTACCCTTTATACATATGCTTTATTCATCCGCTTTATATCCTGGCGAAATCGTTCCTCTTGCCCTTCACTTACATCATCTAATTTTACAGGAGGAAGATCCAGATAGTTGAACAACCTGAAGTCTACCTTAAGGCTGATCAGACATCATCCAATGGCTTTCAACTGTCTCATCGTATTAGCTACGTTAGTTAGAACTTTTACGTTGCTCAAAAACTAAGCCACAAATTCTTGAAATCACATCAGACTTCCTTTCTTTGAATGAAATACAAATATACGAATATCACTCAACTAATTTTTTTTATTTTGGGTTCTGAGGGAAGTGTTTTCCTTAATATAAGTATCTTTAATGGGCTTTCACATATTATTAGATTAAGCTAAACTTTATATATATCATCGGTAATATGAGAATCATTTCAAGTACTTCTTACCACTGTTTATCAGATTACTGTTTTTTAGACCAATGTTGATAATTCGTTTCTACTGTCCCAATAACGTATAAAACATGGACCCTTTAAAAATCCCTTTGTTCACCGAGGACAATGGAGGTAACATTTAAACCCCCATAAAATATCCAGTTATGAGCTTCGTAATTAATTTTCTAATGAAATTAAATAAAAGTCTAGTTTTGTTACATATATATTGATTGAGCCACAGGAATTCCTAGGCATTTTCAGTATGTAATTATAAACATTTAAGCTTATTTTTGATATTGAAATATTAAAATATAACAAATTGGTAGGTAATATAGCTTTTTATTAATATTTTAGGAATCAGCACAGCAAATCATCCAGAAAATAGTTGAAATTAATGTTTGTTAGTCGTAATTAATATATTTGAGGCAATTAAAATTAGAATCTTCAAGAGAAAATAATACTCGACATAAAACGACACTGAACTCTTCAATAAAATTATGGCGGTGTTCTTGTGAATCTAAAAATGTGGAATAATTTTTTTTCTTGATAATTTCCAAACTATTTGTAGTTTCAATGTACTCTATTTTGAATATAAAATATATCGTAAAAATTTCTCATATATTACGCCTTTGAATATTATTATTGATTATAAAGAAATGTTTTATTTGTCTATTGTTGTTGTCTATTTCTGATTATATACTCAATATATATTAAAGTTTCATAATTAACTAATTGGATTTGAAATATGTTCAAAAATGCTAGCCACAGAAAGCATTATAGTTATATCTCTTATAGTACTTAAAATGACGGAAGAACAATTTTACTATCTATTTTATTTGAAATTTTTACATAAGTGAATAGCTGTTAGTTATGTGTCATAGTAGAAACCCGAGTTAGTGGAAGACATGTGCAAGAAGTAATTCGAAGAATAACATTTTATCATAAAATTATTTTCATAATAGTAAACATAACTTATCACCAATTATTTAAACTGTCTAATTCCCATGACGCTGCTCAGGAACGTATATAACGAAATTCTTACTCCAAATTTAGAAAGAAACAATTCTGTTTATATAACAACACATAGTTTATTTTAATTAATAGCCTCGAGAAAAATACTACGCCATTTCTATTCTAACACAATATAGAATTATTTCAGCCCAATTATTTCGGTTATTGTTATATTTTACTACCTTGTGTTAGTCAATGGGCTTCAATAACATTCCTCAGAATATCATGGCCGTTCTCATGGAAATCCATGTTTCGCGTTGTTTTGAAACGCATCTATACATTTTCTTAATTTAATGAAAGTGTTGGGAATTAGGTTGATGATAATCGATGCAATGAATGAAAGTGAGTCAGTAAAATTTAATTTCATTTTTTTTTAAATTTAATTTCTTCACACATCATTGGTAACCACAAATATATTAACAAAAATACGGAAATAATGTATAATTATATGTTAAAAAATTATTACGTTTTACATTATATAACAGACGGGCTGAAAAGTCCCAGGCCTAACACATAGATGGCCCAGGTTTTATTGCACAGATCCCATTTCCAGTTAGTAGGAAGCTTCAAAAAGAAGCTATTGAAATGTTATGGAATTCTATTGATAAGTTTGGGAGTTATTGGCAGTTTTGCTAACAGTGGCACTACATTTGTTATTTTCAAAATTTTCAAAATTCAACCTTTTTCGAGTTTTAATTTTACACTGTTTCTTGATGGAAAAAATACCGTTCAAGCACAGAAATGGCACCAAAATTGTTATAAGGACTCCACTCCATTACAAACAACAATTAAACGTTGGTACCCTGACTTCAAACGTGGTCGAAGAGACACCGATGATGCAGAAAGCAGTGGACGTCCAAATGAGGTCGTAGAACCAGAAAACATAAAAAAAAATCCACAAAATCGTTTTGAATAATCAAAAAGTGAAGTTGTGTGAGTTAGCCATCATCGTAGAGATATCAAAAGAACGTGTTGGTTTTATATTGCATGAGCATTTAACTATGAGAAACCTCTATTTACAGTGGGTGCCGCGTTTGTTTAGAAACAAAAACGTGTTGATAATTCTGAAAAGTGTTTGGCTATGTTTAAACGTAACAAACCGAAATTTTTGCATCGATGTATGACAATAGATGAAACATGGATCCGTCACTCTGGAATCAAAACGATTGTCATCTGAGTGGGCAGCAGCTGGTGAACCTCGTCCAAAGCGCCCGAAAGCACAACGATCGGCTGGAAAGTTTATGGCCTTGGTATATTGGGATGTGCGTACTGTAATATTCATTGACTATCTTGAGAGGGGAAATACCATCAATAGTAAATATTATATAGCGTTATTAGAGCGTTTGAAGGCCCAAATTGCAAAGAAACGACCGCATATGGCAAAGAACAATAAAGTCTCACCAAGACCCACCGTGTCACATGTCAATCAAAACAAATTACATGATTTGAATTTCAGATTTCTCGAACATTCACTGTATTCGCCAGATTTGGCGCCCAGCGACAACTGGCTCTTTGCAGACCTAAAAAATGCTAACCGGTAAGAAATTTCGCTCGAATGAAGGGATTATAGATGAAGCAGAGGCTATTTTGGAGGCAAATGATAAATCGTTCTACAAAAGAGGTATTGAAAAGTTCTTTTCAGCCCATGTGTTAAGCTTACTACAATATTAATTTACAAATTAATTTATTACCATTGTTCTGTTGTACTTGCATCAATGTTGCTCAAGAAAGAAAAATTATAGAAAAATACATCAGTACTCAATACAAGAGTAAGATTTATTCAGTAACTAGTTCGTGTGTTTTGGTTCGCCTCAATCTTCTGATGTACAGTACGTCGTTTAGGAGCTGTATCGGTTCCACATTGCTGTTAACCTTATTTCATGTTTTAAGTCGATATTTTGGATATATAATTGTAGATCCATTTGATTTAGAGGCTATAGTGCAGAGTAAGCAATAGCAATTACTCGAAAAATGTTGCTTTGGCGGAATCAGTTTACTAGTCGTTTTATATTTTAGTGCAATCCCATACTTGCAGTATTTTAGTCGAAATATGTTAAAATTATTAATGGGACTATTTTGCAACTAACCTTAGCGGCCCCACCTTCCTTGACTCGACTACTGTAAACGCAACTTACGTTCAAATTTTAATATTAATAAGAAGTTTTTAAGATTTTGCATGTATTTCTTTTATTTTTAACTTCAATTTAAGCAAATATATTTAGATAAAAATATAAGAATTTCTGTATTATTTTCTGAATTAGATGGTTGACAAACTGACATAATTTTATTTTATATTTAAGAAATATTTACTAAACTTGACTGCCTTCCTGGTAAAACATTTTTGACAATTTCACTTGATGTTAATCAAATCAAATTTATTAAGAATAAGATTCTTAAGATTTATTAAGAATTCAATCATCTATAATACGCTAAACACTGCTGTTCCGTTAGCAAATTCCAATCCAAAAACTGCTTCATCCTAATTTAAATGAAATGAAAATATTTTAAGCGATGGGGCAACCAGGCAAACAAAAACAAGTTCACTCATGTCACTTACAAACTTAGAAAGGAACACGTCAATAAAATTAGACAACGAAGGCATTTCACAAGAAAAATATGCTAAATACTTGTATTTTAGCTTGGATCAGAAATTAACTAGGCAGAAGCATATCTGGACTAAACATGAACAATTAAACATCAAACTCCGCAGTGCGCACAGGTACCACTTACACTTAAGCAGTGAGTGCAAAATTATTAAAATGATATAAAAAGTAATCATTGAGCCAATCGGGACTGGCGACATTGAAGTATGGGACAGAGCAACATCGAAATTTTAGAAGATTTCAGAGCAAAGCGCTAAGAAACATATTCTATAACATAAACATGTTTTGAGTGATTTACTGATTAGCTGCAAATTAGACATACGTTGCAAAAATGACATGACGACTTGAAAACTTGAAAAACATAAATAGATCAAAGTAAAATGTGCTATGCTCCCTTGAAATACAATGAGGATGAGCCATTTTTTAAACGTGTCGTAATTGTTCTGTCATGGGAGCAGATGACGTGTATCATTTGGAGACATAAAAGATCACGAGCAAGGGATAGTAAGCTATCAGAAACATTTGTGGAATCAGCATTGATTCGGAAAAACGATAAATTCAATGTATAATCCATTATGACCCACTTTCAGTTAACTTAATGTTTGCGATTGCAAATGTAAATCTGTCTAGATGATAGTGTAAAATCCGACAACTAATAATATCTCAGTCACGCCACTAACCAAGCCGGAGTAGACCAAATGTGTTTTGTAATTTAAATTAAATTGGTCACTATGTAGTCGGTAGGTTAAGTTTTGTTTATCATGGTTCGAAAACCACGTTAAGCTATATAACGAGTTTAGAAATCCCTTATTAGTAAGGAGAATTTAAAATATAAAAAGAAGAGGTCTTTTAAAACTTTGCAATTAGGCTGTGTTCAATAACTTGTCTCACTATAATGTTGATATAACATCAAATCTTATTTATCTCATTTGGGAACATTAAAGATTTGTACATTATTTTCCGTAAATCTGTTCAAGAAAGTTGACTATAATTAATTTTTTACCATAATTACAAGCTCAATAATAAAATTTAACTAAATGGAAAACAATTTTATAGTATTATAAATAGTTTTTTGGCAAGATAACTATAAAAAGATTGTAAAAAAAATAAATGTTGAAAACAGTAAAAGTAAAATATTAACATTTGAATAGGTTTTGTTGGTCATAATATTATTCAATAATTCATTGTTGATTTATTGTTCTTCTTGCTGCAAACAGGAATGATTTTGTTCCTGGAGCCGAATTAGTGTTTTGTTCTTAGACTAATGCAACATTTCAATGCATACTGGTAGAAGAGATCCTAACAAGTGGATCGACAAGGGCTTTAATTAAGAAATAGCTCTTGCAAGACGTAAATTTCGATTTAATTTACTTTTTTAAATATAGACCTGGAAAAAGATACACTACAGATCAGATTAGTATGCAATTTTGTTATATGTTAAAGCCAAAATCAACTGAAAGTCAAAATAGATGCGGCGACATTGCGACATTGCGACGTCTTGACGTTACACATTTATAGTCTATCCAAAATAGAAGTGAACTCACGTCATCAAAATGTATTATGAATTGCATATTGCAGTTTGTAAATTAATTTTAATAACAGTCATTCCTTCCATTTTCGTTTTATTCCATTTAAAAATAAATACAAGGCTGTATGATACGTTCAAACATGTAAACAAATCAGTTTTTCAAAATTGTTCGGTTGCTAAATGTCTAGTAATGTCTAGAAGTATATCAAATTGTTACTTGATAAATACAAATGAAGTGTATAATTGTGTGTTATGTAATTTACTTATTTAGTAATAAGAAAATATATACACAGGAGATCAGATGTCTGCACAATGCGGCTATAGAAGATAACATCTTCCTCCATATCACTGCATATTCAACCAAATCAAATTGTTATGGGATGTGATATAGAATAATTGAATTAGACATGCAGATCCAGAAAAATATAAAAATATATAAGCAAGAACTGTTTGGATGGGGAGTGGGAGGTATTATCTACAATAACACTCTTCGCTTTGGGTGAGTCATGCATTGAGATGACGTGAGTTTTATTAGAAATACTAAATTTATATACTAATTTATATATATATATATATATATATATATATATAGTGAACGTTGAAGTTGATGTTAAAAAAAGGAGACACAAGATTATGGAGAATATAATAAATAAAAAAGCATTCCAGCATTACAATTACAGCGCCTTTAAATCTGAATAGATGTTGACAGTACGAGATTGTTTGGCTCGAGGAGGACTTCTCCGAAATGCCAACCCAACTGAAGGCGACCAGCACCGGCGAAGAATACGAGACACGGAGGAGTAAGCTCGCCGTCGACGGTCAGGTACAATCTGAAGTTCCCACTGGAAATTCCAAGACTTTATTTCGGGCGATACGCCGCCCAGGGTCGACGACATTTTTGAGTCCGTGCCGAGACTGCACCACTGCACAACGTCCAGCTCGCAGGAACTACCGAGAAGGGATCGATTTATTAAATACTAATTAATTTTTGCGAAATGTAAGATAATAAAATAGTCGGTATTTTAAGAGTAAGTTATTCTTTGAAGGCGTATTCGTAATCCAGTGGCGTTTCGGGAATGATTTTCAGTGTGATTGATTCTTAATCTCTAAATCATTGGTATGTTATCAGCTTAAGATATAAAGTATAACTGAATCATGATCAAAGTAACATTTATTTTTCTCTCCAGAGATGGTTGGTCTAAATTTTTGACGTCCATAAAATGACAAAGAATTAAAAATAATTTATTTGTAATCTACTAGAATTTTATATAAATGGAATGGAAGATGTGTACCTACTAATAGGCTAGATAACTGTAATAAATAATGACAGAAATATTGATATATAATAATAATATACTATAGAGAGATTATTAATTATACATTTATTTTAAAATTAAAAGTTGGATTACTATAACTTTACGAGAAATAAAACACAAAACATTTCAAAAACACCTATCAGAAGCGCTACGAAATATTGACGTCACTTACTGTTTCTTAATCATCATTTTCGCAATCCAACAGTTGAACATTTCACAGTTAGAAAATAATTTTATACAACCAATGGAAAGAAGCGATGAATGAAAAATTGAAATGGGATTTATCAAGGCAAATAACCGAAATTGTCAATAATTTATTTATTGATAATAACTGTATGTATTTCAGTCATAATAATCTTTAAATGTAACAGAATATTGAAGATCATTAACTAAAAATATTATCAGTATAACAATTGCCAAGGAAATTAATAAATGCAGGTAATAACTCTAAAGAGTAGTTAATAATAGCACAATCGACACTTGGGAAGTGTAAGAATGTTATTATTGCAATCAAGTGCTCTATATTTGCTAGATTAATCTAAATTCTTTCGATGGCAAAACGATTGAAAACATTTATGATAATAATTTGAAGATACAGATGCAAATGTATTTGACGGGACTACCAAGGAGTCAAATTTTTAGGGACTCTTAGGATAATAGCCTAACAATGTTATAAGCATATGTAAGTAACAATTCTTTATCAAGTAATTTACAAAATCTGTGTATAGACCACTTTTAACATTCTGCATCTGTTAAATTGTTTAACACTTTCAAAAATTTCATCTGCTGTAGATGTGAATTTAATGTGTTTTAATTTTTTATGCTGTTATAATTTTTATCGTTACGTACAGTAAATCGGCCTTTCCTAGTATAAATTGTAGATGCCGGTTCTGTTCTCAGCTCTTTTATCTTAAAACTATTTTCATCCATATTTTCCTAACTTTTATTTTCATTATCATTTTAAGAGGAACATACATATTATCAGACTCAAAGAAATCTTTAGCACCAAAAGAAGACGGGTCGATGTTGGATTGGCAATCACTCCGCAGTTACTCGAAGCACTCCTTGGCATAGTTAGATAGAGTTCAGGTGAAATTATCACAGTTGATTATGTAAGACTCCCAAAGTTGGATCAAACTTGGTAAAACTTACATACCCTACTAGAATTTGAACAGAAGTTTGGAGTTCAGGGTGTACTTCCACTGCAGTAGTTCATTTTCTCAGCCGTAGACTATTAGAATTTGGAGTCACAAGAATTTGGAGATACTATGTAAAATATGCAGAAAATTCATCAAAGATAAATTGGCGGGCGAAGGTTACAATTATAAGTTGTGCTGGTGGTATAACGACGATGTTTTTTTTACGATGATGAATATAATGCCATTAATACAGCTCTGGTGGTTCAAAATAAAAGAAACGCCGCGTTTGGTAACGAGGTGTCTAGACAGAGGGTTTACTTTATAATATCTAGTAATTCTGGCAAAATTAAGCATTATAACACATTCATATCATTATTTCAGAAATAAAAATATATATTCAGTAATTATATTGCTATACCAAGGAATAACAGGTCAATTGAAAAGTCCCCGGCTACCCTAGTTAAACACGTTTTTTTGTCAAAATTATTTTTTTTATTTAACATAAGTCCCTTCAAGGGTGAACGCTATGTAATAGTCGCTCTTAATGGTCCTTCCATATTCAATGGTAGTCAATGAAAATTATTCCAGGCGCATCTCAAAATACAGACGCCATAACCTTGCCAGTCGACTGTTGCGTTTTCCCACGCTTTGGAGCGGGTTCATCGTGTGCAGTCCACTCGTATGACTGTCGACTGGACTTTGGAGTGAAATGATGGAGCCATGTTTCATCCATTGTCACATATCGATGCAATAACACGGGTTTATTACGCTTGATCATCTTCAAACACTGCTCCGAATCATCAACTCGTCGTTGCTTTAGGTCAAAAGTGAGCTCGCGCGGCACCCACTTTGCACAGAGCTTTCTCATTCCCAAATATTCGTGAATGATATGATCGTACACATTCAGTTGAGATCTTTAGAGTGTCTGCTATTTCATTCAATATCAATTTACGACCATTCCAAATCATTTTGTGGATTTTTTAAATGTTTCCTTCGGTACAACCTCTTTTGGGCTTATACTGCATCATCGTCTTCGGTGCTGATTTCACCACGTCTAAAGTTAGCATACCAATCCTTGATGGTTGATTTTCCTGGGTCAGTATCCGGAAACTCGGCATCAAGTCCATTTTTTGCTTCAACTGTATTTTTCCCCTCAAAAAGTAATATTTTATCAACACGCGAAATTCCTTTTTATCAATTTTTTTTCGCAATAACAAAAGTTGCTTCACTAAAAATGCTATAATTAAACAAATGATTCGACAGCTGTCAAATTTATACACGCATCTTTTGAGGATTAGAGCTAACTAAAAACATATGGACTTAATTCTAGTAGCGCCATCTATATGTCAGGCCGGGGACCTTTCAATTGATCTGTTACCCTTTACATTAACTCCAACTTGTATAATTTAGTTCTTGCGGTTATTGTGACTGTTCTATAGCTATAGAGAGTGAATTGTCTCGTATGGCCATATTTTCGTTGAATATCTGTTTCCTGGCTAACTTTTCTTTTTTTTTGTTCCTCAGATGCAGACATAATTCTTCAAATGTTATCTAAATATATTTCATATTAATTCTTCGAAAAACCACATAAGTGGTAAGTGGTTTAACTTTTATCAATTCGGGTTATAATTTCTCCACAATATAAATAATATACATAATATTTTAGTATCTTACATATTAATCGTTTCTTGAGAAATTCGTAACAAATGCAGAAAATACGAGAACTATTTCCTATTCGATTAAAATTCGACGAATTTTCGAGATCGATCCAATCATTATGCAATCATTTATCAGTAGTTTAGCACAACTAATAATTCGAGTCAATTATAAATTATTATTTGGTTGAGTAACTCATTTACTGTTCACGTTTATGTTTGGATAATCCCCCATTTGCATATGTAATGACTAAGTGAACATATCAAATTTTTTTCGTCGAAAGAACTTTTTGTGTTATAGAATAAACTGAATGTTGAAATAAGTCGTATATAAATTCACTGGTCTTCTTTGAGTGATAATTTCTTATATTTCTTTCTTCTTTAAACTGGGCGCTTGGACGAAATTCTGAGTACAATTTTATATGTTATGATTTAAAAATGTTTGAATGTGTATGTAAATAATTATCATTTTACACCTCAAAGAACTGACGCTTTCTTGGTTGATTTCTAAGCACAAATTCATTCTTGAACAGAGCCACTGGATCACACCATTCTTCTATCTCTTATTTTGGTGCAGGACCATGGTAGTAGATTCAAGCGTCATCTACAGTGATAAACAAAATTATTTTACAGCTTGACAGCACGTAGTTTTATGTATCTTAAATTTTTTAATTCAAAATTGATTTTATTATAACATTTTACCTGCCATCCTATGAAAGATGAAATAATAATGGTACCAATTATACCTCAAAGGGTACGAATTTTTTAAAAGTTTTCATAATGATCTTTATGACATGTGACAAAAAGAAATTCGCTCATTTATAAAAAATACACCTACATGCTTCACTGTATAACTTATAAACTAAGAACTGTATAAAAACTATTTACTAGCATTCGATTTGATGGATTTGAGGAATAATATAGGCAAATATTTTGAGAATGGCAAAATCACTACAGGATGACCTACGTAAGCCTATATAATATAATTATATTGGGGGTGGAGATTAGAGAGATTTATATAAATCTGCGTTAAAAGATAGTAATCGATTTTGCACATAGTGTACACTCAGTGGCATGTCTGAAGAGATTTTTAAAAGGATGTAAACTTAAACTACAGCATAGATTAGAATTATGTCAGAATATTTGGCCGATACTTCTTTTCGAAAAATAAAATAGTCTTTAAAATAGGGCGGGGTAATATACCATTTCAAATGTTCAAGGAGTGGCAAGTGTTTATATTTTAAGTTTCCGATTAGATTAAAATAGAACAAGTCTATCACAATATGTAGCCATTTATAATTCTTAAAATAAAATTGTTATATTAAAATAATAATGTATCTTAATCGCTACTAAGATCAAAACTGGAGCAGCTGGAACTAACTTAATTTACTAATTTTAAGTCTGATGAAATTTGGGTAGCAATGGCGAACTAGCGGAAGAAGTTATTGCAATATATTCGCTATTAATTTGCTGAAACCACTCTCATCCTATAAACATTCTAAACTTGGGGAGAAAATCTATCTCTAATCCGTATATTCCGGGAATTTAGATATTTTGATACTCCAGAAATACTCTTTAACTCTAGTTTATTGGATATTCGATAGAAATAATTGTTGTATAATTGCGATTTACAAAACAATTATTAAGAAATAATAATTATGATTTTGTTGTGACAAAAACTACTAAGTATTACATTACTAAGTATTAAAGTATTTTTAATCTTGAATTACTGGAGCTTGTGAATGTTCATTTAGAAAAGACAGTTTCAGAGAAACATCTCAAACAACTGTTGCGAGAGTCGGGGTTTGGAATCCTGCTGGGGCATGAAAGTACTTTATGTTTGTGATTGTAATTGTGAATGTCTTTATAGGCAACAGTGGAAAATCCGAAAAGGAATAACAATTCCAGTCACGCTAGTAAGTAACTAGGCTGGGTAAGACCGGAGACGGTCCAGTGGTTACATTTCTGGAGGTTGCAGGTCAACCCACAGAAAACCCAGGCCATCTTCTTCCACAAGAAGCGTTTTGCACCGAGCATTTCGCGTCTTAAAATCGAGAACGCCGAAATCCCATGGTCAGAAGAAGCCACCTATCTCGGTCTTGTCTTCGATCGCAAATTTAGGTGGAATTCCCACATTCAAAAGTCCCTCCATAAAGGTCAAGGTATTGTTAATTTGCTGTTCCCGCTTATCAACAGAGCCAGCAGGCTTCCTCTATCTATAAAATCTCTCCTGTACAAGATGCTGGTTCGATCAGTCGTTCTATACGGCTCCAGTGTCTATCTAAAATACGTCTCCCCTAACCAGGTGGAACGTCTCCAAGTATTTCAAAACAAAATTCTCAGGAGAATTATCAATACCCCATGGTTCGTCAGGAACAATCAAATTCATAGAGAAACAGACGTCCCCCAAGTTCACGATTTTATATCCGAGGTAATAAACCTCGGATATCTCTCCACTCTTCGTCTCTCAGACAATAGATGTATTACCGAGCTGGCCGATATTTCAGGCCAATAACTCATTCGGCTCTTCGTAGCCTTATTCTATCACAGCCGACACTACCCCGTCGTGCTCTAACTCCTAATTGTCTCGACCTTCTCCGGCGAGCGATTAACTCATGTACCGCAAGCTGCGTGGTGTGATAACGACGCCACGTCCTTGCCTGGCCCTTGTGCCTCTTAACGGTGTTACCGGTTACGGGCACTCTCCTTACTAACAGTAAGAAGTATCAGTTAGGGTCATTGGATCAGCTGATAGGGTGGGGTTTAGTGGGTAGCCCAGAGGCAGCCTCCACATAACCAGTCCAACTCGCTTATTCTTGCGGGTCTTCCCGACCAGGTATCCGTAACAGGATTCCCCTACCCGTTTCCAGGCAAAAAAAAAATGGGTAAGACCGGGTGTCTTCTGGGGATGGTCTTTAAGTTGATCACTGGCCAATCGGCAGGTTTAATACCAAGGACTGTGGTTCAGACCCCATGTTATATAGTAGGTCCAGTCCAGATAAAATGTCGTTGGTAAAAAGGGGACTTTAGACTAGGCTTTAAAATATAAAAAAATACCCGAAGTGTGCTAAATTAACTCGGTTGCTCACTAGTGGTCTTTTGAAACTTGAGAATACCCAAGCTTAGTAAACCACACGTAGCCTGAAGACTGTGAAAGTTCGGGTAAAAATTTTTGAAGACATTGCAGTTCAGAAAATTTACAAAGGTGAATCAACACTCATATAGAGTTTTGTAGCAATTATAAGCTACCCAAAGTGATCTATGGCCGCGAACTATCTCTTCGTGATTTTCTTCAGAAGCACAAACATCAAACGTCATACAAGAGATGGATTAAATAATATTAATACTTGATAATGACGGAATTCTGTTCCATTCATGTACTAACCACCCACCTTTACCTCAATGATGTTGGACAGGAACAAATCTACTTTTCGCGCTCTGTTCCGGCATGCTTCTAAGGTTCTGGTTTATTCTGGCCGTTGTTATCTTGTCAAACAACATGTCAGTCATACTAAGAACTTCATCATTGAGCATATGAAGATAATAATATGCAGTAATGTGAATGAGAGGACCAGCTGTATAGAACGATATTACTAGATGATGTTTTACCAAGTTTTATGTATTCTGTTATTGCCGTAGATACTATCACTTGAGAAACGTTAAACAACTCGGCAGTTTTCGTAATAGCCGCTCCCGATAACCTAGCACCAATAATTCGGTCCCTTTGGAAGTCTGTGCGATTATATATATCACCGATTGATTGTTCTAATCGTCGCAAAATAAAGCATTTAGTATACTGAAATACAACCTATAAGACTTGGTAAGTAAACTGATAATTAGATATGCATTATTTACAAAACAGAGTTGCCAAAATGCAACAAGATGAGATAAGATTTTAACATTTCCTTGTATATATTATCCAATTATATCGATAAATATGCTATATTAACCAGTTATTTAATACTTCTTCTAAAATATTTAATTACACTAAAACCATTATTAAGTAATCTTTTCGAGTGATGCCGAACAATGTTCTGTACGGTTCTGTTGAATGCAACGCCGCTGATTCCAAGAGGCCGAACATGTAAATAAGAACTAATAGAACGAGGAATTCTAACACGCCCTTTAATTGCACGAAATGATACAACACCGGCATTAAAATAAAGATTAAACCGTCAACATCATCATATTCGCGTGGGTAAACTAAGGGCAATTATAAAACATAAAGGATGGCCAGTTTCGTTCTTATTCGCATGCATAAATTAGCGTTCACAAAGCCAGACGCTGATTTTATTAGATTGTAATAATACGAATGTTTCGCTTGTGTTTACATTGAGATAAAGGCACGACAAGAAGTCCTGGTATATTATGATATATTTTCGAATTATGTAGCATAGTTAATTAAGTGGTTTTTATCATATACTAGTTGATCCGACAGACGTTGCTCTGTCTGAGATATGAATATTTAATTCGAGCTGTTATAAAAGAATTTAAAATATTTCAAAGACATAGTGTTTATTTAATCAATTAATACTATACTATGTACTACTTATATGTACTATTTATTAAGGCTTAAGTATCAAATGTTATGATTTGATATATAAGTTATTTTATTCTACTGACATCAAAGCTTTAATGCTAACCATATATGTTATATCTTACCGTCATAGATTTATAACTATTTGAAAAAGTTCAGTTTCGTGCTTGAAAACGAGTATTTACGGCATCCCTTATTTTTCTTATTTAATCAAAAGGAAAAAGCCGCTTAAAGTCACAATTTACCGGCAAAAACCATGTATGCCTCACATTCGAAAATTTAGATGTAGCCATTTTGATGTGCAAGCCAAACAACCGATCCTAAAAAGTTTTAAAATAACGAAACTATAAGAGTTGTTCGATGAAGACCCAACCCAAACTTAAATACAACTGACAGAAGCGTCAAATATGGCCCTAGAAACGATTAGCGACCAATTACGAGTAATGATGAAAATCCAAAACATGGGAATACGGGTGCCAGATCAATTGAATGGCAGGCAAATGAAAAATTGTTTGTGAAGTACTGGTACATGAAAAACATGATCAGAAGTCATGGTGGTATCATGGTTTTCATCTGGCGAATCTAGCCGATCAATTCCAAAACCAAACCGTTTTGATTCCAAAACTGCTCTATAATAGACTAACCTATTGAAACAGTTAATAGTGACGGCTACCTACAACAAATGGTCAAATTGAACCATGCATTGATCAAAGACGAGCATGGGCTCGAAGTGACGGTAAAGATATTTTTCAGCATGATAATGTGCCATTTCGTAAAGCAAAATCAGCCAAGGAAGCGTTGAAAACACTTAGCTAGAACATATTATCGCACTCGTCAGAGTCTCCAGACCTTTCCCCGGCCGACTATCAACTTTACCCATCAATGTAATACGAGATTGAAGAGTAGCACTTTGCCATTGTCGGAAAAGTTAGAAAATGGCTCTATGGATGGTTTTGGATGGGTAAAATTAGTATAATATAATGGCTAATACTTTGAATAAATACCTTTTTCCCATTTTCTTGAAGATTCTGTAGCTTTTCCGAAAAAAGGTTAATGGTTTTCCAGGACACCTGGTATTGTTATATGTAACGTAACAGGTCAATTGAAAAGTCCCTCTACCATAGTAGAACACATTTTCTTGGCAAAATTATTATTTTTTATTCAAAATAATTCCCTTCAAGGGTGATACACTGATTATAGAGATCCTTCAACTTTTTGCTACCATTTTTGTAGTACGATTTCACTTTTGCTTCAAAATAGGCCTCAGTTTCTGCGATCACGTCTTCATTCGACGAACATTTTTTCCCAGCTATCATTCTTTTGAGATATAAGAACAGGAAATAGTGGCTGGGGGCCACATCTGGAGAACACGGTGGATGAGAAAACAATTCGAAGCAAAACTCATGGATTTTTGCCATCGTTTTCACTGATTTTCACATTACTTTCACTGACTCAAGTGACAATGCACCGTGTCACGTGTCAAGTGTGCCCAGAATCAAAACCTTCTCGTCTTTATACTTTACTTTCAAAATTATGGTTTCGATGACGCTGTTCATTAATTTCTTGACCGCAAGCCAGGTATCATTATAAAGACGTGACTGGTTTATGTGTCGCAACAAAATTTTTACCGATCAGATTATGACGTGGTAATCCGGACAGTTCTAGAGAATTTAAAAATCTAGTTGGATAGCTGACAGTATTATCTTGATGATGGTAAGTAATCTACCTACGTATATCTTTTGCCAATAGAACCCGTTCGCTCGATGAGACATGTAATTTTGAGCAAAAAGATCCCACTGAGTTCTCTCCTTGTGTCAGGATTCAAGTTGCCATTGCCAATGTCGAGCAATTGTTTGAAAAAGTATCTATGTGAATGGCAAAGGACGTTGGCAGCACTGATATTCCCCATTAAAAAACACATTCACTCATGTTTGCTTTTGGTCAGTTATAGACTGCCAAAGAAATCACCAACCACATGGTGGTAAAAGTTTCCGTTCGAATTTAATGTGGCCTTCTCGTTTCTCGTTAATTCGACTTGAAGATATCTTTGACATGCAGCATTGCGAGTTCTGTGATGTAAGTTGACCCAATAATGTCTAATTGGTGGCATTTTGAGGAACCAAATTATAATGGAAACCAAGAATTGACTCTCTTATTAATTCTGTACAACTATGTGTACCACGTGTTAGTCTATAAAAATTTATCAAAAATAGATATTGAATTAATCTTTTAATACAAACCGCTATTGCGATTAACTAACATCAATGAATAAACACTTCTCAAAAAATTTACCCAAAAAAACGGAAAAGCGGAGAAACGTTCAGATCGAATGAACTCTGCACTCAGATATTAATAAATGAGTTATTTAAGTCAAAATGCATCTGATCCAGTGCTATTTTGCACATTTAACTATCGTTTTTCTTATGAAGAGACTTTTCCAGTTTTTTTGGAAATACTTGGCTTCGCTGTTGGATTGTGAGCACAATTACTATGCGCCTCTGCATCACAAGGACACTATGCTGCTTGAATCATAGTGTGAATTTATTCTGATATAAACGAAACGCCTCCGTCTGGCATAATCTTCTTTTTGGAACAGTCAAGGTTGTATCAGTTGCGCTCTTTAATATTCTAAAAACTTCGTGGTCGTTGTCCCTTTTGGACCGCATTTAGCATATAGTAGTACAATTATTTATAGGCGGCCCATGTACCTTAGACCGACAGTTAGCCAGTGACACTATTCTGAATAGCACCGTTTTTACTTTTAGTTTCCATTCCATTTCCAGTACACTCCTTGCAAAATGGTTCCACAAGTTTCGAAGACTTAAAATTGTCTACGGCTGATTAACTCAGTTACTACAATCTACCTTTGTTGATCAAAGAGTTTATGTTTAAATTCCAATCAGCCATAGCCATGTTACAGTAACTTCAGTCCATTTTTGGTGGTGCTACACCCTGAAGAATCCACGTTCAAGATATATTTTATAAACCATGTAAGTGTTCTAATTCCAATAGTTTATACTAGGAGACTTTGAGCACCTTCATTCTATTGTGACCTTACAGCTTCAACGGCAATAATTTTACTTGAACTCCTTTTAAGTAAGTTCCTTCTAATCTAATTCTACCAACTGTCACACCTCACTCATCACATATTTAGTCCAATAAAAATACAGTTTTCGTTCAAATGACTAATATGGTACTGCATATTTTATTAAGGATCTTAGTTAAATTAGAATAGGATTGTATCGAAGGTATAGTTTCTACCGTAAATTCAAGAAGTCGCCACTTCTTTCCGTTGAAATTAAATCTCATTCGAGCAACGTAAAATGTGTTGCTCAAAATCCTACCTTTTCACAACTATATAACAAAAAATGTCTCTTTCTACAAGAAGAAAGAGACATACTAAACAATGTTAATGATCATATTAAAATGAACAAAATAATTCATGACTCAGGATGTCGAAAAAATGTGTGTGTTTCAACACTGGTACGACTTTGTCAATGGAGTAATTATTTATAAATAAAACATGCTCGGTAAGTTGAGCAACTCAGCGGAATGTTGTCGAATAAGTGATAAATGAAACAATGGCGTTCAAAATAAATAGGCCGCCGTTCTTTGTTTCAACTTTACATACTAGACCAGCCCAGACGTTTTAAATAACTTGTTATATTCCAGGAATTAACACGTCAGTATTAATCTTAAATTATATTGTACGAGGCCTGTTCAGAAACTGTACCAGTATTCCTGGAACTGGGAGCTGGGACATCGACGTTTGTCATCAATATTATTGATAAAAATAGATACTAGCGGCATTATTGTTCTACTCAGTGTATATCAGTTTTACGGAATGTAAAAGCGAGTTTTATTTGTTCATATTTTCTCAATTTTTTTTCACAAAGCACAGACAAAGGTAATTTTTGGGTCGTTCAAGTGTTTTTTAAATAAGGTTTGAACGATAATGTAAAGGAAATAGGCGGGATTGCCGCTTCTTTTTAATTGTATGATTTGTCGCCATTGTAAATACTTATTAACAGAAATTATTATCACGAATGGCAACATTGTTGATCTTTCTTCAGGGGTTGTATTTGCCAGATATGATCACGTCCTAGGGATGTTAGAACTTCATAAAGGTCCATTTCTAAAGACGCGGCGGTCAGAGTCACTACGTCCTTCTCGTTCAGTTTATTTTATTGTGATTTGTACCGTCCAGGCTGAATGTCA
The DNA here is from genome assembly GCF_030347505.1 of Rhynchophorus ferrugineus. Lineage (NCBI taxonomy): Eukaryota > Metazoa > Arthropoda > Insecta > Coleoptera > Curculionidae > Rhynchophorus > Rhynchophorus ferrugineus. The sequence goes on along the minus strand of NW_027472585.1, from coordinate 18,413,391 downwards.
TCAAAAAGTGGAGTATTCCAGTTTTCTCTTTCTAATTTCTAATTATTTATTATTTATTAGCCACCATTCATTTTATTCTAATTATTATTTTATATTTATTAGCGTTCATTAGTTATATTCTACTTATTATTTTCCATTTATTATTCTTCGTTTATAATTCTGTAATTATGATTTTATACTTATTATTCTATATTTATTATGCTCTACTTGTTTACTTATTTATCTATTTATTCTACTCTATTGAATTACTTCATCGAATCCCCATATATTCCCCATAATTCTTGAACTATGACAAGTCAAAAATAATAATTTTATTGTTGAAAGTGTAAATATAAATTATAACTATTTTATAATCCAAAAACTAACGTCAAAGTGGCTAAAGTTGCTGATGCATGGTTATGATTTATGGATAAGTTGAAGTATACATAAATGCCACCGAAAGTGGTTTCTGCTAGCTCTTGGTGGCAGCGTAGCTTGCGTATGACCACTGGCTTTCTCCCTTGTGCGCATGGCACATCCATCATAGCTCGAGCTAGACAAGTGAGTGCTGTTCCTTGCTTGTTCATTTATTTATTTATTCTGAGAATTTAGCTTAATCTTAGTGAGGCCTACTAACCTTAGTGGCAGTAGATCTCTCGCGTTACTTCCCTTGATCTCTTGCACGTTATTATTGTTAGGATATCAGCTGGTACGTCTTCCGTAACTTTCCATTCGTACCGTATGCACTTGTCAATGTTCATCCAATCACAGTATAATTTTATTATCAGTTATCGATATTTTCAATATTATTGATTTTATGTTGTTTGTTGTTGCCTATATACATCCATTACGTGTGCTTTATTGGCTATCAGAAGCATACATAAATGCAAACAAACCTGCTTCCTGTTATATTTTAAACGTTATATTTGCTAACAATATAAGTGTCTATCTACGTAATATTTCAATTATGTTTTAATTTCACCCTTGTGATTGAAAATTAGTTGCTCAGGTACGTTGTTATTATGTTTGCAGAATTATCACCCGACCACGTCAACATGAAGACCTTGCAGGCTTATTTGCATTATTTATTTTTCTTTTATTGAGTAAGTAATTGTTATATCATTTATTTTGATGGCTGCCTTTATTTATTTCAGATATACACCCTGGGTTTAAAAACAACCCTACAGAAATATTTTTGTTTCTTGGTAAAAAAATACAATAATACATTCAAGGTATTACAATGGTAACTACAACAACATTCGTCTATAAACTATGTCAACAAGATACTCTAAGTAACTATATGACTTCCAGTCGTGAAGAATTCCAGAATATCATCATCAAACATCTTCTTGTTTTTTTTCGATTTTTTTTACAAATTGTTCGACCTAAATCGTCAAAGTAATCAATCAACTTTAGAATTCACTCTATATATATATATATATATATATATATATATATTTTGAAATCTTGGAGATTCTAACGTCATTGTCACAATTTTCACTGTCCAAACATCAGGGTTTCAACTAGGCATTTCTTTCGGCACTCTGTTTAAATCGGAATGTCCTCCTTTGCTCCCAGTCTCAGACTTATTGGCAAAGATTTTGATTGGAATACTGTCATTATTTGTTTTCTGTCGAATGCCGTAACGTATGTGGCTACGTATTGGTCACAATGCAGCCCTAGAAGCTACGTACCGATTCCAGTCACCATAGAATCGTCATGTCTACGTCGCGGTACCAGAATTGTCAACATTACGTCATAGAAGAAAATAAGCTACCACGTCATTGAAAAATCGAATCCCACAGTTAATTAGTTTAGGTTCAAAGTCGTCCATAGAATAGATGCAAGTGCCAGAGCATTCATGAAGCAACAGAAGCTGCAGGACCGAAAAATATCGATAGCCAGACCAGCAGTCGAATATTTACAGATGGCTGTATATTCTGTTTTATCAACTGTTTGTTCAAATCTATAAATTCGTTTTCTTGCTTCATATCCCTGTTTCAAATCTCTTTGTATGCTGTATATTTATAATTGTGTTTACATATGTGCATTTTATATTTAATTTTTTTCGTACTTATTTGTATTCTATTTTGTTAATAATTGTATGTAAAATTGTGACAGGGGAATATTGTAGCGACTTTGAAAGGCCTACAAAATAACCAGAAATTATTATATCAGAATTTTTAATTTCGTTTTACTTCCTTTCATCGAGCCATATCAATACTCTAAACAAACTTGTTTTAAAGGAAACTTATTTTATGATTGTGCGTAATCCAATATACGTTTATTTTTGCTCTAAATAAATTCAACTATATAACCGAGGCGCAAACAAAACTGCTATTTGGTTGTTTCTCAAACTAAATGAAAGTTTAGAAAATGAATACTTGCCACCATTTAAAAATAAATACTTAAAATAAAGCATCGTGCTATTGGTAGAGATTAGCAGCGTATATTTAATTCAAATAAAAAAGTTATAGTATATGAAAAGGTATTAAAGCAAAATAGTACTATTTAACATCAAATAATTGTTTTATTTTACGGAAAGATGAGGCAACTGGTTGAACACCGATACAAAACGATACCAAGGGTCTATTAGAAAACAGACCGGCCCGTCTCACACGTTCACTATCAGGTATTTTTATAAACAGATGGTCGAATAGTCACTGCCGTATAACGTAACATATATGCTTTTTTATACCATGATATTATTTGTTTTAATGAAGATTTGAAACTGTATTTGGGTGAAAAACCTTAAATGATAATGAAGCCAAAGCTGGGAATGTGACTGCATAAATGGTAGCAAAGTTTTTTGGCCACTGTATGGAAAATGAATTCAAATGCACAATATGTAGATCAGGGGGATGACAGCTCTGTAAGAAAATATTTCACGTAAGTATTAATACTTATATAGCCAGATGGTCGAATGGTCACTGCCGTATAACATAACATATATGCTTTTTTATACCTTGATATTATTTTTTTTAATGAAGATTTGAAACTGTATTTTGATGAAAAAACCTTAAATGATAATGAGGCCAAAGCTGGGAGTGTGAGTGCATAAATGGTAGCAAAGTTTTTTGGCCACTGTATGGAAAATGAATTCAAATGCACAATATGTAGATCGGGGGGATGACAGCTCTGTAAGAAAATATTTCACGTAAGTATTAATACTTATATAGCCAGATGGTCGAATGGTCACTGCCGTATAACATAACATATATGCTTTTTTATACCATGATATTATTTGTTTTAATGAAGATTTGAAACTGTATTTGGGTGAAAAACCTTAAATGATAATGACGCCAAAGCTGGGAATGTGACTGCATAAATGGTAGCAAAGTTTTTTGGCCACTGTATGGAAAATGAATTCAAATGCACAATATGTAGATCGGGGGGATGACAGCTCTGTAAGAAAATATTTCACGTAAGTATTAATACTTATATAGCCAGATGGTCGAATGGTCACTGCCGTATAACATAACATATATGCTTTTTTATACCATGATATTATTTGTTTTAATGAAGATTTGAAACTGTATTTGGGTGAAAACACCTTAAATGATAATGAAGCCAAAGCTGGGAGTGTGAGTGCATAAATGGTAGCAAAGTTTTTTGGCCACTGTATGGAAAATAAATTCAAATGCACAATATGTAGATCGGGGGATGACAGCTCTGTAAGAAAATATTTCACGTAAGTATTAATACTTATATAGCCAGATGGTCGAATGGTCACTGCCGTATAACATAACATATATGCTTTTTTATACCATGATATTATTTGTTTTAATGAAGATTTGAAACTGTATTTGGGTGAAAAACCTTAAATGATAATGAAGCCAAAGCTGGGAGTGTGAGTGCATAAATGGTAGCAAAGTTTTTTGGCCACTGTATGGAAAATGAATTCAAATGCACAATATGTAGATCGGGGGATGACAGCTCTGTAAGAAAATATTTCACGTAAGTATTAATATTTATATAGCACAGATGGTCGAATGGTCACTGCCGTATAACATAACATATATGCTTTTTTATACCATGATATTATTTGTTTTAATGAAGATTTGAAACTGTATTTGGGTGAAAAACCTTAAATGATAATGACGCCAAAGCTGGGAGTGTGAGTGCATAAATGGTAGCAAAGTTTTTTGGCCACTGTATGGAAAATGAATTCAAATGCACAATATGTAGATCAGGGGTATGACAGCTCTGTAAGAAAATATTTCACGTAAGTATTAATACTTATATAGCCAGATGGTCGAATGGTCATTGCCGTATAACATAACATATATGCTTTTTGATACCATGATATTATTTGTTTTAATGAAGATTTGAAACTGTATTTTGATGAAAACACTTTAAATGATAATGAAGCCAAAGCTGGGAGTGTGAGTGCATAAATGGTAGCAAAGTTTTTTGGCCACTGTATGGAAAATAAATTCAAATGCACAATATGTAGATCGGGGGATGACAGCTCTGTAAGAAAATATTTCACGTAAGTATTAATACTTATATAGCCAGATGGTCGAATGGTCACTGCCGTATAACATAACATATATGCTTTTTTATACCATGATATTATTTGTTTTAATGAAGATTTGAAACTGTATTTGGGTGAAAAACCTTAAATGATAATGACGCCAAAGCTGGGAGTGTGAGTGCATAAATGGTAGCAAAGTTTTTTGGCCACTGTATGGAAAATAAATTCAAATGCACAATATGTAGATCGGGGGATGACAGCTCTGTAAGAAAATATTTCACGTAAGTATTAATATTTATATAGCACAGATGGTCGAATGGTCACTGCCGTATAACATAACATATATGCTTTTTTATACCATGATATTATTTGTTTTAATGAAGATTTGAAACTGTATTTGGGTGAAAAACCTTAAATGATAATGACGCCAAAGCTGGGAATGTGACTGCATAAATGGTAGCAAAGTTTTTTGGCCACTGTATGGAAAATGAATTCAAATGCACAATATGTAGATCGGGGGGATGACAGCTCTGTAAGAAAATATTTCACGTAAGTATTAATACTTATATAGCACAGATGGTCGAATGGTCACTGCCGTATAACATAACATATATGCTTTTTTATACCATGATATTATTTGTTTTAATGAAGATTTGAAACTGTATTTGGGTGAAAAACCTTAAATGATAATGAAGCCAAAGCTGGGAGTGTGAGTGCATAAATGGTAGCAAAGTTTTTTGGCCACTGTATGGAAAATAAATTCAAATGCACAATATGTAGATCGGGGGATGACAGCTCTGTAAGAAAATATTTCACGTAAGTATTAATACTTATATAGCCAGATGGTCGAATGGTCACTGCCGTATAACATAACATATATGCTTTTTTATACCATGATATTATTTGTTTTAATGAAGATTTGAAACTGTATTTGGGTGAAAAACCTTAAATGATAATGACGCCAAAGCTGGGAGTGTGAGTGCATAAATGGTAGCAAAGTTTTTTGGCCACTGTATGGAAAATAAATTCAAATGCACAATATGTAGATCGGGGGATGACAGCTCTGTAAGAAAATATTTCACGTAAGTATTAATATTTATATAGCACAGATGGTCGAATGGTCACTGCCGTATAACATAACATATATGCTTTTTTATACCATGATATTATTTGTTTTAATGAAGATTTGAAACTGTATTTGGGTGAAAAACCTTAAATGATAATGACGCCAAAGCTGGGAGTGTGAGTGCATAAATGGTAGCAAAGTTTTTTGGCCACAGTATGGAAAAGGAATTGAAATGTACAATATGTAGATCGGGGGGATGACAGCTCTGTAAGAAAATATTTCACGTAAGTATTAATACTTATATAGCCAGATGGTCGAATGGTCACTGCCGTATAACATAACATATATGCTTTTTTATACCATGATATTATTTGTTTTAATGAAGATTTGAAACTGTATTTGGGTGAAAACACCTTAAATGATAATGAAGCCAAAGCTGGGAGTGTGAGTGCATAAATGGTAGCAAAGTTTTTTGGCCACTGTATGGAAAATAAATTCAAATGCACAATATGTAGATCGGGGGATGACAGCTCTGTAAGAAAATATTTCACGTAAGTATTAATACTTATATAGCCAGATGGTCGAATGGTCACTGCCGTATAACATAACATATATGCTTTTTTATACCATGATATTATTTGTTTTAATGAAGATTTGAAACTGTATTTGGGTGAAAAACCTTAAATGATAATGAAGCCAAAGCTGGGAGTGTGAGTGCATAAATGGTAGCAAAGTTTTTTGGCCACTGTATGGAAAATAAATTCAAATGCACAATATGTAGATCGGGGGATGACAGCTCTGTAAGAAAATATTTCACGTAAGTATTAATACTTATATAGCACAGATGGTCGAATGGTCACTGCCGTATAACATAACATATATGCTTTTTTATACCATGATATTATTTGTTTTAATGAAGATTTGAAACTGTATTTGGGTGAAAAACCTTAAATGATAATGACGCCAAAGCTGGGAGTGTGAGTGCATAAATGGTAGCAAAGTTTTTTAGCCACTGTATGGAAAATGAATTCAAATGCACAATATGTAGATCGGGGGATGACAGCTCTGTAAGAAAATATTTCACGTAAGTATTAATACTTATATAGCACAGATGGTCGAATGGTCACTGCCGTATAACATAACATATATGCTTTTTTATACCATGATATTATTTGTTTTAATGAAGATTTGAAACTGTATTTGGGTGAAAAACCTTAAATGATAATGACGCCAAAGCTGGGAGTGTGAGTGCATAAATGGTAGCAAAGTTTTTTGGCCACTGTATGGAAAATGAATTCAAATGCACAATATGTAGATCGGGGGGATGACAGCTCTGTAAGAAAATATTTCACGTAAGTATTAATACTTATATAGCCAGATGGTCGAATGGTCACTGCCGTATAACATAACATATATGCTTTTTTATACCATGATATTATTTGTTTTAATGAAGATTTGAAACTGTATTTGGGTGAAAAACCTTAAATGATAATGACGCCAAAGCTGGGAGTGTGAGTGCATAAATGGTAGCAAAGTTTTTTGGCCACAGTATGGAAAAGGAATTGAAATGTACAATATGTAGATCGGGGGGATGACAGCTCTGTAAGAAAATATTTCACGTAAGTATTAATACTTATATAGCCAGATGGTCGAATGGTCACTGCCGTATAACATAACATATATGCTTTTTTATACCATGATATTATTTGTTTTAATGAAGATTTGAAACTGTATTTGGGTGAAAAACCTTAAATGATAATGACGCCAAAGCTGGGAGTGTGAGTGCATAAATGGTAGCAAAGTTTTTTGGTCACTGTATGGAAAAGGAATTGAAATGTTCAATATGTAGATCGGGGGGATGACAGCTCTGTAAGAAAATATTTCACGTAAGTATTAATACTTATATAGCCAGATGGTCGAATGGTCACTGCCGTATAACATAACATATATGCTTTTTTATACCATGATATTATTTGTTTTAATGAAGATTTGAAACTGTATTTGGGTGAAAAACCTTAAATGATAATGACGCCAAAGCTGGGAGTGTGAGTGCATAAATGGTAGCAAAGTTTTTTGGCCACAGTATGGAAAAGGAATTGAAATGTACAATATGTAGATCGGGGGGATGACAGCTCTGTAAGAAAATATTTCACGTAAGTATTAATACTTATATAGCCAGATGGTCGAATGGTCACTGCCGTATAACATAACATATATGCTTTTTTATACCATGATATTATTTGTTTTAATGAAGATTTGAAACTGTATTTGGATGAAAACACTTTAAATGATAATGAAGCCAAAGCTGGGAGTGTGAGTGCATAAATGGTAGCAAAGTTTTTTGGCCACTGTATGGAAAATAAATTCAAATGCACAATATGTAGATCGGGGGATGACAGCTCTGTAAGAAAATATTTCACGTAAGTATTAATACTTATATAGCCAGATGGTCGAATGGTCACTGCCGTATAACATAACATATATGCTTTTTTATACCATGATATTATTTGTTTTAATGAAGATTTGAAACTGTATTTGGGTGAAAAACCTTAAATGATAATGACGCCAAAGCTGGGAGTGTGAGTGCATAAATGGTAGCAAAGTTTTTTGGCCACTGTATGGAAAATGAATTCAAATGCACAATATGTAGATCGGGGGATGACAGCTCTGTAAGAAAATATTTCACGTAAGTATTAATACTTATATAGCACAGATGGTCGAATGGTCACTGCCGTATAACATAACATATATGCTTTTTTATACCATGATATTATTTGTTTTAATGAAGATTTGAAACTGTATTTGGGTGAAAAACCTTAAATGATAATGACGCCAAAGCTGGGAGTGTGAGTGCATAAATGGTAGCAAAGTTTTTTGGCCACTGTATGGAAAAGGAATTGAAATGTACAATATGTAGATCGGGGGGATGACAGCTCTGTAAGAAAATATTTCACGTAAGTATTAATACTTATATAGCCAGATGGTCGAATGGTCACTGCCGTATAACATAACATATATGCTTTTTTATACCATGATATTATTTGTTTTAATGAAGATTTGAAACTGTATTTGGGTGAAAAACCTTAAATGATAATGACGCCAAAGCTGGGAGTGTGAGTGCATAAATGGTAGCAAAGTTTTTTGGCCACTGTATGGAAAAGGAATTGAAATGTACAATATGTAGATCGGGGGGATGACAGCTCTGTAAGAAAATATTTCACGTAAGTATTAATACTTATATAGCCAGATGGTCGAATGGTCACTGCCGTATAACATAACATATATGCTTTTTTATACCATGATATTATTTGTTTTAATGAAGATTTGAAACTGTATTTCGGTGAAAAACCTTAAATGATAATGACGCCAAAGCTGGGAGTGTGAGTGCATAAATGGTAGCAAAGTTTTTTGGCCACAGTATGGAAAAGGAATTGAAATGTACAATATGTAGATCGGGGGGATGACAGCTCTGTAAGAAAATATTTCACGTAAGTATTAATACTTATATAGCCAGATGGTCGAATGGTCACTGCCGTATAACATAACATATATGCTTTTTTATACCATGATATTATTTGTTTTAATGAAGATTTGAAACTGTATTTGGGTGAAAAACCTTAAATGATAATGACGCCAAAGCTGGGAGTGTGAGTGCATAAATGGTAGCAAAGTTTTTTGGCCACTGTATGGAAAAGGAATTGAAATGTACAATATGTAGATCGGGGGGATGACAGCTCTGTAAGAAAATATTTCACGTAAGTATTAATACTTATATAGCCAGATGGTCGAATGGTCACTGCCGTATAACATAACATATATGCTTTTTTATACCATGATATTATTTGTTTTAATGAAGATTTGAAACTGTATTTGGGTGAAAAACCTTAAATAATAATGACGCCAAAGCTGGGAGTGTGAGTGCATAAATGGTAGCAAAGTTTTTTGGCCACAGTATGGAAAAGGAATTGAAATGTACAATATGTAGTTCGGGGGGATGACAGCTCTGTAAGAAAATATTTCACGTAAGTATTAATACTTATATAGCCAGATGGTCGAATGGTCACTGCCGTATAACATAACATATATGCTTTTTTATACCATGATATTATTTGTTTTAATGAAGATTTGAAACTGTATTTGGGTGAAAAACCTTAAATGATAATGACGCCAAAGCTGGGAGTGTGAGTGCATAAATGGTAGCAAAGTTTTTTGGCCACAGTATGGAAAAGGAATTGAAATGTACAATATGTAGATCGGGGGGATGACAGCTCTGTAAGAAAATATTTCACGTAAGTATTAATACTTATATAGCCAGATGGTCGAATGGTCACTGCCGTATAACATAACATATATGCTTTTTTATACCATGATATTATTTGTTTTAATGAAGATTTGAAACTGTATTTGGGTGAAAAACCTTAAATGATAATGACGCCAAAGCTGGGAGTGTGAGTGCATAAATGGTAGCAAAGTTTTTTGGCCACTGTATGGAAAAGGAATTGAAATGTACAATATGTAGATCGGGGGGATGACAGCTCTGTAAGAAAATATTTCACGTAAGTTTTAATACTTATATAGCCAGATGGTCGAATGGTCACTGCCGTATAACATAACATATATGCTTTTTTATACCATGATATTATTTCTTTTAATGAAGATTTGAAACTGTATTTGGGTGAAAAACCTTAAATGATAATGACGCCAAAGCTGGGAGTGTGAGTGCATAAATGGTAGCAAAGTTTTTTGGCCACAGTATGGAAAAGGAATTGAAATGTACAATATGTAGATCGGGGGGATGACAGCTCTGTAAGAAAATATTTCACGTAAGTATTAATACTTATATAGCCAGATGGTCGAATGGTCACTGCCGTATAACATAACATATATGCTTTTTTATACCATGATATTATTTGTTTTAATGAAGATTTGAAACTGTATTTGGGTGAAAAACCTTAAATGATAATGACGCCAAAGCTGGGAGTGTGAGTGCATAAATGGTAGCAAAGTTTTTTGGCCACAGTATGGAAAAGGAATTGAAATGTACAATATGTAGATCGGGGGGATGACAGCTCTGTAAGAAAATATTTCACGTAAGTATTAATACTTATATAGCCAGATGGTCGAATGGTCACTGCCGTATAACATAACATATATGCTTTTTTATACCATGATATTATTTGTTTTAATGAAGATTTGAAACTGTATTTGGGTGAAAAACCTTAAATGATAATGACGCCAAAGCTGGGAGTGTGAGTGCATAAATGGTAGCAAAGTTTTTTGGCCACTGTATGGAAAAGGAATTGAAATGTACAATATGTAGATCAGGGGGATGACAGCTCTGTAAGAAAATATTTCACGTAAGTATTAATACTTATATAGCCAGATGGTCGAATGGTCACTGCCGTATAACATAACATATATGCTTTTTTATACCATGATATTATTTGTTTTAATGAAGATTTGAAACTGTATTTTGATGAAAAAACCTTAAATGATAATGACGCCAAAGCTGGGAGTGTGAGTGCATAAATGGTAGCAAAGTTTTTTGGCCACTGTATGGAAAAGGAATTGAAATGTACAATATGTAGATCGGGGGGATGACAGCTCTGTAAGAAAATATTTCACGTAAGTATTAATACTTATATAGCCAGATGGTCGAATGGTCACTGCCGTATAACATAACATATATGCTTTTTTATACCATGATATTATTTGTTTTAATGAAGATTTGAAACTGTATTTGGGTGAAAAACCTTAAATGATAATGACGCCAAAGCTGGGAGTGTGAGTGCATAAATGGTAGCAAAGTTTTTTGGCCACTGTATGGAAAAGGAATTGAAATGTACAATATGTAGATCAGGGGGATGACAGCTCTGTAAGAAAATATTTCACGTAAGTATTAATACTTATATAGCCAGATGGTCGAATGGTCACTGCCGTATAACATAACATATATGCTTTTTTATACCATGATATTATTTCTTTTAATGAAGATTTGAAACTGTATTTTGATGAAAAAACCTTAAATGATAATGACGCCAAAGCTGGGAGTGTGAGTGCATAAATGGTAGCAAAGTTTTTTGGCCACTGTATGGAAAAGGAATTGAAATGTACAATATGTAGATCGGGGGGATGACAGCTCTGTAAGAAAATATTTCACGTAAGTATTAATACTTATATAGCCAGATGGTCGAATGGTCACTGCCGTATAACATAACATATATGCTTTTTTATACCATGATATTATTTGTTTTAATGAAGATTTGAAACTGTATTTTGATGAAAAAACCTTAAATGATAATGACGCCAAAGCTGGGAGTGTGAGTGCATAAATGGTAGCAAAGTTTTTTGGCCACTGTATGGAAAAGGAATTGAAATGTACAATATGTAGATCGGGGGGATGACAGCTCTGTAAGAAAATATTTCACGTAAGTATTAATACTTATATAGCCAGATGGTCGAATGGTCATTGCCGTATAACATAACATATATGCTTTTTTATACCATGATATTATTTCTTTTAATGAAGATTTGAAACTGTATTTTGATGAAAACACTTTAAATGATAATGAAGCCAAAGCTGGGAGTGTGAGTGCATAAATGGTAGCAAAGTTTTTTGGCCACTGTATGGAAAATAAATTCAAATGCACAATATGTAGATCGGGGGATGACAGCTCTGTAAGAAAATATTTCACGTAAGTATTAATATTTATATAGCACAGATGGTCGAATGGTCACTGCCGTATAACATAACATATATGCTTTTTTATACCATGATATTATTTCTTTTAATGAAGATTTGAAACTGTATTTTGATGAAAACACTTTAAATGATAATGACGCCAAAGCTGGGAGTGTGAGTGCATAAATGGTAGCAAAGTTTTTTGGCCACTGTATGGAAAATAAATTCAAATGTACAATATGTAGATCGGGGGATCACAGCTCTGTAGGAAAATAGTTCAAGAAAGTATTAATACTCATATAGCTGTTGAAAAACAAATTAGTAAAAATTTTGAAGCTTAAAATGAATAAGAGTATATCAATGCTGTAAATTAATAATTGTATATTTAAAATATATGATGTAGTTTACTATATCGCGTCAGAAAGATCTGAAAGCTGAATTTTACGGAATAGCTAATATCACCTAACGAAATCATTAAATAACTATGTATAAAAAAGCTTTAAAGACTAAAGTGAGATTAATATATGCATATAAAACAATTTCCACGTAAAATTCATAATATTACATAATACTTTTGTGTTTCCAAGTTGAAAAAAAAGGATAAAATTATTCCAGAATGAAACTGTGTGCTTTATACTGGTTTTTATTCTTTCACTGGCCATTAAACATATTTATTTGGTATCATAAATTCGCAAGAACGCACGAAAAATTTCGAAATGTCGTGCTGAATCTGATAAAAAAGGAAATTTGTGTAGGTGTCATACATGCTGGATGCCCCTAGCTTATTACACGAAAAGAAGCAACATAAAAGTACAAAACATGACCTTTTTTAGTCTGCAGACTGTATATGGGATGTTTTATTTTATATCATACCAGATGATATTAAAAAACAGGTGATTTTTTTAATAGTAAATATTGTTAACAAATTTTGGTTGGGATTAATACGTATAGGTTTTAGTGCAGTAAGTTTTTAAATATACTCGCTGATGTTTTGAAGACATCTGTTCTCTTACTGTAGACAAATTACTACTTAAATTTCATTGGAAAATTAGTTTTTTTATTCAACATAATTCCCTTCAAGGGTGACACACTGATTATAGTGACCCTCAAACTTTTCGATATCATTTTTGTGGTACGATTTGTCCTTTGCTTTGAAATAGGTATATAACAGGTCAATTGAAAAGTCTCCGGCCTACCATAGTAAAACACATTTTTTTGGAAATATTAGTTTTTTTATTCAATACAAGATTGTTACACTGATTATAGCGACCCTCCAACTTTTCGATACCATTACTGTAGTACTATTTGTTCTTTGCGTCAAAATAGGCCTCAGTTTCGGCGATCCCCTCTTCAATCGACGAAAATTTCTTTCCAGCGAGCATTCTTTTGAAATCTGAGAGTAGGAAATAGTCGCTGGTGGTCAGATCTGGAGAACACGGTGGATGAGGAAGCAATTCGAGGCCCAATTCATGGATTTTTGACATCGTTTTAACTGACTTGTCACACGGTGCATTATCTTGGTGAAGCAGTACTTTATTTTTCTTCAAATGCGGCCGTTTTTCGGCGATTTCGTCCTTCAAACGGTCAAATAACGCTATGTAATAGCCGCTTCTCGATATATGCTTCTCGATATATATCAGGCCTTCGCCAAGGTGTAGCATATTGGACTGCATGTTTGCGCGATTGAAAAAGCTTTTACCCCATACGCACTTGCAACTGCTGAAGTCATACTTCATAGACAGATATTTTATTGACAAACAGGGTGACTAATTCACTGACCTACACCCAATAAATTCGGGTGTTCTGCAGGGCAATGTTCTTGGCACATTGTTATATCTATTGTATACATTTACCTATCGACCTCAAGAAACACTGCTGTTGCAACATATACAGCGGTTTTATCATCACACAAGGATCCAATATCAGCCACCAGAAACCTCCAACTTCATCTTAACAAAGTCCAATTGTGGTTGAAAATGTGGCGTATCAAAGCAAATGAGACCAAATCTACCAACTTAACATTCACCCTTTGTAGAAAAATATGTCTCCCAGTAACATTAAATAATCATAAACTTCCGCAAGTAGGCCACGTTACAAATCTGGGAATACATTTTGATCGACGTTTGAAATGGAAAAACACATAGTGAAAAATGCAAACAGCTGGGAGTTAAACTAAGCTAAATGTACTGGATGATGGGGTGTATAAATATATGGGGTGCGTAATATAAATTACAATTAGATAACAAAGTTTTGCTGTATATATCAATACTTTGTTCATTTGGATTGGCCCATTTGGACCTATGGTATTGAATTGTGGGATACTACTAGCAAATCTAACATAGATATCCTCCAGATATTTCAGAATAAAGTCATGCGAGTCATCGTCGATATATTTCGTGCCCATCAAACTGATTCAGCCCGATATCTCCTTAGAACCCATAACGAGAGTGATTTGGAGCGTTAGTGCGAAATACTCTTAATGCAAAAAAACTTAAAAACTTTTAATACATCCCAATGCACTCACCAAACAGTTAAATGTGCGTGATGACAGTGTAGTACATAGGCTACGCATACTACCATATGAACTAATTAAGAGACACATATAGTGAGATTTAATAATCTCTAAGAATAGTTTTTAGAATAAGTTAGGATAGACTTTAAAATAAGTTATAATAGTATCTAGAATAAGATATAGATTATAAGTTGTACAGCAGATCACTTACTGAAGTGATGTTCTACATGTCAGGATGGTTATATTATATGACGGATATCATATAATAATACTTATTGCCCACGGGCAAATTGTAGAAGTTTTAGGAGATTAATAAAAAAAATGACTCGGTATGGTTGCCGATATATCGAAATATCGATATTTTTTTTCGAGACCGATATCCTTATCGTGGAGTATTATTTCAAAGATAGTCATCATGTCCATTGAACACCGTACACAATTTTTCAATTCCTCGAATATTTATGTCACTGAAAATGAACGAAAGTATGAGACACAGTTAGACGTAATCGACACTTGCCCATTCCAAGCGGGTCGACCATTTAACACCGAGCACCTTTCCAGTAATCAGGCGATACGGAAGTATGCGATCGTATCGGGCAACAAAGCCGCGAGAAAATTAAAAGTCAATTAGACAATCGATTCGCAGAGCGTGGTCGACACATGCCCCGAAAGGAAACAATCGATTGGCGTCCCGTGAGTCGCTGCAAGTTCCGAGCTGTGCCTCGTATTATCCTCGACGACAATTTCCTCCGTGGCCTGGAAATCGACGGGATGACTTATTGACACATAAACCGTGTTTGGAGCAATTAATATCGAAATTAAGGAATTCGAAATGAACCGGGCGAAGACCAGCTAGCGGAATAAATAGGAATTAATTTGAATTTTTCTCATTGGGCTAGGCGGTATATCAACCGGTTAACCGTTAGGTAGCAACGTAAGAATTTAGTAATATATTACGAAACTGAATGGAGGCTTTTTTTCTGTTGTTCTTTGCCGGTAATTGGATACTCAAATACAGCGCGAACGCGGTAACATTACTAACTCTATTAGGCCACTTTAATTGCCATTTTAAATGAAGATATATGGCTGGAAATTCTAAGCCTAATTTAGAGTCAATACAAATATTGAATATTTGTTACTGACTTATAAACTTAAAACTTAAAAAATTATTTAAAATTAAGTTATAAACATATTCGGGTCAAGTTCAGAAAACGAGCAGATGAGAACGATTCTTAGAGTTATTTGATACCCTGAACTCGGATCTTCAATGCGTGTGTCAAGATTGGATCTAGATATCACGATGCGTTATTTACAAAATCGTTTTTGGTCCCTGCGTGTGCGCACAATTATAGGACGCACTATATTGCATAGAATAAACTATACTCTATAAAAATAGCAGTAAACTCACGTCATCAAGATGTATAATGTTTTGCCAATTGCAATTTGTAAATTAGCTTTAATATCAGACAATATTTTCCATCTCATTTTATTCTAGTTAAAGGAGACGTGATGCTGCCTGATGCGTCCAAACATATAACCGACTTAACCTATAAATTTCGTCAAGTTGTCAAACGTCTGCAAAATTCTTCAAAACATAATGATATGAAACATATTGATTATAAACCAGTTGTTTTGGTGCTTGGCTTGTTTTGATAAATTTCAAATCGCTGCTTAATATTTGTTCCTCGATCATTCTGATTGAAAATGCCATTAGCTAATCAGTGAAACATATATTACGTGTTTAATCAATTATTCTGAACAGGAACGATAATAGTTTATTTCACAGATTATTGTTCTAGGGTCTGTAAAGTATCCATAGTAAGTAATTCCCTTATACACTTGTAGGAATGTTCATCTGGTCGGTCGGAATGTGTAGTTGTCGATGCGATTGTTTGTCCCAACACTCACCACTATTTTGTGGAAAGAATTCGCACGAGAACTGAAAAAACTGGTTGAAGAAATACTTGTTTAGTTCGATTTAAATTGATACATGTGGCCGACAGGAGAATGGACAGGATATTAGGTTAGGTAAAGGAAGTACGATATCCCTGTGAAAGAGGTAGTGTTTCAGGGGGGTAAAGAAAAGAAAACAGAGCGAGATGTCGTCGTGGTGGTCTTTTATAGCCGAGAACCGCATGGTACCAATTCACCAGCGTTGCCATCATTAGACATTGATGTAGGTGAATGCGTGGTGGCCTAAAGTGTTGTAGGGGCCGCTACACACTGTTAAAAAAAGTAGGATTTAAATGCTGTAAAGATAACTCATGAGAAGCTCTAACGGATCTTCCAGGCATTGTTTTTAAAAGAATACAATTTCTAAAAAGCATATAATAAAATTAAGGAAGTTTTCTTATTTTAATTTGCGTATAGCCTTATATATTTTAAAACGGAATATTAGGCCACACTTGGCCATAAAAAGAGTGCAAGACAAAAAAATGGACGGATAAAGGTAAAAGTTAAAACAACATTTGATTAGGTTTTGTTAATTATAACATATTTTCTAATAATTCATTGCAGATATATTATTCTTCGTGCTAGAGACAAGAGCAGCTCTGTTCCTTGGGCAGAGTTGGTTTCTACCGCCAAGTATAAGTAGTCGATTTGGAGAAATAAATCATAAGTATTTTGTCTCGTTTGAAAATAAGTTATCAAAAAACTACAAGGAACCATTCCTTAATGTTATGGACAAAGCACCATACGAGAGTCACTATTTATATTTTTTCAAAGCATATATTCCATTCCGAATGAGGTATCTTCAAAACATGATTTTTGAACGCTTGAATAGCTCCTTCGAGAGATGAAAATCGTTGACCATGCAGTTTATTCTTCACAGATGGGAATAAAAAGTGGTCATTGGGTACCAAATCAGGGCTGTATGGCGGATGACCCATCAAGTTGATGTTTTGAGTGCTCAAATAGTCTTTAGTGTGAAAACTCTAGGTTAGGTGACGATTTTGCTTAATCATTTCGCACACAGCATCGATGTTTTCTGGCACAACAGCCGATTTTGGACGACCTTTACGAAACTCATCGGACAGCGAACTACGACCACTATTGAAGTCAATAAACCAGCGATACACAGTTGTTTTTAATGGAGCTTCATCGCTAAAAGTGGATTTAGGTTGATTGATATACTCTTGTTGTGATGATCTGCGTCGAAAATCGCAAAAAAATCATCGCACGAAAATATTCACGATTCAGTTCCATTTTTTGACGAGACAAAACTTTCAACGAAATAAATAAAAGAAACAAATAGCGTCCATGCGAGAAAATGTTCTGAGTACGTATATCGTCAAAAATGTCAAACTTTATGATGGAACCGTCAGATGGACTCACATGAAAACAGTGTTGCCAATTCCCGAAATATAAATAGTGACCCTCGTATGCCATAAACCTAACACATTGAAGTAAATGATCCTAACAATTGGATCAGCCAGATCAAGTCTGTAATGACTTGCTTAAAAAAATTAAGTTTTCAAAATACCATAGTAAATAGTGAAGTATTTCAAACTATATTAGTGAATGTATTAGTGAAATTGTTACTAGGTAAATATAAATGAAATATTTAATGGTATTTCATTTAATTTGCTTTTTTATAAATAGATCTGAAAAAAAGAAATACAGTAGATCAGATGGCTGAACCATAGACTGCAATGACTTTCTCCATATCGTTGTATATTCAATGAAATCGAATTTTTATGGGAAGTAGTAGAGAATTACTACAATAAACATACAGGTCACGAAGAATATACAAGCAAGCACTGTTTGGATATGTGGAAAAAAGGATTGTTTACAATAACACACTTTGATTAACTTCAAATTGACAAAAGGTGATATGGTGAATTATTGTTAGATAAGAAATTAAGAGCGTGGTTATTGACTTGAATGGTGACTCAGAAAGTGACAGTGACCCAATGAAACATTTTGGATGTGGGATTACGATTAAATGCTCACAATTACCAAGACAGGGTAATAAGAGTAGGGACAACTAAAGTATGTTCACTCAGTTCAGCAAAGATTTTTATTTTTTATTTATTGTCTCGGATCCATATATCAGTATATATATCAGTATAAAATGCAAGAAGTAGCATAGTAGAAATATCCTAATGTGACTATCGTCGAGGCAAGTTCTACGGACACGATCCATTTTTTTTATTATCCACAGTTTACCGAGCAAATAAAGTGCAAAAATCAAACAATGAATAAGTTAATAATTACACTGTTAAATTACCTTAGAATATTACTACATATCTTATACTCTCCAAACAAAAGATAAATATTAGTTAGTAATAATATTAAATAGAAAGTAGACAAAATAAAAGGTAGTTAGTAGATATTTAGCAAGCAACATATACACTTTATTGCGTGTAACAGGTGTGTTGGCTAACAAAAAAAGAACAGTATAAGATTTAGAAAAAAATGGTAGAGGGAAACAAAACCAAAAGTAATAAGTCTTCAAATGATCCCTGAATTACCAAGAGTTATTGAATTTTTTTTATGATCATTGTGTTTGATAAACAGCCTGTGATATCTGTTGAAGAGTTCAAAAAGACAAATTGGGCATATCTATGTTATTTTTATATAAAAGCACCTGTTATTTTTTGATTTGGTAGTACCTCAAGTAATTTTATTTACTACCCTTGAGGTACTTGGTGTCTCAAGATTAGTTCTAGTTCTCAAGTTTGTGTATGGTGGCAACACTGCGCTCTTATAACTCTGGTTGTTAGCTGATGACGTATAAATAAGGTGCAAAAATAAGAATATTAACGGTTAACAATATTAACGGATAGTAAAGATGAGAAAGAAAAATGAAACGAAATGTAATTATTCGCATTAAGTAACCCATGAATTAACAAAAATTATTAAACAATTTTTATTATTGTTAGCCTGTGATATCTGTTGACAAGTTACTAATTCAGAAAGACAAATTAGGTGTTTGTGGTTCCTTTAACAGGTCAATTGAAAAGTCCCCGGCCTGACCCAAAGATGGCGCTACTAGAATTATATCCATACGTTTTTTAGTTAGCCCAAACCCTCAAGAGATGCGTGTATAAATTTGGCAGCTTTTGGATCATTAGTTTGTTAATTATAGCATTTTGAGTGAAGCAACTTTTGTTACTGTGAAAAAAATTGATAAAAAGTAATTTCGCGTGTTGATAGTCGCGTGAATTGTAGTTGAAGCAAAATCGTGGCTTGATGCCGAGTTTCCAGACACTGCCAAAGGAAAATCAATCATCAAGGATTGGTATATTAAGTTTAGACGTGGTAAAATGAGCACCGAGGACGCTGAACGCCAAAAAAAGAGTTTATTACTGACGAAAACATTTAAAAAATCCAAGAAATGATTTTGAATGACCGTAAATTGAAATTGAATGAAATAGCACACACTCTAAAGATATCAACTGAACGTGTACATCATATCATTCACGAATATATGGTTATGAGAAAGCTCTGTGCAAAGTGGGTGCCGCGCGAGTTCACTTTTGACCAAAAACAACGACGAGTTGATGATTCAGAGCAGTATTTGAAGATGATGAAGCGTAATGAACTCGAGTTTTTGCGTCGATTTGTGACAATGGATGAAACATGGCTCCATCATTTCACTCCAAAGTCCAATTAACAGTCATCCGGGTGGACTGCACACGATGAACCCGCTCCAAGGCGTGGGAAAACGGAACAGTCGGCTGGCAAGGTTATAGCGTCTGTATTTTGGGATGCGCATGGAATAATTTTCATTGACTACCTTGAAAAAAGGAAGGACCATCAACAGCGACTATTACATAGCGTTATTGGATCGTTTGAAGGACGAAATCGCCAAAAACCAGCCGCTTTTGAAGAAAATGAAAGTGCTGCTTCACCAAGACAAAGTACCGTGTCACAAGTCAGTGCAACGATCCATCCATCCGCCGTATTCTCCAGATATGGCCACCAGCGACTATTTCTTGTTCTCAGATCTCACAAGAATGCTCGCTATTTTGAAGCAAAGGACAGATCGTATACACAAAAATGGTATCGAAAAGTTGGAGGGTCGCTATAATCAGTATATCACCCTTGAAGGGAATTATGTTGAATAAAAAAAAATTGTCAAAAAATGTGTTTTGCTCTATGGTAAGCCGGGGACTTCAATTGACCTGTTATATACCAGTAGTCTGCACTTGTTATTCTTCAGATTTGGTGATGCCGCAAGCGGCTTTCTATCCACCTAGGACGGGCAAATATCGTTTCTCGGCTCCTAGCCCAAATAACATGTTGCCGAACTATCGGTTGGCGATATTTTAATGATGCACGCCAGTCTCGTTCGAACGATTGCAAAATTGCATACGGACAAAGCGCAACGATGTTATCTTTCGGTTTGTAATTTCACGCTTTTTGACACCTTGATTGATCTATTCGGTACGAACACGCCGAGAGTTAGGTGCGACCGACATCACCGAAATATTTTTGGGTGGAATAGAACAGAAAAAAAAAACGCACCACCAATTATTTACAAATAAATAAGACGGGTTTCGTAAGTTTGGCCGATTTGGCGGAATGTCGTCTCGCAAGTGGTATATATGAAACAATTAGGCGCAGACTATATAGGTTCGTGTTTCTTTGTTTCAAGATATGCATTTGAATGGTGTATTATTGCAAATTTCAAGATCAAACTTAAGTACCATAAGATTGAGTAAAAATTAATATCGACTAGATGGTTTTTAAGTACCATATATCTAACAATGCTTATTCAATGAAACCATTTTCTAGAGTGTATAAGACGTACTCTATACAGAATATCTTGGAATATAACCATTCAAAAATAGCTTTGAACTATCTACATAAGGTTGGTCTACAAAAATAATTTACAAGTATTACTAGTGTTGCGATGCAAATATATTATGAATATTATGAATGGCTGGGACAGCCATGTAAAATTAAGTTACCGTAATTGTAGAATTCTTACGGTTCTATTGTTAGAGGGTCTAATTTATTAGGCCTTTTAACTGAAGATTTTAATATTTATGACATGGAAAATAATTATGACCTGATAAGTAAACAGAACAGACATGTTCAACAAGGATGATTCCCATCGGCTCGTTGTCGAGTGTTTAGGATAACGAGGGTTCAGGTACCGATGCTAGACGAAACGTGTCGTTTAGTAGACATAGTAGAGGACTCCTTATGATGCCTATAATCATAACATCAAAAACGACCCAAAATCGTGGAATTTTTGGGAATTCCCACATGTTGTATTAGCATGAGAAGTTCCTAGCTGGAAGAGTGTTTCCTACCCCGATATTTTCAGTGAATCGGGGTACAGAAAGGGGTTTCTTGGACTTGTCTTTTCCACCACCAATAAGAACCGGAGGGTACTTCTACGATAAAACACTGTGCATCTACAATGAGAAGAGAGTCTTACAGTAATTTGCATGAACACCAAGGGAAAGAGTTGAAAAAATGAGAAGAATAAGAAGGGGTATTTAGACGAATAAGAGAAGGTTTTGCTGAGAGAGTGTTATTGAGAATGGAGAAGTAAGTATTGAATTGTTTTAAGAAGATATTGAATTTATTGAAGAAGTATGATCTACAATTCTAGCCAATCTACACTTTTCGTTAATAGTAAGTAGATGCGATTTGAATAGTAATCCTCTTCCCATGACGTATTAATTAATATCTTTTGAATGTAATTTACTCAAGGAAGAGAAAAAATAAATTGTTTCTAATTTACAGCTTTGTTTTCTCTCCTGCATCTCAACATCTAAATTAAAATTTTTTAATATATTTCGCTCATCTCGAAATCATCTGAAGCAGAATTATTTTATTATATTTAAAGAATAATACATGTTTCCCAAAGTATATTCAGTTATTACCACAAGATGATGTTCATTCAAAAATTAAAAAGGCATATCACTAGTTTGGAAAAACTACTTTATGACAATTCTACATATTTACTTCATCTGAAATAAAATAAATTTTACGGGGTCCCTATTGTAATTATCAGTAAAAACTCCAAACAACTTGTGTATGTTCATTTCAAGGCAGAAATTTTACAAGGTGTGAACCAGCCAATTTATAGCCGTTCAATGAAGCAGTGAACGCATGTCAAAGAAGATTATGTCGTCAAAACGTTGCAATGTTGCCGCATCAACAATGATGTTGTGCTTTTTTCATTTACTAAATAGTATAGAAAATTATAATATAATGTAACAAGGTACAAGTGTGTCTGGTATAGATAGAAGGAAACTGACTTCTAACTAAACTCACTGAATATTCATCGTTGTTCACTACTGGCCATATGTTCCAAAAAATATACGAACTAAATTCAATCCTTTAACAATTGCCAATCAAATCCCATCATGTTTAGATTACGAATAGAAAATATCAAAAATCCGATTTCTTGTATACGAAAGAGTTAGATGGGCTATACTTCACCAGATTAAGGATAAAAATGTGCAAACACAGGTTTTATATAGTACTTGATGAAGTAATATTGTTGCACAGACATAAGATGGTAAGATTATTATTGAAATGAACTTCAAAATTGCAATTGGTTCATTTACCCAAATATTATAAGATAGTTTGATACAATACAGAGCTGCTAAAAGTATAAACAATTTCCATTATCAAGTGTATATAAATTTATTTTTTACGTTAATATCAAATAGTAACTTCAAAATAAATATTTTAGCAAAAATTTTCGTTTGTCTTATGAAAGTACAGGGTCACTTGATTTCAATAATACTATTCTTACAGTTCCTAAGTTGTGATTTTGCAATGACTCGGTACTCTTTAGATTTATTACCTGCATTTATTAATTTGCTTGGTTTCTTGTGTAATGTTGAGTTTTTATTTAATAGTTTTCAATATTCTACTTCATTGCATGGATAGTATGTCTGGAATACTCACTTACTCACTTAAACTCTATAAAAGTTTTAATTGTCTTTCTAAAACTATTATTTCAATTACGGCCACACAGTATAGTTATATTTTATATTATAAAATTTAGGTTATTTTCCTTGATAACTCCTAGTTCAATTTTTTCATTTATCTTTTCTTTCCATTGTTGGTTGCGGAAACTCGCGTTATAATGTTAAGATGCTGGAATGCGAAAATGATGGTGTGGAAATAATTGGTGACGCCAATGTTTCGTAAAGGTTATGATAGGTGTTTGACTTAACATGGCCAATTTTGAAATTTTATTTGTGTTTATTTCTGGTAAAATTTTATTAATCGCACTTTTAATTATAAAAAAAAGTATTTTTAATAATCTCTTTATAGTATATTATTATTATAAATCTTTATTTTGCGGTTTTTTATTACAGTCATCTGACCTATTGATCAAGTGCTTATAATATTAATGGAAAAACCCAGGAAGAGCAAAAATGCTGATCAAAAAACTTCAGAAAATATTTCTAAAGTGCTATACACTAAACTTCTAAACTTTTACATCTCGACCAGAATATTTATTATGAAACATGAGGGAACCTACAATATAAGTTAAAGCAGGTGTAATACAAGGGAATATACTGAGATGAATTCTTTACCTAATTTACATGCTATATACATTAATGGGAAATATCACCATAGTTACATTTGTTGGTCAACAATGATTGTGATGAATAATGGTTTTTAAAAAATGCTCCTTAATGAGATGATAAGTTGGAATTCAACGTTGACGGGCTCAAATAAACGAACGAAGGCCAATCAGGTGGAATCACACGCGGCGCGAACTTTCGGTTTCGAAAATAGCGGGCTGATCCCACTGGGCGCATTCCAGCTATTCGATAATTTTACAAGACATGTTCCAATGTATTGTTATCGAATAACGAACAACATACGAGTTGACTGGTGCCAGCTTTCGATCCGCCCCTCTCCGTACTCGTTTATATGTCTCTCTGTGTGTGTGTGTGTGTGTGTCTGTGTTTGGCGTACGCCACCCGATTTTACACAATTCAATTATCGCTTGCGCAATCGACGATTCTTTTGGGAGATATTGAATTGTTGTGTGCCGCGCGCTATTCATACAGCGAAAACCATTCGACGCCGTACATTTCTCGAACGGTTACGACATCGCATTTCGAGAACAAACGACACGGGTACGGTCGGTCTCGTTACAATGACGGCATTAATTACGTGCATTTGAATCGGTCGGTCACATGATGAAAGACCCACCGCGACCAGATGTTCCGAGAGGACTCTCCTTTAAAGTTATGAAAAATGTCTTGGGTTGTGTATTATCAAAAAATTGTGCTAATATACAAATATATTTGAAGATCATTATCAATTTGTATCTAAAAACAAAGCATTAAAAGCTTTAGGCTAGGCGCAAAATGGGACGCAGCTTGGTGTGGTGACGCAGCATGAGTCACGGCGAGAGTTTGTGGGTTTAACGATAGCTATCGCGCAATATTGCTTCGCAGTCTAGAGTCACGCAGTTTTGACTAACGTGATCTTGCGGAACGCAGTATACATTAAAATTCATCGTGGTCCGGAGATTCGGCTACTTTCAGAACTATTAGTAAATACGTCGACGTAACCTACTCGCCGCAAGCCGAAATGTTAAAAGTCGATGTTGCCAATTTTACAGCTAGGTTATTTGCTTTATAGATATATTTTATTGTAAAAAATAATATATTTAACAAGGCTTTCTGACAGGAACTTTTATATTTTGTATTGAAAAATAATTGCATATTAGATTTGGCAATACTGCATGGTATTGCAAGCCAAGCGCTTCTCAAAAGAAATGGCGATGTGCCGTATTGCTTTTAATAAACGTTGGGCATTTATTTGTTTCACTATATGGCATTTTTAAAGTTATATTGTGATGTTCCTTTTTACTTAAAAAGAAGGTTTTTTAGTTTTACATTTCAGCGTTTTAACAGGATTAGAAATATGGAGAGTCAAAGGTAGGTTTAGTTTCAGTTGTTACAAATGGGATTAATTAATTAAATGACTTAAATTTTGCAGTGAATGTAAATTAATATGCCAAGTTTGGATTATGACATACAGCAAGAGAAAGAAAGATAGATTTCACCAAGAGCTTGCTGCACAACTAAAGCCGATAACAAGAAGGATCATCTGCCTTCTCTGTGTCTCCAATTTAATGACTTTAGTATTTTAGGATTTTAGTTTCGGCAGCATCTTTGTCGAATCCATAATATAGATATTAAACAATCTAATCTATATTTTAAGAGCTATTTGTAAGGCTTTGAGTTTTTTTGAGTTTTCTTTGAGTTTTATTGGAAGCCACAGGACGATAAAGAAAAAAAATATTGCTTAAAGAATTTCAAGTCAAGGAGTTTGTATACCACTGTATAAGAAGCTATCATCAAGGTAGTATTTTCTATAAAACTATCGATATGATTTTTATCTTATGAATGAATTTTAGGTAGGGTATGATAAGTCAAGAAGGGTTACAAGCAAAAAATTTATTTCAGTCTGTCTATATAAGTTTTTTGTTGTTAAGAATGTTATAAGACTCAATATTGAAGCAAATACAAGTAGCCAATATAAATGTCAGCATAATATTCGACAATTGAATTTTGAGAAGGTAATAGGGAATTATATATCCAGTTTATAGGCTTTGCAGAAGCGCAGAAAAATATTGCATACCATTAATCCTGAAAAGGTAGCAATTTAGAAAATGATTGTACTTGCTACATCTGTATGATTTGTTGATAAGGAAAAGTAATCTGCCAAAATATCAAAGAAGAGAAAAGCAGACCTAAGCAGAAATAAAAGAAAATAGTTTAATATATATATTATATGATATACTAAAATAAAACACAAAATATTAACATCATTGGGTTTTTAGGTACTTGAGTCCTTAATTTCATTAATTATGGTGGTGTTTTTTAGACGGTAAGCCCTTTTTTCATGAAATATATTAACCTCGCCTTTATTTGGAAAAATGTTCTACTGCAACTTTTATTGTATTGTAATTAATTAGTAATTAGTGTGAGAAGTATAAAGGACTGTATCTACGAGAAAGTTGGTATAAAATTAAATTAATATTAAATATTAATTAAGTATTAATATTAAATTTTAAAATATATAAATGAATATAATATAAAAATTTAGTATTATGCTGTATTTTTCTTTTTACCTCCTCTAAAATGTTCGTAAATTAATGCCATGTTCTTACTGTCTTTTTTTGGTTATTTTTACAACATATACATGTATAAACTACTACATATACATGTACTACATATACATGTATGGTATATATAGCTTAATATAAAACATATGAAAATTACCCTTTATTTTAATAACTAATACATAGCATGTTTTACGCCTCAAAGACTAACTCTATGCCGATATCAGAAATTTGGTTATAGATAAGACACAGCCCTACTCATGACATCCCAAGCAATACTGAGAATATTCAAATATTTCTAACACTGGGGAGACGCACGCCAGCGTCAATCTACCGGTGTTGGGGCGTTTAACCCGCGATTTCGATTCACCAAATATTAAACTATGTTTTGAACTGTTTATGGACTTTATTCACTTATTTGAGTTTCTGCACACTGCACATGTTATCATAAACTTTTACATTCTTGTAAAAAAGGAAAAGTGGTCATGGATCGGACAATATCTTGAAGATTATATTCAATTCCGCTTTATGGAGGGCACAGATAACAAAGCATTATGTGCAATTTGTAATATCGGACTATCAAACGAATCAATGAAACCTTCAAAGTTGCTGCGGCATTTGGAACTAAAACATCCTGACTACAAAAAAAAATCAAAAGATTTCTTCGGAAATAAGAAGAGAGAGTAAAATAATAAGTCCGGATATTTACATGTTATTGTAGAGAAGATAATACCTCCGTGGCTAAAAATATTAGCATAGTATATCAGCGTCATCGAATAGCACGGGAAAGCTTAGGATTGTGGTCGTAAGCCATCTGAAATCATGGTACATTTTTTATACAAATCGATGAAAGTATAGATATATGCAATAATGCTAATCTGATATGTTTTGTATGATTTGAATTTGAGAATTCCATTTATGAAGAGTTTTTGTTTTGTAAGTCTTTACCAATAGGAACGATAGTTGAAGAAATATTTAACTCGATTAATTTAATGATTACATCAACAAAATAACATTGAATGGAAGAAGTGTGTTGAGTTGAGTAGTGATGGTATACTGGTACACAAGCATTGGGCTTCATCAAGGGTAAAAGTTATGGCGCCGAAAAGTGTATGGATGCATTGTAGCATTCTTAGGGAGCTATTGGTTGTCAAGAAAATGCCTTAAACTATGACATCAACGATGCAAGAGAGTATCGAGTCCATAAACTTTATAAAGTCTCATCCACTGAACTCAAGATTGTATTTTCTGGTTTATGTAAAGAAATGGGAAGTGATCACGAACATCTTCTTTACACTGTGAGATGCGGTGACTCTCAAGGAACAATTTGTTAAAAATGCTTATTGAATTAAAAGAAGAGGTGAAAGTTTTTTTATAACAACATACCCCAACAGCTAGACCTGTAATATTTGAATTCAATCACATATTTCAATTAGTTGGTTGGCAAACGTGGCTTAGATATCTGATAATTTTGAATTTTATAATAACATGGCACTGCATGGTAACAATGTAACAATACAACTGGCCTGACAAGGTAGAAGCTGCAAGAAAAAAGCTTAAAGTGTGTGCACAAACGCGCGGAAACTTTAAAGTATTTAGTAATTTAAATGCAATGCAAAAAGAGCACAACACGATTGCATTGCTATAAGACAGGTCAACTCAAATTTAAGAATATTTCTTAGGGCTGGAGAGGAATCTTCAAGAATATTTTCTTCCAATCGACAGCCGCAAAGCTTGTATAAGAAATCCATTTACGTTCAAATTAGATTCCGAAACTAATTTGCCAGATTCAGATGTTGGCTCTTTAAATGAACTGTCAATTGATACAGCACCCAAGGATATATTTGACAGAGAACCATTGATAAATTTATGGTTATCTTGTCAAAAATATACAAAATTAGCTCATCACGCTACAACTTTTTAATTAACATTTTGTCACAACTTATAAATGTGAAGCTGGATTTTCAAAACTAATTTACTTTAAAAATAAATATAGAAACCGATTTGAAGTAGAACCATGCTTTAGGATAAAACTTATTATTTTCCGCGAACTTGGATTCATTAGTAAAAAATAAGCAGTAGTTCCATACATAATAAAGAAGCACTAATATTTAGTGACTAAATGGGCGATACCAAAATATGTTGTATTAATAAATACCTAATATTTACTATTACTCCTTTATCATGAGAATATTGAAGTATTGCAGCTTTTGGATACCACCGGAACATGACACAGACTCAAAAGAATCAAACCATCTGATTTTGTGTAGTGTTGTGTAGTGAGGTGCAAATAATAAAAAATACAGCAGTGATATATATAAACATTATTTCACCAGAGACTGAGATAGGGCCGATGGGTATTCCTAGTTATTTACCTAGATTTAAGTTATCATAAAGACAAATTTTAGATTAGTTGGAAACGACTAGTAACAATGTAATAATTAAATAATAAAAAAATATTTGAAATCCACTTGTTTTCTGATTTCTTTTCAATGTGCTCGCTTTTTAAAATAAACTATTTAGTTCGCCAGAAATTCTACTAGTTAAGCTTAGCACATCGTCATTTGAATGACAACACTATAACACATGTTTTCTTAACTATAACTACTGAAATTAATTAATAAATACTTTGTTACATTTTAAAGGAATTAATCCCCTGATTTCAAGCCATACATCTAGTTTAAATCCCAAGACACAAGATTACAATTAATAATTCTAAATACGTTGTTTATTAAACAAAACACCGATGTAATCTCGACGTCCAAACTAATATGGCGATTAACATAAATCGATATCGGGATTAGTCTGTTGATATCTTCGCGTTCTTGATTCTGGTTCTTCATTTATATGCTTTTTTTTCTTTCGGTGTTTTTCTATGAAGAGAATTTTGAACTCGCTCAACCTTGATATCTGCCTCGTCCTTCACACCACTTGTTAGATCCGTGAACCGTTGGCAGAGAAGATTCATTCTTATTTAAATTGATCTTAAATCTTTATAAGAATAAGTAGTGATATCAAAAAAGTTCAATAATAATTGTGTCCAGGTGGTGACGCCGTCGATAGTCTGCGAATAACGTCGTACTACGACGCTCTAATTTAAGAATATGTTTGATTGAATACATTTTAGAAATCCTTTATTTCTCTTGCTTTTACTCGTTCGTTTTATTTCTTCATATTATTGACAAAAATGTTCTATAATCTTGAATACTCTATAGCTAAAGGAGAAACTGAAAAGAAGAAATTGAGAAATGAACTTGAAATTTATAATACAATGTAAGGTGAATATGTATATATATATATATATATATATATATATATATACAATATACATAAGCATTTGGTTAAAATATGTGAGGAGTGAAATAATACCAACTATTTTACAGATATGTCAAACATATTAGGGAGAATGCAGCGGTTTAGACTAGATTTAGTTTTATCCAGAAAGATATATATAGGTAGTAAAAGAACAAACTAGGGAGAAATACAGTAATATTAAAATTATTTTACAAGGAAACACTGTACCGAAGGAAATAAGATCTATGCGTAAAAGGTTCTGTGATGTGTTCTGTGATGAAAGTAAAACATTTTACTTGGATATATAATTGTTAGTTAGGTGTACCACTACTTAAAATCACCTGAAACTCTAGATCATAGGTGGCATAGAAAAAAACTGTTATAACTGTATAATAAATTGTAGTTTTAAGTCCTTACATCTTATATCCATAGAGTGTACTTAATCAATCAAGCCATACTATAGCACGTTGAAGAAGTAATATTCTGTAAAAAAATCAGATTTATAGGTAGCAGTATTTGTTTACTGATTTACTCAAAGTCACTTAAGTCAGTTAAAAGTTACTAAGCCTAAGAAATAGTTTTAGAAGTCCATTTTTGTCATAATTTGTTAATTCCGAAATAGGAAAAATGTAGTGCAGACTCGTTGAAATTATTGCGATAAATTTCTTGAGTTTATAAAGATTGGCTGGCATATTTTATTTTATGACATTAACTATTGACAATTAATGCGGTTGAAGCAAAATATCAAAAATACTGGCCAAAAATTGATCAGTAGGAAAAGCGTTGTACTAGCCTTGACACAAATTCAATGGCTTCCTATTTTTCATTGCATAATTTAGACCTTGGCTGATTTAGGCCACTATTTATTTCATTTTTCTAATGGCACAATGCTGACTATGAAGAAACTCGCAAAAACCCTTTTTAAATAGTTTTAAAATCACAAATTTCTACAAATTCTTCAGCAAACTGGTGGAAATGACAAGCATGGAAAGTAGAAGTGGGCGAAATGACTTGTCAAATGAAATTTCTTGAATGATTTCATGTTCGCTCATGATAGCCCTATGTTCGCTAATACAGACGTTGAGGCTTGTAGAATTCTTCATGATATAATTCGTAGTGCAGAGCCTTATAATTTAGAGCAAGTGCAGAAATTCAGTTTAGGTTCATTTCAATACGAGTTCAAGTATTTGGGATCGGTAATACGACAGAAGAAAGTGGCATTTACCACCGAAATGATAAGTTGAATACTCCAGTTTAGAGAAGCTTTTGCTACTCTAGGATGGTGCGTGTGGAAGATACCTGTAATACGTTTTTATTTACGTAGTACATTTAATAATGTTTACGATCATATCAAGGATAAGTCTTTGGCAGACATACGCCTATTTAAAACCCTCTCAAAAAAAAAGCAATAATATATATCAGGCGCTGATCAGAAACAAATTAGGCTATGGAAGCCAGTTCTACATTACCGCACCCCTTCATACGTGAAGAAATTTGATCCCGTCCAAAACTCCGCTATGATAATCATACCAATCATACTCGGAGCATTCCGCACTAGTCCAGTAGAAAGCTTACAGAGCGAGACAGAGAATCCGTCACACGCACATAAGTCCTTCATCAGTCTTCCAGAGGATATGCAATCGAATGATAATT
Organism: Rhynchophorus ferrugineus; assembly: GCF_030347505.1. Classification (NCBI taxonomy): domain Eukaryota; kingdom Metazoa; phylum Arthropoda; class Insecta; order Coleoptera; family Curculionidae; genus Rhynchophorus; species Rhynchophorus ferrugineus. The sequence continues at coordinate 18,381,655 of NW_027472585.1, read as the reverse complement.
ACGATCCCAGATGCGAACAGTAGAATCACTACTATACCATCATGGCAATTCTCAAAAATACACACAGACGTCTCTATGAAGGTTCTGCATAAGGAAACAACTAGTCTATTTACAATAACAAGGCTTTTTCGACAGATAATTGAAGAGAACTATCCGAATCATCTTATCATCGACACAGATGGTTCAAAACGAGAAAACTTTGTGGGTGCCGCTTACACTACTACTACCATCACTAACTAGCGTTTTTTCCTCGAAGCTGCTGGCTATCTATATGGCCCCATCTGCCTTGGAAGAATCATTGATTAACGGATCGATACTAATTGTATCGGATTCTATAAGTTCCCTAGAGATCCTAAGATCGGTAAGGATAGTCCACCCTCTGGTTACATAAAATAGAGAGCTCCAGATAAAGCTACAATATAGGGGAGCAAGAATCACATACCTTTGGGTCCCAACTCATAAGGAAATATCCGGTAATGAAAGAGCCGACCACCTGGAAAGCAAGGAAGATGAGTCAATCAAATTAAATAAACTATTTAGCAAAACAGATGCCAAAACTTACATGAAGGATCTCTATAGGCAGTTAACCCAACTGGATTAGGGCCTTCTCACAAGTACAACAAATTATGGAAAATCAAGAAAATCTGTTATCATTCCGTCAATTATAATAACATCAGCAGATATAAGTCAAATATCCTCGCACGATTATGCATAGGGCACTGTAAACTAACTCATGAATATTTGTTTGGGGCGGCGGGGGGGCGGAGCCTTCAGGATTGTCAGCAAAATGGTGATCAGAGGAGAAAACTAAAAATACCGAGGACATTGGAGCAAATGGCCTAACCTGAGCAGCTGAACCTCCTGATTAGCTACCTGAAGTCCGCAAACATAGTTCATGCATTTGTAACTTCCATAAGAAAATGACTTAAAATTTATTTTAATTTTATTATGTAATTTATATATGCTGTTAGTGTTCCTATAGCACCTAATGTCTCAATAAATAAACAAATAAATAAATAATAATGTTTACGACACCATAATCAAATGCTTATCTTGGCAATTTTTTTGTAAAGCTCCGAGATTTAGACACTGTTACAGTATGATATCTGTAAATTTGAGATCTTTCGACTGCTTTGCAACTACATATTTCTGTCCAATATCGTATTAAAAATGAAGATACGACAATTAACGGACAATTTAAGAAACAATTCAGATACGCAAATCAAGATAGTGTGGACAAGTTCCTCTAGTAAAAAGCGAAGGATTTCCACTCACTCTTCTGTGGCGAAATCGACCCTTTAGATGGACGATAACAAAAAGCTCCGAAAAAGACATAGACTAAGGCTGTAGAAAGCGATCTGAAGAAATAGGAGACTAATATAGATTGAAATCAGAACATTTGCTGCCAATCGCAAACTGCGGAGAATATACCAAGTTCTGCGGTACCAACAGCAGCTGGTATTAGCTGAAAGGAAACACAACCCCCTCTCAAGCGTCATTTATGGATTGATGTCGATGACGAAGTACTAACTGAATTGCTCTTTAATGCAACTCTATAATGATTCCTGTAGGATATTCCCGTAATTGTGTGGAGTAAGAGATAAGAAATAATGTTGTGAGCAGATCAACGCTGTGTTGTGTACATAAGATTTGATGTTCAAATATGTCTTATTGTCTTGATTGAATTTACTGTTTTAATTAGTTTAGCTAGTATATTAATTTTTAAATATTGTGTTTAAAAATGGTAATGCAGTCTTGGTTGAACTGATAACATTATAAAGCAACTGTTGTATAAAGCAAATTTGTTTTGAGATTTTTACTGATTTAGTAAAAATTTTATTGATTATTAATATTGAGTCATAAAAACTGCTTCAATAAAACTTATTAAATACTAAAAAATTACTATGGTCTTACATTCGGTAGTTCGCAAGCTTCAGTAGATAATAAAAGTCACGATACTTACTAGATTTGCTAGATTTAATGCTTGATGTTTATTTTTTACTTCTGTATTATTCTTAAGTATGACTAACTTGACACACAAAATATTATTTCTTAATGTATTGATCGTATAACCCTCGTAATGGGAACGAGAACCAGTTGGGTAGAAAATCACTTTGCCGACTGTATTTGTTCTACCATCGAAAAATCCAGACGCTATTTACAATTTATAAAAGGCTTAACTTGCAGCTTGATCAATAAATTTAAATAATACTGGAAACAAGATGGCAAGCAAGATAATTAAGTAATCAATAAGGCCATCTCGCTAACAATGCAATTGCTATGTGGATGCGTTTTAAACTCCTCTTTCGTTACATTAACATTTCTCAGAAATATCAGCCTGTTATTCAATAAATTAATAGTGTTGCACGATATACACTTTTTCATGTTGCGTATCTTCATTTCAACGTTGCCCAGTATTTTATTCGTTTACGTTTTACTCTTTCTTATATATAGTTTAATAACTGGTGATTAAATGATTATGTTTGGTATAAGAAAAACAAATATAATTATTTACTTTGCAAAAAAATATATCAGATATTTTCAAAAGAATTGCTTTGTGTAAGTGAATATGGTATGATTGTAATTTGTAAATGTTGATTTATCAACACGTAATTGGCACCTACAAACTATGTTACCTTTACACATTTGGATTACACTTATATACTGTAATGCCCAAACTTGTCTTCAAAATTTTTTACCGACCTGAGTCAATTTGTGCCTTGTGAGAGTAAAAATAAATAATCGCTGAAATATATGAAATCATAAACCTTCAAATCGTTGGTACTAGGTCAGTGATAATCTTTGAATGAATTTTTAATATATCTCTAAAACTATCTACAAAAATTCAAAAACATCGAAAAAGAAAAACATATAAATATTAAATAGAATTTTGTGCAGATAATATAAAAATACGTTATCAAAAGTGGCACAATTAGAACTGTGGTTGGTTTATAGCTCCACAAACTTACATAATCTAACAACCTTGGCACTTGATGAGTTGAAAGAACATTCTAGAGATGTTTTACTAACTCGTAATTCACTACACCTTTTTGATCCTACAGTAAGACTTTATCACCAGGAATATTTGTTTCAGAATCATATTTCTATTTTCCACACGTAGAAAGATCTGAGAGTATTTTGAGAGTTTTCACCCAATAAATTTTACAATTCTTTACCTTGTAATATTTTTGGTGCTCTTGATTGTTCTTTGGAATTAATATCAAAAGTTTATTGAAATCAAAACTAACAATTCCAATATGATGGAGCAGCATCATCATAAGATTCTATTCTCCGAACCAGATCTATTTAAATCAAGGAACAAAAGTAACTAACGGCGAAAATCTTTGAATAAAATTTAAAATACCGCCTTTTGGACGCACCTCGAAATATTCCTTTTTGGAATCCGTATACAATATAGTACTGAATGTATTATTTGTCAACCTAAATTTTATTATTCTGAGAGGTTATCTAACTCACGTAGAGATCAAAACCTTCAGAAACAGCAAAATGCGAAAATAGAAATATATTAAATATATAGTCTATCCAAAATAGCAGCGAACTTACGTCATCTAAATTGATGCCTAAATGTAATTAATAATAAATTGATGATGATGCGTCATCTAAGTCGATATAATAAAATATAACAACATTCTAATTTAAGTAAAATAATTAAACAAAAAGTTTATAAAATATAATTTATTTTAACATTATAGTTCATCTAATGCATATATTATCAAAGGATTTAAACTAATTAATTAATCAATTAATTTTACACCCATAAGAGATTGTAGGTTAGATTTGTATTATTATATTTACATTAAACTCTCTTTCCAAAACACCTATAGTATCCCCTGGAGACATAAACCACCTAATTAACAATTTTATATCCAATTAAAGTATTTTACTTTCATGTTCAGGTCTTTTTTCCTTCCATGCTGTATTTCCTTGTCTGTCTTGCTGTTTCTCTCCTATTGTTTTTTCATTAATATTAGTTAATTTTACACATATCTATGCATATATATCTTTCACACTATAATTATATACACACCTTTAGTTGTTTGCACTCTCATCACCGTGTCTTGCTAATTGTCAGCAATGAATCATAATCCCACATCCAGAAAGTTTTATTCAGCCCTGATTCACTGTTGAAGTCAATAACTACACAGTTAGTTTTATAAACCTAGTTCACAACTCCATTATTTCTTAAATTCACTTTAACCGATACAATTTACAGCCACTAAACATTTTATTTGTATTTACCAAATAACAGTTTGAAATACTTTAGTAACATACTTATATGTTGTATTTCTATTCTTTGAAACATTTTAGTACCAATATTCAGTACAGCTAAAACGCAATAAAATATTTCCCATAAAAACTCCAGTAAGTTAATATTTAATAGTATTAATACTTACCTCTCTAACGAATTTTACTAGTAAGTTAATGGGAGAACTCGTTCCATAACCTAACTATTTATTGGCTTCGGCATTTTCAATCAAAGTAACATTAAGCAGCGATTTCAAATTTATAAAAACATGTAAAGCGCTACAACAATGTTTGCCGATTTATAACTTGTAGTTATTATTACTAATGTTTTGAAGAATTTTGGAGAGATATGACGACTGAACGACTTTTGTAGACTGATTCGGTTATATGTTCGAACCCATCAGACAGAATTGTGTCTCTTTAAACTAGAATAAAATGATAAGGAATATATTGTTTTTTAGGGGTTTATTTATGGCCCAGTGAATGGAGGAAGAATGAAATAAATCTGTGGTGTTTACATTGTGACCGCTATTTATTGACAAATAAAAAATACCAAAAATACTAAAAATATAAATAATTAAAATATTAAAATATTAAAAATATAAAAATATAAGATAATAGATACAAGGGAGCGGCGCAGGTTTACCTGAAGAAACCCTTAGGGCAATCGATGGTGGCACGTCTGAATTTAACGCTGGTCAGTGATTGAGTATATAAAAGTGCTCTTCAATCATATCCCAAATAAATGTATCGGAGTTGCCCGATTTTCATTATCACTTAGTGGACCCCGCGCATGTTCAATATCTGGGAACATATCTTCTGGGTAAATTGCAGGCCACTATTCTAAGAAGTAAAATTCGACATAGAAGAAGATAGAATACAAGAAGATAGGATACAAGATCCATCCAAGACAACCTAAATCTTATTATTCTGAGAGGTTATCTAACTCATGTAGAGACCGTTTTGAAAAACAACAAAATGCGAAAATAGAAATGTTTTAAATATAAGTTTACTTTCAAAGAAGAAAACTATAATAAACTTCACTGTTTCAATTTGTCTCTACATATTCATTCATCGTTGTATGTTTGTATCAGTAACTAAATAACGCTGACACTTCACGCAGACTATAAGCAACAAAAATTAACAGACAAAAATAGCAACAAACGGCCATTACAAAGTCAAGATGGTGCCGTTGATTTTTGTTTAGTGAGTCTCAAGAACGATTTGCGAGCCCGTTGTGTTATTAACCTTCGACGCGAACAATGAACAATAAGTTTAATACTTTATTACGTAATGTCATATTTCATTGACATTGTCTTTGTGCGATGGAGTAACCGTAAAGGGTCAGGATATCTCCGGGACGTTGCTTAAGCGACGACATTGTATTACGTTTCGTCGTCGAGATAGACAAGGTAAAAGCTTTTAGTTGTTTTTATTTTTTGTTGCACAAATACGAAGATAATAACAGGAGAATTTGTCCGTATAAAATAGTTTGTTGATTTAGTGTGGTGTTAATAATATCATCAACAATATTTCTTCTAAATAATTTATTGCTTCTTCCTATTAAATGGCTTTACAGTCCCCTATCACTGGTAATATTTATTCAACTAAGTCACATTATAGCAGCATATGTTGATGCCGCACGCGGAAAAAAATATCGATATTTTTAGATAGATCGGAGAAAAAATCTATATCTTTTTCAACAACAAGGAAAAAATCGATATTTTACAAACAAATATAGATATCTTTAAGAGAAATAATGATATATCGGCCCAAAAAATATAGATGTTCTCTAAATATTAAAAAAAGCAATATTTTAAATATTTAAAATTATATACCTGTTTGATTGCTCCTTTAAAAATAATTAAAAGGTTTTTTAAAACGGTTAGTAAATATCTTTTTTAATAAACATATCGATTAATAAAAATATTCAAAAATTGATCAAAAAAATATTGGGCAGACGTCGATTTAATCCTTGCAGATACTTCCATGTTTCCAGCATGCCTTCATTTTTAGTCTATCAATCAGAGAGTGATGTTATAAGTTCTAAGGGAGTTTACGTTATAATTTAATTAAATTAGTTTGTTGAAATAGCAGAATTGTAATCTTATTATATTGGATAGAAAAAATTATTAGCAGATAAAATATGGGTGTAAGACATGAATTATTAATGGTATGTTTCTATAAAAAATATATAGCTTTGCTAATTAAACTACCAATGCACGTAATATACTGCCAAATGCAGTTTGTAAAAATGCAACGGAGCGGATTTTACCCTGTCTGAAGTGTCGGTAAAAAAGCCTAAAGACAACAAAACTTGATGGAAAAAGGTACAAGTTATAATAATATTTTTCTCGTTAAATATAAATGAAATATTTAATTGGCTTTTACGTAATTTATTTTTTTAGAAATGGGCCTCAGCTTAGAAACAATTAAAGGGTATATCATTAGTATAGAATAACTATACAAAATCATGTAGTGTGAAAAATTTAGAATATACATACGCATTTGATTAGAACGTATGAGGAGGGGATAAATACTAACTGTTTTGCTAATATGACAAGTTCACTAGGGAAAATGCAGTGATCAAATTTAATTTTATCAAGAAAAATATACACAGGTAGTAACAGAAAAACCTAAGGGGAAATATAGTTTCAAGAAATATATATAAATACATATCAAGATGACTTATCAGAGAAACACGGCAACGAAAGAAACAAGAAGCAATTGTAAAAATAAAATTATATAAAAAAATATATAAAATATAAATTATAAATAAAAATTGCTGATCTGTAATGAAAGTAAAAATATTATTTGGATATACAATTATTAATTAAGTGGGCTAGGGGGTACGACTACAAAAATAGAACGGCCTAGAACTCTACCTCATAGGTGATATAGAAAAAAGTTCAATATAAATATAGTAACAACCCTAACCTATAGAATATTGTGAGTATATAACTGTAGTTTAAGATCTTCGATAATATATGCATTAGAGAGCATAATGTAATAAATTACATTTGATAATATTATATTTGTTTTATTATTTTGTTATGAATCAAAATAAACCAAAAGTCCAATTTTATGTGTTGACGTCATAACATCTGAGGAGGTGCATTTTATGGAATAAACTATATATGTTATGCGATTTGTAGATTCTGCTAATACTAAACTACCTATGTATCTAGAATATTTTTAACAACAAACCATACAAGTCTTGTTTAGATTGACTACACTGAACAAACTTTAAATAAATAGAGGAAAAAGCTGTAACAGCCAAATGTGGACATTGTTTAATATATCATCTCATCGGGGCCCACCCTCTAATACTGCCTTATATAATACTGGAATTAAATGTTGTTGTGGTTGATATACGTATGATATATGAATTTAGTGCTGTTTATATCAGAATATTATTGAATATTTTTAAAATTGAATCGAAATTATTTATTATTAGCAAATATATTACTTTTCCATCAGCTTACTTCTTATTCAGAAAGTAAGATTGCTTTTCATTTATTCTTTATTATTTATGTGATTTCGTTATACAAGTTTATCAGGTTTATCATGACACGATAAAGTGATTTTATAGCAAGGAATATCTGATTAACATGACTTGATCTGTATACAATGTCTGTTCTGAGTACCCGTTTCTCGTTATTTTCAACATCTGCAAATCATGTAGTATTAAAAACTTGAAGGCGATGAGAAGTATATCATATACGACAATAATGTTTAAAGGATAACGTGGTCTAAGCCTGGAGAGCTTCGTAAAAAACTGCATTGAGCACAAGAAAAGCGATGATGAAGATTTGAGGTAATTTGAATGGTATTGTTCATCATGAGCTGTTAGACCTGACTAAACCATTACTAAAACCTTTTGCTATTAACGTCACCATTTTACCACATACATCATCATCATCTTTAGTGATTGGGCAAAAAATGAGACATATGGAAAGTTTTGATGCATGCTCCGTAGAGCCTAAATGTTTCTCCTTATGACTTTCACTTGTTCATTGTCTTCATGAGCTTATATCTCTTTGATCGTGCGCTGTATGACAAACACAGATATGAGAATTTGAACAATCTTGTCAGTGATTCGAGTCATGGGATTAGCAAAGGCACATATGAGAGTGTTTGGTTGCTATTCGGTTGGAGCCCTGTCTGGAGTGACTGTCTGCAGATTAGTGACGCTCTCCCTCAGTAGTGGTAAGCCTCTTTTTTCCTCTGCATGAGTTGATATCACTGTTTGTACATATGACTTTCATGCTGAGAAATTTTAATTGTTTAGGACTTTTTATGCTAGATAACGGGTTAATATAAGCCATTATTTTAAGCTCTCATCTCTTCGTCCCCTTATTTAGAGGTTCGTGTATCCAATTCGTGGTTTGGTATATGATATAACTACGTGTTAACCTTTAAACAAAACCTCGTCAAAGAAACGCACTGGTTCGACCCAAAACCCATAGAACGAAGAGTGCCATTCGAGTATTCGGAAGAACTTCAGACAAGAATCAGGTTAAAAGTTATCTTCAAGAGAGGTTCAAGAATATCGATAGATACAGTTTTTAGTCCAGGAATGTCAAAAGTTCTACAATGACAGAATTATGCTTTTATCAGAAAAGTTGTTTTGTTAAATTACATCTTACATTAGATATGCTTAGTATCATCTTAAATTATTACTATTATTCTGTCGTATTTACATTAATGGAGAAGCAAGGCGACTACAAGATTAATACGTCAGTATGCATTTATACACTATGTAAGTTCATATGGTTTGGTTTGCTTCAATCTTCTCACTTCCTTTTTGTTGTCCATTAGCTATATTGCTTCCACGTTGCCGTGTTTTAGCAACCGAATTTCATGCTTTAAGGCGAAATCTTGGATTCTTCATACTAAGTAGAACCTTCCGAATAAACCAGTATAATTGCTTGACTTTGAGTCTAACTTGCTCTGCATTTTATCTAATATGATGTTTCCAATTTAACCTACCCTCAAGGTGTATGCCGAGGTATTTAGATTACCGGAAAAGTGAAATCACTGTTTGCCAAAACAATTTAATAGCTAATTAATAAACTACTGTTTAAGTACAATTTTGAAAACCTCCATTTATCATCCCAGCAAGCTGGCGGAAATAAAACAGCATCGAAACACAAAATAAACGAGCGCCAATGCCATTGAAACCGAAGAATAAATAGGAAACGCCGTCGAGAAGTTTAACGAATCTAATAAGCGATTGTCAATAATTATTTCTGCATACATATCTGATAAATGAAGTCGATTCCTTTGCCCTTCAGGATCACCGACTGGCGTAGCGATATTTTTCCATTATCAGCCACTAAATATACGTTACAAAATAAGCGTTTAACTAAAACATTCCCTTGTCTGGTCTGTCATAGCCGTACAAGAAATCTATTAATTTCGCTTGCGGTAATTGATGATCATTCCGGCTGGAATAAAACGACACATCTCATTGTCTGACGGCCGATTCTATTTTTTCTTCTGTATTTCTCCTCGTACGTGCATCCTTATTCGTCATTTTTTGTTATGGTTTTTTTGCTGATGCTACACATGTCGATGGTAATAACATGAACAGTCTGAGGAAGCGCTGGATTAAGTTGTGAGTAAATTATTGAGTTGTTGAAATTTAAATTAAGTTTATTTCAAGTTTATAGGATGGTTTTGATTGTGAATTTTGTGATGTGTATAATGAGGATGACATTGTTGAATTATGTATAAGGCAGACTTCGTGATGCTTAAATATTTAAAGATAATGTTTACAAATATATTTTCAACCATTTTATAACAGATGAAATAATAAACATTTTAGGCGTCTTTTTTCCAAATACTGTCAAAGAACTAAAACACATTTTTAATATAAATTTATTTTCAATATTTTCATTGATTTCTCGAAATGTTACTTAGTAGTGAAATACAGCTTAAAAAGTGTATCCTTTTAGAGAGAAAAACGCGACGATTTGAAGAAGAACTGCACTTGTTTCTTAACTTTTTATTTATCCGAATACGGAGAGATGGATGGATGTTAATGGATTTCCACTAAAATTCAAGTAAATAATTTAAATAGAAATTAGGATACATAACTCTCCATACAAATATCTCCAGATTCAAGGCATGCTCATATTGAGTTCCATTTAATTTTGAGATAGAGAATAATCCGAGTTTGGCACATGGGTATATACAGCTTTATTTACTTACATTTTTTTATCGTGACTATTAGGAGGTAAATAAAAATGGCAAAGTTTTGGAAATAACACATTTTATTTAAAAAAGTATTGCATAAAATGAAATAATGAAAATATAATTAATATATGTCCGGCCATTCTATTTTTAAAAAACATCATATTACACATGGTCATTATTTTTTATAAATAAATATACACAAATATGATTAATAATTGATTTAGTTTAAATTATATATAAGGAGGGAAATAAAAATTGAAATTTTTTTTAAATAATACATTTATGTAATAAATAAAATTCATCACAATATGTGAAAGCAGTGAAACTCTCCTAAAACATTCAAATATAATCAACTATAATCGCTACTATTCTTGATCCACAAACTCCAATAATGAATTGACTACCTCGAGCTTTCGATCAACATATTGTACGTTTACTAGCCTAAAATGAATGTATTATCGTACTTCTAAGGTGAAAGAAATTTCAGTAAATACATCACTATTTTTGCCAAACAATAATTTATTTACCTATACTCTTATAAGATAATTGTATTTTCTTTGTCATTAGATCATTAAAGTGTCGGTGAAAATTTTATAATTTGTTTATTTGATCCAAGTCTACTTTTGTTAGCAAATTTAATTATTTCATAATATCACCGTACACTGTTTTTACATCTTATCAAAAATACTCTCTAATTTCTTCTTCTTTGATTCTTTGAATTTCACATTATTCATCTTACCTATAAAGTAACATTTAAATCATTACTAAAATATATTATGTTTGAAATAAATGTCTAATCATTACCAGTTTCCAGAATTTTTGTTACTATTCTTTATAGGCAAACCTCATTAATAACCTGACTATTTCCAATACAACAAGAATCATTTTCTTCTCGGTTCTTGTTATCATTAAATTTTCGCATATATAAATACATATTCGATGTCGTTGAAAATGATTTGTTAGAAATTTGGCATTCAACTTAATAGCTCCAAATCTACCCACGTTAATTTTGCATTGCGGCGAAATAATAAAAACTTAATTATATAACACAATGGATGCCCGATACTTCAAGCAGAATTAGCTAAATACCTTGAAATCCATCTTGACAGTAGATTAAATTGGAAACATGACGTTAGATAAAAGGCGAAACACATTAGAACCAAAATAAAACAATTATACTGTTTAGTCGGAAGATACTTTCAACTTGATCTAAAATCAAATAGGTTGATCTATAAGACAATTATAAAGCCAATTTGGACCTATGGTGTGCAAATATGATGTTGCACTAAAAATTCAAATCAACTAGTAATACAACGTTGTCAAAACAAGGTTCTTCGTTTGATTACCAATGCCAATCGCTAGGTAACCAATGAAGAACTGCACGATGACATGGAAATCAAATGGATTTACGTTATCCAAGATTTCGCCTTGAAACACGAAAAAAGGTTATTAAGTCATACTAACGTGGAAGCAATACAACTGCTGGACAGCGCGCAGGTTGTCAGGAGATTGAGGTGAACCAAACCATACGAACTTATGTAAAGTATATATACCTTTAGTTAAAACTCGCACTTGTCTTGCTTGTGAATTAATACAAGTACAAATGAAAAGTAGTAACAAATTAATGTATAATTGAGATTGTACTAAGCGTATCTAATAAAGGTGTTATAAAGAAAAATTGACAGCTAAAATTCTCACAATAAATTACATTAATGCTGTTTGGATTTTATAACTTTCAAAAATTTAATCTTACATTCTGCACTTACCCTTGTTCTTCCATATTATAAAACCAATGTATGTTAAACCACCAAGAATTACACAATAATTTAGTTATTATTACTATAGAAGTATTAATGTAACACAAAATATTTTAGATTTTTTTGTTGTTTTGACTGAATCCACTGTACCGATCGATTCGAAAGGAATGCACCGTCATTAGAAAAGGAGAGAAAATATAGTTTATTCTTTTCTAGGGTTTATTCTATGCAGGCGGATGCGCATGTGCCAAATCCAGAGATATTTGTGGAGTAATGTATCCTGTAGAAATTGAGATATGAAAATATAATTAAACGTTTCCTGGACCTCTCCCAACAGGTTGAACTCTGAATCTCCCCAATGCAATTTGGAACTTATCTGCTTTCCCATAGATGATCCGTTCAAAAATAGCTAAAGAGGCTCTTGTCAGAGCTATTTTCACTATCATTCTATTCATATTTCTTCATATTTAATTTCCAAACTAATCTACATGGTTTCGATCTGTAGACACTAAATTAATATGTAATAATTTACGCATAAGTACATCTATCTTCATGTCCAAACTGGTAGCTATTTAGAAGGCACTACAGATTATGCCCAATTTAACTTATCAAAGGGTAAAAACGTTGTCTATAGAAAGTCAAACTAACATTATCATTGGAGATTAAAGATCATACAATCTAACCCAATCCAAGTGGAGGCGGATATGATCTGAAATGACCACAAACTGTGGACCATCAAGCCAACCTAGTAATTCTAAGCAAATCATTCCCAACAGATTCATGACATGCATTTGATGCCAAAAGAAACTCCACTGTTTTGCAACCACTCATGGCACGAATCACTTTTGTCCGACATATTTCTCTCGCATGAGACCTAGACCCCTTGGAGTTTTATAATTTACCCAATTTTTCAGAAAAAAATCATTAACATATTTTAGCTTAAACATTTCACCTTGTTTATTTTCTTGATATCTTGTTTATCGATTTTTTTATGCCTATAGTATTTTATATATTTTATAATATTTTATATACTCTCACTTTTGGTTTAATAAATTCTTTCTCTCTGTGTCCATTTATCTATTTATTTATTTATAAATATTTACGGGAACAATATTAATATATTATAAAATAATATATAAACGATGTAATTTTAGATTTTAACCTTGAAAGTTATCTCGCATATTTGTTTATTAGGAGAAGGGATTAAATAAAGATCAATCAATATTCTTAATATTGGAGGATGACACCTATTTGAATGTGATTTTTTAAAAGTTTAAGAATATTGCAATAAAAAAACTAGACAATTTTATTTAATGCAGTCTATTGAATGTTCTTATTGATATTCAATCATTCCTTCTGATAAGTTAATATATTGTTAGATTATTAGATATTCATCCCCAAATACGAGACTTTGTGACTCCTAATTCATCCGGAATAATATTTGCACAGGTACTGTACTCATTTGTATTTTCAATATTATAGCATATTTGCTGCATTAGGTTAATAACCTTCACCTCGACTGTAAAACGTGACCAACAATTGACTTTAATTCAGAATTTTTGTTGATTGGCTTGAGGAACCAGGAATAATACAATCCATTGTAATTCATTGCTATATCAAAAATAAAAATAATCAAAACCTTTTGAACATATTTGTCCTTATGATATCCCATAATTTATACACCTAATATCAGAAAAATGTTTAATATTATGTGTTGTGGTTTTAATTGTGAAATATATTTATTTATTCAAAAACTGTGAGAAATTGTCGATAGAGACATAATCAATACATGATAAAACTAAATGTTTATGTTCTAACAATATATTAACCGCAAATTGACCTAAAACCTAGAAATGAACACTTCACAGACAGGATGCGATGACGAATATTGAGATTGGAAATTCATGTATGCTGGTGTACCATAACGTAGTATGCTTGGACCAATATTATATTTACTCTATTTGCTGATGATACTGCACATCATAATATGTCAATAGCATTACTGTAGACTGAAAAAGAGGCGAATGAAATTGAATGCTACAACGTTTATACATATGGATTACATATCAAAAATAGTCTACTGCAAGAGAAGTGTGTGAGAGTGAAGTGTGAAGAGTGCAATTTGTTTTTCTGAAATTCCGTATTGGGACATAGCTAAATACTAAACACTAGTGAATAGAGCAGCAATGAAAAAAGGAAGGCATGAGAACTTTGTATGAGCCCTTTTCAAATTCTTGAAGACATAGTGAACTTATTATGTCAAATTATGGGGTTGCACAAATAATTAGAAATAAGAGAAACATATCACCAAGATAGATTAGTTAATCATATAATTGTCGAAGTACTATAATTGCTTAACACCAGTGAACTTGGTTGGTTGGTAGATTGAAGAGACAAAAATTCCTTGAATAACTATAGTTAAATCATGTGCGAAAACATGTGTTTGAAGTTTCAAATTTAAAGAAATGCTAATTGGGGTTTGAAAATTTAGATATGGACTTATGAGGAAAACATTACTAGTACTTAAAAACTAGTTATATAAAAATCCTTAAGAATCCTTAAATAAATCCTTAAGAATAAATAAAAATGTTCAATCTTATATATATCTTATGCCTAAAATCGGTATTTCAACTTACTTACAATATGATTTTGTACCGATGGATAATACTATAAAATAAATAAAATCTGTCACATAAAAATATATTAACAGATTAGACTAAAACGCATATTCTAATTCCTTCTTGAACACTTAGTATTAGGACGGGAATCTAGAGGTTATTATTTCCTCTCGTTTATAAACATTGTTGAAAAATATTGATATATTAATTCTCAAGTTATTGATTAATCATTTATTGAATATTGAATCATTTTTTAAATCAGTTGATCATTGATTCCGGGAGCAAAATCATTTTCTTCCACTGCATCGAAATTTAATTTATTTTCCAGGTTGTTAATTATATTAATGGCTAATCTTTTATAAACAATTAGTGTACAAGGATAAACCCAAATTTATAAAATACAGAGGCAAGTAAAAATAAATAATATACAAAATTGGATTGTCTTTAATAATTTAGTTCTATTTGTTCTATTTGTTTAATATATAGTTTTTATGTAAAAGTGCGATAAATTTTGTTTAATTTTTAAAATTAAAGAAAATTTAAGTCCTTGACTTATTTTAAATACCGCAAAATATTTGTATGGTCGCTCAAGTCCTAAGTTTATAGTTAATATTATTATAATTATTGTAACAATGCAAATAGATGTTAAACCACCTAACACAACTTTTAAATTCGATGGTATTATCGGTTTACAATGTGTGGAGACATCTACCATGGTACAACATGGAGGATCAGCAACGTGTGATGTATTATGTGCTGCTGATACCGAATGAAACTGAAGATGTCCATCGACGTCAGTTGAATGAATTGAATAACATAATAAAAAATTCTGCGGCACCCAGCATGCTTATCAGATGAGACCTTCTGATTATAAACTGTGCAAATCCCAATAAATGCCACATTATATCGATCGGCAAGAACATGGCTTCGAAACATTGAAAAAGTGCATAAATTCTGTTAAATATGCCCCCATGTATCATGAAAATGAGACGGAAAATATGTTGTTTTATGTTTTTTGTACCAATTTGCATTAATAAATACGAAGTACGAAGCGAGAAAATAATCATAATATATACAAGCTAATAACATATAATCCATCTAATAATTAAATGGATATGACGAAATAAAATTGTAATAGTCAACGATAATGAATCTAAAAAGAGAGGCGTTACGCTTAATTTAATTATTTTTATAGTAGTAATTAAGAAAAAACACCGATACTGCCATTTGATATAGAGCGTATGTTCTTTAAATTTTAAACAAAATTTTATTGTTTGTCACGTTTTTTTCGAGGTGAAATTTATCAACCTAACGCCATAAAGCTTCTCGACTATGTCGAAAATATAAATGGGAAAAGAGTGAGGCACTATCACCCGTACGAAGGTAACGGCGATAGCATTGCTTGGTCATGTAAAACACGGTCCCGTCGTAAATTATGACCTTATCTAGAAAACACACTTGTTTTACAGCGCCATTTCCTCCAAAAACTAATAAAACTAACCTAATCAAACACCAGTACGCACTTTTCAAAGCATACCAGCGCTGGTACGGGTAGGTGCATGTGTGTATACGTGTGAGACTGGCTATGTGAGAACGTTTCGTTATTGTATTCAAAAGTACCCGAGATTTGTGCGACAACAAAACGTTTCTTCTTCATCTTCGTCAGACTACGTGAGTTATTTTTACATATATAATTACTTGGGTACAGGGTACTGTCAGAAATATTAAATATTATAAACGCAATGTATATATGTTCCATGAGTCATGCTCACTTCATATGCTACAGCGATGAAAAATAGTAAGAATTTAAAAAGAAATGCAATCGGATTATTTATTAAAATTTATTTCGTCCCCTGGTTTTGAAATATGTTTCTGTTTTTTTATATATTTTAAAGTCTCCTTTTACCAACTATGGGTTTATCTGGACTGGAACTACAATTTAACGTCGGCTGCGAACTACGGTCCTCGGCATTATGCCTATATAACTTAAAAATCATCCCAGAAGACATCCGGTCTTACCCAGCCTGGTTACTGACGAGACTGGGGCCATTTTCCTTGTCAGATTTTACACTCTTGCCTAGAACAATCAGAAATATTAAACAATCACATATATAAATTCTACTATCGTAACAGTAGGTGGACCATCCTGTCGCCTTTACCACTGCGCCACCACAACACGCCACAGGCGACGAAATAAATTTCTGGTGGCTTTTGAAGATAGCCTTCCGGAATGCCTTTTAAAGCAATATGTTTTAGTTTTGGGGAATAGCAGAAACTCTGGTATCAGATATAAATATAGCAATAAATAACAAAAGGTATTCGGTTGGTAAATTCGGTCTTCTATATAATAGTATTTTTGGTTAGTTGCAAACAATAAAGAGTATGTTAGTACAGATTAAATCTGCAAGAACAATTAGAAGTCACTGGATAGGAAATTCAAAATTAATTGATACAAGTTTGTAATTTAGTAGTAGAGACAGGTATACGGCGTTGGGGAAATAAGATATAAGTTGGTACTTATTTTCGTTAAAATAGTTTCTATGTAAATTAAAAATTTGTTTTATCAGGCCTATAAATTACTTTTAAGGGATTTACAACAGATGACCAACTTCATCTTGAAGCCATAGACAGACTAGACTTTTCAGTTTGTGTCATTTCGTCGAAGTGTGAACAAAATATGCTTTCAGTGCGTTGAAAATGTCTGAATTTGTACCGAGTAAGTCGCATTTGCGAAAATTTTTCCTTTTTGATTTCAATTTGGAGAAAAATGAGGCTTGGTTGAATGTTGAGTGAAGCTTATGGCGACCAAGCTCCAGATATTTCAACTTGTCAATTCTGGTTTCAACGTTTTAAACGAGGTGATTTTAACACCGAAGGCAGGGAGGCTTCTGGGCAGACAGAAAAATTGGAAGACGAGGTTTTGAAGGCATTACTTGATAAAACTATGTTTGAATTGAATATTGTCCGAAAAAATGGCCGGAATACGACTAAAGACGCAACAATGTTATTCTTCAGCGTGACAACGCTCTACCACATTTTACAAAGCTGGTGTAAACATATTTGGAAATATTAAAATGTGAAGTGTTATTAAAGTGTGAAGACCCAACTCGCCGCATTCTCCGGACCTTGCTCCTTCTAATTAATTATTTTCAAACACATGGTGGGTGGCGCTGGAAAAAATGAGTTTATTTGTGGATAACCTCAAAATAAATATAGTTCTTCAGAGATCTTTACCTGGTGCAGGCAGTGGGATGCACTCGATAAAGCTGTTCTCCTTTGAATTCGCCTAATTAACCGGTATCAACTTATTTTTGTTGGATTGGTAAACCTTATGTAGTTTAGTTTAAGCATTTTCTGATGAAGATAATGGAGGTCGGGCAAAATTAACGAACGTCATGCCGTAAGGTCACTAAAGGTGAATTGAAGGTGCTAAATGTTCCGTAGCCATGATCTATTAGATTTAGAAAATATCAATATATTATTACAAACACAATCATCCCAGTTCAGGTTATAGGCCATCAAATGCGGAATGAAGTTGCTGTGCAGCAACTTACTTTACTTGTATTTGGGCAGAAGCAGAAGCTTGTAGTTCAATGTGTACTGCCACCAAAAGCGAATTGCAGTAGCTATGTGGATCAGTCGTAAACAATTGGAATTTGCGGAAATAATTGGAGACCACACCACAAAATATTGGGTAAAATCTATGTAATCCAAGCAATTAGCAAAGTGCAGAGCTCACACATAATGATGATAAGGCATGATGAACTAATTTTGAAAAACTACTTTTTTACAATTATACTATTATTCTCTCACTATTTCTACAAAAAAAAAGGATTTGAATGAAAATTTGACGTAATTTTAAAGGCACGCTAAAGTGCTTCGAATATGTATAACGTAGTTGTTTTGGTCCTACTTATATATGATATATATATATATATATATATATATATATATATATATATAAATATATATATATATATATATATATATAAATATATATATATATATATATATATATATATATATATATATATATATATATATATTTATATATATATATATATATATATATTTATATATATATATATATATATATATATATATATATATATATATATATATATATATATATATATATATATATATATATCTTTTTTCGGTTTATCGTTGTCTTTTTAAAAACAGTTCGCTGCGTCTTCCATCCGAAAGGTCAATTTAGTAAGTCATAAAATGCGAATAAATTCGTTCATCTTTCATTGGGCAGATATGTCCAAGTTATTGAAATCTGCGACTGGATTTGTTCCTCTACTTACTACCCCATTTTAAGTAAGTGGCTTCTGTTAGGAAAGCAAAAGTTGCATGAGTGTCTGGCTGATTTGTCTTATTTTAAAACTTATTCTAAAGTCTATATATGTCCAATAATCAGATCGGATGAATATGATATTGAATCACACTCATTATTGGTTTTAGAGGAATATCGGGTTGAATCACTTTATTTGAAACATAATACGGAGCATCGACAATGACTCGCAACACTATATTATGGAACTGTCGAATGATGGATTTATTAGGCTTCCTGGCGTTACTCTATAATTGTATTCCATATGACCAATAGACTTGAGAATATATTTATACAATAATACCTTGTTATCTAATGATAAATTTGAATTTACGCTCGATAAGCCAATATATTTGGTAGAGTTTAAACCCAACTAGTTTCCGTTTAGCGAGTATGTGCTTCTTCCAAGTTAGTCATCGATCTACGTTCATACCAAGATATTTAGCATCCTCTGCTTGCAGGAGTTGACAGTTATTAATACAGATTGGTAGACATATTCTTCTACACAGTGTAACAGTTATATGACGGCTGTGTTTCATTGGCTTTATACGCCATCTTTTCAGCTACAGCTATATTTGATTGAAACACACTTAGTTAGTAGGTTCATTGATGCTATGACTGGATATTCATAAGAGGCTAAGGCCATGTCATCTGCGTTTGTTGCCACAGTGTTTATAAATATTTTAGTAGCTTATAATCCGAATGAGGGAGAAGTTTCTTTGATTTAACCTGCAATCCAGCATTCCATATTTCAACAAAGGCCTGAGATATGTCGCATATGAGAGATATAGCTAAACAATATCCTTTGGCGTTTAAGTTCATATTTATTAAATAGAATATGAAGAATATATTTAACGCTAACGATGCAAAATACATTAAACCAATTTCTTTGACTAAAAGTTATAAAAATAACCCTTAAAACGTTTCATGTTCCCTTTAAATATAGCACATTTTATATATAATGTAATTTAATATTTACAAATATCCAGGCTCCTCGATTTTACTCAAAACACGCAAAATACCTCACTTTTTTTAAAATTATTAATGTCCAATTAAATTGTCATAATTAAGTTTAAAGTAGGTCTGCCT
Organism: Rhynchophorus ferrugineus; assembly: GCF_030347505.1. Classification (NCBI taxonomy): domain Eukaryota; kingdom Metazoa; phylum Arthropoda; class Insecta; order Coleoptera; family Curculionidae; genus Rhynchophorus; species Rhynchophorus ferrugineus. Next base: position 18,361,385 of record NW_027472585.1, on the reverse strand, counting down.
AAGCTTTCCTGCAATAAAACGGACAACCAGTTCTTTATTACATCGTTTACTAACCAATTAATCTAACCCAATACTAAATGAATATTAATTTGAATACTTAATAAGATAAATAAATAACACTATCGATAATATTATTGATTCTTTTTTGTGTTGAATTATTTCCAGCAAATTTGATATAACTGATTATAATTATTCTATTCAATTTCATTTAAATTTAGTTATAATTTAATTAGCAGGAAATAAAAACTGTTTCATGAATTTTTAGGTATTACTTGATTAACTTGGCCGTTTCTTATATAATTAAGCTAAGGATTTAATTGCATTATATATAATATCGTACTTTCTATGTCGAGGAATTTAATTGTATTTCTTTGGTTATTGTTTTATACTTTATCTTTTTTTCAAAGTTCATTAATTAAATTTGTCATTAATATTGTTAATAAAAAGAAAGATTCTATGGTACTTTTTTAGAAAACGAGTATATAAGCTAAATATATTTTTCTATAAAAATGTTATGTGCTTGCTTGTGTTTTCATTTTAAAAGGGCATGGATAGAGAACATTGGTGCTACATACAATTGCTGGTATTTTTTGTAACAAAATGCCAGCAATACTTTATGTTGCATAGCTTTTATGTCAACATTAAATAAACTATTGAATTATTGAATATCTCTTTTTGTTTGTCATGCAATGGAAACGCGATGGTAAAATGATTCCAAATTATATTTTCTGTCAATTTGTGTTGGCAGACACATTATTTTAGGCTATATAAATGGAATGGAGATGATAAAAAACAAACTTCAGATATTCGCGAATAAAAACTAATAAAATAGACAAGCATGCAATATGAATCCTGAAGTGGATACTAACCGGAAAAGACAGAATAGGATTACGGCAAGAGCAATTTCCCACAATTTTATATATGTAAATAGGGCTCTAGGGAAAGGCCCACGAATAGTAAAACAAAGTAAACTTAACGTGACTGTTTTATAATCTGATAAAAAATCACCTATGATCACGACTAAAGGATGCAAAGCCGCCAACAGAGTTTGAAATTATTTATTTCGGAATTATGTTTTTCATTGGGTGTGTGATGACATAAATGGCGTTGCCAGGTCCAATTTTGGGACCAATTTTGTAGAGGTCTAAAAAATTATGTTTAATTACCGGTATTTAGTATATTTTTTATTATGCTAGTATTTAAAACTTTATTTCTTTAAGTTTAATGTAGGTTCGCATATATTTTTGGATTTGGGTTTTTTTTTAAACACTAGTTTAAATTTAAAGTCACCTTTGACTTTATAATGCGAGTTGACGAACTTTAGTAGGCTATCTCCGGCCCCAAGAGTGTAGCGGTCTTAAAAGAAAATAAATTAATGAAGATTGAAAGACCGAGTCCTTTACCTGTCGCACATATTTGTTGCAAACTAGCAAATTGTTCTTAAGATAAGGTTATTTGGTTGGGGTGCGCCTTTTTAGTAAAAAATAAACCTCACAGGTATTGGCAACTTTCAGGTAAATGAATAAAAGAAGAGAAGTAAGTAGTAAGATGAATTGTCAAGAGCACGTGACTTCTAGCATCAGCAGTTCAGGTGAAAGCACAATTTTCCCTGATTAGATTCACATAGAAAGTAACGATAAACCACCATTTTGTACCCAAATTAGAGTCTCCTTTCCTCGAGCGCATATACGACATAATTCGAAGCAAATACAATATCAAATAAATCCAATTTATATTTTCTGTCAATTCGTGTGGTTGCCACTTTATCTCCTTTTGGATTTTTTTCATTGAATGAAACGCCTGAAAATAGTAACAAGTTCGAGCTGACTTCTCATTTAATCAGTCTTGTAATTATATATAAATATATAGTAATGAATATTAAATATATCTTGGAACGTCTCTTCCTTCTCGGCTAACTCTTCGCTTCTTTTAGTCCTCAACTATCTGAAGGTTATTCCTTACACCAAGCCTATTAGATACGAGTGTATGAAGTGCAAATTAGAAGAAAGACCAAGAGCGTCTAGCGATTTAATATCGGATAGTGATCATGAGCTGAACATGATCCTGAAACAAACATTTTTAGTCGAAATTACAAGATCATTTGGGCGCCCAAATATATCTCGTGATGAATGTGATAAAAAAAGAATATATCTAAACGGGCTAAAAGTTCACCGAGATGTCTTTCTGCCTTAAAAAGATCGGAAAGATTAGCTAATTTTTTTGTTTGAAATTATTTTTTAGACTATATAAATTGAAAAATGACAAAAAACAGACTTCACAGATATTTGTGAATAAAAATGAATAAAAAATCAAGCAAGCAAAATGAATCCTCAAGTGGATACTAACCTCTGAAAAGACAAAATAAGAATACTGCACGAGCAATTTCCTACAATTTTATACATGTAAAAAGGGTGGTAGGGAAAGAACTACAAATAGTAGAACAAAATCAAGTTAACGTGACTGTTTTATAATCTGATAAAAAAAGATCTATGATCACGATTAAAGATTACAAAACCACCAACAGAGTGTAAAAAATCTGCAAGCAATATGAGGAACAAATATTTACCAGTAACGCCTACACTACATTTTAGAAAAAACAAAACAACATCTTCATTATTTCTTCCGCAGTTACGTTTTTTTATTGGATGTGTGATGAAGTCTACGTAAAAGAAAAATTGCGGTTTTAGAGAAATGACGTTGCCAGTTTGAATTTTGGAGTCAATTTTGCAGGAGTCTAAAAAATTATGTTTAATTACCGGTATTTAATATATTTTTTATTATGTTGTTACTTATTGGTAAATATATGTTTCATTTCCAGCACTCTCGTCATTAATTTCTAAAATAAATTAATGAAGAATGAAAGGCCGAACGTAAAGACCGAGTCCTTTGCCTGTTATATTTGTTTGAATTAATGGGTACTGTTGTAAATAGGTACTGGTATCATTATTATTGTTCTTTTTCTTGAAGTGGCAACATAATATATTCGCGTCATTTGTCAATTGTGTGACTTATTTTAACCAACTTTTGTTTATAAAATAATGAACAGGTAGGTAATACTCCGTATAATAATACTTTTGCTATGTTTTGTCTACGAATTTACATTTTATTAACGATTAGAAGTTCAATTTCACTTTTCTGGATGGGTAAGTCAAATGTATTTACTGCACTCCACATATTCTTAAAAAAGAGATAAAAGCTATTGCTATAGGTGGTATTTACAATGTCGTATTTTTGTCGTCAGTTAAATTAAAATTAAAATCTATACTGAAGTCTCTTGAGGCAATAGTAAATGGAAATGTGACAGAAAAAGGATCACCACACCTCGTACTGATCGAAAAATCAGAAACATCTGCCTTGAAAATCATAAAAAGAGCGTTGCTCATTTGACTACGATAATAAAGGGGGTGTAAAGATTTAGGAGAGGATAATGCCGAGGCGGTTGGTTGAAGAGAATCTGATGGAACGGCGGCCTTCCAAAAAAATCAGGCCTAACTGACAGCGTGAAAAAGAGGCAACTCCAATCAGCTAAACAACACCGAAATGTGACCAAACATGAGATATAAAATTAGCCAATAACGGTTTTCTAGTATTAATTCTATTAATTTACAGGTGTGCTTTTCCGACGGCTCAACCTTCCAAATTTTGATTAAAAAAACTTCTTTTGTAAAACGACGCCCCGGTGAAGAATTCCACGCCGATTGTCATGTAGAGAGTGCGAAACACACGGTTAGAACGTAAAAAGCTTAGAGCAGTCCTTCAGGACCTAACCAAGGCCTTTGACAAGATGTGGTACGACGGCTTGATCGCAAAATGCGTGCGGTTAGGCCTCCCAGAAGACCTAACCGCTCTCATCAAGTCCTATCTATCGGAGAGTTATTTCCAGGTCAAGATCAGGAAAACACTCTCCAGTCGAAAACAAACCGATTCTACCGTACCTCAAGGTTCTCCGCTGGCCCTTATTTAACCCCTTTATTTCAGATCTGCCGAGAAAAAGGCACATTGAGGTCGCGTTACGCTGACGACACGGCTTTCTTCACAGCCGCTAGGTTCGAAGTTACAATTCGTGAACCTATACACAAGCAGCTCGATCATTCGGTCAAGTGGTTCAAATTCTGGAGGTTGCAAATCAGCCTCCTGAAAACTCAGACCATCATCAACTGTGAGGCGGTTTCGGTTATCAGCCACAAGGAACATCCAACTCTATCTCTACAAAATTAATTTGTGGTTGAAAGTATGGCGCATTAAGACGAATGAGACAAATTATATTCACGCGACGTTTACCTGGTGTAGGAATATTTTTCCTCCTGTAAATCCCCTGTAAAAAATATTCAATAGTTCATATATAGTTCATATAGTAAAATGTTCTCTAGATGCACCTGGGTCGCGGTTTAACTTGAAATAAACAAATACAAGTAAAGCGTAACCAACTTGGGCTTAATTTATTGTCTTAAATGACTTAATATCCTTAGATATGGACGTATGGTATGGAATTGTGGCGTACTACTTAAACATAAGATCGACACCGCAATAATTCCATGGCTGGATAACGTTATGTACCTAGGTGTCAATTTCGACCGACGGTTCGGTTGGCATTCCCAAATCCAGAAAACAATCCAGAAAGTTTTGGGGATAGCTAACCTGCTATCTTCTCTGATCTGCCCTTCTAGCAGACTTCCCATCTCCATCAAATGCTTATTTTAAAAGATGTTAATTCGGTCTAATCTAAATCCGTCTACGGATCTAACGTCTACTTCGCTACAAGTTCGCTACACCCAGCCAGATGAAACGACTTCAAGTTTTCCAAAATAAGCTCCTCAGGAGAATCTTAAACGCTTCATGGTTTGTTAGAAATAATCAAATTGATAGGAAAACTGAAACTAGCTGGTCGACATGTTGGGAGCTTAGCACCGCGTCACCGCTAACCTCCGCCCTTTTCCTAGCTGAAACGACCTCATCCGTTGCTGTAGTCATAACTTTTCCCTCCATACGACAGTATCCAGTGGTGTATTAACTCAAGTTTGCGAATCAATAGGATCGCAATAACGGCTGTCCGATTAGCGGGTGCCATATCACCAAATTTAATGCAGTAGCAGTAGCGATCCACAGGGGTCAACTGTGAGGCGGTTTCGGTTTAGTGTATTGATAAGCCCAGAGGCAGTCACTCTAGGGCAGGTCTCCGCGACCAGGCATACGTCATGCATTCCTCCACCTGGTTTTAGACCAGAAAGGAAAAAAAGAAGGGACAATGAAACAAGACCAATACAAGCGAGAACTAGAAACCCGATTACCACCGTAGGTCAATGAATGGTTCCCAGACGATGACGACTATATTTTTTATGCATGATTTGGCATCATTGTCATAAAGCCAGAAGTCTTACACCATATTTGACGTATCTCTAATTGCATATCCTTAAATTTTTATGTGACCTCTACGGACATCAAGTATTTTTTGCCAGTTGTAGTATATTGTAGGACTCGTATCATTATCTCGGTTCTCTTATCGTAATGATTGAAAATCACATGCATTCAAAGACTCGAAATGGACTGTTTTATATCTATGTTTAATGCAGCTTTATGTTAATGTCCAAATAATCACCTTCCGTGCAGACGTCTGGCGTTCGTACAACTTTAGACGCACAGTTGCACATTTCTTTAACATAACAGCTCTAAGAGATGTAATTATCGGTTGTCATATAGCTCGTACGCGTTATTACTCTATAATTTTCACTTTATGTTTTTCGAAATTTTAATGGGCCGCAATTTTTCTGGCGTTTCAGCGGACACTCGCGCGAAAGTATCCGACGAGATTATACTAATTATTTAAAATGTTTGTCGGGCCCGTTGTTGTGGCGAGGCTCTCTCGACTCTATTTCGTTTGCAATTATCATGTTAAAAGCCGGACGAGATCATTTTATTGCCGCGCTTACCTTGTGCGAAAGTGTTAATTCGCGTCTGACGTTTGTTGAGGAGTACATCTTTGTTTATCGAGACTGTGGGGTGAATAATGTTGGTGTTTTCGTTGCATACATGGTGAAAATGTTATGATGAAGGTGAACTACACGAAAAGAAACAATATGAGCAACAAAACAAATGACATGAGCAACTAGATTAAACAAATAGTCTTTAAATTTAGTTAGGTTAGTTTTTATAAAGTAGTAGTTTCGATTACAGTGACACCGATTCCAAATCCTTTACCCTGGCCTTTTCAGTCATACTTCCCATGGTTTCCAAGGGGATTTCGCACCAAATTGGTTTGTTACTGACGTAAGATGGGGCCTCAATAATGGCCCTCAGCTTTTTCTTTTACAATCTCTCAAGGATCGTTATGTTGGTTTTGATAGTAGTACCCCACAATTCCATACCATACGTTCATATCTAAGAATAATTTACGCCCTTTAAGCCAATAAATTAAGCCCAAGTTGGTAACGCTTTACTAGTATTTGTTTATTTCAAGTTAAACCTCGACCCAGATGCATCTATAGAACATAATAGGTTTGCGAGAGTTCATGATTATTATTATTTACAGGAGGACAAATATTTCTACACAAGGTAAATGTCGCGTGAATATATTTTGTCTCATTCGGCTTTATACGCCATACTTTCAACCACAAATTAATTTTGTAAAGATAGAGTTGGAGGTTCCTTGTGGCTGATAACCGAAACCGCCTCACAGTTGATGTTGGCCTGAGTTTTTAGGAACCTCCAGAATTTGAACCACTTGACCGTATGATCAAGCTGCTTCTGTAGAAGTTCTTGAATGGTAACTCCCAGCCTGGAAGTCGTAAAAAAAGCAGTGTCGTCAGCGTAAAACGCACATTGACTATTTTCTCGTCAGATCCGAAATAAAGAGGTTAAATAAGGCTGTGGCCAGCGGTGAACTTTAGAAAGACCTGTCGATAGATAGGACTTGATGAGAACGGTTAGGTCATCTGGAAGGTCTAACCGCATGCATTTTGCGATCAATCTGTCGTGCTAGACCTTGACGAAATCTTTGGTTAGATCCAGGAGGACTGTCCCAAGCTTTTTACGTTGGCCAAGAGGGTGATAGATGTGTGCGGCCAGACGGGTGGCCTGATGGACGGATGAATGGTGAGTGCGAAAGCCGAATTGTTCATCAGGAATTATGTTGTTTTCCTTTGTGAGAGAGTTGAGAGCGTAGAGTATTGCCCTCTCGGCAAGCTTCGAAAGGAGCCTATAGTCAGATGCAGATGATTTTGCTCTTTTCTCGGGAATAACTGCTATATATGCGTGGTTCCAAGACGCCGGGAAATGTTGCAGCCCCATGATGGAGTTAATTATGTGTGCCTATTCCGCCATTACCATCGAAACCTGGAGATTTTTTTGTTTGAAGTTTGTTGATCATAGTCTGTAGAGACTTTGGAGACTCGAGATGGTTGAGGAGAAAGGCTAGGGTGACTGGTCTTTTGTTGGAGTTGGATTCGTTGATGACAGTGTCGTTGTCTTTAGGTTTTCTATTTTCTGCGAGGAGCTCGACATTTAGTTGGTCAGTGACTGCAAAATATTCTCTAACCGCGGGCTTCAAGGGGGTGATGACGTTTTGCGTCTTTCCCACGAGGCATCTAAAACACTCCAGAAAGAAGGGGGACCGTCCAGATTTTAGTACGCTAGATATGCTTGTTTTTCATCGCTCGTCAGGTCAAGATGGCCTTCTTGACCCCCTTGCATGCTGTGTTCTCCTCTCTTTTATCTGCAGCATCGAGAGTGAATCGAGCTAATCTGCATATATCATTTTGATGTTAATTTCACGTTTAATAGAAACGGGAAGGTTGCTTCCCCACGGTTGGGGCTTGTGCTGATGTTATGTCCTCCCGAGATCGTCCGCATATGTTGCCACAGTAACAGGTTTTGATCTCAGTAATCGGTATTTTGAATTTTTTTTTGATAATTCTTGGAAATGAATGTTAAATACCTTCAAATGCCAACATTTAAATAATCGTGTATAATTGAGGTGGTTAGTTATTATTCAACAATGTGTCAAGTAATGTATGTTTATTTTTTCTCCGGTCTACATTGGAGAACCTCTTCGACAGCTCCTTTTTGAAAAACCTTTAGTATTATTTACAACTCTGATTCATTTTACGCCTGATTGCTCACAAATGACTAATTCGGGCTTAGGCTTTATTATAAAATAGTAAAACAATCACTGTTATTATCTCTTATCGTACAATGAAGTGAATCAAGGTGAAATTTAATATAAGTCTTTCTAATTTGATTTAATAAATGAACTCCATATAATCCTTTATGACGATTCTGTAACATCCGACCATAGGGTATATCATATTATGTGAGTATATTATACTATAAACAGATGTTTTTAGGTGCGAAATATATAAGTTGTACTCTAAAGCGAATCCTCTGTTTTCGTCAGATTAACTAGCAGTAGTATAGCGTAGTAGACTCATTTCACTAACAGTAACACCAAAGTGTAACACTTCATTAGATATATATATATATATATATATATATATATATATATATATATATATATATTCATAGTCGGATTATATAGGTCCAAATGGCTTTAGGTGCGTTCAGTTTAGTTTAAATCCAAGTTGTATTCATTTAGTGTGTATTTATTCCAATTTAAACATCGATCTAGGTGCATGCCACTATATTTAGAATCCTTCGACTTGAGTAGTTGGCAATTATTATTATTATTATGTGCATTGTTAGGCACTTTCTTTAATGCCAAGTATTCAGAAACAGTTGTGATTTATTAAGGCGTGTTTTGACACTTCTTGATGCTGTTATTGGGTTCTTGTGAGATACTAAGATTGCAGTGTTGCCACGGTTATTTTTGTGGCCGGTAAAACAGTAGTATGCATTGTGGTGACATTTTATTTGCGAAACAGTGTTATAAAAATATAATGATGCAAGAAATAATACGGAAAAAATAGTTTCGAAAAATTTCATGCAGTGTACTTCAGATAGGCTATTCCTGATATATACATTGGGACTTCTTTAACTCCAAAATTAGTATTTTAAGACAACTCAACTATAGAAGGCTTTCGCTTTTTATTAAGAAGTTGCATAAACGTACAGTTCGGAAAGATCAATTATAAGGTAGCTGATAACAAAATTATGAGCTTAAATAGCAGCGTAACGTAACTAATTTAAACAAAAAAAAACATTATAAAAAATGTGATCAGTTAAATATTTAGTAATTTTATTAGTCCGCGCTTTGGTTCGTATAAATTTTGAGGTTTAAACATCGCAAATAATTCGAATTTTGACAAATTCAATAAATCGAATTTTTTAAATATATACACTATGACTATTATCTGGGAATGTTCAGGACTATGTTCAGGGAATCGGGATAAAAACGAGACACATCCTTATAAAATTGACGAAAGGTGTTATTATTACTTAGCATATACCTAATAAGATATCAATTGTTCACCACATTATAGAATCATAATATATAATCATAAATCAGGGAATATCCAGGACTATGTTAAGGCATATCCTTATAAAATTGATAAAATTATATATTATTATTTAATATATACCTAATAAGACAGCAACTGTTCACCACATTATAGAATTATCATTATGATTAATTTCTTTTACACCCAGTTATATGAATATAGAATCAGTTTTAATTAGCAAGTTAATCTGCGGTTGATGCAAAACTGATCTCAATCGTTCGTTCTATTAGTGGAAAGTGTATAGACCTACTTTCGAATGAATTACGATAAATTAATTGGCCGTCAAATAACAAAAAGATTAGATATTTCGTGGTTTTTCTATGAATAATCTCGATTGTAAATAATTGTTGGCGTTTAAAAATTTAACACATGATTTCTCCATCATATGTTGTTCAAAAATAATGCTATATTAATTTAGTTGTCACATAAATTTCGTACTTAATGATTTTCGAATTAATTTTTTGCTACACTGATGTAGAATTTGTTTTTCTCTCTTTTCTACGTATTATTCTAAAGTTTCTCTGTTAAGGTATTTTCTTATTCATTATTTCTCATCCTCTTAATCCTTATTACTCTTCTCACTACTCTGAGGGGTCTCCATTTTCCTTTTTGTATCTTCCATTACTATCAATTTAAATTTCCAGATATTTAGTTTACTGTACAATATAAAACTAAATATTGTAGATTATGATACTACGATTCAGTTGGATGTAAAATGTACTTATAATCTATATGATTGTTATTAAACCCTGAGCGATACAAATATAATTTTTGAAGCCACTGGGATGTAAAACAGCCATAAAGCTTATACTAAACCTTTAGTGGTAAAAGAAGATAATTTTAGGGACAAATATATCCTTTAAAGACCAAAATTTGAAAAACTACACTTGAAAATTGTATACTCAACAGTTAGCCAGATGCAAAGGAACATATCCATTCACATTCTTCACAAACACGTTGTTGATATATTCCAGTACGCATATCTCTGTCAGCATATTTAAAATGAAATAAGAAGTCTACGAAACTATGAAAGTAGATAATATTTTTTTTTTTTAATCTTACTTTAATTCTCTACCTTTGAAATATACTGCAGAATTCAAATGGTTACAAAGTTACATTTATCAATTTAATTTCAATATTAATACACAAAATACAGCAACAAAACGCACAAATAATAATTTTAGAAGTTGATTCAGACATGTAGAAAAGTATATAAACAACAAAATAAATAAATTTGAATAGAAATATAAGAAATGTATTATTTAATTAAGAGGAAATCTAAATTATTTGTACATAAGTAGTAGTTATTGTGTGAAAACAAAAGTGTTGTGAAAACAAACGTAAAAGCCTATATGGTCTTAGGAAATGCAGTAATCTGCGAGAGGTAATATAACCATGATACAAGTGATATAATTGTATCATAGCTATAATAGTAAGCACATCATAACAATAACCTAATTAATTTATATAATAATACTTTGGGTTTACCAATGTCATTGAAAGAATATCAACCGATTTGTAATTCACTCCCATGATGTCAACACAAAATTACTCTTACAAAACACAACATTAAATCAAGACCTAGGGTCAAGAGGACCAAGTCGATCAATGAGGTATTGTAAACAGATTGTTATTTCTTAAGGTCGAAGCTAGAATATTAAAAAAAAATAATAAACTGGCAATTGTGTCTGTAAGAAATTATTACTAATTAAAAAAAAATTTGGGATAAAATTTTTAAAAAATTGAAAATAAACCAACTTAGAATATTGTATGTTCATTGATTATGGTAAATATTATGTGAGACTAATTATCAAGTTTCTTTCAATAAACAGTACAGCTTAATATATCTCACATATAGTCACGTATAGTTAAAATTAAGTTGCTATTTTAATTACTCTTAATTAGCATCGGTTATTATTATTATGTGTAACGTAGATTTTTACTCATATACCAGAACATTTCAGATATTTAAAATATGTTGTTAAAACGGTTTTCAGATGTTATTACTTTCAGAACTATAACAATATATTGCAAGCGCTTTTATTAGAGCAAAATGTGTCTGTTTCACATGAAGTAATCATTGGATAATTAATCATCTGCAGGTAAGAGCAGCGTTGCTGTGAAAACTGTGTCAGTAATGCGCTAGAAATAAAACGAGACTTTTAATGATATAATTTTTGACATGTCTTCGTTGTTGATGACATTATACTAATGGTTTGGTATCTTTTAATTCTACTAATACCATTTTAATTTTATTTATTAGATCCAGGTTTGCAACTAAAATTGTGGAAGATTTAATCGATATGACAGAATTTATAGAAGATTGTAATTGTGCACAGTGTGAGATCAATTGATTGTCTGTTATGCTAAATAGAAATATCAGCTGCAAGTGGTCTTTGTTGATGGGAATTGGGTCTGAGATAATGTATCGTATCAAATAAGCATTAATGGTATTCTTTTCGTTCGAAATATATGAAACTGAAATATAAATATATTGGTTTTAAGGGGAATATATTCTCAAAATAGTGGACAATACGAAGACGATATTATGTTATTGCATGTATTTTGATAAAAGATAAAAGACGTCCGTTGGTGAAAATGTAACATCAAACTGCAATTCTTGAATTCGAGGCTTTTGGCATTTCTCTACATAAAATAACAGTTTTCTATTAAGTATTATCGACTTATACAGTGTATACGAACGCTAATAATAAAATACTCAAAATTATTTTCGAAAATTATTATCTCCGTTATTCATTTTTAAGAAATCTGCTGCTGAAGCTCATCAATTGCATTTAGAATTGTATGGCGATTCTGCTCTATCATATCCCAATTTTCGATTTTCGTTTTAATGATTTAAAATCGTGATGTTGATATCGATGGCAAATACATATTTAAAACATACTGGAGACAGAATTGCAAGATTTATTGAAGGAGAAAACAGATCAGACTCTCACGGAGCTTCCAGACATAAATGATTCAAAAGTAGCTACTACACGAATTGACCGAAAATATCATTTCGAGCTATTTCAACAACGCCATTTTATTGCTGTTAGGCAGAAAAATAGAAGTTTTCTGTATTGCATTGTGACTGGCGATAGAAATAGTTTTACTATAATCCCAATCGCAAAAAATCATGCACTATTGGAGATATGTTATCTAGATCGACACCAAAGCAGAATATTCATGGCTATAAGGTATTTCTGTACAAATGGAGGCATTAACAAGGTGACGACAATGACATGACAACGCTAGATTATATGCTGCAATAGTTGTGAAGAATATACTCTTTCATCTGAAAAGGGTTGGGGCTGGAAGATCTGTTGCACCTTCCATATTCTCCAGACTGCTTGGCTTTTGATTAGAACTTATTCAAATCGATGAAACTTCATTCAACATCATTCTTCAAAAAATGTTTTTCTCGATAAATTCATTTTTTAAATTGACAAAAATACGAGCACCAGATAATTTAAATTTTGAAATTTTTTTTAGAGGATACATTTTTTAAAATTTAGGCTGAATATATTCAAAACATTGTGTTTTTTTCATGATGATCAAGAACGCCACTTAGATAATTCACTTAAAGCTGTTTTAATAGAATTATTAATTTTTTATTATAATTTTTAGGGTATGTAGGACTGTCCTCCTGCTGTTTCGACAGTGCTGTTGGAATCCCGCTTAGGCATGATCGCAAATTTATATTTGTGTTTGTTTAACATTTGTGATTGTCCTTAGACAAGAGTGAAGAATCCGATAAGGAAAATGATCCCGGTTGTTTTAGTAACCAGACTGGGTAAGACCATGTCTTCTGAGATAATCTCCAAGTTGGTCATTCAACAGTCGGTAGGCTTTATGCCGAGGACCATGTTTCGGAAGCCACGTTAAATAGTAGGTCCAACCCAGATAAATCCTGGTTCATAAAAAGGAGACTAAAATATATAAATAAGACAAGAATAAGAACTTACCTGTATAAACTTAGTATAGTATGGTAGTATTAGTATACTTAGCAATATAGTATTTCTATATTCCAGCTATAGTTCAAGCTATATCATATCGTTTGAGAGCCAGAGATTTGGTATTTATATAATTAATTCTCAATTATAGATGGAAAGTTCTTAAATAATTAACCCATTATCTATGTTACAAGTACTAACAATTGAAAGTAAGATAATTAATTAATTAATAATTGCTTAACGATTAGTAACGTTTATCCGCTTATTATAATATCTTTTTATATCAAAATATGGTTCTCTATATAATATTGACCTTTTAGTAATGACGCGAACTTGATACCATACGTGAATAAAAAAAAACTGTAATGGATTTCCTTTGACCTAGTACCACGGATTCTATTGAAAATACAGATAATTATTTCCTATCAACGGAAAATCAAGCGGCTGACCTGCGTAATCGAGGAAAGCTTTTACTAAAATTATAGTTTTATATTTCCAACGAGCATTTCTAGGTTAATAGGATGTTTGTCAGCGAGAACTGACCAGTTACTACTATGATTTAGGCTCTGAGCGTATTTCCTCTACGACTTCGACTGAGATACGTTGGCAATCAACAAGGCATCTCATGCTAACTGTGTATTAGAATGTTTTTAATAGTAATGACGTTACATGAGGGGTACTTGAACTGGAATGGCAGATATCGAGTATGGGTATATATTATGAGCTGTTTATGTATAACAGAGCTGAATCGAGGATGTTGTTTTTACTTTTCATATTGAATAAAAGTAATTTGATGACAAAACTAAAGTATATAATTGATATTAAATATACAACAGACGATGCTGAAATATATAATGTATAAAGCTACAAAAGTAAATTTTGATTATCCAAAATAAAAAGTATACTTTTTACGTACGTTTTACTTCATGTTCTGATTTTATTTTTAACTGATTTCAAAAAAGGAGGAGGATATATATATATATATATATATATATATATATATATATATATAATATATATATATATATATATATATAATATATATATATATATATATATATATATATAATATATATATATATATATATATATATAATATATATATATATATATATATATATATATATATATAATATATATATATATATATATATATATATATATATATATATAATATATATATATATATAATATATATATATATATACATATATATATATATATATATATAATATATATATATATATATATATATATATATATATATATATATATATATATTATAATAAAATATAAAGATATATAAAAGAATATAAAGAATAAATATAAAGAATATAAATATAAAGAGTGCACTTCCGAGGCGGTCTTGTTGGAACCATGTGAGGATCTGATGATGGGAGTGGTAAAGGGGGGATATTTTTTATCTAAAATAATTAGATATTTGTGTATAATGTTATTGCTGAACTGATGTAATGAAATCGTAAGTAGTTCAGCGTAAAAGTCATTTAGTTTGCATTTTAACCACTGTCGATATGATATGAGAATTCATAGAAACAACGCAGGCAACTTTTTCTATGGTGTAATAATTAGAAAGTTAAGTTCACACGCGGAGGTCGCGGGTTAGATACCCAAGAGGGCAGTAACTTTTTGTTTTAGTTTGATTGAAACATTTGTTAAATCATCTAGACTAGGTAGCGAACCCTAGGGCCTGAAATGTTCCTAATTTTCAATTATTGTTTCTTTATTCCTAATTTTTCTCATAAGGGTTGTAATTTTACTTGGGTTATCTATTGTAATAATTAATAAAATAACTATGTCATTTGTTGAGTAAATATCTAACACTAAAAAGAGAATAATAAAATATTTTTAACAAAACATTGAACCGACTTCAAAAAATAAATAAGGAACTTACTAAAAAGTAAAAAATAATTAAACTTAGTTTTTATCACAAAATAAAACGTTTTAATATAAAATATGTGATATGTGTTTAAAATAATAGTCGCTGTAATAACTAAATAAAAATAACCAAGAAACTTATTTAACATATGTACTACACGTATTTTAAATTCTACTATATACACGCATTTTAGCTTAATACCTACCTATACCTATTTAGCTATTTACTACATAATTTTAACTACAGATTAGTTTGAAGTCGGTGCCGAGTCTAAAATATACGAAAATTATAATCTAATTTTGTGACATATGTACGAAAGTAATCTAATTTGTTTCTTAAGTTTTATTATTCTTTACTTTTTGGCGACTTCTTTATTTATTTTTTGAAGTCGGTTCTATTTATTTGTTAAAAATATTTTTATGGAGTAATTATTAACTATCCATTTATTATAATATAAATGAAATTTCGAAATTTTAGTGTGCATAACTTCATATATTATTTAAATACATTTACATACAGGAAAAAATTGACCTACTTAATTTACAGAAACTTTTTTTTGGTTTATCGTCGATATATAGAGGCTTTTAAAGAATGTAATGTATGACAGTAGATATTATTTTACCCATTTTGGAGAAGGTTAATCTTAAATTGTTTATTGCATGCGTTTGTAATTATTTTCTCCTATTAAAATGTATATCTTCAGATTAGTTTTAACTTTTTAATATGACATTTAGCAGCATTTTGTTGTCTTTAATTGTTTTAATAATCAAAATTGTTATATGGATATGCAGGTACTTTACTTTGGTGATTGTCTGTAGGCAAGTCTATGTCATTGGATAAGGGACAAGTACGTCAATCAAGTTGGATAAAACCAGATAAATTTTAGGCTGATATTTATATTGACCAGTTCGCAGGTTTAATGTTAGGGACGGTGATTTGAGTCCCTGTTAAGCAACATGTTCATTCAAGACAAACACTAATTTGGCAAATAGGAAACTCAAAATATAACAACAAATTTACTGTAATTGTTCTTATGTATAGCTCTACTATTTGATTTTAGCTGTTAGAATCATGTGTAATAATTAGATTTGATTATATATATTAACATAAAAAAACTTAAATAATATTACATGTTAGTCAATTTTATTTCAACATAAATGGACTAATTATTAATACATTTTTTTATAATTATTAACAACTTGATTGACAAAACGTGTATCTGCTATTGAAAGTCATAAGAATAAATTTAAATATTTCATAAACGTATGATGTCATGTATAATAAACTTTTTGTAAATCTAAAAACATAAAAAACGCAAAACAAAATATTTTGACTAAACTGGTTGGTTTTTTTTGGAGTTATATACCATAGTTCAAAACAAGTTCAAAATTGTGTGATATTTGAGACGTGTGGGAATAGTTTATATAAAGAGAATATCATTTTGTTTTGCATTTTTTCAAGAAAATATATTTATTAGGCACTATGTTTTTCTATCCCCTTAGTAACGTCTATCAAGCGCCAGGTTTATGCAAATGTCGAATTACGTCATTTCTGTGATCTCTAGTTGTGTATAAATCGATCTTTTCAAATATATGGCTTAATTTCCCTCCATCCAATTACGCATCATAGAAATATTTTTCATTATATTGAGGGATTATTCATCAATAGTATTAAAATTACTACTTGCTTCCTAACCAACACTTATTTTTGAATGTACATACTATTACACTCCGTCCAAAATAACAATGAAATCACATCATACTAACATTCAATATATTGCAAAATGCTTTTATTAAATTCGTTTTGAAATCAGACAGCATTTTTTCTTCTCATTTTATTTTAGTTAAAAAAGAGATATAACGCTGTCTGGTGTGTCCAAACATGTAACCGATTCAGCTTATAAAATTCGCCTGGTTGTCAAATGCCGGTGACATTCTATATAACATTAGGCATATTAATTAAAAGTTATAAACTTAAAGTTTTTTATTAATGTGATTCAAAATGCCATAGCCAATAAATAGTCAGAATCAGAAACATATTGCTTCGCTAATCAGTTACTCCCAACAGGAACCATGGGGACCACTCTTGCCAGTAAAATGCGTTAGAGTTAAGTATTGGTACTATTAAATATTACTAAGGTACTAAGTTGCCATTTTATTTTCGAAATATTTTTAGTAAGTTGCTGCTGCATTGAACATTAGTATGGACTGGAATGTCCCGAAGAGCGAAGAAGAATTTAATGTTCGATTCTCCATAGAGAAACTATCTACTTGAGGTGCGAGTGACGAATCAAGGGAAATCATATTAAGAAACCAAACTTAATGATAAAAAGTATCCAATGCCATATATATATATATATATATATATATATATATATATATATATATATATATATATATATATATATATATATATATATATATATATCAATTTAATATTATCCAATTATAATATATAAATCATAACTAGCATCAAACCGTTAAACTTACTATGTTCGGTAGTTTAAAAATGACAGCTCCATGATTAATGTCTAGGAAATATTTCATTCATAACAAATCATAAACAACCAAAGTTACTTTTTGAAAATCCTGATTTTACAATACCCACTCAAACATATTTTATTTAAATTTAAAATTATGGAATTATTATTTATGGAATATTCTATTATTATTTTGTAAATTGTATTAAATAAAACTAATGGCAATATATCATTTTTACTTTTCTATTTTACCAGGTAGAGTTTAATTGGGCTAAACCTATTAATGAATGAATGAATGAAGATATATACAAGATATATACAAGATTATTTCTTTCGTTGTTGTGTTTCCTTGTTAAGTCATTCTAATTATCATTCTATTTCTCCTTAGTTTCTTCTGTTACCAGCTGTGTATATTTTTCTTGATAAAACTAGATTTAATTACTGCATTCTCCCTAATGTATTTGCTACACAAAAGAGTTAGTATTAATTGTTTCCTCAATCATTTTAACCAAATGCGCATGTATATTCTGAGCAAGTACATACATATTTATGCATACAAACTTTTTACACTCTCCGGATACTTTCTATATATATCCTATATTAATTATATTATATTATTACCTTTAGATGTTTCTATTCTCGTCGCCCTGTCTTGATAATTGTCACCATTGGATCATAATACCACATCCAGGAAGTTTCGTTCAATTACTGTCACTATCTGAGCCACTATTCAAGTCAATAACTACATTGTTGGTTTCTAATCGAACACCAGTTCATAATTCCACTATTTTTAAATTTCAAGTCAAAAATCAAAGGGTGTTATCCATATATTTAAATAGTTTTTATTTATATAACTTTCTCTACCTGCATGTCTATTATATTAATTCTTTATTATATCCTATAACAATTCCATCTAATTGAATATGCAGTGACTGGGAGAAAGACGTTGCACTATGTGGCTATGTTCACTTTGTTTTCATTAATTGTGTATCTTTTTTTCAAGCATATTACTAAAAACTTTAATTACATAGAACATAATTAACATTTCATTTATATTTACCTAGTAACAATTTGAAATTCTTCACTCTTTAAAATAGTATCTTCAATGCTTGATTTATGTTATGCAAGCCATTACTTAATTACAGCCTTTGCGGATACACTTTTGGGATCTTTTTCATCAGTATGTTATGATATGGTGAATTGTCCATAATAATAACTGATGGTTCCATTTAGTTCTTTAACAAATCATTTTCAAAACAAAGCAAACGCTTATAGTTCACATTTCCATTGTAAATGCTCTGGGACTTTTAGGAAAGTAATAACTCTCCTCAGGGCATAAAACCATTCTTATTTCTAGCAGAAAGAATAATATATCGGCAGTTAATTATTATCAAATATTATGATTAACAAAACTTAATCAAATATTATTCTAACTTTAGCTTTTTTTGATAAACTTTTATTTCTCTATACTCTTCTTATTAGCGTCTTGCCAACGGTGACCTAACGTTCTATTTTGAAATACCAATGCCTATATACAGCTTGTAATAACAAATTCACCTTAATTTTATTATATACTTTTAAAGTTGTATTATTTTAAAGCAATGTCTGGAATTTCTATTAGACCACTTTGTGGGTCATCTATCGCTATTTAAATCCTACAGGAAGAGTTACATCTAATTTTTCTGTGGATACTTTCTAGGGCAAGAGTTACTTCTGAAATAATTGTATTAAATTATATTTACATTGAAAAGACTGCTCATTGTTTTACATTTCGTAAATTTAATCTCGAATATAACCAACATCAATGTATGCAGATACTTTCCTTTCTGTGTATTCACCATGATATTGTTTTACTTTGTTTGAGATATTTTAATACTAATACTCAGTGCAGATGCATTCCAATAAAATATTTCCAATGAAAACCAAATAATAATAAGCAGTGATTTTAAATTCATAAAAACAAACAAAGTTTCAAAGCAATATTTGCCGATTTAAAAGCTGTAATTTTAGTCCTAATTTTTGAAGAATTTTGCAGACATTTGACAACTGGACGACTTTTGTAGGCTGATTCTTGGTATGCTGAGACGCATCAAACAGAATTGTGTCTCTTTATAACTAGAATGAAATAATAATAAAAGTTTTGTCCAATATTAAAACGAATTTAGAAACTTAATGCTACTTTGTATATAACATACAGCCTTACCCAGATTGGTTACTGGCGCGACTGTAAATGTTGTTCTTTGTGGATTTGTCGAATTTTACTCTCTTATTTATTAACAGTTACAAACATAAATTAAGAACTTCAGCGTTCTTATTGGGATTCGAAACTGTGACAATCACTCCAGTGAAAGGACGGTCCCGTCACTTTGATCGCGACACTACCAAATAGGCTGTAATGTGTATATATTATTTAATTATATTAATATATAGCTTATTTATATTCTTAAATATCTTAATGCACAAAACTACAATTTTACTAGATTTTGATTTTTCTAGCATTACTTTTGGCTTTATTAAAATTGTTTCGTATATTTAACAAATCGTATAGATATTTTACTAAAAAAAAATCAGAAGAAATCCCAGCGATCGAAAATTATAATAAGGAAAATTGCGAATTTATTAAATTCTTGAATGATATCCATTTTTATATCACATTTGTGACAGTAATAAAAATATATGTCGTTTAATTAATTTGCTTTTTTTTAAATGAACAAATCGTCTAGACATTTTATATAAAAAAAAGCCTAAACAAATCCAAATGTATCTCTAATGGAACTATAACGATTTTTCAGTGAACAGGACATGGGAGTCATCTTCCGATATCAAAATCCGTCCGTCTATCTCGCCGGTTAATCGAGACGAACCCGAATAACGCGAAGAAACCGAGAGAAAGAGAGAGAGGGAATGAGAGCCGAGGTAAGAAGAAACAGAAAAAAAAACCGAAACCCAAGCGAGGCAAAAAAAATGAGACTCGATTTCGGTAAAATTCGTCAGTGTGTCTCATCCGAACGTACCACCGTTCATCGTACCATATCTCTTCGGCGTCCGCTTCACCGCCAACCGATCGCCATTTAGTATGGCTCGAACTTTTGCCCGTATCGTTGCGATAGCGACCTGCGTCGCGCTATCGCTCACCGCCGAAGACCGCCAAGCGCGCTCGGGCGATCTGGATCGAGGGCCTCCTCCAGTCTTCGACGGTTCCGTCCGGTACCGCGGCCAGAATCGATTCGTTTTCCTAGACGGTAGACAGCCGGCAAACAGTTACGGCTCGGTCCGATCCCTAGGGAACGTGCCGGTGGGAAACAGTGACGTTAGCCGGCAAGTCGGTACCGCGTACAGTGATGGTGGCGTTGCGGGTAGTTCCCATTTTTTTCACCCGTCCGAGCGGACGTCCCAAGCATCCACGTTCCAGGTGGTCGTCGATCCCCAGAACCAGAAACAACAGCTGTTCAATAATATCCATCTCAATCGAACTCAAGGCGACACCATCCTCACGTACTTCAGCAATCTGAGGCACAAAGTCCCCGCGAACTATCAACCTGCGGACACCAACACCAGACAGATGCGAACCGGTGACAGGATCAGTCAGATTTCCTTCGATCAGACCGAGGAGGAATCACTGGCTCTGAAACGACGCATTGAAATGAGCACCGAGTTTTTCCTGGTGCCGTCCACCAGCACCCCGTCCACGACCACGGCGACCGTTCACGTGACCAAGGCCGTGAACCCGGCGGATCACGAGAAAATCGCAGGTATATTCAGGAACGAGGTGTGGGTGGTACCGATTTTGGCTCTGTCGTCGATTACGATGATTCTCATCGCTAGCTTCGAAGTGTTTGTTCTGTGCAAGGCCTGGAGGACCACTCCAAGCCGAAGACATTTATTTTTAGGACAGATGCTGTTGCTGGGACTGTTCTCTTGTGCTGGACTGGCGTCGATTTTCGCCGCGTCGCCCAGTCAGTTTACTTGCGGTCTGATGAGGTTTGGTACCGGCGTGGCTTACGCCATAGTTTTCGCTTCACTATTAGTAAAATGCGTTTTCCTCATAAGTCTAAATGGAGGAGTTTACCTCCCGGCTCCCTACCAGGGACTTCTCCTGATGTTCGCTATATTAATTCAGGTAGCCATCGCCATACAGTGGTTGTTAACTAGTCCTCCCCAAGTGGATATGATCACCATCGAGCAGGTGGTGTATCAGAATCGAAACAGGCTGCTGGTGACCGCCGCGGACATATCCACCAGCCACAACATACCTCTGTGTCGTACCTCGTACATCGACATGCTGTTCTCCCTCATCTACGTAATATTCCTGATAATATTCGTGACGGTACTTGCAGTGAAATCGCGTGGCATCAGAGACAATTACCGCGAAGCCACCTATATCGGACTATCAGTCGGTTGCAGCATCCCGATCTGGCTCATCTGGATAATAAGTGGTTTGGTAGTCAGCGAGAGACACAAGGACGCTTGCATAGCCTTCGGACTAGTTATTTTATCAATTATGGTGTTCCTCATCATGTTCATGCCGAAGGGACGACAACTGGCGGCCATGGGCAAGGAGGGCGTGTACGTGGAGGACCGAGAAGAACGTTTCAGTTCGCTCAGCCGAGCCGGATCGGGATATTCGCCCTCCTTCTTCCACTTCAAACCAATCAAACAAGGAATCAACCACAATACTTCTCATAAGCATCAGCACATCACTACATTAGGAGGTGGAGGAGGCGGCACTGGAGGTAAGGCTTAGTATATCAAGACAACTTATTTATTTAATTATGTGAATTTATTTTTAATTGGAACACACCAATGTTGTAGTATTTGTATGTGAGAGACTGTTTCTGTAGAATTCTTGTGACCGAAAACTATTTTCAGTTTACTAATAATTATTATTTAATCAACAATTTATTCTAATCAATATTGAGATTAATTATATAATATACACTATATTAAACAATAAATAAATTGGATGAAACTGAAATTTGTTAAGAAACGATAGTAAATAGGACTATTGCCTTTTCGAATCATTATATAAAGAAAATAAAATACGAACGAGATGCAGAAAAGTGAAAGTGGTGGGATAGGTCACTGAAAAGGCGAAGAACCGCGGAGAATTACCATTATTTGTTTTTGCTAAATCATTAAAGTTAATTCGGATTTTTGGTGATTGTGAGTCTTGTTATTTCAGCAGTTTAATTATCTAGCATCACAATTATTTATAACACAGATTTTTTACTACATATGACTTGTGCTGATCAAAATACTAGTTGTGGTATTTAATTTTAAGTTATTTTAACTAGGTGGTAGTATATTATGATCTGATTATCTCTCAGAAATAAAATATAAAATATAAAAAGACTGGACTGTCCAAGATAAATAGAGCTTTAAGAATGTTTGGAAATAAGGAACCGGTACATAAATGTGAAACGATTACTGAAACTACAAAATCATTACAAATTGATGGAATAACAGTTTGAAAGCATTAGGAATAATTCAATATGGCAGCAGATTAATTTATCATATGATTTTAAGTTATGCGAATAATTAATTCCTTGAACGGTAGCAAAGGACAGGTTTTTTTCAACGAGTCAACACTTATAGTAAAACGAGCTTAACAAAAATAAATGCCTAAGATTTGAAGATTTCTGCAGCTTTGTATTTGGTGAATTAAGTTGATATTTGATATTTTTGCGTTGTTTAACATGAACAAAATGTGAGATTATTTTCCTAAATGATTTTAAAGCAAATAAAAAAGGTTTTATTTAATCCCCACGCGCCTTATTTTCCCAACATTGTATTTCAGAGTATCACTTATTCTCATTTATGTTCATTATATCATTAAGTATAATTTCAGCTCTTATAAAGGTACTAATGAGTAACTATAAAATGAATAAAATGAATGAAATGAAGTAATAAATAATGAACCTATTTTCACAATACCAATCACAAGAAATTATAGGTTAGTCTAGTAGAGTCAACTACATGGTCAGCAAAATAATGTATTTATGATCACAAAGTCTTGCTGTCCATATATAGTGTGTTACGAAGTGTTAAAAATATATGAAACTGTTACTGCAGATGTCTACCGACGTTAATTAAACAAATTGAGCGACTTGTCGTTGGAGGAAAGACCAGTAGCGCAACGATCATAAAGTTATTCTGTCACATATCCATCTACCTCCCAAACAAACTTTAATTTTAACGACGAACCTAATGGTCTTCTATAATTAAACGACACCCCGCCGATTATTTTTTGTACAAGAATTTTTTGACATGTGTGATTAGACAAAAGTCTGAGAGAACTAATTCCTGTGACCTGAGAATAACGTAACATTAATACAATTCGTATTTTTATTTTCTGATTTTCATAATATTTTTTTCAACTCTTCTCGAAAATTCAACCCATTAATGCTTACACTGCCGAAGACTTTTAGTGTTTTTCACGGGTTATCTGTTAATGTATTTTGATCAGCGATATTTATTGATGAATCGTTGGTATTAACTTAACTACTAGATTCGACATTTTGCCAAATAAAATAACAACATTTAGTTTTATTGAGTGATTCAAGTCCATAAACAATTTTTAGAAACTTTAGTATTATTGTATTGAAGCTCTACCATTTTCCAAATATCGGTATTGGTTTCAAGTATATAAAAGTGCTGATTTCTATGTCAATGTAAACGGCCTGCAGTAGTAAATAAATTTGGAAAAAATTAATTGCTAGACTTTTTGGACAAAAACCCAGCTCAAATTCTCAAAGATAGCTTAGTGTATGTCTAATTATACATTTCCATGTAATAGGAAATATAAAAGATGGACACAAAGTAGTTATCACGTGAATTGGCAGAAAACGGTACTTCAACATTATGGTTTCATTGCCTGTAAGGTAATAAACAAGAGTTTTATATGGTGATTTGTCACTGGTAATAAAAAATGAATCTATTTTCACACTATCAATCACAAGAAATTATAAATTAATCTAGTAGAGTTAACTACATGGTCAGCAAAATAAAGAATTTATGGCCACAAAGTCTTACTGTCCATATATAGTGTGTTACGCATTTTTAAAAATATATGAAACTGTCACTGCAGTTTACCGACGTTAATTAAACAAATTGAGCGACGTGTTGTTGGAGGAAAGACCAGTAGCTCAACGATCACAAAGTTATTCTGTCACATATCCATCTACCTCGCAAACAAACTTAAATTTAACGACGAACCTACTGGTCTTCTCTAATTAAACGAAAAAAAGGAAAAACAGCGGCAATTTATTCTAAAACATTATAAAGACCTTCCAGTAATTCTTCTCACAAACTGCTCACCACCGTTTTTCCTAGCAATTTGTTTCGCTACATTTTTGCGTAATATATTACCCAACAACAAAAGTTAATAACCAATGTTAACGTTACGGTTCAATTTCTTTACGCACAAATTTACCCACGGTCACGGTAGAACTAAATCAAGGAAAAACAAACACCTTATGTTTTAACCATTTAAGTCTCGCTACCAGCTGAACACATACGACCTTCAAACTCCACTCTTAATAACAAATAATTAAATCCATAAATCATATCGAAACCTAAGTGAACGAAAAAAAAGCGAACGAGCGACGAATAATATTATTAAAGGAAAAAACATAACGGAATTGAATTAAATCAATTGAGCATAAACAAAAAAAAACCGTATATCGGATACAAAATGTACACGTATAATCCTGCGGATAGGCATTTACATTTAATGATAGCGAATGGTATTAACCTTATTTATTAAAGTTGAAAATTATACTAATTAGGTTTTAATAATGTTTAAAATATTTCTGTTTTTGCCGCATAGGTGGTCATTATGGAGAAATTTTTTCAAGGTTGTTCTCTTTAAATTCAACGACCGATTTAGAAGAGTTTCCATTTTTTTAATTCAATGTCTTGTTGGAAATTAATCCAAAACTCTGTCTCTCTCCCTTTCCTCTCCTCCTTTCCTCTCTATCAATGATTTTCTGCGATTTTGTTTTAGAACTGAATATAAATCGTTTTGCTAATCTGTTAGGATCTTGAATAACACATATTATTTTTGTAAATATTTTACTATAAAAGATAGCAGTGAAAGTAGCGTTGATTTTTTTCATCTTATCTTCATTATTTACCTAGTGACTTGAAAAATTTTGCTTCGTTTCTATATCCATATTATTTTCAGGATATAAATTAGGTATTTTGAAAATTGGTAAATTGTGATCAGCGATATCTAGTGGTGAAAATTTAAAGTATAAATGTAAATAACAATGTTAAGCAATCTGATCTAAATGTTAAATTCTATTTTCACATTTCTTTACATGAAACAATAGTTTTAGATTTAATGTTGTTGAGCTGTTGAAAGTATACGGACGTTAGCTATGAAATGCTCAGTTGTGTTTTAATATTGATTGCTTTTGTTGTTTGATTTGATAAAATCTGTTACCGAAATCTATCAAATAGTTTTGGAAAGTTATGATAATGGTGCTGCGTCATATCTCAGTTATCGACTCTGGTTTCAATAATTTTAAGGTGATGATTTTTATGTTAATGGAAGTACTGAATATAGATGATAATGAACTATAAGATTTATTAGACGACTCAAACTCTTAAACTCTCAACAAAATTTATAAAAATTTCATACGAATTGGCTGAAAACACCATTTCGTAACGTTTCAACATTATGCTTTCATTGTTTGTAAGCAAATAACATGTCGGTGGTGCATTATTTTTTTTAAATTATTTAATTAATACATTGTTACTAATCGTTTCCGTCTAACCTACAATTTGTCTTTATGATAACTTAAATCTAGGTATATAATTAGGAGGACCCATCGGACCTAACTCAGTCTCTGGTGAAATAATGTTTATACATGTCATTGTTGAATTTTTTAATATATGCATCTCACTGCACAACACTACACAAAATCAGATGGTTTGTTTCTTTCGAGTCTGTGTCCTGTTCTGGTGGTATCCAAAAGTTGCAATATTTCAATATTAGTTAATGGAGTCTTTCCTCATGCCCCCTTGCAATTCTCTTGATTTCTTGACTGACTGTGGGTATCTAAAGGCCTCGATATAGATAATCAGTCCTGTAGTATTTGGGTGCACCCACAATACCTCTCAGGACTTTGTTCTGGAAAATTTGTATTTTATTAATGTTACTCTTTGCAGAACATCCCCATAATTGAACTCCGTATGTCCATATGGGTTTCAATATTTGCTTATATAATAGCAATTTATTATGTACTGATAATTGTGAGTTTCTTCCAATTAGTCAGTACATTTTCCCATATTTTAATTCCAGTTCTTTTCTTTTCTTCTTTATATGTTTCTTCCAGCGAAGTTTAGCATCGAGATTCATTCCGAGATATTTAGCGTAGTTGCTATATGGAATGATAGTGTTATTTAATGTTATTGGTGCGTGTACGATCTGTTTATAGGTGAACTGCACATTTACAGATTTACTTTCATTAATTCTTATTTTCCAAGCTTGTGTCCTATTATTTATATTGTCACTTGCCTGTTGCAATTTTCGTGAGGCTTCTTCACTATTGTCTCCTCTCTGGTGCATTATGAATGATATGGTGACTTGGTATATTGGTGACAATCTTAAGGGTAATCTAGGCGATTCACGGCCATAAAGTCTTGCTGTGTTAATGATGGAGTCAGCTAAGCTTAGTGTATTACGAGGTGCTAAAAAAGAATCAAAATATTGCCGCAGAGGTCTACCGACAGTTAGTTTAGCACATACGAATTTTCATTTGTTTGAATTAATAATCTTGGTGAACAAATGCACTCATGGCAAACTATACACAAGCGCATATACTTTGTTTTGTAACTGGTTTTAAAAAATTTACTCTAGTAGATTTGTATTTATATATTTTTCCGCGATGGAGAAATTTAGCCCTATGGAATTAAAAAGTAATAATCAAACATGTTACAGTAGTAGTCAAAGATAGTAAAATGGAAATTATCATTAATTTTTTATGGAATTTTTTAAATTAAACGCTAATTAAAATGCACATTTTAATAATCGAGTGTTGAAATTTTGGTAAGTAAAATTGAGAAACCTTTGAAAATAAATGTCAGTCATATTCTATTAGAAAATTTTATTACAAATCTTTAAAAAACGGAGTGAAAAATACCGTATTTATATAGAGATTATATTGATATATTATATATGATTGATATGTTTATATCAAGCCAATGCACCATAATTACATAAAGATATCATATTGAAAAATTTTTAGACAAAGTCCATAAACCATATTAACATAAAGACTTGATATTATCTAATATTATTTAATATTATTAACCTACTATTATTTATAAAAAGTCGAGAAATGATATTTCTATAGGTAATTAATCTATCTCAAAGCAAAATCTTCTTATTGCACACCATCAGACTTTTCATCTGAAAGAAGTCATCAGGTAATACATCATTATTTTTTCAAAACAATAATTTATTTACTTATGGTCTTTTATAAAAACATATTATTTGTTGTTATAAAATATGTTGTTTGTTTCACCCCTCCACCTTCAGAGTAGTAGTCATTAGATCGTTAGGGTGTCATTGATGATTAATATTATATTTTTTGTTTATTTATTCAATTACTGGTAAATTTAATTTTATAAAGTATCGTTCTCCAATATTCTTGCATCGTACAAAATCCTATCTAATTTTTTCGATTATCCTAATTTAACTTTCATCAGCACTGCCTCAACTACTACCTAGCTACTAGCAACTTCACCTGTAAAAGAAAAATTAAATCGTTACTAAAATACATCATGATTGAAGCCAATGTTTAATTTTAATCAGTTACCGTAATCTTTGCCACTATTTTTGATGGATTGATTATCTTTTAATTGACGTATTGTACATGTACTAAGCTCAAACGAATGGATGGTTAATTACGACAAAATGTGTATAAAAATTGTAACTAATTTTAATATTACTTCTAGTACAAATGTATATTATTTCTCTCATACCCTTTTTAAAATTTTTAATTGAATATAAACAATAATTATCTTCTTTGCTTCTTATATGCAGTTTTGAGATATGCAGCTATACCAGAGTGAAATGTTGGCATATGTTGACTTCTATTTGATATCCAAAATGTTTTTTTACATGTTTGGCGGTTAATATCCCACTATAAAAAGAATTGATGGTTTTTGGTTATTTTAAAATTATTAAAATTAACCTTACATTCCGTACTTACCTTCGTTCTTTCATATTTTAGAACCAATGTATGTTATAATACTAAGAATAACAAAACAGTTTAATTATTATTGATATATTATGTTGATTTATAATATATTATTCAAATCGCAAATGTCCGTTTAGATCTTGATAATTTTTGATTATATTTTAATATTTCATTTCAAACAATAATGAAAATAAGAAGTTCAATTTTCAATCATTTTGATTTTTATCTTTTAAATCGATTTCCAATTGAGCAAAACTTCTTACTATTCTTCAATAATTGGTCATTAGTCATAAATCTATTTACTACTTATCTATATATCTATATAAATAGTATTATTAGACATTGGGTGTTTTTAAATTGTATTATATTTTGAAAAGGTTTTCGTTCATTTATTCAAAACACATTTTAGTTCAAAACACATTTTAGGAAAATGAACGGTTTTTTAAATAATTTTAATATCACAGAAACCATTTACTATCGATAGCTGTTAAACTTTGTTATAACTTTATAACAATTATTTCAATTGCCTGCCGACTTAGTTGGCGCAGTGGTCAAGGCGACCGGTTGCGGTTTTCTTACTGATGCGATTTACGGGTTCGAATCCTCCTGGGGTATGGGTGTGCTGTATATTTGTGATTTGCTACTGTAAATGTCTTTATAGGTGTGAGAACAACAGTGGGAAATTCGTCAAGGAATAAGCATCCTAGTCACCCCAGTAACAATGCTGGGTAAAACCGGATGTCTTCTGAGATGGTGTCTAAGTTGTTCACTGGCCAGTCGGTAGGCTTAATGTAAAGGACCGCGGTTTAAAACCTACGTCAAACAGAGTCGATAAATCCTCGTTGGTAAAAAGAAGACTTTTAAAATACATTAAAAAAATCATAATAATTAGAAATTTAATTTAGTGAACCTTTCTATTGTATTAGGCATTTTGTTATAAATTAATTAAAGCTTTTTATTCACTTCTTATATTCTTTATTAATTATGATTATTTTATTTAAAAAAGTTAAGAATGTGTTATTGAGATTATTAACTATTTCTTCACTATTTCCCCTATATTTAATATTTTAATAAAAAAATACTAAATATTTTCTTTGCTTCTTCGTCATTATTATTATCCGGATATTTGATTGCTTAATGTCAGTGTTCAGAAATATGTCATTAAATTGTTTATATTCATTTCTTTCTTAGATTTCTCTTTTTTATAATTATATTTTTTATGGGTTAGGCCACGGGCCTTGATATTAAGCCTATCTTCTTATGAGTAGTCAACTTCATCTTTATTCAGACGATATCGAGCTTTAGTCAGTCTGGATACTGTTGCGATTAGGGTTATTGTCTCTTAAGTTTTATATGTATTTATTTATATACTATTACATTTAAGGACTAGTAAATTGATAGTAAAGCACGTTTCATATATTAAGATATTGTTAGAAAACATTATGACGTTTTTGCCGGCTTAGTTGGCGCATTGGTAAAGGTGACAGGATGATTCTCGTATTGCTGCAATGCTCGCGGGTTCGAATCCTGCTGAGTCATGGTTGTAACTTTATGTTTAATATTGGTGATTGTCCTAGGCAAGAGAGCAAAATCCGACAAAGCAAAATGATCCCAGTCACGCCAGTAACAAGGCTGGGTAAGA
This sequence comes from Rhynchophorus ferrugineus, assembly GCF_030347505.1. Lineage (NCBI taxonomy): Eukaryota > Metazoa > Arthropoda > Insecta > Coleoptera > Curculionidae > Rhynchophorus > Rhynchophorus ferrugineus. The sequence continues at coordinate 18,330,755 of NW_027472585.1, read as the reverse complement.
CCGGATATGTTCTGGTATGATTTCAAAGTTGGTCAGTCGGTAGGCCTAATACTGAGGACCGTGGTTCCGAGCCTACGTTAAACTGTAGGTCCAGTCGAGATATACGAGATATATCGTTGGTAAAAAAGGGACTTTAAAATCTATTTAAAAAAAATAAGGCGTTTTCATCTACAAGTATGTTTATTTTATCTACAAGTCATAGCTTATTGCAGTGTGAATTCTATTTTTGGTGAAATCGGGCTATGGAATCTTACGAAATGGTTCCAAATCTTCGCCTTCACGCATTTTCCCTTCGCTTTTGTGTCGTAAATATCTTCAACACTGAAATTAAAACTGTTGAAGCCTTTAAATCAATATATGCGTATTATTCTCGTGAGAACATCGATATTATGTATATTAAAAAAAGCGCAGTGAGATAAAATTAGTCATTTAATAGAAAACAAATCGTTTAATTCTCTGGAAAATTATGAATAATGAATTCCAAGCTTCTTTGCTGGTAGAAACCGTTATATAGCAACATCATCTATTGTAAAACAGCGAGAATTTATTCGAAATCCCAATTGATTGAAATTTATTAAAATGTTCAAATAAATGCAAACAAAAACACATAACATTCTGATATAAATTCCGATTTAAAAGCAAAATCAACCGGTGTTGAATATTTATTCGTTTTTTGTTGTTTTTAATTAAATTTTTAATTTGGATTGTTGTTAGTATTCATATGGTTCGAAGAAATTATGATGGGAACGGTTTTGGACAGGAGCTGATTGATTAGAAAAAAATCACGACCAAAAAAAACTGTTGGTATTAAAAGTTTTTCATGACGGGACTTTTCAAAGAAATGTTACCGACGTGAGCGTCGAGTTGAGGTGTTTGACATGACGATATCAGGATGCAGAACTCATTAATTAACGTTGGGGTTTGAACATATACATTTTTTCTCGATTTTAATTAAGATTTCAATTTAAATTTGATTTAAATTTTACAAGAATTTTTTTGGTTTAAAATAACTATTGTTTATAATCAGTAAAGTAATTTTATTTCAATCAAACTCTTTGCCTGTCTGTTAGGTTCTACCATCTTGACTCTATGATTAACCGTCCGGATAATGACCGGGCACCCGGGTATCCATTTCAATCCACAGGTAAAATATATTAACTTTATCTTAAATTTTTTTATGGCCGTTTGGATCCTCAAAATTGAAGTAATTTGACACCCATTTTTCGTCAAATTTTATTTAATTTAATCAATCAATTAATTAATAAAAGTTATTATCAAACTTGATCGTTCGTTCAATATCCAGGTACCCGGGTACCCACTAAGATTAATGTATATGAACGACGGGTTTATACACACTTAAGAGACTGCTTATTAAAGTATTTAGTTAATTTGACTTTTAAAATGATATTAGACAATATATTTTGTAATTACTGTAAACAATAATTAAACAATAATTCTTATTATAAACAATAACAAAAATAGTAAGTAAGAAATATATAACTCCGTTATAATTTATTTTATTAATATCGTTTTCCATTCTTCTACTATTTACTTACATTATTTTATTTATGATACAGAGCCATATAAAAATTGAAGTACATTAAATTATTTCGTACATTGTCGTGGCTATAATACAGCGTTCGTCACAAATAGGGTTCTCACATACCGAACATATTTTTCCAGTTTTGCAGCGTTTTTAAAATTCACTTTGGAGACATTCATAGCATACATCAGTAATCTTTTTCCTCCCAGTTGAATCGAGCTGCGTCTGAGGTGTCAATGATACAGATGATGTTCGCTGATGCGCATTCGGTTTGATAGCTCGATTTAATCTCCACTTTCGTTGAGAAATGCCTCATAATTTGTGCATTACTTGAACAAATTTCAACGAATGGAGTACATAGCTCTCTGTCCAGTTTTCAATAAAATAATCGTCGTTCATACGATTTTTTAACAATCATTTTATTATTCTCATAATACAGAATATATGATGCAAGGCAGGCAATATCGAGAATGTTGTAAAAAAATGCTAGAGGCCACCTTTGAGTTGATCTTTTTGTTGTATATCTACCAAGCATTTTATCCATCGTGTCTACTCCAGCTTTAGACCAGTTATTAAACTCAATAATTTCGGGTTTTTTCTTTGTACTATCACTAATTTTAGCTTCATGATGCATTGATGATAGCATAATTACTACCTTGTTTTTTTTTGGCATATAACTACATAGAGTAACTGTTTCATGAAAGCCAAATACAGTGGATAATTCTTTTCGCGTTTTTGATACAGCCATTGCTGGTGGAATGTATGCTTTATTATTCTTCAAAGTGTCAACAATTGTCAAGTTCCGAGATAGTACAAATTTTGCCAGTGGAAGGGTAGTGAAGAAATTATCCATTGTAATGTTTCTACCTCTATACGGTGCTACCAAGTCTTTGACAACTCTTTCACCAACGGTTTTCTCACGACCATCTTTCGATTTTCTAGTGTAAAGCTGTCCTGTAAGTGGATACGAATTTTCAGCAATACATATCCACCATACTTTAATTACATATTTAGCTGGCTTTGACGGAATATACTGAGTGAGTCTAGATCGACCTCGATATGGATAAAGTTGCTCGTCAATTGTCAAGTATTTTGTTGGCTTATAATGTTTTGCTAAATTACTATACAACATTGTCCAAATGTCTCTATCTTCTCCAAGCGCTGAGCTAGAGTATTGGTATCATATTGACTTGCACATCGGCCACGCTATAGGTGGGTAACCGGGTACCCGGTAATTGAACGAATGGTGAAAGTTTGATCAGTGACCGGACGGTTAAACAGTCGTAACAGATAAACCAATGTTCAGCAAGTATTTTGCTTTCTTGTTGGGGCACAAAATACTATACAAAGTGCAAAAGGCAAATAACTGAAGAACATCTATTCGGAATATCATGAAACAATTTAATGATATTACAAATTATAGAAAATATGTAAATACGGTGTGCTGCCCCAACAGCGCATTTCCAATTTATTTAAGAAGATGAAGATAGCAACTATATAAAACAGTAACAGTTTTTGGTAAATATTCAGCCATTAAAAGTTTCAATATCATTTGGTTAAATAATGTTTGTTCTTTCTAAATATTTCGTAGAATCTTGAGACACTTACCTATATGTTTCCTTTTATTGATTTGTATTTGATTTCGTCTTCAAATACAATTAAAAAAACTACATTTTGTAACAATTATTTTGAGTTTGTATGAAAAAGGGAATGAACATTGACGTTTTGACGACAATTTGTTTTATTAAAGCAATTTTTTTGTATTAACATTCATAATTTAATTAAAAAATGATGTTCATATTATTAAAGTGCTAATGTAGATTTACAGAATGTTGAAAATTTAAGTTATTTTATCTTCGTATCGATTGTGTATCTCAAAACATTCTTAATTATTAACACCACAACTAATTCAAACAACTGATGAACATATACACAAAACTCATAAGTTTTCATTAAATATCAAACAATTGATTTTCGGGAAATATTAATATTCCTTATTCTATAATTATGTGTAAGGATATAACTTACTTCATCTGCTTCATTAGTATTTTAGGAAATCATTTAGGACTAGTTTTTAGATAATTTTCTGCATTTGGATCCCTTCAACTTTAGTCAGGTACATGAAACGCTCCAAAGTAAGTTTGAAGGCATGCGGTGACGCTATATCGATTAATCAATAGAGAAAATGTTTCAGAGTTGCAACTATAAATAGACATTAATAGAATTATTGTAGATTTGTCTAATCTCATAAACGCGTCACGTGATCAGGCCTATAAGACGTTTTGTAATCAGTGTCTTGAAAGAAGGGAGAAAAGCAAAACCATTTCCAGGACATTGGTTTGGGTTATATTTTATCATATAAAAATTAAATAAAAATATGTTGTTTACAAAGTAACTTATCCATTTATTCAATTCTGATTAAAAAATCTAATTTCGATGCCGCATTTTTCCGCCAATTTTTTCGTAAATCTTGAAAGGTTGAAACTTTTCCCCCGAACAATAACCGAAACTGATGTTAACGATTGGATTAAACGTACCATTCAAGATTGAAATCATACGGTTTAGGCTGAACGAGCCACGATCTAACTACGACCAGAAAACTGAGTTATTAAAAAGAAAGTTAATTACGCGGTGGCCGAAATATCTATGGCAATTTTCAGGATAATTAAAAAACGGAATCGTTATCTTTACGGGCGCTTTAAAATTGAAATTCCTTTAACTGTTCTTCGTTAATTTAATGAGCCTTCATTGAACATTGTTTGCCACAACGATGTATAAGATTGGCATATTTTAATGATTAAAATCAGACTTTATATATATATATATATATATATACATATATGTTAAAGTTTCCTTATTACCAACGAGGGTTTATCCTACTCTTTATTATATGCCCTAGTTCTTATTCTTACTGCACTTACTGTAGCATACATCATTGAAAAATAAATTTAACTAACGATATTATTTCCAATACTAGTTAGGCTATTACTATTTGAAATGTAATTCGTCATAATGCGATTGCGAAATTGTAATATTTAAGATAATTAATGGAATTGAATATTGAAAAACTTGCTCATTATTAAAATTAACTTAATATATCAATTGAAAAGTCCCCGGCCTGCCATAGTAAAACACATTTTTTTGGCAATTTTTTTTATTCAACATAATTCCCTTCAAGGATGATGCACTGATTATAGCGACCCTGCAACTTCTCGATACCATTTAGCCTCAATTTCGGCGATCACATCTTCATTCGACGAAAATTTCTTCCCAGTGAGCGTTCTTGAGATCTGAGAACAGGAAAAAGTCGGTGGGGGCCAGATCCGGAGAATACGGTGGATAAGGAAGCAATTCGAAGCCCAATTTATAGATTTTTGCCATCGATTTCACTGAGTTGTGACACGGTGCATTGTCTTGGTGAAGCAGCACTTTCTTTTCCTTCAAATGTGACCGTTTTTCGGTGATTTCCTCTTTCAAACGGTCTAATAACGCTATGTAATAGTCGCTGTTGTTGGTATTTCCTTTTTCAAGGTAGTCAATGAAAATTATACCATGCGCATCCCAATTTTTTATCAATATTTTATCAACACGCTAAATTCATTTTTATCCATTTTTTCACAATAACAAAAATTGCTTCACTCAAAATACAATAATTCACAAACTAATGATCCGACAGCTGTCAAATTTATACACATCTTTTGAGGGTTAAAGCTAATTAAAAAACAGATAGATTTAATTCTAGTAGCTCTATCTGTGTGTCAGGGTGGGAACGTTTCAATTGACCTGTTATATCAGTCAAAATCATCTGGTATCAAGTCTGTTGGTTTTAAACCAGGTATATTGATTATCATTGTTACATAACAAGCATCTCTGTACTTCGTTATTACTTGAGAATAATGAATTTAATTACTTGTTGATTTAGGTTTTATACCAGAAAACTTTTTCTTACTTTCTAGTATGTGCCAAAGTGCCAAAAAAATGAATGAAATTCAATTAAACTAGTCGTATCTATTTGATTAGTTTATATTCTTCTTATTCATTGCTAGTTTCCGTAACATATTTTTTTCTCATTGTACTACAATTTTTTATATTATCTTGAACATTGGCGAATTGTTTCTTTTATGTAGAATTTAGAATGGATATAACCAATTTTGAAAAATTATTTCGCCACATTTCTACATATTTCATAGTATTTGTTTCATTGCACTCGAGGGTTTTTATTGTTATAAGTCTTGTTGATGCATATTTCAAAGATCATGTGTTGTAATTATGCATTTTAATGTGCACTGTTGGTATGCAATTCCTCAATTTAGAAACACATCGGTAAAATCTCCAAACAAGTTGTTTATCTTGGTTTTAATGTAGTGAAAAAAGAGAAATGTGGTTAAATCTTTCAAGGCGAGATATAGCTTCAACATCGGTAATTTATTTCTGCGAAAATCACTTTGATGTTAGTATTTGCTATTTTTACTACCTTTACTACTATAAATATAACATCGGGGTGAATAACACTGTCTATAAAATTTGGGGTTAGGTTTAATTTTTGTTATATATATGAGGGCATGTGATCTTATAAATCGGTTAGGCTGTTCTTAAAATAAACTTCAAAATTACAATTTATGCATTTTATTTACTTAAATTATTATTATATTTATTTTGGTATTTTGTTTAGTGTAGGTATTTTGGTACAATAACAAGAGCAGTTTTTAAATTTAAACATCAAACATCCAACATGAAATGTATATAATATAAAATTTCTTATAGTTAGTATATAGCGTTATCTAAAATTAACCTTTTGGTAGCTCTATCAAATATATTATATCTGGGTTTAAAAATTATCATAAAAGCTTGAATCAAAGCCTGTTAAATATAATCCGGATAAATTTGCCTTGATTAAGCTCTTTGGGTTTGTTTTTCGTGTTGTTAGCAGAATAAAAAACTTAATGTTGCACACATAATCCAAATATAATCGAAGCAGGTCAAAAAGAATTGTGAAAATGTAGAGTAAAATAGGGAATATAGCAACATCGATTTCAAAGGTCACAATCTAACAACCAATATGCGTAGTCGCACGGTGATTGTAGTATCTTAGAGCGTGTATATATGGATATGTGTCGTAAAGTACTTGTGACATTCCCACTGGCAAAGTATTTACAATTAGAAATGTCCATTGAATATACATGGTCATGTTACCAGTACCTATGGGTAATATGGCAACATCAATTTATAATTAGAAATTCGGAAAATACAGCGTTCTAAAAAAGTCTCAAATTTACTAAAATAATCTGTAATTTACAATTAAAATTAAATAAATGTAAAAAAATTGATATAAGATAATAACTACTAAAAATGACCTACTTTAAGCTATTTTATTCTTATTAGCTATTTTTAGCGCCTTTCTTTGTCACAACATTTCTAGATTATTATACAGCTAGAATCTTGATTTATCAAAGTTGATTATTTTCTGTTGGTTATTCAACCATCTCTAGCAATTCAAAATATTTAGCAAAATCTAGTCTTGTTATTCCCTTAGCTCTAACGGTTGAAAATCCTTGAGCTATATGTACTGCAAGCTCAGGATGTCTTTTCATAAATGACAGAAACCAGTCTTGTTCTGCCATTTTTTCTGATTATTAAAAGTATGGGCAATATTTTGTTGTGTAGAAAAAGAGTATGCAAGTATTTTGATGTCACAAGATGATGAAGCAAAGCCGTGCGATGCCAAGATAGACAGCTCTGCTGGCCTCGAGGAACTTTATTTAAATTTCCTTATTCTTTTCTTGTCGTTAAATCTCTAACTGGAACTTTATAAATTCGACTTGAATTAGATTAAAACTCTACCATTAAGGACATTGCCAACTGCATTCTGAAGGCCTTCTTCTGAATAACACTGGCCACTTGGGGATTTCATCGTATATAAGAACGTGGCATTTTTGTTATATCTATTATATCTAAAACAATAAGAGAATGTATAAATGGTTCGATCTGTTTCACTAATAAAATTTTTGAAGTAATATGACGCACTACCACTTTAATGAGGTATATTACCCCGAAGAGCAAGAAAACAATTTAAAGTAAAATTCGGCGACTTCTTTTTAAACATAGTAAACGCTACATATGGTAAAAGTTAGGCAGTTAGGATATTTAAATCGGATCAATAATGCTTGATTCAAAAATCTCTTATCAAATTTGACTCAATAAAATTTTTTGGAGTTTACTCTTACCGGTTTTATGGCACAATTCACCAGTATTAATAAAAGAAAATGAGGAACCAGAGACATGCTTCATTGTATAAAAGATAACAGGTGACTATTGCTGCGTCGGCGTCAACCTTCCGTAGGAATTAGAATAAGACTGAGGCGTATTACCCGATGCGGTATAGGGATGGAAAGATTTCTTAAAGAATCGATTAAATTAAATAATAAAATTACAGACATCCAAATATAAATAAAGAAAAAGAGAAAAATAAAATTATAGGTTTGAAGGTTATAAATATAAATATAATATATAATAAATAATTATATATCAAGTGCTTTCCACGTTGGTGACACTAGACATAGATCCGTTGTTTACTTTTTTTTAATAAATCCACACGGCGCTTGGCGCAATTTTAATAAATATATTGACAATAAATAATATTTAGTACAGTCGGCTTGGTTGACGCAGCGGTAAAGGCGGCAGGACGGTCCTCCTACTGTTGCGATAGTCGCGGGTTCAAATCCTACTGGGACATGGTCACAAACTTATGTTTGTGATTGTTTAACATTTGTGTTTGTCCGTAGACAATAGTGGAAAGAAAATGATACAGTCACGCCAGTAACCAGGTTGGGTAAGGCCGGATGTCTTCTGGGATGATTTCTAAGTTGGCCAGTCGGTAAGCTTAATGCCGAGCATCGTGGTTTGTAGCCCACGTTATACTATAGATATATAGGACACATAAACCGTCGTTGGTAAAAGGCGGTTTTAAAATATATGTAAAACAAATGTTTAGTATAAATAAATATGAAACAATAATTAAATTTATAATGTGTGACTTTTTATCGTAAGCTTTGTTATGATCGTATGTAGAACTTGAAACTAGTCACTTAACTGTAAAATCGAATGTCAAGAATCAATTCTTGATGGACTTCAGGAATTAAAGCCCGATTCCCAAAAATCGACTAATTTAAGAAAAAACTCGATTTTCAAGTAGAATCTGAATCGAGTTTACCATCCCTAATGAAGCATATTCCCCGTTTTACTCTGTATTATACTGAATGCATGAATGTTATGAAATGTTGATAAATTTAGATTTAACTGCAGCTTTCGAATAGAGCTTTCGACATCAAGAGCATCTTGATTAGTCACTCGCTTCATATGTCAACGCTTTCTTTTCAGCCAATCGAATTTATATTGCTTTGCATTTTCTGAGAAATTTAAGCCACATTACCCTTATTAGCATTAAATGAAGCTGCAACACGCTAAAAATTACTTGCAATAAAATCGCAGCACCTTCACTAATGTTTTGAAGAATTTTGTAGACATGTGACAACAGGGTAGACCAGTACCAACAAAAACGACTGAATCGGTTACATGTTTCGACGCATCAATCAACATTCTGTCTCCTTTAACTAGAAGAGTTTAACTAGTAAAATGAGAAGGCAAGATTTGCTCCTTGTTTAAAACGATTTTCACATATCTACAAGCTGCATTTGGTAGAACATTAGACGTCATGTATGATGTGCATTTGGCTGTTTCATTGGAAAGACTATATATTATAATTCTTCTGCTCGCCTCTGCGGTACTGAAGACTTCCTAAATGGATTAATCAATTTTGATGAAACTTTTTGTGAATGTATTTAGATTAGATTTAGATTCATAATCTCGGTAGATGATGCTGATAAAAAATATTTTAAACGTTTTTTGATTATTAGAACATATCATAGTAAAATCACCAATTGGGTGTTACTTGAGTATCATGTAGTATTTGTGTCAATGTCGAAATAAATTATTCCAACAAAACAAAAAGCCAACGTTCGGGCAGGACAACGTTTGTTGGGTCCGCTATCATTTCTAGGATATAAAAATACATAAATCCGTACGTTATATAGATGTTTGTTCGTTTGTTAATGTTGAACGATAAACGTTAATGAGTCACGGAAGAAATATGCATGTAATATCGTCGAGAGAAAGAGAGAGAGAGACAGGGCGTTCTAAATCAGTGATGTGCCATACCGAGAACTGAGCGGACATTTGCTGAACTTCGCCGGTTCATTAAAAACCAGTTCTTTTCGTCGTATTGAAACATGCCTGGCTAAATTGATTTTCAACTGATTAAGCCAACGTTTCCTCCATTATAGTTTCGTAATGTCGGATTAGGGACGGGCGAGTGGATGGGTAATGCGCAAACTTAATAAAGGCAGAAATTGGCTAGATTAAACTGCGAGCGTTCGGCCTTAGCAGCAGCCGGAGCAGCACACCGAGATGGAGAGAAAAAGGAAACGGACTCGGAGCGCAAAAACCGCAATTGGAATTACGAATCTACGAAGGATATTTGACCGGGTTAATAGTCTCCGCTAATCAAACCGTTCCTGATACCATCCTGTTTGTATTTTTTCAGTTTTCAGTGGTTTTAGGAATACATATGAATGTAATAATGTTTTATGGTTTATTAGGTAACTTACCACTAATTTATTTTAATATTCTAATCTTTAGATTAAAAAGTTTAGAATTTCGACATCGCGTCTTGTTTCCTGATTATAAGGGAAAATCTGGAAAAGTTTAAACGACTTTATTTACAACAAAATTTATTAATTACAAAGATCAAACGGGTATAATAATACTGTTAGTGATGATAACTTTCGCACGGTCAAAGTGGAATCAACTGTGCGCTCTTTTAACCAAGCATTTAAATATTCTTTTTAATGAAGACTGTGTTTATGGGAGGGATATATCGCATTTTTCCTCATTACAAATAAATGTTTCTCCCTTGGGTACTTTGTGCTGAGAAAAAAGGCTGGCGTAACTCTTGTTAACTCTTGCAACCGGATTAGTAATTATATTTAGGGAGAGAAAGAGCTATCCACTGATGATTTTCTTACCTCGATAAAAAATATAGGTGCAAAAATTCTCTGAAATTCACGTTTCCTATGGATTTCCAAGCTCAATATGCTTCTCGATATATAAAAGGGTTGAAATGTTAACGTGTTCCGTCTGGCTTTTGGCGTCTCACTCTCGTTATATTGTCGTTCACGGCCTTCATGCCAAACCTTATCGAAAGCTTGTGCTATATCTAAGAATATAGCTGAGGATACTTTTTTACTTTCGTAGGCTCTTTCAATAACATCTGTTATTCTGTGGTACTTGTCAATTATTGAGTGCTTGTTAATAAACCCAAACCGGCTTTTTCTCTCTATAAGTAGATTATTTTGATAAGAGTTTTTTAATATTATTAACTATCATTGAACTGTATATTCAATTTCTAATAGCAGACGATTGACAAAAAAGCAAAAATTGTCCCACCCTGTGAAATTAATATCAGTTTAAATTAATAGATATCTATTGATATTTTTGCTGGTAACTGTAAAAGGAAAAAAGCGATACCATGGCGTCAATCGAACAGAGAAAAAACTCAAAGTATTACCAACATATAAGTAGTACACGTATTAAATCATCCGGTATGATGGGATTATTAGTTATTGCCTTTTTTATACCGAACCAGACATTCGCTTCATTACCTTATTACGCTGTTGATGATGGTTCAACATGTTGTTATCTAATATGAAATATTTTATAGTCCTTTTAAGGGTGCACGCCACTTTATAATATCGCCTAATTGATTTTTTTTTGTACGTCCACACGTCTAAATAATATTTTACATCGGTCGCTAGATATTTCCTTGCGCTTTACACGTGTTTGATCGTGATGCGAAATAGCTTTATTAAGATCTCCGTATATTCCGTTTCTCTTTGGTTTTCAAACGTTGGACTCTTCTAATGCACGAATACCTCGAAGGTGAACGCATCAATATCTATTTATGGAGAATAAGCACATTAAAAAATAGTTTATTAATTAATATGATTAATAACTTTATTAGATACATTAATAGGACTTTCATTTCTACGACTGAATGCGTTTTCTATTAGTAGATTTGCTTTAATTATAACATATAGTAGGGTGTTCGGCACAATCGGTCAACCGGCTTTATATTCTTAAAATTTATTTTATTTTTAGTGTTCCAAGTTTGATAGTTTTCGGAAGGTCTACAAACTCGTTTCTCATGAAGTATACATTCTGAAGTATGATGAGAAATAGAGGTCGAGTGATCTGAATATTGAAACAATGGCAATAGCTATGTTTTTTATGGGAAATGTATAAAGCGAATTGAAAAATTTTATAAAATTTTATGGGTACGGGTGCGTTATTTTCAAGGAAAATAACTGGATGCTCATCTTCCGCAAACTGCTTCTTTTTAACCGACTTCAAAAAAGGAGGAGGTTATCTTTGTTCGGCTATATATATTATATTTTAATGTATGTTCGCCGATTTTTCCGTCAATTATGAACCGATTTTCAAAATACTTTTTTATTCGAAAGAGTGTATGAGTTGCTCCTTTTGGAACTAAGTAGGGACCTGATGGAGAAGGGAAGGGAAATCGAGGGAAAACCTGTCCAAGGCACTTTCATTGTTTTCACATATTTTTTATCTAAAATAATCAGATATTTGTATATAATGTTATTGCTAAACTGATGTGATGAAAAATCGGAAGTAGTTCAGTGTAGAAGCCAATCTGCTTTTTAAGCATTAACCATATCATATGAGAAGTCGTAGAAATGTGGTGGGCAACTGTTTCTACCGTGTAATAGTTAGAACGTTAAGCTCACAGGCGGAGGTCGCGGTTTCGGTTCAAAAGAGGTCAGCATTTTTTTTTTCTAGTTTGGTTGGAATATTTGTCAAATCGCCTAGACTAGATAGCGGGTCCCAAGACCTGAAACATTCCTTATTTTTAGAGCCGAGCACTTAAACAAGACAAAAATATTAATATAATTTTATGGCATAAACACAAAATTAATTAGGAACAAAACAAATCAAATTTAATATAATTGTTTAGACACGGTACCGACTTTAAATTGATTTTTATTTAGTTATACAATGATTATTACGAACATATTTTATTTTAAAACATTTTTTTTGTGTTAGATGTCTAAGTTTAATTATCGATTACTTTTTAGTGAGTTCTTTTCTTTCGTTCTATTTTAATTTGAAGTGTTAGGTTATGTAAAAATATATAACTACTCCAGTCCAGCCTATTAATCGGCATAAGAATTTTCACGAATAACAGATTTTTAATGTACTACCAGGCAAACAGCCACTTCTTGGGGAATGAATAAAACCGATGCAAGAAAACATTATTTGTACAGGTCCGCATGAGTCCATTATATTGTATGAACACATTTTTTATATTCGGATAACATTCAAGAACGGCTTTTTGGTGTGATAGTTTAGGATGCTGACTGATGCTGACTGATGTCTGAGGTTGATCGCTATTCGCAAAACTAATAAAATCATCATCTTCTATACTGTTACTTGTGTTACTCCCAGGCATTATTTCATGTTTTCTGTTATTGGCGTCTGAGGCATAAACTGTAATATTTCAAATACTTTGCTTCTTATACTTTGTGACGATTTCTCGCAACCAAAGCATTTTGTAACTAATGCGAGGGTTATATGACCCTTGATGATATTTTCTTCTTTCTCTACTTTCTAAACTCTCTTTTGGTTGTGATACAATAACAGCAAAATTCCTCATATTGCAATCCTGTAGCTGATTAATACACAAAATCTTGAAAATAACCATGTAAGAATGAAAGTGACCATTGACAAGATACTTGACAATTTGACGTACAATACAGGGCTAGCCAGTTTGCTCACGAAAGCTATCCAGCATTATATTCTGCAGAAAGTTTCCATTAATAAAATCGCTAAATGCATTTATATTCAAAGATCTTTGAACCTATAAAGTACTTGAAATACTAACTACAAAATAACTCAGCTCCAGGAATTTGAAATACTTATTGCATATATATTTTATATTTAATATATATTTTGTATTTTATAATTTAATAAAGCATGAGATACACATTCGATTTCATTTATTTTGTTCGATTTGCACAAAAAGAAGAACAGACAGAAACACATACAGAAGAATCAGTGGTATCAATAGTATTAACGTATTAATTTAAAACATGATTTTACAAATTAACCATACAATTTTACTAATTCTTAAAATATTCTGGTTCTAATTATGATATAAACGAAAACATTATCTCTATCTATAGGATGGACATCTCTCAATGTTTTATCTATTATATCAATATTGTGTGTAAGAAATGACTTAATTAAGGCATTCAATCGTCGGTTTTAAAATATCGGTCTATCTTTATGCACGAATGCTCCCTTTTCAAATACATAAATGTATAAAATTATGCAGATTCTAGTCATAAAAAACAGTTTAGCAATTAATACCATTAATTTATTTATTAATTGTATTAATTAACGTATAAAGAAAATTTTTTGATACATACTAACAGCGATAACTAAGATTTAGCGATTACTTGTTAAAAAACACTTTATCTCACCGTTTAATCGATAGTGACATTCCTCATTTGTTTTTATACAACTTTAAAGCCGCCCATTTACATATCCTGTCACGCCGTTCTATCGGGATGTCATCCAGTGAATTTTCCTCGACGTCATAAAATCAACGGTCGTTTAAATTTAAATTCAATAAAGTAAACCCGGTGATAGTCTTCATTCATTAAAATACAGTAAACTTGTTTTTTTTAACAAGAAGTAGCAGTGTTCGATGTAAATAATATATTTTTATAATATCTGATAGTTGTTTAAACCGCGAATAATTCTTTCTCAGTATTAAACTAAGTAAAATATTTTTCGGCAAATAACTGACTAAATATATTTTGTAGTCGATTGCTCTGTTTTATTATGGAAATGAGTAATTTATTTTTAACTCACGTTATAGTTTGAAATATAAAGAAAAATATTGATTTATTTTACAGAACTTTTTCATTAATAGTTCAAATAGTAATTTGCTCTATTAATAGCTATTTTATATTATTTTGGAGACAAATGAACCTAAACCATATTAGTAATTAACCGTAATAAGTAATCTTCGTTATATTTTGTGATTTATGCTTTTGTATTAATCGCTATTTTCAGTTCTCGGATTAAACGCACTTATAGCAATTGAGGGCTTCCTCATCTTTGACATATTTTCGTTAATTATTCTTCATCAATTATTTTGAAATATTAAATTTTCAGTGACATTTGATGACTTCCATTCTGCTAGGAATAAGATAGGCTATTAATTTATATGTAAAAATTATATATAAGTTGTTTAAGAAAATACTTTACTTGGACCTCAGAACTTTCGATACCTTCATATGTCTCGAATAAGATCATTCAATCGGGTACAGCTCGATCAATGCAGTGATTTACAATAATTTGCCTCGAAACTAATATAAATCAATCGACAGGGTTTACTGAGCTCTTCTAATATACAATTTTGATTTACACTTTACAGTTTTTGAGGCTAATGGAACCTGGTTAAATATATCGCCTTGGAATGGACCGAATAGTATACTAACAATTTTGGCGTTTCAGTCACAGGTTCTCTCTTATTCATTAGCATATCATATTTTATGATTTGCAATCTTTAACCTTTTGTTATTTGGAACAGTAAAAGTAGAAGTTGTAGCTCGTTTTCCCCCTTCAATCAATCTCATAATGTGTCACACTGTTTACAATAATTTTGCAATCTATATATGCAACCCATTCTGATCCTGATTTTTATAAGAAAACAAAGCCTATATAAATTGTCTTCACAATAGTTATGAACTACAGATGTTGAAAATTTTAATTCATCATAGTTCATGGATTTTCTTTCATCTCTACATTTGGGTCAAAAATTCTTCAATATTGTCAACATATATCTTATTTAGGTGGTCACAGAAGACATTGCTGATCTACCGACCACAAAATTACCGCTGTGGTAGCATATACAGATGACGCAGCAATCTTAACCCACGAGGATCGATGGTTCGAGGAGACTCCAAATACATCTTAATATAAGGCATCTAGGTACATCTAAACCGACGTCCTAACTTGAAAGAAGCACCTTAAACTAAATCAAATATTTCAGCTCGTCGAATGCAAAACCAAGTCACCCTCAGGATAACAATATATGTCTGTATAAAACAATATTTAGGCCTATTTGGCCCTACGGAATCCTACAATAGGGCTATTATTCAACGGTTTCAATACAAAGAATTGTGAGCTACAGTTGATATTCTCGAACTTATAACGAAAATGTCAGTGATACGTACTTTAAAAGGACGTTATTGTACCCAATGCACCAGTCAGTTAAATGTGAATGATAACAGTGAAGTACGTGAATTAAAAATTTACCATTCATTTGTTTAATGGTTACCTTAGAACAAGATAAAAATCCTGCATTAGACAAGCTTTGCAGAATGTTAATTTACAAATTAATGTTTTACTACTGTTCTGTTGTACTTACATTAATAGATAGTCAAGGTGAGTACAGAATTAGTATGTACAAAATTGACTTTATGTTTGACTGATAAACCAATTGTTTTGATTTTATGGTAGGTCGTGTTAAGTGTATCTTCCGACTAACCAGTACAGTTGCTTGACTCTGCACTGTTTCTTGTTTAACATGATGTTTTCCATTTACCATAGAGATGGATTCCGAGGTATTTAGCTGATTTTGCTTGAGGAATCAGGCATCCGTCAAGTGATATAATTTGGTTTTTATCATTTCGCCGCAATGGAAAATTAACAGGGGCAAATGTGGAGCAATTAAACTGTATTTTCCAGACTTTAGTCAATTCTTAGACCCTGTTTTTCTACAGAGTTAAGTATAAATATATATTTGGCTATGATAACTGTGTCGGCGTGAAATCTTCCCTAGGGAAATATAGGCCAAATAAGTTTAAGTGCTTAAGACTTCTAGCAGTCGACAGTAATTCTGCGATAAGATTTGCTCATTTTGAAGATTAAACCCATATTATGCCCTACCAACAGCATGTGAGGCGTTTAGGAATCAGGAAGGAAATTTGTCTTCCTTTCGAATGCATTTTCATCAACCTCTGTTATTCTATGCACTTGGTCGTTTGTTGAGTGGTGATTTTGAAATACAAACTAGAAAAATCGTATTTCTATAAATGGTTTAATACGTTTTAACAGCAGTTTCTCAAATAATTTTAACATCGCAGGTGACAGCGATATAGGCAGGTAAGATCCGGTTTGATCTGCCGGTGTGTCAGGTTTTTTGACAATAATTATTTGAATGAATTACCTCAGGCATTGAATATGTATATCAGGATATGTCATATGATTACGCCTTTTCGTGGTAGCTTGTTCAATACACCAAGCGAAACATCAACAAATCCAGGAGCCTCTTTAAGAGTGAGGTTGTCAATTTCTACTGCAACTTCCATTTGAGAAATTAGATTTATAGCTACATTTGGTTGATAGTCAAGATTTGTACCCATTGTAGATTCTATCATTTGGTGGGGATACATTAGCTAATGCGTCAGAATTTTCTGTCTTTTAAATCTCAGATTTTATTTTGATGATGATATATATCATCAATACATGTATTTTGGGAAATAAAAACTGATGTATTAATCCCGTACTCGCCTTGCGTTTGTATTGGTGCAAGTCTAATAGAATAGTAGATATACATTAATTTGTAAATTAAGATTGTACTAAGCATATTTAATGTAAGTTGTATTAGTTAAAAAAATATGTATATTGGGTACAACCATTTATTATTAATCTCGAAATATATTAATTGCTGCACAGTGTAACGAAAATATACAATTTTCTGTAATAGAACCTAAAAATCAACAATTCAAAAAAGCATTTTTTTACTGATTTGAAACGAACATACGTTGTAACTAAATCAAACAATCCTATGTGGATACAACGGAAGGGAAAAAAAGAAAATAAACTTGCGTTACCCCACCCAGATCATTAGAACAATTTCCTTCGATTATTTATCTCGTTCAGTCGGGTTGTAACAATAAATAATTTCACCTTTCATTGAGCTGCTGCTGCTGCTGTTGGATATCGTTACGATTTTTTTCCATTCCAGTAATGACGATGCTAAAAACCCATCCCATCGGAAGATATGTGAAACGGTTCTTTATTTATTACATTTCGTAAGAATCCAGTGGCTTCTGAAACGGAAACGTTTTTTTTTCGTCACCACATTCAATCCAATTAGTGACTGGTAACAGGCTAATTATTCTTGCGCTATTAATTAGTTTTAGCTTTGGGTTTGTGATGGATGGAGGTAATGGTACGCATTGGGGAATTATCAATGACGATTGGAGATGAGGTATGGCATGAAACGATGCAGATACTTGCTAATTGGTCAGCGTGTTATGAATTTATGATCATCGAAGAAAGGGTGTAATTAGCGCAGTTTTGGTGATATGAAGATCGAGTTAAGATAAATCCTACTTTACAAAAGGAAGCTCGTAATATGTTTTAGCATTCTGTCTCAAAGCTGCTTTTATATTTTCATTTCCACGCTGGGTAGCATTATTACTAAAGGTACACATATATTTTTTGGTTTTATTTTATTAACGTTTTTTATGTTACAAAATTAACTTTTACAACTTTCAGTTCATTAAATAATAGATATCAGACGTTAACGATTGGAAAACTGTTTCCATAATTTTAATTAATTCTAGCGTTATATCTTATGTCGATTGTGAAAATATTAGTTAAAATTCGTACGGCCCATCAAGTTCTCTTATTTTAATATTTCACTTGAATATATGATCATCGAAGAAAGGGTGTAATTAACCCTTTTTTGATGATATTGAGACCCAGTTAAAAGAAATCCTATATTATAGAAGGAAGCTCGAAAGTAGTTTTTAGAAATATGTTTTAATCTTCTGTCTCAAAGCTGCTTCTACATTGTCATTTCCACACTGGGTAGCATTATTATTTATAGTATACATATATTTATTTGTTTTTCATTAGCGATTTTTTTATGTTATAAAAGTTATTTTAATCGCCAATTTTAGTGCATTAAATAATAGATAACTGACGTCAACAATGAGAAAACTGTTTCAATAATTTTAATTGATTTCTGCGTTATTTCATTTGCTGATTGTAAAATTATTAACTAAAAGTCGTGTAGTCTATCAATATCTGATATTTTAATATTTCACTAGCAAAAACAAGTTTAAAATATGTTTGGTACATAATGGAAATACTGACATTCTCAGCCTTTTGTTCATGTTCAACTCGTGTAAAGAAAACTTACAAATTATATTATTAGATTTAAAGGCTGTCTACATGCTCTTGGTGGTCAACGAAAGGGCTTTAAAAAGTTTCCATATTTTATTTCAGTTTCAGAATTTCAGTATTTTAGTAGTTTCAGTAGACGCTAAAATGATTCTTTTACCATCATTTATGTTAATTTTTTGTTAATTTTTCATAGCTTTATTTTTTACCAAGGCCATGACCAATGACACTTTAGAACTAATCGAAAAATCAGAATTATCATCATGAAACATTTTTGAAACAAAGCATTAGCCAGCACAGAACCTTAGTAATAACTTCTATTTGGTTTAGATGTATAGGTGACATGCTTATTATTTAAATTAGAATATTTTTAAAATATAGAGGCTATACGGAGACTATAACGACTCTACATAAAACTATATAGACTAAGAATGTCACCACTCGTCCTAAACATTATTTCCTTAATTAATGGGGTATCATCAATCCCAACTTGATTAGCTAGAAAATGGTTTTAATCACCTCCCAAGTACTCTTCGTCTAAATTGGTACAATCTGAAGGATATTAATAAGAATAGCATCCAAATTATCAATAATATGTAATGGTTAACTACTATAAAAAACGGTGAAGAATATGAACACAGGCCTGAATGATAGAGATAAAGAACAGAACATGAAAAATATATTTAAACCACACGGGAAGAGGTCTCAGTCGGTCCTTATCTTAAAGTTATCAGTCTAATATTCATGTTCCATTTCAATTTAAAATGGCAATGGGATGAGTACAAAGAGAAGGAGACTTGGATATCATATTTAAAAGCCGTTACTTGCATTTTTACCCATATATTATGTCATCTAATATGACAAACTTCAAGACTATTAGTTGTCTGAAGTCAATAAATTAGTTTTTGGAGTTTAGTATTGGTTGCTTGACACAATACAGCAAAATACATCGCATCGGTGAAAATACTATTTTTAAAGACAGGGGGGAAAAATATAAGGAATCAACCGTCGAATATACACATTTTACTAATTTATCTAGATGCAGTAAACATTATTAGTTAATAAAAACTTATATTAATATTTCAACTTATTATATATGAATAGTTATGTTATATAATCAATAACATATTGTGAGTTAAGGCTATGCTAAACAAACTGATATTAAATACGGCTTTAATCGCCTATTTTTATAAGAAATCAAAGCTTCTTTAAATAGCATTTATATTAGTTATAGACGATGTTGAAAATTTCACTTCATCATAGTTTATGGATTTTCTTTCATCTCTACACCAGAGTCTGAAATTACTCAATTTTGTCAACATATATAGTACTTAGAGAGTTACACAGGGCATTGTTAGTAACTACTCTAGTATTTTATCTCCTATATATTGTTGATCTACCGACCACAAATTTACTGCTGCAGTAGCATGTACAGATGACACAGCAATATTAGACACAACTGTTGAAAACTAAAAACTTGATATACTAAAGTTAATAAAACAGAATATATCCATGCAAATGTAGACTCCCACAGGTGGGGCATACTAAATATCCTGGCGTATATCTAGACCGACGTCTTAACTTGAAAGAAATACATAATTACTAAACGAAAACAAGTTGGGCTTAAACCAAATCATATAAGGATAGGAATATATTTAAAAAAATTATTATGTAGGATTATTTGGTCCTTCGGAATCGAGCCATTATCGAGCAATGGAGCTATTATCCAAAGGTTTCAAAACAAATTATTGTCTGCTACAGTTGATATTCTCGAACTCATAACATATATAATTTCAGTAAAGTATCAGTGGTTTTTAAGATTATCCAATTTGTTTAATGGTTATATACCTTGGAGTAAGATTTAGGTCTTCCATTAGATATGCTTAGTACAATCTTCATTTACAAATTAATATGTCACTACTGTTCTGTTGTACTTACATTAATGGACAAGCAAGGCGAGTACAGGATTAATACGTACCCAATTGGCTTTATGATTGACTAATAAACTAATCTCGAAAATTATTTTAATCACCTCTGTAGTGCCCTTCGTGTAAATTGGTACAATCTGGCGTATATAAATAAGAAGATAATCCAAACAAGCAATAATTTGCAATGATTATCTATCAAAGAAACGGAAAGTGAAGAACAAGGCCTCACTGCCCTCATCTTAAAGCTATCGGTCTAATATTCATAAGTTAATGTTCCATTCCAATTTAAAATCGGAATGGGATGAGTACAAAGAGGAGACTTGTATATCAGATTAAAAAGTCGTTACTAAAATTTTTATCCATATATTGTATCATCTAATATAACAAACTTCAAGACTGAAAGGTAATTTTAGAGCATAAAAAAGATGGAGAAAAGATACCAAGGATATTGGAGTATCCATATTATGTCAGTTTAGTATTGGCCGGTTATATACAATATATATTGGTATTAATACAATACAGCAAAATGCATCGCATCGGTGAAAAAGCTATTTTTACAGACAGGGTGAAAATAAATATAGGGAAACAACCATCTAATATACACATTTTACAAATTCATCTAAATGCAGTAAAACTAAAATTAATTAAAAACGTTAGTTAATAAAAACTTTTTAATTTTTTATATTAATATTCCAACATATTATACATGAATCTTTATGGTATATAATCAACAACATATTGTGAGTTAAGACTATGCTAAACAAACTGATATTAAATACAGTTGCAGCACCAAAAAAGTACATAAGATTTAGGTAAATTAGATTAAATTTTTGTTGACCATTGTAACAATTTAAAAAAAAACGCATTTCTGTGAATAGCCATTGATTTATTGGTGTAGTATTTTTTCAATTATTACTCTTAGTGGTTCCATTATCTCACCAGTGGGCAATAAGCATTAGCTAGTCCTATTATAAAGGTTATTCTATAGACTATCTATATCCTATCCGTGATCGCATGGTGCTAAACGTTTTAGTACACAAATGGTACGCAACACTTAATACAGTATGTGTCCAAGTTATTTTCGTTTAGCAAGTACTTCTATGTGCTTTTTGCAGTTTAGACATCGGTCCAAATGCATACCAAGATATTTAACATCCTCGGCTAGGGGAAGTTGGTAATTTGTAATATTGACTGGTGCGAATGTCCTCCTACGCAGAGTGTATGCTAAATGGATAGATTTTGTTTCATTTACTTTAATGCGCCATATCTCCAGAATCAGTTCTATTTTATCAAGATGTTTGGGAAGTTCATTCATGCTGTTATTGGATCTTCGTGATATACTAAGACGACTGTGTCATATTCATAGGTTGTCCCAGTGGCGATTTTTATGGTGGGTAGATCGGTATTATATAGGAGATAGACTATCGGAATCAGTATACTACCTTGTAGAACTCGTGAATATATTGGATGTAATTCAGTATATGTGTAAGATCTGTAAGATTTTAGTAACTGAAAATTTGGTTGAGGACGGAGTTTATTTAATTTAACCTGCATTTATTTTAGAATAACTAATTGGCAAACTTCTGTAAAATAACCCTACAAGCTTTTTCAGTTGTTTTATTATTAATTTTTTTAAACAACTAAATATTAAGATTATTGTAAATTATATTATAATAAAATGAAATATGTTCTTTAAGTAGTACCAATTGATGTGGACATGACATAAGCACAGTTTACATATCTTGGTCATTGGCACAGAGAATAAAAATGATAGTGTTTGCCACAAAACATGCCACTTCACGTATACCGACGCGTAGTGATCTCGTTCTGACCATATAAGAAAAAAATGACGGAGTGCCATAGTCAACGCTGTGTATTTGCGGCGAAACATTTAAACTCATATATATAATTAAGTAGAATAACGGAAGGAGTCAACGACAGCGTTCAAGAGACATATCACACCGGCCAAGGTTCTTTTACCTTTTTTCTCCTCTTTATTCAATCGTCACACATCTGGGACAATATAGCTAACAGTACACGCGTTTATACGACGATGGTTTCTATAAAATATGTGTTTCCTTTCGATTTTTTATTTACTTATCTATGTGTTACATATACATTTATATATTTCACATATTATCTTATATACATAATAATGTATGTCATATATATTGAATAGTATTTTCTCTGGGTTCATAGTCACAATTATACCTAGTATAAGTCACAGTGAGTTAAGTGCGCTAAGAGCCGCAATAATGGCGTTTCCTATATGCATAACGAATTAAATGATTTACCTGGTCAATTGAAAAGTTGCCGGCCTGACACATAGATGGCGCTAGTAGAATTAAATCCATATGTTTTTTAGTTAGCCATCCATAACCCTCAAAATATGCGTGTATAAATTTGACAGCTGTCGGATAATTAGTTTGTGAATTATAACATTTTAGTGAAGCTAGTTTTGTTATTATGAAAAAATGGATAAAAAAAGAATTTCGCGCTTTGATAAAATATTGCTTTTTGAAGGGAAACAATACAGTTGCAGCAAAAACTTGGCTTGATGTCGAGTTTATAGAAATTGTCCCAGGAAAATCAACCATCAAGGATTGGTATGCTAAGTTATGTCACTATTTTAGAAGCGTCAATATATATATATATATATATATATATATATGTATATCTCCGTAGCGAGTTTGTAGCTTCATATTGAACAACGTATCTTTTTTAAAACATTTATATATAACAATTTTATCCATTATTATGTTGAAAAACAGTGGAACCTCCTTGGTGAACACCAGCTGGAATCTCAGCTGAATTTGACAATTCATTTTGAACCCAACATTTTTGTTCGTCACATTATTTTTAGGACAAATCATGATATCTTGCCCCATTAGCCTTCCCACGTATGAAAAATGGAACTGTGAATATTATTTATACTGGAGGGCGTTGAAACAGCTTTTGAATACACATATAACAGGCAACAGGAGGGAGGGAGTAACAGGCGAGGAAGAATAAAACACATTTCAGGTTTGTTTTTGATTAATATTAGGTATAAAAACATGAGAAAGTGGTGGATGAGAAATCAGCACATCAAAAAACCTATCCATCAGCTAGAATGATTGTAAATGCTTTCAATAATATATTTTATAACTCTACACTTTTTTATTATAGAAATTAATTAGGATAGATACATTAACAATTTAAAGGTGTCTATTATAAGGAAGGTTACCATATGCTATTTTCAAATTATATTAAAGTAAATAAATATAAATATAATGGTAACTAGTACTCTTGACGTTCCACCGATACTTACTAGGTCGATTAATTTTGCGGCTATTTTAATAAATAAGAAGGAAGCAGACCACCGCTTCGAATTCTGACCAGATAATAAACTGAAACTGATTTTAACTATAACAGTTCGACGCAGTTTGTCTAGAAAGTAGCATGGGCTTGGAAATATGGGTGCCAACGCACTGCGTTGGACAGCCGCCGGCATTAGGTTGATACCATTCTTACACAAATTTTTATTTGAGGCATTGAACTTGATCTTGTTCGATATTTAATTGCACACTTTTGAAATATCTTATTCGAAAGCTTTAAAATTTATTCTGTTATGTAGGTATGTAGATAGTATTTTTTGACATATTAAATGAAAATTGGAAAGTAATTAATTTTGAAACATTTTCAATCCATGGTTTAGCGTAAAATAGCGTTTAGCTATTTTACCTTGTTGTTTTTGAGTAGGAAAATATGCTATTGGAGACTACCAATCATATAATTGATGCATATGAATAGATAATTGGAAGAGAAATTGATATAAGGCAAGTAAAAACAAAGTGGTTAGTTTGTAATAAAACAATGTCTGATCAGATGCTCGACATTTTTGCTAATTCCATCCAACTTCGTTAGATAATTTCTCATTTTATGATTTCCTTTACATATGTTTCAATAAAATAATTTGTCGTTGAAAATTACTTTAATATTCTTTGAAATATTGTTCTCTATAGCTAAACGTGTTGGTCACTGTATAACTTGAGTTTTCTGACTGAAAATGTTTAGTAAATAGTTTTCTTTGTCCTTTTGAAGCCAATTTTTATATAGTCACTGAAGATATGTGTGATGAATTTTGACCGTTCTTATAATCACCAGTTAATTGTTGACAGTATAGATTCGAATTAATGGCTTAATTGATGGAAAATTGCTTTCTAGTTCTACCAAGCATTTTCAAGGTAAACAAACAAGACTTCTTTGAGTTTCGAGGACGGCGCTTTTCACACATTGCCTTAGGTTGCCTGCAGTTTTTCATTCTAAAAATAATATACCTCAATTTCGTTTAAGTAGCGATTCGCAATTATAATTTTTGGTTAATTGAATTATTTACTTTCAATTCATGGAGATCCCAAGTGTCAAACTCCTTTTGGTACCTGGTCTTATGTAAATAGTTCAAAACATTTATGGCCGATGCCTAGTTCCATAGTGCTGTCGTGAGATGAAGTGCGTCATTCTACTTCTGACCAATCTATTTCTGACCCTGGCTGTCACTTGGGCGATCGTCACCATGAACACCACATACCTTTCTATAAGTTTCAGTTGAATTTTTCCCTTTTCTGAAGTTAAAATGGAAACTACGAAGAAAATATAACAACTGTTGATTAAACAGAAGAATAGTTGATTGTTACCTTTCAAGCATTCTATAGCATGGCTTGGTTAAATTAATATTATTAGAGCAGCGCAATTGTAAACCCCAATAATATATTTGCCATCTTATATTTTCATATTTGCATTCTTCATATATTTGCATTCTTTTTGTATTTTATTTAAACAGCGGAAATAATCGGTAATAAATTATAGGTCAGTAGGAGGAACTTCTTCTGCTTTTCCTCCGTTTTGAGGATCATTCTCATTTTAGATACTTTCCAAATGCTACGAAAATAATTGATTCGTAATACCGTTGTTAAGGTAATTAATTTTATACCATTCTTGTTCTTGAAAAAAATTTCCGGTTATCACATGATATAATGATGATAAAGATCATAATCTCTTCATAATAACTTCTCTGTGATTTGAAATAAGAATTTTAGCAAGATTTATTTTATAACATCTTTATTAGATACGCTTAGTACAATCTTAATTTACAATTAATTTATTACTACTTTTCCTATGTACTTGGATTAATTAACAAGCAAGACGTGTGCGAGAAAATACATCAGTATGTATTCCTCATTTTAGGAAGATGATGATATTATTTTGGTCATCTTTTATATATTTCTTAAATGATTAGAGACAATGCCAACGCTATGATGCTGCGGCATTTTGCATTTGCAGATCTTTATGATTGCCCTTTTTTTCGTAGTTTCCTTTCTTCGTGAATTCTGTATCGATAATTATCAACTCCCGCAAGCATAGGATGCTAAATATCGTGGTATGCATCTAGATGGACGGCTAACTTGGATGAAGCACGTAGTAGCCAAAAGGAAACAACTTCAACTTAACCTCTTATAAATATATTGGCTTGGCGCACATCCAAGTTATCATTAGATAATAAGATATTACTGTATAAATCTATACTCAAGCATATTTGGTCATATGGAATCCAACTATGGGGAACCGCTAGCAAGTCTAATCTATCCATCATACAACAGTTCCAAATTAAGGTGTTGCATGCCATTGTCGATGCTCCGTATTATGTTTCAAATAAAATGATACAACTCCATATTCCTCTAGAACCAATAACTAGTGTAATTCAACGTGTTTGTGAGAAGTACTTCGAAAAATGTTTAGTGCATCCCAATATACTCGCTAATCAGCTAACTATGCGAAGTGACAGTCTAAAACCTCTAACAAGACGCGATCTGATTATTGAACATATATAGAGTTTAGAATAAGGCTAATTAATTAAAATAGTGGGAAAAAATGGAACCAATAAGAGTAATAAAAAATATATCAAAAGTCGCGTACCATGCAGCCTCTTGTATGTTATATTGTTACTGTTATGCTTATTACTTTTGTTTCTACATTAATTTCGCTCTTAAAGGAAAATTTAGAGACACCATTCGCCCAGTTTTCCACCAATTATTGATAAATTAATTCTATTATTATACAGAGGAGAGAGCTTTTCTTTGATGACAATTTTTGAAAAGACTGTTTTTATATTCGCCAGTAGAATGAAAAATGAAATACTAAACATTGCAATTTAGCGATATACCAAGGTTAGAACAGCTTCACGGCTATTATTCACGGAGGCATCCTGCGTTTATTCAACGTTTTCGTGGTCGTAAATTCGTACATGTGGGATCTTCCGGAAAATAATTTGCAATAATTCATTCGCGACGCGTAAAAATCCGACCCGCAACACGTACGCTATTCGTCAACCGTTCCCGACATCGGCCGCTCAACATTTGAATATTCAAATTACCTCACATTGTTCTGTTAGTTGTAATTGCCCAAGAGCTGCCTTTTAATGAATTTAATTTCTTGTATACGTTTAGAAGACATTTGTCACGGTCCGTGGCACTTTGGCTGGGATACCATTAAGTTCTGCCCTCTTGCGCGGTCTCCCGCTCCGCTGATACGTACAGATTGAATGTCCGCTAGCTGACGCTATAATTTAAATTAGATCCCTTTGAATGCCTGCTATTTCTTTGTTCTCGGTTCCTGTTACGTACTGTTGTTTAGCAATGTCTTCCTGTACTATATGTACTATATAGATTCATATAATATATTTGGATCAAAACTTTTTTGAATGTTGAAGCTGTGTCTAATATCAGTTCTTGTAATATAGGTTATATATCCTAAAAAATATTTTTAACAAAAAAACTGAACCGACTTCAAAAAATAGATAAGAAATTCACTGAAATTTTAAAAATAATCATACTTAGATTATTAACACAAAAAATATTTTTAAGATAAAATATGATTTTCCCCCAACAGATCCTCATTTGGTTCCAATGGAACCACCTCGGAAGTTCACCCTTTCGAATAAAAAAATAATTTTGAAAATCGACCCACAATTGACGAAGAAATCCGCGAACATACATTACTACAATGACATTAGGTGTTCATATTTTTTCGCATTTATTTTCGCTTTTCCCTACGCAGGTTCTGGCATAGTGGTATGATAACATATAATAACATATTATGGGATACACTTTGTTTTACTCGGTGAAATACGTATAAAGTATATCAAAATTCCTCTAACGTTTTTGTATCAAGATTTCACTAGCCATAAGTATTTATAATATTTTGAAAATGCCATGTTTGGTATCTGAAAACGTCAATCATTTGCTGATAAGGGGTTACGTTAAGCATGCTGCAATCATTAGAATCGTTGAAACGTGGTTTGGATCAATTTAAATGGGGTGATTTCAACTTTCAAGGCATGGAATGTCCAGGTATGCGGAAGATGTTTTAAAGATGCTTAATTGAAGGAGTTATTAGATGAAGAGTCAACGCAAACTCAAAACCAATTGGGAGATAACATATATTGAATAGCAATGAGTAAATCACCTGACGAAGGCTACTTATCTTCTCCAAAGCCGAACCGCTTGGGTCACAAGACTATGCTATTTGTCTGATGGGACCAGGTTGGTTATATTATGAAATGATGAACGTTCCTTGACATTAAGTCTAACGTCCAGAATTAGAATGGTTAGAATTCTTTTACGATTTCTTTTGTACGAGTACCTTCCTGTCGCCTTAACCACAACGACTACCAAGGCGCTGTTTTTTTCTGTGAAATGATAACAGTAAACCATGACATCTCTTCCATGTCCGTATCCTGATAAAATTGCTCACATAGTTCTTCTTGTGAACTGAAGTGAACAGTGAAGTGAAGCGAAGGTTTACCAGAAAATCAAGAGAATTCAACTTGGTTATAAGATTATTGACAAGTTTATAGTTAGAGACTTTCCTGTTGCCCATAAACTAAGTCCTAAATTATTTAAATTACATTCAAGCCCCGTTATCATTTACACTTATTTTATTCTTACGGCGTAGTTGGAATCATGCAATTTACAAATATGAGACCCGACGAAATTATCTTCTGCAAGTTTGTTCTGATTAGGATATATTTTTCTGCAGTTTTTTTTCACTATTTACCTTTTCACAAATGGTTTTGTCAAGTTAATTTGGCATCCAATCATTAACTAATGTTTAGTAGAATTATATTAGGATGTTTGTTTCTTTTCTTTCTATTATTTTATTAAGTTTTAGTTTAGTAAGTTTCCTTCACAGCAGGCCTTGGCATAAGTATTTCCACTGCGTAATATTAACAATTTTTGTTTGATATTAAAATATTAAAATATGAGAAAATAGTACATTATACGATTCTTTTGTTATTTTGTAGAAGATCACAAGAAATATTATATCATTTTATAATAACAGTATAATAAATAAAAATGTTTGTAAAGGGACTTTAAAAATGGCCTTTGAGGGTTATTTTTATAACAAACTGGTTTAAAATACGATGTTAAAATTTACTATCAACATAAAATAAACCTTCAGTCCTCTCTCAGTCTATTCCTTTCTCACATAATTGACTACATTAAATAGAAAATAATAAACTATCACTGGTTCATGTAAACTAATTCCGAGTTATTTTAATGATTTTGTTTTTCGCTTCGTCGTACCGAAAGAAATTGGTTAATTTTTCTATTCAAATATGTCCATCCAAGCGGCATTTAATTAGAATCCGCTTAATGAATCAAAAATATAATTAATAAAACACGCGTGGTAACTTTCTTTTTCAATTCTTGTGATGGCACGCGGCTAGAGAACGAATTCGATGCAACAAAGCGATATAATCTCAGGTATATTCTTGCGCGGTGTAAATGAAAGAAATCGTTAGTTTATATTGAGGAATCGTAAAAAAGACCGTTTGAATAACAAGTAGGTTCATGTTGCTATTGAGCGTTTGTCTCTTAGTATAAAATAATCATATAGTATTGTAAATAATAGTTAATAATAAGTTTTAAATAAATTCAAATCTATTCGAGGACATCCGCTCCAGAGTTAGAATTTAACACATTCTGAACTAATCTAATTTTATAGTTTTCTATCTTTATCGATTTGGACGCTTCTGTGTTGCTGCCATCCAGTATGCTGACTATCTTATTGATTCAAACTTGTATTGGATGAATATTTCATCCATTGTCCATATATACCTAAGAAATTGTTTTCATGTCTTTATTTTTTTCACAAAATGCAGCAATATTTTCTAGCCATTTCCTTAAAGGTTAAAAGCTATTCTTTCTAAACATGCTGTTAAGAGGGAAGAATATTTAGACTTATAAAAATTTTTCCATTCTAGTGGCCATTCTAGTTGTTTTGGACGGTTTTTAACAGGGATCTATGTAGGAATCATGCTACAGATATCACAAAAAAATAACGAAGGAATAGAAGCAGTATTATCTAATCAAACGCATAATATTAATGAATGTCAATCCAAAATATTGGCGCAGATATAAGTAAAACCAAAAATTTAACTAAAAATATGTGTGTGTTTCACACTACGAAATGTGTATGTAAATTTTATAAACGCGAAACAGCGGATATTATATCAAAGCGTTTTTTGAATATACGCTTAGTACAATCTTAAATATAAATTAATTTATTACTATATTTCATTTGTACTTAGATTAATTCACAAGCAAGATAAGTGCGAGAAAATACATTAATATGTATTCCTCAATTTTTTGAATATATAATAATGGAAATAGTGGAAGTGACACCTAAATTCTGAAAGCCACCAAATGAGGACCGACTCACTCAATCAGTGGTCAATCCCCCAAGGTTCTTCCCTAACTCGCAATTGTCAGCAAACAAAATTGACATTTTAATCACGCAATTTTAAATCAGTGAGACTATATAGTTCCAAGTCAATTTCACCAATAAAGAATCTACAATGAAAAATCAAAATCAATATTCCTATTGGTATGTGGTTAATAAAATCAAGTGCTAGAAGCTCATACAGAAGGAAATATTTAGGAGCAATATTGGACATGAAGCTATATTGGAAAACTCATGCGAAGAAGAATATATAAATGAGTTTAAATCAAATTTAAGAAATTATATAGGCTACTATGAAGAAACCCGATCCTAACAACATGGTATTTCTATACAGTTTTTCTGTAAGCCCATATAGATGTGTGATATATATGGGGTTGTACCAAAAATAGCAATTTATACTTAATTCAGCAAATATTGATGAGGGTACGGAGCAAGCTTACTCCATGTTGTACTTGAAGACCAACAATATGTGATTTTTGAATTGGAAAATCTGACGGCAACTGAAGTAACAGAATAGTCACTATAGAAACCAAGAACTAGAACAAAGCTCTAGTGTCACTAACAACATAACTAGAAACCAAGAAGGAAGCTCCGGCCACAAAGTGCCACCAACAATATAACCGATATATATAACATAACACCTCCCATCTGATATATCTACAGATGAAGAATATAAAATAAGTGTCTAAATTCGCCGTTTCATGTGGATTCACCACAAGAAAAAAATTAGAAAAAGAAAAAAACATATAATCCAGAAAATTCAGAAAATAGTATAAATTTAATAAGAGTTATATTTAATAAAATATTACGAACAAATTACTTTCTTAGCATTTCGTGGCTGAAATCATTATAATTCTGAAACTCAGAAAAAAAAACAGAGGAGTTCATCTAACATTAAAAAAGGAAATTAAAAATTGCAGTCGGAAAGATTTCTGTTCAGCTTGTTACCGAGTTTATTGTCTATAAAAATGAAACAGTTTCTCTAATACTCTTGGATAGCCCATAATGCCTTGGATGCATTTCAGAAAGAAAAATACAATCAATTACAGAAGTTCTTCTATAAAAAGTTTAAAATCCTTCAATATTAATTCACATTCATTATCGCTTTCATTAAAATAATTAACCTGATATCACAAGCAGACGTTTTAAATTCATTAAAAACAAATTTAAAATAACTGTGTTTACTTTACTATTACAAATGATGGAATAATTCATTAACATAACAAACGAACATAGTATTCCGTCCATTATGAAAACCTCTTGTATTGGATATCATCCATCTGCTTTAAAGTAATTTTACAATGTAATTGATTTAAAATTGCTCTAGTTCAGAAACATATTAGCTTTTCTTTTATGTTGTAATTAATACCGCTCACAGAATGTTTTGATAATCTAAATTAGGTTTTTGCTTGATTTAGCCGTTGTAATTTTTGGCAAGAGAAAAACAACGATAAATAATATCTTATTTTAGACGTATTATGCAGTACCCATGAACACAGTTATGTTAAGTGCGCGTAAGACTATGGAAAGGCATGAGGCCAAACCCAACTGTATGTTAATTTTTCAATAATATAAATTACAGTCGTTCAACCATATATCATAGTATTACACGACACTGTCTCTAGACTTGATACGGAAGGCTTGTGTTGAGAGAAGACAATAAAAATCCCATTTGCATTTAAATTAAAGTTTAACTTTTGTTTATTTATCTGTAAATGGCTATAAACATTAATACGATTCCCATTAAAACACTTTTTTCTCAATATTTTCTTATATTATCTTACTGTTATAATGACCTAAATGGCTTTGTAACGTTAGAGTATTGTGGGATTTGGTATGTTAGATTATTTTCATCAATATTTATGTCACATCATAGATATTTATTACAATATTGATATCATTATATTTATGATATCAATATTATTAATATTGAATGATTGAGTTTATACTGGACGAATCTTCATTTATATGCTCAGTACTGAAAATAGTTGGTTTACCATTCAGCGAATATTTATGAATATTTAATGACATAATTTTGTTAAAATTAATTTGTAATCTGTAGGAATAGTTTTTCTGTTTATTGAAAGTCGGATTTATAACTGTAATATTATTTAGATTGGCACAGTGTTATTCATCATTGTCCTTCATAGTGGGTGTTTAAGCAATTAAAATTGTGTAGTTGGTTTATTGACAAATCGATTAAAAAATAGGTTATTGAGTATTGAACTTAATTTTGATATTGAGAGTTCTTTATACTCGGTATCGATATGGGTACAGAATTGTGCGAAAAATGTATAGAAAACGGGGAAGAATATGTTGATCACTTGATAAACTTGATAATAAAATTTCAAAAAGAATTTCAAAATCAAGGAAAATTCTGGAGATATTACAAATATTTGGATGGTCTAGTACATGTAATATACCGGATGAAAGTTGACTGTATACTAATAAGATGAACTACCATGTTACTTTATCATTATGGAAAATATCACCAGTAGGTCAATTGAGATTGTGACCAGTTGTTACGTAATTATAACACTGCTGTTCGTGACTTTCCATTGGGATTTATTGTGTACTAGTGGGATATAATTTTCTGACATTTTTAAATCGCTTGTACAATGATACGGTACTCTTTCTGAATTTCGCTTATCCGTATATTATATATATATATATATATATCCAGATGTTTCAATAATCCACATACTAAATTATTATTATATTCCAATTATTATGTTCAATGTCCATAAATGCATGACGTGTATGACTGATTGACTGTGTGAAACTGATTAACGTAGCAATATTAGAACAATCTACCATGACTAGTTGGTAGTAAAGTCTACATCTATCGATTCAACGCTTCTTTCCGTTAAATTAAAACGTTTTAAAGCAAATATTTAATTTACATAGTTCTTATACATTAGCAATTATAACCATTTTGGGAATTAATTCT
This sequence comes from Rhynchophorus ferrugineus, assembly GCF_030347505.1. Classification (NCBI taxonomy): domain Eukaryota; kingdom Metazoa; phylum Arthropoda; class Insecta; order Coleoptera; family Curculionidae; genus Rhynchophorus; species Rhynchophorus ferrugineus. The sequence goes on along the minus strand of NW_027472585.1, from coordinate 18,297,208 downwards.
TACTCGAAAGAAATCATGAAGTATTCACCCATCTGGTTGAATCATATTTCACTGTCGTCCAATTACAACTAATGGAAACATATGCGAATGATAAATGATCGCTATATGACCTAATAACCACACCTACTTTGATCATCATCATCATCATCATCAACTCGGGCTTCTCCATACAAATTACGGTATTATAATATCCCAATACTTGGCTGTCAAGTCATTTAACTACTGGCCTGTCTGGCTGAACGAAATTCGATTGACGCGAAGAGTAATTTTACACTGCTGGTCTTTTATTGCCGAGGAATATGCCTACACAGTAGATAACTATTAAGGTTTTAGTGCAATATAACTATAAAAATAATTGCTCATTTCGCAGTGGTTGTAATTGTGTGAAGTGATATTATTACACGTGTATAAATCTTATATTTTACTGGATATGCAACAATTTATATAGCTTTGGATTATACAACTCTATTGAAAATACTTAAAAACATTAAAAAATTATTTAAAAATTACGTCTGTCTCTGTTCGGTTTTCTTCCTTTGGTCAGGGTTTTTTCTCTATTCTGAAATATCACCCTTACGTTTTCATCCCAGGTTCTTTTCTGACCGTAATTTGCGAGTATAGCATTATTTCCACCATCTGCACTATTGTTGAAATCTTCCAGAATATATAATTTTCATTCAGCTATATCCTCACAGAATATTTGTTTGTTAACAGTTGTATTGTTTTTGCCTAGAGGGTATACGATTATTAAAATTTTGTCCCATTTTTCATTGTCATATTTAGTAGTAATATTCTTTCTGAATACATTGTCCATTTTTTTATTTCTTGTATGTTGGGTCTTACTTTTCATAAAAAATTTGGCCATTCCTCATTTTATATATTCATCCTAACCTCTTGAATTCCCATTAAAATTTATTTTCATTGCCTGGTCAGTCTTTGTACGTTCCAGGTACTCCTTTCCACTTTTGACCCTGTTTAGTTTATTTTGGTTTCCATTTATGTGTGTTCTACCTTTACATTCGTCGTGTTTTTGCCTTTTGTCATCATTATCATTTTAGTCTCTCCTGCCCAACTTCTCCTTATTAATTTTTAAATATAATTTAAGATATAAAGAATATAAAATAAAAATTAATAATACTTTGGCATTGATAAATATAAATTGTTGGCTTAATTATCTGTATATTGAAATAGTTACTTTACAGTAAACATATTTTAATTTACTTCTATAATGATGAGGTTTTTGAGGCATACGAGCAAGTTTGTCTCTTAATTGAAAATGCTCTTTCTTTCTGTCACTCAGGTCTTTTTCGTAAGCTTCTTCAGCAGTAAAAAACTGACGCGACGACATGCTTCAGAGACAAGGCGAGACCACTTTTAGCCACTTGCTTTGATTAGATATCGTTAGATAGACTAAAGTCGCAGCTAAACTAAAGTCGCTAACTACTCCATAGTGTAAACATTTTAGCAAAATTATTTTAATAATTTATGGCACTTGAGCGCAGGGCTGATTTTATCTTTTTTTCTAACTTCTGTATTTCTAAATTATTTAATTTCTGAATGCCTTTCTTTTTTACTAAAAAAATCTATAATAATTTTAAATTAATTATGATTAAATTAATTAATTAAATTAATTTTAACGACAAATTATTAAACATTATACTAAATATCCTAGGAACTATTCAACCACATTTTTTTTTAATTAAGCAACAATTTTTGCTTAAAACAGTATTAACTAAAATACAAATTTCCCATATATAGCTCCTCCTTCAACGTCACACATCGCGTCTTCATATATTTTTTATCGTGAGAACAAAGATGATGATGGCCAAGAAGTGGACTTTAAGGTTTTAAGGAAAGATAATGAAGAGCTTGGAAATTGTCTTTTATACTAGCTTTTAAACTAAGTTTGTTATTTAAGTTTTTTATCTTTTTTATGATTAAGTTTGGTTTTCATATTGCTCACGAACTAATTGAAACCAACTTATTGAAATAAATTAGCAACTGAATTAATCAATTTTCAAATATCAGACCCAATGGAAACCGTTTCCTTCTAAACTGAAAATGAAACAAATGACAAATGAGACAATATTCTATACAAATATTGGAATCAATCATATACCATCTTTAGGTAAAGCTTTTGCAAAATATTTCATTAAGCTGAAGTTTAGCTTTTTGCACTGTTTTTCACTGAAGATTTTACACAATTGGCCTCTATAAGGAGTGTTTTATAATTTCTGCTGTAGTTCTTTTTTTTGTAAATCTCCAACCTACTCATTACCGTGGACTTCGAACTCACGGTCCTCGGCATTAAGCCTACCGACTGGCGAGTGACCAGCTTACAGATCATCCCAGAAGACACCCGGTCTTATTCGGCCTGGTTACTAGCATAAATGTTCATAGATTATGCCACACCAAGCTAACAGCGTACAACACTGAATAATAGAAGTGCCGTATCGCCTTTACCACTGCGCCAACCAAGCCGGATACAGTAGATCTCTTGTACTCACATCAGTACTCAAGCAAAAGATGTGCGGGATAAATACATCACAATATATGTGTTTGTCAAGTTAAAATTATATTTAAGTACTTCAGCGAGAAGTAATTATAGATTATATAAATTCATGTGGTTTGGTTCTCTTCTAAATTTCTTTATATTATCCATCAGCTGTAAATCATCTATATTATTGTGATTTAATAAGCCTATTTCATGTTTTGATGTGAAATCTTGGGTAACTTCATAAATCCATTTAATATCGAGGTCACGTCGAGTCATATCGAGGCTCCGTTGGTTTTATACAAATAGCATTAACAATTCATAGAAGAACTTTGTTTTGGCAGCGTTGGATTACTAGATGAATTTATGTTTTAATGTAACCTCTAATGCAAGTCTCTATAATTGACTGATAACGAATATCTTTGATTTAAGGTCAAGTTTAAGTCATGTTGCGTAATACATATGAATTATAATATAAACAGACCTACCTTTTTTATTATAATAATACGTTAGATTCACCAGTACTCTATAAAAACGATTTCTATTCAACATAAGTTGTGAGAATTTCTAATTTACTCCAACATTAGCAAATTATTCCAGTTTTTTACATGCTCTTTGTTGCGCTGCTGTTATGGTACATCCTATATCTTTTCTAAGACATAAAAGAGCATTATATTCGACTAGTATGCCATGGAAAGACCACTTATGATGTCAAAAAACGTTTTTTTATGCAGAATTATTTTTAGCTGCTGATATTATTTCAACTCGCTAAACACGTTGTGGATAGACGTTGCTCATTTATTGTACGGTGGATTCTTCAGCGTAAACATTAATTTATAAAATATTTTTCGTTTTATCTGGCTATTTTACATAATCTCTACTATTTTAAATTTCAGAATGCCTCTTTAGTGTCTCTATCTATGCAGAAAAGCAGATGGCACACCAATATTTCACATATATAAGATGGGGCCATTATCGGTTTTACAATATACAAACCTGAAATTGATTAAAGATTATAGTAATATAATAACTTTATATTGTATTTAACTAGTTATACTAGTTAGCTTTCGATGACCTTTTGTTGAATAGTCTATTAGAAATGTAAAACTACCTGCCCGCTTTAGCATATAAATTGTGAATAGTCATTTTGAACTGAGTCAGTTCAGAACAAACTGGTCTTTTAATAAAGTATACTATTATATTATTTAAGTGCATTTTAAATACTAAGTCTAGTGGTAAACGTAATTTTTACAGTTTGTTGAATGTTATGATGACAAAACTTTTCTTTAAGAAAATTTTTACATGAAAGAAGACGAATACAAAAATTATATAGTAGATTCCTTAATAGAGATGGTTTTGCAGATATCATATCTATTAAGGTAGTGCCAGTCTATTAGTGGGTAAAAAAACTTTTGTTCATCGATTACCTCCAAATTGTAAAAACAACAAATACAGATTATTTTTCCAAACTTATGGAGCAATTAATTGCAAAATTCAGGAAAAAACCTATTATTCAAAAGTCCGAAAATGCTGATGTCATATATATATCTAATCTGGATATTTAGTATTTGCGTGTACTTATAATTTACCTTTATTTTATGATATTTAATACTTAAATGTCTAATACATTATTAGATGTTAAACAATCAATCTACAAATTCTTAAATTCGATAGCTTTGGCATTTTTCTACATAAAATAATAGTGCTGTTCATTTATTCAATATATACATGCCCTAGTGGCTCAATATTGCACTTTTGACAGCATATCAAACCCTTTCCGGTGATGCTGCTCCGTATATCACCATTGGCGGTTGCTGTTTCGACAATTTAAGTGTTGATGACAATGACAAGGAACACCCTGAAGAGTTAAAAAAATCGAAGATAATGAATTACCAAGACTTATTGGAGGAATATTCAGCTCAAACTCCCAATAATCTTTCAGGCACCTTATGTGTTCATAAACTTAATAAATACACGAAGTTAACTTTTTGCATGACAATATAAACATACATATGCTACATATGGCTAGAGTGGTACAGAGTGCACTATTGCAGCTTGAATGGAAAGTTTCGTCTCACCCAGTATATTCCCCAGATAGAACCTTCTAATTACTTGAACTATTAATACTTGTTCAAATTGATATTCTATGGCTTGACTAGCACGCGATTTCAAAATCCTGACATAATATCGCTAAGTTGGGAAAATTTAGAAAAAATTTTTAGAAATATTTTGATCAATTGCATCAGTTTTTCTCAGTAAATGCCATTTTCGAGTGAAATAATAAGAATACATGCAAGCATCCAGTAAATAATACGCAATTAATCTATAAGGTTGAAGAATTCTGAATTATATCATGAATTGCTTAGCAGTAAAAACAATTTGTTGTTGAGCAAATGGAGGAATATTCTAAATGGCTTGGATGGATCAAAGGCTGCAACGCTTGAAGAATACGCCTACCCAAGAACTTCGACGTATTAGTTCAAGGATTGATAATACAACATATTGCAAAATAAAAAAAACTTGTTTTTCACTGTAACTTGCCATTAGTCTTTCAATGTTTAAATAAAATCCTTTAATTGCAATCTATAACTACTTCTCAAAATGATTTCGTAGAGATTGAACGCCTAAATAACACTGTCTATTAAAAAACTGAATTTTTCTTTCACTTCATTAATAAATTTGTACTTTTACTTGATATACCACAAACGATGATGATGAAAACATTTTTCGCCTAAAATAAAATAGTAAATATTAATTACATATACCAATAATATTTATATTTTTTGTAATTTAACATTTTACTTTCTAAATTATGTGAAAAAACACCACCAGACATTTACAATTTGTTAATTAGTGGCTCATGAGACTGAATTTTCCTCTCTATAGACGTTATCATCACACTACAGAAGGTTTTATCGTTGAAATACTAACCTTAGTTCCTGGCTCTCTTACAATTTTATTTATGGCTAAATGAAGACTTCTTGAGTTCTACATCTTAAATGCTTCGTTGTCTACTTTTAACTAATAAATTTGGATTACCGTAAGAACGAGTAAACTGTCTCAATATAAAATGACCAAATAGTAGACGGAAGATTCACTTATTAGACTGTTTCTCTTTTTATCGATAATCTAGTATAACCCGCATATATTTCACCGCAATTACAACAAGAATTATTGAATGAATTAACATATTTCAGCGAAATGTCGTGATTTCAAGGTTCAACACAAAGAAAGGTCTAGTAGACCGAAAAACTTTGAAGATTGAAACTGAATTGCAGGATTAGAGTGGGAACCCAGCACAAATTCAAAGAAATTTGAAATATCGAAAATTCGCCAATGAAATTCTGCTTCAACTGTATGAAAGGAAGTCATTTCTGTATCGTATAGTAATAAAAAACGTAGTTATTGCCTAGAGACCTGGACTGGCTCCATCGACTGCAAGCTTAAATCGTTTAGCTTGTTCTATCTGGTGTCATTTGTAACCCGGTTGTAATCTATATTATAACCTGCAGAAGCAGTTAATATTGATTGCTACCAATAAACAAATGGTTTAAATTGTCGAAATATAAAACAGACCAAAGAATACATGGAAGATTCACTTACTAGACTGTTTCTCCTTTTATCGATAATCTAGTATAACACCCATATTTCACCGGAAATATAACAAGAGCTGTTGACTGAATTTACATATTTTCGTGAAATGTTGATCTAAAAAATTTCTTTTAAGATCGCTAAAAACAAGACTTACAAGTAAAAACAATATATATATTTATCAATGGTATCACCATTTTTAACCTAGACTATTTGTATATCCATAGTAAATAGATGTGTCAATATATAAAATTTTCAACTGATACTAAAATTTAATATTTTTGCAACAGATAATGTTGAATTTAGAAAAAATAAAAGCCATTTCTGTCTTGTTAAGGGATTGAAGCAAATGTGATTAGTCGATTATTGTATGTGATTTTTTTTATTGTCGGACAGTGTAACTAATAATAGATTTGCTTCTAATAAAAGAAGAATATTGCACAAAAGTTATTCAATATTACCAGCTATTAAAAATAAATACGTAAACGATAATAAACACCACCAGGACTCCCTTTTATGTCGAATAAATTCCGATTTTTTATTAGCCAATAAAGCCACGGACGTTAACTGATACGCATCCACTATTAATTTAATAAAATTCCGAAGTTATAAGCTTGATGTCTTACATGTTCTGTTCATATTTCGTTATCCTCCGCGAGGAGAAGGGTTGAAGCTGATTAACCAATTAATATGCAGATACGATGCCGATGCAATCACATGCCCAATAAAGTGCCTTTTTGATGTTAGTTTACTTGGAATGCGGGAAAAAACCGATCGCCATTCTAGGAAATCTCGTTTTCTGAAATGACCAAATCATTTGTAAGCAGACACGTTGCTGTTTTGTGGACGATGGCTTAGCGTTGTCACAGTTTACAAAGTGTTTACAAAAAAAAAGAACATCATAGCGCAAACCGTTCCTTAATTTATTATTTTTCATAAAACGTTTTGTAACAGACCTTAATATTTGCAGAAAATAAAATAAAAACTACTTTAATTTCCACAAAATTATATCAATAAATTATAAAATCGAAAGATATCTTTAAGGACTTTTTTAATTTAATGTTCTTTTCATTTCATTCTGTAACAATTTTGTAAGATAATGACGATAGATTCTTAGTACTTTTATATTTTTCCCTCTGCCCTGTCTTTTTATTAGCTATTTAGGCAATATTTGATATTCTTGAGATCTATGTCTTCTGTGATCAAATTCTTATACTGTTTTTTATAGATGCTACCAATTAAGACAAAATTAACGGAAGTAATCGAAAATTACCTGTTGATACTGTAAAAAAATTGCTGTCTTGTGAAGTTGAATACTCGTTATGTTTGAAGATATGTAATCTAGGTGAAATAGTATTTTAACTAAATATATAGATTTATGTTAATTTAATCAAGGAACTTTATACATTGATAAACAAAATTATAATTAGTTGATATAAATGTAACAACGACATATCCTATTTGATAGTCTCCTTATCACACCTGTCAATAATTATATAAGATATTTCATAACATCATCTTGATCAATCTTGTTTCGGAATCTACTCTTTATTAGATTTAGCAAAACCTAGTTCTTCTCTTAACTTCTTAGTAGTCTTTATATCAATAAATTAACTTTTATTTTGGTCTTAAAAAGATCACATTGTCTTTGAAACTGAATTAGTGAAAAGAATATCCCAAATATAAAAAAACACCTTTCATACTATAATAATAGCTTATTCATTGTAAATTCTGCTGAAATAAAGTTTTTGTTTAAGTCCAAAAATATATTCCAGCATCAACATATTAATATTAACCTAATAGAACTATTACTCTTAGTGAATGCATATTCCATAGTTCCATGGTTATTTTTTTAGTACCTCAAACTAAATCACTTATATATAAAAACTAATTTTAAACAAAAATAAATTATGCCTACTAAATATGAATATTAATACACATTTATAAATCTGTTAGTAGCGTTTTATTAGATGAATATATTTTTTTATTGAGGATTGGTTACCCAGGGTCATGTAAATTGACAATGAGTAAGTTCAAAAAAAAATATTAAATTACTATTTGTTCCTCATTACAGTTTGCTTCAAAATAAAGCAACAGCATTGATTGGTCAGAAGTTACTCTCAAATTAGTCTGAGATCAGAGACATTTATATCAGTAACAAATAAAGCATATTTGGAGTTACAGGGTGTAAATATAGGGGTGGGTTGTGTCTTCAGAAATGGATTAATAATCCAACGCTGTCAAAATAAAGCTCATTGATTACAATTGCCAATACCTATGACTACTAACCAAAGATCATCTGCATGATAACACTCAAAACCTAATTCGTCAGTGAAGTTATCTAAACTCTCGCCGTAAATAATTAAAGAAGGTTACTAACTCACACCAACGTGGATGCAGTACTAGACAACACGTAGGAATTTGGAAGATTGAAGTGGACCAAACCATACTAGCTTGAATAACGTGTATAAGTGTTTGTATTAAGTTATCCTCGAGTCTCATTAGTCTAAATTAATATTCAGTTGTGTGATACATATTGATATGTTAACGTGAGCATGGTCCAAACATAAGAACATGAAACGTAGTTTCATCAATTCAAATGTTGTGATTTTCATCAATGATGTTCAACAGAAAGAAAGGCCAGATAGGCCGAAAACGTTTTAAGACTGAAGCAGCATTGTAGAAGTAGAATAAGAACCCGGCACAAATTCAAAGAAATTTGGTAGAAAAGAAAAGTTGAATGGGAATAGCAATTTGTGAAGGATTGGAAGCAATGGAAAATGTTAATAAGGTGAGAAGCGACACGAATTGAACGGCAGACAATTGAAAATCGAAAAATCGGCAATGAAATTTTGTTTCAAATGTATGAAAGGAAGTAATATCTGTATCGAATAGCATAAAAATCCATAGTTATTACCTGGCGAAGCCAGTCTATCGACTGCAAGCCTAAATTTCTTTCCATGTTCTATCTGGTGTTGTTTGTACCTTGTGTAATCTATATTATAAGCTTTTGAAACCAATAAACAAATGGTTAATTTAAATGAAGACATGCCCTCTTATACAGCACAAGCAGTCAAAGAACTGTTGAAATCATTTGGAGAAGTTTTATCGTACACGCTGTGCTCTCCAGACCTGACTCCATCCGACTACCACCTTTTCGCATCGATGGGGTACCCGTTTCCAGAGCAGAATTTTCGAAAAAGTTAAAAAATAGCTCAAAGGAGAAACTGTTTTTTGGAATGGCATCCATAAATTGTCTGGGAGATAGGAAAAATTTATATAGTTAATGGCCAATACTTTACATAAGTAAATATTAATTACCCATTGTAAATAACGTGTTTGCTTTAGCGAAAAAACGGAAAATAACTACCAACACATACAGTACAATAAAGATTATATTAAGCGTGTCTAATAGATGTTGTAGATATGTGGTCAGAGTTATGACGTTGCTAAAATTTCCTCTGAAGCTGTAGAAATAACCAATGAGATTATCTAAAATTGAAATAATCTTTATTTCTCATGATCTGACACTATTACAATACATATAATATATAAGTAGATTTATAAATGAATATATCTAAATATAAATGCGGGCTTTTGTGTAATGACAAGAATAAATACCTTATCGTTTTTAGGCCTGAAGAATGTTCTGCTCGTTTCACAATTGACGTCGAACAAAATAATACAACATAAATTATTCCCAATCAATGCAATTAGCAAATATTCGACCGAACAGTCAATGAATGGCATCAGTGAAAGCAGAAATGCTGCCAACTAAAACGTTATCATGTCGATAAATAATATGTTTATTCCATTACACAATCGACAAGATTTAGTGATTGTGTATACCAAGGTGTTTCGTTGATACAGTACGTGATTTATGGATAATATAATCAAATTTGACAAGCACCAGCTGCTTGATTCTCATAAAATTGTTGTTCATTCAAAGTATTTGATATATAAGAAAGAGAAATTACATTATGACCGATGTGTTTTGTTAATATTGTTTATTTTTCGGTATTTTATTATACAGATATTGTATGTAGCTTTCTAGAACTTTTGATTTTATTTTATTTTACACTGGCAACATAAAATAATGTGATTTTTATCAATATAGGTGGGCCAGCATCAGTCTGTAATTATCCGTGTAACGGAATTTTTTTGGGCGTTTGGGGCTAGTCATAATTAAACATTAAATTAAAAATTTTATTTTCCCGATATTGACCCTGCCACTTGGTCAGTAGTACAGCGCGCTGAGCTACGGTACTTCTTAACGGTAGGAGTTTTAGCAGATAACGATTTAGATTTTCGTTTTTATTTAAATGATGATTACGGCTCGATGTCGGATACATGTATATGTATATGTGAATATGGAAATAATGTATGTTTAGAACACAAAATGAATTGAATAAATGTCTTAAATATATCAGTATTGTTTTAAACAATTTGTATTCAGACAAGAAATTTTATACTTTTTTCTTGTTTTTTGGCATTTCAAAAACTCCCAAGAAAAATTTTAAATAAATTTTAGCAAAATGAAAATTATCTTCTATTTATTCTTTTAAATCTGACTTTCCATATGGTGCTAAGTCACATGGTCCTGCTGTTCAATTAAAATAAATAATTATCAAAATGTTTTATCTATAGTAACATTAAAAACATTATTTTTGCCACGCACGTAAATATTTTGGAGATCTGAATACATGATCATTAAAAATTATTTTAAAAAAATATGAATTAATTGTAAATACTTAAATATAATGAAATTTGTTGACTTAAACTTTAAATTTGTTTTAAATTGACTGAATTAAAGTAAATTACTTATATTTTTTAAACAATTGTTGCTCTAAAAACTTTAATAGTTTTTAAATTCATAAAAAAACAGTATACATCATAATTTCGTTTAATTTGTTTTTGTCTTAAAATCTAATGATAACTTTGTAGAAAATACAAAGTAATCCTAAAAATTTTATTATTATTTTGCTGAAAATGTATCTATATTTCCAATGAAATGTTTTTATTTAGGAAAAGTTGTTGTTAGAATCTTAAATATTCTAGCAATAACTATTATCATATGACTGTCCGAAAACTATACAAAAATAATAATATAATTTTGTGACATATTTGTGAAAGAATTAAGTTACAAGTTACCAACAAACAAATCTAAATTAATATAAGTGTTTGGGTTCGGCACCGACTTCAAGCTGATCGGTTGGTAGTAGTTATAATAATATTGTAAATAGATAAATAGGTCTATGTAGGTATCAAACTAAATTGTGTGTATATATTAGAATATAAAATAAGCGTAGTAGATAGGTTAAACAATGTTCTTGCTTATTTTTATTGACTAGATATTGGTAATTTCTTTTTTTCCCTGTTTAAATAACTATTGTTTAAAATATGTTACCACCACAATGTTTTATATCAATAATCTCAATATCATCTGTTATGGTATATATAATTATTAATCCAACAGATAGTAATCACAACAATAATCACCACTTTCAATAAAATAAAATTGTTTTAAAGTAAACTTTTTGTTTTCACAAAACCCCTCACAGTTATAGCTGGGCAGTCAATAGGACTCCAGAGAGTTCATAAGTCTGTTCTCTTTCGTAATTCTTAAACGTACTACAGTTACTCCAAGCATTCCTTAGTGTAGTTCGGTAGAGTCAATCAGTTAAAAGTATCACTGCTGTTTCTAGTAGGGCATAAAAGGTCGATTAAAGGTGTTCAAAGACCCTAGATATAAATTATTATAATCGAGGAACAGATATGCTTGCAAAAACAAAACGTTAATTGCTGACATCAAGCATCGTAGTTCACGGTGTAAAGGCAGACATGAGCTGGTAACAACTACTTAGCCGACGAGTTCGACGTTAGGGCAGAAGCTTTCTGTTCAGAGTGTGTATGACCATCACAGGCGGAGTGCAGTAGTCCAATTTCTGAGCAGTGGAACTGGAATTTCTGGAACTGGAAATTTAAAGTCATCAAAGCCTAGAAGATGGAATAGAAATTTGGGTAAAAACAGTGCTATTAGGAATATTAACTCAATATATCTTTCTTTCATGACAGTTAACATGATACAAGGGTTGTTATTTATATTTCGAGTTGTTAATAATTTCTATATGGAGTTGATAATGTTGGCAAGTTCTGGTAATTGCTAGCTAGATGGTTTACTGTTATACTGTCTGGGCTTGAAGCTTCTTTAGGAGACAGAGGTTTTATCGAGAGCCTGGGAGACCACGCTCTTCATAAGATGGAATGATTGTAAGTTTTTCCTCTTCAAAGAGGGGATAGTGTCACTAATGATAGACAACGTCTGTTGAGGTTCGGGCTGTTCTCTCTGATTGCGGGCTGTGTCATGCGTTTATCCTCAGGATCCACAGTGGCACCAGCTCTTCTGGCTAATCGATTCTTATACCTGATTAGTTCTTTAATTTCTTTGGGGTGTAGAGAAAAGTGAAAAAAGAGCGAGACGTCGTCGTAGTGGTCTTTTATAGCCGAAAACCGCATGGCACCAATCCACCAGCATTACCAACCTTTATACTTGGTATATGTGAATTGCTACAGATTGCAGTAACTCATTTTCTTAATCGTAGACGGTTGGAATCTTGAATCACCAAAAAAACTATAAGCTGTCCAGAGGGAATAACGATTTGTGGCCGTTTATTTGTCCGTCAATGAATTATATTTTTACAAGTATTAGATATTTATTGCGGCATACGTAATTTTTAATATCGCGACTCGTAAATGCAAACGTTTTATTGAACCAATCCCATTACCTCGTATAATTTTTTCCCGAAGACTTGTCCCATGCACCAAAAAAAAACTCCAATCCTCGATAGCGAAGAATTTTAATAACAATAGGCCTCTATTTGGGTTAATATGATATTTACGTAATACTGTTATTTTCGACGAAAAAAACTCCATACTGAATAATCTGTATAATGCACGGACATCCAGAAAAACGGGGCCGCAATTCCGATTTCAGAGTGGTCTAGAAAAAAATGCGTACGGGAGAGGATTAACGGATCGACTCTGCCGAGTTCACAACCGACTTACGATCGATCTTTAATTATGTTTAGTTTTTACATATAAAAACTAATTGAATAAAATTTTATACAATGGTCGGGGTATTGGCGTTGCAGAACGAGCACTAGACGGTCTGGTCTCTCGATTACATTACCACGACAAGAAAATGAGTTACGTTCTTGGAATTCATTACGAATTTGTTGTTGTAACATAACGGTTCGGCGTTTTTTTTTCTGATCGGACTAAAAAATTGGTTTAGACACGAGATGCAAAGAATTTGATTCTGCTGGAAATGGATTGACATAAAAAAATCGGGATTAGTTTATTAAGATGGCAAGAAAATAATTTCGGTTTTGTTAAGTAAGGGGATTGTTACACCTAGTCGAAGCATTCGACCTGAAAGTAGTCGCGAATCGCTGGTGTCATATCTATATACGTAAAAATGATAATGATAATGATGAGGTTATTTCTTGTCCAAAAAGTGCATTCAGTTACCTAGTTTTTATTTTGTTGGGTAGATTGATATGGCTCGGTGAATGGAGGTAAAACGAAATGAAACAGTGGTGTTTACATTATCTGACCGTTATTTATTGGCTATATAAAAAAATGTGAAAAATACAATTAGATAAAACGGATGGCAGCGGTGTTACCTGTTGATGAGGCTTGGGCAGTCGATGGTGGCACGTCTGAACCAAACGATGGTTGAGCACTGAATGAATCGAAATACCCTTCAATAACATCCCAGATAAACGTCTCGGGGTTGCCAGCTATTCGTTATCGGGTTCTAGTTGTCGCTGCTGGCACCCCGCCCGTGTTCATCTGGGATTATATTTCTGGGTATTTTGTAGACCGTTATTCCACGATGTAAAATTCGAGATGCTTCAAGGTCGCTACAATACTCCCCCGCCAGAATTTTACATACAAATATTTTAAGCAAATAAAAATACAAAAATATATGAAAAAAAATCAAATACAAAATACTGATATACCAAACAAAATGTGCTGCATGAAAAGGGCTTTGAAACATATGATAAATCGAAACGGTTGTGGTTGGTACGGTTGCGATCTGGTACGGCTGTTGATATAGTTTGGTCCTACAGACACCGTTGCTTCATCATCGCTTTGGCACTTGAATGTAGTCCATCGACGACGTTGAAAACAAGCTATTTTTCGGCTCCCATAATCGACGCTGTAGGGGGATCGATTTTTCGACGACGAGACGTTGGCAATTATGGTACCTCGGCGAAGACATGACGAGTCAACGGTGACTGAAATCGGTACCTAGCTTCTGAAGCTGCTCTGTGACTAATCCGTAATCACATACGTTACGGTAATTCAGTAAAAACAAATAACTACGGTATCCGACCGAAGCTGCCCAAAGCCTTTCAAATCAAAATGTCTGCCAATATGACGGAGACGTCGAGCGAAGGAAGACATTATGATTTAAACATAGTGTCGAAAGAAATGTTTAGCCGAGACGCTGATGATTAAACAGTGATGTAAAAATCTCTGAGAGTTTAAAAGATTGCGAAAGAAATAAAATTTGAACAAAAAAATTTTAAAAAATGAATTGGAAACAATGAAATGAAATTTATGGTTCATTGTTCCAGCAATAAAATAAAATTTAATGAAGAACAAATGTTTGAATGAATGTAATGCTGCACGAATAAGAGTAAAATCGAAGAAGAATAGTTTTAAAAATATTGAAAATGTTGAAACAAAAAATATAACGGCCACGTAAAATACACCATGTTACACGTACCCTCCATTCACCAGTCCAAACCAAATTTTGTGCAAGATCACGTCGGGGTCACTTTAGGGTAGATTGATATGGCTCGGTGAATGGAGGTAAAATGAAATGAAACAGTGGTGTTTACATTATGTGACCGTTATTTATTGGCTATATAAAAAATGTGCAAAATACAAAATAGATAAAACGGATAGCAGCGGCGTTACCTGGAGACGAGACTTGGGCACGTCGATGGTGGCACGTCTAAACCCAACGAAGTTCTGTTACTGAATGATCGGAAATACCCTTCAACAACATCCCAGATAAACGTCTCGGGGTTGCCAGCTATTCGTTATCCGGTACTTTAGCGCTGCTGGCACCCTGCCCGTGTTCAACATCTGGGATTATATTTCTGGGTATTTTGTAGACCGTTATTCCACTATGTAAAATTCGATATGCCTCAAGGTCGCTACAATTTTTTACATGATGTACATTAATAAAAAAATAATCTGTACGTTCTATTTTCAGGATATGGGTTATGAAAAATGAAGTGCTTATATGACGTGACTGTTAGTTATTGACAAATAAGTATTTCGAAAATACAGTAGATATTATATAAAAGGGAATGGCGCATTTTTCTGGAGACGAGGCTTGTGGTACGTCTGAACTGAACGATGGTCAATGACTGAATGAATAAAAGTATTCTCCAATAATATCCAAAATCAACGTCTCGTAATCATTTATTAGGTGGCGCTGCTGGCATCCCGCACCTGTTCAACATCTGGGATAATATTTTCAGGGTATTTTATAGGACGTTATTCTAAGATGTAAACTTCTACATGTCTCAAGGCCGCTATAACAGTAAAGCCTTTTTAAAACCTTATGTTCAGAGCACAAATGTTGTAATAAATATAATATACTAGGTACCTAATCTTTTATATTTCTGCATATTTCAGAGATAATAATTATTTAAAATAAAAATATTCTAATATAAACACATTACTCGTCACATGTTACCAAATATCATAACAATTTCGTAAAATAACTACCCGCCTCCGGAAGAAGCTGCCAAAGTATAAGCGTGATCGTTGTCCTATTTGAACTATTCCAAAATATAGTAAAATTGTTTGTTAATACCGTAGTTCGTTCATCTGTCAATCTGTTTCGATGATCTTCCTTTGATGAACTTAAATTGTTTTCTTCCAAATTTCCATGCTATAGTCTTCATTGATTGATTTTCCAAATTCTGATGTCTCCAGATACCGAAAAACTACAGATGAACATTAAGCAACTTAAATTTAAGTAGACTAGTTTAATTTGCGGCAACTTAGTTTGATTCAGTCTTCCTTTGTTGCTCTTATACAATGAACTAGAATTACTGTGTCGGAAATCCACAAACTCACCATCGAACTCCACTAAAAAATGTTAAGAAATGCCTCGAGTAAATACGATTTGATTTCTAATGTTATTTTACATTCTTGATAATGTAATTATCTTCATTACAAGTAAGTTGATTCCGGCTAATTGAATGTATTAAATGAAAATAGATTTTTTTTATATAACTTAAAACTATTTAATTTTAACGAAAAGAAATGGCCGCTTATTGAATATACTGCACAAACCACATTGCCGGCCAATTTTATTTTAATACAGATGAATCCTTAGTATGAGCACATACACGCCCTTTAATTTTAATTAAAATAAAAATTCAATTAGAACTGACTTAGAACCTAAATCTTATATTTAACTTTGACTAAGGATTCTTAAAAAATCTTCCACTATATAGGTTAAAACTATACAATAATTCTTAAACATAAAATACAAGATTCTTCAAGAAATGTTTTGGGCACGTCTGGTTATGTAATCAGTATTGTATCAGTATGTATTCAGTTAAAAGGTCAAAAATTTGTTGAAAAATTTGGCTCGAGATTGTACTTTTTGGAATATGATGTTATTTAAACCATCAAAAGATGTTAATTCCAATCAATTTTTACACAACGATGATAACTAATTTGGTTTGGTCCAAATCTTATATTATGTATGCAGACGACATGTGATTTCAACAAAACGGCGCTAAAAGTAACTTGTATGTATGACCAAAAGAATACGACTTGATATTGGTATAAAAAATCTTATAGGTTTTCCTGAGGTAACAGATTTATGTCAATAAGTCGCAATAACTGGTGCCGATAAAGTCGATATGACCTAGATCATTTCCCAAACTCTTATCTATATGGGAGTTAGTGTTAAGCTCACTCACTCCTTATTGAAAAACTATATAATATCAAACGATTTTTAAATTATTTAAAACAAGATATGACATAGAAACAGAGAAATTATTATTTAAAAAATGTCGAAATAGTTCTTAAAAAAATTCTCACCGAAGAAAAACCCCCGACATGCCAAACAATATATTTTTAAACAAGTTGATCGACTGGAACCATGTCAATCCTTCGTTCTAACCGATTTGACGCGAGGCAAAAATAAAAATTATGCAAATAAAACCAGTCCGTTCGATTCTCCTAGACGAATGTCGGCCGAGGTTATTCTTCCTTTGAATTCGAAATCTTATTGTTATTGTAATTTGGCAGCAGTTTTGTGGATCATTAATCTTTATGACGTTAATAACTATATCGCGATTAAATAATAACTGTTCCGTTTAATGAATTGTGGTTTTTGAAAGTCTGTTCCAGAAGTCACCAGGTTCAACTACAGTTATGTTAAATTCGATACTTTTGACATGTCTCTACATAAAATAGTAGTATTTTCTTTTAGTATTATTGAGTTATTCACTAACTATGCAATGCTAAGAATAGCATTCTCCAGATTTCTAATATTTGTTGTTTGATTTGAATAAATTTGCCATCAAAGCCGATCAGGCGTTTTCAGAAACTTATGATTAAACTGCTCACTCGTATTCTAATTGTCCATTCTACCTTGATAATTTTAATGCCAAAAACCAGCTTGAATAAATAAAATATTCGAAGACAATGAATTGTAAAACTTGTTCGACGAAAGCCTTGCTCAAACTATCAAAGAAGTTTTAGACTGTTTTGCAATTGATGAACCAACTGTTGCCAGACATTTAATGTGATGGAAAAGATTCAAAACTATATGAACTAACTGAAAATGCTGTTTCCAACCTGTTTGACATTGCGGATTCATTGTTAACCCGAACAAAGTTTTTTTTTGTGGAGTTTTGTGATATATATATATATATATATATATATATATCCATGACTCTAAAGTTTTGTTCTTCGTATAGTAGGACCAAAAAGGTGTAGTATATTACAGCGTTACTATAATTGCTGATATCTACCACCGTGCATAAGGCCACGTGCAAAATGGGACGCAGCTTAGTGAGGTGACGCAGTGAGGATTACGGCAAGTGTACGCGGGATAAAACTGCCAGACGCCAAAACCACGCAAATACGGTTGCAGATCCCCCATCGCATTAAAGCTGTACACAGTAGGGATGCCGAAAAAATATCGATATTTTTGGCCGATATTTTTTGGACCGATATGTCGATATTTTTTAAGAAATAAAGATATTTAAATATTATAAAATTGGTACTGAATTCTAAAGGTTTAGTATACTTTGGTATTTTTTGGTTAATTTTATGAACAGGATTATGAGGAGGAAAATGAAAAAGGATTATGAAAAATATCCCAGTTATTTCGAAAACGATATTTCAACATTACAATTGCTAAGTATTATTTTTGTTTGTACTATTGTTTTGGTGTGCAGTAACTTCTATGTGCTCTAATTGTTATTTTTGGTTAAGTTAAGTTAAGTTAAATAATACATTCTCGGTGATAAATGCTCTACCGCCTCTAACTTCTTCTTTCTCTAACTTCGCACTTTTACGTTATACGTTATATTAAAGAACAGTTTTTCTATCATATGGTTTTCAGATATGAGCAATTGGTTATTTATACCTTCGATTTTCTATAGTTTCTATTATATGTATTTTGTAAGTCTTTTGCTCTATAACTTATTTCCTTCTTCACGGAGCGTGAATATTCTTGACTTGTGGTCTACCAGGTCGTATATTAACTACTTCTAATGCATTTTTTTTTGAAACACGATGGATACTTCAGATCTTTTTTATGAAAGTTGTGTTTAAAATCAAAGTTGGAAGGAAGTATCTAAAAATAGACAATTGCAATTAGGCTTTAGTATATAGGTGTATACTATACCGAACCAATAATTTTAGATATACCAGCAAAACAAATTTTGAATGCAACAACATTTTAAAATGTCACCAAAAAGAATTATCTATAATTTGACAAATATTCTTAACATTTTAAACAAAATATACTTTAAGAAGAATACTTCAGCAAAACATATTTAAAAAATTATTTATTTTACACGGCGATATACTTGTATTTTAATTCTTTATGTGCATCATCATGTATCATTACCAAATAAAATGTAATTTTCCATATATATTGAGTTGTTGCAACGAATCAAATTAATAAAGCGAAGAAATTAAAATAAATAAATAACTACTAGACCTTATAAACTAAGTTACACAATTCGTATGTGTATGATAACATAAAAGAGGGAAATAGCATTCGAGCAGCGATAATTTAATTATAATTACATCGCCATTTAAATACATTGTCGTAAAGATAAACTAATTCTAACGGATATAAAGTTTAAATTTGAAGTCGTGCTAACCAGATAACAGTAACCGTTCGACTCTATTATTAGTGGTAACTGTAATAAACTCTGAAAATCGACTCTTTTATTATCTGTACGTAGCCTGTGTAAATAATAGACTTTTCGGTTGCAAGGAAAATACGACGTCTTTCGGAAAGTATCTCTTTGTAACGAGGCAATTTTCCGAGAAGGTTTTCATTATTGGAGCAAGTAGATCATGATACAGTACCTTTTTATATTGTTATTATGAAGTAGTAGATATAACTAGCCATTAATTCGCCATATTCTTCTGACAGCATTTAAATACCACGTTAGAAAAATGTCTATTTGATTCTAATTGTTGCTCTGCTAAAATATCTAAACGTTACGACCAGAAGCGAAAATGTGTAATGGATATTAGTAATGCACTTTAAGTGTCTATATATAGACTTTCAGAAATTTTATGAGATTTATTTCGTCAATGTCTTGCTTGCGTAATAACCTACGTATTTCAATGAAAGCTGATTATAAAAAGAAATCCTTCTACTAGTGTATATCTATAAGATTCTCAGTTGAGCCAATGCGAACAATACCCTGAGGTACTGGTTGTCAATTCACATGGGTATACGGTTGCTGATCATCTATAGTGTTAATAAAATGCTTAAATGTTCTTGCCAAATATAAATTCGTTGACGGCAAAAAAACGTCGTTATAGTAACTTATAAACTCTTATCTGCTACTACTATTTTATTGTACTAGTCAATTTCTGTCTTAGAGAATTTCTGTCTGGAAACATATTATATCACATATCTTATATCCTATATCAAGTTTTAATGAATAGATTATTAACTAAAGCCAAATTATTTTTCTTATTAATTACATCTTACATTAGATATGCTTAGCACAATCTTAATTTACAAATTAATTTATTACGACAGTTCGGTTGTACAAGTTCATATGGTTTCGTTCACCTCAATCTTCTGCGTATTTTCTGCTATATTTCCAGCGTGTTGTCCAGTAGCTGTAATGCCGTCACGTTACTATGATTTAGCAACCTTATTTCATGTTTTAACGCGAAATGTTGGATCAATTCATACTAAATTAAATATATAACATAATTAATTGTGTTCAAAGAGGTTAATCTATAAAACAATCATAAAGCCAATTTAGACCTATGGGGTTCAAATATGGGGTTTCACTAAAAATTCAAATCAACTAGTCATACAACGCTGTCAAAACAAGATTCTTCGATTGATTACCAATGCCTATCGCTACGTAACCAACTAAGAACTGCACGATGACCTCGAAATCAAATGGATTTTCCAAGTTATCCAAGATTTCGCCTTGGAACATGAAAAAAAGATTACTAAATCATACTAACGTGGAAGCAATCCAACTGTTGAACAGCGCGCAGGATGTCAGGAGATTGAGGCGAACCATCCATACGAACTTATATAAAGTGTATACCTTTAGTGTAAACTATAGCTATAAGTTATTATAATTTTATAATTGAGGAATACATATTGATGTATTTTCTGGCACTCGTCTTGGTTGTGAATTAATCCAAGTACAAATGAAAAGTAGTAATAAATTAATTTATAATTAAGATTGTACTAAGCGTATGTAATAAAGATGTTATAAAAAAATTAATTGTGTGATTTTACCGAAATCCTCCTAAAAAGTAATAATTGCATATCAAAACTGCATAGCACAAAAGAATTTGAGAATATTGAGAAAATGGAAGACAGAAACTTATTTATCCCACATCTATTTTTAAAGTTGTGAGATTTATTGGTCGTTTATGTATGTGTCAATGAAAATAGCTGATAATTTGTAAAATTATATTCAATCATAATATTCAATATTTATGACTTGGTCAAGATTTTTAATGGATTTGCTGAGTAGTTTTTTCACTACCTTAGTTTATATTAAATAACCTCTCACTATTTAAGTACTACAGTACTCAATGTAAAACAGCTTCAATATTGTATATGATTATAGTTTTTTTGGTTTTTTGTTGTAACGTTATTGAATGTGCTATACCATTTAAAAAATATGTGATATAAGTTAGATAATATAATGATTCTAAATTTTATTTGTTTTTTTTTAATTTACAGCCATCATTTAATGATCACTTCACGAATAGCTATAGAAATATTATTTTCTTGCTGTAGAGCAGAAAAGAATATGAGAATATTGAGAAAATGGAAGACCGAAATTTATTTATCCCACATCCATTGTTAGATCATTTAAAATTTGGTTTTATAATTACTCTAATTAATTATTAAAACTCTTAGTATATCTAAAAAAATCATCGGTCCATACTTACACTCTATAGTAATAATATTCCTGAATTAATCAATATGGCTATTTTTCTTGTTACATACACTTCACTTCACTACTTATAATAAATGTAGACCTTAGTCAAATCGCTTTATTCTTGTAACTTCATTTTCTAACTAATAGTCGATCTTGGAAAGTCTAAGTAAGAGTTCTGATGATATACCAGTGCATCTACGATAGCTCTTAATACTTAGTTCTAGAAAATTTATTTTATTTATGTTATTTTTGTGGAACATCATCTTATATTCCCCGGATTCTTTAACTCCGTATCGGTTTTAGAATTGGCTTACACAACTTATTATAGATAAAGAATTGGTTTTGGATAATAGTATTATTTATTGTTATTGTTCTCTATGCTGTTAAGTTTTATTTTCCATGTTTAGGTCGTATTATTTATACCATCTTTAGCTTGTTATTTTCAGGTCACTTCTCCACTGTTGTCTCCAACAGTAGGTATCGCTCTACTCGTATTTTCAGCAAATTTAGCCAAGGCAATATTTTCCCTTTGTAGTATGTCACATGTGAAAAGTCAATAAATAATTCATAGGCAATCTAGATAGTTCAGTGTGATATATCTGCTTTAAATTATTTCATTTTATTGTAATGCTTCTACTCGTTTAAATATTATGACAAATGTTTAAAGCTTCCTTGTGTTGTTTTGACATTACTTAGATATGAGATTTAGAAATATTTTACCAGTTAAAATAGCAAATTATTATTAATTATTATATAATTAAATGTTATTATTAATATTTTCAGAATATAGTTGTTAAAATTTTCAAAATATTTTAGAAAATATCTCGTCATGATTCTAGTTCTAGTATGTCATTTAAATTCATTTTAGTGCCAAATATCATCATTTTAAAACGTTTGTGTAGGATATAATCTAATAGTACTTAATTATCTTGAAATTGTTGATCTTCCATCTAATTGATCGTAGTGTTTACGGCCTGTCAATGTGTATGTATAACAATTTACTTACCGGATCCAATTAACATGATAAAATTAAAAATTTATCGATCATTTACCAATTTTCTCCGACTGTAGCACGCATTTTCTCTCGAAATGTTTAATCAAAAAGACCATAAACCAAATCTCGGCTTAGAGAAAGTCCACCTCTGACAGGTAGAAATCAAATTCTATTCCGCAAATAAATACAAAATGATTACCGATCATTTTCGCTTTCAATAAGACAGTGAACTTGGCATTAGTCGTGAGACATTCACATTTTAACTTATTCCGTTTTGTAACAGTTAACCAGCTGTTGTTCTATTTCAATGTAAACAGTTGAATATGTTGTTGTTTTTGGTTTGAAAATGATTGTTAGTGAATTTTTAAGGAAATCTTGTCACGTAAATATACATTATAGGTTTTTATTGTCTGTTTTATAGATTTTATTAACCAATATCGAACAATACTCAATAATATTTTAATGGTTGGTAGTTTATAATAAAGACATTTTTACAAAAACTATGAGATTACGGAAAAACATTCGGATTTCATATATTTTTCAGTTATTTTTATATATATTAAAAAGTGTATTGGCAACTATATTAGAGAAATAATGATGAAGAAATAACAAATGAAATAAGGACTGAATTTTGTTACTGTTAACCTTCATTATCAAATCACTTTCGACATTCTTCCTTATTAAGGCAATTTTTGTTCTCATTAATTTTTTTGGGATGATTTCGAGAACATTTTAAAAATATTTCATTACACTATTAATATACAGCTTTTCTGTTAATCACGACTTATTTATACATGTATTGTACATTATATACCTAGCATAATATCAAATATCGGCTACCAGAGTCATCAAATAAAATTAAAACATTTCTAACAATATTTCTTCGTTGTACTTAATCAATATTACTCACAGTTACGGTCAAAACCAAGCAAAAACTAACAGAGGTGACTATTTCGCAGTACCATCATAATTTGCATGACATCGATTATTTTGTTTTAGTTCATTGGTCATTGGTAAAGAACTAGAACAGTGGGTATATAGCTGGAGTTTACGCAAACATCCAGTCTTGCTACTAGCCGTACTAACCTAGGATTATTCGTTTTTTATCTAGTTGTTTTTAATAGTTATTTCTTGTATTTGTTGTTGTTAACCTTCGTGTTACTGTTTCCACACTTTTGGTGGCTTTCTCTGTTCATTCAGAACACGGTTGTTCTTTTTTAGGGTACGGCCGAATAACAAATATCACAGGGTATTAATTATGGTTAATAAAACGTGTGACATGTTTTTTTCCAAACAGGTTTAAGGTATTTTAACTCCAAATAATATTATCTTCTATTCTCCTGTTTCAGTGAATAGTACAAAAAAATAAACTAGAGGCAAAATTTTGGTTTCAGTTAATATCAATAGTTAATCAATAAGTAATATATAGTTAATATTAATCCGTTACTATATATTTATTATTGAGTTGAGTTTATAATTAAAATCAACTACAGAAACGCTTCAAAAACTTGATACTCCGTCATATTTCAAATTTCTGTTTCGGTGAAAACCCACAATTCAACGGTGTTAATTTTGATGTTATTAACATAGAATAATCTTGAGGACTTAAAAGTTTAAAGGTACTGAAATATAGGACTTGTGAGTCCAATTTATCGGCTCTTAATAGAAAAAATTCTTAACACACGAATTGAACCCGAATATGTCATTTCGAATGTTTTCAGCATTGTGCTTTAATTGATTGCCAGACAAAAAATAAAATACTTCTGTCGCGTATTGTCACTGGCGATAAAAGTGGATCTACAACGACAATTCCAACCACAAATGTCACTTGTTAGACTAGTAGACAGTTTGTTTATTCAGGTGGCAAAATCAGCAAATTATAGTGCATTGTGATTGTTAACCTCTAATGAAACCCTTATTTCAAATGTTTGACAATGTTGATGCCTAGCACAAGATTTTTGAAGAAGTGTGATATTAAGAGCTATCCAACTATAGAGTATTTTTTGCTGGAAATTTTAAAGGGGTTATTTGATATGTGGTGGGAGACATCTTGTTTTAACAATTTTGGTGAACAAACATTGCCAATATATTAAGGAAATGTTGAAACCACAACAACACTTACACAAATAGTGGAAATATATTTCCAATATCAATTCTCCACTTACTTTATATTATAAAATTCCTTTATTTAGTTTTGGTGTTGTTATGCTAAAAGGTAGTATGTTAAAATGTCATCTAATTTTTAGTTTTTCCGCTGATGACTAGACAGTCACTCAGAAAATTTACTGTAAAACCAAGTAGAATTCTGTAGGAAAAAGGAAATCTATTTCTTTTTCAATCTTTCCAGTCAAAATTGCAACCCTTTCTATTTAATTTTTGAGATTCATTACTAAGTTTCTAAAAGTGACATTTTGTCACAAAAAATTTGCAGAATAGGTTGAGGAAAATGTTTTTTTAAAGGTGGGTTTATTCATTACAATACAATGTTGATAAATTATACCTGTGCCGATTTGATCTATTAACTTTAACACCTTTCTGATAAAACCATAATTCAGTGCCGCTACTATAGTGACAGTTTCTGAATTCAGAATTGACAGACCGAATTCTGAATGACAGTCAGAATTCTGAGGGAAAATCTGAATAAAGGTTTCATAATTTTTTTTTTCAGTCAGCTCTACGTCAAGGGAGATTTACAGTTGATTCATAAACAATTTCTGGACAATTTCTCTTAATTCACGCCGAGTAACAATATGTGCCTGTGGTCTAATGTTAATTTGGTGGTCCCTTTTTTGATCACCTACTTTCAATAACATTAGCTATTTAGTGGTCCAGGACCATTAAATATTGACAGTAGAGTGTTGACTTACTAGTTTGACGAGGTTCCACCATCAAATTTATTTAGCAAACAGTTGGGAAGCTTTACGAAATTCTTTGAGTAAACGCAAGAGACTACATCTAAATCTGAAATGTTTCTATAATACTATACTTATAGCTTCATTGTGTGAATATTACTAATGATATGAGACTTTAAAACTATTTATTAGGAAGTCTGAATTAATTTTTTCCCAACTTTTTATATTTCAACAATCACTAGTATATTATTGTTAGTTTTATTATACACACTTGTTGTTGAATAGCGTGTTAAATTATGTAGTCCCTAAACTACTAATTTTGCAGGATCGACATGTAAGCGCATTTGTCTCATCAGAAAAACAAAGCTATCAAACCTAAAATCACTATCCTTTAAAATCTGATGATAGAAATGTTAGATATATTTAATACAGTTTTTGATAATGTGTGGCACACTGGCCTTTAAGTTAAATTGAGAAATCTATCCCATCCGCACTTCCAATTACTATAGTTATATCTCACAGACAGACACTTTAATGTCAATCATGGTAACGAATACACTGAACTTGATCCAATATATTCAGGTATTCTGCAGGGCAGTGTCCTTACTCTATTATATCTCCTTATACCATCTCACGACAATCCAATATCAGCTATAAGGAACCTCCAAATTCATCTCAATTAAATTCATTTGTGGTTGAAAACATGGCATATCAAGGCGAATAAGACAAAATCTACTCATCTGATGCTTACCCTGAGAGAAGTCCTCCGTCCGATATATTTGTCTTCCGATAAATCTAATAATCATGCAAGCAGATAACGCTAAATATATTACATCTGGATCGACGCTTAAATTGGAAGGGTCTTGTACTAACAAAGCGTAAACAATCTAGGTAGTTCATTGGAAAAATGAGATATTGCTGTATAAGTCAATTCTTAGACCTATCTGGGCAAAAGTTATCGAACTGTAAAGTACTACTAGCAAATACAACATAGCTATCCTTCACAGACTCCAAAATAAAGTGTACCATCGTTGACGCCCTTATTATGCCTGTAATAGAGGTACTCAGCGCCATATCATCTTGGAAACCATAACGAATGTGATCCAAAGTGCTACTGCAAAGTACTATGAAAGAGTGTCAGTGCACCCGCATGCACTCGCCAAACAATAAAATGTGCACGATATCACTGAAGTGTGCAGGTGAAAACATAAACTGCCGTTCGACCGAATTTATAGACACATAAAATACTTTTTGGAATAACATAGAATAGTAACTAAATTAAGTATAATACTAGTTTATAATTGGTACAGGAGATCACTTATTGGAGCGATCTTCTTGCCACTGATGCAGCCATTGGGCAGATTATGGAAAGCCTAACATATAGATGGCGCCAGTTCTATTGCATTCACCGCTTTTTCAGTTAGTACTAACCTTCAAAAGAAAGCTGTTAAAATTTCATGGTGCCATACTCATAAGTTTGTGAGTTATTGTGCTATGACCGACACTACTTTTGTTAGTTTTAAAACAATGGATTAAAACCAATTTATTGATTTAATTTTACACTACTTCTTGATGGGAAAAATACCGTTCAAGCGAAGCAGTGGCTTGAAAAGTGTTATAAGGGCTCTGCTCTATCAAAAACAATAATAAAACATTGGTTTGCTGACTTCAAACGAGGTCGTAGAGACACCGATGATGCAGAACGCAGTAGATGCCTAAATGAGGTGGTAACACCAGAAAACATCAAAAGAATGGTTTCGAATGATCGAAAGGTGAGGTTTCGTGAGTTAGCTAATATCGTAAATCGATGATTAAACGTAACAAACCGGAATTTTTGCATAGATATGTGACAATGCTTGAAATATAGATCCATCACTTCACTCCGGAATCAAAACGACCGTCATCTGAGTGGACAGCAACTAGCAACAGCAAAGGCAAAATATAAATAGTTCTACAAAAGTGGTATTGAAATGTTAGAGCGGTGCTGGAATTATTGCGATGCTCTTGATTGAGATTACCTTGATGAATAAAGCCAATATTTAACAAAAAAAAAACGCGCTAAAGGCGCCCTCTGTCATCCATATCGAACACTCTTCAGTCTGTGTGTTTTATATTCTATTGTATCGCTAATAAATTCATTTACATTGGAATTATTAATATATTTATAAGATACCGTACATCCTGTTCTCACGATTACCATAACATTACGCGCCTAAAATCCATTACGGAGCGCGTTTTAACTAAAACCCTTCGTATATTGATGGGTGCAGCTTAACAAAGTTAAAAAAGTTCATTATCTCTCGTTTTTTTTTCTGATCCATCGTTAATAAGCAACGACCGTGTATTATATGATAATTCTCGATACACACAATGGTTGCGTTTAAACCGAGTGCCAGAGACAATATTTCTTCGGCATGTAATTTAATAAATGGTAACCTTTTAATTCTTTGTTCCGAACGAAAAAAAAATGACGAACGGCATTAACGCGTCTCCGCTGGACGCCGAACCATTCCTCAAGGTTTAACACGACAAATGTTGAATTACTATTATTACGTCTTCATTTTGGAGATGATGATGGTGGCATGAGAATATGCACCGAGTGTTTTTCAGGTTTTTTTGTTTGGTTTGGTGTCTGTATATGTTTTATTTAACATGATTTATTGTTATGTTGATGAATCGGTATCTTTTTTGTAATAATACATTGTTTTAACGCATTGTAAATATAGACAATTCATTTATTGCCTTTTACTTCTGTTTTTTTATGTGCATTTTTTATTTTAATTAATGCTCTCACAAAAGTCTGTCATATTCTTTTTTCCTACTACCATTACGCTGATTTTTTTGCTATACATATCTTGGTTGATGAGAAGAATCATTTTGGGGATGATTAATAAGCTCCACATCGTGTTCGGCCAACAGTGAGCAAACGCGGCTCCCACTTTGAAATGACTTATTTTATAAAACTAATACGTTATTTTGGTATATTTACAATGTTAGCATTCAAAACGATTTTTGATTGATTTTTTTATGTTTTCTGATGTTACCACCTCATTTGGACGTCCACTGTGTTCTGCATCATCGGTGTCTTTACGACCACATTTGAAGTCAGTATTATTTGAAAATCAGTTTTATTATTGTTTCTGATATAGCGGAGTCCCTATGACACTTTTCAAGCCATTGCTTCGCTTGAACGGTATTTTTCCCATCAAGAAGCAGTGTAAAATTAAAACAAAAGTAGTGTCACTCTTATTTCGTTATTGAAACAGGAGGATCGGGATAAGTCAAGACTTGTACATTTTGCCACCGTTACTGGCAACATATGGTATTGTAATGAATAAAAGAGAAATTATTCATTATCGGAATATTACGTCTACTTCTCGGTGATAGAACTAAAGTCAATAATATCATTTAATTATTTCGTTTAATTCTGTCGATCTAAAATTAGTTTACTTTGTTCCAAATTATGCTAACGTATCTTGTTATATGACTATATCCATCCGCATGTGCCCCAAGAGTTATAACTTATCTTAAAACCCTTAAATAGGATATACTGATTAAGATATTTTAACTTCAATTTATTATTTATTTTTATCATTGTCTATATTACGACTTTTCCAGATATTCAAGGTTGTTCGAAATCTGCCTGGCTGATCATCTTAAGAGTCATAAGGAAACCATCAAATTTAAAAAAAAACAAGATTTTGCCCATAATAAAATAATAATAATGATAAATTAAAATGGGAAATCTGTCTAGTATATTTTTCGCTGTGTATTTTTTTAAATATAATTCCTCTTTTTGTAATGAATCATAGTCCTTAAGGAACTCGTATATTCAGTTAAATCACACACATTTACACTTTGCATGTAGTTTTAATCTTCTTAGATGCTTGTACGTAAAATATTTATATTTTATTTTAATTTAAATCCTGTTAAATCATATTGTCTTCTTCTATGTAATAAGTTACACTATTTTGATATTTTACAACGAAGTGAACCAGGCGATATTTATTCGTTTAATTTTATTCAACCCTGTCCTAATAATACAAAAATGATAATATAATTTTGTGCCATACACACAAAATTAAATTACACCAAAACAAATTTAAATTAATATAATTGTTTGGATCTGGCACCGACCTTAAGCTGATCAGTTGATAGTGGTTAAATTAATATTGTAAATAGATAAATAGATTTAGGTAGGTATTAAGTTAAATTGTGTGTATATAGCAGAATATAAAATACGTGTAGTAGATAGGTTAAATAAGGTTTTTATTTATTTATATTTAGTTGTTGCAAGGATCATAATCTACATACTTTGTTTTAAAATGTTTTTTTTGTATTAAAAATCTAAGTTTGATTATTTTTTAACTTTTAGTGAGTTTCGTCGGTTTAATTTTTTTGCTAAAATGACTTCATGTATCGGTGAAGCATTGCAATGAAAATTCTAGTTGTCACTATACTTTTCAAAACCGAACGGCTATTTGTCCGCATGTGCAGTTACTCATAACAGCGATTCGAGTGGTCATGACTATGTTTTGGCTTGAAAAAGCATTTATATGAATTTCAAAAGAAGCTCATATCTCTATAGTGAATTTTAACCCGCTTTACATAATCGGTGACTTAGGACGTCGGTAAGAAATCACCAAAACGAGACATAATAACAATAATTAAAGCGCGAGAACAATGAAACCATCGTTACCGTAACCCAGAAAGTAATAATTTTAATGATAACGTCCGAAACGAAGGTACTGTTAGGTCTTGATCGAACCAATTAAGATTTTCCACGGCGAACGCCAAAACTAAGGCCACGTTCGAGCCTTAAAATTGTCACACGTGTTCGCATTAGATACGCCACACGGATTACCGTACGGATGGCTGAAAATAATTTCGAGTTCACTGTCACATAAATGTTCTATTATTGTTAATAACACCACACGAAGAACAAAATGATTACTTCCTGGAGGGCGCAACGGCCGACCAATTATTTCGCCTTCGAGAAAGTTACAGTCCGCGACGCCACGCCGCGTTTTAATTGATTTTAATTTTGATTCCGACATTTGATTTTAGATCTTATCAGAACCTTGGCATCGTTTCAAGTACACGTTACCTTTGTTGCTCTGTTGCTAAATATTGTATCAAATACTTCTCTATAAGCACTGATAAAGGTAAGTTAATGAACTTTGTTGTATTATAAGTGCTGAAAGTCCTTGTTAAGTTAACATATCATGTACCATTGATCGGAATAGGTGGTAATCAGACAGAACAGCTTCTGGAGAACACGGAGATTAGAGTAGGGCTTCGTATTTAAGTGTTTTTAAATTCTTGTGATGTCTTTGTCTTACATAAAATGACCAATATAAAATTCCTAACCCGTAGAAAGCGACTGTATAAAATGCTAGTCCGTCCAGTCTGCCCCTTCAGAACACAGGTGTAGTATCAGGTACGTCTCTGAGAGACAACTTGAACTACTCCAAATGTTCCAACAACATGCTCAGTGTAAGGTTCTTCCTAGGCGCCTTAGAACACGATAACGACTTGATAAAATCCCTACCCATCCACAAACCGCGGTAAATAACCAACTACGACAATCCCAGTCGTAACCCAGGGTCTCTGTCGCCCGCAAAACACTTCTCTATCCTGAAGTCGAGGCGACATTACCACTTGGTTCTAGTCATTCTGTCATAAGATAACCAAAAAAATCACCATAAAATTATGAATAAACACATTTTAAAATATATTTTTAAAAGAGATAAAATTTCTAATGATTGTTGCTAATTGAAAATCATACAATATACAACACAAATGTCATATATTTAGAAAAACGAAAATCGAAATTTTTACATTATATTTAAAATATATTACAGGTACCAAAAGTACTATAAGTAAAATTATTTTTAGATCTTCAGAGGACGTGAGAAATACGGACAAAAGATAAGAACTATATGAATACATAATTAAACTAATGAAAATACGAAGGAATAATAAATTGAGCGATACATGTTTGTATATTAAAACAGATGATATATGAATAAAACCATTTTGAAATTAAGTAATTTATTTTTTACAATTTGTAAATATGTTTAATACATGGAATGCATTTGAATCTTTAATCTCTTGAAAAATCTTAAATTTCAAAACTTAGACTTATAAAGTAAATATTCAAAATAATTAATACAAGGTTCAAAGAATAACATATCATATAATCACTTATCTTAGAAATACTTAATTACTTAATAGTTAAACAAATAATAATAATTAAATTAAAAATAACTCATAATTTCTTCTAATTGTCCTTTGTGATCCGTCTATACAAATTATGTAGTTAGTTTAGGAGTTTCTATGTTCGGCTGTATATTTTTTTAATGTATGTTCGGCGATTTATTCGTCAATTATGGATTGATTTTCAAAATTCTTTTTCATTCGAAAGAGTGCACTTCCGAGGTGGTCCCATTGGAACCAAATCAGGATCTGTTGAGGGAAGGGGCGAAAATCGATGGAAAGCCTGAAATTTCAAAGGCACATACAATACTTTCATATATTTTATTATCTAAAATAATCAGATATTGGTGTATAATGTTATTGCTGAACTGATGTGACGAAAAATCGGAAGTAGTTCAGTTTAAAAGTCAGTCAGTTTGCTTTTTTAAGCACTAAATATATCATATGAGACGTCATATAAACGTTCTAGGCGATTACTTCTATGGTGTAATGGTTAGAACGTTGAGCTCCACGCCGAGGTCATGGATTCGATTTCCAACAGGCAGCAATTTTGTTTGATTGTAACATTTGTCAAATCACCTAGACAAGGTAGCGGACTCCAGGGCCTGAAATATTCCTTATTTTCAATCATTGTTTTTTTGTTCCTATTTTTCCTCATACCGGCTGTACTTTTACTTGGGCTATCCATTGTAATACTTATTAAAATATCTGCGTAATTTATTGAGTAAATATAAAACACTAAAAAGAGAAAAAAATATTGTACCGATTTCAAAAACATATGCATTTACTATTGAAACCTGAAATCAACTAGATGTTAATAGCACTAAAATTTACAGAAAACTCTTGATAACCTTTAAAATTATCTCTAGTACAATGATATACTATGTCTCCAAAACAATATGAATTAAATTAAATCAAAAGCTATTTAATTTAAATAAAAAATTAAATATCTTGTAAACAAAGAGAACAGACGATTCTTGTTATTCTCGAATTTTGTTAATATATGTTAGGATGACATACTAATTTGTTCCCTTTACAAGAAAAGTAAAATATAGCTCTACGTGACTACTATCTTTAATCGTTTATCCAAACTAGCCATAACTCTTTAATAGTCCCAGCAATATGGGAATAACCAAAAGTAACACAAAATCTGAAATAACACTAAGTTTGTGAAAATATTTTAATTAATATACAGTGTACCAATAAAAGCCTTAATAATGTAAAAATGGAATACTGCTGCAACATATAACATCCGATGACGTATCACAAATAATGTTGCTTTTAACTTTTACATGTCATTATTAACCTGTCAAAGATGGGATAAATGTGAGAGTTAAAGGGTTATGTTAGGGACAATGTTAATGTTAACCTAAATAATCATCTACCTTCTGATTTGTGCTAATTAATGTTATTACTTTTATACTGGGTCAACATAGCAGAGGTCAATTAAAAAGTCCGCGGCCTACCATAGTAAAACACATTTTTTTGGCAAAATTAGTTTTTTTTATTCAACATAATTCCCTTCTAGGATGATACACTGATTATAGCGACCCTCCAACTTTTCGATACCATTTTTGTAGTACGATTTGTCTTTTACTTCAAGGTAGGCCTCAGATTTGGTGATCACCTCTTCATTCGACAAAAATTTCTTCCCAGCGAGCATTCTTTTGAGATCTGAGAACAGGAAATAGTCGTTTGGGGCCAGATCTGGAGAATACGGTGGATGAGGAAGCATTTCGAAGTCCAATTCATGGATTTTTGTCATCGTTTTCACTGACTTGTGACATGGTGCATTGCCTTGGTGAAGCAGCACTTTCTTTTTCTTCAAATTCGGCCGTTCTCGGCGATTTCGTCCTTTAAACGGTCCAATAACGCTATGTAATAGTCGCTGTTAATGGTCCTTCCTTTTTCATGGCAGTCAATGCTTTCGGGAGGGTCGTGTGCAATCCACTCGGATGATTGTCGCTTGGATTTCGGAGTGAAATGATGGAGCCATGTTTCATCCATTGTCACATATCGACGCGAAAATTCGGATTTATTACGCTTTTTTGCTTCAACTGTATTTTTTTCCTTCAAAAGGCAATATTTTATCAACACACGAAATTCCTTTATATTCATTTTTTTCACAGTAACAAAATTTGCTTCACTCAAAATTCCATAGTTCACAAAATTAATGAACCAACAGCTGTCAAATAATTACACGCATATTTAGAGGCTAAAGCAACTAAAAAACATATGGATACTATTCTAGTAGCGCCATCTATGTGTCAGGACGAGGACTTTTCAATTGACCTGTTAAGTAATTGTTAATGATTTTAAATTATTTAAAATTTTTAAACGAATTAGTTACCTCTTAATCATTTGACAGTTAGTTATTTAGCTTTATACATTTATTTTAATAACTCATCACATTTTTCGCATACAAAGTATATTGAACATATTACCATTTTCCCTTAGTATCGCATAAATAAGTCAAATAACTTCTTCTCTAATTTTCTGAAGAACAGATTTGATTATTAGGAATATGTTTCGTTAATTTTTTGAACTAATTGTGCGGCAATAATTCACGTTAGTTTGTTTAGTTTGGTCAAGGGAATATATCGATCTAATAAATAATATAAACGAAATATTAGTCACGCTCTAAATAAATTTTACAATATTCTAAAAATAAGTATTTATATTATTTCTATTTAGGAAACAACAACAGATTTGTTTAATAGTTACAATTTTGAAATAATAGTCATAAAATATTTAATAATAGTTACCAATGTTCTTTTA
Source organism: Rhynchophorus ferrugineus (assembly GCF_030347505.1). Classification (NCBI taxonomy): domain Eukaryota; kingdom Metazoa; phylum Arthropoda; class Insecta; order Coleoptera; family Curculionidae; genus Rhynchophorus; species Rhynchophorus ferrugineus. The sequence goes on along the minus strand of NW_027472585.1, from coordinate 18,262,552 downwards.
GCATATTTTGAAATATATAATTTTATTAATATTATAGTGTATTGTTCAGTTTTTATATTGAGACTGATTTTTTTATATTATACAAATATCCCTTTCAACAAAGTGCTTCTCGTAACAATTTTTGACGAAAAACTCTATAATAAACAATATTAACGTCTATAAAAAATAAATATGCAAATATATTCATTAATAAGCTATATAATTGCTTCTGGCTGTTCCAATTATACTATTTATATAAATAATACACGTGTATTTTTAAATATATGAATAATATTTAGAGCAAAACACATACCAGACACATTGGCAATTTAAAATTTACATCGTCTGATTTAACCATCCTTTCAACATTAGCATCTTTATTTATTCTTCGAACGATATCGTGTGTAGGAATGTATATATATTTGGCTATATACTTCATTCAATTAAAATCATTCATTGAACGTTCATTGAATTAAAATGTTTTGTTGCTATTTGTTGGTTTTATTAATTAAATGTCGTTTATGCAAAGAAGTATAAAATTTAAGTTTTAAAAGTTTCCCGTTTTGTTTTTTTCCTCTAGTCCTTTAGCAGATGTTGGTGACTGCCTTTTTCTATAGCTTTAGGTAGAGATATAGTCTGCTTCTTTTTGCTTCTTTTGTTGTAACGACAACCAGAGAGACAACCTAAATGCCTAGAATAAAGTAACCGTAAATTTATTTGATGATATATGTATTTTTTTTGTATTTTGGAACTTTTTAACAACTCGGATTTACTTGGATCCGGTTGTTATTGACTGGCAATTAACTAATTTACAGAGCACTATGCCTGGTAGGGTTGTTCCTTGTAGGATTTTGCTTTTTGTCTTTAAATAATCATAATTACCATCATAATGCCCTAGTGGTATTTTATTTCCAAAGTTTCGGGTTATAATGAGCTAAAACAAGGTTCTTCGATTGATTACCAATGCCTATCGCTATGTAACGAATGAAGAACTGCACGATGACCTGGAAATCAAATGGATCTGCAAAGTTGCAGGATTTCGCCTTGAAACACGAAAGAAGGTTACTAAATTATATTAACGTGGAAGCAATACAACTGCTGGACAGCGCGCAGGATATTAGGAGATTGAAGCGAACAAAACCATTCGAACTTGTGTGAACATTTAGTGTGTATTATTAGCGTAAACTATAGCTATAAGTTAAAAATTAATAAATAATTATAATTTTATAATTGAGGAATACATACTGATGTATTTTCTCGCTCTCGTCTTGCTTGTTAATTAATCCAAGTAAATAGGAAAAATAGTAATAAATTAATTGTAAATTAAGATTGTACTAAGCGTATCTAATAAAGATGTTATAAAAAAAATAATGAGCTAAGGTATGTATTACCGAAAAATATTTAGAGCAAATTTTAGATTTTCTAGTTTATCCCTTACAAAACTGTGGCAATCTTTAGCCATCACAGTAAGTGTATTAGCTGAGTATTGGGAGTGAAAACACGATGATACAATGTATCAGTAGCGCTGGAAATATTCAATGGATCACCACTTCTTCTCGTTAAAATAAAAAATAGATTAAGCAAATCAATAAAGATTTAGCTGGTTATGAATAAAAGAGTATGAGATAACTCTGGATTAGCAATCGTCCTGTAGTTACATGAAACAATTCTTAACATAGTTTATTTGACTTAGTGTAAAAGCATCACAGTTTATGCTATAAGGTCACCAGAGGTAAATTGAAGTTGCTCAAAGTCTCTGGTTATGATCTACTGGAATTAGAAAATTTAGATCAGATTCTTAGCACAATCATGTCAGCTCAGGGTGTTAAATCACCAAAAGTGCAACGGAATTTGGGTACAAGTTTTCCGTTTTGTTGTTGGAATATGAATATTATATGGTATGGGTATGGTATTATTTTTTATTATAATTATTCTGGTTATGTAAAAAAACCATACAATTCCGCATGAGGTATATTGTATAAGGAACTATGCAATTAATAAAATCATTAATGGCGAATAAATGCACCTTCGATAATCAAGAATAATTATATTATATTGACACCACATTTCTTTGACTGACTAACAGGGCTCTGGTTGTTTTAAAACATTAAAATTAAAATGTCGAATGTGAGTAATTACAATTAAATATTTGGTTTATGTAAAACAGCATTGAATTTTATCTATAGCCATGCAGTCCATTAAATACATTGTCGTTTCTTTTAATTTTGATAATTTTTAATACGCGTAACTCTAATATTTGGTCTTTTAAATCTCCGAGCTGCTTTCCATAGCCAGCAATCTTTGTATGCTAACGTATTCGAACCAAATACTATAAAATCTACAAAAGATATAAATCCTGTTTATCAGCCCGATGTACCTGTAAGAAAGGTACCACAGAAATTAATATCCTCATTCCTAAAAGGACTCCTGAAATTTATGATATTTTACCTGGGTTATTAAAAGAGCTGCCACAAAAAGTATTAAGCATGTTGACATATATATTCAATGCCTGTTTAAGACTGAACTATGTTCCGGAGTGTCTTATGTTGCTCGAGTATTGATCCTTTTATAGAAATATTCAGATTTCCAGTTTGAATTTTGAAATCACCACTCGACAATCGGCCCAGTGCATAGAGTAACAGCGGTTGTTGAAAAGGCATTCGAAGAAAATAAATGCTACCCTGCAATATTCCTGGATGTCTCACAAGCTTTTGACCGGGTATGGCATTTGAGATTAATCTACAACATGAGCATACTGCTACCGCGTAATTACTGTCTACTGCTGGAATCATTTCTTTTCGAAAGAAAAGCTAGAATCTCACATGAGGAAACATTCTCAACACTTAAACCCAATTCGGCTGGAGTTCCACAGTATCCTGGGACCACTCGTACATCTACTCTAAACTACTGATATCCCAACAACATAAGAAACAGTACTAGGAACATTTTCCGACGACATAGTTATCATGGCAAAAGATGTATCTCTGTCTAAGGCTGTAGAAAAAGCACACGCACAAATGAACACCTTAATATTTTCTAATCTGTCCATGTAATTTTGCGTTGACGGATGCCCTATTCCTCAAAAAGAATCAGCTAAATGCTTCGGAATATATCTAGATGATAGATTAAACTGGAAACATTATATTAGACAACAAGCAGACCAGATTAGACTCAAAGTCAAGCAACTGTAGTAGTTAATTAGAAGATACTCTCAGACCTGAAATCAATGAGATTCATATGAGTATCAGTAAGACATCAAACCATCTAGTAATCCAACGCATCTAATTCCACGATTATACCAATGCTCATCGCAAGGCATGATGACCTCGAAATCAAATGGATACACGAAGTTATCCTAAATTTCGCCTTAGAACATGAAATAAGGTTGCTAAATCACAGCAACATGGAAGCAATACAGCTACTGGACAACACGTAGGAAAGCACAAAATTGAAACGAACCAAATCGCATGAATTTGTTTATTGTATAAGTGTATTCTTAGCTTTAGCTTTAAATTAAAATAGGTTTGAAGCAAATTAAATAAAATATAATATCCTTTGTGAATAATAGATCATTTATTATGTCACAATATCACATAATTTGATAAATAATATGAAAAATTTTTCTCTTAAATAACAGCGTTTGAATAAACCCTCGTGAACAATATTTCCACTCTTTCTGATTCTAACAGAATAGCCAACAAACAATACGGTTTTTAAATAGAATCAGCGAAAACAATGTGAAAATTTAATCAGAAACAATCAAATCCACGGTACAATAAACGCTACCATTTAATAAAGCTGATTATAAACGCCAGTGACATCTAACCGTCCGAGCAAGAACCCGATCAACAATTAATATTAGAAAGTGTTTCTCTCGAATAAGTCGGGATAGATCACTTTCGTTGGATAGTTGCTTCTATCTCGACAGCGAGCACTTTATTATTTAAATGTGGCAATTATCGTTGAGCAGGCCGCAGGAAAATCGGCCTAATTGTTCGGTTTTTAAATTGGTCCGCTATTAAAACGCGGTAAAGGCTGCATCGATGATTGATTGAGATGGTTTGTGGAGCATGAACGGTACTTGATATGGGGGCATCATGATGAAAAAAGACGCATGCGATTTTAGCGCGGACGTGTAACGAGTATGTTTATTTAGAGACTCACGGGCACGTCATATTTGCATAGCGGGGCATGCTGAATTAGAAAGATTCATTACAACGAAATATGCTCTTGTTTCGTATATAATTTTAACCTGCGTTAGGTCTTTGGTCATTGGATCGACGTGCAAATCGGTATTAACTATTTATGGGATCATTTCGTGGTCAATATATGTGTTTATCGTCGCTGCTGCGTCTTTAATTTTAATGCATTCGACTACTAAATGTATAATTTTGAGAGATTATGTACTCAATCTCATAAATAGGCATGGTGGCAGTGGGCTTGGCAACAAAGAATCATAAAAATATTGATTTACTACATTGACGGGATATGGATTGGAGATCATAAAAAATAATTGGGTCTTGACAAAAGGTATTACTGATTTAATTTAAAATAAATGTAATTGTACGAGATTCAGCCAGCAAGCATTTTGATTTTTTTCATTATTATCTAATATTTCATAGTTATATTGTTGTAATTTTGTGCTACCAATAGTACGAAAAATTAAACAAAAACTCATCAACATAAACAGTTGAAATTGGTCAAGAATCTCATTGCAACTCTCTCATCAATCTTATCTTTCTCAAAATAATAATGTCTGAATTTCCTCGAACCTCTTTATATTAAGATATACAACGTGGGGCAAAAGTTCCGCTATCATTTTGATTGCCTATAACTGTGCTCAAAGTAAAGATAAGTTAGTTTGGTTTTCATAAAAAGTTTATTTAGTCTTTACATTTTTTTTTCGTCATGATTGAAAAATTATATCGGGTAGATGATGATCGCGATTCGCTATGCAACTCTCGGCACTTTTTAAGGAATTTTTCATGACATCCTGCAACATATAAGGCTATGAGGCTTAATGAACTTCAACTTCGTGACGAATATTATATTTAAGCTGTTGAATCATTTGGGGCTTATTCACATAAACTTTTGTTTTTAAAAAACCCCATAAGAAAAAGTCTCGTGCTGTTAAATCCGGAGATCTGAATGGCCATGCTAGACCGCCACTTCGCGAAATTAGTTTTCGTGTAAAAACGTCATTCAATAATTGAATTGTTGATGGAGCTGTGTGTGCTATGGCCCCATCTTGCTGAAACCATATGTCCTCTAGTCCTTGCTCTTCCATTTCAGGTACAAGATAATTTCGAATCATGTCTTAATACCGTTCAGCAGTAAAATTAACAGCAACACCCTGGCCATTTTCAAAAAAATTAGGACCAATAATGTTTACAGCATGAATACCACAGTATACAGTTGTTTTCAGTGAATGCAATGTTGTTTCATCCATTAATTGAGGATTCTGTGTTCCCCAAAACCAACTATTCTGTTTATTATCGTGGCCACTGAGAAGAAAATCGATTTAATCGCTCATTATCAATTTAGACAAAAAATCTTCAATTTCGCCAATCAGCCTTAGAATTCCATTACTGTACTCAGCTCGTTGATCAGGAACTCTCGATAGCAATTATTGGATAAATTGAATTTTGTATAGGAACATTTTCAAATCAGTTTTCATAATTCGCCTTAAACTGCATGCAGAAATGTGTAACTGGGAACCACGTTTCCGAATTGATGTTTCTGGAGACTCTGCAACACTATCGCGCACCAGAGCCACATATTCAGCGTTACGGGACATCCGCTGTCTTCCAGAATGAGGCCTGTCTGCTGTTATACCGTACTGTCGAAAATTCGCATGTAAACGATAAATTGTGGTTTTGTGAGACACTGAATGGTTAGAATATTTTATACGCAATTTCCGCTGAGTGGCAATAATGGAATGATTATTTTCAATAATTATTGTCAATATTTCTGCTCGTTTTTGTGGCGTATATTTATCCATAATAAAATTTGGACGTCTGCACAACATAATAGTTAATGCTAATTCACATAACCATGATGGCGCGCAATCAAAATGGTAGCGGAACTTTTGAAAATATAAATGGATCCAGTGTTGGGTTAAAATACATTGTAATATTTGAAGATAAAGATAATAAGATATTTTTACAAATTCATAAAATCGCGTATGTTGATATTCTTGTTTTTACTACGTTAACGTATATGGCATCCAGCTGGCAATGTATCCATGAAAGCCACGAGAAAGGCCAGGACAAATGTTTAAGAGCGAGAATTTCGAACAGGAAGTTCTGTGAGTTCACTGTTGTCAATATAGATAGTACAGATACAAACTAGGTTATGCTTGATATGGATTTATATTTATTGTAGATATTGTATATATTGTAGGAATAAATTAATATGGGCATTTGAAATTCTATTGTCAATTCAAATCTAATGAATATAGTGCTGAAGTTTGTTTAAGATACATCCAAACTTTCATACATATTAATATTTTTTTCATTTTTCCACTTTTACCACGTAACAATGGCTACTTTTCATTTAGACTTTTTAGGGTAATTAAAGAACTGAACAATATTATGTGGTAGAGCAACAAAATATTTTAAACAATCCCATGATGTGTGTGAATGTTTCGTAAGAGCATTAATAGGATAAGCTAATATCACTTACCAACACTCCATTAGGTTTGAAGGCTCAATTCTAAAAGACTCAATAATCTCTTGCACTAGATCTCTCATTTACATTTTGATTTCTCTAAAGTATATTACCAACTTATGCATCGAAACTGTTGTGAATTATGGTCTTTAAATATACTTTATCCAAAAGTCATCATGTAAGATTCTCCAAGTTCCGTAAATCGAGATTACGTAAAAATGAACTATACACCGAAATATTTGAAAGTCACAATTTTAGGTTTTAATTTAAGTAATTTTAACTCTTAGCTTCCGGTTTGGAGTAAAGTTTATTGATTAAAATTAGTCGAGGCTCCGTATTCATAATTGGTTGTATCTTCAGAGCGGTAGCTCTGAGACTATTTAGCTTTTAACAAAGGGTGCCACTGCTGAGTTGTCAGATTATAAATCGATTTCATTGCCCGTTGGTTAATTAAAAGACCAGTTAGTTGGTATTACATTCCTTGTATTTGTTGATACATCTTAAAATAAATGGATAAATCTTAAAATAGCATTGAGGAGTCCCAAATTATCCATCTACTGTTCATCGCTGACTTCTTTTTCAATAGTAAAGAGAGTCAGAATTGTGTATCCTTCACAACCCGTAGCAGCGTATAGTTGTTACCTTGTTGTACTGCACACTATACTGATCCCACCATCCACCAGGAACATTCCACTTCGCTATTGACGAGGGTAGTTAATCCAGCATTACTTATGCTGATTGATTTTTTAATTTTAGGATTATTGTAGTACACTTTTCATCGTTAATCACACTACGTCACAAAAACTTATTTTTGGGCTGGTAAGCAATCAAAACAGCGTTGTTGAAATGGTCCCTTTTATATCTTTCACACTCCAAGCTATTTTAAAATTCTTTAAGAGTTTGAAACTATTACTTTTTCTAACTAGACCGATTAGATATCCATTTCAAGTAATTACCAAATAGGGGTATTTATTAAAGTTTATAAGACAGCAGAGGCGAGAACTCTTAGTGTACCACACTATGATTATGATATTAACTAAGATGAGAGTTCTGCATAGAAATGTGCGTAGTTAGAGCATGCTAAGATTTAGTGGGGAAGGAAATGTGGAAATTTAAATTCTGTATTTATTTGAAATCAATGACAATATTTCTAAGTTATTCTTTAAGTCCTAATTTAAACGTGTAAAAATCTATCGATGAATAGATCACTGCCAATTCAACATCGTTATTTCGACACGGTATTACTAGATTCTCAGAAACAGTTTTAGAAACTGATAGAAAATATCGTGAATAATATACGTTGTACCAATATTTCTCAATAAATGCTTTTCTAAAGCGTAAAATGATAAGATAACATGCAAGCATGTCATGTGTTTCTTATACATTTGTGAATGCTATTTAAATACTCAGTTAGTCAGTCCGTTTAGTCAGATCTAACGTTTTTATTGAAAAGTCACTATATACCTACACATCAAATTTATTGAGCAAATAACATACAACGAAATAAATCATCATCATCATTTCCTGCTATTCATCACCTTGACTAACCTCTTCATACAGAATAGATCTAATTGAAGCGGGTTAGTGTCGGCATCTACTAAATAACACCAACGAAAATATAATTTATAAACCCACACGAGAATGCGTATATTATCTTTTGTTTCATTTTTTTGCATTGTAGGAAGTATTTATTAATGTATTATTTATTCATTCAAGGGCAGTCCGAGATGTTGTTTTCTTGCATCGTTTGGCGGGCGTTTCAGCAAATATATATGTTGAATAATCATTTTTAATTTAAAGATAATTTAGACGTTTTTATTAGTCTTGTTTCATTGTTATAATTGATATATTGGTATTAGCTCGATATAAAATAGTTGTTGGTAATATTAACAAGAAATTGTTACGTAATTTAAATATACCTACGCCTTGGAATTGTTTTTATTATTATAGGCGAATGTCCTATGATTTATTGTATTGAAAACAATAAACAGGATGACAGTGTTGTTTGACACATTTACAGAACATTCAGTTAAAATGGTATTTCGTGGGACCATCAAGATTAAAAATTGGATCACTAAAAATAGTGGTGATATTGGAATATATATAAAAACATTACTTAAGGTACTTAAAATGTCTAAATGGCGGACATTCTAGAAAATCAACATAAGCATTACTCTATATTAAAGAAACTGAAGCTTTAGTAGACTGGTTAACATATTTCATTCGTACGAAATATCAATCGTTAGAATAATTAATATGAATGAAGCAGCTACGTAATAGAAACCTTAAGGATATATAAATTACACCTACATAGCCAGATTATTCTTCTATCCATTCAATTCTCATTCCTTCTATTCTTTCTATCTCTGTTAAGTCTTTTGCTTTGGTAGGAGTTATTCCTCTCTTCTGAATTATTTCTGTGTTACAATCATCTTTCTGATTTTTATCATTTCCGTCTTTGTCTCTCATATACTCTTCACTTGTCTTGTATCCTTCATATCATCCACCAATTGAGTTGGTTCCTTTCTTATACTCTTCCACTTGTTCAATATTGACCTCCTTTTTTATGTATACAGTAACAACTTTTGTGCATATTTGGCCAGTCTTCTTGATCAAATATTATTTTTTGTGAATGAATATTTCGTACAAATAATGATGATTATAAGCGGGTGTTTAAGGTTGTCTACAATTCGACAGTACTTTCATAAAATATTAAAATATCAACAAAAGAGCAGGTGAACATTACAATTTTAAAGTTGCATGAGATAGTTGACATCCCGGAAGACAATAAAAAGCAGCGTATTTACAATTCGACATGAAGGTTTGAATAAAATACAACGAAACCATTCGTTGAGGACAGAAAATGGCGGTTGGTGATTATTGTATAATTACGTTTTATCGCTACTGCTTGGTCTCTAGTTTATTTAATACATGGCAGAACCCTTAAAGTTGTCTGTTGGTCGGAAAAAAAAGTTATTGGCATGTGCAGTATTCTTTGAGAGTGGGCACGACATACACGCCACTTCGAATAAGACCAATATAGTCTTCAACAGTCTTCGAGAGTTTTCACAATATTCGGGAGTCTTCAGCAGTCTTCCAAAATCTATAAGAACCAGTTGGTACCACTCACCCTTATGAAGATTGTCATTATTAACTATTCCTTATACCCATCTAGATTTATAAATTAAGTTTATTTTAAATAAAGTAGTTTTAACTTTGCCAATTTTTCTCATTTAAATTCGAGAGAAAAAACCGCACAACAGACCAATTATTCATTAATCATTCTTATATATATTTAAATGTAGCCAATATGGTGACAATATAACCTAAAAAACTGTTTAAGAACCAGGGAAAGTAGTCGTTGCCATTCCCCAACCGAAACGCGAAAATGAAACGGACCCGTTGAGTGAAAAATTGCCCGGCTCTGTCTCGAATACACCAAGAATGCGAAATGGTTAACTGTATAACTTGTACCGTTTTCTGATATCCGAAAGAGTTTTTGCGAATGTGTCGAACGATCAGAAAACGGACAAATTGGAATATAATGGCTGGGAGTGTCGCGAGATACAATAAAGAGGAAGTGTCGTGTTTTGTGAAGAGCGACGTCGTCGATTCGTTTCTCAGTAAAAATCATCACCTAACCACGGAGAACAACAATAAGAAGAAAACCGTATTTCGCCATTGTTGTTGTTAGTTTTTTTGTTATTAAAATTTGTAATCTGATCATGTACATTTCAATGACATGCTTCAGCAACAAAAACCTTTGTTCAATAATATGCATCTGGTCATTATTATAAATTTCATGATATAGTGTCTTTGGAATCAATATACAATATATGTTAACGAAATAAAATATTTATACATGATGAACTTTTTCTGTGCTTGCGAATATTTACCGGTTTCTGTAAAATACAACAATTTTTCATAAGTAAATGAATAATTTTTCTTTCCCAAAGCCTTTTTATAATTTATAACCACCGCAATCGGTAGGATGAAGCAGAACTAAGACAGGATGAAGTTAAATTGATAATCGTTCAGCAGTAACTGGAATAGTTTCTTGGTATAGTTAAGTGGAGTTTGGGCAAAAGGTGGACTGAAGGTGCTTAACTACCTTTAGCTATAAACTATTCCAAGTAAAAGCATCAAAGCTATGAAACCATTCCATAGAGGGTTATTATGTACATTTGGATAGAAACAGTGTCATTTCGAAGATCTTCAAAAGGAAACTGGCGGACGAAGGTACAGACGATACTTAAGCATAATTTTATTATAATGATAAGCTGTCAAGATGGGATAACGACCACGTACACACTACAACTACTATTGTACTGGCTACACACTACACTGTGATAGGAGGCGGACATCTGCTAAGAATTATTTTATTCATCGCTTTTTATTGTCCATTTTCCGTAAAGTAAAATATTTTTTTTAAGTAAATTAATAGTTTTTTTTTTCTTTATCTTTAAAATCGTTTCACATTTTAAAACTTTTTGAGTTTGTGAGTTGTTCTGGTATTAACCAAAAGTTGTAGTACTTCAATATTAACATGAGAATGGGGATCCTCCTCATTTCTCCTTGCTAGTCGACAGCCCTATAGCATTTGAGTGAACCTACTATGCTTATTAGGAGTTTGTTCTGAAAAACTTGTTTTATTTGTTACATAGCTTTTCCCGAAATATCTCTATAATTGAATTTTTTATGTTTTGTTCTAAATATTATCTAGACTAGTAGTATTCTGTTATAATTACAAAATATCATGATACCCTTTAGTTGTGCATATAGGTTGCCAAACTTAACGCAAATCAATATGATAAATTTGAAGAAGGAAATTATAACTTTTGCTGCACCCATCATTTAGTAAATTACAAAATGTGAGGTAAGGAACAAAAAATAATTAATTCTCTATTAAGAAAATTTAGCTCGCTCTGTTCGCATCAAAACTTATGAAGTATAAATTTGTATAGTAGAAAACTCCAGCAGATCGGTTGGTTTTGGTTTTGGGGTATTTCAAAAATCATTTCAGATCACGCTGACTGGGTTAAACAGAATTAAGTCTGACGAATCTCGTTTTCATCTCCATGATTATATAAATCACTATAATTTGTAAACTTACGTTCCTGCAACTCCACATGCTTGAATGAAGAAAACCTTGAGTTTTGAATGTATATATATATATATATATATATATATATATATATATATATATATATATCTTTATATCATTTCGAATAAAACAGCAATAATTGTATACATTTTTCATGTAAATAATGATATGCAACCATAGAAAATGTATCGCGCACTATATAAACGAAAGGGTCCAAAACAAAATGATATTTTGTTTAATCAACATCATCAAAATGCTTTTGGATTTCTTAAGTTCGAGAAGAGAATAAAATAGTCAGTCAAAGCATATTAATAAAGTATAGCAAACGAGATCTAACTGAAATTTCACCATTTTTTGAATGTTGAAAGGCGGCTAAAACTAATATGATCCTCAGCACTTACCTCAACATGTTTCAGTTTTCTAAACCACACGAAAGCTTATATGGGGCTCATAGTATGTACCCTGAAAATATGTTAAATTCGAGAAGAGAAAAAAACAGTCAGTCAAAGAATATTAATAGAGTATAACAAACGAGATCTAACTGAAATTTCACCATTTTTGAATATTGAAAGGCGGCTAAAACTAATATGAACTTCAGCACTTACCTCAACATGTTTAAGTTTTCTAAGCCAAACGAAAGCTTATATGGGGCTCATAGTATGTACCTTGAAAATATGTTGAAAAGTTTATAAAATTATCAACATCACAACACATATTTGAGCCTTGAAGGTGTTTACTAAACTCATCTAGAAGGAACTACCTTGTATGCAATCCCAATCTTCTCTTTTCTTTATTGAACTGTTTGTTACATACTATATAGCAAATGAATGAGATGAGATAAGAGAATGAGATGTAGTTGTTCGATTTAGTGTTATTAAATTTATGTACATTGTAAAAGCAAAATGTCCATGTGGCTATGTTATATACATCGACTGCTTTTACTGACCTTTCAAGAAAGTAGGAAAACCATATATAGCGGTTTAATATCATAATCATTTCATTCCGAGATATACCACGAATTCATGAATAAATTGCCAATAGTTATGATAGAATCTAATTAATTGAAGCGGCTTCCTGAGTGAATAATAAAAGTACGATCTAGGTAGGTAATAAAGTATGTTTGATGCTCAATAGTCTTGATATTATAAAAAGATTGTATTTACATACAGAATTAATATAACTATTTAGCAATGTAATAATTTATTGAAAATTAACGTAATGATATAATGTCTCAGATTTTTTGGTTTATATATTTTTAATAATTTGTTATTTGCAAGTCACAGACACTAATTGTACCTTTCTATAATCTAAAATCATTCAAGTTTAGGTACTTGAATATTTCTGGTTATTTTTTAATTAATTTTTGGGAAAAGGGAGTTTTTTATACAATATAACAGGTCAATTGAAAAGTCCCCAGCCTGACACATAGATGGAGTTACTAGGTTAAATCCATACTCAAAAGAGGCGTGTATAAAGTTGACAGCTCTCAGATCATTAGTTTGTGAATTATAGCATTTTGAATGAAGGAACTTTTGTTATTGTGAAATAAATGGTTAAAAAGGAATTCCGCGTGTTGATAAAACATCGCTTGATGCCGCGTTTCTGGACACTGCCTTAGGAAAATCAACCATCAAGGATTGGTCTGTTAAGTTTAGACATGCTGAAATAAGCACCGAAGATGGTGAACGCAGTGGACGCCCAAGAGCGGTTGTTACCGACGAACACATTAAAAAATCCACAAAATGATTTTGAATGACCGTAAATTGAAATTGAATGAAATAGCAGAATCTCTAAGATATCAAGTGAACGTGTACGTCGTGTAATCATATGATTCACGAATATTTGGGTATGAGAAAACTCGGTGCAAAATGGGTGCCGCGCGACCTCACTTTTGACCAAAAACAACGACGAGTTGATGATTCGGAACAGTGTTTGAAGATGATCAAACGTAATATACTCGAGTTTTGCATCAATATGTGACAATGGATGAAACATTAGCTCCATCATTTCACTCCGAAGTCCAATCGACAGTGATCCGAATCGACTGCACACGATAAACCCGCTGGGAAATCGTAACAGTTGGCTGGCAAGGTTATGGCGTCTGTATTATGGGAAGCGCATGGAATTATTTTCCTTAACTACATCGAAAAAAGAAGAACCATCAATAGCGACTATGGCATAGCGTTATTGGACCATTTGAGGGACGAAATCGTCGAAAAACGGCCGCATTTGACGAAAAAGAAAGTGCTGCTTCACCAAGACAATGGACTGTGTACAAGTCATACTCGTAAATTTTCGTCAAATGAGGAGGTGTTCGCCGAAACTGAGCCACACTTTTTCAAAATTTTGAAGCAAAGGACAAATCGTACTACAAAAATGGTATTGAAAATTTGGAGCGTCGCTACAATTAGTGTATCACCCTTGAAGGGAATTATGTTGAATAAAAAAAATAATTTTGCGAAAAAAATGTGTTTTACTATGGTATGTCGGGACATTTCAATTGACCTGTTATATTAATAAAAATATGTGTTAAAATACTATTTTATGAAATTATTTCCCATTTTTTTTGGAAACATAGTGATACCATGTCGATAGAAGGCTGTTGGTATGACACCGATCCAAACATTGATTCACTCTCAGTCAGTCTTCTCTCTCAGTACAGTCTTTATACATTAATGGACAGGTTGCAATCGGAATGAACAATGTCTGTATACACTAAATAATTTAATAATACTAAATTGAAAACCTTTACCGTATACAGAGACATGTCAAAATCATAATGGGATTAACAATTATGTTAGGTTGTTTCACAATTGTTACATCAATAATTTGCATATCTAATAGATGTCGCTGATGAAAATATCCTAAATTTAAATTGACTGAAGAGTTTACCCTGTATAACTTTGAATAATATTTGAAGTTCTTGGCGCCTTTTCAATAAGGGTTTTCATATATAATAGTACACTAAATAAACTTAAGTAGATATATAAAGGATAAATGGAAGATGTAAGAAATCTTAAGAAAAAAATAATTATTTAGCTAAAATTTAGTTTTCTCAGTCATAACATTTTATTAACCTCCATATATCATAACTCAGGGAAAATTATTGAAGCTTGATTGGAGACTATATCAATCTCTTTTTCGTTTATGTTCGCTGTTGGTATAGCGACAGCGAATACTAACACAGGCTAACTCACATTTCTTCTGTATATACACACATTTTATCACATGTAAATATGTTCACTTTTTCAGATGCTGCTCTCTATCCCGCACCGCCAAGTTATACTCGTTTATATCAGTACTATACCAGTCCGCCGGGGTACTACTCCACACGATACATGTCAGGTGTGTACTTGGATGTCTGGTGTTTCCTTGGTTCTTGCATGGCGCCATTGCAAAATGGCGAACTAAATTTATGTCCGTTAATATTAGTACCGCAGTACTAACACGTTTGTTCGTAGATCGTTGTTACATCTCTTGCATGTGTAGTGGATGAAGTAGTACCCCCTCCTTATTTCAAAATAATGTTTGATATGCATAACAAAGAATTATTAATTATTAGTATTAAAATATCTTTTCATTTCGTTCATGTTTTGTAGTAGTCATTATTACGATTTTGAATGACCGTAAATTGAAATTTAGAGAAATAGCAGACACTCTAAAGATACAACCTAAACGTGTATATCATATCATTCACGAATATTTGGGTATGGGAAAGCTCTGTGCAGAGTGGGTGCCGCACGAGCCCATTTTTGACCAAAAACAACGACCAGTTGATGATTCGTAGCAGTGTTTTAAGATGATCAAGCGTAATAGACCCAATTTTATGTGTCTATATGTGACAAAGGATGAAACATCGGTTCATGATTTCACTCCGAAGTTTAATCGACAGCCACCCGAGTGGACTGCACACGATCAGCCCGCTGCAAAGCGTGGGAAAACGCAACAGTCGGCTGGAAAGGTTATGGCGTCTGTATTTTGGGATGCGCATGGAATAATTTTGATCGACTACATTAAGGAAGGAAGGACTATCAACGAGCGATTATTACATAGCGTTTCCGGACTGTTTAAACGACAATATCACCAGAAACGGCCGTATTTTAAGAAAAAGGTAGTGCTGCTTCACCAAGACCATGCACCATGGCTAAAGTCCATGAATTGGGCTTCGAATTGCTTCCTCATTCACCGTATTCTCCAGATCTGTCCCCCAATGATTATTTAATGTTCTCAGATCTCAAAAGAATGCTCGCTGGGAAGAAATTTTCGTCGAAAGGTGATCGACGAAACTGAGACCTATTTTGAAGCAAAGTACAAATCGTACTACAAAAATGGTATCGAAAAGTTGGAAGATCGCTATAATCAGTGTCTCACCCTTGAAGGGAATTATGTTGAATGAAAAAACTAATTCCGCCAAAAAAATTGCGTTTAACTATGGTAGGCTGTATTAATAATATTTTCACCCACATAGACCGGTAACCTTCATATAAATTACCGACAGAAAAAAACCAGTACCAGAAGACATCGATTCCCATTCGAAATCACACAGAAAAAAAAACGTCTATTCAATGAAACGATGGCGACGGTTAGTAGAATCAGCGATCGATCGAGTGTACCGCAAACACGTGCATATTTTCAAGTGGACACTGACACACAGAAAGAGTATTAATTATATATTTTCTCGGGACGTAAACAATCTTAAATGGCCTTCGTACAGGCGCTGCGCTTCTGTTGAATTTGCGTGTTAATTTGCATCGGGGCATTTCAAACGAGTGCCCTCGTATTAACAGAGACACATCGTCCGTATGCAAATACTCGCGTCCCAGATATCCATGTTGTTCATTAGATATTTCCATTATGTGGTTATTAAAACGTTAAATAGTGATGCCGTATTAATCAGTAATGAATTTATCTCGAGTCCAAATATATAAACATTTAATGAACATAAATTGAGACAATATCCGCTTTCCTATCGCTAATCGGGACGTGTTTCTCTAAAATTAAATTGCATGAGAAAATACGGTAAATTAAGGGACATTTTTTGTAGCAACAGATACTTGAATTTCTATTTTCTCATTGCTGTACTCTACTTAATAACGACTGAATTACTAATAAAAATTAATTTCAATGTTCTTTTAACTTTTCAATGCCGTAGCACTATTTTGAGATACTAGAGGATATTGAATTGTCACTAGAGGAAAATATCTCTGTTATTATTTCTAGTCGAGGGATTATAAATAGGTCACGAAAAGTCAAAACACCGTACAAAAATAATGTTTTATTAAATAAATAATTAAAGGTTCAAAAAACTATTAGTAAAAAAGTGGGAAGTATTTTGAAATTATTGTCCAAAATAACCTATTGCGTGCTATAGTTGATGCTTTGTAACATATTTCATTTTTTTAAGTGATACCGCGTGATATCCTTCTAGAAACCATAATGATTATAATTCAAACTGTTACTTTTACGTTTTTAAATGGAATCTTATTTCAGTCCAATAGGTTTGCCAAATAGTTACATGTAAGTCATAAGTTCGAAGACTAAATCTGATTAATCTATCCTATCTGATTAATGGATATATTTAAACACAGAGGGTCACTTACTGAAGGCTACATTTCATGTATATAACTGTCATATATAGATATAGCCAGATTGTTGTAGGATACTATGTTTCAAGTATGACGTCTTAAAATTATGAGCCCCTTTACGAACTTACATTGCCATTCAGAACAAAATTTGTAAATATTAAGGCAATTTAAAAAAATTACAATAAAAGATAAGTTATAATTTATTACATTCAAATCTTAATCAAACATTAGTTTAAATTTTTGGTTAAATATTGGTTCAGTTAAAATGGCCACCCTTATTATTGATTATCTGTTTTCAATCTTTCCCTTTATCAACTTGTTTAAATATTCAGAGGTCAGTGTCTTACATTTACTTGGTAAGTACTTCTACAGCTGTGCTGAGCTCCTTGGGTATCAACTCTTCACTTCTCTACTTAGTTCATAATTGGATAGGAGAGAGATCTCGCAAAATGTCCAGAAAGAAACTCTTTTAACTGAAATATTTTTAGTATTTTACAATTTCCAATACTTAACATCACTTAATTGTTATATTCCTTATTTCAGCTCGCTATTGCAATAATAACAAGCAATTAATTATATTTAGGAATACTGGTATTTGCTAACATGAAATATAAATCGGAATGTTAGTTAAATAATTAAATGAAAAAATCAAGACCCACCAATGAATGAAAATATATTTTTAGTACCTTTAAACAGTAGTAGAATAATAAACTGATATATAACAATTCTTTCCTGCAATGTTACCACATACCACTTAGACTTTAATCTTCATTTTCCAGTCTCTTATTTCTTTTTTCCTTTCAAAACAATCTGCGGATAAACATATTGATGATTTTCATGTTTTAAACGTCTCACTCTACACCATTTAAAAATGAAACATTATATTTGTAGTTACTTTTTTTTAAAATATACTTTAAAGTCTCTTTTTACCAACAATGGGTTTATCTAGACTGGACCCACAGTTTAACGTAGGCTCCGAACCGCGGTCCTCGGCATGAAACCTACCGAGCGGCGATCATCTCAGGAGACATCGGGTCTTACCCAGCCTGATTACTGTCGTAACTGGGAACATTTTCCTTGTCGGATTTTGCACTCTTGTCTAGTACAGTCACAAATATTAAACAATCACAAATATAAATTTACTACCATACCCCAGTAGGATTCGAACTCGTGACAGTAGGTGGACCATCCTGTCGCCTTTACCACTGCGCGACCAATCCGGCTGTACTTACTATATTTTTTTTCTTGAAGATCCTAAAATGGACTCAACATCTGCTGATTCTTATATTGAACTTTCTATATATTTTTTTCGATGGGTTATGACAAAAGATCAGTGCTATACATACTATCTATCTATTTCTATTCAATTCAATTCATTCAATGTGGACTTTAACTAAACACTTACTCTCAAAATTATGATTAGAAATTGAATTTTGATTAAACAATGCTCTTCCACATTTGGTTAGTAGTATGTCTGGTCTGAAATGCAAAAAACAAAAGTTCCCGTCCGGAAAACATTTCCTTAAGTTTATCATTGTATACTTTCAAAGATCATAGGTTAGAACAGAATCATTTGAAAAATAATTTACTGCATTTGAACCACACTTTTGTACGGTACATCTAAGCATTTAGGCCATTTTTACCCTCATAAAAATGATATTTCAAATTTCATTAAAATTATATGTAACAATTTTCAAAAACTTAAGATGTCCCACAAATTTTCAGATCAAGATGTATGAGCAAATAAAAAAAATCTATATATTGTTATTGCATTTATACCTATAACTCTAGTGACTCAGTCTTATAGCAAGAACATGGTTAGGATAGCTCCATTTATCTTACCGTTTCTCTATAATTTGTGAATTGTGAAATTGTGTGTTATACTTTTGTATGATCTCCTTTTTATATTATCTCCTTTTATAAACTAAGGTTTATTTGAATTGGACCTACATCTTAACGTGGACTCGAAACCACTGTCCACGTTATTAAGACTACCGAATAGCGAGTGACCAACTCGGTGATTATCTCAGAAGATATCCGGTCTTACCCAGCTTGGTTGCCATTTTCCTTGTCGGATTTTGCACTATTGCCTTAAGGACAATCGCAAACACAAATTTACGACCAACAGTAGCAGGATCGACTTGTCTACTTGACCACAGCGCCAACTTATATTATTATTTGTATTACTGTAAATTCTGTTTAAACATAACAAGATAAATTACATCTGATAAGTGATGTGGTCGAAATCATTCCAATTAACTGAGAATGTGATGTTTTTCGTATGGTAAAAATTAATTAGGTGTTGAAATGGCACGGTTATAGCATAAGATTAATTATATTTCGGTTCTTATCGTAAATATTCGAATGTTTCTAATGGTGCTGCGGTTTCCTCCGTGTAATAAAAGGAAATAGACCATAGTTGGTGTGGGCGAACCGATAAATTCGTTTTTAAGTACTTTAGACTGGTTCTTTATACACCAATAACTATTTAGATTAAGCAAAATACCGTATCTGATAAATTAGAAATTGCATATATAGAAATTATGACAATGAAATGTAAATCAGATTTAAGTTTGAAATTATTTTGATGGCAATGTGTCAAAACTTCGTATCTAGCAGTTTTACTGACAGATATATCAATAATACGCGACAATATGTTATTAATCGTTTGTTATTGTTTATTTTAATATTGACGAACCATCATAACATTTGAAAGATAAGATAATGAATTGTGGTAAGATTTTTGGTTAAAGTATGACCACTAAATATGGAAAAGTGTGTCGTTGTCGCAGGCGATATTTAGTAATTTACAAGAAATACCATCTTTGGAGTTAAACCAACCTAATTCCAGTTTAAATCGACGAAGAAAACCCCGGGTTATTTTTGAAGAGGCCTCAATTAAAACTAAACAAGACGCCCAGCTGAGATAGCGGACAAAATTCTAGAGGAGCTACAGTTTGCTTCACACGTGATATCAGGAAGTAATGGGGTTCAGTATACAATATCTTATTCAATATTATATTATCAATATTCGATTAATGTCTTGACATTATACCTTATCTATTAGGCACTTAAGACAATTTTTTAAACTTGTAAGTGGAAAAATACGTATTTTTTTCTTGCAAACTCTTTATAAATGAAAATATTTTTTAATTTATTGAAGAAAACCAAATAATCTCTTGTGATGGGTTCCGTCCCTCCGACTGCTGCGCCCCCTAGCGAACAAATTTCGAATGATGAATGAGAACCAAAAAAACTAGAAGAAATAAAATCGCAAGTTACATTTTAATAAGTTGTTTGATGGTTTCCACGGTATATCCCAATGAACAATAATTCGTCGATGGATCTCGTTGAACGATTGAACGATAAAAATAAAATTAATAAAGATAAGGCGCTCGAGAGGGGTGGCGAGAGGGACGGGACGGAGTCGCGTCTCAGTTATGGGTGTTCGGGGCCTAACGTCAAGGCCGCGGAGAGGTGTAAGGAATTTTCGCTTTTTAATAATCATCCTGCGGGCATAATAAAATTGGACGTATAATTTTATGCTCGGATTTTCTCCGGCTTGGAGATGAAGGCGATTTTTTCAATCCGCCCTTTATTACCGTGAGGTGTTGCTCGAGATATTCCTTCAATATCTTTAATAGCACACTTATCCATAACTTCGTAACTTCTACGTTTTTCTGCGATTTAATCGCCTACAAAATCCGTGGAATCTGCACAATTTCCTCTCTGTTGCTTGGATTTCGCGCCGTTGGTGCGATAAAGTGTTGTCAATAAGGGTTCAAGGTTCTTAAAATAGGAGCGTTACATGATAGAACAAGTATTTTTCATTGTCGACATTTTTTTAATGATGAAGATACGCCAAATGTATTTCTATACAAAATATTATCATAATAGTGATTTAATCGGCCTAGTTGGAGCAGTGGTAAAGGCGACAGGACGGTCCTCCTGTTATTGCGGTAGTCGCGGGTTCAAATCCTGGTGGGGCATGGTCGCAATTTATGTTCGTGATAGTTTAATATTTGGATTGTCCTAGGCAAGACTGCAAAATCTGACAAGGAAAATGATACCAGTCACGCCAGTAACCAGGCTGGTTAAATCCTGGTGGGGCATGGTCGCAATTTATGTTCGTGATAGTTTAATATTTGGATTGTCCTAGGCAAGACTGCAAAATCTGACAAGGAAAATGATACCAGTCACGCCAGTAACCAGGCTGGTTAAGACCGGATATCGTCTGAAATGATATATATGATCTATATATATCATTTTGATTTCAAATCATCATTCTTTCAACTAGAGCGTCTGAGTTCAAAAGCATAATTTTTTACCTAATTTGTTAAACATGTCAGCAAAGTAAGTTTTTCTTATGTATTTTTTCAGATAATCAGGAATATGTCAGAATATAGGTATAATATATATTAATCAAAATATATTCCATTATTTTCTATATTTTTTTCAATCATTTGGCAGCATGTCGATAGTGTGTAGAAAGAGAGATTTTGGTTTGTCAGCACTTTAATCATACATGAGCCAGTCTATTTATGGCGCTGGTGAGTACGTGCCACAACCAGCACAATTCCCATTCGA
This sequence comes from Rhynchophorus ferrugineus, assembly GCF_030347505.1. Lineage (NCBI taxonomy): Eukaryota > Metazoa > Arthropoda > Insecta > Coleoptera > Curculionidae > Rhynchophorus > Rhynchophorus ferrugineus. Next base: position 18,240,628 of record NW_027472585.1, on the reverse strand, counting down.
ACTGCGACATTGTTCTTCGCTACTCTTGGTATGTGTGGTTGCCATGCAAGAGGATGGCTTTTTGTCAGCTACTCGCTATTGCTGGTATTTTTTTGCAATAAAAGGCTACTGAGCCCGTTGAAATGACATCGGTGGACATCTAGAATAACAGCTTTATATTCTTTTAGCAGCTCACCAGACCTACACGATGCTAGTCCCACCATATGCATAACAAAACGTTATAACTATTAATATTTCTTTTCGATGTAGATGTATATGACTTTCTTGGAGTAATCCATAACATATGCTCTTACAATACCCGTAGTAAATCGACTCTTTCTCAATTCGCATGTAAACGCCTGAAAATAGTTGAAGAATCAATTTTTCAACTGCCAGAAATTGCCTTAAGAATTGGTAGGTTCTTAAATGGAGTTAAGGATGTGGGTTTTCACCAAATAAGTATTAATTTTTCTTTCCAGTTCTCTTGATGGTCCAGGCCGTCCTGTGCCTTTGACATCAAAATCACCATATTTAAAAAGTTATATCCAGTGGCGACAACTAGGTTCCGACGCATTGCTAAAATATTCGGCGCCTATCGACAGCAGATTTTTTTAAATTAAACAAGAAAAATTAAGAATATTAAAAATGCAATTTTGAGCATTCCTTAATTATCGCTGTATACACTGTGTAGACTCAAGATCATTTTGGCTAAATGCGGGAGTCGTGAATTTAAAGGCTTGATGACACTGCGATATCGACTATACTGATGCTGCAATAAAAACTAACCAGCTGCAATCAATTTGATTGATTTGAGATCCAGTGAAGGTTCGAATGAAATGAATTGCAGAAATTTTGCAAGTAGTGGTTTACAAGTTTGTGTCTTACTTAACAATGTAACATATTTTTACAGCAACACTTTTAGATTTAAATATAATATTATACCTAAATATTTGTGTTTATATTTAGCATAGTAGTGTAATTTGAGTTAAGGTCAAGATAGATAAGCTTTTATCTCCTTTTGGGTCATTATGAACGCACTCGAGCTCATTTGATCTGTAAAATATAATTAATATAAAATGAAATATAATATCAAATAAAAATCTAGTAATAACATCAGTTATAACATGAGTTAGTTTTTTACTCTAGTTCAATATGTAACTTAGTCTCTAGTCCAATTTTTCTACTAAATTCTTCTAACTCGATCACACAGAATCAAAAAGTTTGATTCTTTTGCATCTGTGTCCTGTTCTGGTGTTATACAAGAGTTCCAATACTTCTATATTAATGACAATAATGACATGACATTAACTGAAAATGGAATCTCTCTTCAAGTCTCCTTGCCATTCTTGATTTCTTGAGTAAGAATGAGTCGGTAAATGTTTGGATGTAAGTCCGAGATATTTAGCATTGTTGCTGTATGGAATGATATTATTATTTATTGTTATTGGTGTTTGTTCGGTCCAATTATTTTCCAGGTCTGGATGCTATTATTTATAGTGTCATTAACATGTTGTAATTTTTGGGTAAATTTTTTAGTTATTGTCTCCGATAACAAGTGATGCAACAAGAGAAAATGGAGCCATCGGGATATGTTCCCTTTTTGATCTATCACATGTATAAAATTATACTTCCTTGTTGTACACGTCCTTTAGCTTATTTTATTGTTTCATTTGGTTGTCTCTAAACTCGGTCTCTGTTTCCGTAACATTTTCTGTAGCTTGTCAAGTCCATCATGTCATACCTTATCGATAGCTTATGCTACATTTAAGAATATAGCTGAACACACTTATTTGTCTTCACAGGCTTTTTCAATGATATCTGTTATCAATCATTGTTGAATGTTAATTATGTTGAAAACTCAAACGGGTGTACTGGTGCTAGATTTTTTTCTCTCCATAAAGTAGCAATAATGGAAAACATTTCCAGTTTTGGTAGTCTCAATCACCAAAATGATTGCTAACATATTGCCCGCCCTATATTTCGATTTGACTAATTTCATTCATGATGATTGTTTTTAAACTAACATATAACGCTAATTAAATATCAACCGCGTTGACGTGATAAATTTCTCACTGTCATTACTATCGAGGCTGCGAACGATTCTATCTGAGGGAATAAACTGATAAAGGAAAAACCGACTCCAATAAAAGCTGGTGGATCGGGATAAATTGTGTCGAGATAGCCGGTACCACACGCCACGGCATATATTTATGGCTCAATTTCTATGGTACGCCGCTGAGTACAGATTGCTTCTATCCGGCTCGCATAAAGTTCGTTACTTGTATATCACATATCGAAGAAATTGGCACAGTTGATTTTTCATCGACTTATCAGGTCGCAGGTGTTCACAGTTCGATGTTCCAGATATCTGTTGCCTCTAATCAACCAGAAATATTTCTGGTTTAATTATTCTGTTAATTTAAACTTTGCCACAAGATTGAGAACACGTACCAAATTAAAAAAGAGCAATGTAATACTCAAGAACCTATAAATAGCTGATAATAATTCTTCTCTATATTCTGTTTTCAACTTTAATGATGATAATGGGGAGTTGATAATAGATGAAATAAATATTAATAAGTTATGAAATATCTAGGGCTAAAACATTTTTTACCCTACTTTAAAATGACAACTAACTCGTTCTATATAAAGAACTGACATCTTATTGAAGCAACGGTCCAGACAAAACTGTTATATAGACAATTTATACGTATTTTAATATAAATGAGGTATAAATTATAAGCGTATACTCTATATTTAAATAAAATATAATTTATAACATAATACGTGTAATGTATATGTTTAACATAATTAGCAACAAATATGATACATACTAAGCCTTTGTGCTTAGTCTATTAGTATTAGTCTGTTAACATTAGTATTAGCAGCCTACATTCATACATTATATTTATTCTACAAGTATATTTTTATTGATGTTGATAAATATGTAATATATCGTTATAGAAACTGGTCAAAATTAACAACATATTATGCATTAAATCGTTTCCAATGTTGGGAGATAGAAAGAATAAAATCTGTATAGCATATATATATTATATATATATATATATATATATATATATATATATATATATATATATATATCAAGAATGCTTGATATCAGCAGGATGGTGCCATATGTCAACTTCACTCTGTGTTAAGGGATACATTTCTCGAAAAAACTAACTTCACAGCATTCTCCCGTTTTTTGGGGGATAGTTAAAAACTAAAGTAAGCATTTAATTTAAAAAGACTTCGCTTCATTGCTAAGGGATTAATCATGTTTATATATAGTAACATTCTTCTTGGATATATATGAACAAATAACAGAAAATAATTTGAATTCAGTAATAGCTAATATATTAGCAGAAACACAGAAGGTATTCTGAAAGGGAAGATGTATACAAGACCATATATTTAACATTAGACAAGTAGTAAAAAATTAACTGAATAACAAGAGAAATTTTAGAACAAAGAGGAAAAAGCAACAAGATTGTAAAAATAATTTAGAAAATATATGGTATAAATACTAGTGCCAAATTATTGCAGATAACATTGAAAACAGATACCATCAAGATCCAATCAGGACTAATACAATGCGTAATTTTAAACACAACCTTGTTTATAATACTAAAGGATGAAATCATTTTAAAACAATATTAAATAAAAAAAAAAAAGGACTACATATAGGGTGTAAAAACATGGAAAAAGCAGAAATGTCGGTAAAATCTTTTGCGCATAATGTACTAATAATAACTAATAGACCAGACCACCTGCAGAAAATCTTAACTAGTGAAAACTATACCAGTGACCTGTGAGAATAAAAGTATTCCATATCTGGTTATAGAAATTGAAGGTGTTGGAAGGCAGGACCAAGAAACGCATACTTGGATTGAAAAAACCTCAGTAAAATTATTAACATAAATAAAAATCAAGCAAAACTATAAATGTGTACGAAGCAATATATTGTAAACACTTTTTTGGCAAAATTAGTTTTTTTATTCAACATAATTCCCTTCAAGGATGATTATAGCTGATTATAGCGACCCTCCAGCTTTTCGATACCATTTAGTAAAACGATTTGTCCTTTGCTTCAAAATAGGCCTCAGTTTCGGCGATCACCTCTTCATTCGACGAAAATTTCTTCCCAGCGAGCATTGTTTTGAGATCATAGAACAAGAAATAGTCGCTGGTGGCCAGATCTGAAGAATACGGTAATGAGGAAGCAATTCAAAGTCCCATTCATGGATTTTTGTCATCGTTTTCGTTGACTTGTGACACGGTGCATTGTCTTGGTGAAGCAGCACTTTATTTTTCTTCAAATGCGACAGTTTTTCTGCGATTTCGCCCAATAACGCTATGTAATAGTCGCTGTTGATGGTCCTTCCTTTTCAAGGTAATCAACGAAAATTATTTCTTGCGCATCCCAAAATACAGGCGCCCTAACCTTGCCAGCCGATTGTAGCGTTTTCCCACGCTTTGTCGACGGTCGATGGGAGTTCGGAGTGAAATCATGGAGCCATGTTTCATCCATTGTCATATATCGACGCAATAACTCGGGTTTATTACGCTTGACCATCTTCGAACACTGCTCCGAATCATCAACTCGTTTTCGGTCAAAAGTGAGCCCGCGCGACAGCCACTTTGCACAGAGCTTTCTCATACCCAAGTATTCGTGAATGATATGATGTACGCGTTCAGTTGATATCTTTAGAGTGTCTGCTATTTCCGGTAATAACCGCTTTTGAGCGTCCACTGCGTTCACCGTCTTCGGCGCTCAGTTCACCACGTATAAACTTGGTATACCAAGCTTTGGTGGTTGAGTTTCCTGGGACGGTGTCCGGACTAAGTCAAGTGTATTTTTTCCCGTCAAAAAGTAATATTTTATCAACACGCGATATTCGTTTTTATCCTTTTTTTTCACAATAACAAAAGTTTCTTCACTCAAAATGCTACAATTCGCAAACTAATGTTCCGACAGCTGTCAAGTTTATATACGCATCTTTTGAGGGTTAGGGCTAACTAAAAAACATATGGATTTTATTCTAGTAGCGCTGTGTGTCAATAATCTGTGTGTCAGGCCGGGGATTTTTCAATTGGCTTGTTAGCTGAATTTGCGAAGTAAGTTTTTGGTTTTGAGGATAACAATTGATAACTCGGAGTATTTTTGAGGTAGCTTTAAATCGTTAGATTTTCGGTATTCTTCAAAAATTTTTAAGCTATTTTGGAAATAGCTATATTTTTTGTGTTACTGATTGAATTAACTTTCGAGAGTTTTTAAATATCAAAATATTTTTTTTTAACTTCTAGTTTATGAAACTTGTCTATTATAGTTCATTTGTCTATTTTCTAATGGTTTTATCGAAGGCCACAAAACTAAACATAGCCCGTGTTTTAAAATATATTATTTCATATATTTAAAGTGTACAAACAAGCTATAATGGCATCCACCATAAGGCGAATTGTTGTTCAAAGGTGCGTGTATTTACCATGTATATGTTTAATTTCTATTATACTATATTGTCAAATATTGCCCGTTTCGTGTTAGACCGTCATACCAATTTGGTGAAAGAAACAACATCTGTACGACATATGCGAGCCATTATATTTTCAATCGCGACATTATTTTACCAGCTAATTACAACCTCGGTTATACCCAAGACTTGTTGCGTACTATTTACTTTCCTCTATATCATACAGTTAACTGAAATATGAATGTTATTTTAGAAATTGTGGTTCTGCTTTACCTTTCCTTTGTTGGTTCGCAAATCTAAACACACCTTTCGTTGAACTAATCGACTGTGGCAAAGGAAGTTCCTTCGAATCGGTGCGGTATTTATTTAACTTAATTAGAATGTAACGATATACGATGTGGTTCGACCTGGTTGATGATAATTAACATAATTGCCTGATTAGTTTAGATGTTTGAGTAAAAATGGAGAATCTACTTTGATTTAGTTTTAATTAAAGGTATTTTTTACAACCGGCATTAAATCTTAGCTTGAAAGAAGTGTTTTATATATTTATTTAAGTTGTTCTTATAATTATTCAACAAAAGTTGTTTTTATGTAAACGTAAAAGTAACATTGTTGTTGCATTTGTGTATACAACTTTTTAGTTGGTTTCCTAATTCTCATATGCTTTGTATATTAAACTTGTAGAGAAATTTTTTGCCAACTATTCGGCCATTTTTGAAATTCAGTTTTTAAGGAAATTTCCCTCAGTTTCCCTACTGACGGTCGCTACTTCATCTTTTTCCCCATTGTCTTTGAAGATTATTTCTTGGTTCCTTCTTAACAGTAACTCGATCCATAGCTTTTATGAATTTATATATTTTCTATTTGATAAAAAAATGTAGCTATAGGCTTATAATTTTTTACTCTTTTTCTGGATTTATTCTAGAGTATTATTAAGTTCTGCACTCTTTATTACTAGGCTAGGCTTACCATCAGATAATTCTTACAAAGCTATATATTTTAAGGCAATCCCAAATTATGGAATTTTTCCATATCATCGACTAGAATCCGATACATGGTGACATGGTGGTGTGTTAATTACACTCAATTAACGCAGACAGAAAATTGTAACATATATCTTCTTCATCTATCTGATCCACTATTTGAGAACAGTAACTCAGCAAATTCTATCTTATTAGATATTAAAATAATTTTGTGATTATTAATTACTCTTAGCACGCCTTTTGTGTAAATTATCATGTTAAATGCTGTTGTATGTTGACAAATAATGATCTTTATTACAAATCCAATGAAAAAAAGTGTGTCGCGAAACACACTGTGCCTATAAGAATATTTGAAGCTTCAACTTTCTAATGGGATAATAATTACCCTGTCTTGGTAGTTGTCAGCAAATCATCCAATGAATCCAGAATCTTTTCAGTTGTCATCCTATCCTGCCTGTTTTAGTTTAGTCCTTTTCAATAGGTTATAATTCAGCAGCCATGGTTCTATGTGGTGTGTCATGTGTTAATTACAGCTTTTTGCTGGAAACAGTGAGCTCTCATCGCTATTACAATAGCAAAATTATATGCCTGTATAATATAAATATATTCCTCCTAACTTTCGTCCAAGCATTCAAATATTTTGGGTCAGCATCCTACACTGAATTTGGAGCTCTTTAATAAGTATTTTTAATCCCTTCTAAAAGATATAACAATATAAAGATATAAAGTTTTTCTTCCATGGTTAATGAGACGCACAATAAAATCTTTTTTACCTATGACCAATATAGACAATTGTGCCAGGCTATTTACCTTCCATTTCGATTACAAATATAGCTATATTAAAGATAAATTCCTTTTAACTTATAGAGTTTGTGTAAACACAAGCAAAAATTTTAAAACACCAAATAAAATAAATTATGTTTTCCTTCCTGTTACTATATAAATATTATCATATTTCAACCTTTGGCAAATCTGTGAGAGTGCGTAATGCGTATGCAAAATCCTCTGCCAATGCCAGCTCTGGATGGGGCAAGAGCATATAATAATCTATCCATTTTCTTCTCTTGCGCATTCCCAAATATATCCAAATTTTTGCTAGTGCTCACTCTTTATTGTTATGAAAGTAGCGGTTAGGTGGTTTTTCTTTTGTTAATTTGATGTTTACATTATTCTTGGATTAGTTTATAAAATTATATAACAGAGAAAAATTAGCACTAGACAATACGCGTGTAAAGTATGAATTATAGCTAAAATGTTGTAATTTGGTAATATTTATTTTGTAGATTGATAAAGAAAAAAAATGTGTTTATTTTAAATAATATATGAAAACATTGAGCAATATTATGTAGTTTCGGTAAATAAAATATGCGAAGATGACTGCCGAGTAGGGTACAAATGTTCATTCAACAAATGTTCAATGGTGTCGTGTTGTCTGTTTTATTATAATAGCTCTACCACGGCTATAACAGCAAAAATGCGAGTGGTACTGGTGAAGACTACTGTATACTGGGTGAGAGAGTGAAAAGGGCTCAAGTGGTCCTGTAATTAAACGCAAGGTAGAAGAGATCATATCAAACAGACAAATAACGCTGCAAGCATTAGTTATATCTATTTAAAAAATGTCACTGACTATACAGAAATAAGCTTTTTATATTAAAATAAGAACAGTTATCCAGTATCTTTGGTACCTCCGTGGGTCCAATATATCACCAATTCTTATTTTTGCAATAACATGGTTTTGGTAAAACAAAGGTGTGTTTTTTTTTCGTATACAAATCAAAACTCAACATATAATATTATAAAACAAATGTTATATTAATTTTTTATTTTTGAACAACAAATAATTAAAAATTACCTTCGTCATAAGATAGGAGGAAAATGAAACAAAATCGGAAGCAGACTACGACAACTCGAAGCCTCGAGTAACGAAAACAAATCGAGAAAGATTTTACGGCTAAGACCATCAATCACCGCTCCAACCTCAATACTGTTTATTAGCCGATAATTAATCGGTTGTAACGTAACGCTTATACGGTGACTTACTGTTCGTACACAAAAACGTTCATCTATCGGGAGACCTGTCTCGTGTTTTATAAGTCTAACCACGTGTTATCTTGGTGGATCTCCGATTTCGTAGCGCCTTCAGCTATTGACATCTCTATAGAAATTACCAATTATCACGGATAATCGATCTGAAATTAACATCGCGCAAATTGCGGCATTGTGGGAATTCCTGGGAAAAAAGGTTTATTTGCTTTATGATTATGTGTGTTGTTTTGCTTAGGTTTGCATTTACACATTGTACATTTAATTCTGTCTTCAGGGCTCTGGTGATTATAGAAATATAAATATATTTACATAGTTTTTAACTTAAATACTTCTTTGTCCAATCTAGTTCAAAGATAGTGTTATGGTATTACAACATTTTAATAGAATAAATTATACCTCACTAGTGATCACCCTGTGGTCGATTCGAACTCCTAATTCGATGTCCTAATAGGCTAAAAAGAATAACTTAGAACCTGAAAGCTTAGAACTTAGTACCTGAAATATATCTATATACATACATACATATATATATATATATATATATATATATATATATATATATATATATATATATATATATATATATATATATATATATATATATATAAATGGATCGTTATTCGTTAGTCTCGCTAAAAATCGAGAACAGCTGGACTGATTTGCATAATTTTGATCATTATTTGTGGAAGTCCAGGAAAGGTTTAAAAGGTGAATAAATATGAAAATGCTAGAAATTAAATAAAAAGAGCAATTTTGTTTTTCTTTGATATTTCTGGAAAGAATAGTTTAAAATGAATAACTAATTAAAATTTTTATATCTTTATTCCCAAGAGGTAACAAATAAACTTAATTTAGTTAACTACAGGTGTTCAAATTAAATACTCTTTTTTTGTTGATTTTTTATGATAGTGACACTTTACTGCGCTAGAACTTCTCTCACTTTGATTAATTAAACTCTACTTCACTGCTAAGCGCGCGAGAACTCTTCTCACTCTGATTAATTACAATTTACGATGCCGAGAAGAAGACGACCTGACTTAGGTCATCGCAGTCAATCAAATGTGAGAAGAGCTACCTCACGTGCTAACCGCACTGATGACCAGAGAGAGACAGATCAAGAATATAGTCGTTTTGCTATGTCAGAATTGCGTTTTTTAGAGATCGACAATGAAGCAGATAGGCTTAGAATGCAACGAGTTCGTGCACATCAAACACAACAACAGCGAGCACGACATAATGAAATTGAGCAATTCCGCAGACACAGTGCTCCTATGATCCTGGAACGAGCTGCATTGGGATGAATGTACAACGCCCATAAAAGGTCACTGGAGGCACTGGACAGAATATTGAAAGATCTTCGTGATAACCAAAATATTTTTGGTGGGGTCATGATTCTCTTGTCAGGTGATTTTCGTCAGACTCTTCCAGTTATTCCCTGATCAACTGCTGCTGATGAACTAAACGCATGCCTAAAATCATCGAATATATGGCGGTACGTAAAGATACTCCAATTAACAACTAACATGCAAGTATTTTTGCAACAAGATGAAACTGCAAATGTGTTTACGAAGCAGTTGTTAGACATTGGAAATATAAAGTAACAGTGAACACCTCGACCGAAATTGCTTCTCAAATTTCGGCGACTTTAATTCTAATATTGCGGTTGAAAAACTAAGCTACTGGAAACCGCTTTTGATGCGCTTTAGTCCAAAACACAACAAACTGCATTAGTTAATAGCAACTTCAGTTGGACTTTGGTGGCCTTACATTCTAAACTGTGATACATGAAATACACGACCTAATACTGTTTTTCAAATCATGAATGATTCCTAATTGTAATAGTTTATGGATTTTCAATCGACCTTTTATTGGCCTGCTTAACCAGCTTCGAGTAAGAGCATTTTCAGTTCTTTCTTTAATAAGTAAGGTTATCAGTGAGTGCACCGACTGCGTCAGCTATGAAGCCTACAGGGTTTGAAAACAAAAACTTTTAATTTATTAACAATTTTATTTTACGCACATAAGTGGCGACTTACGGAATCCAAAGCGAAGACGATACTGCCATTTCAATTACATTCTAATGTAAACTAGACCTTTCTAATGTAAAAAATCACCACTCACATCACGTCACTTTATACCAGACACCAGACATTAGATCATTTTAAATAAATGTATGAATGTAACAGTTCAATTGAAAATTCCCTGGCCTACCATAGTAAAACACATTTTTTTATCGCAAAATTAGTTTTCTTATTCAACATAATTCCGTTCAAGGATGAAACCCTGATTATAGCGACCCTCCAACTTTTCGATACCATTTTTGTAATACGATTTGTCCTTTGCTTCAAAATAGGCCTCAATTTCGGCGATCACCTGTTCATTCAAGGAAAATTTCTTCCCAGCGAGCTTTTGAGATCTGAGAACAGGAAATAGTCGCTGGGGGCCAGACCTGGAGAATACGGTGGATGAGGAAGCAATGCGAAGCTTAATTCATTAATTTTTGGCACCGTTTTCACTGACTAGTGATACTGTGCATTTTCTTGGTGAAGCAGCACTTTCTTTTTTTTCAAATGCGGCTGTTTTCTGGCGATTTCGTCTCTCAAACGGTCCAATAACGCTATGTAATAGTCTCTGTTTATGGTACTTCCATTTTCAAGGTAGTTAATGAAAATTATTCCATGTGCATCTCAAAATACAGACCCCATAACCTTACCAGCCGACTGTGCCTTTTCCCATGCTTTGGTGCGGGTTCATCGTGTGCTGTCCACTCGGATGACTGTGGATTAGACTTCGGAGTGAAATGATGGAGCCATATTTCGTCCATTGTCACATATCGACGCAAAAACTCTGGTTTATTACGCTTGATCATCTTCAAACACTGTTCCAAATCATCAACTCGCCGTTGCTTTTTGGCCAAAAGTGAGCTCGCGCGGCACCCACTTTGCACAGAGCTTTCTCATACCCCAATATTCGTGAATGATATGGTGTACACGTTCAGTTGATATCTTTAGAGTGTCTGCTATTTCATTATATTTCAATTTTGCGGTAATTTAAAATCATTTTGTGGATTTTTTAAATGTTTTCGTCGGTAACAACCTCTTCTGGGCGTCCACTGCGTTCACCGTCTTCGGCGCCCATTTCAAAACGTCTAAACATAGCATACCAATCCTTGGTGGTTGATTTTTCTGGGGCAGTGTCCGGAAACTCGGCATCAAGCCTAGTGGAGATAAATTTAGTATTGGTGGGATTAGATATAAAAATCTGGTGTCACAAATTGGACTTCTTCGAGAGGCTTCATTCGAGAATATATATTATAAGTTTTATATATAATTTATATTTTGTATATGTAAGCATATTTTCATTAAACATTCTTTGCAACTACTGACCATATATTGTGTAAATAATTCTCATTCGTTGATTTTTTAAAATAAAATTGTGGATATTTTTTGTAAAAGAGTGAAAGACATTTGTTTCCTCTATTCACAATTTTTTTTTCATTTTACTCTCATGTAGAAATAATACTTCATATTTTTGGGTTCTAAGATATTTCACATTAGTGAAGTGCTGTTGACATAATTTATATGTAATCAACAACAACGTTTGGTAAATACGCTGGATAAGCTAGGTTCTTCTGAATCAAGTGTTTCCTTGAAATTTTCTGTAATTTATAGCTAATAGAAAATTGAAAAATTTGGTTTATTTTCAATTACTTGTCAACTATTTGTCCTCATACACTTTCTTCCTTCCAATTTCTTGTCTTATGTGCCAAATTAACAATTTTCACGAATATATGTATTTATTAATGTATTATTTATTAATATGCCAGTATATACTTATATGCTTAATGATGTTAAAGAAGTAAATGATAATTGTTAGCATCAAAGTTTGACTTAGAAAAATGTGATGGTAATATGTTATTTTATTATACAAATTGCTAATACTTCGTTGGATTAGAGGAACCTTATTTATTATTAAATATAAACTACATACATTCTAATTAGTTATTCTGAAGAGTCGTTTATGGTTACAAATATCAATATTGACATAACAATTGAAGCTTATTTATATTGTAGGACGGTTTTCTTCTATAAATTTAGCGTTAGAAATAATGTGAGAGTGATAGTTTTTCTTTCTTAACTGTTAATTCGTTAACAGATGTTTCAATAGTAAAAATGATGATTTATTATTTTTCTCGCCATCATAGTGACCTAATATGGTAATTTTAACTATATTTTTAATTGTAGTTTGTGTTTAAATATACTCAGAATTTTTTCAGTTTAAATAATGACCTTTAAATATTTTAATATCATATATTTATGAAATATTTTAATCTTACTTCCATGATTCTTCAATTATCTGTACATTTTCCACTCATATTTGATTATTTTGAAATATATTTTAGAAATACTGATGAAGTATTCTACGTTATTGAATGGTACACATTACGGAGTGAATAAAAGAATAATGTGAAAATGAGTGGCGAATCGGTCTCTCTAGTTTTCATATCACTTGTGGACACACACCATTTTATCCTTTATTGTTTTTGATTTTCTTCCTTACTTTTTTCATTTTCGGTGTTTTCCTATCATAAATTTCTCTCCAAACTTTAGTTATATACTTTCTTTTCCTTCATTATTATGTACTTCTTTGCCTATATATATATTAAATATTACAATTTTTGTTGGTTGTCCTTTTATACTAACACATATCAAGTTTTTATTGATTAGTTGATTCGCTAATGTTCTATACCGTGGAGTTTCATATTGTAAATCCAATTGTGTATTTTCCTTGTTTGTCTGGAACTGGTATATTCTATTTTAAACTTATTTTTAACGATTCTTATTTTTTCTTGCCATTTCATTTCTTGTGATGTTTTCAGATATATATTTTTTTATTCTTCAAACTTCTGACACCGTTCATTGTCCTATATCCGAGCGATATCATAGCGATGTTGAATCCTTTGGGGCTTATTCATATAAATTTTTGATTTTAAAAAACCCAATAAAAAAAGTGTGGTGCTGTTACATCCCGAGATCTGGCTGGTGGAAAAACGTTATTCAATAATTGATTTGTTGAACGAGTTGTGAATGATGAGGCCCCATCTTGCTGAAACCACATGTCCTCTAGTCCTTGCCCTTCCATTTCAGAAAGAAAATTTCGAGTCATGTCTTAGTACCGTTCAGCATTAACAGTAACTGTAAGACCTTGGTCATTTAAAAAAAAAGAAAATAAGTTTCTAGCATGTTTTTAGTGGATGAACTGATGTTTCATGAAATAATTGAGGATTCTATGTTCCCAAAAATCGACTGTTCCGTTAATTGACGTGGCCTCATTTCCAGTGTTACGAGGCGTCCGTTGTCTTCCAGAACGAGGCCTGTCTGCTGTCGTAAAGTACTGTCGAAAATTCGCATGTAACCGATAAATTGTGGTTTTGTTAGGCCCCGGACTATTAGGATAATTTCGACGCAATTTCCGCTGACTAGCTGATCGATTATTTTATTATTTTCAACAAATATTATCACTATTTCTGCTCGTTCTTGTGAGGTATATTTATCCATAATAAAATTTGGACGCCTGCATAACACAGTGGTTAAACCGAAACTGAGCTAAACATCCCATAACCAAGATGGCGCGCAATTAAAATAGTAGCGGGAGTTTTGCCCCACTTGTTACTTTCTGTATTCTTGGAAATATAATAAGTTTTATTTTAACTATATAATATAGAATTAAAGCTGGGACAATTGAAAATGATTTTTCTTGTATAGACCGCTTTTTACAACCGACAACAGTATTTTTCTCGACCATGGTCCACCTGATATATTAATTCGACTCATCACCCCTGTTTCCGGAGATAAATCAGATCATTAAATTCAATACAGCCCTATGGAGCCTTGATTACTAATTTCTTTATTCCTGAACTGAATCAATTACAAGTAGGAACATGCGGTTTCAACAAGATGGCGTGCCATATCACTTAGCTCGTGTCACAGTGTCAAACGTATTCACAAAATTATAGAAAATCAAAAGTTATCTCGGTGGTTATATGCCATAAATCATACTCAAATATAAATAATATAATTTTAACTACATTTCGTATAATTACAGATACATTTTTGTTAAAATATATATTATATAACTATAATACGGATATGTTATATGTTGTAAGAGACCACAAATATGTTTTTACCTCACAGAAATTAATTTTCTCAGAGACGAATGAGTATACCAATCAAACCGACTGGTATTTCTGTTGTGGGATCGATTTCTTACTAGTACTAGTCAGTAACGTCACTACAACGAGCGGTGTAATCAAAGGTAGTACAAAAATATATTCCCCGGCCGATATGGATGTGGGATAGTACTGCACAGTATCATTATTGCATGTGTGGGTATAAAGAGATCGGTTAGTTGTTAGGAGACGAGGAACGATACATAAACGGTTTTCAGATTTGTGTTGGTGTCAAAAGGCTCACGACGCCATTAAGTCCTTTTACGGGGTGTCAAGATTACTGGGTGATGTCGAGTACAGTTAAGGTCACGGAACGTTGTTCCGTATCAAATTGCGAACGGTACGCCTGGGCCCAATGTTCGTTTAAGGTTAAGACATCAACAGGCGACCATTAGTAACAGCAGCAGCCCTTATAAAGGAATAATTACCATGGCTAAGGTCGTGGTGAAGTAAATTGTAATTAATGCCAACTCTGGTCAAGTTCCTCGGTATATTATGGAATGGTTTAACGCTAAATTAGTTATATTATGGCTATTGATTATATTATTTCATTGTTATTGATTAGAACTTTTTACTATAATCTCAACGGAATTCTTAACAAAAGAGAATTTATTGTTTTAAACTAATTAAAGAATCTGCAGAAGTTTATGAGAGGATACACAGTATATTAGGAATACAAGTCTATTTGTATAGTGTTTAAATTAATACGGAAAGAGTAATTACTTTTAAGATTGTGATTTCATCAAATGACAAGTTAATTCAAAAAAAATATATGGAAATATTTTTTAGAAATGCAGAAATATTTTGTTAATTTTTGCAGATAATACTTATTGAAATGCAATTTGAATACTTCTAATGCAACTATTATCTTTTCGCTTAATGAAAATCGAATTCAGAAGATGAAGAATGCAGAAGAGTAATTCAGAATTAACGTGATGTAAAATAATATGCTGACATTTGCAGATGTGTTATTTATTTTCTCATTGCATCTTTCGATAAAATCAGTATTCAAAAATGGGGATTAAGATGGATAAAGCTTGTATTGTATGATAGCAGGGAACCATAAATATTTGATAATATTTCATGCAGATTTACATATGGGGTACGTGTTTTAGTTATTGCTTTTTGACAATAGATCGGTCGGAATGTGTGATTGTCGACACGATTGTTTATAGGAACACTCAGTACTATTTTTGTAGATGTAATTCGCTCGGGAACAGAAAACATTGGTTAAATAAGAACTTTTTTAATTCATGTGTTAAATACTACATGTGTTCGACGGAAGAATGGACAGGATATTAAGTTTGATTATGAAAGTACGGAAGCGTTATGGAAGAGATACTGTTACAAGGGGTAGTGAAAAAAAAGAGAGACGTCGTCGTGGTGGTCCTTTATTGCCGGGAACCGCCTGGTACCAATCCAACAGCGTTGCCAACCTTTTTTTTTTATTGTAGGTATTTACGTGGTGGCTTAAAGGGTTGTAGCGGTCGCTATAACGTTTGTGGAGGCCGCAACGATTTTTGGGCAACTGCAAATTTATCATCTGTACCACTGCATTACTATGAGTTACAGCATTGCCGGTGAATTGGCAGCGTTGGAATCTAGAATATATAACCTCCCGATGACTACGATAGTTTCTGTTTTGTTTACGTTACTGGCGTTTGTTATTAATTAGGTAAACGTGAATAAAATGTAGAGTTTAACGAGTATTGTCTTTCCTTGCACCTAAATCTGTTCTGTGTAATCTGTGTAAAGAGGACTACACATTGTTCTGGTTGAGTTGGCATATATGCGTCGCTATATAGTTATCTCTGCTTTTAAGTTTTCACAACTACATAATTTTTAATTATATTAATCTCCAAAAAGAACGTTATATCCTTTGGGGCTATCTACAAATCCACCCATTTTTGGTATCTTCATAAGAAACGAAGCGCTGTTCGGACAGTTTACGACTTATATATCGGAACAAGTGTAATCAGAAGGAGTAGGGTCTGGAGAATACGACGGGTGGGAGAGCGTGTGTTTGCTCGTATTCAAACGATAAACGCTCTAGTGTAATCGATAGCGATCTCCATTGATAGTTTCACCAAGTTATGCTTTCAGATCTCTTCGTTTGCATTTTTTTGGCCGCATAGAAAGTTTTTTGTCATCAGTGTCAAAATCAGCACTTTTAAAGCGTCGAAATCACTATCCATATATTGAAATTGCTGGAGTATGGTTCCATTAACCCTTGCAACATTCGATGACCTTCGAACGCCTTTTTCTCCACATTGAAGTGAAATAGTGAAACGAAAATGCGATTTACTCGCTACAAATTCAGATATTTCCAAAACACTGATTACAACAAATTATAACATGAAGTTGGTTATAAAACTACCCGGTGTTATTTAATGTTCAGTAATATCTTATGTAGTAAATAATTTTAAATTAATTTATAGTCCAAAGAGATTATATCTCAAAACCATTATCACTGAACTTTCATCAAAAATTTTCCATTTCTACAACATTCAATATGAAAATATATGTAAATTGTCCTTTAAAATTCCATCGACATTTCTCACCCACGCTTAATTATTAGTTTTCTTGTTACAATGTACTGTTAACCCAGATAATCAGTTGCAATAAAAATACAAGCGATTGCTGACATAAAACATGATTCAATGAATTAATTAAGTAATGAATTAGAAAAGATTCTTGACACCGATAAATGAAATTTAGATAACGCCACATAATCCTTGTTCTTATCGGCCTCAAGTTGAAAGTCCAGATTCGTCTGCTTCAAAAGAATGTATCGAAATACATTTTACATTAAGTTTTTAAGGCTTTCAAATTACTTTGTTTGAAATAATAAATAAATATTTGTACTAATTTTTGTGGAGATTCTAACGTGGACAGATCAACTTTTGCTCATTTAAATGTTGTGCTTATGTGGCCATATTTTCCTTATCGATATGTTAAAGTAAAGAATATCATGTAAAAGACTATTCATTTAAATTTAATTATGTACATCGAGCATAATGACCTACTATTTAAACTACAATTTGAGGTAGCCTCTTAGTTAGGTAATGTTCTATAACATTTGAATCTTAAACGTAAAGAACAAACTATCCTCTGCTTATGTACGAGTTCATAAGAGAGTACCTTAACTTTGTCATTGTTTAACAATACAAACCATATATTGGCTAAAGAAGGATCATTTGGAAAGGAATAAACTCTACTTGAACGTTCAGATTCTAGAACACAAAACTTATAGTCCGTTCAAAGTTATTTTGTTCATACGTCTTTTAAATTTGTGACATTAAAACGTCGCAATATGCCGCATCAGCTCTGAGTTTTAGTTCAGTTTGGCTTTAACATATAACAAAATTCTAATATAAATAAAATAATTGAACAAAATGTTATCAAATATAATTTATTTTAACATTATAGTACATCTAAAAACTAAAGTTAATTATACAGCCACAATAGTTATAGGTATAACCTCTTATCAGTATTACAGCATTCGTTTACGTGTTCCATTTAATCACACAGCATTGTGTCTCTTTTCGACTAGAATAAATGAGAAGGAAAATAAAATCTTGATGACGTATGTACAAAAAAAGTTCAAAATGTTTCATTTTTACATTAAACAAATTATTTTTGTCAGAAATACTGTAAAATATTACAAAAAAAATCCGTTACAGTAATCCACAAAATTAAAAGAAAAAATAATGTCAGTTGTATTTGCGTTTATACCTCCGGTTCTTCTGGTGACTTTGAAGCTCCAACATGGTTATGCTTGCTAACATAGAGATTAGACCTCATTTAAAAAGCTGTTAAAAAGGCACATATCAATAGTATTGTGTAGGGATCTTGAAGCATGTCGAATTTTACATCATGGAATAACAATGAACAAAATACCCGGAAATATAATCCCAGATGATGAACACGGGAGGGGTGCCAGCAGTGCCAACTACTACACGATAACGAATATCTGGCAACCCCGAAACGTTTATCTGGGTTATTATTGAAGGGTACTTTGGATCATTCAGTGTCTGGCTAGTGTTCAGTTTAGACGTGTCACCATCGACTCCCAACCTCCATCTACAGGTAGGCCCAGCGCCACTCTCTTTTATCTATTTGTATTTTCGGTATATTATATTTTACATTAATAAATAACGGTTACACCGTGTAAACAACCACTGTTTTATTTCGTTTTCACCAAGCCATGTAATCTGCCCTAAATTGTCTTTAAAATGATCCGTATAAACTCGGATTAAATCATTAGAATCATATTTAAAAAATAATTGTAATGGTTTGTCGTGTAAAACCGTATCATCAATTTCGATTACAACACAACACAAAAATATTCCCAAGGAAATGGCCAATAAATATGGACGAAGGAATAAAACTCGGCGGACACAAAAAAAAACAGTCACGACGCCAAATGCAATAAACGGTGTGGGTATATTCCTCAATACGCATCTCGCAATTTTAATGATTAAGTTGATTAATGAGATACCTTTGGAAGTCTTTTAGAATTTATTACTATATTGGGCATGTAAAGAAAATTTAATTTACAACAACATAAAAGTATATTTATTGCAAACCGCATAGGAATACATAAATTCTGATCGTAAACATTTGTTTAGAGGATTTTTACCATTCTCACATCTACCATTGGCGGCTTTTTTCCGCCGTTAAGTTTATGCGTGGAGATATTCGGTTTGATTCTTTTTTCTCCGTTCATATTTATACTTTCACCGTTTCAATTGCAACAAGAATTGTAACATAGTAGCGTTAGCGTTCTCGGTTGGGATTACGATCTTAATGTACTGTTGGACGATGATAATTACAGATAAAATAACTTTTAACGGTACGAGTATTGCGTCTGATATCTTTTTTAATTAAATTACCCTATCATTAATTATACTTTATATTGCTCGTAACAATTAATACCTTTATTATTACAGCACGCTTTATTTCCTGTAAAAACTTTACTTTATTTTTAAGTATAAAGTATGAAACTGTATCACTTAGTGGTGTGGATGTGTCATGCTGATTGTTTGTTCTCTCTTACGCCGTGTATAAATTTCGTCCATTATTTTTTATCCGTGTTGATTGTTCTTGCTTCGGCAATGAATTTTCTTCTCGTTTGAAGTAATTCTCTGTACGTTCATCCCAGATTCGCTTAGATCACTCTTTGATATTAATCCACATCATCCTTGCTTCCCATACTCTCTTTATCTCGTATCCACCATCACTTTTCTAATTTCTAGCTCCCTTTCTAGCTTCACAAACTTTCGCAATTTATACAAAAGTAACTACTCGTGATATTATTTTAATTAAAACGTAAATAATCCGAAGTCTTATACAAACACGTATTTATTGTAGTTTTACGAATAAATGCATTCGATATCACGCATTCTCTTCATCCATACGAAAATCTATAACAAAAAGTAACATCAAAAATAGATATTAATACCTTTAACAATAACTAATGTTAATAACAGTGCCATATTCTTGAGGTAAATAATTCTCGTAATTATATTACCAATTTTACCATACTATTTTAATCCAGATATAAATATATATCGAGAGATATGAATCCATGTTTGTTACATCCATTTCTATTTAACTTTTTTCGTATTTTGACAATTCCCGAGTTTCGCAACTGAAAGGCAACTGTTTGTAAATTGCTTTGGATAGTGCCATTTTAATTTTGCATGATATTTCTTTTTTATTTATGAATTTGTTGTCTATATCGAAGTAGAATTTTTTTTCCAATTCCTGTGTCAATTTCCATCTCTTCGTTTACATGCGTACTTTTTTTTGATAACATATTTATTAGATATGCTTAGTACAATCTTAATTATAAATTCATTTATTGGTACATTTCATTTCTACTTGGATTAATTCGCAAACAAATCGAGTGCAAGATAACTACATTAATATGTATCCTTAGTTATAAAATTATAAGAACTTAAGCTATAGTTTACACTAAAGTTATACACTTTATATAATTTCGTGTGGTTTGGTTCACTTCAATCCTCTGACATCCTGCGCGTTGTCCAGTAGTTGTATTGCTTCCACGTTAATATGATTTAGTAATCATCTTTCGTGTTTTAATACGAAATCTTGGATAACTTCGCAAATCCACTTGATTTCCATGTCATCCTACCATTCTTCGTTGGTTATGTAGCGATAGGCATTGGTAATTAATCGAAGAATTTTGTTTTCACAGCGTTCGATGACTACATGATTTGAATTTTTAGTGCAACCCGATATTTCCATCCTATAGGTCCAAATTAGCTTTATGATTGTCTGATAAATCAATCTTTTTGATTTTAGAGTTCTTTTTGATGTTGAGAGTATTTTGCGACTAACGAGTATAGTTGTTTTATTTTGGTTCTAAAGTATTTTGCTTTTTGTCTAACATAACTGTTAAATCTTATATTTTGAACATTTCTGTATATAAAGGAACAGCATTCCATTTGGTATTATTGAGCTATAAAATGTGTACTAGTGTTAACCGCACAATTCTTAAGATATTTTAAAAATTATTTGAATGATAAAGAATGGCTTGAATGAAAGATAACCAAGTAGATAGTGAAGAACTTATTGAACGTAAACTCTCAAAGAACTTTCAAACAACTCTTGTTACTTGATGAATCAACTGTTACTAGAGGTTTACATGCGACGGAAAAGCTAAGAATTTACTGAAAAT
The DNA here is from genome assembly GCF_030347505.1 of Rhynchophorus ferrugineus. Taxonomy (NCBI): domain Eukaryota; kingdom Metazoa; phylum Arthropoda; class Insecta; order Coleoptera; family Curculionidae; genus Rhynchophorus; species Rhynchophorus ferrugineus. The sequence goes on along the minus strand of NW_027472585.1, from coordinate 18,219,205 downwards.
GCCATTCAGAAGTGCTTCCAAATTAAATTTTCATTGCTTACTATGCAAAGATGTAAAAGTCATTCTTTTGCATGAGAACACTCGGTCACATTTGCTCGGTCGTGCAAGCGGTTTCGAAGGATATATTGCTGCTTGCTGCTTGCAGCTTGAATGAGAAGTTCAACAGCGTCCAGTATATTTATCGGTCATAGCGTCTTCTGTTTACCAGGTATTCAGATCTATGTAGCGTAAATTCGCTGCTACATAGCTTGGAAATGTTGAAGAAGTGCTAAAATGAATCGCTGGCTAACCAATGTTGTTCCTTCGACAAGGTATATTCGTGCTGTTATAAATATGGGAAAATATGATAAAATATGGTTTAAAATAACTTGATTTATATATATTTGATCAATATTTATTTTACCAAAGCTTATGAATAAAAGTCTTTTTAAAGAGAATAAGTTTTTCAATATCTAAGTACAAAATTATCATAACATCGTGTTTATTTGTAGCTTTTGAGTTCCTGTAATGAGTAAAATCTTCAATATTTTCTTATACATACATATACATATATATATATATATATATATATATATATATATATATATATATATATCTGTATATATATATATATATATATATATATATATATCTGTATATATATATATATATATATATATATATATATATATCTGTATATATATATATATATATATATATATATATATATCTGTATATATATATATATATATATATATATATCTGTATATATATATATATATATATATATATATATATATATATATCTGTATATATATATATATATATATATATATCTGTATATATATATATATATATATATATATATATATATCTGTATATATATATATATATATATATATATATATATATATATATAATATATAATATAAATATATATATATATATATATATATATATATATAATTTTTGATTTCGTAATAAACGTATAAAAATAATTTATACTTAACTCAATAACCGTTGTTTGCGGGAACTCGTGACACGTGTTATTTATTTCAGAGGTTACGTAAATCAATTTACTCATCGTGCGAATTACACTCAAAATTATTAATTTTATTAGTTATTAATAATAAATTACATCCGATAATATTAGTTGTTAATAAATAAATAATAAAGTTACTTGAGAATATACTTATATGAGAGATACACTGAGATAGCAAAAATGTTTAACTACTGTGGTTGGCGCATAAACACTAATAATAGCCGAAAACTGTAGAGGGAGTACGAGAAGGCTTATTGTTTGTGAAAAACAGGAGACCATCTTCGTTGTCATCTCCACTCCGTACTGTTGGTTGGTGATAGATTAGTGAAAATTTAGGGTTGTATGTATTTTTTAATGCCACATAATAAAGAAATAAAAAAATTATCCAAAACATTTTTAAAAAATGTTGGGGTGGACACCCCTTATCTTTTAAGGGTTTGAAACATAGATAGTGGCCGATTTTTAGACCAACTGAATATGCGCAAAAAATTTCATAAGAATCGGTCAAGCCGTTTCGGAGGAGTATGGGAACGAACATTGTGACATGAGAATTTAATACAAATATACATATATATATATATATATATAGAGAGAGAGAGAGAGAGAAAGAGAGAGAGATAGGATTTCTTAGAAGTACAACATCAAAGAGTGAGTGTGTTTTCTGTCGAAAAAACTGTATATATTAAAAAAAGGAATTTCGATTAGCCGACATTTAAAATTCAAAAACTATCGCATCGGATGCCTTTTTGTATCGATTTACGTATGTCGTTCTGTTACAGGTGGTCTTTACTTGAGACCCGACGATGGTAACTTGTATACCACGCTCGAGCCGACCCTCAGCAGCAATCCCAACGTGTACTTCCAAAGAGGAAATGGTGTACATCCTGGCATGATGTATTGAATGCGTAATAAGACATTGCACGAAATGGCATTCCCGTCTTCGGAGCAGAAGCAGAAGGAGAAGAAGGAGTGGAGGTCGGCGCAAAGGGGGAGATGGAGAAAAACTGCAAGCGCATACGATATGAATTATTAATGATCCGAGGCGTCAAGGCTTCGGTGAACAGAAAAAAAAACGAACTTTGCCAACGTTGAACTAAGTTTATATTAAAATAATTTGATAAAAAATTGTCAATGGGGGGTCTTAAAATAATACCAGGAACTTGGATATCATAAAAAGCCCTCAAAAGCCTACTAATTTATTTTAATTTTGCAATAGAATTTCAATAAATTGGTGCGCTTTTTATTGGGTGTATTTTTGTTTTATTATTAAGCAACAAAGGTAACAGAACGGTTAACATTAAAAAACAATAATATTGTAATAAACGTTAATATGAAAAAATAACGTCATTGAACTGTAGCAGTAAAATTCTTGATCAGAAATAATAAAAAATTTAAATTGCCTATTCATCATGTGTCACATTCTTCTTTATTCGCTCCTTAGTACTTCAATTTTATTTTAAATTAATTCTTCCTATTACATATTTCATTGTAATATTCTTCAAAATGACTTGTTTATATTATTGCGCCAATTTCTACATATATCCCAGTAGATATGTAAAATCAAGTGGTCCTTGATCTAATGTCTTAAAAGCTGATTCTCTATTGTAATAAGTCACTTACTATCATCGTTATCTATTCAGGTTATAATCAAAGGTTCAGATTTTAAATCATCTAAATTCATTGTAATGTTTTTTTATTTTAAATTTCTTTTAGAACCAAAACTGGTGCTTTATTATATATTTATTTCTATTCACAAAGTAAATTATTGACATTGACTGATGAATCTGTAAACCGCACCTCTTTTGGTGTCGAATGGATTACGGTAAAATCGAAAATACAGAAATATGATTAATTTCTTTTCATATATTTATAGCTTAATTTTCAAAGAGTTTGGTTAGTTAAAATATGTTTTATATAGTTACTTAATGGCTGGGTCTATGTCGAACTAATGAATCTACATAAAATTATGAAAAATTAAGTTGAGAAAATTATTGACAATATGTTTTAATAAATCAGATAATTTTTTTATTCAAGACTTCTTTAAATTTACAAGAAATTTGGCAATACTCACATATATATGAGTTATATTTACAGAGACAGAATAAATATCAACTAAATTAAACATAACATAAAAGCAAAAATAACTAAAACACAATGATTTTTTTTGTCAAATAAATGTATCAAAAACTGCACTCTTACTTCTCAAATTATATAAATGTTACAGTTTAAAAAATGTATAAAATAAATTTTCTATAAATAAACGTATGTTTCTTCCTAGCAAAAATACAAATTCTGGCTCGAATATTCATTCTCGAATAAGATTCGAATAAGATTATCTGGTACGTTGTCCCTTGATTCTGTTTTATCGCCAACGAAACGCTGCGTAAATTCTAAGGCTCTCCACACACCTCTTCAGACACACCCTGTAATTTTAGCTATTAAGATTTCTCCTGCTTCGCAAATTTTCGCAATTTATACAAAAGTAACTATTTGTGATATTATTTTAATTAAAACGTATATAATCCGAAGTAAGACTTATACAAACACGTATTTATTGTAGTTTTACGAATAAATGCATTCGATATCACGCATTCCCTTCATCCACACGAAAATCTATAAGAAAAAAAAACATCAAAAATAGATTTTATCACCTTTAACAATAATTAATGTTAATAACAGTGCCACATTCTTGATATAAATAATTCTCATAATTATATTACAAATTTTACCATACTATTTTAACCGTAGATATAAACATATATCGAGAGATATGAATTTATGTCCAATTTGCATTCATTTTTATATATAAGCGTAATAGATAGCAGTATTTTATATACCATAATGTAGGACTATTTTACGAGTATACTTAGTTGAATTACGACTAGTTTCTATATCATTTAATAACGATATTTTAACAAATTAAGTGTGTATATAATGACAGTTCTCCTCACCGATATATTCTTATCTTTCTACATACAATATGTTGTAGTATTTATTCTATTTAAGGTATATAATATCTGTTAATCTCAATAGTTTTATTTAGTTATACTAAAGCTATGTCCAGTTTGATAATAAAGATACTGTTTAATTTAGGTAATGTAGTGGTCGTTGTTTATTTAGTGATTCCACTGGCCATTCTATATTTTATTTTCTTTGTATTATAATAGAGATCACAATGACTGCGACTGAGTATTTTTACCAATAGTTCTTAAAAAGCATTTACGTAATAGTAGACGTAGATAATCGATGAATAAGTATCTGTATTATATGGAGTATGTTTAGGATATTGCTTTATAAATAAAAAATAATAGGTAAAAGCTGAAGTTTATTGTTAGCCTTTTAAGAGGATGCCATCCTATATTGTCCTTGTTATCCTTTTAAAATTTCAAAGAACATGACATATTATAGACATATACCAGTCATGTTACAACTGGTTATTCACTACAACTCTAGAGTAATGTTTTTTTGATGTCCACACAATAGAGTAATAAACAGAGTGTTAAATTAATGTAGTCCAATCAAAGTTTTTTTTTTGTACATACGTCATCAGGATGTTTAATGTACAGCCTGTCGCAATTTTTAAATTCGTTTTAGAATCAGCCAATATTTTCTTTCTCATTTTGTTCCAGTTAAAACGAGACCCAATGCTGTCTGATTAGTTCAAACACGTAAAAGAATGAGCTTGTCAAAGTCGTCCTGTAGGCAGACGTACGTAAAATTATTGAAAGCAATAGTGATAAGAGTTTATAACTTTAACCTATAAACTATTGTGGCTGAACAATTAAGTGTAGTTCTTAGATGTACTATAATGTTAAAATAAATTATATTTGATAACTTTTTTATTCAATTACTTTGTTTAGATTAGAATTTTGTTGTGTGTCAAAGCCAAACTGAATTAAAACTCACAGTACATGCGGGCAACATTGCGACGTTTTCACGTCACAACATTAGATGAGGTATGTACAAAATAACTTCGAATATACTACACATATAATTTCAGAATGGTTTTGCGTGGTCTTAGTAGAAAGGCGCTGACAACGCCATTCCGTTGCACTTCGTTGGTTAGTTTAAACTGCTATAACAGACAATTATTTTTAAGTATTTCATACACATTTTATTGAGCAGTTCAATTTGAAATAAAATCTAAATGTAATTTCTCAGAAAAAATATTAAAATAAAATTCTGCATAAATACACTGTTGAGATTACTGAGGGTTCGAATCCTGCATAAATCGTAAATTTATGTTTGTGATTCTTTAATATTTGTAATTTTCCTAAGCAAGAGAGTAAAATCCGGCAAGGGAATTATCTCAGTCATGCCAGTAACCAGACTGAGTAAGATTTTACCCAAGAGAACAACACCCAAGAGAATTTTCATGTACTAGTCATTTAATTTTTTTAACTTTACATAGCTGGGTTGTCACTAACCTGACTACAATTTGATCAAATACAGCTGGAACAGAATTTCAGAGGTACAATCAACTTAACTTCCATATACATTTTGATCACACACAGCTCAAACAGAAATTCAGAGGAACTATCTACTTAACTTCTATATACCTTTTGATCAGACACAGCTGGAATGATTCAAAGATACTATGTACTTGACTTCTCTATACATTTTAATCATACAGAGCTCGAACATTTTTTATTACTCTTCGTGAGTCCACAATCTGCCCTATTGGCAACAAGTATTTCTTATGTCTATATTACGCATACATGGCATGTAGAAAATCACTTCATTAAGCAATCTTCTGTATAAAATATTATCTTAATTAATTAGTCTTATTCTAAAGCTTATTCTAAAGTCTACATATGTCCAGTAATCAGATCAGGTGGTGTTAAATGTTTTAGTCTACACACTTCACTATCACGTCGCATATTTAGCTGATTAGCGAGTACATTGGGATGCACTGATAATCTTTCGAAGTACTTCACACAAACACGTTGAATTACACTCGTTATAGGTTCTAGAGGAATATCGCGTTTTATCACTTTATTTTAAATATAGTACGGAGCATCAACAATGGCACGCAACACCTTATTTTGGAACCGTTGAATGATGGATATACTAGATTTGCTAGCGGTACCCCATAGTTGGATTCCATATGCCCAAATGGGCTTGAGTATAGACTCATACAGTAATACCTTGTTATCTAATGATAACTTGAATTTTCGCCCGATGAGCCAATACATTTAATATAATTTTAGTCCCAGTTGTTTCCGTTTAGAGAGTATGTGCTTCTTCCAGGTTAGGCGTCGATCCAAGCGCATACCAAGATATTTAACATGCTCTGCTTGGGGGAGTTGACGATGATTCATATTCACTGGTGGACATGTTATTCTACGCAGGGTAAACGTTATATGCGTGGATTTTGTTTCATTGGCTTTAAAGCGCCATGTCTTCAACCATAATTGTATTTGCTCCAGGTGGATTTGTAGGTTTATTGATGCTGTGACTGGGTCTTCTTGGGATGCTAAGATTGCTGTATCGTCTGCATATGTTGCCGCAGTAGTTATTTTTGTGGTGGGTGGACCCAGTACACTACCTTGCGGAACTCCTGAATATATGATTCCTGATTTAATTCGGTATGTTCATCGCGTTGATTTACAATAAAATGTCTATCAATGAGATACGATTTTAGTAACTGATAGTCCGAATGAAGGAGAAATTTCTTTAGTTTAACCTGCAAGCCCGTATGCCATATTTTGGCATTTAGGTCAGCGTTTATTTTGTTTACAAGTCTATGCACTTGTTCTATAGTCCCATGCTTATTGCGAAAGCCAAACTGATGTTCTGGATTAATTTTTAGTCTTAGTACCTGCATTGGTGGGACTACGCAAAACATTTCCTTAGTTAGGCCTATTTAAGTTAAACCAATGTGACAATAAAATAAATATTTTTATTTTTATTTTTTTACATATTTTAAAGTTTCCTTTTACCAACTAGGATTAATCTGGGCTAGACCTACTGCTGAATATGGACACCAAAACACGGCCGTCGACATTTAGCCTACTGACTGCGAGTGAGCAACTTGGAGATCATCCCAGAATATATCCTGCTTGCCGAGCTTGGTTACTAGCGTGATTGGGATCAATTTCCTTGTCGGATTTTGCAGTTTTGCATTAAAAACAATACAAATATAAACTGTCACAAATGTACGAAAATACATGTACGACCATTCCCCAGGAGGATACAAATCTGCGACTACTCCAACAATAAGAAGACCATTATGTGGCTTCGACCACTGCGCTAACCAAGCTGGCATTAGTTATTGAATTGATTCAAAAATATATTGGAGGTCATACTGATGTTTTAGTCTCTTTGGTAGCTGGGTTGTTATCGATGTTGTTATAAAGATTGATATCTGATGATGAAGAAAATGTGTTGTGACGGGTCGCGGCCCTCCGGCTGCTACATCTGTACACTCTAGCGAACATTTGACAAACTGCAAATAATTTCCAGGTTTTTCACTTGGCCGATTTAGGTATATTAATTTTTTTCTGGATAATTTGGAACTAATAAACTCTTTGAGATGTGGCCGCTTCATATCGTTAACCGAATGTAAAATATCCTAAATATCTTTCAGTATATTGTTAGATCATGAATTAAGTTATTAAAAACCGTTCATAGATTTAAAATTGGTGTTTTTATTTTTAAAAAATCGAATATTGTCCTTATAGCATATACCGCGTGACACTGCGAAGATATCAGCGTATGAATGTGGATAAAAATAACTATTTCACTTACTATCTACACTAGTCGCACGCATATCCGATTGGCACGATGGCTCGAAATAAAATAAGGATGTGATACGTTAAATGTTTAGAATTAAGGGCTTTGTTTATATTACAGTAAGATTTAACCAGCAGTATTCCCAGTACAATCGCTCCAACAAAACGCCACTTTCCTTAAAATTTTAACAGTTTTTAAGTAAAATAAAGGTTTTTGTTTTAAACTCACCATTTGTCATATCAACTACATACTCAGTAAAAAGTTCATGAAACGATTATGATCTCAAATGATAAGAAATGATCTGAAATATATCCACTGTAACTTCAAGACTATAAAAAATTGAAAGCTTATGGCACATTTTAACTGTTGCGACGTAATTATTATTTGTATATGTTTCAAAATATTGTATAGCTTGATGTTTACGAAAATTATAAGTGTTTTATCTCTTGAGAAAACATAACATATTCGCATTGTATTGAATTTCTGCTGAAATAAAGCCAACTAAAAAAGGCACCGAATAAACAGAAAACACGTGTCCAACAACAGGGATGTTCGACCGGCTATAATGGGGGTTCAAGTACCGAGGCTAGACGAAACGTATTAGAAGTTAGACCTGGCAGAGGACTCCTTATGGCGCCTTTAACCATAAATATCAAGGAAGAATGATTTCGGACCATAGACTTTTCGAGAATTCCTTGAGGGTCCGAAACGCACGTGTTCTATCGGCATGAGAAGTTCCTAGCTGGAAGAGTATTTCCCACCCCGATATTCTAATACGATAACGAATCGAAGTGCAGAAATGGGTTTCTTGGAGCGGCCTTCTCTACCACCACCAAGAATCAGAGGGAGGAGCTTCAGCGATAAAATACGCTGCAAGCAGTATTGTTAACGGCATCTAAGAAAGCATTGATAAAGGAATCGTTAAGAGATTTTTGATAAGAAAATGTAGTAAATGAAGAACTAGTTGAAGATTTGCAACTAAGAAGAACATCAGAATAGGACAGAATTAAGAAGAAAGGTTTGATAAGAAAATGTATCATATTTAGAAGAATTGACAAGAAAGAATTACTGAAGAATTGACCAGAGTAAAACAGTATCGAGTCAAGAATCAAAAACAATAAGGTTGCTATATGTCAGTATTATCCAAAACCATTCATACGATTTAGTAGGTCCTTCATTTCCATCTAATTCGTAATTCTTTTCCCCATAACGTATTGATTATTATCTTTAAATGGATACTTTTTTTATTAATAAATTAAATAAACAATTCGTCTTTGGGTATTAATTTACACAAAGAAGAGATTAAATAATTTGTGTTTAATTTACAACCTTGTTTTCTCTCTTGCATCTCAACATTAACTAACATCACTAGTCTACAACAAGGGACATACAGCGTTCCGAATAAAAGGCACATATAAATAATTTAAAAAGAAAAATTTATTTTTTAAATACATAACGTGGTTCAGCTCCCTATGGCGAGGCATCGATAACTTTTATGCACCTATATTTTGTCTCTCGCGGCCTCCAACCAAAAAAAACTGTCCGACGTTGCTCGTCATCAACAACAATAATTAAACTCAATCGAACAAAATAAAAATAATAATCATTACAAAAACAATAAACAATCGTTTCAACATAAATATCAGTTTAAAATTATCAAATAGTTTATATATTTATATTGTATGTATATAGTCGTATCAATTATCGTTTAAAATATAACATATATATGTCAATAATAAGTATTTCTTGTCCTATTACGGGTTAATTCACGTTCAGTATCACAGATGCCTCAAAAATGGATCATCGGTTAAAAATGTGCCCTTTGGAAGTTTGACAGGTTTTCGCTCACAACTCGCATTCATTTTTAGTCCTACTGGACACAATTTTAACATCCGATCTCGCGCATAAATTGAGGCCATATTTTCTAACTCTATCGAAATACATCATCTGGACAATTCCATCGATTGTCGTCACAATTCTGGTAGAAACTATCGATTAATCTACAATTATGGGAATTTTTTACAATAATATGAGTTTTAGTTTAGATTAAAATAAATACACAATATAAATAGGAAAAAAATGTTTACGAAATTATATACATCTTTGTGGCTACGAACAGATTTACTTAAATAGCTTACTGGCGTAGCACCATATCCTGAAGAAGTACTCATCCTTGCGCAGGAGTTTGCCCTTGGCGTACGAACTGATGTCGGCGTCCATACTGTTTTCTTTTAACCAGGACGTGGTGGTTTCTGAACTTCTGGAGGTTGGTTCTCGCTCGGACGTGACCTCTCTGAAGTCGTCCTGGTCTGCATCTATATGGACATTTATAAACTTGCATAAATATTCAGTAAATTTCGCAAAATAATGCCGATTTGGCAGCATGACACTAAAATATCTAAAAAAAGAACCGCGAGTGTAAATCTCGCTGGTTACAGGCATGACATGATATAGAATGATACTATCTCACCATAATATATTAAATATGCCAGTAAATAAACTGAACAATAACTTCTGATATAATGTTAATTTTGACATCTTTTTTAATAATATATATAGCTACCTCATATATAGTATATTCAAAGTTTATTTGTATATGCGTCATCGAAATTTGTAACGTCAAAACGTCGCAACGTTGCCGCATCAACTCTGAGTTTTAGTTCAGTTTGGCTTTAACATACAACAAAATTCTAATCTAAATAAAATAATTTAACAAAAATGTTATCAAATATAATTGATCTTAACATTACAGTACATCGAAAAACTACAGTTAATTTATACAGTCACAATAGTTTATAGGTTAGAGTTATAACCTCTTATTACCATTGCTCTCAAGAATTTTGCATACGTCTGACAACCGGACAATTTTGACAGTCTCTTTTAACTAGAATAAAATGGGGAACGAAAATGTTGTCTGATTCTAAAATGAATTTACAATACATTAAACATATTGGTGACGCATGTACAAATACATTTTGAATAGACTATAGATTCAATTGTACATTCAGTATAACACAAGTTTTACAGGTTCAATATGAGCATGAAATAATTTATGGTTTACTGGAAAGAAGATAATTTATGTCATTTTAACATCTGGAAATAGAGATCTATGTTCAAATTGATGACGTTCAGCTTCGAATTGCTCAGCAATGAACAATCCGAATTTAGTCCAAGATTTAGTCCGAGATTTAGTCCGCAGTAGCTAGTAAGTAGTAAGGGTAAATGCTGGCTTGAACCTGCCACTCTGAAGGATTTTATATTTACGAGTAAAATTTAATTTTTCTAAAAATTTGTTATTCTATTAGTTAAGCATAGGATAACAGTATTAAAAATCCTGATTAAATTTGTATGCTTGTGGCAACTTCACTCCAAAATAAAACAAGCATTTAATCAATGTTTTGACAGTCAATCACTATTGGCACAAACGATACATTGAAAGATTGAAAGCAGAACGATTGGTCTCAAGTTTACACCAATAGAGCTAGTTGGTTCCATATTTTTCTAGAGATGATATTGCTGATGATACAATTATCTATATTTAAGAAATATGTCTAGGAAACTTACATAAGGTTTCTGCTTTTGTATAGTTTATGGGTCTAATTTATTACACCATCTAGCTATGTTTTGTGATATCTGTGACATGCAAAAAGAATTAGAAAGGCACCGAGTTAGTGCAGGTACCGGGGCTAGATCAAGCGTGTCAGAAGTTAGTCCTGGTAGAAGTCTCCTTATTTTGGCTATAACCTTAAACCTTAAGAAGGTTGGAGATAGTATTCGATCATTTTTAAGAATCCGTAACGCACTTGTTCCGTCGGCATAAGAAATTCCTACCAGGCCCTTCCTAAAATTCTGAACGAATTGTGATGCAGAAAAGGGTTTCTTGAACTATTCTTTTCCGCCGCCACCAAGAACTCGATGGACAAGCTTTGACGGTAAAACACGATGCCTGGAGAATGAGACTCAGAATTGCAGAATAAGTTAGAACAGATTGAGGTCGAGAAATAAGAAGTAAAAGAAAGAAGAGTAAGAATCAGAATTAGTCAAAGAACAATAAAACAGAAACGAGCATCAGAACTAAGAAGAAATAAAAAGGTAACAGTAATACATTATTCATGTAAATAAGCAAACACCTCGTGGTGTATTGTATTTATTACAACATTGTTTTCTATCCTTAACAACTCAATAGATGGCTTCAGTTATACTATTATATTCAGGAATTATAGTGGTGGTGAACGTGAAGAAACGCTTCCTTTTTTCTTTCCCGATTTTGTTAGATTTGGAAAACCTTACCAAAAAAGAGAGAAATAGTAGGTATTGTAGATTACTGTTGAGAGTTTTATGAGATTTATCCCTGAATTTTAGTATAAGAGAAAAACTGTACGGAAAATGCATCACCGTTCCGTGAATTAAGACTGTGATAATCAGATATGAGATCTGTCAAATCAAATTTGCTAAGTAATATTATCAAGCAAATTATAATTTCCCAGGAACTAGAAGAGGGCAAATATTAACTGAACTGAATTAACTGAAAATATAGTCACATATTTTCCTGAATTTATAATGAACTTACCGCCTGAAGGCAAAACTTTGAAGGGTTCGTCTGATTCCAAGGGACCGCTAAGTCCGATCTCATTCCTGGCAAAGATCCTGATCATGTATTCGTGGTCTTCCTGTAGGTCTCGAATAGTGAATTTCTGAACACCTTTCGGCGTTTTACCGATTTCCATCCACATAGTTTTCTTGGTGTCCTGATAAATACGAAAATAGTTAAATACCTGGAGAGGGCGGGCTTCTTTTCTTATCGTTACCTTAATCGCGATATTGTATCCCAACAGTGGGGAACCACCATCTGATTCGGGTATGCCCCATTCCACGACAATGGCGTTGGGCCCGATGGTTCTGATCTCTAGTGGTGGTGTTGGTGGTGATGGTACCGCTTTAGAAAAATAAGGAGCATTAATATATAAGCAAAAAAAAATTATGGTCGTATTAAATTAACTTACTTGCTAGTTTTCTCATATGGACTACATCGGATTGAGCTGGTGCACTCAAACCGATAGCATTTTCAGCGAATACTCTAAATAAGTAGTCGCTCTTTTCTTTCAGGTTCTCGAACGTGTATTCCAGCGTGAAGGGCTCCAACGTGTATACTTTTTCCCAGTATGGCATGTATTCCAATTTCTTCTCCACAACGTAGCCGGTAATTTCACTACCGCCGTCATTTTCTGGGGGTTCCCAGGTAAGGGTTGCGCTGCGGCTAGTCACGTTCTTCATCTTAAGGTTTATCGGTGGCGATGGGGGTGCTAAACAAAGTATATCGTTGGTTTTCACTTAATTTTATGGAGAAAACCGGAGAAGTAAGCTAGGGGAGTAGAAGCACTTACATTTATGAACTACTCGAGCAGGGGGGAATATACCAAGCAAGCAATATAAAGTTTCATCAGTTTTAGCAAAGTGATATTCAATTCCTAAGCAAGAGGGATTAAAGCGTCATAATAATTAAAGTTGTGCGATCTGCGAGGAAATACTTACTGATACGAGATCCAGCAATGATTCCTTCTTCGGGACAATACGGATCGCTGGTCCCAATAGCGTTTCGAGCATATATCCTGAATTTGTATTCCTTGCCCTTCTTCAGTTCAGTAACTGCAAGATCCGTAACATGTCCCTTGGTTGTACCTATCTTCTTGAAGTCCCTCTTGGATGTGGTTTCTTTCATCTCTACGATATACTCCAGAACTGGCGAGTTTCCTTCGTCTTCTGGTGGTTGCCATTGAATGGTAAACGACTGATCGGTCATGCCAGAAACAGCCAATGGGCCTCTTGGTGGACTTGGTTTGTCGCCTACCTTCAACCTGGATGACGTCTTCAGGTCATATTTTTCGACAACGCAGCTGTAATCAGTCTGGTCTTTCATTGATACCTTGCGCACCACCAGTTTCCTGAATGTCGTGTTCTTGGTGATGACATATTTGGATGACTCTTCAATGACGACTCCTCGTCTTAACCAGACGACGTCGACGTCATCACGAGACAGTTCAACTTCGAATTCAGCATCGGTACTGATAGGCACGACCGTTTCCTCTGGAAGAGGCTTAATCCACGAGCACCAAGGAACATTGACTGTGAGACTCGCTGTTGATAACTGGTCGCCGACCTTGCACGTGTAGGAGCCTTCATCTTCTGGCTCGCATTTGTAGATCTTTAGTTTTTGAGTTTTGCCATCAATAGAAAGTTGTACATGTTCGGAAAATTGGATCTCCTTGCCGTCCTTGTACCATTTAGCCAAAGCGTCTCCTTTCGAAAGTTCAATTTCGAATACAGCCTTCTCACCCCTGGTTACCGTCCTATCTTGGAGCGGTCTGATGATTTCCGGCGGAAGCTCAATGACTGAAACATCAGCCTTGCATTCTTCATCCACCAATTGGCAAGAGTACTCTCCTTCGTCGTGGATGGATGTTGATCTGATGAGGAGTTTGCGAATGCCTTTGTTCTTCTCGACTTCGAACTTGTCATCAGTATCTTTAATGGGCGAGCCATCTTTGAGCCATACAACATCGGCGGTGTCTGATGTGATCTCAACCTCCAGTATGGCGGTGTCCTTCTCGGTCACCTCCAGGTCTTGCAACTTCTTGACGAATTCAAGTTTGCGTTGTTGCACTTTAACGGTGGTATCAGTCTTTTGATTCTTAACGGTACATTTATAGTATCCTTCGTCGTTCTGGGATATACTCTTGATGATGAGTTTGTGCGTTCTGCCGTCTTGTATGACGACACGATGATCCATGCCGCTGATTTCAGTATCTTTGTACCACCATTTCGTTCTGACAGAATGAGAAGTCTCACATTCGAGTTCGATGGTCTCTCTCTCGAACGTCTCGTATGTCTTCTTCAGCTTCTTGGTGAACTTTACGGTATCGACTTCGACGTTTACCGGGGCACCGTGCGAAGCTCTTCCCATTGAGTTGGTGGCCACGCACTTGTAGTTACCGGAGTCCAGCTCGGAGTTGGTCTCCTTGATGGTAAGCTCGATATTCTCTCCATCATACAATATGCGGACACGGTCCGAAGGCTCCAGTGGGTGATTGTTCAACAACCACGTCACCTCTGGAACGGGGTTACCTGATACTTTAGCTCGCAGGATGAGCGGAGACTTTTCTGGAATGGTTTGTTCCTCGAAGCGCTTGGTGAAGAGAGGAGGTGCAGCATTAGCTGGAAATTCTGCAAAATAATTAACAATTTTATACCATCCACTTTATATATAACATTAGTGTGTGACGAACTAATCCACATATTTTATACGTATGCGCTATAAGTTTAATCTGATAAATCTGTAAATCAGTTTTCATATATAAATAATCTGTGAAAGGTATGAAATACATGCAAAAACTGTGGATTACTTTTTCACGCATCTAAAATGATCAGAGTCTGTCGGAATTGAAAGGTGCAAAGTAAATAAAACAGATTACTTGAAATAAAATAGCTTTATTTGCAAAAAAAAATGAAGCATAAGAAGGTCGTTAATAGCCAAGCATCTAAAAATCCAAGTTTCATTATATTAGTGTCTGGTACCATAGATCGATTTTTATTACCTTGAACTGTAATGAAAGCGGATGTTTCTGCGGTCCCCAAGGGATTTCTTGCTTTCACCGTATATTCGGCTGTGTCTTCTGGTTTAGAGTTCTTTATGGTAACCACATAAGTATCACCGTTTCTCTTTGGTGATGGTTCGTCCAAAGGTTTTCCATTTTTATACCACTGTATTACCGGTTCCGGGTTACCAACGATCGTGGTTCTTAAAGTAACTGTTTCTCCTTTTCTTACTGTGGTCGATTGCAATGGCTCGATTATTTCTGGAGGTTCATCTTCAGTGGTCCTCACGCGAAGAGTGAACTCGGCCGTAGCATGTCCCTCGCTGTTTTTCGCCACGATTTTGTACCTACCCTCCAATTTTTTCGTTATCTTCGTTATCCTAACCTTGGTAGTGTAGATATAGTTCTCTGATGTTGTCGTAACTGTGATATTCTCCTTGGTGGTGATTCTCTTTCCGTTCCTGTACCATTTAACATCCGGTTCGGGTATGGCGGCTAGAATGGCGTCCACTTCTACGTCGGTGTTCTCCGGAACGCTTTGGGTCTTCGGTTTTTTCGCGAACACGGGAGGCATTCCTTCTAGGATATCGGCCAAGGACGAGGTTCTCGACAGACTCTTTCTCGATATGGAATGTGTTCGGTCGGAGCCGTGTGATGAGAGAGGTCCTTCCACTGTCAGTTCAGCTGTGCTGGAGGCAAATCCAGCGGAATTCTTTGCGACACAGGTAAATGTACCGGCATCTTCAGGAAAAACTTCCTTAATAATTAGTGTGGCGATATTCTCTTCAGTGTAAGACATCTGGAAATCAACAGACTCCTTGATGATGTGAGTTTGACGGAACCAGGTAATCTGTGGACGGGGATAACCCTCTACTTTGCATTCAAAGGTGACAGAGAACCCATCCTGTGTAGTTATTGGTTGAAGTTTTTCCAAGAATTTAGGAGCACGTGGTTTTTCTTGTGATTTTGGTTCTAAAATTAAAATACACTGATTAATAGCGGGTATATGTATATAATTTATAGGGACTGTAATAAAGATATTTTTTTCAGATTGTTTCTACCCATTAACAAATAATAATGTAAACAAGTTTAAAACCTTAACATTAATTTACTGCATTAATTATTACTTACTTTCAAGTACAGGTAGTTTGTCAATTTTCTCATTGAGTTTCTTCTGCACGAACTGAATATATTGTGGTTCGTCCATGAGAATATTGGCTGGTACCCAGCCACTATCCTCAGTCAGGTGTTTCTTGACGAACCACCATTCTCCTTGAGTTTCTACAACATACACTTTCTCACCCTCGACCAGATCGCAAGCCTGATCAGCTTCAGCATCGTAAAATATGACTGAATAGTAGACGTCGCCCTTCTGTACCTCTTCCTCGTGGATGATTGTGACTTTTTCAACTTCTTTTTCTTTGGTGATGCTCAAAGATACTTCTTCTGTAAATAAAAAGTGTTCGAATGTCAAATTACTACTACTGCGGAACAATTTTACCTGATAACGAGACGGATTCTTTTCTCTTTGGTTTGAGTTTAATGTCGATTTCGGCCTCTTCACCAAAGTTCTCCTTCTTGAGTGGCTTCTTTAGACTCAGGCTTACATCTTCTTCGTTCTCGTGTACGACTGAGTACTTTCTTGAAGGTTTCCTCTTAAAGGCTACGTGGAAACTTTCGGATATTTCATCGTCGTCTAGTGGCAATTCTTCTGCGTCACTGCCTTCATCGATAATTTCTTCAATGGCTGGGCCTTCGCTTTCAACCTCCTCGATAATTTTCACCGATTCCTCGGCGGCCTCTTCTCCGAACGTTGGTTGTCTTTTTGGCTTCTTTAATTTGATCTTTGAAGTCAAACTTATTTCTTCTTCTGCATAAGAATCTAGAGAGATTTTGAATTCTTGTTCGACGTCCTCCTTTGTTTTCGACAATCTTGGCCTGAAGGTCACAGAGGGTACTTCATCTTCTTCTTCTTTGGTTTCTTCCTCCGGCTCTGATTTTCGTCTCATAGGTTTAAGGCGTTGTACCGTAAGTTCTTCAGCAGCTTCTTCGACTGGAGGTTTAGAAGACTTCTTTCTCTTAACCTTAATTTCGGCCTGTTCTTCGTTGGGTTCTTCTTCTGGTTGTTTCTTAAGTCGAACTTCAGCTTCAACTTCAGGTTGTTCCTCAATTTTCTTCGGCTTCTTAATGACAATTGCTTCAGGTTCTTCATCGTCTTCATCTGGTTTGTCTACAGGCACATATTTCTTAATGGAAACCTCGTCCTCGCCTTCGTCTTTGGTTTCTTTCTTTGGTTTCTTTGGTTTGAATGTTTCTTCAAACTCTTCTCCTTCTGGCTTTTTAACGACAACTTTCTCCTCCTCTTCTTCAGTAGGAATGTATTTCTTTACCGTCACTTCATCTTTTTCTTCTTCGACAGGCTTCTCTTTCGGTCTCTTGATGGACAGATCAGTTTCTTCTTCATCTCGCGGTTTTGGCTTAATAACTACTTCATCCTCTTCTGTATCATCTACTGGAACTAACTTCTTTAGAGTTACCTCATCTTCGCCTTCTTCAGGTTCTTTCTTCTTGGATTTTGTGACAACTACATCGGCTTCAGTGTCGTCCTCTTTTTTGAGTGGAACAGATACTTTAACTTCTACTTTCTCTTCTTGTTCAGGGGCTGTATCTGGAACAGGTATTGGCTTCTTGACAGTTATTTCAGCTTGTTCTTCTTCCGGTTCCTTCTTCTTCTTCTTAGGTTTCTTGATAGATATTTTAACTTCCTCTTCATCCTCTTGCTGTTTAGGAAGGGTAATTTCCTGCTCCTCTTCGGGTTGCTCTTTCTTAGGGGTCAGCTTAACCTCCACACTGATTTCTTCTTCGGTGTCTTTTTCTTCTGGGACTGGGACGTGCTTCTTAACTGTCACCTTATCTTCGGCCTCGCCTGGTTCTTGCGCTTTCGGCTTCGGCTTTCTTATTTTAACTTCCACCTCCTCTTCGGTTTCTTCTATCTTTGGAATCACTACTTCGTTTTCCTCATCTGGAGCTGGTACCGGCTTCCTCACAGTAGCGTCTTCAACTTCTTCGGGTTTCCTTTCCTTTGGTTTCGGTTTTTGTACATCAACCTTAATTTCTTCTTGAACTGGTTTCTCCTTAGGTATTTCTACATCCTCCTCCTCCACTTCTGGTTCTTCTTTTTCTGTTGGGACAAATTTCTTGACAGTTACTTCATCTTTATCTTCTTCTGGTTTCTTGTCTTTCTTTTTTGGTATTATAATTTCTTCAGAAACTTCATCTTCGGGTTTCTGAGATATACTAACTTCTTCTTCTCCATGTTCCTCCTTTTCGGTTGGTACAAGTTTCTTAATAGTTACTTCATCTTTATCTTCTTCTGGTTTCTTATCCTTCTTTCTCGGTATTACAATTTCTTCTGAAACTTCTTCTTGAGGTTTCTTAGGAACACTAACTTCTTCTTCGGGTTCCTCCTTTTCGGTTGGTACATGTTTCTTGATAGTTACCTCATCTTTAACTTCTTTTGGTTTTTTGCTTTTCTTTTTAGGTAATACAATTTCTTCTGCCACTTCATCTTCAGGTTTCTTTGGAACAATAGCCTTCTCTTCTTCTTCTTCGTTTTTAGGTTCGTCAGCTGGAACATGTTTCTTCAATGGTAATTCAAGTTGAACTTCTTCCTGAACTGTTTCAGACTCTTTGGTTATCTTTAGTTCTGCTTGATCTTCACTTGGGACTGTTACACTGACACTTATATCAGTGGCGCCCTCTTCTGGCTCTTCAGGTTTAGGCGTTTTCTTAAGAGAAACCTCAACTTCCTTTTCTTCAGTTGGTTTTATTTTCTTCTTTGGTTTCTTAATGGATACAGTTATTTCCTCTGAGGGTACTTCGTCTTCTGGTTTAATTTCTGCTGGAACTTGTGGTTCCTGAACTATAGTAAACTCAGCCTTCGTATCCAATGGTTCCGGTTTGGTAACTTCCTCTTCTTCTTTAATGACGATTTCCGATTTCACTTCTGGAATTTCTTCATGTGGTTTCGGTTTTGGAATAACAACCTCGGCTGGTTCTTCTTGGGGTTTCTTTGGTTTTTTCTTCAATTTAATTACTTTTTCTGGAACTTCTTCAGACTTAGGCTCTTCTTCTTCCAAAGGCTTCTCTTCTATCACGTCATCTTCGATTTCGGTAATTTGTTCCTGAATCTTAGGTTTCTCAACTGGTGCTTCTTCTTCCTTTGGTTCCTCCACTATTGGTAATTCTGGAATAGCTTGTGTGTCTGGTGTGTCTTCTGGCACTTCTTCTGGTGCTAATTCTTCTATTGTTACACCTTCCTTTTCTGGTTGCTCCTCTCGTGGCTCTTCCTTTATTATTTTTATTTCGATTACTTCTTCCGGTTTGGGTTTCTTGACCTTCTTTTTCTTGATTACTACTTCTTCGGTGATAACTTCTTCAACTTTTTCTTCAGGTTTCAAAGTCACCTCAATTTTAGCCTCTGCCTCTTCTTCTTTTGGCGTCTTCTTCTTTATCACCACGGTTTCAGCTTCAACTTCAGCCGGAAGTTCAGGTTCTTTCAGTTTAACAGCTATCTCTTCGACTGGCTCATCTTTTACAAGTTTTGGTTTTTTCCTCAAGATTACTTGTTGTACAACTTCTTCTTCTTGAGTTTCAGGCTGAGGTTGTTTTTCTTCCTTTGGTTTTTCTTCCTCCGGTTTTTCTTCCATTTTTTCTGTCTTAGGCTTTAGTTTCTTCTTTTTCTTTTTAATATCGTCATCCGGATATGGCTTGAAGTCGATTTCGTCGTCTGGCCTTGGTTCTAATACTTTCGTTTCTGTTGGCTTTGGTGGGAGCACAACAGACACCATTTCGGCTTCTTCTTCTTCTTCTGGTTTCTTAATTGGTTTTAATTTGAATTCCTCCGGCTCTTCTTCTGGTTTGGGTTTTCTTGGTGCCTTCAAAACTACCTCTTCTTGTTCTTCAGGTTCTAGCGGTTTTGGTACTGTCTTTTCTTGGGGCACTTCTGGAACATCATCTTCTGGCATTTCTTTCTCTTTTGGTTTTTTAATCACCTTTTTCCTTATAACCTTCTTCTTATCGGGTGCTTCATGTTCAGGAAGTTCAAGTGTGTCTCGATCAGTGTCTTCGTGTTTGAACTCAAATGGCTCAAAAGGTGGGCCTTCAACTTTATCTTTAGGTTCTTTTTCTTCCGTCTCCTTCTGTTCTGGTTTAATTACCTTCTCCTTAACAATTTCTTCTGGGAGAATTTCTTCTTTTTGAGGAGCCCGTTTCTTTAAGGTTACAGTATCTTCCGCTGTGTCTTCATTGGGCAATCCTTTACCTTTTAGTATTTTTATTTCTACCGGTTCCTCCTTTTCTTCTTCTGGTTTCTCTTTTGGTTTTCGCTCATATTTGTATGCTTCATCGACTTTCTCCGGTTCTTTACGTTTCAACTCCTCAAACTCTAAGTCCAATTTTTCTAGGTCGGTAGCTTCCTTATCTACATCTTTAAACTTCTT
Source organism: Rhynchophorus ferrugineus (assembly GCF_030347505.1). NCBI lineage: Eukaryota > Metazoa > Arthropoda > Insecta > Coleoptera > Curculionidae > Rhynchophorus > Rhynchophorus ferrugineus. The sequence continues at coordinate 18,198,356 of NW_027472585.1, read as the reverse complement.
TGGTCGCCGTTTTTTGATCTTTTCGGCTTCTTCGACGCTCCTAGATATGATACCATTTTCCTTAACAGCACCTATATGAGTGACGTTCAACGTTTGATACAATTCATCTAGTGGAGGGAATTCTACCCAATTAATTCTGCTCTTCAGCTTGAGTTTGGGAACTTTCATTTCAGTGGGCTCTTTGGCGTCTGGCTTTTTGGATGGAGCTTTTAGTTTAATATCAGCCAAATTGACTGCTTCAGGCGTAAGGTCAACGATTTTTGGTTTTTGAGGCTTGACTTCGACCCTTACAATCTTCATCATTATCGGTTTTTCTTTCTTTAATTTTTCTGGTCTTTTTCTGAATTCGTCGTGGACAGTTTCACGCACTTTCTTTAACTCGTCTAATTCCTGCTCCAGCTGTTCTAGATTCGTTTTAGTTGGCTTCTTCTTCTTCTTTGACTTAATAGTAGATGCTTCTTCAATATTACGCGATATTACACCATTGTCCTTTATAATTGGCTCGAATACTATAACGTGAGGTTTTTGTTCAGCTTCAGTAAGAGGCGGGAAAACTATATAATTGATTCTACTCTTTAATCTCATGCCTAAAGCTTCTGGCTTCTTTTCCTTTGGCTTAACTGGAACCTTTTTCTTTTTCTTTTCTTCCGGCAGACTAGCAACTTTAGGTTCTTCTGCTTTTGGTTTTACCTCTGGCAGTATCTCCTCCTGCGTTTCATCTTCCGGCTTTTTGAAAGGTTTTAATTTGATTTCTTCGGGTTCTTCCTCGGGTTTTGGCTTTCTTGGTGCCTTAATTTTCACCTCAACAGGTTCTTCTTCTTCTGGAGCTTTAGGAGTTCCTTTTTGTAATACTGTTTCTTCAGTCTGTTGTTCAGGTTTCTTCTTTTCTTTCCGCTTGTAAGGAACCTTAATTTCTTCCGGTTTTTCTTCTTTTTCTTCGGGACTTTCTGGCGGTACATATTTTTCGAGCTCTATTTCTTCGCGATCAGTATCGAAAGGTTCTAATTTTGGGCGCTCCACTTCCCCTTCTTTCTTCTTCTTGCCTGGTCTCTTCGGTTTTGGTTGCTCCTCTTTCTTTTCCTCAACAACAGGTTGTTCCTTTTCAACTGGTTTTTCAGGAATCTTTCTTAAAGTTACTTTATCGTCTTCAGGGGTCTCTTCGGGCACTTGCCCTTTTCCAATCTTAATACCAGGCTTTTCTTCTGGTTTTTCCGGTTTTTCCTTGGGTTTCCGTTCAAATTTAAGAGGTTCTTCTAGTTTCTCGAGATCCTTCTTCTTTTGTTCTTCGTATTCTAGGTCGAGTTTCTCCAAATCGGTCAAATGTTTATCCAAATCTTTCGGTTTTTTTACTTTGGTCTTTTTGATTTTAGCAGCTTCTTCAATATTTCTGGAAATAATTCCATTGTCTCTTGTTACAGGACCCAGATCGGTAATTTTAGGAATTCGGTGGGCTTCTTGTTCTGGCGGGAATGGCACGTAATTAATTCGGCTCTTTAGTCTGGGTATTTTGTCTTTCTTCTCGTCCTTTTTAGGTAGAGGACGCTTGGGTTTCTTCGGCTTATCTTCTTGGAGTTCCGGTTTTTCAGGTTCTTGTTTAATTTTCTTTGGTTCCTCTTCCGGTTTTTTTGGTATTATCTCTTCCAGTTTCTCTTCAGGTTGTTCTTCTGGTTCGGCAGTTCGAAGCGTTTCTTCTTCAACCTCTTCCTCTTTTTCTTTCGGAACTTTCTTCTTTATCTTCTTAACAACCGTTTCTTCGGTTTCTTCTAAAACTTCCTCTTCTTGTTCTTCCGGTTTTTTATTCTTTTTCGGAACCTTCTTTTTAATTTTTCTAATGACAGTTTCTTCCTTAATTTCTTCTACTTCTTCAGGCTTAGTTTCCTCTTCTACCGGCTTAATTTCCTCGACAATGGGTTTAATTTCCTCGATTGGTTGTTCTTCTAACGGGGTAGATCTTTCTAGTTCCTCTTCGATGACGAGCTCTTCGCCTATCTCCGTTTCCAATTTTGGAACTTCCTCCTCCGTTACTTCTGCCTTGGAGCCTTTGCGTTTTACTTTTTTAATAATCCTTTTCTTTTTAACCTTCTCTTTATCGGTTTCGTCCTCTGGCTTGAATTCCATCTCAATATCCGGGCCCTCAAAGCTGATTATAGCATCCTGTTTCATTATGGTTTCTCCTTCCAGTTTAAATATTTCATCCTCCTCTTGTTTCTTAAATGGTTTTAATTTAATTTCTTCCGGAGTTTCTTCCGGTTTTGGTTTCCTAGGAGCCTTCAATATAACTTGTTCTTCTTCTTCGGGTGGCTGTTTTTTAGGTTCACCCTTTTTCAAAACCACCTCTTCTGTTTCTGGAACCGGCTTGTCCTTCTTCTTCTTTTTGTATTTTGGTTTTTCCTTTGCAGGTTCCTTTTCTTCCTCTTCTGGGTATTCAGGTGGTTGATAGTCTAGTTTTTCAGTCTCACCCTGTGGTATATCGAATGGCTTCAGTTCTGGCTTCCCGATAGTTTTTTCTGGTTTTTCTTCAATTGATTTATCGGTTTCAACCGGTTTACGTTTCTCTTTAACCTCGTCTTCTTTCTGTTCTTCGGACGGTTTCTGTGGAGTTTTCTTCAATTTAACCTGCTCGGGTTCTTCTTCTGCTGGAGGCATCTTGCCCTTTCCAATTTTGAGTGGAACAGGAGTGATTTCTTCGGCTTCTGGTTTTTCTTTGGGTTGGCGTACGTATTTGTAGGCCTCATCAACTTTCTCCAATTCCTTCTTCTTAACTTCTTCAAATTCTAAGTCAAGTTTTTCCAAAGGTGTTAGTTCCTTCTCTGTGTCTTTCAGTTTTCGCCTTCTGATTTTCTTGATCTTTTCGGCTTCTTCGATATTTCTAGAAATAACTCCATTATCCCTTATTGAGCCTATATCAATTATATTGAGTGGTTGAAGAACCTCACTTAATGGTGGGAAATCCACCCAAACAATTCTGCTTTTTAGTCTTAGTTTAGGTACTACCAGTTGAGTAGGTTCTTTTGCTCCTCCGGTCTTTGGCTTTTTCAGTTTAATTTCAGCGAAATTAACAACCTCTGGAGTTAAATCGACAATCTTGGCCTTTTGTGGCAAATGCTCGATTACGACGATCTTCATTAGAACTGGTTTTTCTTTCTTGGGTTTTTCCTTGCGTTTCCGATATTCATCGTGCACTTCCTCCTTGGGTTTCTTCAGCTCCTCAAATTCCTTGTCGATCTTTTCCAATTCTTTGATTCGCGTGACCAGTTTCTTTTTCTTGGGTTTGACAGTCTTCGCTTCTTCCACATTTCGAGATATGATGCCGTTGTCTCTATAAACTGGCTCCAATTCGCTTATAAGAGGTTTATGCTCCTTCTGGTCAAATGGCGGGAACTCGATAATCTGTATTTTGCTCTTGAGCCGTATTTTCGGCACAATCACCTCTGATTCAGGTTTCTTAGGCGTTGGCCTGGATTTCTTTAACTTCACCTCGGCAAATTCTGGTTTAACTTCAGTTATTATTGGAGTTTGTGGTTTTTCACCAGGCACTCGCTTAATAGTTAATTTGGTAAGTTTACGTTGTTCTTCAACTGGAGCTTCTTGTTCTGGAACTTCTTCAGGGATTTTCTTGTGCTTCTTTACTTTCTTTTTCAGTTTTTCTTCTTCCTTTGGTGCCTCCTCTATTTCTTCCTTAACGCTCTCTTCGGGTATATCTTCTTCTTCTTCGATGAGCTCTGCTTCCACGACTGGTATAGACTCCTCTTCATCCTCGTCAACTGGAGTTTGTTCCTTTGGTTTTTTGAGTTTTTTAATGATCTTCTTTTTAATTTTCACCTTTTCGGTCTCAGTGTCGGGCTTAATTTCCATTTCGATATCCGGACCTTCGAACGTGACGATGGTGTCGTGTTTCATAATCGTTTCTGACTCGACTTTGAATTTTTCGTCTTCCTCTTCTTTCTTATGAGGTTTCAATTTGATCTCGTCACCTTCGGGTTCCGGTTTTGGTTTCTGTTTCTTTTTCAGTTTGATTTCAGGAACCTCCTCGTTCTCTGTTGGTTTAGGTACTCCAGGAACAATCTGGTCTTCGATTGTTTCAGGCTTAGGTTTTTCAGACTTCTTCTTTGGTTTCTTTGGTTTTTCTTTCTCCTTTATTTCCTCGTGTTCTTCTTCAGGTTTAGGCAGGTCGAGCGTTTCCCTTTCAGGAGATTCGTGGTCTATATCGTATGGCTCAAACGGAACTCTATCACGCTCTGATTCGTCTTTCTTTTTTGGCACGCGTTTTTCTTTGGGTTCTTTCTTAGGCACCTTGGCTCCTTCTGGAGTCTCAATTACCTCCGGCTTCTCTGGTACCTTCTTCAGAGTGACTTCTTCATCCGGTCCTGGTTGTTCCGGCAGTTTACCTTTACCAACTTTCAGTTTTTTGTCCTCATCTTTGGGTTTCTGTGGTTTTTGTTTTTCTGGTTTGACAAACAAATCCTTGTCCAGTTTCTCTTTTTCTCGTTTTTGAAGCTCTTCAACTTCCAAGTCCAACTTTTCCAAATCTGTGAGATCTCTCTCGTAATCCTTGACACGAATCTTCTTCTTCTTAGGCAGCTTTTTCGCCTCTTCAATATTACGGGATACCACGCCGTTATCTTTGTAAACGGGAGGTAGGTCAGTTATTTGTGGTATTTTTTCTGCTTCGGTCGCAGGTGGAAATGGTATATGGTTGATTCGACTTTTCAATCGCGGTATCTTATCACGTTTTTCTTCTTTAATGGGTAGTGGTCTTTTAGGTTTCTTAAGCTTCTCTTCAACCCTTTCTGGTACGTCTTTAAGCTTTTTGGGTTTCTCGACCTTAGGTTTAGATTCCTCGGGTATTTCAAGTACCTCTTCAGGTTTTTCGAAAATTTCCTCTTCGACTGGTTGTTCTAATGGTACTTCTACTTGCTCCACTCCGTCTTTCTCCTTCTTCTTTTTTATAATTTTCTTTCTAATTATCTTCTCTTTGACAATTGTTTCTTCTGAAGGTGTTTCAGTTGTAATTGTGTCATCCTCGGTGACCTTATATTCTTGTTCAGTAACAACCTCCTCGACAATTTCTGGAGGAATTTCTTCCAGAATTTCCTCAACTAACTCCTCAGTTGGCTGTTCTTCACCAGGAATAGCTTTTTGGTAGTCAATTAATTCCTCTGTAACCTCACCCTTCGAACCCTTACGTTTAATTTTCTTGATAATCTTCTTCTTCTTCTTCAGTTTATCTGTCTCGTCGTCCGGTTTGATAGACATCTCGATGTCTTCACCCTCGAAAGTAACAATGGTATCGTGCTTCATGACAGTGTCGACTGCGACCTTAAATTCTTCGTCATCTTCTCTCTTTTTGTGAGGTTTTAATTTTATTTCTTCGGGAATTTCTTCCGGCTTAGGTTTCTGTTTATACTTCAAGGTAACTTCTGGTTGTTCTTCCGGTTCCAGCGGCTTTGGTTTACCAAGCTCCAAAGTAGCTTCTTCTGTTTCAGGTGCTGGTTTTTCTTTCTTCTTTTTGGGGACCTTAACTTTATCTTTCTTGGGCTTTTCCTTTTCGTGTTCTTCGGGTGCTCCAGGGACATATTCGTCCAATTCTGGCCCTTCGTGGTCTATATCATAAGGTTCGAATTTTATTCGATCAGCTTCGTCTTCAGTCAACTTCTTGCCTTTGGGTTGTTCGGGCTTCTCCTTCTTTACTGGTTTCAGAGCAGGCTTCAGTTCTTCTTCCTCGATCTTCACTGGGACTTTCTTGAGCGTTACAGTTTCTTCTACCTCTTCTATCTTAGGTATTTCTCCCTTTCCGATTTTGAGTTTCTTGGGCTCATCCTTCTCTACAGGCTTCTTCTTTTGAACCTTCTGTTGTTTGTATTCTTCATGTACTTTCTCAGGTTCTTTTTTCTTCAGCTCTTCCAATTCAAGGTCTAGCTTCTCCAGATCCTTATTGACAACGTCCTTATCCCTCAATCTTCTACGTTTGGTTTTGGGAACTTTTTCGGCTTCTTTGATATTCCTGGAGAGAACGCCATTATCTCTGTAAACAGGTTCCATCAAGGATATTCTAGGTAATTGGAACTTTTGATTGAGTGGTGGAAAATCGACATGTTGAATTCGGCTCTTAAGTCGTGGAACTTGTACCTTGATACTAGAATCTCTTCTTTCGGTGGGTTTTTTGGGTTTACGTAGTTTAATTTCGCCAAATAGAGGAACGTCTTTAGCTTCCACAATTTTAACCTTCTCAAATTTGATCTGTTTAACTTCGAGTGGAACAAGAACTGACAATTCTCTTCTTAGTTGTTTTGGTTTTGTATCTTTAGGTTTCTTCTTCGGTTTTTTTTCTGGACTTGGCTTTACCTCTTCAACTGTAACTGAAGTTTGCGGTTCTTTACCTTCTTCTTCAATAACTACAATTTCGATAACTTCCTCTTTGTCGCCTTTAGGTTTTTTAATTACTCGTTTCTTGGTCACCTTCTTCTTCGGCTTACCTTCCTCGTCAACAACAATACGTTCTTCAACTTCTTCAGGTAATTCCTCAATATATGTAACAGTTGATTCTAATGGTTTCTCAGATGGCGCTTTGCGAACTACTTCTTCAGGAAGGTCAATTTCTTCTATGGTCACAGTGGTTTGTGGCTTCTTTCCTTCTTCTTCAATGACAACTATTTCGGTCTGTTCCTCTTTGGCACCTTTCTTTTTCTTGTAGATTTTCTTTTTGATAACCTCCTTCTTTTTACCTTCGGGAGTTATCTTTTCAATTATCTTTACTTCCTCTGGAAGTTCAGTTATCTCATATTCAGGAAGTTTTGGAATTTCAGCCATGGGTTCCAGCGGGACTGTTCTTTCCTCTATAGTAACGGTAGTTTGTGGTTTTTTGCCTACCTCTTCGACTACAACAATGAGAGTATCTTCCTGTTTGCTGCCCTTTCTCTTACGGATAACTCGTTTCTTGGTTGTTTTCTGATGTGGTCCCCATCTGCCGGGCACTTCTTCAACTTGTACTTCTTCAGGAAGTTCTTCGATGTAAACAGGTAACTCTTCTTCTGGTGTCTCATCAATTGGAACTTCTTCAATTGTCACAGATGTCTTAGGTTTCTTTCCGGCTTCTTCAATAGTCACAATATGGGTAATTTCTTCCTTATCGCCCTTCTTCTTCTTGATGGTTCTCTTTTTAGTTGTTTTAGTTGGACCAGCTTCATCTTCAATCACTTGAATTTCTTCAGGAAGTTCTTCGATGATAATTGGTTTTTCTTCATCTACTTCTTCTGGAATCAATGGTGCTAGTTCTTCTTCTTGTACTTTGTCGACTCGTTTTTTGATTATTTTCTTTTTGATTACTTTTTTCTTGGGTCCTTCCTCGACTTGAGTTTCAGTAATTTCAACTTTGTCCTCGTCGACAAATAGTGGCTCTTTGGATTCAATAGTTGGAATTTTGAGATCTTTAACGACATCTTCTGGTATTTTTAGTTCTTCTATTATTACCGATGTTAGTGGCTTCTTACCTTCTTCCTCTTCAGTAACTGTTAGAATAGTTTCCTGTTTACTACCTCTGCGTTTTTTGGTAATTTTTCTTTTGATAGTCTTATTAGCTTCGACTACAATTTCTTCTGGAAGATCCTGTATTACAATTGGGGCATTTGGCGCCTGGAGTGGTAATTCAGATACAACAAATTCAGGAGTTTCGATTTCCTCAATGACCACACTAGTTTCAGGGGCTTTTCCTTCCTCCTCGCGCACAATGATTTCTGTTGATTCCTGTTTACTACCCTTTCTTCTTTTAATAATCTTCTTTTTAATAGTTACTTTCTTTGGACCTTCATCTGTTTCAGTCTCGGTTACCTCAATTTGTTCTGGAACCTCTTCAATGATAACTGGCTCTTGTGATTCTTCTACAACTTCATCCTCAGGAACTTCGATTTCTTCAATTACTACTGATGTCTGTGGTTCCTTACCTTCTTCTTCAACAGTAAATATCTGAGTAACTTCTTCTTTAGTGCCTTTTCTAGTTTTGATCACTCGTTTCTTAATAATCATTTTCTTGTCATTTTCTTCGAAGACTTTAATCTCTTCTGGAAGTTCTTGAGCAATCACAGGTAACTCTTCCGATTCTTTAAGCTTCTTAACGATTTTCTTTTTGATAATTTTCTCTTTGGGGCCTTCGCGTATTTCAACTTTTGTAACATTAACTTTTTCTTGTGCGTCTTCAACGAATATTGGTTTCTGTGTTTTCGGTTTGGGAATAGTGAGTTCCTCAAGAATGTCTTCTGGAATATCGATTTCTTCAATGGTGACCGTTGTTTGTGGCCGTTTACCTTCTTCCACAATGGTTATATGTTCGGTAGTTTCCTGTTTACTGCCTTTACGTTTCTTGATAACTTTTTTCTTAACGGTGGTGGTTTTATCAACTACCTGAACCTCCTCTGGAAGCTCTTGTATTACAACGGCTTCTTCAGTGAATGGTACATCGGGTAAGGATTCTTCTGGAACATCAATCTCTTCAATGGTCACGGTTGTTTCTGGTGTTTTGCCTTCTTCTTCTCTGACAATGATTTCCGTGGTTTCTTGTTTGCTTCCTTTACGCTTTTTAATTATCCTCTTTTTAGTAATAATTTCTTTAGGGCCTTCACGTGTTTGAACCTTGACAACTTCGACTTGTTCGGGTACTTCTTCCAAAATAACCGTCTGTTCTGGCTTGATTGACGGCAATTCTTTAACTAGGTCTTCTGGGTAATCTATTTCTTCAATTACAACGCTTGTCTGTGGTTCTTTACCTTCTTCTTCTACCGTAAAGATTTGGGTAATTTCATGTTTGCTACCCTTTCGTGTGCGAATAACTCGCTTTTTGATAATTTTCTCTGGCTTATCTTCCTCCTTTATAATGCGAATTTCCTCAGGGAACTCCTCTGCAACCACAGGTTCATGTTTCTTTTCGGCCTCCTTCACCTTTCGAACTTCTTCCTTCTTTACCACTTTCTTTTTGACGACAATCTTTTTAGGACCTTCTTTGACCTGAACTTCTTGTATATCGACTTTGGGTACCACGTCCTCAATAAAGACAGGTTTCTTTAGTTTTAATGATGGTACACTAAGCTCCTCTACGACTTCATCTGGTAAATCGATTTCTTCTAAAATTACTGATGCAATTGGTTCCTTGCCTTCCTCTTCGACAATGAATCTCTTTTCGATAGCCTGTTTGCTACCCTTTCGTGTCTTTGTTACTTTCTTCTTTATTATCTTCTTGGTAACGTCGTCTTCAAATACCTGTTCTTGCTCAGGAAGTTCTTGGATGATAACAGGTTCGTCCTGAATATCTGGTAATTTTTTAATTTCATCTGTCAAATCAATTTCTTGTATTGTGATGGTAGTTTCCGCTGGTTTACCTTCCTCCTCTGTCACGGTCAGTTCAGTCGTTTCTTGTTTACTGCCTTTCCGTCTCTTGATGATTTTCTTTTTAATAGTTTTCTTAACTGGACCTTCTGATGTCACTGTCTCTACCACCTCCACTTTTTCCGGTACATCTTCAATAATAACTGCGCGGTCCGGCTTGGTCGGTTTAACTTCGTCTAGTTCCTCTTCGGAAATTTCAATCTCCTCGATGGTTACAGTAGTTTGAGGTTCCCTACCTTCTTCTTCTACCGTAAAAATCTGAACAACTTCTTGCACGCTTCCTTTACGTTTTTTGATTACCCTTTTTTTAGTTATTTTGGTTTCTGGAATTCCTTCCTCATTGATTTTCTCTTCAATGGTAATTTCTTCCGGTAACTCTTCGGCGAATAGAGGCTGCTCTTCGTCTTGCTCGGTAGCTTTTTCCTTCTTCTTTTTAACGATTTTCTTTACTTTCTTTTTAACTACCTCTCTTTGCTCCTCTTCTTGAACAACGTCGATATGTTCTGGTACTTGTTTAGCCAAGGCTTTCTTAATGAGTTCCATCTGAATCATGTCTTCAATGCCTTCGGGTTTTACTTTATCCTCTTGCAGAGATGGTACAATTAAGTAACCATCTTCAGTAATCAAACTTTGTTCGGGTTTCTTCACCTTCTTGGTTTTCTTCGGCTTTTTAGGAACCTCTTTCTCTTCTTCTACCGTTTCAACTTCTCGAATTACAACGGATGTTTCGGGTTCTTTACCTTCCTCTTCAATAGTTAGGATTTCTGTTTCTTCTTGTTTGCTACCCCTACGTTTCTTAAATACCTTCTTTTTAATAACTTTTTTTTTGGGGCCTTCGTAGGTATCGACGTGTGTTACTATGACTTGCTCGGGTACTTCTTCAATTGTTACTTGTTGGTCTTTTGCGACCTCAGGCAAAGGTCTCAGCTCTTCTTGGGGAATGGTCTTCTCTTCTATAGTGACAGTAGATTGTGGTTTCTTACCTTCTTCTTCCACCGTCACAATATGGGTTTCTTCTTCTTTACTACCACGGCGTTTCTTGATAATCCTCTTCTTAATAACCTTTTTCTTAGGACCCCAACGTCCTTTCACTTCCTCCACTTCGACTTCTTCGGGAAGTTCTTCAATATATATTGGTTCTTCATCTGGTATGTTTTCTTCAACTATCGTTTCAGTAACTTCCGGTTCTTTTCCTACCTCTTCGACGGTGTGTTGTTCTATAATTTGTTCCTTACCATCTTTTTTCTTTTTAATGATCTTTTTCTTAATTATTTTCTTTCTGTCTTCAGTGATGACTTCTTCAGGAACTACAATGACCTCTTCAGGTAGCGTTTCCTCCTCTGTGATTTCTTGTATTGTCACAGAAGTTTGTGGTTCTTGTCCTTCCTCTTGAACTGAGAAAATTTCTGTTGATTCTACTTTACTACCTCTACGTTTCTTGATGGTACGTTTTTTAAACACTTTCTTCTTAGGGCCCTCTTCAGTATCTACTTGAGTTTCGATTATTTCTTCCGGTAATTCCTCTATATACGTAGGTTCTTCTTCGGGTTGTGACGGTAGAGTTTTCAGTTCGTCTTCTGGTATGGTCAGTTCTTCAATAGTTACTGCAGTTTGAGGCAGTTTTCCTTCTTCTTCAATGGTGACAATATGGGTGTCTTCTTGAATGCTTCCTACGCGCTTCCTGATCGTCCTTCTTTTAATGATCTTTTTCTGTTTCTTTCCATCATCAGTGACTTCTTCTTGGACCTCGACCTCTTCGGGTAATTCCTGAATAACCGGCACTTCTTCCATTGGTTTTTGAGACATTACCGTTTCAATGGTAACAGATTCTCTAACATCTTGGATTACCTTACCTTTGGCTTTGGGTAATTGGTCGTCAAATTCTCCTAAAAAATAGTTAATAATATAATTGTGGTAAATAGTTAAGATCCAAATATAACTAAGAATGGCATAATTAAGATACGTTTCTATGAGATCTCTTGAATATTTCATTGAAATGATTTAAAATTAGCTGTTTGATGTTCGATTTATGGAAAGTAAGAATAATATTAAACGTGGTTTGCTCACCTATATCCTGTGTATGTTCAATAGTGTGTAGATCGGTGGTTTCAAGTTCGGTGAGTGGAATAATGCGCGGTTTTAAGGATTTTTTGGGTGTTTTAAGGTCGAATATTTCGACAGTGTCATCGGGTAATATTTCAGAGATGTCCGAGACGGACACCGTGATGGTGGTGACGGGTTTACGGTCTTCCTCTTCTACTGTTTTCAATTCTGTCGTTTCTATGTCGTCTCCTTTCCTTTTGTGTAAGCGTTTCTTGGTAATTTTCGTCTTGGTCTCCGTATGTACCAGTACTTGATCAGGCGTTTGAACCACCTGTTCCGCGTCAAGAATATCCGACACATCCTTCGTTTCCTCAACTGTAACTGTTGTCTCCGGAACCTTGTCCTGTTCATATACTGTCTCCACAGTTGTAACCTCTTGTTTTGGACTCGTCAATTTCTTGATGGTGCGCTTTTTGGTAACTTGTCGCTTAGGGCCTTTAGGTGTTAGTAGCTCGATGACTTCTGTCTCCTCGGGAAGTTCTACGACTAATACTTTGGACATTTTGGGCTTCTCTTCTTTCTCTTCGGCGTCTACGTAATACATTGTTATATCTGTGACTGGTGCTTTTTCATCCTCCTGGGTTGTAGTAATTTCGGTGACTTCATCCTTGTCTTTAACTCGTTTCTTTATAAACTTTTTACTGACTTTTTTCGTAACTTGTTTACCATCAACGACTTCTTGCACAGTTTCCTCCTTAATCGGTATTTCTTTTATAGGAGTCGCCTCCAGAACATCAGTAATATCTTCAGGCACTATCTCCTCAATAATCACCTCAGAAATGGGCTCAGTGTCCTCTTCTTCAGTAGTAAGGATAGTAATTATTTCCTCTTTAGGTTTCAGAAGTTTCTTGTACTTTTTCTTGTGTGTAATAATTTTCTTGGTGGTGTCTTCACTAACCTGTACCTCATTAATGACAGCTTCTTCTGGAAGCTCCACTGTGATGGGTTTGGCTTTGGTAGATTTCGTTTTTTTCGTTGGCAATGGTGTGAATTGATCTTCATTGATTTTCGATTCACCTTCAATATAAACGGAAACAACAGTCTGTGGATTTTTATCTTCTTCCTCTAGTGTCACAATTTCGGTAACCTCAGTATCAGAACCTTTCGGTTTCTTCAGTTTTCGTTTAATAATCTTCTTTATCACTGTTTTGGTTTCAGATTTATCTTCGATTATAATGGGTTCTTGTGGATATTCGGTCATCTCCACTGCTTCTTCGGGAATTGTATAATCTTCGGGAATATCACATGTAGTAACTGTAACGGTTGTAATTGGTACGGCGTCCTGCCATAATACTGTTTCGATGGTTGTCGTCTCCTCTTTAGGACCCTTGAGTCTCTTAATAACTCTGGACTTTTTAACTTTTTTAATCACCTTACCATCTGGTGAAGTTTCCTCAACGTGGGATATTTCCTCAGGCAATTCAAAAGTAACTACAGGAACTTGATATTCGGGACCCTCCAATAACACTTTATGAGTTGGTTTGTCTTTCTTAGGTTTCTTGAAAGGCTTTAACTTGATTTGCTCTGGTTCATCAGGCATCTTAGGTTTTTGCTTAGGTTTGAATTTCTTCTCTTCCTCTTCGGACATTACAGGTTCTTTTGGCACGCCTTTAATCAGTTGCTTTTCCTCGACTTCAGGCTCTGGTTTTTGTTTAGGTTTGCGTTTATATTTAGTGGTTTTCTTCTTAGTTGGTTCCTCCTCTTCGTCTGTGGAGAATTTTTCTGGTTTCTCCAGCTCGTAGTCATGTTCATCGATATCATAAGGTTCAAATTTAATGGATTTATCTTCTTCCTCGGTTGCTTTCCGTTTAACATCTTCAGGTGAAGGCTTTTCCTTTTTAATTTTAGATTTATCCTCTGGCAACGGCTTTTCTCCTTTTCCAGGAATTTTTTTTAACGTTACCTTCTCAGGTTCTTCTACGTTTTCAGGTACTTTTCCTTTACCGATTTTGAGTTCAGTGTCTTTTTCATCTGTAACTATTGGCTTCTTCGATTTCTTTTCATATCCCTGTTTATCATCGGGTTTTTCTTTTAATGGTTTTTCGGGTGCTTCATATTCCTCTACCTTTTCTAGCTCAGGAGCTTCATAATCTATATCCTTAAATTTCTTGAGCTTTCTTCGTTTCAGCACTTTTTCAGCTTCCACGAGATTTCTAGAAAGCTCACCATGGTCTCGTACATAAGGTGGCATTTGAGTTATAGTGGCATGTTGCTCAACCTCATTGTCAGCTGGGAATGGAATATGGCGTATCCTGCTTTTTAATCTGAAAGTCGGAACCTTAGATTCCTTATCTGCCTTCTTTGGCGCTTTTGGTTTCTTGAGCTTAACCTGCGTGAGTTGAGGCAATTCCTCTTTTCCGACCAGTTTCGGTTTGGTTGGTTTGACTTCCACCAATTCCAGTTTTTGTTTCAGTTCTTTAATATTTTCAGGTGTTTTATCCAAGTCGTATTCCTTGATAGTAACAACGTGTTCCGGTAACTTGTCATCCTCTAAGATCGTAGTAATATCGGTTTCTTCAATCTTCGGACCTCGCTTCTTCAGAAGTTTTCTCTTTTTGGTGATTTTCTTTTTCGGCGTGTCCCCGGAGGTACTGATTTCGAAGACTTCTACGTCTTCCGGTAGTTCAATGACGGGATGCATGCTACTCATGTCTTCATTAGGGATAATATCTTCTTCTGTTATAGTGGCGTCGATGAGCGGCTCGGCGTTAGGTTGTTCGATTATTTTCAACGTAGTAACTTCATCCTTGTTTCCCACCCGTTTCTTGATCTTCCTTTTCCGGATGGTTTGTTTGGTACCGTCTGGAAGAATATTTTCGGTAATTTCTTCTGGATACTCAATGAGAACTCTTTGACCGGGAGGAAGATCCACCAACTCGGGAAACTCCGGTAATGGATGAGATAGTATGATTCTAATAACTTCCATTTTAAGGAGTTCGAACACTTCGGGTGTTGTTGGAAGTTCCTCTTGTTGTGCTAACAGTGGAACAAATAAGTATTTTTCTTCTGGTTCCTTCGGCTTTTTTTGTTTCTTTGCTTTCTTTTTCGGTTTTTGTTCTATTTCGTCGGGAACGCCAACTTCCTCCACTGTAACCATTATTTGAGGAACTTTTCCTTCCTCTTCTACAGTGACGATGTGCGTGCTTTCTTCCTTTGAACCCCTCCGTTTTTTTATCACCCTTTTACTAACTACCTTCTTTTTAACAATGCCGTCTTCAATAGTGGTAGATTGTTCAATTTTCTGTGGTTCCTCCTCAACCTTATATTCAATATCTTCTGGTATTTCGATTACTCTAGTCTCTATTACTTCCGGTGTCTTATCTTCTTCTTCAATTAAAGTCACTTCAGTAACTTCGGGTGCTTCTTTCGGTTTCTTTTTCAAAACCGTCTTCTTTGTGACTTTCTTTTTCGGTTTACCTTCTTCAATTATGGTGGTCTCCTGGATATGTAGAGGAACTTCCTCAATTTCGTGGGGTCTTTCCTCTTCTGGTTGTTCGTATGTCACAATGGTTGTTTCAGGTTCTTTACCTTCTTCTAATACTGTTAAGATTTCAGTGGTTTCCTCCACCGGACCTTTCTTCTTCTTTATCACCCTCTTTTTGGTAACTTTGGTTTTGGTTACGCCTTTATCAACTACGATAGCTTCGTGAACTTGTTCCGGTAGCTCCCTGATCTCTTCCTCGTCATCTGGTTTGATTTCTGATGAAACAATGATGGAAGATTGAGGTTCTTTTCCCTCTTGCTGTACGGTGAAAATCTCAGTGGTTTCTTCTTTTTGGCCCTTCTTCTTCTTGATTACACGTTTCTTGGTGATCAAACTTTTTGGTATGCCATGTTCAATAACAGTGGTTTCCTGGACTTCTTCAGGAAGTTCTTCAACTACGGTTTGTTCAGGGGCTGGTTCTTCCTCTGTGACAACCGTTACTCGCGGTTCGGTACCATCTTCTTCTTCAGTCACAATATGAGTTACTTTTTGTTTTCCTCCTTCAGTCTTTTTAATAGTGCGCTTCTTTGTGATCTTTTTCTTAGGGATGCCTTCTTCGATAACAGTGGTTTCCTTTATTTCTTCCGGTAGTTCTTCAACTACAAAGGAATCTTCCGGGATTTCTTCCACCGGCAGATCATCCTCAATAACTGTTATTGTTGTAAGTGGTTCCTTATCTTCCTCTTCGATCGATACAATTTCCGTTGTCTCCTCTTTATCTCCTTTTCGCTTTTTGATAACACGTTTTCTTTTAATTTGCTTCTTAACA
This sequence comes from Rhynchophorus ferrugineus, assembly GCF_030347505.1. Taxonomy (NCBI): domain Eukaryota; kingdom Metazoa; phylum Arthropoda; class Insecta; order Coleoptera; family Curculionidae; genus Rhynchophorus; species Rhynchophorus ferrugineus. The sequence continues at coordinate 18,182,625 of NW_027472585.1, read as the reverse complement.
ATACCATCCTCAACAACGGTGGCTTCTTGAATTAGTTCAGGCAATTCGCGCACTTGATATTCTACATCGGGTGTAGATTCTTCCACAGTAACTGAGACTTCGGGTAGTTGTCCTTCCTCCTCTTGTGTTGTAATTTGTGTAACTTCCTCTCTACCGTCTTTCTTCTTCTTCTTTATAATCCTCTTTTTAATAGTTTTCTTTTTAGGTACCCCATCGATAACCACTACTGTTTCATGGACTTGTTCTGGTAACTCTTTGACTTCATATGAAGGAAGATCTTCTGGAGGTATATGCTCGGGTAATATTTTTACCATTGCTTTTTTTACAAGTTCTATTTGAATCATTTCCTCGACACCTTCAGGTTTGACAGTATCATTGGCTAAAGTCGGGACAAATAAGTAGCCCTCGGGAGTTAAAAATTTGTCTACTGATGTTTTCCTGATTCTCTTCGGTTTTTTCTCTTTATCTGCAGGCTTCTGTGGTAAAGGCAAGGGCTCCTCTTCTACAATAACTGTGGTTAGTGGCTTCTTACCCTCTACCTCTTCAGTGACAATATGTGTCACTTCCTGTCTGTCATCTTTCTTTTTCTTTATAATGCGTTTTTTAATAATTTTTTTCTTAGAGACGCCATCTTCAACCACAGTGGTTTCCTGAACTTGCTCTGGTAGCTCTTCAACAACAAATTCCGGTTCTTCTGTAACAGGCTCTTCTTTAATGGTGACTGTTGTTTCTGGTTTCTTGCCTTCTTGTTCTTCAGTAATAATTTCAGTAGTCTCTTGTTTACCGTCTTTCTTTTTCTTTATGACTCGTTTCTTAATCACCTTCTTTTTAGAAACACCATCTTCAACTACAGAAGTTTCCTGAACTTGTTCTGGTAACTCTTCAACAACATATTCTAGTTCTTCGGGAACAGGTTCTTCTTTAATTATTACTGTTGTTTCTGGCTTTTTGCCCTCTTGCTCTTCGGTAACAATTTCAGTAGTTTCTTGTTTACCGTCCTTCTTTTTCTTTATGACGCGTTTCTTAATCACTTTCTTCTTTGTAACACCATCTTCAACCACAGTTGTCTCTTGAATTTGTTCTGGAAGCTCTTCAACCACATATTCTGGTTCTTCTGGAACAGGTTCTTCTTTAATTGTAACTGTTGTTTCTGGTTTTTTACCTTCTTGTTCTTCGGTAACAATTTCAGTAGTTTCTTGTTTACCGTCTTTCTTTTTCTTTATGACGCGTTTCTTAATCACTTTCTTCTTTGTAACACCATCTTCAACCACAGTTGTCTCTTGAATTTGATCTGGGAGCTCTTCAACCACATATTCTGGTTCTTCGGGAACAGGTTCTTCTTTAATTGTAACTGTTGTTTCTGGTTTTTTACCTTCTTGTTCTTCGGTAACAATTTCAGTAGTTTCTTGTTTACCATCCTTCTTTTTCTTTATGACGCGTTTCTTAACAACTTTCTTCTTTGTAACACCATCTTCAACCACAGTTGTCTCTTGAATTTGTTCTGGAAGCTCTTCAACCACATATTCTGGTTCTTCTGGAACAGGTTCTTCTTTAATTGTAACTGTTGTTTCTGGTTTTTTACCTTCTTGTTCTTCGGTAACAATTTCAGTAGTTTCTTGTTTACCGTCTTTCTTTTTCTTTATGACGCGTTTCTTAATCACTTTCTTCTTTGTAACACCATCTTCAACCACAGTTGTCTCTTGAATTTGTTCTGGGAGCTCTTCAACCACATATTCTGGTTCTTCTGGAACAGGTTCTTCTTTAATTGTAACTGTTGTTTCTGGTTTTTTACCTTCTTGTTCTTCGGTAACAATTTCAGTAGTTTCTTGTTTACCGTCTTTCTTTTTCTTTATGACGCGTTTCTTAATCACTTTCTTCTTTGTAAAACCATCTTCAACCACAGTTGTCTCTTGAATTTGTTCTGGGAGCTCTTCAACCACATATTCTGGTTCTTCGGGAACAGGTTCTTCCTTAATTGTTACTGTTGTTTCTGGCTTTTTGCCTTCTTGCTCTTCGGTTACAATTTCAGTAGTTTCTTGTTTACCGTCCTTCTTTTTCTTTATGACGCGTTTCTTAATCACTTTCTTCTTTGTAACACCATCTTCAACCACAGTTGTCTCTTGAATTTGTTCTGGAAGCTCTTCAACCACATATTCTGGTTCTTCGGGAACAGGTTCTTCTTTAATTGTAACTGTTGTTTCTGGTTTTTTACCTTCTTGTTCTTCGGTAACAATTTCAGTAGTTTCTTGTTTGCCGTCTTTCTTTTTCTTTATGACGCGTTTCTTAATCACTTTCTTCTTTGTAACACCATCTTCAACCACAGTTGTCTCTTGAATTTGTTCTGGGAGCTCTTCAACCACATATTCTGGTTCTTCGGGAACAGGTTCTTCTTTAATTGTAACCGTTGTTTCTGGTTTTTTACCTTCTTGTTCTTCGGTAACAATTTCAGTAGTTTCTTGTTTGCCGTCTTTCTTTTTCTTTATGACGCGTTTCTTAATCACTTTCTTCTTTGTAACACCATCTTCAACCACAGTTGTCTCTTGAATTTGTTCTGGGAGCTCTTCAACCACATATTCTGGTTCTTCTGGAACAGGTTCTTCTTTAATTGTAACTGTTGTTTCTGGTTTTTTACCTTCTTGTTCTTCGGTAACAATTTCAGTAGTTTCTTGTTTACCATCCTTCTTTTTCTTTATGACGCGTTTCTTAACAACTTTCTTCTTTGTAACACCATCTTCAACCACAGTTGTCTCTTGAATTTGTTCTGGGAGCTCTTCAACCACATATTCTGGTTCTTCGGGAACAGGTTCTTCTTTAATTGTAACTGTTGTTTCTGGTTTTTTACCTTCTTGTTCTTCGGTAACAATTTCAGTAGTTTCTTGTTTACCATTCTTCTTTTTCTTTATGACGCGTTTCTTAACAACTTTCTTCTTTGTAACACCATCTTCAACCACAGTTGTCTCTTGAATTTGTTCTGGGAGCTCTTCAACTACATATTCTGGTTCTTCGGGAACAGGTTCTTCTTTAATTGTAACCGTTGTTTCTGGTTTTTTACCTTCTTGTTCTTCGGTAACAATTTCAGTAGTTTCTTGTTTACCGTCCTTCTTTTTCTTTATGACGCGTTTCTTAATCACTTTCTTCCTTGTAACACCATCTTCAACCACAGCTGTCTCTTGAATTTGTTCTGGGAGCTCTTCAACTACATATTCTGGTTCTTCGGGAACAGGTTCTTCTTTAATTGTAACTGTTGTTTCTGGTTTTTTACCTTCTTGTTCTTCGGTAACAATTTCAGTAGTTTCTTGTTTACCGTCTTTCTTTTTCTTTATGACGCGTTTCTTAATCACTTTCTTCTTTGTAAAACCATCTTCAACCACAGTTGTCTCTTGAATTTGTTCTGGGAGCTCTTCAACCACATATTCTGGTTCTTCGGGAACAGGTTCTTCCTTAATTGTTACTGTTGTTTCTGGCTTTTTGCCTTCTTGCTCTTCGGTTACAATTTCAGTAGTTTCTTGTTTACCGTCCTTCTTTTTCTTTATGACGCGTTTCTTAATCACTTTCTTCTTTGTAACACCATCTTCAACCACAGTTGTCTCTTGAATTTGTTCTGGAAGCTCTTCAACCACATATTCTGTTTCTTCGGGAACAGGTTCTTCTTTAATTGTAACTGCTGTTTCTGGTTTTTTACCTTCTTGTTCTTCGGTAACAATTTCAGTAGTTTCTTGTTTGCCGTCTTTCTTTTTCTTTATGACGCGTTTCTTAATCACTTTCTTCTTTGTAACACCATCTTCAACCACAGTTGTCTCTTGAATTTGTTCTGGGAGCTCTTCAACCACATATTCTGGTTCTTCTGGAACAGGTTCTTCTTTAATTGTAACTGTTGTTTCTGGTTTTTTACCTTCTTGTTCTTCGGTAACAATTTCAGTAGTTTCTTGTTTGCCGTCTTTCTTTTTCTTTATGACGCGTTTCTTAATCACTTTCTTCTTTGTAACACCATCTTCAACCACAGTTGTCTCTTGAATTTGTTCTGGGAGCTCTTCAACCACATATTCTGGTTCTTCTGGAACAGGTTCTTCTTTAATTGTAACTGTTGTTTCTGGTTTTTTACCTTCTTGTTCTTCGGTAACAATTTCAGTAGTTTCTTGTTTACCATCCTTCTTTTTCTTTATGACGCGTTTCTTAACAACTTTCTTCTTTGTAACACCATCTTCAACCACAGTTGTCTCTTGAATTTGTTCTGGGAGCTCTTCAACCACATATTCTGGTTCTTCGGGAACAGGTTCTTCTTTAATTGTAACTGTTGTTTCTGGTTTTTTACCTTCTTGTTCTTCGGTAACAATTTCAGTAGTTTCTTGTTTACCATTCTTCTTTTTCTTTATGACGCGTTTCTTAACAACTTTCTTCTTTGTAACACCATCTTCAACCACAGTTGTCTCTTGAATTTGTTCTGGGAGCTCTTCAACTACATATTCTGGTTCTTCGGGAACAGGTTCTTCTTTAATTGTAACCGTTGTTTCTGGTTTTTTACCTTCTTGTTCTTCGGTAACAATTTCAGTAGTTTCTTGTTTACCGTCCTTCTTTTTCTTTATGACGCGTTTCTTAATCACTTTCTTCCTTGTAACACCATCTTCAACCACAGCTGTCTCTTGAATTTGTTCTGGGAGCTCTTCAACTACATATTCTGGTTCTTCGGGAACAGGTTCTTCTTTAATTGTAACTGTTGTTTCTGGTTTTTTACCTTCTTGTTCTTCGGTAACAATTTCAGTAGTTTCTTGTTTACCATCCTTCTTTTTCTTTATGACGCGTTTCTTAATCACTTTCTTCTTTGTAACACCATCTTCAACCACAGTTGTCTCTTGAATTTGTTCTGGGAGCTCTTCAACTACATGTTCTGGTTCTTCGGGAACAGGTTCTTCTTTAATTGTAACTGTTGTTTCTGGTTTTTTGCCTTCTTGTTCTTCGGTAACAATTTCAGTAGTTTCTTGTTTACCGTCCTTCTTTTTCTTTATGACGCGTTTCTTAATCACTTTCTTCTTTGTAACACCATCTTCAACCACAGTTGTCTCTTGAATTTGTTCTGGGAGCTCTTCAACCACATATTCTGGTTCTTCGGGAACAGGTTCTTCTTTAATTGTAACTGTTGTTTCTGGTTTTTTGCCTTCTTGCTCTTCGGTTACAATTTCAGTAGTTTCTTGTTTACCGTCCTTCTTTTTCTTTATGACGCGTTTCTTAATCACTTTCTTCTTTGTAACACCATCTTCAACCACAGTTGTCTCTTGAATTTGTTCTGGGAGCTCTTCAACCACATATTCTGGTTCTTCGGGAACAGGTTCTTCTTTAATTGTAACTGTTGTTTCTGGTTTTTTGCCTTCTTGTTCTTCGGTAACAATTTCAGTAGTTTCTTGTTTGCCGTCCTTCTTTTTCTTTATGACGCGTTTCTTAATCACTTTCTTCTTTGTAACACCATCTTCAACCACAGTTGTCTCTTGAATTTGTTCTGGGAGCTCTTCAACCACATATTCTGGTTCTTCGGGAACAGGTTCTTCCTTAATTGTTACTGTTGTTTCTGGCTTTTTGCCTTCTTGCTCTTCGGTTACAATTTCGGTAGTTTCTTGTTTACCGTCTTTCTTTTTCTTTATAATACGTTTCTTAATAACTTTTCTCTTGAGCACACCATCTTCAACCACAGTTGTCTCTTGAATTTGTTCTGGGAGCTCTTCAACCACAAATTCTGGTTCTTCGGGAACAGGTTCTTCTTTAATTGTAAGTGTTGTTTCTGGCTTTTTGCCTTCTTGCTCTTGCGTAACAATTTCAGTAATTTCTTGTTTACCATCTGTCTTTTTCTTGATAACACGTTTCTTGATAATTTTCTTCTTCGGTACACCGTCTTCAATTACTGTTGTTTCTTGGTTTTGTTCAGGAAGCTCTACTGTATATGAGGGTAAATCTTCTGAAGGTACATGTTCTGGAATTATTTTTGCCATGGCTCTTTTTACTAATTCGATTTGTATCATTTCCTCAACCCCATCTGGTTTTTCTAATTCTTCAGCTAGACTCGGAACAAATAGATAGCCTTCAGGTGTTACGTACTTCTCTTCAGAAGGTTTTTTGGATTTTTTCGTCTTTTTTGGTTTAGATACTTCTTGTGCTAATTTGTCAGGAAAATGTTCTTCCTCAATTGTTACAGATGTTTCAGGTTCTTTGCCATCAATTTGTTCCGTTACAATATGCGTTATCTCTTGTTTGTCATCTTTTTGTTTCTTAATGATACGTCTCTTAATAACCTTCTTTCTAGGAATGCCTTTTTCAATAACAGTAATTTCCTGTACTTGCTCTGGCAGTTCTTCCACTTTATATTCAGGTTCTTCAGATAATAATTCTTCTTTTACGACGACCGTCGTTTCTGGTTCTTTGCCCTCTTCTTTTTCAGTTACTATCTCTGTTACTTCCTGTTTACCGCCTTTATTCTTTTTTATTACCCTTTTTCTTATAGTCTTCTTCTTGGTGATTCCCTTATCGACTATACTAGTTTCGTAAACTTGTTCAGGCAGTTCTTCTACTATGTACTCAGATTCCTGAGGTGTTTCTTCTTCTTCTTTTACGGTAACTGTAATTTCTGGCACCTTGCCTTCTTGTTCTTCTGTAATAATTTCAGTAGTTTCTTGTATTCCGTCTTTCTTTTTCCTAATAACTCGTTTTTTAATAACTTTCTTTTTAGTAATACCATCTTCAACGACAGTTGTCTCTTGAACTTTTTCTGGTAATTCTTCAACAATATATTCCGGTTCTTGAGAAATAACGTCTTCCTTAATAGTTACCGTTGTTTGAGGCCTTTTACCTTCTTGTTCCTCAGTTACTATTTCGGTTGTTTCTTGTTTTCCATCTTTCTTTTTCTTTATGATCCTTTTCTTAATCACCTTCTTTTTGGAAATGCCATCCTCAACTACAGTTGTTTCATGAACTTGTTCGGGCAACTCCTCAATTACAAATTCAGGTTCTTCTGGAACAGGTTCTTCTTTCATAATTACCGTTGTCTCAGGTTTTTTGCCTTCTTCTTCTGTGACAATTTCAGTGGTTTCCTGTTTTCCATCTTTCTTTTTCTTTATGACTCGTTTCTTAATTACTTTCTTTGTAGAAACGCCATCTTCAACTACAGTGGTTTCTTGAGCTTGTTCAGGTAGTTCTTCGACTATAAATTCAGGTTCTTTTGGTATCGATTCTTCCTTAATCGTGACTGTTGTTTCAGGCTTTTTCCCTTCTTCCACTTCTGTAACAATTTCAGTGGTTTCTTGTTTCCCATCTTTCTTTTTCTTTATGACTCGTTTCTTAACAACCTTCTTTTTAGAAACACCATCTTTAACCACAGTAGTTTCTTGAACTTCTTCCGGTAGTTCTTCAACTATAAATTCAGGTTCTTCTGATACTGATTCTTCCTTAATCGTAATTGTTGTTTCAGGCTTTTTGCCGTCTTCCTCTTCTGTTACAATTTCAGTGGTTTCTTGCTTTCCATCTTTCTTTTTCTTTATAACTCGTTTCTTAATCACCTTCTTTTTGGAAACGCCATCTTCAACTACAGTAGTTTCATATACTTGTTCCGGCAATTCTTCTACAATATATTTGGGTTCTTCTGCAACGGGTTCTTCTTTAATAGTCACAGTTGTCTCAGGCTTTTTACCTTCTTCTTCTTCAGTGACGATTTCAGTGGTTTCTTGTTTTCCATCTTTCTTTTTCTTAATAACTCGTTTTTTGATAATTTTCTTTTTAGGAACACCCTCTTCAATAATCGTTGTTTCATGAATTTGCTCCGGCAATTCTTCCACAATATATTCTGGTTCTTCTGGTATTTCTTCCTCCATTGTAACAACTGTGATTTCGGGCTGCCTACCCTCTTGTTCTTCAGTAACGATTTCTGTTGTTTCCTGTTTGCCATTTTTCTTCTTTTTAATTACACGTTTTCTGATCGTTTTCTTCTTTATAACACCTTCATCAACTACAGTAGTTTCGTGGACTTGTTCAGGTAATTCTTCTACTATGTATGCGGGTTCGTGCGGCATTTCTTCTTCTTGTTTTACTGTAACAGTCATCTCCGGTTGTTTGCCTTCTTGTTCTTCCGTTACAATTTCAGTTGTTTCTTGTTTGCCGTCTTTCTTTTTCTTAATAATCCTCTTTTTAATAACCTTCTTTTTAGGAATACCCTCTTCGATGACAGTAGTTTCATGAATTTGTTCGGGCAGCTCTTCCACGACATATTCAGGTTGTTCAGGAATATCTTCCTCCTTTACAACAACTGTTGTTTCCGGTTTCTTTCCCTCCTGCTCTTCAGTAACAATTTCGGTTGTCTCCTGTTTGCCATCTTTTTTCTTTTTAATAACTCGTTTTTTAATTATTTTTTTCTTGGTAACGCCTTCATCAATCACTATTGTTTCCTGAATCTGTTCAGGTAGTTCCTCTACAGTATATTCAGGTTCCTCTGGAGTTGCTTCTTCCTCCTTTATCGTAACAGTAGTTTCCGGCTGTTTACCTTCTTGTTCCTCTGTTACAATTTCTGTGGTTTCTTGTTTACCATCCTTCTTTTTCTTAATAACACGTTTTTTAATAATCTTCTTTTTAGGAATTCCTTGTTCGATAACAGTAGTCTCTTGGATTTGTTCTGGCAATTCTTCGACGATATATTCTGGTTGTTCAGGTATGTCTTCTTCTTTTACAATAACTGTTGATTTTGGTTTCTCGCCTTCCTGCTCTTCGGTCACAATTTCTGTAGTTTCTTGTTTACCATCTTTCTTCTTTTTAATAACCCGTTTTCGTAATATTTTCTTTTTTGCTATACCTTCGTCGATCACTGTGATTTCGTGAACTTGTTCAGGTAATTCTTCTACAATATATTCATGATCTGATGGCGTTCCTTCTTCTTCTTTAACGGTAACACTAGTCTCTGGTTTTTTGCCTTCTACTTCTTCTGTTACAATTTCTGTTGTTTCCTGTTTGTCGTCCTTCTTCTTTTTTATAATTCGTTTCTTAATAGTTTTCTTTTTAGCAACTCCTTGCTCAACAACTGTAGTTTCATGAACTTGTTCTGGCAATTCCTCCACAATATACTCAGGTTCCTCGGGTACTTCTTCTTCCTTTACGATGACAGTTGTTTCAGGCATTTTACCTTCTTCTTCTTCAGTTACTATTTCAGTGGTTTCCTGTTTACCATCCTTTTTCTTTTTAATTACTCTCTTTCTGATTGTCTTCTTTTTGGTAACTCCTTCATCAACAACAGTCATTTCATGAATTTGTTCGGGCAATTCCTCAACTATGTATTCAGGCTCTATTCCTTCTTTTACTGTGACGGTGGTCTGAGGTTCTTTACCTTCTTCTTCCTCAGTCACGATCTCGGTAGTTTCTTGTTTTCCGTCTTTCTGTTTCCTAATTAACCGTTTCTTAACAATTTTCTTTTTGGTAACGCCTTCATCAACAACAGTTGTTTCAAGTATCTGCTCTGGAAGTTCTTCAACAATGTATTGTGGTTCATTGGGAGCTTCCTCTTCATTCACAGTTACTGTGGTTTCGGGCTCTTTACCTTCCAGTTCTTCAGTTACTATTTCGGTAGTTTCCTGTTTACCGTCTTTCTTCTTCTTTTTAATAACACGTTTCTTAATCACCTTTTTCTTAGGGGATCCCTCTTCAAAGACAACAGTCTCGTGAACCTGTTCCGGCAGTTCCTCAACAGTATACTCGGGTTCCTCAACCAGATATTCCGTTTTGCTATGCACCGAGTCCGTGTCGGTGATCTCCTCGATCATAGGACCCAATTTCTCCGTTACTTCCGGTGTAGTTTCAGAGATAACCTCCTCAATTACCATATCACCCTCACCCTTTTTGGGGTGCTTCTTTTTGACGATGGTGCGTTTGGTAACGACCTGGGCCGTTTCCTCGGTATCCGGCACCGATTTAAATCTGGTTATATATTCAAGTGTTTCTTCGGCATCAGACGATTTTCTGACCTTTGGTGTGTAATCGTCTGCCGTTTCAGTGGTTGGTGGTATTTGAGTGACAATGGCGTGTGTTTTTTGTGATGTTGTGTCGTCCAATGGTCCTGTAATTTAAGGTAATTATAGCGACCATTCTGTCATTTGAGTGATACGATGGAATGAGAACGGTGTTAATTTGTAAGTGTATTTTGTATACGTGTGACATGTACCTTTTTCTATATATTTTTTGTGTCAAGCTACTCAAACCATTTCTTACCCGATCAACTGTTTGAATCGAAAGAATATTTTCGTTTACCTGTACGTTTAGATTTAGATTTCAAGTAGCTCGATGGTAGCAAGGGGGGAACTTACCTGCATACTGATGTAACTGCACTTCAGTAATCTGGACGCTGGGTTTTCGAGAATCTTCCAAAGCCACTTTAGTTGTCTTCAATTGGGGAGATTCAATATCGAGGGGCGTGACATTACCTGAGGTTCTCTGTTCGGTCACGATGACGCTCTTTTTCGTGTCGGTGTACTCGCTTTGTGCCTTAGAGGTTTTAGTTTTTAGCGGCGCGATCGACTGGACGCTATCGAATGGTTGCACTTCCTCGTTGCTGACGACCGGCCTGTGTTCAACTTCTTTCTTCACGGAGCTCTCGCTGGCGGTAACGCTCATCACTTTCTCGCCAACCTGACCGTGAGTGGTGGTTTCCGTTACAATGACGCCCTCCTTAGTGTAAATGTTCAACGTGGCAGACTTGGACTGGGTCTCGTCAATGACAAGATCTTGAGTGGAACCGAGAATCTGAACGGTACTCTCTGTGACGCTCTCGAAAGCGTCATTTTGAGTGGTGGCCTTTTGCGTGGCGGCTGGTAACGATTTTGAATATTCCCCAACTGTTTCGTATGGTTTCACGCTGCCTTGCTCCATGGGTGTATACTCGGATATCAACTTTTTAGCTATATCTTTTCGAGGTTTGTCAATCTCAAACTCTTCTTCCATCTCCGTCAGTTCCGTTTCAGTAACACTTGCGGTTTTACCTAATTTCGATAGGTTTATATCAGCTTTCGACGATGTTGGTACTTTGTGCTCCGGAGCTCTTCCCAAACTGTCATAAACGTCGACATCTGACTCCTGTAAGACGTGATACTCGTTTACAGATTTCGTCGCTTGATCTTGCGCAGGTTTGTCTTCAACCAGGGAAGCTTCCTTCTGATCCACGACCAGCTCGGTTGTCAAAGCCGTCGATATAGCATCTTCAAGATTCAAACTTGCAGTGGTTGTCGTGGGAGCCTTATCACTAACCGTTCCTACAGATTCGTATATTTTTAAGTCCTCTCCCTCAATTACTTTATGCTCAATCACTGACGGCGACGCTGTATCTGATATTGGTTTATATGGTGACAGCTCGTCTTCAACGTGGCTTGTCAATACTTCAGTGATGGTAGGGACTTTAGACGCCTCTTCTAGGTTAATATCGGCTTGATTTGAAGTCGGAACCTTATCTCTGATAAGATTTCCAAGACTTTCGTAAACTTTCACATCCTGTTCTTCAATTACTTTTTGCTCTATTATTGTAGTCGAAGCGCTATCCTCCTTGGGCTTCTCCGATTTCAATTCCTCTTCAGTTAGAGTCGTCATAGTTTCAGTTATGCTAGCAGCTTTCTTTGCTTCTTCCAACAGAACGTCAGCTGTAGTAGTTGTTGGTAGTTTAGCTTCGCTCACTTCTCCAACAGTTTCCAATGGCTTAACATCCACATTCTCGATAACCTTATGTTCTACAAAGGTCTGTGTAACTGTGTCCCCTTTGGGTTCTTCAACTTGTAAACGTTCTTCTTTTTGATTGGTGAGTATCTCGATAGTACTGGCGATTTTATTTACACTCTCAATGTCAACTTCCGCAACGACGCTGTCAGGAATTTTATCTTTGGGTATAGTGCCCACCGTATCAAAAAGTTTTATTTTCTCACTTTCAATCGCTGTTTGTTGTATTACATCTACAGTGGCAACTCCTTCTTTAGGTTTATCTTGGTCTAAGTCTCCTTCCAGTTGACTTGTGAGAACCTCCATAGTGGTTACAGCTTTATTACAGCCCTCCAAGGTAACATCCGCACTGATACTGTCTAATGGCTTTTCTTTGATAACATCTCCCAACATTTCGTATACTTTGACCTCGGTTTCCTGAACAATATTTTGCTCTATAAGTAATGTTTTTGCTATGTCTTCATTGGGTTGGACGGATTTGAATATTTCCTCGCTTTGAACCGTTAAAATTTCTGTTACATTGGGTGCTTTACCGAATTCCTCTAGGTTCATATCCGCTTTGCCAGTAATTAGAACTTTGGCTTCAGGTGTATGATCGACAGACTCGAGGACCTTTATTTCTTCGGAGATTATTGTTTTGAAATCGTTTATTTTCAATGTGGCTGTGTCTAATTGAGGTTGTGTCACCTTGAAAATATCCTCTAGTTGACCAGTCAAAGTTTCAGTGATGTTTGCTACCTTTCCTATGTCTTCAAGGTTTATGTCCGCTTGAGACATTGGCAGCTTCTTATCGGAAGAGTATTCACCTATAGTATCATACGCTTTAGTATCTTGGCCAACAGCAACATTCATTTGGGTGACATCTGGTACGGCTGAACTGGTTTGTGGTTGATCTATGGTTAAAGCACTCTCGTGTTGGTTTGTAAGTACTTCGGCTACACTAATAGCTTTCTTTCCTTCCTCTAGTTGTACATCAGCAATAGATTGAGTTGGGAGTTTACCCTCGATGTAATCACCTTCTTTTTCGACTGCCACATTCTCAACAACGTTTACAGTACTGAACGGTATGTTTTCCTGTAAGGCTTTTGTTGTTTCGGGTTGTTTAATGTCCAGCGAAGATAAGTCTTGTTCTGATTTCACTTCACTTATTTCAGCGGCAGTTTGGGGGATCCTTGAGCTTTCTGCTTGGGCTTCAGCAGGTTTAAACCTATCAAAGTCCTTTTCAACGTCGCCTGTGAATGTTTCTTTCACGGTTATAGCTGTTTTCTCGCTTATTGTTACGTCGGCTGTTTTCTTATCAATATCTTGAATGGTAAGCGGTTGCTCTCGTTCTTCTGTGTACTGAGATGTGATCGTAATACTGCTGAGCGTATCCTGTTGAGGAACCGCTGAAGATTCAATCGGTTTCTCACTGGTAAGAGTCATAAAGCTATCTTGACTTTGTACCTCTGACTGCACTAGCGGTATGTTGGGTATAAACGAGGATATTGATTTTTCACCTTCTATTTCTCCTGGAACAAATGGTTTTTCCTTTTCTTGGGTGGTAGTTTCTGTAATTTGGACTGATGAAGTTTGATCGATGACAATGTCCACAGTTTTCTCTTCAGGTTTGAAATCCTCGTCAAAAGGCTTTTCGGATTCCTGAACAATCTTCTCCGATGCTATCAAACTGGCAACAGTGTCCTGTACTATAACCGCTGATGAAGGTACTTTGTTGTCTTCAGTAAAATCGCTGATGGTGTCGTGAGACATCACCTGTAGTTGTTCTAACGGTTTAATTTCGTCAAGTTCATACGAGGCGGACTCATATTTTTGTTCTTTTTCGATAAAATCACTAGATGTATCATGTATGATGGTTTCTGATACATCAAGACTTGTTATTGTATCTATGGTTTTCTTGGCAGTTTTAGTATCAGGCTTGAATTGGTCATCATATTGTTTCGACGACTCCATGACAGTTTGTTGAGACAAATTGATGCTTTCTAGCAGTGTGTGTTGTGGTATAGCAATTGCCTCATTAGGCTTATCGCTCGTATACTGATCAGTCTGGTCCGACGTAACAATTTCGAATGTTTGTGCTGTTACATTACCGCTAATTGATAACTCTGCCTTGATCGTTTCTGGCTGTTCTGAAGTATCCAATTCCTTTTCACTTTCCGCACAGATAACTTGCTTACTCTCAATTGGCTGTCCTTCTTCTACACCAACTATAGCTAATTTGGTGTTTAGTGGAAGTTTTTCATCGAACACTCCTTCCTTCTCATGAATCTCTGGAACGTGTTGTATAACCTGCTGATGCTCAGATTGCTCTATGCTGGCTGACATTGTTTGAGGTAGTTCTTCCGTTCTGTCTCTAAGAGCCTCATTAATAACGGTTTCGATTACTTCTGGTATTGTGATGGCATCCAGTTCTACGTTGGCAGTTTGTGCGTTTGGCGCAAGTAATTTGTCAATGGTGCCTTCTTTGTCCTCTAGTACCAGTTCGGTAATGCTGACAATTTTCTTACCAGCTTCCAATGTTAGTTCGCCTTTGGAGGTTTCCGGCTGAAATTTGTCTTCAAATATACTCTCTTTCTCCTCTGTGCGATTCTCTGTAATCAAGATGCTGGTTAAAAGTTCCTCCATAGGTTTTGCAGTGTATGATTCTGGCTTAGTGTAAGGAAATACGTCGGGGTTTTCAGATACATCCACCGGGTTTAGTTCTGCGACTTTTCCATGAATGTCGATAATTTGAATGGCACTTTTAAACTCTGGTAACTTAAACTCATTAAGATCCTCTTCTTTTTGAGCTAGTACTACTACTTCTGTTGAAAACCCTTCGATTTCTTGTAGGGCTTGTGATGCCGTTGACATTGTCGGTCGTTTGATTTCCTCAAAGTCTCCTTCTTTGTCAACTGGAATTTGTTCAGTTTTAGTAATAACATCAAATGGTATATTAGAAATGTTTGCGGATTCTTCAGTTGGTTTGGATTCTTCCAAGGTTTGACTGCTTTCATTTGACACGACCTCACTTTGGGATGCTATAACATTAGTATCAGTTAAAGAGATACCGGCTTGATTCTCATTTGGTTTGTCTGTTTGTAGGTCCAGTTCTTTATCCTGTGCCATCACTGAATGCACAATAACGCCTTGATCGACATTCATTGATACATTGGCTTGGTGTTCTTCAGGTTTCTGGACTTGGGGTTGTTCCGTTTCCGTTTCAGATATTAACGTTTCTTCGTTCAATGCGATGTTTAGTCCTACTATTTCTGGTACCGCTGAGGATGTGACAGGTTCCGTCGTGACCAATTTATCAAAATTCTCATTAGCAGTTACCATCGTTTGTGATGGTATTTGATGAGCGTGGAGATCAATTTCAGCTTGTTTGCTCTCAGGTTTTGCCTGTTCTTCCAAATTTAACTCAACCTCGCTTAATACTACTTCTGTTATGGATACAGATTCCTCTGGCCTAAAAGCAAATTCGGCCGTTTTAGTATCCAGTTCAACTTTGTCGAAGTAATGTTGTCCTTCCTGTACTAAAGTCTCAGTTTGTACCAAGCTTTCAAGAGTAGTTTGGTCGACATCCGCTTGTGCTGTCGAGGGTTGTTCTTGGAAGACATCCTTAATGGAATCCTGAGAAACTACTTCGGTGCTTTGCGCTACTGGTTGAACATCCAGCTCGACTAAAGCTGTTTTGGTTTCAACTGACTCCTCAATATATTTAGCTTCTTTTTCTGATGGTAGAACTTCAGAAACTTCGGGTGCAGTTATTTCTTCAAAATCGACTCCCGCTTGTTGTTCCAATGGCTTTACATCCTTATTTAAAATATCTTCGGTTTCGCCAGGAATTGCTTCGGTGTTTACTAAACTATTAAATTGGGATTGAATGGACGTGGCTGTGTATTTCGTTGGAGATTCTTCCTCTAAGCTCGTGAAAGTATCATCAGCGATTACCTCTTTGGTTTCAATGTTTTCTTGCGGTGATAATACGCCTTCTGCTTGGTTATATTCGACTTTTTCCTTTTCAAAATCGGATTCTTTAAGTGCTGCTGTTACAGAAATCACTGATACGCTTTCGACTTCCTGGAAATCAGGTTGGGCTGTTTTCTCGTCTACAAGAAGCTCGGTGAAATTGGCTTCCTGTTCGGTGACTACGGCCTCGGTTGTGATAATGCTATCAAGGGCAATTAAATCTGGTTTGCCTTTTTCAGTTCTATGTTCTTCCTTCTCGAATTTCTCGACGGAGTCGTCGGGATGGACTTCTTCTTTCACTGGTAATATGTGGGAAGTGATACACGCTTCGCCTTGAGCGAGTTCAGGAGCTTCTTTCTCTTCAAGTTCTTTCTCTTTGTCATCTGTCTGCACCTCGGTTATCGTTAAGCTCTCAGTTTGTGTAAAGGTCGTGTCAGCCTGTTTAGTTTCAGGTGTAATCTCGTCTGGTTTGACGCCTTCTTTTTCACCAGTGGTAAATTCGATTTGCATAATTGAGTGCGATACATCCTGCTGACTAATAGCCAGTTGTTTTTCAGGGGACGTCCTCTTGAAGATTCCTGGCTGGGTATCGGCGATGACTTCTTCCTTGAGTGCTACTTGTTGTTCGGTGATATCAACGTTAGCATTGGACGTGTCCACCTCGGGTATTACAAGTTTCTCTTCTTTGTGATCTGTCACTGTTTCTGTGACTGATAGTGCTTGGTCTGGTAAAATATCGACTGTGGCACTCTTTGAATATGGCTGAACATCTTCAGGCAATTTTCCTTCAACATCGACAACATTGGTCTCCGTTACAATAAGTTCATTAAAAGGTGTGGAGTATTTTTTCGCTTTTCCTGTAACCAATTCTTCTTCAACTATATTATCAGCATGAACTACGGTCTCCACTTCCGATTTTACAATCACTTCTTGAGTTGTTAGGTTTGGCTGAGCAAAACCTTCTAAGGGTTTAATATCTTCAGTATAGTCGCTTTCTTTTTCATTGATCACTACTTGGATAACATTAGGGCCGCTCAAACCTTCAGTTAAATCAACTGCGACTGTTTTTTCTTCTGGTTTTTGCTGAATGTAGTCGGATTCCTTCTCAGCTACTTCATGCTGAACGATTTCCAGAGGAACAAGTGATTCTTGTTCGGTATTAGCTAAAGCCTCCAGCGGTTGCTGAGCTGATAGGAGATTGGTGGCGTCATGAGTTTGAACAATAGTCTGGCTAGCAACTTGAGAGCCGTTAATTTCTAGGGCTGCTTGTTGTCCGTCAGGTAATTCAAATACTTCTTGTAGTTTTTCTTTATCTTCGGTCACAGTTTCTGTAACTTTAAGAGCTTCTTGTGGTAGAATATCGGGAACCACTTGTCTTTCTGTAGGTTTCTCAATGTTAACTTCGCTTAAACCTTCACCAAGTACGGCTTCAGATACAATCATTTCGGTGAACGTTTCTTGATCTATTTTAGCGGTACCCTCTTCGGGTTTAATTGGTTTTAGACTGTCTGTTTTATGGTCGGCTGTAACTTCTTCTGTTGTGCTGATTGTAAGTACGTGCGAGGTGTTTGGTTTGCCCTTGAATGACTCAGGTAATTCGAATTCTTTGAGGATTTGTTCACTTTCCATAAGATGAGACTGACTAACGACAACTTCTTCTTGAGTTCTGGTTAAGGTACTGTCTATGTTTATCAAGTCGGGCGTGAGAGCTTCGTAGGATGTTTCAGATTCTCCAGGTTGAGTTTCAGTAATTGTTTTCGCTTCAGTTGTTTCGACATCAGTATTTGCTGATTCGGTAACGTACTTCAAGATATCGGTGAATTTGTCAGATGTATCGCCCAGTTCAATTTGTTCAACTACGATATACTCCTGTGGTAATATATTAGATATAGCTGTAACTTTAGTACGTTCTTCATCTGCAACTAGCTCCTTTTCAGATTCTTGGGCAGTAACAATTGATTGACCAGATACTTCAAATGGTGTAATGTCGCTTACAGCCGTTTTGGTGTCCACATCGTCTTTCTGGTAAATATTTTCTAACTCTGTTACCAGGGTAGTTTCGGTTTGTATTGATTCTTTAGGAAGTAAATCGACGTTGGCTGTAAATGTATCGGGTTGTTCGTATTTGATTTCCACTTGTGGTGCTTGGGAATCAGTAACTGTGATTGATACGCCTTCATAGAGTAATATGTCTTCGGTAGCCGTCTCCTTGTCGGGAACGAACTCTTCAGCAAAACGATCTTCTTTGTCCTGCGGTTGTATTTCTGATACTTGTACTCCTTCACCCACAGCAACATTCATACTGGCGCTTTGAGAGGGTGGTAATTTACCGGGGATGTATTCTTCTTCCAACTCTGGAGCCAAAATTTGAAGTTGTGTTATCGATTTTTGTGATATCACGTTCTTAGTTGCTACTTCTGTAGCTACGAATGTTTGTGGAAGATATTTTCCTGGTTTGTCACCAGGCAACACTTCCTCAATTACCAGTCCTTCTTGGGCGTCGATATTGATCCGTGGTTTTACACCAGTAGGTTTAACTATATCCATTTTATCTTCAGACATGGCTTGTTGGACTTCCTCGATAGCTAAACTTTCTTTTAACGTGAACTCTTTGACAGCTTGAACGCCTTTCGGTGTTTTGAAATCTTCCATCGATTGTTCTTGGTCAGTTGCTGCCACCTGATATATACTGGTAGCTTCTTGTGGTAGCAGAGAAATAGTGGCGTTGCCCTCGATTTTGTCTTCCTCTTTCAAATCGGCCGGAACGTCTCCCAAGTTAATTTCTCGCACGGCTATACTTTCAGTTGGAATTAGGTCAGGCTGGACAGAGAAAGTTGATGGTTTAAAGGTATCGTCATATATACCAGTCTGGTTTTGAACATTCTGTTCTATGGTTTCAAGAGCTTCAACGAAATCGATGGTTTTGGTGGCTTGTGACGTTATATGGGAGGTTTCTTTATGAATATCTTCCTTTTCTTCGACTCTGACAACTTCTTGAGTTAACGGGGTTAAGGGAAGGATATGAAGATCAGCGGTTATTTCTGTTACTTTTTCTGTTATGTGAGTGACCTGGTCTGTTTGAGAGGCCTCAGAAAATTGTGCAGGGATGCCTACTCCAATCAGGTTCTTAGTATCATACTCCAAGGGCTTCAAAGATTGTTCTTTTTGGCTTGTTTCTACTTCAGATATTATCTTGGCTATTTGGGATGAGAGAGTAACAAGAGCTTGACCTTCTTTTAGTGCGGGTGTTTCTAATGGTTTAGGAGCATCACTCGATAGGACTTGCTCGACAGTTAGGGTTTCCTTAGTTGATATTGCTTTTGAAGCGATGTGGCTTACTGGTTGGAAGGTATCGTCAAATTTACCAGGGATTACCTCGGTGACGGTTTCGGTAATTTCCAGTGCTTCGTGGCGATCCACTAGTGGAGCGGCAGTTACTGACTGGGGTTTATCGGGAATCTGTGTGTCTTCTTTGTCCTGGGTCAGGGGTTGTTCCTGGGAGCTCACGATTATGGGGGATATATCGACGCGCGCTTTTGCCGTGTTTATTTCTTCGTTCATGCAGGTGACGTTGTCCGTATGAACGATTTCCGCGACGGTACTAGACGTGTTAACCGGAATTTGGGTAAGCGACGGTAACTCGGCGGCTTCCAGGGGAACGATATCCTCCTGGTCGAAGGTCGCGTGGCCGGACCGCGGCCTTTTCTCTTTCCGTTTACCTCTAAGGCGTTTCACGATCTCGACCTCTTCGTCGATCTCGACCTCACTGTCCTCGCGAACCTCAGGTAATTCAGTAATCTCGGTGATATCAACGGTGTGTTTCGTAGGTTGTGTAGCTTTATCACCTCTCGTAGTGCGTTCGACAACATCTTCGACTTCGAGAGATTCTGTGAAAGTGTTTGTATGATAGAGGATGTGGTGTAATCTTTTATTTATTTACATTCAGATATTTATATTCGTTCTGTTTTAATCAAAAAACAATCTATCTATTGCTTTCTAGGCTTAGTGCTAAAAAGCATAGGGTGTATAAAAAATTAAAGTGTAAAAGCATTAGTTTCCATCTTTGTTGCTGAGTAGAGAGGGGGCAGGGGGCGGGGGGGTATTGAGTATATCGATTTATTGTGTAAGTAGTAGTAGTAGTAGTAGTAAAAGTAGTAGTAGTGAGTAAATGATGAGTGATCAGTATGGTAGAGAAAAAAAGGATGAGAGAAAAATATAACCAAAATAACAGAAAAAAGCACTCACCTTCGAAGCATTAGCACTGAGAAAGCCATGCGGCCGCCTTGTCAGTAACATTGACATGTTTTTTTTTTGCGAAATATAAACAGCCGCTTATGCACTAACATCACTGATTATTGTTTTAAACACATGTTCACTAAAAAAGCACTAGCGGAAGCGTGAAACAATGTTTCATAAAAAAAATTGGTGAAAGACGATTTTACAATTTTGCCTGAACGTCGACGTTCATGACCCGCGTGCTCACCTCACCGCGGGTCATCATTGTCTCAGTTCTAACAAGAAATTATAGCCAAAAAAAACTTAAGTTCGAATTAAGTCACTGCACAATCCATTCTCTTACCTTCTTTCTCTCCCTTCTTTTTAATTTTCCTTTTAATAATTTTCGTCGTATCTAGGAGGGAATAATAAATTGATTAGAACTTGATTCAACAGGTAATAACTTTATTGATCTTATTTAAAGCCAGGCAAGTTTAACACGACATTAATGTTAGTATATTGTTCGTTAACTGTATGTTCTAGGCGTTCACTTAAAACTAGCGTACACTTTACAGGGGCATGCGCAATAATGTCTAAGACAACACTGGTTTAGTGTTACGAAACTGAGTGCATAGTCAACAAGCCGATCGCACAAAACGTCACACGACTCACCCTCGTGAACTTCTACTTTTTGGGTGACCAAAACCTTCTCCGTGACTCCTTTCAATGTTGTCTGTAACAATATTAAAATATTTTGATAAATTAGTTCCAAGGTAGATAATTTTCGTCATTATAGAAAGTACTATTAACTGTTAATTGTAATTTAAAATTGAAAATTTTCGGCTTACTTTACCCCCTTCTGTTGCTGAAGCTAATTTAACTGATCTAACACCTTTAAAGATACCAAACGATTTTAAATACTAAAAAAATACAAAAACTCGATACAAGTTTCAAGTACCAGTTGTATCGAAAAGTAATTACCGTTTATTCTGAAAAACCACATGATTTTCCAGAACATGGAAACGTTTATTTATTCAAAGTGTTGTCCATACATCAATTGATTCCATACATCTTGCTAATTTTAGACAATTTATGGATGCCATCCCAAAACAACTGTTTGTCCTTTGAGCAAAACCGCTCATTGAGCCATTGACTGACTTAGAAATTAGCGAAGTGCTACTCTGCAAGCACGTGTCGCTTTACTGCGAAAAGTTGATTGTCGGACGAGGCAACGTCTGGCGAGTACGGCGGGTGCGATAATATGTCCCATTCCAGTGCTTTAACGCTTCCTAAACCGATTTTGCTTTATTTGACGGCGCATTATCATGTTGTAAAATCACTTTATCGTGTCTTCGGCCACATTCTGGACTTCGATCAATGCATGTTTCAAATTGATCATTTGTTGTTGTCAGCGATCACTATTAACCGTTTCATCAGGTTTCAACCGTTCGTCATACACCACGCAACTCTGATCCCACCAAACACAGAGCACTGTCTTGCAACCAATACGCTTTGGTCTTGGTGTCGATCGGCCGGCTTCCGCAGCTGATATTCATCCCTTTTTGCGCTTGGGGTTTCTCCTCTATTCACTAATCACACGGTTCCTATTCCAGTAAAATTCGATGTAGAAATTATTTCCGATAATACTTTTGCATTGCATAACATTGCACTCATCTTCCCATCTTTTGGATTTCCCCATTGCTTGTAATCGGTCTCTAATCGTTACTTGGGGCACATTTAAGGCTTCTGCCAATTTTTTTTGGGTTTGGGTTGGGTCTTCATTCAATAACTCTTCCAGTTTCGGATTTTAAAACTTTTTGGTAGACCAGAAGGCTTGCACATCGAAATCATAACTGTCCAGTTTTCGAAACCACGCCTTGTTTTTACGATTAGAGCTCGCTGGCCGTTAGTTTCTACCAGTAAGTGATGAATTTCAGAGGATTTTCTCTCTTGATTTAATAAGAAAAGTAATGCGTTCCCAAATAATATTCATTTGCATTCAGGCTTGAAACTTAACATTTCAAGGAGGTATACATCTATGGCGGTGTTACTCTCGCAAATGTATAACTTTGCAGCTTGATGTTAGTGGAATAAAATGACATATGTATCAAATCATAATACTGTATCTATTAGAAAAACCGGTAATAAATTTCCGATACACCCAATAAATTAATACAGTAATTTCAGAATTACTGGATAAAATATTTCAAACTAAACATATTTCAAAAAGAAGGGTTTAACAATGAGTTTACGACTTGACTAAATGATTAAGATCTTCTATAGAGAGCTTTAGTTTATCTATATTACAATGAACATGCGTCATCATGATGTTTAATATATGCCTATCGCAATTTAAAACTTCGTTTAAAGTTCAGATATTATTTTCCTTCACATTTTATTCTAACTGAAACAGATAAAATGCTGTCTAATCGTTCGAACAAGTAACCGAATCAGCCTACAAAATTGTTCTGGCAGTAAAACGTTTGAAAACTCTTCAAAACATTATTGATAACAAATATAGGTTATAATCTGGCAAACGTTGTTTTAGCACTTTACTTATTTTGATACATTTCAAAATGCTATTTATTATTACTCTGACTGAATATTCCAAAGTTATTAGATAGTCAGAGTCAGAAACAGATTGCTCAGTTCTCTAATCAGTTGCTAAGAACATGAACGACATACCGGAGGAAATTTGTCAACAAAATACGTTAGAGAGAAAAGTATTGAAGAGGAAAGACAATATAAACTTGGATTCACCGGAAAGAAACCAGAAATGTTGAAATGAAACTGTATTGCAAGTATCAAGCAAAATGCAATTTTAACTAGAAAAATATACACTAATAATAACAGAAGAATCTAAGAGAAATTACAGTAATATAAAATGACTTGACAAGAAAACCTCGCTACGAAATAGGCAAGAACCAACCCTAATAAGGTAAATATACTCTTTAACGAAAGTAAAATACATAACTTGGATAGCATAAGGTGGATAAGGCCTCCAGGGTATATCACTGCATAAAATAAAACGCAAACCTAACCTACAAACACATTAGCTGTACTAAATTATATTTCATAATATTATTTTTGATTCATTATTTTATTTAGATTAAAACTTTCTGTTATGTCAAAACCAAACTAAAATTCAAAATTGATGCGGCAACATCGTGAAGTTTTGGTGTCATAAATTTAGATAACGTGAGTTCACTGTTGTATTGAACGGACTCATATTTTATACAAAAACAAAGCAATAATGCTCAATTAATAATTAAAGCTTATTTTTTAGTGTTCCAAAAAAGTTTTATTTCCCCCTATATCACAGAAATCTATGAATACATCAACACATTCTTACCTCTGTAACTTCAGTTGCTTCCCAGGCTCGTTGCATGAAATCTTCTGGTGTGAAATTGGATAGAATCTCCTCAATAGTTACATAGTTGGCTTCCACCATCTTCATGAAGGCTCTGAAGCCAACGGTAGCGGCCAGTTTGCTTTCATCAATGGACTCTTCCGTTAAAACCTCTGAGATCAAAGCTCCATGACCCTTACGCTCGACCACGTTGACCATAGCCGATTGGGCTTCGGGTGTCTTGAGCGACGGGAACTTCTCGTCATCATAAAGAACCGTGACTTCTTTAACAGTAATGCCGTTCTTCAATAGATAAACGATTTCGGCGATTTCTCTCAGGGGAGCTTGACCAGGACCGAAATCTTTGGCGTTGATGAGTTCAAGCATGTGAGTGACCTCTTTCGCCATCTTCATCTCGCTTTTTCTGATGATCTTCTCGCATCTTTCGATGATTTGTTCGAGTTTAACCTCAGCAATGTCTACAGTCTCCTGGACGCCTTCTTGGGTAGTTGGTTTAGCTCTGGCACTCTGCGGTAGGATCTTCTCTATGTCCTTGATGATCTCTTCGGCCAGAATTTGATCTATGGTGAGGGGCTCGAGGGGCGATAATTTTTCTGTTACGGTTTCCAGAGGAGTCTCCTCCTCTTTGTCGTCAATTTTCTTACAAGAAGCAATAGCTTCGGTTTTCAGTGGTTCGACAATATCGAGAATGGGCTTGGCTTTGACTTCTTCAACGTCGGGAGCCTTGATCTCTTCGGTTATCTCGACAGGTTGGACCTCAGTGACGTCTAGAGGTTTGGTTTCTTCCTCCGGGAGTTTGGTGGCGCGCTGCTTCTTGCGCACTTCTCGTTTCTTCTCAATGGTGACCCGTTCCTTCTTCACTTTCTCTTCTTCCTCTTTGGCTCGAAGGATGCGGATTTCCTGCTTCTTGTCTTCAGGGATTTCTTGGACGTATAATTGAGCTTTCGTGACCGCTTCGCCAATTTCGCTGACGGCTTTGCATAGGTAGGTACCGACATGGTCCTTGCTGACGTCAGTGATGGTGCAGCTGGTCTTATTGTCTTCGATTCGGATCTTGACATGTTTAGTGTTACGTATTATTTTGTTGTCATGATACCAGATAACATCTAAAAACATAGTATCATTAGTTATGCCGTACTTTATTGATTTCTAATTTGAAATACCTGGTTTGGGTGTTCCTGAAAACAGGCAATCGAAAACGACGGTTTCTGCTTCCGTGGTTCGAATATCGGTAATTTCTTTAACAAAGGTTGGTACGGATTGAACAGCTACAAAAAAAATAATAAATTTTACATGAAAATAATTAGAATGTAGTAGTTTGTTTATTAATAGGAAAAGAAAAGATGCCCAATGCATTTTCAATAAAGAACTTACATTCTTCGCGAACTCATACCAGTTCCACAATGCATATAACCAAAACCGGGTGACATTTCTGTCCGACATCAAGGTACAGAGCTGATATCATGCAAAATATGATGACATTTACATAATAATAATGCAGAATATTATATTTACTGTTATATCAGAACAATGCTGTATTTTGTGAATAATGTAATGTTTATATCTGGTAATGTTTTAGTTTTTTATTTCTATTTACTGAGCGAAAACAGATAAATATAATTTTTATTTTAAATAAGCTATTGCTATATTAATTCTATTTTGTGCAATATATTGTAATCTCATTCAGAATTATATGTATAAAGGTAGTTCCAAAAATAGTTTGATATATGGATCATTACCGCTTAAAAATAATTACCATAACTAAAATTTTTAATCTTAGATCCGACGAAAGTGTATTTTACCAAACAGCATGGTGAAGTGCAATGATGAGAGTTTCATTTAATTACTTAATAATTATTATTTGTTTGTTACTTATTGTTCATTAACTGAAAATTGGAAGAAAAATTTAGTGAGCATTCCATGTCCTCAGAATGACTCAAAAATAGTTTCAGACATATAACTAAACTGGGTATATTGACATTAAATAAAGTTAAAACAGTTCCACTAGGGATCAGGTTATTTTAAGGTTTCCTGTAATATATTTTTGATTTCATTGATGAGTGACACTTGAAAATCAAAAATCTACGGATTAAGCATCATTAAGAAAGTTTTAACGAACAAACTAATAATGGAGTAGACACATATTAGGTGAATGCATGAACTCTGGCCATTTTTCACTTTAAAAAGGCATTTATTGAAAAAATTGGTAGAATATACGTGGATCAAGACATTTTACCAAAAATCATTTTCTAGCTAATTGATCTGAATTAGTATTCATCGTAAAATGCTCTGTCTACGGGTTATGTTCAATGTGTCAAAAATTTCCATTCGATCTGCAACAGTGTATTCTTTACAAATATTGCAACATGCCAACAAACGTTGTCATGAGAATTTAGGATGATTTTGCCTCTGTTACTTATTCTTTCTGCTCTTTTTGCAACAATACACCGTTCAAAATATCTGCAATAATAGTTTCATTAGATATTGGCGTATCATAGTACACTACTTTACTAATCCCACAATGCACAGCAATATTTTATGGCTGTTAATACTCTGCTTCGGCATCGATATTCGATTCTACTAAATTAACCCATTTTTGCACTTGGGTAGGTCGTGGTATATCAAATACAGACTACGTTAAAAAATGTTTGTCTGTATGGAAAGCAAGAAATTTTGAAACGGTTCAGATCTTTCGTATCTTAGCATTTAAATGCCTAAAAGTAATTTATTGATCAACCGCTAAGCTGCTCGAAAGTTATTTGAGAACCCGAGCTGTATTTTTGTGCAACAAGTCTTACACGTCTTATTCACTATCTCCACTTTTTGTTACATCTTTAGGTCGTTCTTTGCTATTGATTCATTGAAACCAATACTGGCAATTGGGATATGACAGAATATCATACGTTCCGAAAAGCATTTCATATTTTGGACACCAAATGTCTTAAAATCAAATAACATAAGCAATTTTGAACACCTAATAAACTTAGTTGTTTATTTTGTTTAACAATTATAATATCTACAAATTTAATAGGTTTAGCAGTTTTATCTATAATATTTATTGTAGTAAGGATACTGTATTTTCTTACATAATGCAATAAATTTTGAAACGGTCCACAATAACATTTTCAGTAAATGTGTATGGTAGCCAATGTTACTTCTTTTAGATATTTTCTATCTTAGCATTTGAATGCCTAAAAATAAATTATTCATCAACCCCTAAGTTGCCTGAAAGTTATTTGCGAATTCGAGCTGTATTTTTGTGCAACAAGTCTTACAATTGATTATCTTCAATTATTGTTACATCTCTAGGTCGTTCCTTGTTACTGATTTATTGAAACCAATACTGGCAATTGGGATATGACAAAATAGAACCACCATACGCCCCGAAAAGTATTTAATATCTTGGAAAACAGATTTCTTAAAATCAAATAACATAAGTAAATTTGAGCGCCGAATACACTTAGTTGTTTATTTTGTTTAACAATTTCGCTAAATTTCTGAACTTCGGAGTCCAAGAACTTTTTCGGTATAAGACGAGTTGCTGTAAATACTGTCCGGAGTAGTGGATAAATAGATATTTCTCTTTCTCAGAGGCTTTTGTTTCCAATTCATGAAGGGAAATCATTCCTGGCCTATTTCCAGAATCCCTCAACAAGTCTTGAGGTAACCATAACATCAATAATCTTCAGCAGTACATTAATTAGTTTCATTTTGCATACTTTATTGCAATATGTATTTATTACTAAGGTTAAGTTATACAACAGATCACATTGATATGCGTATGTACATTTTCACCAATAGATATCGTTGATACACCCAATAAAAGTTTTCTTCAAAATGTATGTGTTTGTTACTCAGTGAGTATATTAACTCAGATATTTCTGGAACCACCCTGGTACTATAATGTGTTCCCTAATGTCTTGAATTCTAATTTTATTTAAAGGGTATTCTAGTCGAGAAATTTGAAAAAATCGCCTATTTTTCATGATATCTAAGCTTAGCCTTTTAAGAATTTCAACATTTGAATTAACAGATATAGCCATTTTAGTGATGTTGGCACCTAACTCGTATTGGTCGGAAATGATCTACCAATAAAGGATACGAATCCTCCATCGAACGAAATATAGAAAACTAATGTTGGGAACTATCGACTGAAAACGACTATCGACTGTTTAGTAATTGAGTACTTTTTACTATCGACTGTTTCAGTCGCTATTTTTGGTTCGACTGGTTTTATTAATATTTACTATCGACTTTTTTAGTCGTGTACTTTTAGTTACTATATTTGGTTCTACTAGTTTTATTCGACTGATTTTTAACGTTCTTGTTCTGTCGTCCCAGCTGCGACCTTGACAAAAATGTACCCAATTTATGCTTACATACATTTATATGTAAAATATATAGTTTTATGATTTTTCTCGGTAGTTTTCTTCTAAATAAAAATAGATTGTATATTAATATAGCAACATTTTGGAACGATATTTTTCAAGACTGTTAATGTAATAGGGTAAAAAGATTAAAATTTCGAATGGTAAATAGTAAAATATTTTTCACTGTTTTTATGATAATAATAGGTAATATTTCGGTTACCCTTTCGATTTTTGTTAAAAATTATTTCCGTTCAATAATAAATATGACATTTGTTTTATTTTGAAAAGCTCTAGTAGTTATTGTGCTAATCCTAATTTCTTATGGATTAGTTTAATTTTTATTTAGTATTTGTGTTTATTGTACATCTTTAGTTTTTAAGGTTTGTTTAAGTTCTATTGCATTGTCTATATTTATTATTGTATATATTTTTATATTGAAAAATAGCGATTAACATATTAAAATAAAAGAAAATATTTGTGGAGAATTATTCCACTTGGTACAAAAAATTCCATTCCTTTTTACTTATCCACAGAACATTCAAATATAAAAGTAATTCTACCTCGTTTAAAATGAAATTATTAGTTCCATGTTAATAATATTCAGTAATAATTTTTTCCTTTACTTTTTTAAAGTTCGCACATTAAGGAATATATACATCTCCGTCTCGCTTATACTACCGTTAGAAAAAATAAGCACATACAAAATTTAACTGCTCCAAGCAATTATCTCCGTCCTTTTCTCTCTAATAATTTATACATGAAAGAGTTCCTACATCTTCCTCTGACATCACGAATTGAAAAAATATTCGATTATTTTCACTCGATATTTTTTGACTATCGACTGTTTCAACTCTTTTACAACTATTGACTGTTTCGACTGTTTTCAGTCGATAGTTCCGAACGCCATTGAAAATTATAAAGCCAATTTACAAGAGTTTATTGTGTGAGGTCTTATTGACTCGCTGCTTAGTGTAAATACCCTATATAATAATGAATCTCTAAATTCATTGATATAAACATTTGCACCTAAACATATAAATGCTAGAACTCACATGTTTGAAAAAGTTTAAAATGATGATCCTTATGAGAATGTCTTAGGGCTTTCTGAATACATTCCTCGATCGTACAAAGTAAAACTATGAGAAAATTTTAAATTTTACTGTTATTTAAATTGGTTACAAAAATTCTCGTTTATTCGAACTGTCGTAATTTTAATTATAAATTTATAGGCCTGTAGGTTTTCGTATTTTAATATTTTCACTTTTTATATAGTCTGTATTATACATTAGTAAACACCCAGTATAAAATGAATGATAAAAATATTGCCTGTTTTTTTTTACATTTCACCCGAAAAATACCTAAAATTAATCCTCTAGACTAGAATACACCCTTAAGAGTATACTGTTTCTTCCTTTGGAATGATGTTCGATTTTTGTATGTGCATTTTGATTAAAAATGGTGACTGTTGTTATGGAATATTACCTGGCACACAATGCTGTTTTCATTTGCCTGGACATGCGCTCAAGTGGTACTAACAAAACTGGTCTAAACAAAAGTCAAACGTATCGCTTGGTTAGTTAGAACTCGACACGGAAAATCAAACAAACAAGTTAGGTTACCTGGATCGATGTCGTCGTGGTCGGGACTGAAAGCAGACGCTAATCCTCGCCCCCTATCACTCATACACTCACTCTCGAGCAACAGGAACTCCTGCAGCTCTTCCTGGGAGTCCGCCGTGTGTAATTGGAAGAACGCACTGGGATCGATCTCTCGCGGTTCCAGAGGATACATGGCGTTATCGTTATAGTAATTTTTCGTCAGTTCTTTGGCGACGGTTTCATGTCTCACCCTCGGAACAGTATGGAACCTTTCTTGGTACATAAAATCCGAGTCTTCGTATGACTTGGGCAGAGCGTTGCACGAGCTCGAATATTTGTAAAAATCGTGCGTATGTTTTCTTCGATCTGAACCACTGCTACCCCGTAAGCTACTCGACCGCGTCGAGGGTTCGCTTTTCTCCTCTATAGGTGATAAGATAAAGAACTGATCATTATCCGCGTCCTCGTACACCTCACATTCTCCCTCCTTGGGCTGTTCCAAATTGTCATAGTCGTTACTGATGGTATCGAAACTAGTATAGTGAGATTCCTCGACATTTTCACCGGTCAGGAACTCCATTACCGAACCCACTGAGTGTCTATGGGCGTTCAAATAGTCCGTCATGGTTAAATGGATGAAATCGTCCCTTTCGCACGGTTTACTTTGTCCGGGCTCACTTTGAATCGAACGTTTTCTCGTGGAAGTACTATCGATCAGAAAGAATGACTCTCCCTCCAGGCAAACATTGCTCAAATCACTTCTCAAGCTGTCAGCTGATACGTTACCTTGAGAACTAACCAGTCGTTGGTTTGAGGTGGTCTCTAAGCTATCAGTAGACACATCTACAGAGCACGCATGCGACGAATTGTTGCTAACATATTTACCTTTCAAAGCGGTGGATAGTTCTTCCATATGGGTAACCCATTCGGGTTTGCGATAGTGTTTTGTACCAATAATTCCTTAAAAAAGAAAACAGGAAAATTAATATTAACCACGAAGGGATAGTACCAACGAAATAAAGATGTAACACGTTGCATCTTTACTTCTTGGTCTATTTTTAATAATAGATAGACAACATAAAAAGTACAAGAGAAAAGTGGTTTAAAAATGTTTGTGTATATTGTTTTAAAATACACGGGATTGGGGAATACATCAGAAGCTTCATAGGCTTTTGATTAAGCTGAAATAAATAATTAGGCGTTACCATGAACGTTATCATTAACTGTTCATTGTTGCCATTCGTTAAAATAAATTTACCTTCGACAGTTTCTACCAATAAATGCGTAATGGTTGTAGCCACTCCAAGGGGGTTCTTGGCTTCGTAAACAATTTCTCCTACATCATCAGGGTATGTTTCGGGCAATGTAAGTATAGAAGTACCATCCTCGAAGTTTTCGATGATAAATTCATTGGATGGTACAATTTCTTCTCCTTGCTTCAACCATTTACATTCCGGTTTAGGTTTACCAATAGCTTTGGCTTCCAACCTATGACAAACGGGCACTGGTAAATAGGTTTATCTCTAATTTAAAGCTAAAGTATTACCTGGTAACATCGCCATCTTTAGTAGTCACCACCTCGGGAAGTTTTCTGATGATTCTGGGTGCGAAATCTTCTTCGTCTGAAAGTATGGGACCCTCACTGATGGTCCTATCCTCCAGCAGATCTTCTTCAGAACCAGTCATGTGTCCCAGTTCAGAGTCAGGTACATATTCGTATGCTTCTACTATTAAACTTGTTTTGCAAACAGCTTCCCCGATTTTATTTACAGCTCTATATAAAGATAACATTTCATTAATATAATGCCTTTATTTATATGGAGAATTAATGATGTTATATGGTATATATATATATATATATATATATATATATATATATATATGATTAGAATTAGAAAATATATGGTTTGCTAAATTATATAAAGAAGGTTAGACGAATTTAATGTAAGTAAAAACTTATAATTTGATAAATATTTTCAATTTTGATAATTTTAAACAATATTTTGTTTAATAATAATTGTTATTTGGTGTATTTAAAGTGAATTTAACTTAATATGTGTAACTTTATTCCTATTTTCAGATCATTCCTATATTCAGATTTCAGATTATTGATTAATTTTAGTAGTTTTAGGGATATCCTTCATGCAGAAAATAATTTTATTAGGAATATGTTTTAATCCTGAACTTGTACTACCTGATACTTTCGATATGAAAATATTAATAGAAATAGTTGTTGTAGATGGAAAAGTTAGATCAAAATAAATAAATTTATTATGGGATACATTTCAATAGAAGGTGAAGTAAATTTGAATGATTTTACTAATCAGCAACATAAAGGGAAATGTTTGAGTATTTATACATCATAACTTCAATATCTTATTGTTTCTTTGTACAAACTCACTTTACATGTGTTCCGTGTCACACCATGTTTGGGTGGTGAAGAAAAAGTTTTGATTTCGATCGATCAAATTCGCTTTGGAGTTAATTTAAGTTGCTATATTCAATTGTTACTGTTTTAGCTTCAAATTATATCGATAGGTAAATAAATGAAAATTTCAAGAATTTGTTAGAAAAGTTAAAAAAAAGTGTTTGAAATACTAAAGAACCAAAATTGGATTAAAATTCTTAACACTATGAGGATAAACACTGACTATGAACAATGTTATTGGAGATATTTACAATTTTTGAATATATCTATTAAACTGTTATATATCTATGGTCCAGAATAGTTATCTTCGTTAATTATTACTTCCATCAATTTTTCAAATAATCATTTCAACTAGCCATCAGTAACAAGTGTTTGCTAGGTCATGTAAGACTGATGAAAATTTTTGATAGCAATGTCAATGCAATCAGGATCGATACTTCAATGTTTTAATCCCTTATCAATCATCAAGTTTGTATATTATTAGAGACAAAGAGATATTGTCAGCAAAAATGATGATTTTCGATGGTAGAATAGATATATGAATTTTCAAAATGACTCCAATTACTCACCTGCATGTATATTCACCAGCATTTTCGGGGAATACTTCTGATATCGCCAAAGTGCAAACACCCTCAGTATCTTGGGATATTACCACATCTTTAGCCTCTTTGATTGGTTGGTCATTGTGGAACCACTGAACTTTCGGTGTTGGTTTGCCCACCACCACGCAGCTGAAAGTAACCTTTTCTCCATCCATAACGCTAACTGGAGCTGCTGGTTTGATGAATCTCGGATAAACGAGTTCCTGGGTCTCTTCCCATGGGGTTTCCTTAACCACGTTAAGACTGGCTGTATGTGTGACAGAACCAGCAACGTTCTCAGCTCGGCACGTGATCGGACCGGCGAATTCTGGTGTCACCTCGCTAATGAGCAAGGTAGATTTATTGTCTTTGGTGATAATTCTGACATCGGGACTGGAGACCACTGGAATTTCCTTGATGTACCACTGGAAGGTAGCCGTGGGAAAAGCTTCCACGATCGCTTCCATTATGACTACTTCGCCTTCTTCGACAATCTGTGGCTTAATTGGTTGTATCCATCTCGGTGCCATTGTCTCGGCTAGTTCTTCGGTTATCACGACCGTACTGGTGGATTTAGCCTCGCCTTTAGGATTGGTAGCGCGGACTTCGTATTTTCCAGCCTTCTGTCTCTTTGGTGTGGATTTTTTGATGATCAGCTTAGTCGTGGTGTCTTCTTCGACTATATCGTACTGATCGTTAGGTTGTAGTTGTTTGCCATTCCTGAACCATTTGATTTCTGGTTTGGGAACACCCTCGATGTCAGCCTCAAGGATTACTTCATCCTGTGGTTTTGCCACGACAGCCTTTACAGGTTTGACGATCTTTGGTGCATGCATAACCACTGGCTGGGATACATCCACGACCTTGGATACGATCAAGTTGGCACGGCATTGAGCGGTACCGAACTTGTTCTCCGCCACTACCTTGTAGATCTTCTCGTCATCGGGGCTAGGTTCCAGGATCTCCAGAGTGGTAACGCCTGTTTCGGGATTATAAGTGATGGTTTGTCCGGGTTGTGGTTTGATCTCCTTCTCTTCCTTAAACCATTTAACGATGGGCGTGGGCTGACCGATAACCGTGGCCTGTAATAGGGCCTTGGATGTTTCCTCGACGATTTGAGGTTTCAGTGGTTGCGTAAATCGCGGGGCGACGCCAGTTTCTTCTTTTTCTAAATGAACAGATTTTTAATTAGTTTAAGATATAAAGACAATATTAACACAACAAAAAAAACACAAAAAGAAATTTAATGAAGCTCAAATATGCTTAATATGATGCCAAATATTTTTTTTGGAATGTGCTTGTAACGTGCTCTATAGATTTAGTCAGTAGAATATAGATTTTGTGAAATATATCGTAAGTGTCGAGAATTAATAATTCGAAAACCCGCTTAAAATGATTGCGGAAATAATTTTTGCCGCTCTGTGATTTATACTGACTCAAAATTTGAATACCATCTGTCATTTAGGTTATCTAGTATATCGAACATTAATTTTGCGATTTTAACAAATTGTCCTAATGTTATTGAAAACAAGCCACAACTACAATATTGCGTAAGCCTTTTCCTGGAACTACATTTTACAACTGGTAAGCTGGCTTCAATAATTTTCCAAATTTTATTTAATATTTCCAAAAACTCTCTCATTCTAAAAAAAAAATAAGTCTCTAAAAGTAACAGCGCTAAAAACTAAACGACTAATAACATTTTTAAATATGTTATTCTATATATATCACAAGAAGGAGTCTTTAAGATCTGTAAAAGATATTAACACAACAACAAAATCACAAATCATTATCTTTTTCTAAGCATGATGAAATTTTGAACTGAAATATTTTGAACAAGTATTTTATTTGAAATGTTTTCAGACATGTGTGTAACGTGCTTTATAGGTTTAGTTTGTAGAATATAGATTTTCTAAAATATATTTTATAAATAACTGTTTGCAATTAATAATTCGAAAAGCCCTATTTAAATGATTGTGCAACTAATTTTTGCAGCTATGTTCTCTATGCTGACTTAGAGTTTGAACAGCATCTGTCATATGGTTTATCTAGTAAATCAAATATCTATTTTGCGATTTTTACACCTTATATAATTTTTTGTGTGATAACAAGAAACAATGAAAATGTTGGGTAAGCCTTATACTGGAACTATAACGATACAAGTGGACACAATAATTTTCCAAATTTTATTTGATCTCTCTGAAGGGTCTATCAATCGAAAAAAAAAGCTCTAAAAACAATCCTATATGAAATAACAATATCAAACAAAAAGCAAAAACAAATAACACTTTTATATTTCGTACTCTATATGTTTCACACGAAAAAGTCTTATTATTTCGTCAACATTAAATAATTTGGTTAATAGAACTGAAAAGTATCTGTTTAAGACAAAAAGCAAGGCATTTTTGTGAGAAAAAACGGCAAAGCTTTCAAACAAACGCCTTCTGGTACCTAATATGACTAAATTAGCCGTGGAGGTGGCCACCCCTCCAAGATTAGTGGCCCTGCATGAATACACGGCGACATCCTGGGGTTCCACCTTGGAGAATTCCAAGGTAACCGTGTTCTCCGTGACGCTGATGGTCACGCGCTCATTAGCTTCGAATACGGCTTCGTTCTTGTACCAGGTAATATCAGGGAAGGGCGTGCCCTCGACCGTACACACCAGTTTGGTGGGTTGACCCTCTTCCGCGACCACCGGTTCGACCCGTTTTATAAATCGCGGCGCAACCGTTTTCGATTTGACGCGTTTACCGAGAGTTTTCTGAACCAGCGAGGTATGAATGGTGGTTTCTTCGCGTAAACCTTCATGTTCCGTCAGTTCTTCGTCCGGTATTTTATCCGTGACTTCCGTGGTACGTCTCTGAGATATAATCTCTAATTCTGGCAGAGGTTGGCTGTCATCGAACTTAACAACGCGCTTCTTCTCTGTCTTGACTTTCTTGGATACCACCTGGACCTTAATATCTGAACGGAAGTCTTCCTGAACTTCCGGTTGTTCTTCTTTAGGTTTGTCCAGTATTTCCACAGGGGCTTCCTTCTTTTCAGCCAAGGTGATTTCAGTCTGGGATACCTCAGGCACCTGGGGAATCTCCTCAAAATCATCTAGTTTAGTCGGTATCAATTCCGGCTCTTCTTCCTCTTCGGTTGGTTTATCCTTCTTCTTAGGTTTCCTTTTCTTGGTCTTAATTACCTCGACCTCAGTGATTTCCTTGATTTCTGGACGTTTCAATTCGAGAGCGTCCTCATGTTCAGCCTCAGGTACTTCATAAGCCCTGTCAGTTTTAACATCTTCGGTGGTCACCTTAAATTCTTCTTCTTCAGGTTTCTCTCTAGGAACAGGTTTAAGTTTGATTTCCTCTTTGGGTTCTTCTGGCAAGGGTTTCCTTTTACCCCTGGGCCATTCCTTGACCTCGGGAATTTCTTCCGTCTTTTTCTTGGGCGTTCGTCTCCAGGGTGTGGTTTCATCAGGCTCGTGAACCTCCTCCTCGATTTCAGTAGGTTTGAGGTCAGTAACTGTAATGTCTTCGGAGGTCGGTTTGGCTTCTTGTTCTTTAGGTGAAAGTTCAAATTCACCTTTTTTGTAGTCTTTAGGCTTATGGTCACCTTCCGGTAATTTTATCGGTTTCGATTTTTCAGGAGCCTCTTCT
Organism: Rhynchophorus ferrugineus; assembly: GCF_030347505.1. Taxonomy (NCBI): domain Eukaryota; kingdom Metazoa; phylum Arthropoda; class Insecta; order Coleoptera; family Curculionidae; genus Rhynchophorus; species Rhynchophorus ferrugineus. The sequence goes on along the minus strand of NW_027472585.1, from coordinate 18,146,741 downwards.
TTCGTTTTCTTATCCCGTTTCACGGGTTTCAGCTTAACCTCCTCCATAACGTCTTCTTGTTTTGGTATCTTACCTTTTCCGAGCTTCAATCCAGGGACCTCTTCAGCTTGCTGTTCTGGTTTGGGTTTCTGTTGTTTTCTCCAAGGAGCGATCTCTTCCTCTGGCTTCTCTTTTGGTTTCTCTTCAAACTCTATCTTTTCAGCCACTTCAGGCACATATCTTTCCGCATCTGGAATTTCTTCCAGCACTATATCCTCCTTCTTTCTTCTCTTTTCCTTCTTCTTTTTCTCGACTACTACAGCCTCTTGTAGCTCTGGCTGATCTACCGGCTTTAAAACTACTTTCTCGAAGTCTTCTTCCTCTTCGGGTTTTTCTGCTTTGGCTGCTGGTTTCAGTTTGACCAATTCTGGTAAGGCAAACTCTTCCACTTCGGCTTTCTGTGGTTTTTCAGGTTTGCTGACCGGTTTAAGTTTGATGGCTGTTGGCTTTTCCTCTTCTTGAGATGTTAGTATTTTTGTACGTTTCGGTTTCTGAGGTTTATCCTCGTCTACTTTCAGCACTATAGTGTCTTCCACTTCCGTTACCGTTTCCACAATAACGGATACACTTACTTCTGGTTGCTTGCCCTCTTCCTCTACAGTTACAATTTCTGTAGTCTCCTCTTTGTCTCCATCCTTCTTCTTGATCTTACGCTTTTTCACGGTCTTCTTTTTCGGCTTGCCCTCTTCAAGAACAGTAGTTTCTTGTACTTCTTCTGGGAGTTCCTCAACCACTAACTTGGATGGCTTTTCTTCTGGAACTTCCTCCTCTATTACAGACACGATTGTTTCTGGTTGCTTGCCCTCTTCTTCTACCGTTACTATTTCGGTCGTTTCTTCTTGATCACCCTTGCGCTTCTTAATTTTGCGCTTTTTCACTACTTTCTTCTTGGGAACGCCTTCTTCCACTGTAACAGTTTCTTGGATTTCTAGAGGTAGTTCCTCGACGGTATATTCTGGTATTTCTTCCTTCTGTTCGATCGGTGAAGTATCTTCTTCAATTGTGACTGTAGTTTGAGGTTTCTCGCCTTCTTTTTCTACAGTTATTATTTCGGTAGTTTCCCGCTTGTCTCCATCTTTCTTGACAATTTTGCGTTTTTTCGTGACCTTCTTCTTAGGTTTACCGTCTTCGATCACTACGGTTTCTTGCACTACTTCTGGATATTCCTCAACAACATAGAGAGGAGCCTCTTTTTCAGGAGACAGTTCCTCAATTACCACGGATGTTCGTGGCTGTTCCCCTTCCTCTTCCACTGTAACAATTTCGGTTCTTTCTTGTTTATCGCCTTTCTGTTTCTTAATAACCCTTTTCTTTATGACCTTCTTCTTAGCGACACCGGACTGATCAATAACTGTGGTTTCTTTGATTTCCAGTGGTAATTCTTCCACCTTAAGTACCGGTACTTCTTCTTCCGGAATCTCGAAAGGTTTCAGATCGACTTTCTCTAATTCCGGCTGTTCTAACTGTTTCTCGCCCTTCTTGGTTGGCTTTAGTTTAACATCAGCCCATGAAACTTCTTCTGGTTTCTTTGGTTTTGACTTCTTTTTAGGTTTCTTTTGTTCTTCAATTATTGGTAACTCCTCAACAACAACTGTTGTTTCCGGAAGCTTGCCTTCTTCTTCGACAGTTAGAATTTCGGTTTTTTCCTCCTTGTCACCCTTCTTCTTTTTGATGACTCTTTTCTTGATGATTTTCTTCTTTGTAACACCTTCGTCAACAACAGTAGTTTCTTGAATATCAAGTGGCATTTCTTCCACTTCGTAGGACGTTTGTTCGGGTACTTTCTCCAGAGGTTTCTCCTCGACTGTCACAGTCATTTCAGGTTTCTTTCCTTCTTCTTCTACGGTGACAATTTGAGTGGTTTCTTCTTTATCGCCTTTACGTTTCTTGATAGTTCGCTTCTTCTCAATCCTGCGCTTTGGTATGCCTTTATCAATTACAATAGTTTCTTGTACTTGAACAGGTAGCTCTTCAACCAAATATTCTGGTTGAAACTCCGTTGGTTCATCAGCAGAAAATTCCTTTTCATGAATAGTAACAGTCGTCTCAGGTTGGCGACCTTCCTGTTCAGTAACCACTATTTCCGTTACTTCCTCTTTACCTCCTTTCTTTGTTTTAATAACTCGTTTCTTTTGTACTTTCTTCTTGCGAACGCCATCTTCAACGACAGATGTCTCGAAGACTTGTTCTGGTAGCTCCTGGATGGCGTAAATTGGTTGTTCTGGTTTGTCGTCGGGTACTGTTTCCTCTTCAACTGTCACTGTAGTTTGAGGAGCTCTTCCTTCTTCCTCCACAGAAACAATCTGAGTGGTTTCTTCTTTGCTACCGCGTCTCTTCTTAATAACACGCTTTTTAGTTACCTTCTTACGAGGTACACCATGCTCGACTACAACAGTTTCTTGTATTTCTTCAGGTAACTCCTTAACAACATATTTGGGTGCTTCCTCGGCGAAGACATGGTCTGGTAGGTCTTTAGCTAGAACCTTCTTGATAAGCTCAACTTGCACCATGTCTATGACATCTTTCGGTTTGGCTTCTTCTGTCTCTGAGAGGGTTGGCACAAACAAGTAACCTTCCTTGGTTACCAGTGTGTCTTCGGTCTTTCTCACCTTCTTGGTTTTCTTTGTCTTTGGTTGCTTTTTAGGTTTTTCTTCTTCCGGTAATTCTTCCTCGGTCACTGTAACTGTGGTTTCTGGTTGTTTACCTTCTTCCTCAACAGTGAGTATTTCCGTGATTTCATCTTTGCTGCCCTTGCGAGTTTTGAGGACTCGTTTCTTGATGCGTTTCTTCTTAGTCACGCCCTCGTCAACAATGACGGTTTCGCGAAACTCCTCAGGAAGCTCCTCGATAACGGGCTTTTCTGGTTCCTCGATCGTTTCAGGTGCCTCAATTTCATGTATCTCCACAGTTGTTTGTGGAGCTTTGCCTTCTTCTTCTATTGTTACGATTTCTGTAACTTGTTCCTTGCCGTCGTCTTTCTTCTTTTTGATGGTGCGTTTCTTCTGTACCTTTTTCCTTGTGACACCACCTTCGACAACAACCGTTTCTTGAATTTGAAGAGGCATTTCTTCGACCAAATATTGAAGTTGCACCTCATCATCAGGCGCTGGTTGTTCCTGAATAGATACAATAGTTTCAGGTTGTTCGTTGCCCTTTTGTGTTGTCACGATTTCCGTGATTTCTTCCTTACCGTCCTTTCTTGTTTTTATCACGCGTTTTTTCATGGTCTTCTTTTTGGTAACGCCTTTATCAACAACAGTGGTTTCATAGACTTGTTCTGGCAATTCTTCAACAGAATAAATCGGTTGTTCCTGCACATCTGATGGTACGTCTCTTTGTTCTTCTACTACAGTGACTTCAGGAGCTTTTCCTTCCTCCTGGACTGTAACAATCTGTGTTGTTTCCTCCTTGCTACCCTTTCTCTTCTTAATGATACGTTTCTTAACAATTTTCTTCTTAGGAACTCCTTCCTCGATAACAGTGGTTTCTTGAATTTCTTGGGGCAATTCCTCAATTGTAACTGTTGGTTTTTCAGGTTGAATTTCTTTGGGCTTCAGCGGTTGTAATTCAACATCTTCCAGTTTGTCTTTGGTAACTTTTTTCTGAGCTTTCTTGGTCGGTTTCAATTTTACTTGTTCGGTCCAAGGTAGGTCTGGTTTCTGTTCGAATATTTTTGTTCTTGGTTTCTCGTCTTCTGGCACCTCCTCCTCTTTAACTATAACACTAATTTGCGGTTGTTTTCCTTCCTCTTCCACTGTCAGAATCTCAGTAGTTTCGTCTTTACTACCTTTTCTCTTCTTAATTACACGTTTCTTTACAACCTTCTTCCTAATGTCTCCCTTTTCCATAACAGTAGTTTCTTTAACTTCCTCAGGAAACTCGATTAATCTTGGTTGTTCTTCCCTAGGTAGTGATTCTTCTTCTTTCGTTATAATAGAGACCTCGGGTTGTTTACCCTCTTCCTCGGTGGTGAGTATTTCTGTTATTTGCTCTTTGCCGTCTTTTTTCTTTTTTATAGTCCTCTTCTTTTGGATCTTTTTCTTGGGCGTTCCGTCTTCCATAACAACAGTTTCTTGTATCTGTAAAGGTAATTCTTCTACTATAAATTCTGGTTGGGGTTCCTCGGCGGGTGCCTCAATTTCTTCAATATTTATAGTTGTTTCTGGGGCTTTGCCCTCTTCTTCAACTGTTAAAATTTCTGCGATTTCTTGTTTTGTACCTTTGGTTGTTTTGATGACTCTTTTCTTTTGTGTCTTCTTTTTGGGCACTCCCTTTTCGATAACTACTGTTTGGAAGATTTCTTCAGGCATTTCCTCAACAGCATAAATAGGTTGTTGGATTGTTTCTTCTTCTTCGACTGTGACGGTAATTTCAGGGCTCTTTCCTTCTTCTTCTACTGTAACTATATGTGTTGTTTCTTCTTTACTTCCACGTCTCTTCTTAATCACTCGCTTTTTAGTTACTTTCTTGGTAACAACATCCTTATCTATAACGGTGGTTTCCTGAATTTGTTCTGGTAATTCCTCGACGAATTCAGTAACTTCTTCGGGTGCTGGTTTCTCCTTGAGTCGTTTTGTTTTTTTCGGTATATCTTCGATGACCGTCACTTGAACCTCGGGAGCTTTACCTTCCTCTTCTTGAGTAACGATTTCAGTGGTTTCATCTTTGCTGCCCTTACGTTTCTTTATAATTCGTTTTTTAATTATTTTCTTCTTGATAACGCCCTTATCGACAACTGTGGTTTCTTGAACATCTTCTGGTAATTCCTCTATTATGGGAATTTCCTCCGGCTCTTCAATGGGTAGAGCTTCTTCGTGTACAACGATTGTAGTTTCTGGTTGTTTCCCTTCCTCTTCAACCACAATAATTTCAGTTGTTTGTTCCTTGCCATCCTTCTTTCGTTTAAGAGTACGTTTCTTTTGTACCTTTTTCTTTACGATGCCTTCTTCCACGACGACAGATTCTTTGATTTCGACTGGAAGTTCTTCAACGACTTGCTCCGGTTGTTCGGGGACCTGATCTTTTGGCGTTTCGATTTCTTCGATTGTTACTACAGTTTGAGGTTTCTCACCTTCTTGTTCTGTTGTTACGATTTGTGTAATTTCCTGTTTGTCACCTTTTCTGGTTTTGATTAACCGTTTCTTTTCGATTTTCTTCTTGGGTTTTCCTGCTACTATGACGGTAGTTTCCTTAATTTCTTCGGGCAATTCCTCGACGACATACACTGGTTTTTTGGTATCCTGTTCAGGAATTGCCTGTTCTTCAATTGTCACGGTAGTTTCCGGTGCTCGTCCTTCCTCTTCAACAGTTACTATATGCGTAGTTTCCTCTTTATCACCTTTGCGTTTCTTCAATGTTCGTTTCTTCACGATTTGTTTCTTCACTTTACCTGCATCAACCACAGTAGTTTCCAAAATTTCTTGCGGTAATTCCTCTACAACAACTTTTTCAGGTTGTACTTCGGGTTTCTGATCATCATAAACAGTAACAGTTGTTTCAGGTTTCTTGCCCTCTTCCTCAACTGTTACGATTTCGGTGGTCTCATCTTTGTCGCCCTTCTTCTTTTTTAGTACTCGTTTCTTCACAATTCTCTTGGTAGTGACACCCTGTGAAGTAACTAGTCTCTCTTGTACTTCTTCGGGCATTTCTTCGATAAGTGGCGATTGAGGAATTTCCTCTGTTGGTAAGGGAGTCTCGAAAGTTTCTACGGACGTTACGGGCTGCTTTCCTTCCTCGCTCACTGTTATGATTTGAGTAATTTGTTCTTTGCCGTCCTTCTTCTTTTTGATAGTTCGTTTCTTTTCGATTTTCTTTTTATGTACGCCTTTATCAACTACCACAGTTTCATTTATTTCTACTGGCAGTTCTTCTACGATGTATTCTGCTTGTTCTGGTACTTTATCTGCAGGCACATCAATTTCCTCAATAGTCATCACAGTTTCAGGTGTTTTACCTTCAACTTCAGTAGTTAATATCTCGGCAATTTCTTCTTTGTCACCTTTTCTAGTTTTAATTACCCGTTTCTTTTGCACTTTCTTCTTTACAACACCTTGTTCGATGACAGTAGTTTCTTGGACCTCTTCGGGTAATTCTTGAACGACATACACGGGTTCCTCTACCTTTTCTTCTGGAATTTGTTGTTCTTCCACAGTAACGGTGGTTTGTGGTGATTTACCTGCTTCTTCTACTGTCACTATTTCAATTGTTTCTTCTTTATCACCCCTTCTCTTTTTAATAACGCGTTTTTTGGTGGTCTGTTTCTTCTCAACTTCTCCTTCTACAACAGTGACTTGTTGAATTTCTTCGGGAAGTTCCTTAATGACAAGAGGTTTGTCTTCTTCAACTTCCTTTTTAACCGGTTTTAGCTGCACATCTTCTGGTTTCTCAGCGACCGGCTTCTTAACCTTAGAAGCCTTCTTTAATTTAACCTGTTCAGTCCAGGGGACATCTTTTGGTTCCTCGACTATACGCTTTGGTTTTGGTTTCTTTTCCTCTAGAATGGGTTCTTCGGAAACCTTAACCGTTGTTTCTGGTTCTTGTCCTTCTTCTTGGACAGTTAGTATCTCTGTAGTTTCGGTTTTATCGCCCTTTTTCTTGTTGATAACGCGCTTTTTCACCACCTTCTTTTTAATAATACCTTTGTCTACATATTCAACCTCCTCAACCTGTTCAGGTTGTTCTATGACTACGTCTTCTGTATCTTCAAGAGGCGTGGTTTCTTCTTGTATGACAACCGATGTCTCTGGTTGCTTTCCTTCTTCTTCCACTGTAACAATTTGTGTAATCTCTTCTTTACCGTCTTTCCGCTTCTTAATTGTGCGTTTCTTCTCTATTTTCTTTTTAGGTACTCCGTCTTCAAACTTGATAGTTTCGTGGACTTCTACTGGTAACTCCTTAACAATATATTGAGGTTCCTCTGGTGTCTCTTCAATAGGCCGTTCATTTTCTGTCGTAATCACGGTAGTTTCAGGTTGTTTACCTTCATCCTGCGTTGTAATAATTTGGGTTATTTCCTCTTTACTACCTCTCCTAGTTTTAATAACACGTTTTTTCTGAACGCGCTTCTTAACAACACCTTGGTCTACCACAGTGCTTTCTTGGATTTCCAGAGGTAGTTCTTGTACAACATATTCAGGCTGGTAAGGTTTTTCTTCCGTTACTGATTCTTCTTGAACAGTAACTGTAGTTACAGGAGCCTTGCCCTCTTCTTCCACGGTGGTTATTTGTGTAATTTCTTTCTTATCACCCTTAAATGCCTTGATAACCCGTTTCTTTGTAACCTGTTTCTTTTCAACACCTTTGTCAATGATGGTAACTTGTTGAATTTGTTCTGGAAGTTCCTCAACGACAAGAGGCTGATCCTCGACAACCTCCTTTTCAACAGGCTTCAGATAAACTTCCTCAGGCTTCTCAATTTCAGGCTTCTTTACTTTAGGAGCTTTCTTAAGTTTAATCTGTTCGGTCCAAGGAATATCTTTCTTTTCCTCAACAACTGGTTTTCGTTTGGGTTTCCTTTCTTCCACTGATACAATTTCTTCGGTAACAGTAACTGATGTGAGCGGTTCTTTACCCTCTTCTTCCACCGTTAGGATTTCAGTGGTTTCGTCTTTGCCATCCTTCTTTTTCTTAATGACACGTTTCTTGACAATCTTTTTCTTTTCAATGCCTTCATCGATAACTGTTACCTGTTTAATTTCTTCTGGTATCTCCACAACTTGCTCTTTCACGGTGTCCTCGGGAGCTACATCTTCTTGAACTGTAACTGTCGTTTCTGGCTTCTTACCTTCCTCTTCTACAGTAACTATTTGAGTGATTTCCTCCTTACCCTCTTTAATTTTCTTAAGAGTTCGTTTCTTCTCAATCCTTTTCTTAATTTTTCCATCTTCAACAATGACAGTTTCTTGAATTTTTACTGGTAATTCTTCAACAATTTCAGAAGGTTCTTTGGGAACTTCATCGGCTGGTGCTTCGATTTCTCGTATCTCTACCACTGTTTCTGGCTTTTTGCCTTCTTGTTCCCGAGTAACAATTTCAGTAATTTCTTGCTTAGCGCCTTTAGTGACTTTAATTGTCCGTTTCTTCTCTATGCGTTTTTTAGGAATACCTTCTTCCACTACGACAGTTTCTTGGACCTCTTGCGGAAGTTCCTCCACAATATACACTGGTTGTTCTTGCTTATCTTCGGGCAATGTTTCTTCCTCCACAGTGACTGTTGTTTGGGGAGTTTTACCTTCTTCTTGAACTGTCAGAATTTCGGTAGTCTGCTCTTTACTTCCGCGTCGTTTTTTGAAAACGCGTTTTTTGGTGATCTGTTTTTTCGAAACACCTTGATCGATGATGGTCGTTTCTTGAACTTGTTCTGGGAGTTCTTCGACGACTTCCTCTATTGGTGTGTCTTTTTCTACGGGTTCAAGTCGAACTTCTTCAAGAGATTTCTCAGGGAGGACTTGTTTCTTCGGTTTGGCCTTCTTGAGCTGTATTTGTTCAGTCCAAGGAATGATTTCTTCTTTTCGCTCAGGGATCTTCTTTGGTTTCTTCGCTTCGACAACTTCCTCGGTCACCGTAACTTTGGTTTCGGGCTGTTTGTCCTCTTGTTCTACTGTTACTATTTCCGTAATTTGTTTCTTGTCTCCTTTGCGTTTTTCAATGATACGCTTTTTAATTATTTGTTTTTTAGGAATACCTTCTTCTACAACTGTTGTTTCATATGTTTCTACTGGCAGTTCTTTGACTGCGTAAGATGGTTCCTCAACTATAGCATCTTTAGGAAGGGGTTCCTCCTCTACAGTAACAACGTATTCTGGTTCTTCGTTCTCATCGTGTTTTGTTATAATCTGAGTAGTTTCTTTTACACCATCTTTGGTTTTTTGTAACGTACGTTTTTTGACAATTTGTTTGGTGATTTTTTGTCCATCAACAACGGCTGTTTCGTGTATTTGCACTGGTAACTCTTCAACTATATATTCTGGCTCATCGACAGTTTCAACTTCTTGAAGTCGTTTCTCTCTAATAGTAACAGTTGTCTCTGGTTTCTCATCGCCCTTTTGTATCGTCACAATTTCTGTTATTTCCTTTTTGCCATCTTTTTTCGTATGTATAACGCGTTTCTTTTCGACTTTCTTTTTCGGAATTCCTTCTTCGATAACAGTAGTTTCGTGTACTTGTTCTGGCAGCTCTTCAACTATATATATGGGCACTTTTGGAATATCTCTGGGTAATTCCTGATCCTCGACGATAACAGTGGTTTGAGGAACTTTTCCTTCTTCCTCGACTGTCACGATATGGGTGGTTTCTTCTTTATTGTCGGTGCGTTTCTTTATTGTACGCTTCTTTGTGATTTTCTGTTTGGATACACCTTGATCAATTATCGTAGAAACCTGAATTTCTTCAGGAAGTTCTTCAATAACCACCTGTTCGGTGACAGGGATATCTTTAGTCTTGACTGGTTGTAGTTGAACTTCTTCGGGTTTCTCTTGAGGGGTTTGCTTTTTGCGGGGTTTAGAAGGTTTAAGCTGCACCTTTTGTTCTGTCCAAGGAACGGGTTCTTCTTTACGTTCTGGTACAGGTCTCTTGGGTTTCTTAGTCTGTTTTGGTTCTTCTTCAAGTACCGTTACAGTAGATTCGGGTTCCTTGCCTTCTTTTTCCACAGTGACAATTTCGGTTACTTGTTCTTTGTCGCCCTTTCTTTTGCGTATTACCCTCTTTTTGGATATTTGTTTTACAGGTACACCCTCTTCAATCACAATTGTTTCAGTGATTTGAGCTGGAACTTCCTCGATAATATGTACAGGCTCGTCTGCCTCTTCTGGTTCTAAAGGCCGTTCTTCAGTAGTAATAGTGTGCTGAGGTATCTTTCCATCTTCTTCTACTGTAACAATCTCCGTAATTTCCTGCTTTCCATCTTTAGATTTTTTGATAGTTCTTTTTTTCACAACTTCTTTGGTGAGCCTTCCCGCATCAAGAACAACAGTTTCCTCAATGTGAACGGGCAGTTCTTCGACTATATATTCTGGTTCGACAATGGGTTCTTCTTTTCGCAAAGATTCTTCTTTCACAGTAACCACCGTTGTCGGTTTTTCTCCATCTTTTTCTGTCTTTACGATCTGAGTTACCTCTTTCTTACCTTCCTTTTTAGTCTGAATGATACGTTTGGTTTCAACGTTTTTCTTGGGTGTACCCTGTTCAATTATGGTGGATTCTTTAATAATAGTTGGTAATTCTTCAACTACATAAATAGGTTGATCAAGTTTCTCTTTAGGTACTATCTTCTCTTCAACAATAACAGTTGTCTGTGGTATTTTACCTACTTCTTCCACTGTAACAATGTGAGTTGTTTCTTCAGTATCGCCGACCCTCTTTTTAAAAGTACGTTTTTTAACAACCTTTTCTTTTTCAATACCTCCATCGATGACCTTCGTCTTACGTACTTCTTCTGGAAGCTCTGTAATATGTAGCTCTTCCACTATAGGAACTTCTTTTGGTTTTTCTGCTTTTGGTTTTTCTTCTTTAGTTTTTTCACCTCTTCTCCAAGGTCTCACTTCTGGTTTCTCGATTTCCTTTGTTGGTTCTGGTTCTTTCTCCAGAACCGTTACTGTAGATTTGGGTTCCTTGCCTTCTTTTTCCACAGTAACAATTTCGGTTACTTGTTCTTTGTCGCCTTTTCTTCGTCGTATTACCCTCTTTTTAGTGATTTGTTTTATAGGTACACCCTCTTCAATTACAGTAGTTTCGGTAATTTGAGCTGGAACTTCCTCGACAATATATATAGGCTCGTCTGTCTCTTCTGGCCCTAACGGACGTTCTTCAGTTATTGTAGTGTGTCGGGGCCTCTTTCCGTCTTGTTCTACTGTAACAATTTCCGTGGTTTCCTGCTTTCCATCTTTGGACTTTTTGATAGTTCTTTTTTTCACAACTTGTTTGGTGAGCCTTCCCGCATCAACAACAACAGTTTCCTCAATGTGAACGGGCAGTTCTTCAACTACATATTCTGGTTCGACAACAGATTCTTCTTTTCGCAAAAGTTCTTCTTTCACAGTAACCACCGTTGTTGGTTTTTCCCCTTCTTTTTCTGTCTTTACGATCTGAGTTATCTCTTTCTTACCTTCCTTTTTAGTTTGAATAACACGTTTGGTTTCAACCGTTTTCTTGGGTATTCCCTGATCAATTACGGTGGATTCTTTAACAGTAGTTGGAAATTCTTCAACTACATAAATAGGTTGATCAAGTTTCTCTTTAGGTACTATCTTCTCCTCGACAACCACAGTGGTTTGTGGTATTTTACCCACTTCTTCCACTGTGACAATGTGAGTTGTTTCTTCAGTATCCCCGACTCTCTTTTTAAAAGTACGCTTTTTAATAACCGTTTCTTTTTCAATACCTCCATCTATGACTTTCGTCTTACGTACTTCTTCTGGAAGCTCTGTAATATGTAACTCTTCTACATGCGGCACTTCTTTTGGTTTATCTTCTTTAGGCTTTTCACCTCTTCTCCAAGATCTCGCTTCTGGTTTCTTCTCCTCGACCGATTCCTTCTCTTCACTGGATGGTTCTTTCAGTTTAGACTCGGATACATCTGGTTTTCGACGAGTTGGTTTTAGCTTTACTTCTTCTGGTTGCTCGACTGGAGCCTCCTTTTCTTGTCTTGGAGTCTTCTTCAAACTAATATCCTGTTTATTCCAAGGTACTGGTTCCTCTTTATGGGGTATTTGTTTAGGTTTTGGTTTTTCTTTTGGTTTAGGTGCCTCAGTTACTTGACCTTGTACTAAAGTAGTGTCTGGTTTTTCTTGCTGTGCTGGTGTTTGTTCTTCGACAGGCTTTGGACTTCTTCTCCAAGGTCTCTCTTCCAGTTTTGGCTCTTGAGATATTTGCTCCTTTCCTGTAATGTCTAACACGGCTTTATCTTCAACTTTTTGTATGGGTATTTCAGGAACAGACTCAATTTTTTCTTCTGTTGGTACTGGTTTCGGTCCCCTGCGCCAAGCTTTTTCTTCTGGTTTAGGTTCTTGTTTGACCTGCTCTTTCTCCTTCAGGTCTAGAATCGTTTTATCTTCATCTATCTGACGTGGTATCTCAGGGGGTGTTTGTTCCGGAGCTTTTGGACTTCTGACCCAGGTCTTTGTTTCAAGTTTGCTCTCTTGAATAACTTCTTCTCTTTGTTTTATATCAAGCAAAGTTTTATCCTCGACTTGCTGTACTGGTTCTTTAGTTGGTTTAAGCTGAACCTGTTCAACTTGCTCCTTTTTGGTCTCCTTTCTTTCAATTGTGGTTTTCTTAAGAACAACTTCCTGTTTGTTCCATGGTACAGTTTCTTCTGTCTTAGGTATTTCTTTTGGTTTTTTCTCTTCGGTTTTTGGTCCCCTCGGCCATGGTTTTTCTTCGGGTTTAAGTTCTTGTATGAGTTGTTCCTTCTGTTGAATATCTAATAATGTTTTGTCTTCAGCATTTTGTACTGGTACTTCTGCTTTTGGTCCTCTGGGCCATGCTTTTTCTTCAGGTTTAGATTCTTGGACTATCTGCTCCTTCTCCTTCACGTCTATAATTGTTTTATCTTCAGTAACTTGATGTGAAATATCCGAAGGCGTTTCTTCTGGTACTTTGGGACCTCTAGTCCAACTCTTTGTTTCCAACTTGTTTTCCTGGAAAACTTCTTCTCTTTGTTGAATATTAAGCAAAGTTTTATCCTCAACTTGTTGCAGTGGTTCTTTAGTTGGTTTAAGCTGAACCTGTTCGACTTGCTCTTTTTTGGTCTCCTTTCTTTCAATTGTGGTTTTCTTGAGAACAACTTCCTGTTTGTTCCACGGTACTATTTCTTCTTTCTTCGGTACTTCTTTTGGTTTTTCCTTTTCACTCTTTGGTACCTTAGGCCATGCCTTTTCTTCGGGTTTAACTTCCTGTATAACATGTTCCTTCTGTCGGATATCTAATATTGTTTTATCTTCAACCACTGGAATGGGCTGTTCTTTCTTTGGAGTTGTTTTTGGACCTCTGGTCCATGACTTCTCTTCGAGCTTAGATTCTTGGTCGACTTTTTCGTGTTGCTTCATATCTAGGATGGTTTTGTCTTCCGTTACCTGTTTAGGAAGCTTTTCGGGCAATGCTTCTTGTTTTGGACTTCTTATCCAATCTTTTGCTTCCAATTTTGATTCCTGACTAACTTCTTCTCTTTGATGTATCTCCAGCAATGTCTTATCTTCAACCTTTTGGACAGGGACTTTTTTCGGTTTAAGATCAATTTGTTCTAGTTGTTCTTTAGTAATTTGTTTTCTTTCGATTGTAGTCTTTTTGAGTACGATTTCCTGCTGGTTCCAAGGTACCGCTTCCTCTTTCTTAGGAACCTCTTTTGGTTGTTCTTCCTCTGGTTTGGGCCCACGTTGCCATGGTTTCGGTGTTAGTTTGTCTTCTAAAAATTCATGACTTTTCTCCGTCACTTGTTCAGTCAAAGTTGTCTGTTCTTTCTTGATTCCTCTTTCCCATTCTTTGAATCGTAACTCTTTTTCAGTGGTTTCAGTTTTGTGTTCTCTAATATCCAACACAGTTCTGTCTTCAATATGTTGGAGCTGTGCTTTGGATACTTCTTTCGTTTTGGTGACTTCTTGTTGTTTAGTGACAACAGTTTCAAGCTGAGTTTGTTGAATGTCATCCTGTTTCACATCTTGTTTGAAGGATTTCAACGCGACCTCCGGTAATTGTTCTTTAGAAACTTCTTTCTTCTGTATTTCTGTTGGTTTTAGTTGTATTTCTTCCTCAGTCCATGGTACAGGTTCACCCGGCTTTCGCAGAAGTTCTTCTGTCGATTTATTGGTATCTATTACATCTGATGGTTTGATAACTGGTTTTAATGAAACTTCCTCTAACTTTGCTTTTGGAATTTCTTTCCTTTCAGGAATTGTTGGTTTTAAACTGACGGGCTCTTCTATCCATGGCAATGGTTCTCCCGGTTGTCGTTCCAGACTTTGTGGTACTTGCTCGGAAACTGCAGGAGCTAACGGTGTAGGTTTCAGAGCAACTTCTTCTATTACTGCCTTGGGAACTTCCTTCTTTTCAGGAATTGTTGGTTTGAGACTAATCGGCTCTTCGGTCCAAGGTATAGGTTCACCAGGCTTTCTTTCAGCCACTTGAGGTTGTTCCAAGGGTTCTCCTTCGGCAAGTTTAGCAACTGGTTTTAAAACAACTTCTTCCAAAGTCTCTTTCGGGATCTCTTTCTTCTCTGGTAAAGCGGGTTTAAGATTAATCTCTTCTTCAGTCCATGGAATGGGTTCCCCAGGAAGCCGTAGAGGAATAAGTTGAACGTCCTCTATGTCAGGAAGCTTCACTGGCTTTAACTGAACTTCCTCAAGTGTTTCTTTTGGAATTTCTTTCTTCTCTTGGGGAGTTGGTTTCAGATCTATATCCTCTTCAGTCCAAGGAATGGGTTCCCCAGGTTGCCTGGGCTGTTCTAACTTAGCCTGTTTCAGTGCCAATATCTCCTCAAGCGTAACCGGCTTCAGCACAACTTCTTCTAATTTTTCTTTTGGGATTTCTTTCAATTTGGCTATTTGATCTTTAGGTGCTGGTTTTAATGAAATTTTCTCCTCGATCCACGGTATGATTTTCGCTTGCTGAGGCTGTGGACCGGACGATTTCACCACATGTTGAGGTGTTTTCGTGATGACTGTGTCAATATCAATTTCCACTGAATCTTGCTTGACGAATGGCTGACGTCCTTCAACAGTTTTAACGTCAAACTTTTCTTCTTGTTTCGGCTTTCTCCAATCTTTTACCTCAACATCTTTCGGCACATGACTGACCTTTTCTCGCTCTATAACTTCGCGATCTAGAAGAGTCTTATCTTCTATGTGCGAGACTGGTTGACTTTTAGGTGGCTTCGCCCACAGTTGCGCCGCATCAACGGCGTCCTTGTGTAGCAAGGACTCGTCGAGTTTCTTCAAAGGCGCTGGCTTTAGTTCAACACTCTCCAAAGTCGCTCTCGGTATTTCTTTGGGTACAGGCTGTGTTGGTTTCAGCTGTACCTCCTCAAGTTTCTCCTTAACCTGCTCTTTGAACAGAACGATCTCCGCTTTCTTCAACACTATTTGTTCTTCGGTCCACGGTTGGACCTGTCTCGGTTTGGGCAGCTCCTCGACGAGAACGGGCTGCGGACGGTCACCGGCGCGCCTCCAAGGTACGTCCCCTGGAGCTATTTCGATCGCGTCCGAGGGTCGAATCCCTTGCGAACCGGGTGCGAAAGGCACGGACTTTTTACCTACCCCACCTGGTACACCTGGTACAGATGAGCCTGGTTGTTTTTGCGGAACGGTCGATCCAGACTGAGACGGGATACCAGTCGAGCCGAATTTACGATATGCACCTGGACGTCCTAAAATTTTTGTATTGCGTTTACGTCATAGAATGTTTACATAATTGTTTCGTATTGGTTACGTCACAGAAAATGCGTAACTTTAACTAAACTTCATCAAATAAATCAAAGAACATGCAATAAATCTAGTACAACAACAATTGTTACAACAACTGTCACAATAATGGTGGTGGATTTATACTTCGATTTACATATCACAAAACGACATATGGATTTGAATTAAACTTATTAACGTTCCGTTGTTTTATTTTTCAGCTCTCGAGATTCTGCTCCAGATCCAGAAATAAAATTGTGGGTGGATTATAAAGTATATTTCCCGAAGTTTTTTGAAATCCATTTTGCAAAATTTAAATAAAAATTATTGGCATTCATATAAACAAAGTTGATTAATTTCTTAACTCCAATTATTTTAACTTATTTACTCATATTAGACTATTCTCCTTCCCTTTACTTTTTATTATAGATACATATAATATAGGACATATCAAGATATTTCATCCCATATATGTTGTTTAGGGAAATTAGTTCTTGTAACAATAAAAATGATTTCGAAAACTCCTATAAACATTTTTTTAAATACATTATCATTCTTGTCATTGAATTAGTTCTTTATATAAACCATAAAACCATAGTGACTATTAAAAAGGATAGAATCTTATGCTAGTACTTATCCTTTACCTAACTGCTTCACCATTACGTACCCAACTTTTACTAGTTTGAGTTAGTTCTTTAGGTAAAACTTTTTCCTTTATTTGCCTATACAGAATTGTGACCATAAAGGATGGAATCTTATTCTAGTCCTTAGCATTTACCTAACTACATAACATTTACCAGTTTGAATTAGTTCTTTAGGTAAACCTTTTGCCTTTATTTGTAAATTGTAACCATTAAAAAGGATACAATCTCATGCCAATTCTTATCGTTTATCTAAATTCAAACAGTTCAGTTTTTAGTGAAACTGTATAGTTCGAAAATTTTT
This sequence comes from Rhynchophorus ferrugineus, assembly GCF_030347505.1. NCBI lineage: Eukaryota > Metazoa > Arthropoda > Insecta > Coleoptera > Curculionidae > Rhynchophorus > Rhynchophorus ferrugineus. Next base: position 18,130,368 of record NW_027472585.1, on the reverse strand, counting down.
GTTGTTCTAAAATATATGACAAAATCTATTAATATAATTTCTCACTAAATTTTGTAAACAGTACAATATTGATCATAAAGATCAAAACAATTTCATTTGATTGAATCAATGTTAGAGTAGGTTTTCTTAATGACAAATATAATATACATGGTAACTTGTTCACTTGAGGAGTTACATTCAAATCGTAAATTGTATTTAGCATTCTATGAAGCTGTACTTTTAGTGTGTGTTTGAGTGTAAGTGTGTAAGTGTAAAGGCGAGTTTCTTTTAATTACATTTAATACCCTTTAAAATTTTTTCTTAAGACTCAAACAAACACATATGCCTTTCAAGGAAATTATAAATCCCATCGAATGGTATTTGTAAGTCAATGGCAGACCCTTTGGCAATTTGATATTTTAGTTGGCTATTTTTCTATAGCGAGATTTCCGCATTTTCTTCTCCATGGGATCTGCCACATTTGTGGGTATGCAGCAAAAGAGGCAATTAAAATGAATTGTCACAATGCTTTTTTATGGTGATCTGTTATTGCTAGACATAGTATCTTGACATGTTTCAGAAACATTATAGTTTCGTAACAATTCAGTTTTATAACTCTACTCTGTAAGGCTTTGTTTTTTTGCTTCTAGTGCGTTTGCCTTTGGTTCTTTCCCTTTTGTGCTTTCCCTCCTGCTTTGATTTCATTGAATAACATCTTTATTAGATACGCTTAGTACAATCTTAATTATTATTATTATTACAATTAATTTATTACTACTTTCCCTACGTGCTTGGATTAATTAGCAAGCAAGACGAGTGCGAGAAAATACATCAGTATGTATTCCTCAATTATAGAATTATAATTATTTATTAATTATTAACTTATAGCTATAGTTTACACTAATAATACGCAATAAATGTTCACACAAGTTCGTATGGTTTTGTTCGTTTCAATCTCCTGACATCTTGCGCGCTGTCCAGCAGTTGTATTGTTTCCACGTTAGTATGATTTAGTAATCTTCTTTCGTGTTTCAAGGCGAAATCCTGCACAACTTCGCAAATCCATTTGATTTCCAGGTCATCGTGCAGTTCTTCATTGGTTACATAGCGATAGGCATTGGTAATCAATCAAAGAACATTGTTTTGACAGCGCTGTATGACTGATTGATTTTAATTTTTAGTGCAACCCCATATTTATACCCCATAGGTCCAAATTGGCTTTATATTTGTATTATAGATCAACCTCTTTGATTTTAGATCAAGTTGAGAGTATCTTCCGACTAACCAGTATAGTTGTTTTATTTTGGTTCTAATGTGTTTTGCTTTTTGTCTAACGTGATGCTTCCAATTTAATCTACCGTCAAGATTGATTCCAAGGTATTTTGCTGATTCTGCCTGAGGAATCGGGCATCCATAGAGTGATATAATTAAGTTTTTATTATTTCGCCTTAATGCAAAATTAACGTGGACAGATTTGGAGCTATTAGGTTGAATTTTCCAATCTTTTGTCCATTTGTAGATTTTGTTGACTGCCACTTGCACTTTTTCTATTGCCCTAAGCAGAGATATATCTTTTGCCATAATAATTGTGTCGTCAGCAAAGGTTTCAAGAAGTGTTTCTTTCGTTGTTGGAATGTCAGCAGTTTAGAGCAGATACAGAAGAGGTCCTAAGACGCTACCTTGTGGAACTCATTGAATGCCGACTATTATTAGTGTTAGGATATGGCAATAAGTGAGTCGAGCGTTTTTTGTTGCGCCCTTTAATCGTTTCATAGCGCATGTATATACCATACTTCATCTTAGCACGTTTATAATTGCTATCAGTTCTAGCTATTGTCATGGTTATTTTGTCATTCATCTGATTACCAGACATTAAAAGTAACTGTATAATAATTACCTATACTTGCCATATCTTCCTTAAACATTAAACACATGTCCCTAAAATCTAGCGACAGATATATCATATACATTTTTTCTACAAATATGTTCTTCGTATGTTATTTATGAGCTTATTTTTCAATCCCAGTAATTAACAAGAAAGTTAGCCTGATGAATTTCTACGCATACCGATTCATAATCCATACTAACCAAGATAACATTTTCCTATGCCCCCAGATATTTCATAAAGACATCGTTGATATATGTGCGATTGAATATGATATATTAAGTTTAATCAAGCTTCTGTCTGAGAACTACGGGTTTGCGGGCCATTTAAACTATGGTACAAGAAAATCAATAATTGGGTGACATTGTAATCATCTTATAGTTTTTTTGTCGGAAAAAACTATATCATACAAAGAAGTAACCAATGCTTGGGCCGGAAAACGTCTATTGAATACGTTAGTTTCGTATATATTCTCAATTAAACCCTTTGCCAGTTAAAATGGGTTGTTCAGGTATGTTTTGATTTAGTTTTGAGCGCCTTGACATCAATATCTTGATCGGGTTATATTTGTTTATATTTTCTCGATTTTTTTCCTAAACACAGACAAAGATATGTACCATTCAAGGGAATCATAAATCGTTCCGAATATCTAGGCTACTTAGAATTCAACCTGGTAATGCGTATGGTCTAACCATTTAATTTTGGGCCGTTTATTTTTTTTAAGGTCTGAACGATAACGTAAAGGAACCGTTTAAATATTACCGTTTTTAATTGAAGAATTTCGGCGACAGCCTTTGCGATTACAGAAGTAATTACCATGAATAGTTACATTGTTGATGTTTCTTCGGGGATTAAATTTGTCAGATATCTTAACACGTCCTAGGGATATTAGAACTTAGAAAGACGCGATGCTCAGATTCACTATCATTTCCGTATTCAGTTTATTTAACTGTGTGCCAACCAAGCTGAGTTTCAGCAAATGGTGTGTTTGTTCACGGAGTATTCGAGTTTTATCTTTTTAATTACCATTTATTATTTATTAAATCTCCATTTATTATGTTCTATTTATTACATTATATTTATTAGTGTTCATTTAACATATTCTATTCACTATTTTCCATTTATTATTCTTTATTTGTTATTTTCCATTTGTTATTATGACTTGTTCCCCAGAATTCTTAAATTATGGCAAATCAAAAATAATAGTTTTATGGCTGCAACTGCAAATATAAATTATAACTGTTTCATAAACCAAAAACTAACGCCAAAGTGACCAGAGTTGCTGATCTGTAATTATGATCTATGGATAACTTGAAGTATAAATAAACGCCACCCGAAGTGGTTTCTGCTGGTTCTTTTTGGCAACGTATATAGCGTGTGGCCTTTGGCTTTCTCCCTTGTATGCATTGCACGTCTATGATAGCGGAAGAGTAAGTGCACTAGTAACAGTACTGTTCATTTATTTATTTGAGAACTGCGGTTAATTCTAGCGAGACCTACTAACCTTAGTGGCAGGATCTCGCCCGTTACTTCCCTTGATCTCATTGCACGTCATTATTGTTAGTACTGGACATAAGCTGGTACGGCGTTACCTTCCCTTCGTACCGTGTGCACATGTCATACTTCATCCTTGCATAGTTTATCATTGCTATCAGTTACCGTTATTGCCTGTTTGATAACGATTGTCTGTCAATGTTATTGACTACTATGGGCTAAGATTATTATTAACCATCCTGGTTATTCCATCATTGATATTGCCTACCATTGTCATCGTCTTTTATTGAGGTTATCAATAACATCCATTACCAGTATTTGTCGACACATTTATTTAGCAGTATTATGATTAGCTAGGATAATTAATTAGCTGAACATTTAGCTGCCAGTATTTTAATTGTCAGTGCCGTTATATTTCAATATTACCTGACATTAAATGTATATATGAGTATATTTGTGCTTTATTAGTGCTTTATTGTGTATTAAATTTAATCTTTATTTTACGCCCTGAGTTTAAAAACAAAAGTACATAACATGTCAACTGAGAAGACCCCGACCTAACATATAGATGGCGCTACTAGATTAAATCCATATGTTTTTTAGCTAGCCCTAATCCTCAAAAGATGTGTGTATAAATTTGACGGGCTGTCCGATCATTAGTTTATGAATTATAGCATTTTGAGTCAAGCAACTTTTGTTATTGTGAAAAAATGGATAAAAAAGAATTTGGCGTGTTGATAAAATATTGTTTTTTGAAGAGAAAATGTACAGTTGATGCAAAAACTTGACTTGATACCGAGTTTCTGGACACTGCCCCAGGAAAATCAACCATCAAGAATTAATATTAAATATGTTAAGTTTCGACGTGGTGAAATGAGCACCAAAGACGGTGAACGCAGTGGACGCCCAAAAGAGGTTGTTACTGACAGAATCGTTTAAAAAATCCACAAAATGATTTTGAATGGCCGTAAATTGAAACTGAATGAAATAGCAGACACTCTAATGATATCAACGATATCATATCATTCACGAATATTTGGGTATGAGAAAGCTCTGTGTAAAGCAGATGCCGCGCGAGCTCATTTTTGACCAAAAACAACGACGAGTTGATGATTCGGAGCACTGTTTGAAGATGATCAAACGTAATTAACCCGAGTTTTTGCGTCGATATGTGACAATGGATGAAATATGGCTCCATCATTTCACTACGAAGTCCAATCGACAGTCATCCGAGTGGACTGCACATGATGAACCCGCGCCAAAGCGTCGGAAAACGCAACACTCGGCTGGCAGGTTTATGGCGTCTGTATTTTGGGATACGCATGGAATAATTTTCATTGACTACCTTGAAAAAGGAAGGACCATCAACAGCGGCTATTACCGTTTGAAGGACGAAATCGCCGAAAAACGGCCGCATTTGAAGAAAAAGAAAGTGCTTCACCAAGACAATGCACCGTGTCACAAGTCAGTGAAATCGAAAGATCTGGCCCCCAGCGACTATTTCCTGTTCTCGGATCTCAAAAGAATGCTCGCTGGGAAGAAATTTTCGTCGAATGAAGAGGTGATCGACTAACCTATTTTGAAGCAAACGACAAATCGTAGTACAAAAATGGTATCGAAAAGTTGGAAGGTCGCTATAATTACCCTTGAAGGGAATTATCTTGAATCAAAAAAACTAATTTTGCCAAAAAAATGTGTTTTACTATGGTAGGCCGGAGCCTTTTCAATTGACCTGTTAAGTAGATGTTATATAAATTACTGCTGATCTCTGCTTCTTTTGTTTAATATATTAAATTCTTTTTTATATTATTTTACTTAAACATAATTTTTAATTTATGTTCGAATTTCAATTATACCCTAAAATCCCGCTTATAATTTTTAACTAACTCTTAACTCTCAATTTCTTTATCGTTAATAATCAAGATATAAATAAACTGGTAATTTTTATTGATGATTCTAAACAAATCGAGATTGCGTAAAATACATAAAAGAAAACGCGTAATCGGGCTATTTTTAAATTCATTAAATACACCTCCCAAAGTGATCGATGTTTAGATTAGACACGAGCCCGCTCTCCCATCAACTTAATCATCTTGGTTCCAGATGTTTCCGATAGCGGTGACTAACAATCCACACACCCAACCGAAACGAAACAACAAACATCGATGTAACGGACGCCCGTAAAATATCTCAGACGCCAAGGGGTAACATAATATATGAATCATATGCGACGAGGTCGTCATCGCCACACACGGTCGAAAATCGCATACTATTTTCAGCCTTCGGGCGTTTTCGTCTGAATTGAGTCACATTCTCGAACACTCCGGTCACCTGGACCCCGCATAGTTTTCGGTTTTAACAGCGGTGACGTCAGACCCCACCTCTCGTGCGGGTATCTCGGTGAATCGTGCATTACTCTTGAACGCCAGACGGATTCAGTGTTCTTGCGGGTGCGTGTGGTACAGTGTAACCGGAGTGACAGTGTCGTGTTTAGTGTTTGTGAGCCGTATTTTTGCCGTGCAAAATGTCGTTCCTCGCGCTACGATCGAGATCTAGTCGGGAACGACATTTTGCGCGGCTTTATTTGAACAGATTAGACTTGTACCCTGTAAAAAACTTTCTGTTAAGTTCCAAGTGTTTTAGTAAATAAATAAAAGATATATCGAGACTCTCTCCCTCTCCGATATCGTAGTGATTGATACTTTACTGCTCACTGTTGGAGATAATCCAATGTTCCGATGAGTAGGATGGACTTTTATTGCCATTTCTATTTTAAAAAATCGGTAACACGGTCACTCAAACTTCAGTCGAGTCCTTTAAATTTCACCATCGCATCGATACACGAGAGGGACTTAATATTAACGGAAATAAAACTATTTTATTCAGTTTTGATGCTTGTTTTATTTATATCCCGTCGATGAATCCTCATGCGCGCAAAAGAATCATCGAAGTCCTTTATTTCTTAGGAAAAGCGAGCGGATATGATTTCGACAACGAAGGGAAGAGCCTCCGCGTACTGTGCCCAAATATAGAAGCGTAACACAATCTACAGAAAGTTTAAAATAGTTCCCCAGAGTTGCACACGACTCTCCTCCGACGACCAACTAAATTTAAACGTTATTTACCGATTTTCCTCGGTCTTTGCTCGTTCCGTTTGGCAAAGGCCGTCCTTACGGCTCTAGGATATATCGTTTCGTTTATATATTTACGTGTTCTATGTGTGTGCGTGCACCACGGTGCAGGCACATGCTCCCTTCATCCGACACGGCCGTGGACAAGGGTGGGGGGGTTAATCGGAAAGAATTCAAAAATAACACAACAGTTGGCAATCGAGGAAAAAATCATTGTTTGAGTCACCTTAGATGAGACACCACTTGGAAACAACAATAAAAAATGTCGCACGTTTGTTTATTAGCCTGATGCCAGCATAATTAGTCAAAAATTATGTCAGGCTTGCCAAAAACATTATCGGTGATTTAGTGATGATTATATACGAGAAAATTAATCTATTTTTTCCTCGCAAACACTGATAACGTATGTATCTTCAATTTGATTCATCATCCCCAAAATTAGCTGGTAAGCATTTATAGAATTGATATTAAATAAATATTTAGTGTTTTAATAATGTAATTTTTAGTTCAAGATCATATTTGAGCGGCATCTCAATTGACACTATGATGGCAAAAATAACGATTTGTTATACAAAAATAAAGTTAACTATATCGAGACTACTGACTTCAAATGTTTGATTCAGCTTCAATAAAATTAGGTGGTAAATATTTATCTAAATGTTTATATATTGTAAAATTTTAATCAAGATTATATTTGAAGTATGACAGAAAATACTACAGTTATATAAAAATACAATAAACTGTACTGGGAAAAATTATCTGGTTTTTCATTGACGTTAACTTTAGTTTTAACTGACTTCAAGAATGCTTCATTCAACTCGAATAATATCAGGTGATAAATATTTATCGAAATGTTTAAATATAGTAATGATTTAATCAAGAACTTGAATTATGACAGAAACTATTAGAATTTTTATACAAAAATACAGCCAACTATATTGAGAATAATTATCTGATTCTTTACGGACGTTAATTTTAATTCTTACTGTCTTCCAAAAATATTTCATTCAGGTTCAATAATATTAAATGATAAATATTTATCGAAATCTTTAAATATAGTAAAGTTTTAATCAAGAGCTTGAGCTATGACAGGAAATAATACAGTTTTTGTATAAAAATACAGTAAGTGATATTGAGAAACATTATGTTTTTCGTGGGCGTTAAATTTAGTTTTTAGTGACTTCAAAAATGTTCAGCTTCGATACATTAGGTGCTAAATGTGCATCGAAATGTTTAAATAGTGAATTTTTTTAATCAAGATTATATTTTTTGATGATAGAATAAATAATAAAGTTATTTTACAAAAATACAATTAACGATATAGAGAAAAATTATCTGTATTGTGTATTTTCACTCAAAATGTTTTATTCAACCTCAACAAAAACTACAGAAATTAGTTAAATGTCTTCAATAATAATAACGAATTAATTGAATATTAGATAATGTTAATTTAATTGAAATAATTTAATAAAGATAATATTTTTCTTTCTGTATATCAACTGATATTGTAATTTTAAAATTCGTTTTCATTTAATAAAGTAAGTCTATAAATGTTCCTAAAGCTAACAATACACTTTCCTTTATGTTTTGGTATATAAAAAGTATTATTTCTCAAACTATATTTTAGTCATCTTCGTGGTGTTGATCATAAAATGTCACCTCCCGATTCTGTGTCATGACAATTAGTGAAATTGGTGTTGTTTTCAAAGGTATCTTGCCAAAAATTAGTGTCAATGTATTGGAAAAAATTTGGGTCGAAATTAGAGCGAGGTAATTATCCTTGTTGTGTATTCGAGATTTTTCGAAAACTGTGTATGCTATTTCTAAGTAAAAGTTTATATTTGATTTTAGTTGTCACCTAAAATTACCCACATTAGGTCAAATAATATTGAAATTTAATTGTTATGTCGAAAAAATACATATCAAGAGAAATATTCAAAGCCTTTTATGGATAGCAAATAAAAGCATCATCCTCTTTTTATAACCATTAATCATTATCTTTTATGGATTCATTATTATTTATAGATACGAACAAAATTTAAATATATAAATAAGTGGTTATTTAATTCATGGTCATGTTTTTTTCTGATCATGTCATCATCATCCGATTGGAACCATTGTATGCAATCAGAAATCACGATAACTAAGAACGTAATAAAGTAGTGTTTTAATGATGATTTCATGGGCAACTGTTGGTAATATCTGACTTCTTTCATAAGGTAGCTAGTGAAAGATCACGAGCCACGTGTTCATGAGTAATATAACTTGAAACGCATATGTCTTTTTCCATATAGCTATTTATTAAACAAAAAATATTGCAATTAATATACATTGGTGATAATATAAATAAATAAAATGGGGGGAAGTGGGGGTCTGGCGAGGGATGAAAGCCATAAATTTCTTTTAGTGGCGAAAGCACTTGTTCAATCCTTCATGGGGATATACACTTGGAACTCAACAAAAGAATGTTTTCTTTACATTTATCGAAAATCCACCACCAAAATTAAAAAACTATGAGTTCAACAAATTAAAATCCATTAAGAGATATGGTCGTCGTTCGTCTTTTCGTTCGCAATCTCCATGTCCGTTTAAAACAAAGTTAATGCGTTTTTTTTAATAATAAAGCTGAACCGTTTGTTAAAATTCTTAGTAAAATAACAAAAAAAAAACGAAAACAACAACGGAAAAGGAACGACGGCTATCTCGATTGATCTGGTGTAATTTAAGGCTTTGGTTTATTTCTTACTTTTGACTATTAACTTGGCGGATTGTTCGACTGAACCAGCTGATGATGTAGCTCGGCAGCTGAACGTGCCCGAGTCTTCTTCGTAGGTGGTGGATATCAGCAAGATGGCGTTGTTACCCTCTTGAATCATCTGCAAATAAGGAGACCAATCAATATGGTGATTCAATTTTAAGTTGTATATATTTTTAACTATTCATTTTAACTAACGATTTATTGATTTAATAAATGATGTTGATTTAAAATGGTTGATTTATTATTTGATCGAATAACAATTTGTGAGTATTTTTAGCTTCGGAAACGATATATTGTTAAAAATGTTTCAAAACGCGTAATGTGTTTTCGACGAATTTCACTTTTGTGGAAATTTACTTTTAGGAAACAGGAAATTTATTTTTGTTCGATTTCCAACACAAAATATCCTAGAATTATAACGATTTACTAAATTTCTAATGAAAAAAATATTAAATTCGTCATGAAATTAGGATAATCCTCAATATTGTGTTTAGTCTATCCAAAGAAGTTTTGTACATACATCATCACGATGTTTAATGTATTGCCTACCGCAATTTGTAAATTCCTTTTAGAATCAAACAATATTTTTCTCCTCATTTTATTCTAGTTAAAAAGAGACACAACGCTGTCTGATAAGTTTGAACGTGCAACGGAACTAGCCTGCCAAAATCGTCCGGTTGTCAAACGTATGTAATATTCTTCAAAACATTAGTTATAAGAGGTTATAAACCAGCAAACATTATTTTAATGCTTTGCTTATTTTGATACATTTCAATTCGCTGCTTATTATTAGTCTTATTGAAAATTCCGAAGCCAGACAGAACAAATTGCATCTCTAATCAGTTAGTTTGAACAGGAATGAAACAATGGAGTCTCCTCCTCCCTCTTGCCAGCAAAATTCGTTTGAGACGTAAGCATTATTACTCTTAAATAATCATTTTCTGCGACTTTTATTGCATATTTTTTAGCGTGTTGCAGATGCACTGAATATTAATATAGATACGGTCACTGAAATATCTCAAAAAATTAAAAATATAATCTTTAATTAAGCGAAAGACAAAGCCGTCCTCAAATAAAGCGGTTAATTGAGGAATACATATTGATGTATTTTCTCACACTCGTCTTGCTTGTGAATTAATCCAAGTACAAATGAACTGTAGTAATAAATTAATTTATAATTAAGATTGTATTAACCGTATCTAATAAAGATGTTATTTAAAAAAAATTAAGCGGGTGACGAATCAAGATCAGCTTGATGTTAGACCCGTCAGAGATTAAATATATTAAATATATAAAAACAGTGAATAGTTTTTCAATACAAATATAATTTAATACAATTATTTCAGAGAAAATTGCTGGTCTGAAAAGTATCGAGGAGATGTAATGGAAGTTCCAGATATTGCTTTTCAAAGAATACAGTTTTTAAAAGCGTATAATAAAATGAAGGAAAACTTATTATTTCAAGTTATGTATTTAGCCTATTACCCAATGTTATATACCCAATGGTCACTCATGCTAAAATGATAATAAAAATAATGTTTTGACAACAAAAGTTGATGGAAAAAAGTAAACGTTGGAATCATAATATTTATTAATAATTCATTGCAGATATATTGTACTTCATGCTGGAAACAGGAATGGTTAATAACAATTTAGGTTTGGATAATTCAACTCGTTGGAACTCTATCAGACACAATGAAGAAGAAATAGAAAATGGTGTAATTTTGAACAACTGTTAGATAGATAGGAAATTAATTGCTCCAATGCTGCCAATTTCTAAGACAGAATGATGAGAGTGGAAAAAACTAAAGATTAGTATATAATTTATATGTGATAACTGTATGTTCAGAATATACATGAGCATTTGGGTAAACTTGTCAGAAGAGAAATAATAGAACTGTTTTGCAGATATGGCAAATGCATTAAGGAGAATGCAGTGATGAAATCTAGTTTTATCAAGAAAGATGTGTGCAGTTAATAACATAACAAGCTAAGGAGAAATACAGCGATATAACTGAAGGACACAAGAACTAAGCGTAAAAGGTAAATATGCTCTCTACATACTATACATACTCTACTCTGAAAGCACAATATATTATTTAGATAAACAATTGTTAATTAGGTGGATTAGGCTTCCAGGGTATACAACTACCTAAAAAATGCACCTAGAACTCTAACTCATAGGTGGTATGGAAAAGAGTTTAACTTAAACACAACTCTAATCTACAAACCATTATAACTGTGTACTTAATGTAGTTTTAAGTCCAATAATATATGCATTAGATCTACTATAACGTTAAATAAATTGTATTTGATAACAGTATTTTTCGTTTATTATTTTATTTAGATTAGAATTTTGTTGTCAAAACCAAACTGAACTAAAACTCAGAGTTGATACGGTAACATTGCGACGTTTTGACGTCATAAATTTAGATGACATATGTATAAAAATTCGTTGGGTAGACATATTTAACAATATTTGAAATAGTTTTTTATATCTGTAACTTTCGGAATGCAATTTATATAACAATATTTACCTGAAAATCTGGCGATTCGGGAATGAGGAAGCCTTCTCTCAACCATTGGATGGTGGGCTTCGGTTTTCCAGAGATGGTTGTCTTGAATTGGGCGGGACTACCTTCAGGTACCACGACATCCTTCATGGGTGTCAAGGACGGAGCCACCTCCTGTGTTTCTGGAGCGAGCACCCTCAATTTGGCTTGTGTGGAGATAGATCCGGCCGGATTTTCGGCCACGCATTTGTACACTCCTTCATCTTCGGGGAAGGCTTCTGATATCTTCAGCGTGCAATAGTCGCCTTCTTTGAGCATTTGGAAATATCGGGATGGTTTTATGACCTTGTCCGCCTTCAGCCATTTGATGGTTGGTAAGGGTTTGCCTACGACCTTGCAGCGGAATGCCACTGCTTGGCCCTCGCGGATGGTCTGGTCTTTGATTGGTTCGACGATGGTTGGTGCTTTCTCAGTTCCTGGAGTAGTTGGTTTGGATGGTTTTTGTTGGCCGGATGGACTGAGAACGGTACAGTCGGCTTCACAGCGTGCCTCTCCGCCTTGATTGATGGCAACACACTCGTACTTGCCGCTGTCTTCAGGTACAAGCTCGATAACAAGCAAGGTGTATAAGTCATCCTCTTCGAGGGTCTTATATCTGATATCAGGAATTACTTTCTTTCCGTTCTTCAGCCAGTATACATCAATAGGTTTGGTACCGTTTATTCTGGCATCAAATCTAACTAGCTGTCCAACGTTGGCGGATACAGATTGGATGGTATTGGTGAAATTGGGTGGTACTAATCCACCGCGTCCTTGCCTACGTCTTTCTTGCACCACCAGATTGGCGCTGCACTTTGCGGTACCTCCGCGATTTTCGGCTACAACGCTGAACACTCCAGAATCCTCCATGAAGACTTGCCTCAACACCAGAATAGATTTGGTGCTGAAAGTATAGATCTTCAAGTCTGGTGAACTTGTAATGGGGAAGTCTTCACGGAACCAAGTGATCTTGGGTAATGGATCACCATCAAACTCTACTTCGAAGCGCGCCGAATCGTTTTCGAACGCTCTGCATGGCTGAATCTTCTTGGTGAATATTGGCGGGTTGCTGGGTAATACTTGTCCTTGTACAACACGTTCTTGTGTCGTTGCTTTGTGTTCTACGTCGGTAGTTTCAGTTGCGGTGATGTTCCTGGTTATTTCCAGATCACCTTGACGTTCCTTTTGAGTTTGCTTCTGTTTGGTGACGTAAACTTCACGTCCATGAACACCAGATTGGGTGGGTCCGGGAGGATAGGCTCCACGTTGAGTATCGACTTCATATTCGGTCTCTAGTTCCTCCTTCGATTTTTCAGTCTTTCTCAATGTGACTTGATCTTTGTGTGGTGTCATTTTGGGTGGCTCCGCTTTTGGTAGTCTTGGTATATGTTGAAGTTGGGGTCTTTCTGGTACTTGTTCCCTGTAATAAGTAACACATTGCATGATATATTTGGGGTTTAACAAAAAAATCATTAGTACTCACAAATTTTCTTGATACTGCTGAGCCATTCCCCTGGCGAGCGAGCTACTGACGACTTTCTCTCCAGGTATGGCAAACTGATGAGAGGATTCTCTCAGCTTGATCTCCTTGCTGACCTGGGAGTTCTCCAGTTCTTGTATCTTGTTGTAGTACTCCTCGCCCTTCTTCATTCGGACGGACTTCTGCCACTCGGTCTCGGGTTCTTGGTATTCTTTTTGCTGAACGTGAACACCGCTAACGTTCAAACCGGTCTCGCGTAGAGTGGTATTGCGTTCGTCAAAAACTTTCTCCAGTTCGGTTTCTTGACGCTCTTTTTGATATTGCGATAGTTCTAGGTCATACCAAGCTAGAGACAGAACAAGAGGCTTGATCATTGAGGTCTGAGATGAGTACGGTACAAGAACGATAGGACACGAAGGCTATATACGATACACAATAGCACAGACTTACTAAATATGGAAAACATTAAGCAGATTGTCGATAGAGTCGCATAGTAGTCGGGTCTTCATAACCATAAGCTAACGCAGAAGTTTCAAGCAAAAGATATCGCATAGAAGAGGGAACAGCAGAACTAGCAGAGAATAAATGGTTATGAAGAGCATCGAGCCCAATGACCTGCTTAATATTTGGGGGGAAAATCTATAAAAAGCTATCAAGCATGCATAACTACACATATATCGACATTTAAAATATAGCATACCTGATGATGCAAACTCCCTTTGTGCAGTAAGCAATTTAAAAACATCCTTTACATAATTGCCTTGAAGCGTAATTCGGGAGGAAGGGTGATCGACAGGAGTGTTGGACCGGTGAGAAGGTAGAGAAGGACAGGAGATATTTTCTTTCGAGTATTAGAGAGAGAGAGAGTGCTTTTGCTTGCTTTGTCAAAATTTGTGCTTTGTGTAAGGTATCTTTAGTATGATGCGTCGGAAAGTATGTGTTGCGTGATGATGTACAGCCGTCATCGAGAAACTATGCTCTGTATACCATCACCATGACTGAATGTATGGAATGAGTGGTGTGGATTCAGTGGAAACTTACGTCTTGGCGAATTTTTCAGTACGCCTCTGTAATCGTCGTGTCGAGCGATGATTCGCAATTCCGTTTCGGCTATCGTCTCGCCCACAGAACTTCTGGCGATGACTTCTACCTTACCCGTGTCGTATTGACGGGTCTTCGGGATGTCCAAGTGATACATACCGTCGTAAGTAAGCTTATAACGGGAACCGTTCACTACGGTGTGCCCATTGATGAGCCACATGACCTGGAAACATAATATTGATAAGGTTTGCTTCGATTATATAAATAAAGGCATCTCATATTTATATATATTTTATTTTTTACTATTTCGTTAATTTTAAATATCATCTTAACTTGTCTTGAATTAATAACATATTTAAACCTCTTTTTTATGCAATCAAAAATGATTACAGATTATTATTATCATCAAAATTATATATAATAAGATATGATTGTTGTTAACTATGAGTTTTTCTGCGTGACCAAATAGTCAGTAACGATATTGTTAAATTTTAGTCAGGATAGTAGGATATTTGAATATGACACGCCATCTATATGAAATTATTGGTTTCAAAACGCTTCGATTTTTCACCACGGTAATCTTTTTTCGCACACTTGAAAAATGCAATTCATAGTAATCTATCATACCATACTGAGTTAGTTTGTAGCTATTCAGTAAACCCAAAAACCCGTTACAATATTATATTCTTAGGTCGAAATGATACATTAAAACAAAACCAAAAACTTAAACCATTTTAATTCAAGAAATCGAATTGAGAAATTGTTTCGGAAATGAAAAATATATGAAAGAAGATGAGGTAATATTTTTGTAGTCATTCTCAACAGTTTAAATCTTCCTTCCATTCCATCCATTGAACTTTCTTATATAATGGTTATTATATTATATCGATATTAGAATGATGATGTATTTTAGAATCCTTATAACTTTTTCTGCAGTCTTAATATTTTAATGTTCTCACACTTATGTAATGTTACTTTGTATGAATATCAGTAATGTTTTTCAATAAATTTATTTTCTAACACAAAGACTAATATTTATTTTAAAACACCTTCTTCAATTCATAAAGCGATTATACATTTAAACTTGCGAATATTTCATGATAATATAATTATTATCTTTTTATCGATATATAAGACATTGATTGTTATATTACAGC
Organism: Rhynchophorus ferrugineus; assembly: GCF_030347505.1. Taxonomy (NCBI): domain Eukaryota; kingdom Metazoa; phylum Arthropoda; class Insecta; order Coleoptera; family Curculionidae; genus Rhynchophorus; species Rhynchophorus ferrugineus. Next base: position 18,114,891 of record NW_027472585.1, on the reverse strand, counting down.
AACTATAGTTATTCTATAGTTGCTACTATATATATTAGTAAGAGTTGATAATAAGAATAAGAAACTACAAAACGTCTGAATTTCTGATACCATGAATGCTACACGTTTTGGGAGTTAATTTCAAAGTAATTCATATATTGTTGAACAAAATTAAAACGTATAAATATTGCATAATTAATGATTAATCACATTCAATCAATCATCACCGCTCAACTATATACTTTGAACCAAAAACTATTTAACTGTATTAAAATTATTTTAAAGTAATTTAAAAAATACTAGTATATCTTCTCCGATATTATCTTTCTGGGTTTTCCATTATGACTATTTAACTTAAAATTTGGAGGATTATAAACCTAAAATAAATTAACGTACCCTTGGTTTTGGATGTCCGGTAACTCTGCAACAGAAACGAGCCCATTCTCCTTCCTGTACAGTGACAGGTTCAGGTTTGCTGACAAACACTGGTGCTGAGCGTGGTTTAGATTCTTCTCCAGGTATTTCAGGCGCTCTGCAATGAATGATAACAATTTTAGAACCCTACTCCCTCCGACGAGATATAGATAGTAACTTACACTTGCCAGGCGGCTTCGAGTTCGCGGATCTTTTCGATACTCTTCATGCCCTTAGGAAGCTGAGATTCGTAAATGATTCCAGGCTTTCCTGCTACCTTGATAACGGCTCTGGTCTCGTCCATGCCGTATAAATTGGTGGCTCTGCATACGTATTCGCCACTATCTTCGGGATATATCCAGCCAAAGTTCATAGCGACGTAACCGAAGTCATAAATGGGAGTAAAACGATTTTCTAGAAGAAAAATTAAAAATTAATACCATATAATGTTAACTGTATGATTTATAAGCGAATTCATTTTTCATCCTTTATGACTACTTACTGTGAGGTAATGGTTTTCCATTTAAGAACCATTCGACTTTCATGTTAGGATCACCAACTGGCGCAAGCTGGCATTCGAATTTGGTAGTCTGACGTTCAACAAGCTCAGTTTGATCAATAATCTGGGTTACAAATCTTGGTGGTTGTTTCTTGTCCACATCGTACAAGTCATCCTCCGTTAGATAAACTTCGGAGGTATATTTCTTGATGGCAGCCTCCATCTGCATCAATGTTTCGGATTTCTTCATGCCCTTTGGTACTTGGTTCTGCAAAATGATGTTAGGCAGCTTCTTACAGCTGACGTGAGCCTTGGTGAAATCTTCTCCGTGCTCGTTAACAGCACGGCAAACATATTCACCGGAGTCCTCTGAGTAAACGTTGAGGACATCCAAGGAAACGAAGCCCATGTCATAGACGGTTCTGTAACGATGACCAGCAGGTAAAAGTTTGCCATTCCTGTACCATTCGACTCTCAATTTCGGGTCATCTTTAGGTTCAACTCTACACTCGAAACGGATTGATTCGGATTCCTCAACAGTGACAGATTGAATCTGAGTAACAAACTTGGGAGGTCCAAAAACTTTATCTTCTTGTGGAGGAGTGGATACAGGTCCCTTCTCCAGTTCTTTCAATTTATCCGCACTCATGCCAGGTGGAAGTTGACTTTCGTACTCGATGGTGCGCTTGGTCTTGGATGTAACAGTAGCCTTGGTGATTGCAGATCCCCATTTGTTAGTGGCTCTGCAGATATATTCACCAGCATCTCTGGTGTAAGAATAGTCGATATCCAGAGATATGAAACCAAAGTCGTTGATTTGGTGGACTCTGGATCCGGTGGCAAAAGGTTTTCCATTATGGAACCATTCGATAACCATGGATGAGTCGTTCTTGGGTTCTACGCGACAGTCAAAGTGTATGGGACTACCTTCAGGTATATCAACGTTGTCCTTAATTTCGACAATGAATCTCGGAGGATTTGGTGTCTCCGAGGTTTCCTGAAGCTCTTCTCTCTTATACAACTCTTCTTCTAATTTCTGGATGCTCTCAGTTCCGGATCGGAAGTTCGATGGTAATTGAGGTTCGACGATAATTCCTTGTCTTCCTTTAACTTCCAGTTTGCAAGAAACAGTGGCTTCGCCATGTCTGTTGGTGGCCTTGCATGTGTACAATCCGGAATCTCTCTGGTAAATACCGGCCACTTCGAGAATAACGAATCCAAAATCGTTGATGGTCTTGATTCTGGAACCGGCCCACAAGGCTTTTCCATTGTGGAACCATTCCACTCTCATGCTGGGATCATTTACGGGTGTTAATCTACATTCGAAGTGAGCCAGTGAGTTTTCGTTAAGCACCAAATCGGATGGAGTGGTGATGAACTCTGGTGGTTTTCCAGAGTCTTCTTCAGGCGATGGCTGAGATGGTGCTAAGCCCAAGCCTTCAAGTTCGGCGATCTTATCGATGGTGCCCTCCATTCCTTTGGGAAGTTGGGATTCCAAGATGATGCTGCGTTTTCCGGATACTTTCATTGAAGCGGTTGTGACGGCTTCACCATATTCGTTAAAAGCTCTGCAAGAATATTCTCCGGAATCTTCGGGATAAACCGGCGAGATTTCCAAAATAACGAAACCAAAGTCGCAAAAAGTTCGGAAACGGGATCCGGTTCTGAGAGGTTTGCCATTCCAGAACCATTCGACCTTGAGTTTGGGGTCATCGGTCGGAATGAGTCTCGCCTCAAAGTGTGAGCTTTCGCCTTCGCGAAGGTTGTCTATGTTCGAGAGAGGCACGGTAAATACAGGAGCCTGCTTCTTAGTGACTTCTTCCTTTTCATCTCTCGTACGGATTAGGGAATCTTCCAGAGTCTGGATCTTCTCCAATCCACCTTCCATGCCCTGAAAAATTCAATAAGTTATTAATATCGACCATTTTCAGAAAATGAGTTAGATTACTTACCCGCGGCAGTTGCGAGTCCAAGATCAAGTTAGCTTTAGAGACGCATTTCAATGTAGCCTTAGTAGAATCTTCTCCATATTTGTTGTAGGCTCTGCATTCATAGAGACCCGAATTCTCTTCGTAGCAATAAAGGATATCCAAAATGACGATACCGAAATCATGGAAGGTACGATATCTGTGACCATGGGGCAATTTCTTGCCGTTGTAGTACCACTCGACAACCAAATCGGGATCGGTGACTGGGGTAAGACGGGCTTCAAAGTGAGCGCTCTGTCCTTCCACCAACTTGGTGACGTCCTGAATTTGAGTGATGAACTTCGGTGGTTCCGTAACTGGTGCCGCTTCGGCTGCTGCTTGATGACCTTGTAAGCTCTCCAGTTCACGGATCTTGGCTAGCGACTCGGGTTGTAAACTGTCAGAGAACACACCACCTTTACCATGGGCTGAGATGGTGGCTCTGGTAAAGTCCTCGCCGTATTTATTGTAAGCCCTGCAAACGTATTCACCGGAATCTTGATCTTGGATATACGAAATATCCATGACGACAAATCCAAAGTCGGAAACGGTCTTGATACGTGATGACTGCAAGATTGGTTGACCGTTGTGGTACCATTCCACTTTCAAGTTTGGATCATTAACAGGTACAAGAGTACATTCAAAATGAGCTGATTGGCCATCTTTCAAACCGACAATATCCTGGATATGAGTGGTAAATTTAGGTTTCTGTCCAGATTCCTTATCAACGCATTCCAAGGTGACGCTTTGTTCGGCAACGCCCCATTTGTTTGTAGCCTTGCAAGTATAGGTTCCGGAGTCTTCGATTTTAACACCCAAGACCTCCAAAACGACCATACCGAAGGCGTGCACTGTTCTGAATCTGTGCGAGGCTTCGATAGTCTTGCCATTGTAGAACCATTCCACAACCATCGTCTGATCACCGATAGGTGTGAGTCCGGCTTCAAAGTGAGCGATTTCTCCTTCGCTAAGATTGGTAAGATGGGTAAATTCAGAGGTGAAGACAGGCGCATGGCCTTCCTCTCCCTCCAAGAATGGCATCTCGGGCCTGTTAAGTGAATCTTCCAGATCCTGGATCTTCTCGAGACCCTCTTGTCCTTTAGGATGTTGAGTTCTTTCAATGAGATTGGCCTTAGTTGTGCAATAAATGGTTGTGGATGTGAAAGCTTCACCGGCCTTGTTTGAGGCTTTGGCTGTATAAACCCCTTGGTCGCGTTCATAGACATCAGTAAGGTCCAGAGTGACAAAACCAAAATCGCTGGTAAGTTTGAATCTGGAGGCATGCTCCAAAGATTTTCCGTTGAAGAACCATTCGATCTTAAGATTAGGATCTTCCTTGGGTTCGACTGATCCCTCCAAGTGTAAGGGTTTGCCTTCGAGTACGGTGAATTCGGGATTCAATGGTACCGTCCAGATGGGTTTGGGATAATCCTTTTCTGGAGCAAATCCAGGATGTTTGCTCTTTGCTGCGGCTGCTTGGTCAACGGTATCGATGGCTTCCAAACCGGCTTGGCCTTGAGGATGTTGAGTATCGTAAAAGATGCTCTTTTTGCCGGTGCAACGCAATGATCCAGATGTGGTGGCTGAGCCTTTGCTGTTAGAGGCTTTACACGTGTATATACCGGAATCTTGTTCGTAGGAATAAGTGATATCTAAGGCTACATAACCGAAATCGTAAGTGGTCTTGTATTTAGCACCACTGGGTAGAGGCTTGTTGTTGACGAACCATTCGATTTTCATCGTAGGGTCTTTGGAAGGCTCCACACGGCATTCGAAGTGAACATTGTCACCTTCGAAGCATTCCACATTGTTAAGGTGGGAAATAAAGATAGGAGTCTCATAAGTTGGTTCAGGAGCATCAGGGCGAGGTGCTTGAGGCCTCTCCAGCTCTTCGATCTTCGGAATGGCATCGGGGTGCAAGCTCTGGCCCAAAAGCCAGTGGCGATCCTCGATTTTCAATGAGCAAGTTGAAATTGCTTCACCAAGTTTATTGGTGGCCTTGCAAGTGTAAATAGCAGAGTCATCGTCTCTCAATCCATTAATGGACAATGTCACTAAACCGAAATCGAAAGTGCTACGAAGTCTGGTACCAGTAGCCAATGATACACCATTCTTAAACCACTCAATTCTTAAATTAGGATCAGTTCTTGGCTCAACCTGTGCCTCCAGGAATACGTGTTGTCCTTCAACCAAATTGTCGTAACTCTTCAAGTGGGTAGTGAATACTGGCGGTTGCTGTGGAGTGGTATCAATAAACATTTCGGGTACTTTGTTCATCTCGGCTTCCTTAAGTCTGATTTGTTCCCAAGATTCGGGTTGCAATGGTTCCCCGATGATATTTGATCTGGATTTCACCTTCATCGAGATGGACGATACGGCTTCTCCAGACTTATTGATGGCTTTGCACATATACACGCCGGAATCATTTGGTACAGTTGACATAATATCTAGGGTAACGAATCCAAAATCGTTGGTCACCTTAAATCTGGATCCAAGTTTCAGTTCGACTCCATTAACGTACCATTCGAACCTCAAACTAGGGTCACCGACTGGCACCACTCTGGCTTCAAAGTGAGCGTGTTGACCTTCCCATAACTCAGTTGGTCCAGTAAGTACTTGAGTAAAGATTGGTTTCTCAAATATGCGGTCAGGTTCTTCGGGTCTTGGTGCCAAAGGTTGTTCGAGTTGGGCAATTTTACTTTGAGCTTCAGGATGTTGAGATTCCAACAAGATGTTAGCTTGAGCTGCAATAGAAATTTAGTTAGATTTGAATCTCTGGACAGCGATGATTAGTACTTACTTCTTATCCTCATGGAAGCTGTTGTTACAGCTTCTCCAAGTGGGTTGGAAGCTCTGCACAGATAAATACCAGCGTCATCTTCACGTACATGTTGGATATCCAATGATACATAACCGAAATCGTGAATTTTGGTGATACGAGAGCTGTCTTCTAATGGCTTCTCATTTCTGAACCATTCAACCTTCAGAGTAGGATCACCAACCGGAATAAGTCTGCATTCAAAGTGAGCGTTTTGTCCTTCTTGTATGAAATCAATGTTCTGTAGAGGTTGGGTAAATACAGGTCGTTGCCTGGTAATTTGGTCTTCGATTTCAGGACGTTTGTATGGTTCGTGAGCTTCGAGCTGTCTGATCTTATCCAAACCTTCAGGTCTCTGAGATTCAGTGATAATATTGTCTCTGGATATAACTCTAAGATTAATGGACGAAACGCATTGGCCAAGGTTGTTTATAGCTTTCACTGAATATTCACCGGCATCTTCAGGCACGGCATGAGTAATGTCCAGTGCGATATAACCAAAATCGAAAGTGATGTGGAACCTGTTACCATGAGGTAATGGTTTGCCATTGTGGTAAAATTCGATTCTAAGATTGGAATCATGAATAGGCTCAACTTGGGCTTCGAAGTGAGCTGTTTGGCCTTCGTAAATTTCAGTGGTACCGCGTAGTTCCGTGATGAACCTTGGTGGGGTAGCAACTGGCTCTTCCACTTCCAATCGGGTGGGATGTCCTTGAGCTTCGAGTTCTCTGATCTTTTGAAGACCCTCCGGATGGTGGGTATCGAGCAAGATACCACTGCGACCACCGACTTTAATGGTACAGGTATTAACAGCCTCGCCAACAAGGTTGGTTGCTTTGCACATGTAGGTACCACTGTCTTCAGGATAAGCGTACAAGATGTCGAGAGCGACATATCCAAAGTCGTGGGTGGTTCTGAATCTGTGACCAGCGCGGAGTTTTACACCATTAACGTACCATTCGATCTTCAAATTGGCATCATTAATAGGCTCGACGCGTGTTTCTAAATGGGCGTGTTGTCCTTCTTGTAGATTGTCAAGACTAATCAGTGGAGTCAAGAATACCGGTTTCTGTGGAAGAGGTTCAACCTCCTCCTTCTTTGGTCTCTCGTAAGTTTCGAGTTCTTTAAGTTTTCTCAAGCGTTCCTCATCCATGGTTTCCAAATAAAGATTTCTGTCCTTGATGACTGTCACTGCTGCGGTAGTTACAGCCTCGCCAACAGCATTTCTAGCCCTGCACATATAGGTGCCAGAATCTTCGGCGTAGGCGTACAAGATATCGAGAGCTACGTAACCAAAATCATAAGTAGTTTTGAACCTGTGTCCAGTTTGAATGGGACGACCATTGCAGAACCATTCAACTCTCATAGTTGGGTCATTAACGGGCGTAAGAGTGGCTTCCAAGTGAGCACTCTGTCCTTCTGGGAGGTTCTCAATTGTTTTTAGACCTCTACCGAATTGAGGTTTCTCAAGAATGATGGCATCTTCCCGAGTAACCTTCTTGTATTTTGATTCATCTTCGAGATATTGAATCTTCTGTAGGGCACCTTCATGTTGGGTGTCACGAATGATGGAGGCTTTAGCTGAAAGCAGATACACTCATTTTTTCCTGGTCAATTTTTAAACAGATTTGATACTTACATCTAACAGTTGTTTGTACGGAGGATTCAGCTTGTCCAATAAGGTTGGTAGCTCTACAAGTGTAGGTACCAGAATCTTCAGCATATACTGTAAGAACGTCAAGACTAGCAAAACCGAAATCGTATGCTGTTCTGAATCTGTGTCCAGTTGTTAATGGTTGACCATTATGGAACCACTCCACCTTTAAGTTAGAGTCAGGATAAGGCTCAATCCTACACTCGTAATGAGCGCTTTGTCCTTCAATGAGTTCAGTTGGTCCGTTAAGTTGGGTGGAGAAGAATGGAGCTTGTGTAACTTGGATTTCTTGTTCTTCGCGCCTCTGGTATTTGCTGGAATCTTCAAGTTGACGAAGTTTTTGCAGAGCACCTTCGTGTTGGGACTCAAATTGTAATGATGCTTTCGCTGCAACAGTTTTTCATTAAACTTTGTCAATAGCAATATAAAATAATTCTTACATTTAACATCTAAAACAGCTGAAGTGACAGCTTCTCCCAAATCGTTGACGGCGCGACAAGTATAAGTTCCAGAATCCTCTGGATTTACGTATTTCATGTTGAGAGCCACATAGCCAAAGTCATGCATGGTTGTAATGCGGTTAGCTGTAAATTAATAAAATTTGTATGAGTTCAGAATAAAAATGGCATATAAAGTAGTACTCACAGGCTTGGATTGGCACACCATTCCTCAACCATTCAACTCTGAGCCGAGAATCGCCCACTGGAATCAAGCGAGCTTCAAAGTGAGCAGCCTGGTTTTCAGCCACTCTCAGATCTTTCAAAGGCACAGTAAATACTGGCGCTTGGCTGATGGTTTCTTCGTGTACTTCTCTGCGTTGGTACCTGGAGGTATCCTCGAGTTCGGTAATACGTTCCATGGCGCCTTCATGGACAGTTTCGGAGTAAATCGACTTCTTAGATTGTACGTTGCAAATGGCGGAGGTGACAGCTTCACCAAGTGCATTGGTAGCGCGACAAGTGTAAGTGCCAGCATCTTCTGGGTACGTGTAAAGAATATCCAGGGCAACAAAACCAAAACTGTTTGTTTCGGTGAATCTGGATCCAGATTTTAATGGTTGTCCATTATGGAACCATTCGACTTTCATGGTAGCGTCTGAGACGGGAATCAGGCGACATTCGAAGTGAGCTCGTTGGCCCTCTCTTATGTCAATGTTTTTCAAGGAAGAAGTGAAGATGGGAGCTTGAGTGGTGATTTCTTCATGTTCTTCGTGTCTCTGGTAACGAGAACGATCTTCTAAATGTTGGATTTGTTGCAGACCAGTTTCGTTTACAGTACTGGTGATGATTTGACCAGATTGGCGACATTTAAGCACGCAGGTAGTTTCGTCTGTACCGATGAGATTTGTAGCACGGCAAGTATATGTACCAGAATCTTCTGCAATCAAATCGATAATATCCAAAGCAACATAACCGAAGTCATGTATGGGACGGAATCTGTGACCAACGGTGACTGGTCTGCCGTTCTTGAACCACTCAACTTTCAGATTAGAATCAGTCACAGGCTCAATTTTGCATTCAAAGTGAGCGTGTTGTCCTTCAGACATACTTTCCAGATTTTTAGGTTTGGTCACAAAACGGGGCTTCACAGTAACTTGTTCATCAACGAACTCAGTCCTCTTGTACCTGGAAGCGTCCTCCAAATGTTGAATCTTCTCCAAACCGGCTGGATGTTGGGTATCGAAGAGGAGATCTTTCTTAGCGATGACTTTAACACTGCACGATGTCACGGCTTCGCCCAACTGGTTCCTGGCTTGACAGGTGTAGATGCCTGAATCTACTGGGTAGACGCTAAGGAGATCCAAAGCGACATAATCAAAATCGTAAGCTGGCCTGAAACGATGCCCAACTTTAATGGGAAATCCGTTACAGAACCATTCGACTCTCATGGTAGAATCACCGACTGGTTGAAGACGGCATTCCATGTGAACATTAGTGCCTTCAACGGTTTCGATATTGTGTAATGGTCGAGTGAATTGTGGAGCTTGTAACACGGTTACGTCTTCCTGGACTTGCTTCCTATAACGAGAAGAGTCCTCCAACATTTGAATTTGCTCCAAAGATTGTTCATGTTGAGACTCGGTGATGATATCCGAGCTTCCGATCACTCTGACGCAAGCGGAGGTGTGTGCCGAACCAAGATGATTGACAGCGCGAACGGTGTATTCTCCAGAGTCTTGGGCAGTGGAGTGGATGATATCTAAAGCGACGAAGCCGAAGTCATTGTAGGTTCTGAATCTGGATCCGACAATTACTGGTCTTCCGTTGCAGTACCATTCTACTCTCATGGTGGGGTCGCCCATAGGTTCAAGACGACATTCCAAATGGATGTTGCGTCCTTCCTGGCATGGTTGTGGATCTGAGAGTGGCACAACAAAGATTGGTTTAGATTTAGATATTTCTTCAATGTTGTACTGGGGCTCTACGAATTTGGATTGCTCCAGGTGTTGGGTTTTGTCATAGGCACCTTTGTGCATGCTTCTGGTATCAATGCTAGCACGAGCTGGAAGTGAAGGAATTGGTTATGATCGGTAAAAACAAAGAAAATTAATTACTTACTTTCTATTACCATACTAGCAGAGACTTGGGCTTCTCCCAAAGCATTTCGTGCGACTACCGTGTAGGTACCAGCATCCTCCTCGCGAACGCTGAGTATATCAAGAGCTACATACCCAAAGTCGTGATAAGTCTGAATTCTGTTGGCTGGCTGGATGGGTTTTCCGTTGAAATACCATTCGATTTTCAGGGTCATGTCGCTCTGAGGTTCGACGCGAGCTTCAAAGTGGGCCCGTTGTCCCTCGACGATTTTGTTAGTTCCCTTCAATGGTCCCAAGAATCGTGGTTTCTGAGTCACTTGAACTTCCTCTTGTTCCTTGCGACTGTATCGACTAGCGTCTTCCAAATGTTGAATCTTTTCCAGACCACCTGGGTGCTGGGAATCAAAGACGATATCCTTCTTGCTGACAACGCTAAGCTGGGCGGTAGTGGTGGCTTGACCTAGAGCATTATAGGCGCGGCAGGTGTAGTTGCCTACGTCGTGTATGGTTACTTCTTTGATGGTGAGCGCCACATAACCGAAATTGAAGAAGCTAGTGATTCGGGAGCTAGCTTCGACCGGGCGCCCGTCCTTCAGCCACTCTACTCTCATAGTGGAATCGCCAACTGGCTCGAGTCTGGCTTCGAAGTGTGCGCAGCCACCCTCACGAATACCAAGTTGGTCTTTAATCGGTGTCTTGAATTCAGGCGGAGCTAAACTGTCAGGACTTTCGACGACGTATTTCTGGTGATCCTGTTGTCTCCATGATTCAAGCTCCTGAACCTAGAATGAAAAGTAAGATTTCAGTTCGATCGTTTTTGAAAACTGTCTCATTTCTGTCGAATTCTAAGGTTGTTCATACCGTACCTTTTCGATATAGCGTTGCTGTTCTGGGATACCTAAGTCTCCAGTGACTGTGGATTTGGTGAAAACTTGGACAGTTGCAGTACTGATAGCTTCTCCCAAATGGTTGACAGCACGCACAGTGTAGGATCCGGCATCTTCGGCACGTAGGTGCATGATATTGAGAGACACGTAACCGAAGTTAAAGATGGTAGAGATCCTAGAACTGGCGGTGATCGGCCGGCCATCTTTGTACCACTCCACCTGTATTGAAATATAAAGATAATCCCTGTATCAAAGCCGATTAATTCGAGAACCACTCACCCTCATTGTGGGGTCACTGACTGGGGTTAACTGAGCTTCGAAGTGCGCGTTCTTACCCTCCTGCAGTTCTCCAAGGTCTTGGAGTGGACGGATGAAATGAGGCTTTTGATTCGACTTTTCTTCCAAGCTTTCTTGTCTTTGGTATCTATTAAATTAAATAATATTCAGATGTGGTCATCATATATAGACGTAAGTGGTATTTACCTGGAGTAATCCTCCAGTTGCTGAATATACTGCAAGCTATCGGGATGTTGACTGGATTTCTCGATGGATTCCCGCTGTTTGATTTGCAAGATGGCTCTGGATTCGGCTATGCCGGTGGAACTGGTGACACGACAAACGTATTCACCAGCATCGTTCATGATTAATGATATGAGATCGAGGGCGATGAAGCCAAAACGGAATATAGATGTTGCTCTAGAACCTGTGGAATTTTCGTTTAATTTCTTGGATCTTCATATTAAAAAAATATCGGCTACTCACTAGCTGCCATTAGTTGTCCGTTTAGGAACCATTCGACGACCATGGTAGGATCGCCAACAGGTTCAATCCTGGCCTCGAAGTGGACCTTGCCACCCTCAAATTGTATGGCGTCTTGTAGAGGGATGATGAAGCGTGGTGGTGGGTAAACTCTGTCCTCTTCACCTGGTGGTGCATGAGGACGAGCTCTTTCGACATGACGAAGGTAAATTACTTCTGGGCCAGGTTCGGGTCTACAAAAAGAAAAGGATTTATTTAACTTTGGGGTACTTAAAATATGTGGTGAAAATTGAATTATATCGCATAGGATATATATAACTATGCCTCGGTACATCTTATTTATATATTATTTTGTTGAAGTACAAACAGCATATTTTCTTTAAACTTTATGAAGGTTGATTCAACTTAATTACAAGAAAAGACAAAGCAAACGATAGTGTTGATGAAAGTCACCAGATTCGGTTACTAATTACTTGAAATTAAGAATAAAATAATATAGTTTTTAGAGGTTAGAAAGAGGTACCAGTGAATCGAAACAGTTAAAAATGAAGAATTGAAAGAATTCAAGATGATTGATCTGAATGATTGAATATTGCTTAAGTTGTAAAATATTTAAATATACTCTCTTTAATTTAAATCCAAGAAAACTAACATAGAAATTGACATCCAATTAGATGGAACGTAGAACGTTTTGACATAAAAGGCGGCAATACTATAAAGGCCTAAAATGCAATTCATCAAAATTGTGAACAATTTTGACAAATAGGCATCTACAGTTTTGTAATGTCATAATACATACTCAGGTTCGATGACTTTTGTTGGTCTTGGCAAGTGCAGGCGTCTGGGTTCAGGTGCTGGTCCTTGTGGTACTTCAACGAATAGACGAGCACGGGTAGCTGTGGATCCAGCTACGTTTTGAGCGGTGCATTGATACCAACCAGCGTCGGAAGCTTTCGCCCTGTAAAACCAAACGCATAATATGTCGAACACAGTCAATGTATAAAGCTCAGCTTCGTTTACCTAGGTATATCCAAAGTTGTGGCACCGTTATCAATGGCGACACGCACGTCAGGGCTACCCTGAAGTGGCACACCGTCTTTTTGCCATGAGATCCTAGGGGTTGGAGTACCAACAGCTCGGGCATTCAGAAGGACCGGTTCACCTTCACGCACATTAACTGTGGTGAATCTGAAATGGATAATATATCAATTTATTGAGGTAAAATTTTTAATTGTTTTTTATCTAATATTATAATTTTGCAGATGATGTACATTATTTTCTTAAAATGCTTGGTTGCATGGTTTTCCTATATAGAATTGTCTAGTGAATTGATGAAAGTTGGTTTATTATTATTGGCTTAACGTAAATTGCATCAATACTAATTATACAATATATATTTAATTATGGTATCGACCTTTTTTTAAAATTACGAGCTATAATTTCTCTACGAGCTTTTTACAATAATGCCAGAAAATTAGATACCAACAGTGGAATTTTCTGAAGTCTATATAAATTAATTACAGTTAGTTAGTCTCACTAAAACTCGAGAACAGATGAACCAATTTGGCTAATTCTGATATATAGAAGTCCAGGGAAGGTAAATAAGGAATAATTGCGATAAAAATAGTAAAAACAGCAATTTTGTTTCCCTTACAAAAAGTAACTGTTTTTAATAGTGTCTCTGTCACAAAGGGTCGAAATTTTGGTCGGTTATTAAATATATATGGATCCATTCAGAAATTTGTTTCTGACTAAAAATGTCAAATACTGATTAAAGCCACCCATTATTATTAAATTATTATAGTTTTATATTACTCCCACTGCGCCACATTAGCTTCTGGATTGGGAAATGATTCTAAGCACTTCTTTGCCAGCATTTAAAATTAAAATAATTGTTTCCAAATGACGTCGTTTAGCGTAACGCATATTATACAGGATAATTTCATGTCCATTTTGAAGGTATTATACCAAAAAAGTTTTCTGGTAACATTATAATTTGTATTAGAAATAATTGTTTAAACAATTGCAGATATAAGGACAAATGGAGCAGATATAAGGACACTCACTAGGAGCTCTTAATGATGGTTAATAATTTGAATAAAAAATGTATCCATTTTTGCGGATAATGTTTGACACTATCATTATTTATTTGGACCCTTAACGGGCTAAAGATTGGTAATTTCGAAGTATATCTGTTGTCAGTAAAAATACTGAGTAACATTGACTAATGAACTATCCAATGCAATCTATTCCATTTTATGGGCAATCCAGATGAGAATATTGTTAGACCTTGTGCTCATTATCCTCCCTAAATAGTGAAGCAAACTATTGTCCAGAAACTACAATCGTTTCTATCATCAGATCAAAGATTTAGTTAAAACATCCAAAATAGCATTGTATCGGATAACAACCATAATATATGACATAACAATATAATATTTTTTGGGAAAAATTTATAGAAAAAAATAAAGTTAGGTAATACGAAGTTCACCCAGTCATTTAGTGTTGAAACAAAGTCTTATAAAGTTTATATAAATGATACTCTGTAGCATTCTTAAAATATTTAAGTTTCATTCATCTTCCCTATGTTGGATTTTAATAGAATTGATTCTTTATAGTTCTTATTTCAAAGACCTAATGAAGACGTAAAATTTTAGTTAAAAAAAAATAACTAAATTAACCTAAACAACTGATTGTTACTATGTTACTACTCGTTACTGAAGAATATTTTTATTTACCGCATTTATAATTAACGTCAAGTCATTTTAACTATGTATAAATAAAATAATGTATATATCACATAAAAAACATAAGAACAGGTACTTATCTTACCTTTCTACAAATTTAGGGGCCACGACTTGCTCTTTCTCGATGACATTCAAATTGCACTGGAATGAAGTTTCCCCAGTCTTGTTTCGGGCGACGCAGGTGACCACTCCGGAATCGTTCCTGCTCACCGAGGTGATCATCAGGGCGTGATTGCCCGACTCGTTCACCAGGATTTTGTGGTTGAAATCGTCCACTACCTGTTTTCCGTTGATGAACCACGTGACCTCCGGATACGGACGTCCGCTCACTCTGCAGTCGAATCGGGTCATTTTGCCTTCCGTGATGTCGCGATCGCCGCAAACGCGGATGAAGGTCGGCGCCAAGGTCTTGGCGGTGTCGGTGGTTTCCACTTCGGTCTGCTGAGATTTGAAGGTGGACTCGTGGATGAGTCCTTCCTGAGTGGAGACGGGTTCGATGGCGAGGTAGGCGGACGATACGACGCAACCTTGCGGGTTCTCCGCGAGGAGGGTGTAGTGGCCGGAATCATCTCCGGACACCTGTTTCACCCTCAACGAAGCCTGATTGTTGGTGAAGGTGCTCTCGTATTTCTGGCTCTCGGCGATGCGCTGACCGTTCTTGAACCAGGTCAGACGCGCGCGAGGATTAGCGGATAATTTGGCGGTGAACACGGCGTCGGAACCTTCCAGCAGCTTAGAGTTGCGAGGTTTCTGTGAGATTTGTGGCGGGGCTGGTGGTCCGAGAGATCGTTCCACCGTGGTGGAGATTTCGGAGTCTTTTTCGTATGTGGAGCGTCTGGTGATTGATTCACGGAAGGATACTTCACGAAGTAGTCTGAAATTCAAACAAAAACAACCATCAATTACCCATATTTAGTAATATAGAAAATACTTTAATTAATATTTTTCGATAATAATTAATATCGATATAGTTTTCGAAGGAGTGTATTGAACAATCAAAGCAAAGTATTTTCCTTACAGGTTTCTACATAACTGTTTTAAACTAACCAATCAAATTCACGTTGTCAGCGCCGCCAATGATTGAACTAAGCAAGACTTTGCCCCACTACTTACCATTGGAATTTTGCACACCCCTGATTGTGATGACTTTAATGTCAACCGAAAATAATTAGATACAATAAACTGAAATAGATATTGGAGAAAGCCCAAACCTATATTTTGAAAGAACCATAAAGTTAACTTTTAGTTAGCAGGCACAACAGGAGAATTGTTTCGCGTGGTCCCACCAATAGAGGCTCTGATGCCATTCGTTTGATTGGCTCGTTTCAATTATTCCCAAAAAAGCATTTGACTAGTTAATTTAATTTCTATAACGCCTTTTTTTTATGTGCATGACATAATACGCCCTTAGCATTTTTCTGTATTTGTGTAACTAATTTACTATCATTTGATTATAATGCATTTTTAACTTCAAAAGTATCACGTATCCGGCGTGTGTACACAAATTAAAAAGCAATACATAATTTTCCTTGGAAAAAGTTTCCGGTTCAATTTTAAAAATGTTTTGATCAAGCCAAAGAGCCCGAATTAAATATATTAACCATGTGTGTGACTTAAATTGTTTATGTCTGTTATGTACGCAATTATTTATATAGAGTACTTATGTTCATATATATATGAATATTTCTTTTTGCAGAAACAACTAACAACACGAAACAACAAATGAAATGATGAAAATATTACCCAGAGTTGTAATTTACTCAATTCATCTAAATGAGACGAGAGAAAAATTACATTAAAGGTAAATGTGATTAGACTACAAAAAAAGTTTCACTGCAAAGCCATTCTTTATATTGCCAAATTTTATTGCCCTTTAAAAAAATGCTTGTGCCAATATTAAAAACTTCATTATTTTTAAGGGGTTCATTTACTTAAATAAATCCATTTTTGTTAAGATACTTCATCAATATTTTGAGCTAAGGCAGCATATTTAACGTACGGAATCAGAAATATTCAACACTTAATTCTGCAACAAGAATGTTTAAAAAAAGAAACTGAAAATTTATTGATTGATAGAGAAACTAAAGTTTTTGTTTATATTCAAATATATATTAACATAAAATAAAATAATCCGATGCGCAGACAAACAAATTGAGTCTATCTTTATAGATAAGATAGTTTCGTGCCCCTCATGATTGTTTTATTATATTGTTAACAGATCTTTAAAGTGCCTCTTTATTTTAACTCCTCCAATATACCATAATAAGAGCACAGCACTACTTTTGACATATATCATACCTTCCTACATATATCCTTCTTCTTCGATCGATATATAATTTTCAGAATAAAATTTTAAAAATAATTATAGCTTGCCTGAATCAACTTTAGTGTTAAACAAGTAAAGAAGTAAATAAAATATTATCAGGCACAAACTCATAGTCTGCTTGCAGTATAAGGAAACAAAAAGGACAATTAATTTATTATTTCTTATTTAACATCATAGCACCAAAAGAAACACGAAAAATCCGGTATATGCCATTTTTATAATATTTTCCAGGATATATGTTAAGTTATTTTTATATTATTATTATTTTTTTATTTAAATACGTTTTATTTTAATATAATTTTAACATATTTACATGATCTGTAAAATGTGACGTCAGATATTAGTCACCAGATAATACAAGTACGTCAAGTAATATTAAGTAAAATTCTGAACCATTGAAATGTCTCCAAATCAACATATTTTCTTGACCTATTATCTTTTAGACTACACAAAAACAATTCTCCAGTTTTATGTATTAAATTAATGCTCAATATATGGAACTTTCAGACAGCTGAATAGTTAATGAATCAATTGATTCCAAATGTGTACATCTCATAGCAAAAATTCAATGTACGGAAATAGCTACCAAACTGATGCGAAAATCAGACGACTATCTCAAGCCTAAAACGTCTTCTATTACTTTAGGAGAACGGTCATATGGTGAGATGAGCAAGCTGTAGTATGTTAAAACAAGCCTGTAAGTACGATTATTACTGCAGTTATCTACCGATATCACTACAACAAGGCATCGCAAAGTCATATATAGTCTTGTATGACAATCCTCGGTCACACGTTGCTAGAGTTGCAAATCATAGGACGTTCTGATGCTATGATTATCACTTGTACAGATTGACTGCTTGGCTAACATAGGATTTAGAAATGCTGAAGAAATGTGAAAATAGATCGAACATCATTCATTAGACACGATGCCAGAAAGATTAGAAAAAGTTCACACAGGTATATAGTTGATAACATTAGAGCAGTCTGGAACTACAGCAAGACAAATAAAACAATAAAATCCTATTTTTTGGAGTAATTAGATGAAAAATGCCAGAAAATAACCTGTTAAGTGAAGAACAATACTCTTTTATCAAGACGAAGGCCTCTGTCAAACAACAACCACCTTATTCGCCAGATTCAATTCCTTCTTACATCTAGATATTTTCATGAAGTTTCTAGATCGTCTAAGAAATAAAACGTTCAACGAAAATATTTGAAATACATTTTTGTTTTGTAACACGAAAAAAATATTAAACTGGTGATTATAATCTTAAAACTAAAATTCTTATTATAGAAGATATTGAAGGTGGTTTGTAAGCACAAAATTAATGCACATTAATTATAAAATAATTTCCTCTAGTTTTCTTTTTTATTATTTCATTAATATTATTATTAATGTGGTATTTTAATTCATAATTAAACTTTAAAAAACTACTAAGTTAACAAAAAATAAAATGTCACCATATATTGAGATATAAAAATTAAAAAAATTTGCTCTAGGTGAGGCTCGAACTCACAACCCCGGCATAGCTCACAAACACTGTCTTATAAGTACCGTGCGCTAACCAATTGCGCCACTAGAGCTTATTAAAATTTTTTTCAAACATATATTTATCGTATGTGGTTGCACCCTAATATTCTAGAATTTAATTTTCGACTTACCTATATTCAAAGGTATCAATTTTAAATTCCTCGGTGATGACGCCGTTGGTGTAGGTGGTTGTTTGTTCAAATTGATTTTGAGAAAATCGTTGTGGCATTTGCATACCTTCTGGGGAAATATATACGGAACATACCGCTTCACCGTATTGGTTTTTAGCAGTACACACGTATTCACCCTCATCTCCAGGGCCAATTTGATAAATCTGAAGAAAAATATATATAGTTTAACAAATATTATTACAGGATATTAATATTTAAAAAAGTGAGACACTTAAAATATACGTAATTTTTTATTTGAACATTATTTAGTTTTGACGGGAAGACAATCGCATTATTAACATACCTGGAGTGTCACATCTCCAGTCGTTTCGTTATAGGTGAGTCGATGCTTCTGAGAATTGAGTAGTGGTGCACCTTTTCTGGTCCAAGACACAGTGGGCTGTGGTTTTCCAGTGATACGACCCTCGAAAGCGGCCACACCCCCTTGGGCAAATCGGGCATTGCTAAAGACCTTATCGAACACTGGCGGAGAGGCGTTGGGTCCGAATCCAGGTATTTGCTGGATTTGTTCCTGTGTGAGCTGACCGCCTTGCACTGTAAAGAGGATGATATGGTTTGTAAATTTATTTGTACAACACAAAAGATTAAGTTTGAAACCAATTTATCAACATAACCTTTAATTTGCTTAACTATCTGTCAATTAATTGACATTTCAGAACTATTAGCATTTTATATTATGTTAGTTTAGTTTAAAAATATGAACATCAATTAATTAACAATTGTCAACATATCAACTAGGGTTGCTTGCTATAACTTGCTTGTCACAATGTCATAATGTTTGCCTATATTCTATATAAGTCCAAAAATGTATAAAATATTATTTGTAAATGGCATAATATACCAATCTAATTAATTAAATTCTGAAAAGTAACTAATACTAGTTCGCTTAGGCACTTTTGATGCCATCATAGTTATAATAATTCACATTTAGCATTTTATCATATGATCGTCAGGTATCAAATGAGCTTGACTTGAAAAACAAAATTAAATTTAAGAATTTCAGCATAATATTATTGTTTTTAAATATATTTTATGTTCAAAGTAGATTCATTTCGTAATCTAAATATATCCATTTTAATTTAATTATTAATAATTGGTCAATAACTTACTGCATATTTTTACTAATCATAACACGAAATTAGTTAGGTTAGAGTCCATGACAATTATATTGTCAACATTATTTGATATTGGAAAGTCAATTGAATTATAGTTATAAATAAATGTTTTCGACCTCACAGTGGAGTAGCACAAATTTTAATTAGATTTAGAAGCTATAAAATTTAGTATGTAATACATGTAGTATGTAATTTTCATGTTTATTGTTGACAATATGCCTTCTCTAATCATGTCACCATTTTTTTCTAACTCAATTTATACAATTATTTTTTACTCTTCATTTCCTGTGCATCAAAACTAATTAACTTGTTAAGGATACTGAATGTACTACAATTCAATAAAATGGTTTACTGTATTTTTACCCACAAGTATATTGTAAATAAACACATAAATATGGTAATTTGTTGCTGTTGAAATGTGTATAATGACGACGAATGTTGCAAAACATCAGCATTTTTTTCATTTAATTATATATAGGCTGTATCAGTAAATGGCGAAGGAGCCTGGCACGCTGTATTGTAAGTTATCTGAAAGTTTTCCCTATAGCATTCGGATGAAAGTTGTTTTTGCCGTCTAAAGGCATTAACGCTATTTTTACCATGATTTATTCGCTGACAATTTAAATGGAACTATAACCGCGGGGTCTTTCTATTAAGATCGCAGCGGTGGTACGATTTCGCCGATCGTAAATTATAGAAAAAATTCACGGGGACTTGGATCGGGCGTCGTCGGAGGCTTGCGCGTCTTGGCGTCGACAATTTTAGCCGCTTGTATCGCATTTCAGGCGTCCATTTTAGGAACAACTATTTTTAATAGAGCAACCGCTTTCAGTGTTATATGAGCGATCCATACAGTGCCGTAGTTAATTTTTTTACATCTCAGTTGGGTGAATTCGCTTTAAACGTTGCTTATGATTAAAGCAAATTTGAATATGAATTAAAAATCATATACAGATAAGATTAGAAAATATATACAATCTTTATGTAATAAAATATATCGAATAAAATATATAGAAAATGGAATCAAAATATTTATAATATATCTCGTATAGTCAATTACAAGACCTATTCAACAGGTTTTTGAGATTAAAAATGTTTGGTGGCTCTTTAAATATAATCTTTATACAAGTATGTATTTATATAAGTACAATGCTCTTAAATATTATGCATAGTGTGAAACATTTATTAAGAGAGAACTGTGAAATTCAAACATTCCACAAATTGTCAAATAAGTAACTAAGGTACAGAAATCTAATTAAAATAATCTTAGATGGATATATAACTTTATATGGTTGCATATTGTATATACAAGAACTGTAAATTCACTGTTGTCAAAATTAAGGATATGTTCTTAATTATTATTGTTATCTTATAATAATTGTTTTTTATCATTAAGATGATATTTAACATAGCACTCGACATTTAGTAAGACTTTTAAGTTATTTTACCTTAAATATTAAAAGTTTTTAATTTTTTGTCTCCCTACAAAATATAACCTTATTTTCATAAAAACTGTAAATAAGGATTTTGTTCCAGGAACAAATGAAAACTGTAACACCAAAAATGATTTTCTTTAATTTTTGATGTTACATCCTCCTGGTATTTTTTAAAAATATGTTCTATTATATTGGGTTTGACAATCCTATAGTTATATAGTTGTTATATGCGGCCAAATTTATAACTTGACAGACTTAGTTGAACTATTGACATATACAAATTAAACAACTGCTGTAAAAGCTTTTTAGTAAAAACATTTCTAAGGTATATTATGGCCGTTGGTTTTACAATTACTTTTTTGAGGTTATGTATGTTAAAATTATATGTAATTGTATACCTCGATGTAATTCTTTTCAGATATTCTTGATGTTTTGTTTATTTAAACTAAACTCTATGCAACATTATGCTCAAGTTATTACTTTAATTGTATTCAATTATCATGTGTAATGCTGCTATATATTTATAAACCACATATTGTAAAAATGTGTTTGTAATTTTATTGTTTTGATCATATGTTTACACGATATATATTTTAAGGAATGTTTTCGAGGAAAGGTATGTTATATTACGGAAAATGTTTAGTCTAAATCAATTTATTTTCGAGAGCGCTTTGATACTTTGTATATAAACATATTGTGTTATACAGCGGATAATAATTACTTTTGTTGTATTCGCTCGTTTGTTTGTAGTTCCTGGTAAATCGGCAAAACCATAACCATCGTATTCTCGATTTGTTCATTCGTCGATATTCGAAAAAAAAGATCGAAAACGTATTCCGATTTAGTCACCATCTTTAAATAGATACGAACGTCTCGGCATCGTTATTTTTCCGATCTTGGACGATGGCCAAAGTGGATTTTTCACCACGGATATTTTGACAATTAGCAAATTCAAATGCTGATATTCGGACGCGATCTGCAAGCCTCCAAAATAGCCTTTATGCGAGGTACGACCAGGGTGTTTATCGAGATCGAGATTATTTTTCCTATCTTTCTCTTTCATAGCTCCCGTTGATGGAGAAATATTACGGCCATGTCCGAAAACATTCTTTGATTTAGATCAGTCTAACTTTTTCAATCCTCGTTTTATTTAGAAACAAACTGGAATATTTCTTATAGTCAAAGTAGCCAGGAACGAACAAAAGAGTCGTTTGGCATCCATACATTGTTTTGTTCGATATATTTTCTATTTTAAGTATCAAAGTTGACGGTGTTCCCTTTATTTGTTTGTGTTTTTTCTGATAACTAACGTATGATCAACGTTTCTTAACTACATGGAAATTTTCTGGCGTTATTCCTTGTTCGTAAAACGTTTCCAATAATATTTTTTACGGCAGAAATGTGAGACAACTGTTGCTTGTTTGGTTGCATATATATTTAATTAATATTTTCATATTGACATTTGCTTGTAGTTAGTGACGTATACGTTATATCTTGATGTAATAATTGTTCAAGTATTCTGTGTTTTTGTAGGTGCTCGAAGTGGTGGAAGGGATGATATCAATTTAATGTTAATAACTGACGTTTGACATATAATCTCACTCTTGTTTTAGGTTATATATGATAAAAATTATGTTACCGTTAACTGCATACCGTGGAGAATTTTGGTGGTTATTTTGGAGTTGTTTGATTTAAATTTAATTTAAACTCATTTTATTTACTTTTTTATTTATACATTGATGATCAATATTTAGAAATTGTTTGATATTTAATTAAATATTTTTAACGTCAAATGTAATTTTTCAAATTATTTTAACAATCCCTTCTAACTAATTACGCACATATGTTCGTTTCTGTGTCAAGGACCTCAGAGGACAGTACAAAAAATAAAACGTTAAAAACTAACACATATATGATCTTTGACATCAAGAACCCTATTTTCAGGCCATATATTAAATAAATTATGATCTTTTTAAAAGTTTTTTGGATTTACGGAATACTTTGCATATGTTTAATTTTGCTACTTAATTTTGAATCGTTTTATTTTCTTGTATTTATTGGTATCATCTTTTGCAAGCTCTTCATTTGTGCAAAATATTTATATTAGTTTCTTTACTGATATTAAACAAATTGCGACTTATATAATAATCGTGTGTATATGCTTTTATTTCTGATAATTGGACCCTACTTCTTTAGTTTTGTTGTATTTATTTATATAAACAATTGGATGAAAAAAGTAAACAGACGAATATCGCTAATTAGTATCTGAAACGAAAAAACAAAACTATCGATTCAGATTTAATTGTTGTTTGTTCTTGATAATTTGGCGTTTATTCGATTCCTGTCAAATATTTATAGCGATCATATGTTGGCGCAGGTCCAGCCAACGGGTTGACGGCAATTTATTTTTATTATTATTTTGATTCGTGCATATCGCACCCAAGTCACAGCCGACTTAATTAACTCGTCAGTCAGCGCCAACCAAATCAAAGTAAACTCGACCGTAAAACAAATTTCCTGCCGGCATGCGCCGTCAAATATTCGTAATTAAATTTTTGGCAACAGCCCGCTTGATTTGATGACATTTCTCTTGTTGCGGATGTAACAATAAATGATGAAGCTGTTAATATAAGGCTATAAGAAAATGTGTGTCATTTAAAATGTTTCTTGTTAATTTGAATTATCTGGTCTAGTTTATGTATCAAAATAAGCTCCATAATCAAGAAAATATGTGAAAAAAAAAAACATGCGGTTTACAGTCATGCTCGTTTTTAGTGTTCCAAACGTTCCATTTTCATCTCTCCCAAGTTATTAATGATGTTTATCAGAGTCGGGAAGGCAGCGAATGCGATCTGCATCAGCGTTCATATTTTTATACCGCGATTCAAAAATAATCTTCAGCAAGTACGGATTCAAATTAGCTGCGGAGCATGCGTGCCTTGAGCGCGGGCATCGCTGCCAAGAAATCGGATATTTTCGTGCGTGTTACGACACTGCAAGATATGCGAATATTAGCAAAAACAACCCAACAAGAATTCCTCTAGGGACTCGTTCAACAGCATGCAATGCACGGAGTACTGCCAGCAGCAGGAGGAAGCGTTTTACCGGTCGTTCTACCGATACGACTCAAAGCAAAAAAAAGAAGCAAAACTGGGAGCGAAAAATACCGTCGCTCCTGACACAGCTCCGGTATTTTCCGACCACTAGCACACAAATAGAGGCAGAAAAATGGTCCTAACCTGTCATGTGCCCGGTGACCTGTCGGGTGACATGCTGTTCCGTTCTAGTCACCCTTTGCTGCTGTTGCTGACTGGTCTGTTGAGACGTTTGCTGTTGGGTCGTTTGCTGAACTTGTTGCTGTTGCTGTTGTCGATTCATTTTCAGTTCATTAAAATGTCGTCACCACTTAAATTTCACAGATCGATAGCGGTCGTTTTAAATAAACAACAAAAAGAAAATCAATACAAATAATAAAAAATACTATATACACTAACGGTAAAACACAATGGGAAATGTACCCACGCGAAAGAGCGGATCTAGTAGAATCTAGTCTGTCGAATATTGCCTGCGTGTAGCTTTTATGGAGCTATTTGATTCAAGTCATCATCCCCGAATACTGAAGACATCGGTCGAATACGAGTTGCGAGCGAAGAATGAGGCGTCCATAGGCGTCTCCTGCTTTGCGCCGCGACGGCTCGGGAACGGAGGGGATGTCGGATGCTATTTCGGGAACCGTACTACTTTACGGGATGGTCGCGGTTCTGGCGAAGCGAGACACGTACCGACCGAGCCGGGAACACGGAGAGAGATATCGGCAGGTGTTCCAATGCCCTGAAAGAAGACGCACGATTTTGAGGATAGATCACGTTGACGGTTGCCAGAAAATGGATAATTTGTACAAGGTATTCGTACTAGTCATTAAATGTAATGATTAATGTTAATGAGTGGATCATTATTTTTGTAAAGGAATGCTTCGCTACGTGTTTATTTTGTTTGTACAACTTCCTCCTGTTTATTATTATTAGTTATAAGAATTTATAGCTATTTTGTTTGTAGTTTACCGACGAATCCACAAAACAATGAACTCACATTATTATTGTACGCTTTTGGATGAACTGAAATTAAAATCCATGGGAAAATATCAAGACATTTCAAGAACCAGTGAGTTAGATGATTTGTTGAAGATTTGTCACTATTCATCGTATTTATTTTTCACTGACTTGTATCTTTCCTTATATTACAAAAAAGTAGCGAGCGGAAATGTATTTTAATAATAATATAAAAAAATTATAATTTATAATACATAATATATTAATATACTGAGACCAAAGCAGTACATAAAATATAACGTAAAGATTGTAAATATAAAATAGTTTGGTCTCTTCAAAATAAAATTAAATATGAGATAAGAAATTAAATAGAATATTGTAAATGAATTTCATGTAAATAATCAAATATTTTATCGATGTGGTTTGACGTAAAAAGTGTTTCCATATTTCTAGGTATGTTATGTCTATCTCGAATAGACCGTAGAGCTTCACATGATTGTAAAAAATGTCGGACTGTATTACTAGTCCACAATAATCACACACCGGAGGAACATCGCCAGTCATAAGAGGCGAATGTAAGAACCGACAATACCCGATCATTAGCCTATTTAACAGAACCTGCTATATCTATTAGTAGATAATGTTATAGAACCAAAAAAGTTAATTAATAAACCACAATTTATTATCTCCCTCTAGCAAGTCCCACTCCAGTTGAACAAGACTATCCATTTTAGTCGTAATAATGGGATATAGATCCTTATAATATGGAAGGCCAGGAATATATCTACAACTTGAAGTGGCTTCTTTAGCTGCTTTGTCTGCTCTCTCATTATTCTCTCTGCCCTCACGACTGGGGACCCAAACAATTGATATTCTTCTTTTCCTTTCAACAAGATTGCGATAGATGTTATACGATAATAGATGCCAACGATAATAGGGTGTTTAAAAGTTGCATTTTGAATTTCCAGAATAGAGCTCAAGGGAATCAGTACAAATCAACCAATCGTCGGACTCAACCTCCAGTATAATCTGTAGAGCCTTCCAGATATCTGTTAATTCTGCCAATAGTATGGATGAATGTTTATGAAGCTTGTAAGTTTCTATTCTAGAGGACCCATAAACAGCTGCGCCTACTCCCTCGGACGACTTGGAACCATCCGTGTACAAAACTTAATAGCTTAGATACACTGATAGAAGATGGACAAATAAGCCCTTGAAGATTCTATGACCCAAATTATCCTTGCTGAGAATCGTTATATATCTATTTGTAGGCAACAATGGAATTATCTATGGTGGGAGAGATATGAAGCTGGAGTCGTTAAGTTTATCTATATTAAGGTTGATCATATCTATAACCTTAAAGAACTGGTCTTTGAAAGATCATGCCCCACATAACGATGTAATGGTTCCCCTTGATTTACTTGTATTAGCTCACAAGTTTCAAAACTAAACTAAAGCCAACTAAGGGAGATTTCCAAGAATTTAAACATCTTTAAACATATTGATAACGGTTAAATTTGAAGTTAGCAGACAATCAATAAAAGTGTTTGATTCCAAAAATCTCTATAACATCACAGAAAATGATAAAATCTATTAAAAATTAAACGCTTACAGTAACAAAAATAGTGCATATACCTTAAATTTCGAACTCAATAGCTTCGCTACTATCAAGAGCAAATGCAAGAGCAACAAATTTTACAACAGAAACATGGTTTATCAGAATTCCGAAATATAAAAGACAAGCCATGAAACTGAAAATCATTAGTAATAATACTTGTTTACTAGATGGTCATAGGTCTCCAACAATATTTGTAGACAACCTATAAAATCTATGAACTTACCCAGAATAATAATTCTAAAACAAAAGTGTATAATTTTAAATTTTACTTGTTTGGTATTAAAATCGTATTATCTGCATATCTCTTTATATGTGGTTCTTTTAATATTAATTATTGGTGAAAGTGTTAAGTATCAGTGCGAACAACTGTTAACTTAGTCTAACTGTTAAATATGATTATTAAATATAACAATTTTGGATATTCATTACTTTTGTTATTTGATTTGACCGATCAAATATCAAATCCGAATATATTACCGCTCCCCATCAAACCCTTTTAGAAAATTCGAACTGTCAAAGAACTATTAGATAGCTTAGCAGTCGAATAAACTATTTCCAGGCATTTGCATGCGATGAAAAGTGGACAACGGCCTTTCTGTGGCGTATTCCCACTGGCGATAAAAAGAGAACCTATTACGTATATTCCAAGACCAGAAAGTCATGTGTTCGTCCAGAAGATTCATCCACATCGACACCGATGCGCAATAATCATGGCCATAAAGTCTTGCTGTGAATATAGTGCGATTAGCATGTTGTAATTTATTACCGCAACAGTGATTTCAAACAGGTTCAAAATCGTCTTCTTGAAAACCAACGACTACACATTGTAAAAATTATGAAAAAATATACACTACTGCAGTTTGAGTGGGAAGTTCAGTCGATCCAAGCATGCTCACTACACTAGGCTTCGTGATCAGCACTTGTTCAATCGATACGCCATGTTCTTCACTCGCACATGATTTGGAAATACTGAGGAAGTGCGGAAAAGGATCGATGATTTGATCCCCGTCAAACCAACATAATAATGTTCATATGTGTTGCGGAAAGATATGAAAAATTTGTAGAATATTATTTAAAATATTATATTTTATACATAGTGTACCAAGTTTTATCAATAAATATCTTTTTAGAATGAAAATAATATCAGAATATATGCTAAAAAATTTGCTATGTATCTGTAATTAATAGTTAAAGTACTAGATGTACAAATAAGTCTTTTGTCGCAACAATAGAAGAAACCACCAAGTAGGACAACTGATAACAAGAAAAACTTCAAATATTGGCGATTTTGTATCAACATAGCGTTTCTTTTCCATTCCATTTCCATCAAAGGCTAATATCATAATGGAAAATGTACAGAGATGTGATGCTAAAAATTCAAAATTATCATAGAAAATAGATATATATTGAAATTGATGCATTAAAATCAAAAAATCTTGCAAAATTAGTGAAAACCTGAAAAAAGGGTAAATGTTAATAAAATAAATCATCTATACTACCCACAGTCGTTGCACACTTAAAAAAAATTATTGTTTGATTACAGAAACATGAATTACACAATATACAATATATGTACAGATAAAATAAATATAAAAAGTTAATAGAACAATGCACAATTAAAGTTAACATAAATCTGTACTATTACAGATATTTGATTATCAAAAAGATAGTTATCCAGAAAGTTTTAACTAATTCCACGGTAAATACTTTTATATACAAGATGAAACAGAAAAATTAAAAAGTGTTTTGGCGTAGGAGAGCTACATACTAATATACATCTCGTGATGTCAACTCGTGATATTTAATTTGATTTGGTTACATTTAATTATAAAATTAAATCAAATTTACACAACTATAACGAAATATTTTGCTATGCGTTTAAAATGCGCAAATGTTTTAAATATTCTACGTATAAGGCACTTCAGCATCTAAGAGATATACGTTTCGAAAATATGATGAATATTATCGACACAAGATGCTTGATCTAGCAACTGATCCCAGCTATGACACAAAATAAATTTCTAGGCAATTATGCAAATACGAACAAACGTATGAAATCGAGAAAGAAGGGGATTACGATGAAACTAATAATTCCATGGCAAATGATGTGGAAGAAATTCGGTCTGTGAAATTTCGAAGGACTAAAGCGGTAAACTCACAACAACTAGTCAATTGAAAACAGCGAAGTATAGTAGAAGCAGTAGCATGTTGTTTATTTTAGTAACCATAACATTGCTTTCTTGCATGTACTATGATAATTTTTTTCACTTTAGAAAAGCCGTTATTGAGAAAAATCTGTTATATAAGTGTTAACCAAAATATTTTCGATAACCTTCTACAACTTTCAGCAATTTTCCGATCCATGTTAAAATAATATATATATATAACAAGAAAAGATTGGTGTGAAAATACTGTACCGTTTACAATTCTTCCTATGTGTGGTCGAGCATTGTCATGCAAGAGGATGATTTTGATGAACACGCTTTTGCTATACTTTTTGCAATAATAAGTAGTTCGAATTGCTCGATTGGTGTTGTTAGATGTCTGCAGTAACATCCTCGCTCGGTTTTAGCATCTCATAATATATTACCCCTTACTAGCCTTACCATATGAACAGAAAAGATTGAAGGGTCCCGAATATTCCGCACGGTGTCAATGTTGATTGTTCTCTTGACCTAACCCCTAGCTTGAAATTTCCTCAAAAAATGTATCAATGACAATCAATGAAATAATGGTGATTAGAAATGGTATCAATTAATGGGTGTGGTCTTATAAATCTTTCCTATCAGAAGGAAACTAGTTGATGCATGAACTAGTACCATACTTGAAGAACTTTAAGAGTTTGGGCTGGGCTTTCATGCAATAAGTGTTTCCATTTATAATTCTTTTAATCGTCCAGGCTGTTCATTTTTATTAACATCTAAACCGCCATTTTCAAATAACTGAAATCCACAGCAACAATAAGGACATGACGGAGGATCATTATGAAACCATACCAATTTTGAATCTTGCACGATTAATGTCCGGATTTACTGAAAAATTCAATTATACTAAATGGAAATTTTATGTAAAAAAATGTAAAACCGTTTGAAGTGTTGTTTACATCGATTCTTCGAATTTTTACTAATAGATATCGTTGATGAAATTACATGAAAGCATTTCAATATTCGGAAATAGATTCGACAGTGAATGAACAAAAGGAGAATACATTATTCAGGTCGGACCTATTTTGTCCTAATGATGGCCAAAAATTGCTTGACGAACACTGCTTCTCTCAATAAGTTATAAAACAGATCAAAGCTTAGTTGCACATCCTATACTATGATGACTGACAATTCATCATTATTGTTTACTTTTGATTCAGTACATGATTTTGAGAATAATTCACAGAATATTTCCAAATTTAATATGTAGCAATTCGGGTCGTTATTACCCCATGAATTCATAAAGAACGCTTTTATTTTCCTTTTTGTAAACAAGACAGGAATTTTTCAACAATAAAAAATCACATTCGTTAGTAAAATATTTATTTAGCATTACCAGTGAATATAAAAATATCTTAAATTTACGATTATATGGTCGCACAGCCAAAATCTAAATATAACCAAAAAGCAAGCGAATAATATTAGATGTCGTACTAACTGAAAATATAAATTCCCTAAAGCGATTAAACTATATCACGTTATTCGTCCGTCGACAATCAGCACTTAATTTTGGAGTCCATTAAAGATCTTATCATTGAACTAGCACAAAACTGTCTTTTATATCGTTCCGTAGATTAGTGGAGGTCTTACGATTTTGTAGGTTTTTTTGTCGACTTACCGTAGTGGACTTCAGGTGATTCTGGAAACTGATAGTAAATGGGAGATGGGCTTTTCGATGGCGTGGTGCTGAACTGACGATAGGTACCGTACATATGAGAAGGAACTCCTGAAATTTGATCAAAGTATAAATTACTTGTCCTTTCGCAAAAAAAATAATTCGCCATATTTAAGTATGATTTATTCTATTCTTATATATCAAAAGTGTTCAAAATATATCAAAATATATAAGTATTATATTTAAAAAATGTATATGCAGAGATTGCTTTTCATTAAATGAATAACAGCCGTGAGAACATATTTCGATAGCATTCCTGCATTTCACATCAGGAATCGAAATAAAGCCAGGATACTGAAACAGTTTATCACTACCACTGTATATTAAAAGTCAAAGAGATTATATTAATGGTTCAAGATTTCTTGAAATAATGCAGTGAAAAAAGTAAATAAGTGAGACATAATGGAAATTATAGGAATTATAAAAATGTTATGTTGAATCGTACTCTAGTATAATAATTTTCGACAATTTTTAGATTTTCAAGTTATAAAAGGAAAAATGTATTTCCAAAAATAGAGGAAATTTCTGTTTATAATACATATATCAAAATTTACACATTCCAGATGGATTTAATTTAAATTAATATGAAATAATTTTATCTAACAGAGGAAAAAATGTTGGCAATTTTTCCATTGTTTATTGTTAGAAAAATGTCGAATTGTTTGCATTTTTAAGTGTTTCACCGTCATTTCCGTTCAAATAATTATAGGTTATTAAAAATACCCCGGATCTTGAAGATTTATGCCGAGTTTTATGCCAAATTGATTAATAGGATGATATTTACACGCAATATTATAATATTTTATAACATATATTATTAATATTTACAGGAAAACTATTTACATACATTTCGGTTTCTATGCACATCTAAAGTAATTTTATATGAATTCTTGCTCCTTTCATCTCAATAATAAAATATTATTATTATTATTTTTTAAATATCTCACCTTTATTTGAGTGGTGAAATTTTTCGATTTTTTGCTATTTTCCAGTTTTTCTTTGCAACATATTACTTTCTAGACGGCTTTTAATATTTAGGATATAAAATGAAAATGTATGCTCCAAATGGGTAGATTTCTGTTACATATTTTAAAAATTACAGATTGTCTGGATTTTGGACTCTTTCAAACCAAAATACGTATATTTTAAGAGAGACTATATACTAGATAAAGACACTTGTTGAGAAAATTCAAGAAACTAATATATTTTGTGTTTTTGAATGAACCAAATAATTAAAAAATGTATTCGTATTTATATAATCATATCTAATTTTATATTATATATAGCTATATTTTATATAATATTGATTTACATTTTATTCACCAAAATCGTAAGACACAGATCGCCAACCCTATATTATAAAAATGTATAATGATACAGACAAACTAATATGAAAACTAATTATTAGCAATATTAATAAATAATAACAATAATAATAAATAATTAACGGCTTGGTACCCTAATAATCACTAGAAATGCGATATATGCAGTGTCGAATCCTGCTCGGTAATGGGCATTTTATAATTATTGTTTATAATTATCTGAGTTAAATGTTCGATCCATCCCCGTTATACCAGTATCCAGGTTAAGATCTAAACTTTGAAGACCTCGAAAAACTGGGATGATATTTTAAAAATTAAATAGGCTCAATGCCGTGGACGGTGGTTTGGAAACCATATTAAGAATCAAGTCGAGTCCAAATAAACTGTAGGAGACCAAATATCAAAAAACATAATATTCTGGCACTTAAAATTAATTTCCTCCCTAATTTTAAGAAACATACCGTGAAATATTTTTGATGTATTTTTTTATACTAAAAAATAATATTTAATATAATTTTTGTATTAAACTACAATATGAAATGCAAAGCAAATAAGAACTAATATTAATCATTTAAACTTATCTGAGTGATATATATCAGTTCTAATTTAAATGTATAAATTTTAAATATTCATATATTAAACTGATACAATTCTTGAAAGTTTCATGCCAACATCTATTTTTAAACATGTATCAAGAATCATTCATTCATATTCGATGACTGTATCCGATATGTTTATGTCTATTTTGAATATAAGTTAACTTAAGTCATAAGCTAATATTAAGAAAAATATTACTCAAAACTTCTCGTATACCAGCTTATTTTATTTTACGTTATCAAAAATATATTGAATTCAAAGATGTTATATTTTAGTACTCAATAAATATGAAATAGTAACCACTAAAATGATCTAATTCTACTACAAAAAGAATATCGAAAACGTCAATATAAAATGGTAATGATCAAGATATACAATAAAACAAAAAATAAGATTGGCCGGCCTGGTGGTTCAGTGGTAGAGGCAACAGGGTGGTCCTCCTGCTGTTGTGATAGCCGCGGATTCGAATCCTGATGGAACATGGTCGTAAACTTATGTTTGTGATTGTCCTAGGCAAGATTGTAAAATCCGACAAGGAAAATGATCACCCAGTCACGCCAATAACCAGGCCGGGTAAGGCAGGATGTCTTCTGGGATAAGAAGGGTGGTAGATAAACCGAGATATAGGAACAATTGGACATTGAGACATTCAGACATAGATACAGAATGTTACTCGGAAAAGCAAGAGAATAATAATAATAACAGGCATGAGGAGATCTATTCTCATGTTAATTCCAAAATACTAAAACCCTTAGTTAGCAAACGCGTAGGCGTCTTATGACAATCGAATCGTTTGATGTTGTAGTGTAGAGAAATGTATCTAAGTGTAATGTTAACTAATACATGAACACTGTTACTTTAAAGACTAAGTTAGGGCCGATGAAGTCTCCTAGGTATAATTCGTTTGACGGGAATAAAACATTTAAAATTATGTTTATTATCCATTTTCTACAACATAATTGGGAAATACATGGTGATGTATTTATCCTATACTCGCCTTGCTTGCATAGTGATGCAAGTACAGCAGAACAATAGCAATATATTGATTTAGAAATTAAGATTGTAATAAGCGTAAATAATGTAAAATTTTATAAAATAATATAATTAATTTTTTTTAAATCTACAAAATATGCCGAAAATGTAGAGCTAGTGAAATGAGTACTAATAATTAAAACGCATGTTCAATATGTTTCTTAATCTTGTCCAGAAATGTATTTTGAAAATTGTTCAGGTAATGGTACTTAATTTTCAAGTTCGGTTAATCTCTTATCCATAAATCCTTTGATATTCAAGAACGTGCTTCGACATTTCTCTACTTCAAAAGCTGGACATTTTCCGAATAATTTTTAGGCCAAATGAGTTATTCTATCTACTATTCTTTAGAAGCAACAACATGTCACTGTTGCGACGCAAATTTAATTATTCATATTTGGATCAGTCGTGTAAATTTGAGTGTACGTTAATTGTAGAATTCTTTCGGTTATATAATTAAAGGGTCTAATCTATTGGACCTTTAAGTGATGTTTCTAATACTTATGACATGGGAAAAGAATTATGGCTGGATACAAAATATAACATCGCATTGTATTGAACGTCTGGTGAAATTAGCCAACCAAAAAAGTAGCGAGTAAAGGGAACATACGGGTTCAGCAAAGAGGAATCCCATCCGCTCGTTGTCTAGTGACTTTCTAGAGAAGTTCCTAGCTGAAAGAGTGTTTCCCACCCGTATATTCTCAGTGAACCAATGTGGGTATAGAAAAGGGTTTCTTGGACCATCCTTGTCCACCACCACCAAGAATCCGAGAGAGGAGCTTCAGCGATAAAACGCTGTGCATCGACAACGAGAATTTTCAGAAGACAGAATTTTCAACGACAATGGAGAAAGTATTTGCATCAACACCGACGGAAATAGTTGAAATGAGAAGAAGAAAGCATTGTTGAGAATTGAGAAGAAAGTAATGAATTGTTTGAAGAAGGCATTGAGTTGATGGAAGAAAGTATTGAGTTGATTTGTTTGAAGAAAGAATTGAAATGAACATTAACTGAAGGAAACATTGAAATAAGATCATTAATTATTACATTAGTATTAAGCATGAAGACAACATTGAAGTAATATTGTTAGTAACAATATTGTTTAATAATATTATTATTATTAATTAAACAACTTGTTTTTGGATATTCATTTACTAAAAAAAGAGAGAAAATAAATTGTATTTAATTTACAACCTTGTTTTTTCTCCCACATCTCAACACTCATTTTAGTTGAAATTAGCGTTGGAAACTATCGACTGAAAACAGTCGATAGTTAAAAAAATAGCGACTGAAGATAGTAATTACTAATTTCAGTCACGGTTCGACTGTTTTTTCCATTCGCGATGATTCGTCAGAAGAAGATGTATGAATTCTTGTCTGTATAAAATGTGAGATAGGAAAGGATGGAGATAAATGCTTGAAGCAGTTAATTTTAAATGTCTTTATATTCTCCAATGGTAGCATTAGTGAGACAGAGATGTATATATATATATATATATATATATATATATATATATGTTTATAATATAATATATATATATATATATATATATATATATACTTATATATGTTTATAATATATATATATATATATATATATATATATATATATATATATATGTTTATAATATAATATATATATATATATATATATATATATATATATATATATATATATATATAAACAATAGAATTTTAAAGGACGTAGGGTTACATTTATACTGAATGTTCTGTGGATGTGTAAAAAGGAATGGAATAATAACACCACAAAAGTTTTATCGTGTTTTAATATATTAATTGCTATTTTTAAATAACATACCATAATAAATATAAATAGTATAATGCAACTTAAATAAAACCTAAAAACTAAAGATTTTCAATAACCATAACTACTAAATAAAATGTAAGCGTATACATAATCATTGAAAAATCTAATCCATGATGAACCTAAAAATGATCGTACAATAACTACAGACCCTTTTTAAATAAAAATTTTATTTATTTTTAAAGTACTGTGAATATTATCTTGTTCAGCTTTTCTCCCGTGAGGCGATTTCTTGGATCGTTAATTATTTACCCAGATTTTGAAAAAACTCATTCCCAGGGGACAGAGGTTGCGGGTATAAAGGAATATTTTACGTGTAACTGATATAATTCAGGTAGTTTCATTTTATGGGTTTGCCAAAAATCCAATGGGTTTTCTAAACGCCCAATAAATGGAATTTCCAAATACTGCTAAATCTGTAAAGTTCCTGCAGTACTTGGAGTAATTACTTCTTTCATTCTAGCCATTTTTTATCAAAATATCTCCAGATGTCAATACATTCTTGGTCAGTAGTTTTGTCTTGAATTTCGACTTGTGGATCTATATTTGTATTTTTTGAAGATAGAATGGATATATACCTCTTTTGTAATTACTTTTGTATCGCCTCAGCATTATTTGTAATACCAAATCCTGTTTTTTCACATCTAAGATCTAAAAATGTGGATTTCCCGCATATCGTATTCATTTCTAAAATTTCCAGTCTTTTATTGATGACGTCAAATAGACAATTTTGTCATTTTTTCCCCATTCACTTTTTAAGATCCTAGATTTGATGGAATCTTGCAGTCCTCTTATTAACCGTATAATTAAAGACATCGATGGGATATTTTTCACTTGATAACTCGGTGGTCATTATTTAAATGGGCTTTAAAAGTTGAACACATTCTGTTAAGATAGTCCATTCGTTAACAAATAAAAACTGTGTTGCTCTTCTTAATAGCGAAAACTAAATTGTTGAACATTAAAGTAGAGTTTTCTTATCAGAAAATTTATTTTTTACAAATATTTAATATACTTTATTCACCTATTTACGGTTAATATTTTTAAAAGGAATTTAATAACTGCTACTGTAAAAATTCTTCAAATATTTTGGATCTATGCAATTTCTGAAACCCTTAGAACCTAATTTTAGTTTCCAAGATTTTAGGAAAAAGTTTCGACAAACAATAGGCTTGGACAAAAATCGTGAAAGTTGATTAAAAAAGTATTACCTATTACGCCAGTCAAAAGTATCTTACTATTTATCATTTTCAATTTAATTTGTTTGCCCTCAAAAACTAGCGTTTCAAAATGCTGATATATTAATTTACAATATATAGTTATTCACAAGCACACTGCAAAAAGAAACATAAAACCACATATATTACATATAAATCTATATAAGCATAAATTCGGCGTATTACTT
Source organism: Rhynchophorus ferrugineus (assembly GCF_030347505.1). Taxonomy (NCBI): domain Eukaryota; kingdom Metazoa; phylum Arthropoda; class Insecta; order Coleoptera; family Curculionidae; genus Rhynchophorus; species Rhynchophorus ferrugineus. Next base: position 18,078,305 of record NW_027472585.1, on the reverse strand, counting down.
TCAAGGTCGCGGCTAGGGCGGAAGGCCAGAACTCTGAAACTCTCTTAAACGGCTGAAATAGTCGATAGTAAATAGTAATAAAATCAGTCGAACCTAAAATAGCAACTGATATAGTCGTTAGTAAAAAGTAGTAAATTACTGAACAGTCGATAGTCGATTTCAGTCGATTGTTCCCAACACTAGTTGAAACGCATGAACTGCTAATCTATCTAATATCAAAATATAGTTTCTAAACTAGTATTAATAAAAAAATAAAGTGAAAATAACAGGTGAGCAAAATTGAGTTTAATTTTTAGTAACTTTGTGGATATAGTATATGTAACAATTATTTTTATTCTTTCCAATTTCATAACCGCCAATTATTTTAAAATCCCGTAACACTTTCTGTCCGTCTAACCCTTCGCACTGAAAATAAAACCGAAGATTTTTTGGCGAAAAAGTCCGTGATTCACTTAGAATAGGCCGGTGCCAACGGATTCATTTTGTTTGTTGTTTTCGGGAATATTTTTGTCGAGTCCCCGATATATTTAGCTTTATGATCTACCTGGTGATACTGGCGGCATGACGAATCTCGATCCAATAGAAAAATATGCGCGTATTGGATTTCGCTACAAGTGGATCATCGGTTTTATTTTGGCCCGTCGTAAAGCGAACTTTTCGCCTTGCATACGGCGACCAGATCGAAAGGAAACGACCAGACGATGATATAAATCCATCATGTTATTTAATTCATAAATTCAGTACACGTTTTAGTTTTGTTTAAATTTTGTTAGTTTAATATATTCCTGTCAGATATTAACTAGATGTTTAAAATAAATAAAATTAATAAATTTAAAACAATTAAAATATTGTCCAATGCCAGGTATTGCCAAACTCTTGGACAAGACACGTATTTTGCCACAAAATTTCTAGTCTTTAGAGATAATCCATGAATTAACCATTTTGCAATTTCTATCAGAAGAGAACTCTTGGTCTAAAAAAATGATGTGCTAATCTTGATTGCAACTAGTGGTAGTAGAACAGAGTAATATCCACAGAATATGGTTTCCGTTCATTGTTTCTTTTTTGGTTATATAAAGTATACTTAAAAGGGAGTTCCTTTTGGATTAGTTATACCTCTATCGTAAGCCTCGAACTACGGTGCTTGGTTCCTGATATGATTGGGATCATTTTCTCTGTTAAACTTTACACTTTTGCTTTATAAACGATCATGTTTACAGTCACGAACATAAATTTAAAACTATGTCCCAGGAGGATTTGAACCCGTGATTATCGAAATAATAGAAGGACCGTCTTGTCGCTTTGACTACTGCGTCAACTGATAAGAATATAACATCTGGAGAAAATATAAATTGCTATTAAAGAAATCTTAGTAGTTATTCAGATTTAGGAATTTTATTTTATTTTTATTTAATTCAGCTAAAGCTATAATAAATAAGGGTAATTTAAAGAATATTTAAAATAAAATAATGTAAGCATATCATATCAAAGAAACAAGATGGAAACGAGCTATATATACCATGTTGTCAGTCATTGCCGGCTAACCTCCAATGTGTCTTTATAATAACTTAGGAACAATGTATATGTAGATAGACACCATCAGTCTTATTAATAATATTCATGTATTAACATTACTATTATTTTTTGTTAAATACACGACACATTTAACAGTTACACACATTGCTGCACTGCTCGTTTGTTATCCAAGAATTTCAGTATTCTCTTTGTTCATATCTCCTTTCTATTCTCTTGATTTTCTGAGGAACGGTCTACATAGTAAATTGTTCATATAATATCTAAACTTATCTACGATACTTCTTAAGACTCTGTTTTGAAAAATGTCTGCTTTATTTATATTACCTCCTGCGAACATAATCTAACATAGGTACATATCGGTTTTAGAATGTCCTTAATCATATTTGTTCCCAATTAACCGATATATTTTTCATTATTTCCCATCCTGTTCCTTTATTTTCTTGTTAATTTTCTTCTTCCAAAGAAGCTTTTAGATGGAAGTTGTTGCTATATAGTATCATTAACTATTATTGTTTATTTGTACAGATTGATTATATGTAAATTAAACATGTATTTATATGCTTATTCGTTATTGTCTACAGCAGGTACCATAATATCATCAGCTAATGTAGCATTTGTTTTATGTATACCTGTTTTTCGGGTTCTTAAATGAATTTCTTAAATATGCCTAAAATATATGTTTTAAAAAAGTATCTGATATATATATTTTTAAATATATCTGAGTATATGAGTATATTGTAATTCATAATATATAGAATGACAAAAAAGCCCGTTTTTACATTTCCTTTCCTGGATATTTATATTTCAGATATTCGAACTAACTGACCAACGCAATAATATCTAAGAACAAACTTCATCCTATTATTGAATAGATTATGTCTGGATTGCCTTTCTTGAGATACAAGTTCGTTTAAGAGCATAAGAATGTATTGGGAGACATTTTACGCAAGTTTTTTTGAGACAGCTAGAGAACTTTGGAATATTTCAATAAAGAAAGCAAGTCTCGAAACTATTAATCATACTGAAAAGTCATTTTCTGCTAGATGATACATGTCACGCTTCAGAAAAAGAGCAGCCTGGATAATTCTATAATCTTTATGATTTAAGATGAAATATTTTACTATTCATATAATTTTAAGGTCTTATTACGCATAAATTAATAAACCTCAAAACAACTAGGGTAGTCCCAAACAGTGCCCCAAAGCATTTTATCTATTCCTACTAAAGAAATATTTGCCAATAAATTACAACACTGTGATAAATAAAATATATAAAAGGTACCTTACTCCACGAGATGTTAAATCATTCTGAACCTTCATATTAGTTCGAGAAAACATTATTCAATTCGGACTTCACAACGTGTAAAAATAGAAACATATTCAGCCTGTAAAAGATCACAATTTTTCGGGTTGAACCGTTGACTGTTTCGTGGCTAGTTAAGCTTCGAAAATGAGTGATGGTATTTCGAAAGTCAATATGTGTCAGGGTCATCTAATTTGTCAATAAAGTTGTGTTGAGTATATTTTTTCTTTTATTTTTGGTATATAGGTTATTTACTGATATATTTCTTGAATGTAAATAATATATTTTTAGTGTAAAACCTAAATCCAATTAGAAATTAACATGTATTACTCTTTTTTAACCTGAACACCATAAAAATACTTATTATATCTTTATAACTATATATAATTCTTCTGTCGGTGTGTATGTAATTGAAGTCCTTGGCGTTTGGATCAATTTTGATGAAAATGTTGTCAGTGGTCTATAGTCAGAATTAGACCAGGGTTGCTGCAATAAGGTTCCAGGAAATATTAAACATATTTTTTTTAAATATATTTGACATTTTATGGTAACTACCTCAATAATGACGGTTGCTAAATGTATAACATATTAAAAGGTATATCATATTAATATATTATTAGCAATATTGAAAGTAAAAAGTGATGTCTTCCACAGACCAAGCTAAATCGATCTTAATTCCCACAACACTAATCAACCGGGCGCGCTGTTTTTTTTTTGTCGTTTTGACGGATGTCGTCATTTCGCGACTATACAACAGTACGGTGTTGATATAAATGGAACGGGGACAGACATGAAGTTTATATATAAAATAATAAATTAATAAATGGAACAAAATTAATAACACAAATAGGGAGTGCTAAAAGTATAAATAGTACATAAATAATTTTAAAATTGACACAAATACAACACTACAACCACAGCCATAGCGAAGTTGATGTTTTGTCCAGACAACACATATTAACACCCGTCAGCGGCTCATAGGCTAGACTCTATGAAGAAACTTAATTTCTCGCAAAAATCCCAGGAGCCTGCGTGTATTTTCTCCTGTTAAGGAATTTCTAAAGTCTTGCAGGCCATACTTAGCTCTAATCTGGGTGAGTTCTGGAGTTCATTCAGTATGTGATAGACTGAAATAAAAGCAGTGTGACAAAACTCACAGTGAGCAGGTAGTCTAGAAGTCATCAAGTGACCGTGCGAGAAACGACAGTGACCCAATTTCAGTTGTTTCAGAGTTACGGCGTTGTGACGAATGGAACGAACGTGAAGAGAGGAGAAAAATCAGCTTTAACCTTTAACCTAATCAAGTTGAGAAGGGATTCACAGTAAACTGATCCTGCAGCCATTCAGATAAAGGGTACGGATGACTGACAGTGAGTCGGTGACTGGGGGCACATGAATGTGCGAAATTTGGAACTGTTAAAGCTTATATCGAGGAAGAATTTTAGGCCTAATATTTTTGTGTAATAAGCGTTACAAATAAATATATTCCAATAAAACGGGAAAAACGCACAAATTAAGTAACCTGGAATAGCCGTCAGAATGGTGACACGAAATATATAAACGAACCCAGCAGGTAGACGTGCGGGCTAAGAGTTTAGCTTATCGACAATAATGTAGTAAGATCGAATCTCGCTGGGGATGAAGGTTTTTTTAAGTATATAAGATTAGATAAAGGTTTCTGATCGTTAAAATTAAGTGAATGTTTAGTTGTTACATTTGAAATGATGTTAAAACGGAAAGTGAGTGATAGATTCATTAATAATCGAAGTTATATAATTTCAAGGAGTGTTTTGTGTTATTCCGTTATTGTTGGAATTATTAAAGAGTTACAGCAAGTTTGGATAAAAAACGATTAAGCTTAGTATGGCCACGTAAAGTTATATTTTACATTTTTTGTAGAGAAAATAAATTATTGTACCCGCCTTATCGGAAGGTATATAAAACTGCGAAAGAAAAACCCGACATACGTGAAAATTTCATAGTTTTCATAGTTTCATAGTTTTTTAAATTCAATAGTTTTATAAAATCTTAATTAGGACACATGTGACATAAGACAAAGTAGAAAGCAATGGTTAAATAAAAGCCATAGAAGACAGACTGAAGATCAGCTATTCACAAGGGCGAGATCGAAGAGTGAAATAAATCCGCAAAGAACAATGCAATTTTATATAAAACTTAGGAGTCAAAACAAAACTAACTACAGAATTTGCATGGAATCGATATGACAAATAGAAGGAATTATGAATTATTATGAGAAAATTTGTAAACACTTTAAGGCTTATGTTAGTATGTGACTATATGACATGTATTTCCTTGAACGATGTATCAATTATTTTGATTATTTACATTATAAACCTATGTTTTAAGATTTTAATCGTTTATTTAATGATTGTAAATACATTTCTTTAATATACATTTCCAAATTGTAAAAGTCAATTAGGTTCGTTATTGCTCTAATATACATCAATTTAAATCAAATATCAATAGCATCAAGTCAAATATCTATTTCAAAATTGTTTTACTTATATTTCTCCTGTGCCTCTTATTACTTCATTTATTATTTTGTAATTATATTTATAACACAAAAGTAAAGAAACATCATGTATACTTATACTCCTCTAAAATTGTTACAGTTCTGAAAATAATCTTACTTATGATGCTTTATTATAATATTTGATGGTATAGTACACTAAGAGGTCAATTGAAAAGTTCCGGCCTAACACATAGATGGCTCTACTAGAATTAAATCCATATGTTTTATCCAATTTTTTAGTTAGCCCTAATCCTCAAAAGAGGCGTGTATAAATTTGACAGCTGTCGGGTCATTAGTTTATGAATTATGGCATTTTGAACAAAGCAACTTTTGTTATTGTGAAAAAAATGGATAAAAAGGAATTACGCGTGTTGATAAAATATTGCTTTTTGAAGGGAAAAAATACAGTTGAAGCCTTAATGCCGAGTTTCCGGAGACTGCCTCAGGAAAATCAACCATCAAGTATTGGTATGTTAAGTTTAGACGTGGTGAAATGAGCACTGAAGACAGTGAACGCAGTGGACAGCCAAAATGGTTATTACCGACGAAAACATTTTAAAAAATCCACAAAATGGTTTTGAATGACCGTAAATTAAAATTGAAACAAATAGCAGCACTCTAAAGATATCAACTGAACGTGTACATCATATGATTCAGAGAATATTTCGGTATGAGAAAGCTCTGTGCAGAGCGGGTGCCGCGGGAGCCCATTTTTGACGAAAAACAACGACGAGTTGATGATTTGGGGCAGTCTTTGAAGATGGTCAAGCGTAATAAATTCCTGTTTTTGCATCGATATGTGACAATGGATGAAACATGGCTCCACCATTTCAATCCGAAGTCCAATCGACAGTCATCCTTGTGAACTGCACACGATGGAGTGCACACGTTATGGCGTCTGTATTTTGGGATGCGCATAGAATAATTTTCATTGACTATCTTGAAAAAGGCGGACCATCAACAATGACTATTTATTAGCTAACTAACTACTAACTGTCTAATTTATTAGCGAAATTACATAGCATTATTGGACAGTTTGAAGAAAAAGAAAGTGCTGCTTCACCAATACAATGCACCGTGCCACAAGTCAGTGGAAACGATGGCAAAAATCCATCCATCGGTCGTATTCTCCAGATCTGGCCCCAGCGACTATTTTCTGTTTTCAGATCTGAAAAGAATGCTCGCTGGGAAGAAATTTTTGTCGAATGAAGCGGTGATCGCCGAAACTGAGGCTTATTTTGAAGCAAAAGGCAAATTGTACTACAAAAATGGTATTAAAAAGTTGGAGGGTCGCTATAATCAGTGTATTAAAGGAATTATGTTGAATAAAAAAAACTAATTTTGCCAAAAAAATATGTATTACTATTATAGGCCGGGGACTTTTCACTTGTCCTGTTATACTTGTTAATATTTTGTTGATTATTTAAACTTAATGGAAATTACATTTAATTGATTGCTAGTAAAAAGGGCTAGTGAGTGTAATAAAGAGGGATCTATTATTTTAACTGATGTTATATATGAAATACATTTCTTAACTTATATTGAGAATACTGTGAAAACAAGTTGTAGTAGCATATTAATTATTCTCTTTACTCTGCTAAAAATAAGAGCAGTGTTAACATATAAACATTATTATATCAGAGACTAAGACAAGGCTAATAGGTCCTCCTAGATATACCTTAGATGTAAGTCATTGTAAAGACAAATTGTAGGTTAGTCGGTAACGACTAATAACAATGTAACAAATAAATTTGCAAAAAACTGTTAATATTTGAAAACTTTTCTGCAAATATTACCATGTTCTAAAATAATTGAAAGTTTCCGAAAGTATAAATGAACAGGTTATTCTTTAAGCTCTTCAACACGGCTAATCCTAAATTATAACTATTCTAATATAAAATACAAGCGGACATAATAGTCAACGATTTTGAACAAATGTTTAATTGTATCATTAGAAATAAATTACAGCAGACAGTTTATGTGATAATTAATTGTCTTAAATAAACTGTTACTATTATATAATTTATAAGTATATGTTCAACATATGTTTGACTATTATAAATTAACTTCTCAATATATTTATATTATGAAAAAAATATTTTTCTATTTATTGGTTCACCTATCACTCACGATCATCTTTCTTCAACGTCAAACTGAACCTATTTTCGGATCAGCGATGAGAAACTTTCTAGGAATGTTACTGTAAACTCTCTTTTTTAACGAATCGAAAACTTATAAACAGAAAAATCACGATAATACAAGTTTAAATTTAATTTTATCGCCTTGATATAGTTACACCGCTTATGTATGTTAATAGTATTAAGACTTTTCGTTAAAATATCCCAAATAAATTGGGTTTTAAACGCGGTCGACCTTGGATTTTGCGAGAAAATTCGCCAAACGGTGGAGTTTGTACAAAGAACAGTAACATTCGGATAAAACAACACCGATGTTTTCCGAAAATCTATTTCAAGTCGACATATAAGTGAAGTGCCGCAATTATTTGGGTCGTATCTATATTTAGCCCGCGTTTTGATATCGTTTTCATGCCGAAAATTGCGCTAAGTCTAAGATACGCTCGACTACTTCGACCGAATCTCTGTGTTATTCATTTGTTCTTGACGACTTTGACGTGTGGTCTTCCTCGGGTATTTTTAGAAGATGTTAGGTCGATTGGTCTGGTTTACGACCGCATTTGTATATTGTGATTTTATTGGCTCGTAGGGAGAGCTCGCACCTTGGCCTCAGTGGCAACATCTGGATGGGATATGTTTGTGTTCTTTACGTAAACAGATGGTTAGGTACCATTGTAGATGGTTTCATTGAGTTTTATATGATTTTTTGATATTATTTATTGAAAAACAATTACTATAAATTAATGGATGATGCCAGTTAATTTTGATAAAATTAAAAAAATACCCATATGGGTTAAAAAATTATGTTTCACGAGAGAGTATCATTTCCCATCTAATTTAATTACAGGTATTGCTTTAAAGGTTCACCGAAATATTCTAATAAAAATATTTTGTATTGTTTAGGCTCGGCATCGACTTCAAACTGATCAGTTGGTAGTAGTTAAAATAATAAGTCGGTCCAATTTTATTGTTAAAAATATTTTATTTTCCTCTTTTTAGTGTTAAATATTTACTCAATCAATTACGCAGTTATTTTATTAAGTATTACAATGGAAAGTCAAAGTAAAAGTAAAATAGTATGAGGAAAAATAGGAATAAAGAAACAATGATTGAATATAAAGAACGTTTGAGACCCTGATTGCTGCCTATTAGGAATCGAATCCGCGACCTCTTCGTGTGAGCTCAACGTCCTAACCATTACACCACTGAAACAGTTTGTTACAATATTTCCACGACGTCTCATATGATATGGCTTGCGCTTAAAAAGCAAACTGACTGACTTATACACTGAACTACTTCCGATTTTTCATCACATCAGTTCAGCAATAATATTACACCAATATATGATTATTTTAGATAAACAATATGTGAAAGTATTGTACGTGCCTTTGAAATTTTAGGTTTTCCCTCTATTTTCTGTCTTCCTCCCAACAGATCCCAACTTGGTTCCAATGGGACCACCTCGAAGATGCACTCTTTTGAATAAAAAAAAATTGAAAATGCGTCCATAACTGACCAAAAAATCGGCGAACATACATTAGAAAAATATAAACATATAAAGGATTTTAAAATAATAGTTTTGCGCAGTACATTATTAGACATTAAAATTTACACATTTGATATTTTTTAATGCACAACAATATTTTTTCTAGTTGCAGCCGACTAACCTACAATTTCTCTGCGCAATAACTTAAATCTAGGTACATATGTAGGAGAATCCTATCTTAGTCTCTGGTGTAACAAAGTTTATGTCTTAACACTGATGTTTTCCTATTAAATACATCTCACTACACTACACTACACAAGATCAAATGGTTTGATTCTTTAATTATGTCATGTGTTGTGGTATTATCCAAGAGTTGTATTACTTCAACACTGACATGAAAATGGAGGCCGTCCTCAAATCTCCTTACAATTATCTTGATTTAGAGCAGAGCTGTCCAAACAATGGCCCGCGGGCCACATGCAGCCCGCCAAATCTTTTTTAATGTGTTTAATTAAATAACAACATTTTTGTAGAGAGAATATTATAATTTGATTTTTTTGTAATCCCAATTAATTTGATGAACAAATTATCTTCTCTTCTAGCAACAAGTTTTTTATCTCTATTGAAAAGGGGAATTTAAGGGAAGAAAACCGTGCGTTTTGGGGAATTCGACTATTTTATCTCGCTATATATATATTTATAAATTCGCTATACTTCTTTGCATGAAGAAAACTATAAAAAACATGTTGGTGAAGCAAGAGATGTTATGGTAGCAGAGTACAAACAAAAAACTAATACATCAAACAAGTATGTTTTCTAAAGTAAGTAAAGAAACTGAACAAAGTTTGGCTGCCTCATATGAAGTCTTATTAGAATTAGCCAGAGCTAAGAGACCGTTTAGTGATGGACTTTTAATAAAAAAAGAATGCGCAGTTGCAATGGCTAAAGCCTTCATGCAGCCCAAATTGGCATTATTTCATCAAATAGTGGCGCGACGAACAGATGACATGAGTGATTATATTTTAAAAACTATATGTGATCGCTTTGTAGATTGTGAGTTCCCTATCCAATTTTACACTATTGCCAATGATAAATAACATAAATAACAAGAAGTCATAAACATAAGTATGTAACCATACACAGGGATTCGAACACGCAATTATCGTAATCGAGGATTGCCCTGCTACTGTCTACGCTACTGTCTTTCTTCTTCACCAAATATCGTCACTCTTGACCATCGGCTGCAACTGTTCTAGCGTTCGATAATACGAATCTATGCTTCAGATCGCTCTAATCAACTTTGATCCATTCTTTTTTTTTTGTAGTTACTCGATACGTATTCTATCTAAAAGGTCTATTTAGCCGAAAAGCCTGTGATGAATTATATCGCTTTTAATTCGATAGAAATCTCTAAAGCATTGCAATCTGCGTCTTTGCATTTGTTCCACAACAGCGTATGCATATCGCATATTAATAAAATGACTTCATTTCTAACACAATACCGAAGAGAAACATGTCGAATTTGTCTTAGACATCATATTTCAAAGTCTTCAAATTTACAGATATCAGATTGTAGCAGTCTGGAACTCTCGGAACCATACATCTTAACACTTCGCTCCATTGTCCAAATACGCCATCTTCGAGGGGTCAAAGCTCTTGTGACCAGGCGAATTCGACTTATTATTTCAGCTGTAGGTTGCTCATTCATGTTTCTGCTTCTGTGTTACGAATCTCAAGTTCTTGAAGTCCTACACTTACTTTAACTGGATAGGCGATTCTTCAGTTCTTTGGTATTTTGATTCTTTGTATTCGCAAAAATATTTATAGCCTAAACATATGTATAAGCGAATATAGCGCCATCAGCAGCGAACATCAGATTAGTCTGACGGTTTGTAGCATATGGAATATACTACCAAGTGAGTTATTACTGTTGTTATAATGAATACTTATTATCACTATTATCTAAAATTATATTATTTCCATTATTATATGAATATTATCAGTTGTTAGCTGTTCCATTCTGTTTGAGGTTATAATTATTATATATAGTCTCTATATAATCTCATAAGGTATAATATTTTTGAAAATGGTTATTACAGTTTTATTCTATACCTTCATTTTAGGCAATGCTTAAAATAAATTAAGATTTACAGTTTGTGGTGGCTTTTTATTTTAATGACTATGAATTTGCAGTGTCCTTCTTATTACTTTTAGTTTATCTGGATATAAAGTACAGCTTGGCGTTCCTGATTCTGTGTTATTTTTGACATGTTCTTGAATGTGAAATTCTATTAATTCTAGATTTATTTTAAATGGTCTATATTTTATAACGTCAAATAAAACTATTTTAAATCATCTTTCTTTATATTCAAGATGGTCTTCATATATAATAAAAAACTGACTATATATATATATATATATATATATATATATATATATATATATATATATATATATATATACAATAAAACTAATATACCAAAAATACCGTCAATGTCAATTCCAAATGAAACGTAAACAATCTGAAGCAACCATTAACCAACCTAACCAAATTGTTAGAATTAGTGGTTTTAACATTTCTAAACATAAGGTATATAAGACGCTAATTACGGAACACTCAAAATCGAATTTTCGATATTTATTAGGCCTATAAGATAATATTAAAGCACTTAAAACAGATGTTGTTACTGTCGTTAAATCGCATCGGATACATTTATAACCAACTTCATGCTAAAACCTCATTGACAGACTTCACTTCATTTCCTCGATGTGTGAACAAAAAATATTTTCAATGCGTTGGAAATGTCTGAATGTGTACCGAATAAATCGACTAATTTGCCGGAAATATAAATATAAAAAAAATATTGGAAGAAAAAAAGCGATTGAAGGACATCGAATTCTATACGAAGCTTATGGCATCCATATAACTTCCATCGATTTCAATATCTGAATACTGGTTCTAACGTTTTAAAAGTTAATTTTGACGTCGAAGACAAGTAGCGTCCTGGATAACTAAACAATAGTAAGAGCTACTCAAATCTAATGAAACCATCAAATGAAGACAACAGTCCAGAAATTGGGTAGGAAATTTTAAAGTGATTACCTTTTCTTTACTAGAAAAGAAATATTCATACTCCAGATAATGTAAAGGGAGTAGAAATACCTTTACTACTGAATCTAAAACATGTTCATGATATTCTTTAACCCAGATTGTACTACGTGTATTGATTGCGATTTGAATTTTCAGTAATTTAAAATAAGTTGCTCTACGATTTTATAAGGATCGAATCTTCGTCGAATCGAAGATTTTCATACAGAGAATTGGTAGAAATTGTTGAAAAATAATCATTATTTTTATTTAGTGTTATATTATCAGAGGGTACTTATATATATTTTCTTTCTATAGTAAAAAAGTAACGATTTAGAGAGGAAAAAGTTCATTTAGTATTTTCTGGTCATAGTTTTTACAATACGATAATTGGAGGGTAATAACACTAATTTTCGTAAACGACAGTAAAATAAATTACTTTTTTACCACGTAACTGTCTCTTCGTGTATAAGAAAAGCTATCTGTTTGTTCATCTTTAATAGCAATTTTGTTGGAACTACAGGGGATAAAACATCTTATTACAGATTGGTTACACTACTTCCCTGCAAATACCGAGACGCATATGTAATGCTCGGCTTACATGCCAAGTGTTTTATGTTATACTAGTGTTTAGGCAATATTGTGGTATTTAGCTGATCGTCCCATTCTCATCACTGGCCGGATTACTGCGAATGATCAGCATATTGCAACATTGTCATATTCCAAGAGAATTATGCGCCATTAAACACAGCCAAAAGTTCTTGGTTTGAAGAGTATCAGAATATCATCATATATCTTCCTATAATACAATCGCCAGACTTCAACATAATTGAACTGTTACGAGTCTGTTTTGGAGTCAGGAGCGAAGAATATATTTAAATTTCCAACGTCATTGAAGTAATTGGCGGATGTATTACCGCAAAATTCGGATAACATTCCGATGGAATATATTCACACACAAATTTCCAACACCCGAATATATTTTGTGGAAAATTACAGTTTTTTATAAGCAAATAGTAGCCAAACAATTTATTAATAAATAGATATTGTATATATGTCGGGCGTTCATATTATTTTATCCATCAACTGTATATCGCTACGATTCTAAATTGTCAAGAGCGACCACACAAATCAGTAAATAAGAACATCACAATATTAAACCTATCTTACATAGGAAAATCCAAATCTCAAATTATTGAATCCGTATCTATATTTCGCGAAAAATAATATATTGCGGTATAAATAAGATTATCACAAAGCAATTCAAAATTAAATTTAGATATAATAAGAGTGAGATAAAACTTATGCAAGGAAATCCAGATAAAATGTATTTTGTGCTACGACATTTTTACATCTTTAAAACAGCACAACTATCCCGCATAAAAAATCCTTCGACTTGTGGCCATCCATTCATTGATTTTCATGAATTCTACAGTACTTGATCGAACATTGTTGCAAATCAACACGATGGCTTTTTTACATATCAAGTTCAATTTTTAAAGATATTCCATGATGATTAAATTTGGTTTGCAGTTTATCTTGAATTTCTCATCTTCATACATCATACATTACGGGTTACGGGCTTCATCATACGTTTACCATCACTAAGTCTTCCCTTTCCTTCCTCAACGCAAATTCACCTTTAAGCTCTTAAAACTGCTATCAACACTTGTTCCAATAAGTCTACATGTCATGTGTATCATCGGCATCTCATGTCTTCGAAATAAATAAATAAAACGAAAACGATACTTATTCACTTCAAAATTTAAATAACAATAATCGCTTAATATGCTTTTTACAATTTTAGAGTACTTACCTGATAGCTTCTTGTTTTGTTGGGCGTAAAAGACTCAATAAAACAAGTCACCTATTTATAGTATCAATACAATAACATTGCCGTTTTCCTGTTTTAAGCTTTTTAGTTTATTTTCGTTATAATTTAAATATCCATTTAAAGTGTACATGTTGCAAAGTTTATTAAAAAACCCACTTAAACTACTACCATCACCATTTAGACAGGATGTTATCTTATATACAGGAAAAAGGATATAGGATGTGCATAAGTAACTACCACTAAATATCTTGCAAAAAGCTTTAATACAACATAATTAGACAATAAATATAATTAACTACGGATATAGTTAATCCTATAATCTCCTAAAATACATCGACACCTAAAATTAGAAATATCGTACATCATAAAACAAAGCAATCTAAACACAAAACATATTATAATGACCAGAATAAATATATGCTTTGATATAAACACTTAGGAAAAAGAAGCGTTCGAAAATAGTGATACAATTTGAATTCGTGCTTCACCCTACCAAAGAGCTAGATAATAAAGCGTGTATAGCAAACATACATAGAAATTCCGAATTGGGTTTTAAAAAAATATACATTAAAGTTGTCTATACAGACTGCTGTGAATGGCAGTGAATGACTTATAATCTTCAGTTTATTGTCGTTAATATATCTCGCTGTTGGTTATAACAAGTTTACCAAACCCACCACCAGGCTGTACAATTTATTTTAGATATTGTGATCTTCTCTCACCTGGTACTTGAAGCGTCGCGGTTGTCGTACTGGTACCTACTGGGTTCGTTGCGGTGCATGTGTATTTCCCAGCGTCCTCTGTAAATAAACAAGTTCTTCGTTAATCTACAGTTTTTTAAATTTTTTCAGTGATTTGTATTTACTATTTCTAAAAAAATCATTCAAAAAAAAATACAAGAACTAGCAGGAGACCGACTAACAAGAGCAATATACAAGGTGACAATTGAAAAGAGTAAGTTTTGCTGTTTTTCCAGTAGTTCTAGTGTGGAATATGAAAACAAAAGCATAGAAAAATAACAGGTTTACAAAACTAGGGCACGCTAAACATATATAAGAACCATTCTGCATCATGGATTTAAGTTAATAACGTGAATACCTTTCCTACTGATATTCACTGATATAGAGCTATACATTTCAAACCAACAAAGATATACGTTCACCTAAATAGCTCTAAATAATAGGATTATCTGAATTTATGTTGACTTTCGAAAGAAAGCTTACCTCAAATAGGTATGTGAAGAGAGAAGATCATAGTAGGAATTATAAATGTAGATAACAGATTATCAAGGTCAGTTGTGCTCTAAAAATGACAATGAAAACAGATGGGTTGCAGAAAGCTAGATAAAAATATTTCGTATAAATGGATGATCAAAAGAAGTGCTTAAAGGTTATATCTTGATTGCTCATTAAAATATGAAGATATACTTGACAAATTTGATACAAGTAAACGATATATAGTCTGTTCAACGTTATTTTGTACATACGTCAGTTAAATTTGTGACATCTAAACGTCGCAATGTTGGCGCATCAACTCTGAGTTTTAGTTCAGTTTGGATTTAACATTCATCAAAATTCTAATCTAAAAAAAATAACGGAACAAAAATGTTATCAATTATAATTTATTTTAACATTCAAGTACATCTAAAAATTAAAGTCAATTATACAACCTCAAAAGTTTATAGGTGAGAGTTATAACATCTTACACTATTGCCTTTAAGAATTTTGCATACGTCTGACAACTGAACGACTTTGACAAGCTCATTCGTTTACCTGTTCGAACTAATCAGAATATATTGTCTGATTCTGAAACAAATTTACAAATTCCGGCACGCAATACATTAAACATCTCGATGACATATGTACAAAAAAAACGTTGAATAGACTCTATATGACTAGCTTCTCCTAGTTTATATTTGAAATACTCTTTGAGTCAAAAAAACACAATATAAACAAAGACTCCGTTACTGTTTTAAAATTGGAGACAATATACTGACTTAAGGAAGCATTACTGTTTTTTTCTTGGATACAGCGCAAACAATTCCCTTATTTTAAAGTTTTTCCAGTCTTTGAAACAAACAGTCATTGATTTGAATAGTAAAATAGAATAGTATTTCAATTATTTTTATAGCCTCAGTTAACTCCACATGATACTCCAATGCTATATCTTTGCGTTTATTTAAATGACTGATTGAATTTTAAATGTAATTCTTAATAAAAATGACTTCAATAAAGGCAGACTAATAGAGTTTGTCTTTAAACCACGATTTCTACATTTGATATAATATTAAATTCACCTGGATAGGCTTGGGCTATAGTCAATCTGCATACACCGTTTCTGTAATGTATTTGGTAATCATTGGAATTCGCAATGATTCTACCATCCTTGGACCACAGTGTATTAGGTGGCGGTTCTGACTGAACGATGCATTCGAATTTCGCTGTTTGTCCACTAACGACTGCAATATCTCGTAAAGGCTGAAATACGTTATCAATATTTATACAAATGAAACAATCTATAAGCTATTTCGAATTTTATACCGTTATAAACATCGGAGCTCTTGGTTGTCC
Organism: Rhynchophorus ferrugineus; assembly: GCF_030347505.1. Classification (NCBI taxonomy): domain Eukaryota; kingdom Metazoa; phylum Arthropoda; class Insecta; order Coleoptera; family Curculionidae; genus Rhynchophorus; species Rhynchophorus ferrugineus. The sequence goes on along the minus strand of NW_027472585.1, from coordinate 18,061,821 downwards.
AGGCTGTATGATTAATTTAGTACTGCTTGGGGTACTTGGACAACTTGGAGGAGTATGCGCTCCAGTCATACCTTCTGTAACAACATCAATATTAGTAAGTATAGGTGGTAAAAATATTTTAACCCTTTTAAAACATACAAAAAGCCACAAAGCTGTATCCAAATAACATGCACATAACGCCAATAGAAGAAATTAAAAAAAGCCCAACTCTTACAAAAATAAAAATTTCTCTCGATTTAAAAATAAAATTCATCAATTTTATTTAAAAATATATTCAGATTTTATGTTACGCTATTTTTACTATGCAAAAACAACCATAACACCAAAGCCATATTTCAAAAAATACAGACAGGTAGGTTTCAAGCAATTATTGAATTGGCAAGAAAATATTTTTTTGTTTATATTTTTACTGGCAAGAACAAAAAGTTCTACGAACTACATGAAAATTTTATATTCTATGCCATATATTCTATTTTATATTAGAATGCTATATGTTAACATTTCTTTGATATAATTAATTTAAATGTGATAACGTGACATATCCACCGTACAATCTGACTTATGTAACAACGAATTCGAAAAACTAGAAATATCTAATATAAACTATAGGTTATAGAGTACTAACAATACATGAATGAAGTGAGAAATCAAGTAAAGTACCGAGTCCATCAACATAATAAATGCTTTTTTCAGACCACAATATGTACCACAATCGTGGAAGGTGCCAGTAAAGCTACCTCATCAAAACCACCCCAACCACTAATTATTGAGAAAAAACATCTCATCCCAGATCATCAATTTGGTTTCAGGAAAACAACATTCCACAGTTGATCAGGTTTACAGAATTATCATTGTCATAATAAAATCAATACAACATAACATTTGATCTGCAATATTTTTAGATATTACTCAAGATTTCGATAAAGTTTGATATGAGAGATTAAAGCATAAGATCAAAATGCTTCTTTCTGAACAATATTCAAACATTTTAGGAACGCATATACCTCATCATCAGATGAGCCATCAGACCGTTACTTCAGAGGCAATCAAGAAGATGTCTACTCTAACTTGAGGAAAATATAAGCCACAGGAAAGTGTATTGGAACCAGTCATTTTTCTGCTGTAGACTCGGGTCTACATTCAATAAAAATGTTGTTTGCTACATTTGCAGATGATATTGGAATCTTAGCCATTGGAGATAACAACACTGAATCAATTGAAATTAATAAAAATAAGTCAGTGTATATTGATTTCATCAACAAAATATCAAGCACAAGCCAGTATATAAAAATCAGCAAGTAGTCCCGTATCCCATCTCGTCCGAAATACAGCCAAATATATTGCGAACTCGGATGGAAGCCACATGTTAAAAAGTGTGAAGAATTCTAGCTAAAGTACAAAAAAATATATTGGTTATTGGGAGGATATTCATCTTTGTCAGTATGTATATAATAAGCTTTGGCCTTACCAACAAGTTTTGGAACTAGTGTGGACATAGCCAAAGAAATAGAAACATAATACGAAAGTTAGAAAACAAAATGTTGCGAGGTATTGTTGATGCTCCATGGTACATTCATAACGAAAAACTGTGGATAACGGTATCAACGATTATGCCCAAACATATAAAACAGATGCTGCATCACCACATTAATCTTGATTTTCAAATTCCATTTAGTAAAACCATTTGATCTGATTCATTAAAGTTAAAAATAGAAGTTAGAGCACATTAAAAACAAAAACATAGACGTTAGCCTAAATTATCTATCGTAGAGTATAAAAGTATGGCCGGTGATGTATAAAGATATACAATGAACAAAAGGCAGGCACATAACATTAACTGTGAAGCATTTCCTCTTCCTCCATGATATAGAAAAAGATGTTAGTAAGGGAAAATAATGCGGAAATGGAAGTTGAGTCCCAAGCAGAACACCAAGTACCTGCGTAAGTATGGTTAAAAGCTGGAGAAGTACTAGGCAAACTTGGCGACAACGATAACGGACTACACGACGACGGTTCCCATCGCGAACCTTGGTGTAATCCCGCTTTCTTCTTGGGCTCACCCTCGTATTCGGACATCTCGCTCTCCGAGGTCGGGTCCCATTTGTTAGTGAACTTCTTCGGCTTGAATTGGGGCGTGGGCGCGTTGTAGTTGTTGCCGGAAACGTGACTGGTCTCGTGATAGACCGGCATTTCGATGTCGGCCGTTCTCTTCGGAGGTTCTATGATGGTTTTCTTGGGGACGGGGATTTCTCCCGACTTGGACTCGCCAGGCAGAATGATACCGAACTCGTAACCGAAGTCGTACTTGAAGTAGATCAGGCCTGTGTCTGGATCGACGTGTTTAGTACCTGAGGGATTAACAATTAATTTCCAGTGATTGCGGTTAGATTATTTCAGAGCTTAAGAAGAGAAAATATACGTTTTTTTCGTTGTTGAAGATTAGCAATTTTAGGATTTTTTAATAAATGTGATTAGAATTAGTTTAGATGCAATAGTTTAGCTAATATAGTTATTATTAGGTACTTGTATGTATTTTGATCTCTTTAAAAAGGCATTTGTTGATAACAACTGATACAGTTTTTATTAGACAACATATTTTCCACTATTTTATTTAATAATTTTCATCATTAGTAATACTGTATCGAAAGAATGACTTTTGGGCAGCGTTCCAATGATAGATTCATTTTCGTACATCTTCAGCATTCGAAACCGTGTGCCAGCCAAGACATGCTGCATCGATCTGAAGAAATGGTAATCAGAAGGCGATATATCTAGCATTTAGTAGACGCATTTCTTCAATTAACGTCGGCAGATATACAATAACATTTTTATTCGGTTTTAGCAGATCCTAATATACTTGATCACCATATCAACATCAAAACTTTATGGGCATGAATATTCCCCTTCGGTATCGATGTACATGGTTCCTCTTAACTAAGCCATAAATTCTTGCCCTTAGGAATAATCCATAGCAATAGATCTTTTCTGGCTTTACATCGTAATTTATCGAGAACTCTTCGTTTTTGTCTAGCAAGCAATGAAATCGCTAAGTTGGCACGGTTCGAAATAACATTAATGGTTCGTGTAGTAGCCATTTTTTCTCCTTGTAGGTATTTCAGATCGCGTGTAAACTTAAATTAGTTATTTAAAATTACTTGTTTTATCAGCTCCTAAACTCTCTGAAAATTGTATGAGGATGTGAATTGGTTTGTCGTCCAACAAGTGTTGCAATACATTGTGTTGAGATTTTTTTAGTCCACTAGGCTTTTCCTCGTCTTTAATAATCAAACTCGTCATTCTTTAAAATCAAAAGTGACAATTGGAATATGGCGGAGCAACATCACCATAAGAATTGCGACGCAACTATAATTGTATTATCTTTAAGAAGAATGTAACTTTATTTTATAGTTTAGGGTCTAATTTATTAGACCCTTTAACTGTTTGTAATATTTGTGATATGAGAAAATAATTATTACTTGAGACAGTATACAAAACAACTTCTCATAGTAGTAAAGGCACTGCGAAACATAGAAAACACGTGGTTAATAAAAAATATATCGCATCGCCTCATTGTCGAATGTTGCAGATGATGAGTGTGCATGTAACAAGGGTTAACAAAGAAATTAGATCTCGTAGAAAACCCCTTACAGTAACTACAAACATAAACTCGAGAAGGCACGAGACTGTTTAACATACGAGCATTTTTAAGAATCCGTAGAGCCCCTGTTCCACCTGTATGAGAAGATTCTAGTTGGAGAGTCTTTAACTAATCGAAAAATCTGAACGAGAAATGAATTTTTTTGAACCAGCCTTATCAGTTACCACCAAGAACCCGAGGGAGAGGTTATAATACGATGCATCCACAATGTTGAGGGGTGTGAGTAAAGAATTAAGAACTGAAACAGAACAGTCAGACAGCAGTTCGGTCAGAGGACAGAATCGTCATTAAGAAAACAAGACATACGATTTAGTAAGTCATTTTCAACCCATTCCATAAAGTTCTTCATCAAAGGTCTCTATTTTTATACATTTACAATTTAACTTATTTCCCTTTATAGACTTATTATAATATTTTTCGTTTGAATAAATAAACTCTTCTTTGCGTTGTTTTCTATCCTTAACACTCAAAAATACATTTCTAAAAGTATCTGATGGACTTCAGATAAAAGATTTCTTCAAATCAAATAACAAAGGTAAGGATTGTCGAAAACGCTATTTTTAGCGTTCCGCATCTATTTACACGTTGTTTAACAGCTCGACCAGTTTGCAATGAGACCTCGCCTTTTCATTAATATATATCATCGATCAAAATACATACAAACCTATAATACTTAGCATCATGCATTTTGTTTAAATAATTCATATTCCAATAAATGCTAATGTAGTTGCCTTGTATGTAAGACATATTTATATTTATTTTTAAGTTCTAGGACTGTCAATTTATTTTTGGAGGATTTACAATAATTTAATGTATCGTAACATTGCCATTGCCATTGCCAAATCACATGCATGCCGAGACGATGCTATCCAAGTTAATTGAAGTTGATTCACGATGATCACGATTATATATATATATATATATATATATATATATATATATATATATATATATATATATATATATGTATATATATATATATATATATATAAATCATTTACTGTTTTATTGACTGCATTTAAAATTAATGAATTAGCTTTATGGTAATAATATTTTACGAAAAATATTTGCCAGTGATTCATGATTTAGAAAGTATTCTTAAATATTCTAAAGTTTCCAAGAAGAAGAATTGGCATTTATATATTTATTGGTTAACTTAGGTTGCAGAAAACATATGGTTGCAGTAACCCCATAGATATTTTTTTCAGCAGTCCGAAGTTTATAAAATGCGGTAAATAAAAAAAATTCCAACTGCCCTTGTTACTTCACTCATCTTTTATTTACTGATGTCAGAATCTTTTTTGTATCCAATTTGTCTCAACATTTTTCTATTAGATTATCCTGTATATCAAAACAATATATATCGAACTAAGGGTCAATGAAACTCAATTTTCCAATTTTTCTTTTTCTGATTAATTCAAACAAATATTGTTCTTGTAATTTGAGCTAAAATAATTGTGGACATACGCTATTGGTAAAAGCTTAAATATTTATTTTTATATTTTAAAATTAGTGACGTTGAAACCTTATAATAAAAGAAGATAAAGTCGGAAGATGTGGAATTGGAAAGCAATGTTGCACATCAGCAGCATCCAACCTTCATTACAATTCGTATGTTTTACTGAAGCGTTGAAAGAAAAATTTACGTAATAGATACGAAAAACCATCTGTTTGATTATACTAAAAGCTCAAAACGAATTTGTAGTCCTTATATCAATAAATACTAATATATTGCCTTACCGTGTCCCACTGTTCTGGATTCTTCCCGGTATACTTGAGCATCGCCATCGCTTCCTGTCTTGAGGATAGGCTTCTGTTGCTGCTTTTTGCTGACATCAGTCATGACGTCCTGAACAAATTGCTGCGTCTTCGATTTAAACTCCTTCGTCATGCTGTCCATGTGATGGGTGGCCATCTTGGTAGCTGTGGATTTGGTGATTCTCTGATCGGACACGTAACCGTACTCCGGTGGTGGTTCCGGTTTTAACCTGGCGGGTGGTTCATACGAGTGACTCCTCTTCACTATTTGATTCGAATTCGTTTCGGAGAACTTCTTAAACGTTGAAGTTTGTTGCCTTCTGGTTTGACTGTCCACTACATCTCTGGTTCTGCTAATGTGCGAGGATACTTGGACAGGACCCTTGTCGAATTCCATGGGGGTTTCTACCCTTGAATGGGATCCAGAGTAACTGTGAATTCTTGTCTCAGATGGAGGTCTCACTCGTCTGGAACAAATATTAAGATGAGATGTTTCGTAAACTAGTAAAGTTTGTTTTAAATTATCCTGACTTTTTATAAAATAATTCGGGGATGTCTTATGATTATAATAATTTCTAAACTATATTTTCTGCTAATTCTTCTTGTATTGTTGGATTATAACGAATATTTATATTGTTATATTGTTTATTATGACATTAACAAAATTTGAGGATTTCATTTCATTTTAAACCTATTCTAAGAGTTTTTAAATTAGCAAGTTCCTCTTTAAATAACTTATTGTGGATTATGTATTTTAAATCAGGATCCAGTTTTAAATGCTCAAGAACTATAAGAAGTCAGTTATGGTCATTGTGCCAAACACAACAACTAGATATATCGACATTATAACACTGGACTAGACAAGTAATGTAGTTCTTTGGAGTTTTGAATTATTGTAACTACTATAACTGTAACTATTATATTTATTACAATTTCAAATAAGTCTCTATAGTGGATCAGTTTTAACACAGATACATGGCCAGTTTGACCAGTTCGGCTTTCAACGAAAAGCCATATCAAACTCTTAAAGAAGTTTCAGGCAACTTAGCTGTTAGTTCACGAATCAATTATCAAGCGCAAAATATCTTGAATTTGAGAGAGAGACCATATTAATTAACATCCTGTTAGGAAGTGAAATATTCCAAATTTATATAGACCTTATTGCTGTTCTCATGTCAGGTTCATCAAAGTCTAGTGTATTACCACCAAAAAAAAGTAATACCCAGTAATAAACGCAAATCTATCTTCTTATATTGCAACGGTCGATCACATGTTCCAAAAGTTGAAAAAGGTGAAGAATACACTGTTACCACACCCAGAGTGCTCATTAAACACAGCGGCTCCTGATTACCATTAGTTCAAATCAAAACCAACATGGTTCTTTCGACAGAATGATTCAGTCGCCATTAAGTATATTGCCAGAAGAATTAAAAAAGATGAGAGGTTGCAGAAGATTGCTGAGAATACATTGATCAATATATATTTTACCAAAATGTTCTGAATAAATATATTTTTAAAGTGAAAAAATGTACGTGCATTAGAGTACTCCCATTGGCATATTATTTCCTATCTTTCTACTTAGTTTCATCTTAGGGCGAAGAAAGTTCTTGTAAACTTGTTTTTATGCGTCAATACCATTATCCATTACCAACTACTTACCTATAGTGTAAATCTTCTGTATCACTACCACCTGGTGTCCATATGGGCTTAATTCTCGTGGACTCCACTTCACTCTCGTAATCACTTTCCCTGAAATTTCCAGGGATAAACTTGGTTGGAGTGGCTGGTGGCGGAACACTGGTTGCCCTCCTAGGTTTTGGTGGTTCGGGAGTATATGGGAACGGTTCCACCTTTGTGGTATGTTCCTGTCTTCTATACTGGTCTCCAAACTTGATTACTTTATGAGTTTGCTGAACGCTCATCGTTCTTTTACAGGTATCAGTCGATTCATCCAGATGAACGATGTTGGAGGTTTCAGTTTGAACAGCATTTTGATAAGGAGCACTGGTTGTTGATCTATAACAATTGCATCAGTAGAAGAAATATTGTAGAAAAGTCATAAGACTGTTGATGTTACCTGTAATATTGAGTTTTTGTAGGTCCAGGGGCGTAACCAATTTCTGGTGGTGGTCCTGGTTGAATATAGAAGGTGCTTTGAGGAATTGCTGGTGTTGCGACAACCACGTCAGTAACTCCAGAAGCGGCCAAAGCTTTAGGTTTACAAACCACCGGCTTGGGAACCGGACTAATCTTTTCTATGGGTTCAAACTTCGGTCTTGGCGGACCGTCACTATGTGGAGGTCTTTCGAACTCCGTTGGGGGAGTGGGTGTCCTGCCACTCTGCTGATAATACTGCTGACTGGGAGTGAGAACCGGCCTGACCGGCTTATATTGTTTAACGCCTCCCTGTCCCCAGACAGGAGGGATACGACCGTCATAATCACTTTCGTAATCGCTCTCCCGGAATTCACCCTTGACGAACTTGGAGGGACTTGGAGGTGGAGGTCCAGCGAACTTAGCGGGCCTGGGAGGCTCTGCGTAATAAGGATACGACTCCGTGTGCGTCTCCTTCTGCAAGTGCTCCGAAAATTGTTCGGTCTTTTGACTGGTGATGATAGGAGTTGCAATAAATTCCTGCAAAATTAAACAAATGAATTACCCGATTTTTAATAACTTTGCTGATTTAAGACCCTCCTTATCAGCAACTGGATGAATATGGTTATCATTTCAGTTACTTAATAAATAAAAGTGTCTCTGGTGAAAACCAAAATCGTACATATAACATGACATAAATACATTCAGAACAAAACTACATATATTGAAACGAGAGTTATATACATCACACATTATTAACAACCTCAAGTAGAAAACTACTCAACACTAGAATATAATCTGATATGGTTTATACAGTTTCATAACAGTTTATTATTAATAAATATTAGTTTTTCTTTGATATGTTTCTAACAAAATATAGTACTTTAGTAGCCAATGTTTAAAATAACACACGTATATCTAAACAGTTAGGATTTATTTTATTATGCTTATTGTAAAGATATACAAATCCAAAAGAAAAACTGCTCATTATGTTGCCTATGCTAAGAGGCTCTTATAGAAAATTTAAACATGTTATATACAAACGTTATGTATGCAAATGTGTCATCAGTAATAAAAATGTAACCACATTTTGTTTAATGAAAATAAAGAGTTGGATGGACAGTGAAAACAGAGAAGATACAAGAAAATACATTGAAGCTAATTAACGATATTAAATTTTACTCTCAATAAACTGACAATAGATTAGAACGTAGTTGAATTAGAATGTCTTTATTGACGAGACAAAAACATTTCTGAGTGACTTGAATTGATAAGTGATCGAGAACCTCTTCATTTACATGTTACTATATTTAAAAAGTATTGTAACACAAAACAGGAACCTAGACTCACAGATTACTGCTAGAGTCCTTTAAGCGATATTCCAGAATTCAAGTATAAAAGTCTTCAATGAAAGTCTCTGAGTATTTTAATTTTCATAAAAAAAATCAAAAGCTATAGATATAAATAATAAATAATATAGATAATAAGTTAAGACTTTTTATCTGGGAATCGAGAAGTGATTATGTACTAAGAAATTAATTATATTAGAAAATATTATATTATATTATAGAAATTAATTATAAGAATCATATAAGATCATATAAAACTCGTTCAGATATATGTAAAAGTTTGTTTAGTGGAGGAGGATCAGATTACTAATTGTTAATATTTATACATTTTGAATAAATATGTTTAAAACAATTTCAAAAAAATTATTTAAACTTTTTTCTATATATAACTTTCCAATTCTCCACTGAACACCTTAAAAAAATTGGACAATAACGGTGCTATCTGTGGTCCAGCGTTGGTTATTTACAGTACTGATACAAAACATTTTAATAGACCATGCATCATCATTCCTTGGACGTTAATGGTTCTGGAAGCATTCGGTGTCAGTTCCTCGATAGCATTAACCTAAACTTTATTGTAAAAATATTTTGTGACTATATCAACTACGTGTATTCGCTTGGGGGTTAGCAGCAATGAAAATAATAAAATATTAAAGCCATACAGTGAGAGATCGCAAAAAAGTCAAAAGAATTAGAGCATCGGGGCAATTCACACTCAAGCCAACCTTCTTAGCTGAAGAGACAGACGCTTGATGATGCTTCTTAACAGGGAATTTCGAGACGCGGGGTTTAGGAGCGACAACTTTATGGGTGGAGGACGAGCTCTCGACCACCTTGTGACTGGACTGGGAGATATGCCGGGACTCCGACGTCCGTTCCTCGGTGATATGTTCGGTCTTCACGAACTTTTGTTGGAACGGCTCGTCGGTGTCCGCCATGTAACCATCGATGACCACCTTTTTCTTAAGTTTCGGAGAATCCGGCTTCTTTTCGGGATACACGTAGGTGGGCGGACTCGCTGGTTTTATGGGGGGCGGGGACGGTTCGCGACGCGTCTGTTCGAAATGTTTCGTCATCTTTTTGATCTGGGAAGCGTCCTTCTTCTTCCGATACTCCTCGAAATTGATTTCCGGTCTCGGAGGACCGCGGAATAGGGGTGGTTGCTCGAATCTCGAAGGTGGCAGAGGTTCTGGTTCTTGCGACCGGGATCTGCCGGTGCTCACCAATTTAGGAGGTCGAACGCGTCTGTAGCAGGGCTCCTCCGTGTCGCTCATCGACGGTTTCCACTTGGGGGGAATCCTGACCGATTCGAAATCGCTTTCGTAATCGCTGTCTGTGAATCTACCTTTAATAAACTTGGACGGAGTTGGGGGAGGTCCAGCTCTAGGTGGTCGGGGTCGTTCTGGACCGGGTCTGAATGGGAAGGGTTCCAAATCGGGGAATTTCTCGAACGGAACGTAGGGTAATTGCATTGGCGCTTTTTTGGGCTTTATTTCCACCGGTTTAACCGGCCTAGCTGGTAGAGGAGGTGCCTGAGGGAACTCTTTCTTCGGTGGTAAAGGTGGAGGAACTCTTACCGATTCTTTCGGCGGTTCAGCGTAACCAATCTCTGGCGTCGGACCAGGCTCCAAGATCACTTCGTCAGTGATATCCTGCACTGACACAGGTCGGATTGTTAGGGATTCGATTGTGGGATAAGGTTTTGTGGGAGGAGGATGAGGCTCCGATCTGAAGGGAGGCGGCCATGATTTTTGGGAAGGCTTCAAATTGCTTTCTTCGATTATATGCTCGGATTTTGACGTGGACAATGACTCGAGATTTTGATCACGCACGGTCGTCTCCAGCCGAGTCACTTCTCCTATGTAGTGTGGTACGAGAATGGGAGTTTTGTCGAAAAAATTTTTAGATTCTTGTACGGTGTGAACCGTCTTCATCTCTACCGGTGCCCATTTCTTCTCCAGTGTACTCTGGGCGCTCCAGGACTTTGTCGTTTCAGTTTGAGATGGTTGCCAAGATTTCTCAACGTCGGAGAATTTATGAGCCCATTGCTTCTCCATCTGCAGGGCTTCTAAAGATGGTTCCGCAACACCGGAGAGAGCAGACAAGGGACGACTATAACTCTGTCGTTCAATGGAATATGTGGAGGAAGCGACAGAGGCTGGCCGTTCTAATATATCGTGCCTTGGGGACCACAGTTTTTGTGTAAGGGGAACCTCCGGAGCTTTAGTACCAAAAGCGGGCGACGATGTCGACTCATAATGTCGACTGTAAGAAGATGATGATTGAAACGAAGAACTCTGATATGATTTTTCGGAAAATTGTTTGCTTTCTGATGACGACACAGTCGTATGACTGGCCTGAGGAATGACTTGATCCACACCTTTGGAACTTTCGATTTTCTGAGATCGTTCGAAGACAGTTTCCGATTTCTTGCTGCTCTGAGTCGGAGGAGCATAATAAATATCAGCAGGAGGCTCTGGTTTGAAACCTAAATCCTTGATGACCTCGCTGGAGTAACTCTTATACTCCTGAGGTTCCGACACGTAATTGGTGGATGAATACGAAGTGGAATATTCTTGAGTGAAAGGTTTTGACTCCTTCTGAGTCGTCGAAGAAAATGATTTATACTCTTGAGTGGAGGGTTGGGATATTTTTTGTGTCGATTCAGTGAAACTCTTTTGTTCCTGTATTAAGGGGCTGGATCTGATTTCTTTCGACACTTCCTTGGTGGAGGAGAACGATTTATATTCTTGAGTGACCGGAGCTGTTGTTATTTTCTCGTAAGATTTGGTTTCAGTGAAAGTGGGAGTTGGGGTAGTTTTAATGGGGACCTCGGTTTCTTTTTTGGTTGTTTGTGACTCAGTCGAGGTACTGAATTTTTGATATATTTCCGGTTTGATGGGTTGAATCGGTTCGAGCGTTGGTTCTTTGATAGGAGGAGGCTGTACTGTCTCTCCCTCTTTGATTTTCTTCACGAAATACTGCAGAGATGATTCCTTCGAGATCGAACTGGTCTCAATACCACCCTCCTCGGTAAGGACTCGCTTCTCTTCGATCACCTCTTGGACGGGCTCGGGACCCAATTCGTGGCTTACCTCATACTGGCTGCGTTTCTGATAGGAAGACTCTTTCTTTTCGATGGGTTTCGGAAGAGGTATCTCGGGCGTTTTGTGTTCGAGTTTGAACGTTTGCGTTTGTTGAGAGGTCGTTTGCTCGGTAGTCGAGGTTATTTCGGATTTGGAGGAGAAGGATTGGGATATTTCGCTACTTAGTGGTACCGTCTCAACTTTAACGGGCACTATTGGTGCCGTAGTTGTGACAGTAGATGATGTCTTATCGGCAGTGGAAGCCTACGAAACAAGTAAAGAGAATAAAATCGGCTCTGCTGTAGAAACGCTTCAAACAAACTTCAATGGTAAAGGGTGCTTGAAAGATATTTTGTCAATAAACGAAATATTTAAAAAATACAGCTTCAAGTAAAAATATATAAAGAAATGTAAAAAAATTCAAAAATTAATGATAATAAATAACGTCAAGCCAACTATCATCATCACCATCATAGTATTCAACTACTTTTCTGGTAAAATTGATACAAAGAACTAGTTATAATATATTATGATTTCTTTTTTGAACTGCTATTAGTAGTTGTTTAAAATAATAAACATTTTTCTATAACTAATACGTTCTACAAACTTATATCTATTATATCTGTGTATATATTTTATTAGATTTACAATACATGGTATACATTATGTTATATGGCATTATTCGGATATGACGAATTTCATATTAGTTCAAAGGAAAATGTCGATATAAAAAGATTCAGATGGCCAACATATCCAAAGTAGCAGTGAAGTCATGTCACCAAAATATATAATAATTGCCTATTTAAAAAACATAAAAATAACCCATGAAGAGGTCCAATGTAACTTTCAGACATTGCTATTAAAAGAATACAATTTTTAAAAGCATATAATAAAACTAAATCAACAGCTTAGCTATTAACTTAGTGACCCGAAAAGTGACAGTGAGTGAATCAAACTTTCTAGATGTGGGATTATGATTCCATGCTGACAATACCAAGACAGGGTAATGGCAGTGTAGTAAAAATGTTAATGTAGGAATACAATTAATGTAGGAAAACTGTAGAAAATCGTATTGTAGAGTGCGAAAGATTTATATGGCTAAAAGAACGGAATGAATACTAATTTTTGCAGATATGGCAAATGCATTAGGAAGAATGCAGTCATTATATCTAATTTTATCAAGAAACATGTACGCAGGTAGTAACATAAGAAAACTATACATGCATTAGATGTATTATGTTATAATATTACATTTTTGTTACATTATTTTATTTATATTGGAATTTTAGATACGAGAGATAAATGCGGCAATATTGTGACCTTTTGACGTCATTGACTGTTGTCAGTCCTGTACATCCCGTCAGATAACTCTGATATAGATTTTCTTTATATTTCTCTTTATTTTTGTTTTGATTATCACATAACTGATCACTGTTTCATTTCTTTCACTTGTTCCTATTCATCAAGCTATATCATCTAAACATTGGAAACATATTTCGTTTTTCAACACAAAATTCAAAGCAATGAATGAAAGTTGGGTAACTAGTAAAAAATATAGGTAATTTTCGAAAAATACCTTGAAATTATATTCTATCCAAAAATTACTCAAAATTATTATATTAAGTATAATTTTAATTATATAAAATATATCCCGAACTCATTATCCTTCCTTTTATTATATTGATTTCCCATATTGATTAACATAAAAATGCTGAAGCAAAAATTCGAATATTGACATTTTTCAAGGAAGCACCGGAACTATGGGTAAACCGTTACTCACCAAGGTTTCGTGCTTCTTTACATCTTCAAACATAACGGTTTTGACGACCTCCACCATTGTATCTGGAGTGGGCTCGTAGACAGCGATGTCAGCAATGCTCTGGGCTTCACCACCAGCATTGACAGCTCGTACCATGTAACGTCCACTGTGTCTTAGATCACCTGTAACGCAATATACATCTTTGTTATTACCTGCACAAATCGTATCTAAAGTGTCTTAAGCCAACCATTGTCTAAAGTCAAAGTATGGGAGTGACCGATCGACTTAATCTTGGCTTCGAGACCCAGAGCATCCTTGATAGGAAGACCGTCCTTGTACCAAGTTACTGTGGGTTCTGGTGTGCCAGTTACTTCAACTTCCATGATGATGCGATCATTCTTCTTGATGACCTGAGCTTGGAGACGTCTTCCGAATACCGGAGGGAATATGGTTTCTGCAAATTACGAGATATAGTTTGATGGATTTTGGTGTCCGTACGATAACTCACTCCTAACGACTAAATCAGCTGTTGAAACGGCTGTTCCGGCAGCATTTTCAGACCTGCAGCAGTATCTTCCTGCGTCATTGACGTTGACATCCTTAATTTCCACCGACACTTTGTTGCGATCGCATCTGATGGTCACCCGCTCAGTAGATTCGAGTTCCTTTCCATCTTTGGTCCACTGTATGTTCGCTGGTGGACGGGCATCCAGGATACCTTCCAGGATAACGTCGACGCCTTGATCCACGATCTTGCCAGTGACCGGGGCGATCCATTTATTGGAGACGGCGCCTTTCAGAGGGCGAGTGATTATTTGATTTTCGATAGTTTTGATCTCGGACAAAGCGTTTGTATCAGTTTGGTCTCCGTAAACGTAGGTCTTCTCGGTTATAGTGGGTGGCTCGTTTCCTACCTTGTGATATTCTTCGATTTTTTGACTTGAATGAATTTGGGGAGCTTCCTGATTCACTTGTTTGAACGATTTCGCCTGTTGGGAGATCGTAGTATGTTCTTCTACGTGTGGTTCCGCCGATTGGGAGGTTGATGATATTGTTTTGCTCGATAAGGAGGTGGATGACTTGGTTACCACTTCTCGATTGACTGAGTATGACGTTTGGACGTGTTTCAGCTCATCTCCGGTTTGTACAGGACTTGGGATGGGCAGACCTTGTTCGGGAAGAACTAAATCGGCTGTTGATTGTACTGTTAGTGAAGCAGCACAGCTCGCCTTGCCAACTTCATTTTCAGCAACACAGGTTATAGTGCCTTGATGCTCTGGCTTCAAGCTGATGATGCTCAACACTTGCCAATCCCCGGACGTGGATATCAGGAAACTATTTCCCGAGATGGGATTACCATTAAATAACCATTTCACTTTTGGGGTTGGTTTTCCCGTTACTTTGCACTCAAACTTAGCGGGCGTATTCTCAAATGCAACTCTATCCTGGAATAGTTCTTTAAATGTTGGAGCTATTTTAACTTCCTCGTATGGTTTCGCTGTCTCGGCTAGTTTCGCCGATTTGACGATAAGCTGCGCGAAGCATTTAGCGTCTCCAGCTGTATTGGACGCTTTAACAGTATAAACGCCCTTGTCATCGGCTCGAGTCGCATCGATTTCCAACTTAAAGTTACCCTCCTCATCTAAGGTAGTTTTGAAATGTTCTGTGTCGGTTATGGGAATGTTATTGAGTAACCATTTAAGTTCAGGTTTAGGTTCGCCAACAACATTGCCTTCGAGAACGACTTTATCGCCCTCTGATACCAAGACATCGGTAAGCAACTTGACGAATTTCGGTGGGGAAGTGGCAGGTTCCTCAGGCTTTGTTTCTTCTTCTTTGGGTTCCACAGATAAGACGCACTGGCTTGAAGCTTCTCCAGCTGAATTGAGGGCAACCTATAAAAATTTTTGGATGTTTATTTGTGCTAATGTCTACTTCCCGGTATACATACCACTTTATATTCTCCAGCATCTTCAGGTAGTACTTCCTGGATGACCAAGGAGCACTTGTCTCCTTGGAACAACAATTGAAAATCTGGCGATTCTTTTACAGGGCGATCGTCGTGATACCAAATAACTTCTGGTTCTGGCTGACCCACTATGACACAATCTAAACTGATTCTTGTACCTGTAAATGAATAATAACGTAGTTCTCTTTGGAATTTTCCATAGCTTCACTATTACCTTCTTTGACGGTGGTGTTTGTAAGTGGTCGTTGTATGTACGGTTTAACCGGTTCCATGTCGCTGGCTATTTCACTGTCGGAAGTTTCGTTTGGCAGACGACCTTTCACTGAGACATTGCAAGTGGACGTTGCTTCTCCGGCAATATTTTTAGCATTCACAGAATACACACCAGCGTCTTTAGGAAACGCTTCTAGTACCACCAAAGTAGCTTTGTTTCCTTCTAACTGCAACTGAAACATAATACAAAATATAACTGAAGATATGTTGAATGACCTACAATTTAAATGTAAAAGACCTACAATTTAAATGTAAAAGTGTTTATTTGCATTTTCAATAATGTATAATACTGCATACTGCATAATCCAACACTAGTAATAACATATCAATCAGGGTTAATATAGGCTTCTACAGTTATGCTAGTGTATTACATCGCGTGAAATACGCACTAAACACATACTCTATTCGAACAAATGGATAAAGCTAAATGGTGTGCCGAGTAAGATCTTAAAAAATTGACACCAGCAAGGTTTTGGTCTGTTATCTAATAGACTCTTACTGTCGTTTGGTATCGCCGTTAAAAAAGTCGCATGGTCCCATAAAATAAAATAGTATTTTAAAATAAATTAATATTTTGTATTTTAAAATACTTCGCATTTCATAATTCGCCCAATTGATTTAACCGGAATGAAATTAGTTAGTGAAAATTGAGGTTATATGGGCAATCGTTTCGCAGTTACTTTGAGTAACTTTTACTTTTGTCTACTATTATAGGTAAGAATCCATCCATACTATGAAAATCATTATTAGACCCTGGATTTCCAGCACATGCATAACAGTTCCAAGACCACCAAAGGTGGACTGAATTTGCTTTGAACTAGTGAAATCTATTGGTATTTGAACAGAATTTTGCAGTTCAAGATGAATGGCCACCAAAGGAAGATTGTAAGCGGTTTGATTCTCATCCATAGACTATTGGAATTTAAAGTTACCAAAACTTGGGAAACCATTCCATATGAAGATGTCATAAAAATGTGGGTAGAAACTTTATACTCAAAAATAATTTTATTAGAGCTATAGGCCGTCCAAACGGAAAAATGACCGGGTACATCCTTATGGCCGTTTCTTTAGCTATGGATTGCACTGTATTAGAGGACGCGGGACCATGTTTTAGGACGGAGTGTTGTAACAAGTAAGATGCCTAAAAAATATACTTCGACAGGGGATTAATATATTTGTTAATAGATTAAAACCCTCAGTGTCGTTTTGTCTCCTTGTTCAAAAATAAAATAGTATTAAAAATATCTTGTGTTTTAAAACCTTTTACATCACATCAGGTCATATGAACGTGTTTTGTCAAACTCTTAATATGGTTTAAGACGGCTCTCGAAAAAAACTTACATGCAGTATCTTCTTGTATTTATGATAGTATTTTTTGCAATTAAGGATACAAACACGATGTATATGTGACTGGTTCATTCTGAGCATGCGCCTTTCATTAGTTAACATTTAGTTATGTTTTATTTGTTCATTCTATGTTTGTGATTTTACCTACTACATTATATGTTATGCGTGATTGTGAAAATTTTACCAAAATCATAATAATATAACAAAACAGTAGTTTTTTAATGGTAATAGAAGAAATCAAAAAATTCTAGCGAAGCTGGGACGACTAATTGAGTTTATGAATATATATTAATATATATGAAATAATAGATTAGTATACTATATATTATTCCTATAAAAATAATTGGAAAACCTAGTTAAAATTATAATATAAATAAAAGTTATAATATATTCTAGATTTAACAATAACAACATGGTTTAATTTTCAACATTTTTCGCATAATAGTAGAGAATTTAAACAATTATCTAACACTATTTGGTAGGGTATAGTAAATTCAATGACGAGTTTTTCAACTATCAATTTTTTTAATTATCCTATAATAGTAACAATTGCAATCTCATTCTGATTAATTGCATTTGAACGAGAAATAGCTTCAACAACACAGCTGAACATAAACAATGTTGTTAAGTAAATTCACTCCTCAAAGAAATATGATCTTTAAACAATAAAGCGTCATACATAACCAAACTAAATTGAAATGTTTCTTATTTCATTTAAGCGTGCATATGCACAATTAGTCATCATTTACTACATCCTATTTGTTTCCCTGTAGTCTTAATTCTTGTAAGCATGAAGATATTTAGTTTCTGGATGTCAGAGTTAAAGCCCAACAACTTGATTCTTTTATGGTATAAATACTTACTCTTTAAATTTTGGTTATATATTTTTTTAATTAATTTATTTTATTTTATAGCACAATAACGTTTTCATCAAAATTTGTACTTATGTTAATACGCAGCTGCTCCATTAAACTGTTTTATTGTCAAAAGTTTAAACATTTCAAAGATTGAAAAAAGCATTGAACTAAATTTATTGTATCCAAGGGATGTTACTTCAAATGAGATCAAATAAACTTGGAAAAATAGATACAAGAAGAGGTATATGTTCTATTTAAGAAGCTTTACTGCTGATTTTATTACAGTAATAATAATCATTTAAAAAAGTAAAATTATCTGAATAATGCTCTTATCTACTGTTTAAAATAAGCCACTTATATTTTTTTAAATCTACATTATCCATCTCTTGACGAAATAACTGGAATAAAATGCGTTCGGTTTGCGTAAAACAAAATAGAACCAAATGGCAACTATTTCTGTCGAAACTCAACTTTTTTTTCCTTTTGGCATCGTTCTGTTTTCGGCGGTATTTTTAAATCTTGCACAGAATCGTATTCGAAAGATTTCTTTTATTAATTAAAATGCCGGTGCCGTTGTGCTTCCAACGGTTCTGTTTAAAATGAAAATTATTTGTAATATTTACATCGTTAATATAGATATCTACGTCCGGGATCGTCCTATATTTATTTTTACGCGACCAATGGGTATTCGCACGATCAGGATTTCGACCACTCAAAACAAACGATAAATATCCAGATTTATGATAAATTTAAAATTAGATCGAGAGTCTGAGAAATAAAATTAATGCAAAAAACTAAATTTTATCAAATCCTTCAAGGGTAGAGGGGTAGATAATGTGATTTATCCAAATTGTTATATTTTTAACTACCTATTTAGTTTTTTTGTTAATCCCAATAAAAAAAGTCTTCCAAAAAGCATTCGAAAATAAAATTAGAAATGCATTTTACGAAAATATATTACGATAGACAAAAAGCTGTGTAGAGCAGACTCAAAATTAAACAACTGTACTGGTTAGTTGACCTAAAATTAAAGATAATTGCTTATTAGTTAATAATAAGGTCTATTTGGCCTATGGAATATGAAATTGCACTAAGACAGCAAACCTAACGGTAACCCAATGCTGCCTAAACTACTTTCTTCAATTAATTACCAATCCTTAGAGATGAAGAGCTATATGATGGAATCGAATAAAATCATGGATTCATGAAGATATCCAAGATTTCACCGAAAAATATGGAAGAATATTACTAAATTATAGCAACGTAGAAGCAACATATGGAATATGAAATTGCACTAAAACATCAAACCTAAGGGTAACCCAATGCTGCCTAAACAACTTTCTTCAATTAATTACCAATGCTTAGATATGAAGAGCTATATGATGGAATCGAATAAAATTATGGTTTCATCAAGATATCCAAGATTTCGCCGAAAAATATGAAAGAATATTACTAAATTATAGTAACGTAGAAGCAACATATGGAATATGAAATTGCACTAAGACATCCAATTTAACGGTAACCCAAGGCTGCCTAAACAACTTTTTCAATTAATTTAAGATATCCAAGATTTCGCCGAAAAATATGAAAGAATATTACTAAATTGCAATCAGAATGTTGAATCAGAATGAGAAATCAGAAGATTGAAGCTAACAAAACCACATGAACTTTTATAGTGTATAAATGTTATTCTCTTAATTTTAACATAAGTAGCCTATTTCTATTTTATTTGGGGTAATACATCTTCAGGTATTTATATCTCTAACTGGTGCTACTTATGAATTGGTCCAAGTACAATAGAGCAATTTGTAAATTAAGGTAGTACTAAGCGTATCTAATGTAAAGCGTAATTGTTGTTTCAATGTTTGTTTTTTTATGTCGTTACAAAAGTGATAAAGACGACTACAAATATCAGGAACATAACGAGCAATCTTAATGGAATGTCCACCATGTAAAATAATAAAAAAGGTACTTAAATAAGAATAATGTTAATTTGAAGTTGACTCTACAATACATTTTTATCTACTCTGGTAATGTCGAAAAACTTAAAACTTGTTACTTTAAACAAGTCATATAAAACTCGTTACTATATAAATGATACTTTAGTTTGGCATACTTTAATTACATATTAATTTTAATTATATTAATTTATATTATATATTAAATTTTCAGAACAGCTTTTCACATTAATATTGACGATTCAGAGAAAGTTTCTTTTTCTCGCCATCTTAATATCAATTCTAGTTCAGAGTCTTCAGATTCTCCAAATCCTTACTTTAAGCTATAATACGTCAAGCAGAAGAAGCTTGGATACTATAGAAGGAAAGAAAACATGGATACTATAATAAAAAGTAAATCAAAATATTTTTATAGTGTATTAT
This sequence comes from Rhynchophorus ferrugineus, assembly GCF_030347505.1. Classification (NCBI taxonomy): domain Eukaryota; kingdom Metazoa; phylum Arthropoda; class Insecta; order Coleoptera; family Curculionidae; genus Rhynchophorus; species Rhynchophorus ferrugineus. The sequence goes on along the minus strand of NW_027472585.1, from coordinate 18,041,290 downwards.
TTGAAAAATAATAATCATATAATATAGAGTAGGGCGTAGACTTACTAGAACAACCTTAAAAAAGAATTTCTTTACCCGAACTATGATTCTGGAGGTTAAGGATCAGATCAGATACTTTATATATGTCATACATACGTACCTTCAGCCAATACAAAAAAAGAAAAAGAATAAAAACAATGATTCCAATATAGGGCCCATAATCTTCCAAATAAAATCCTGCTTCCTCAAAACAACAAGCCATGATGGATGGATCCAAACCACAATTAATTAGTCGAACATAGACACGACATAGTTTACGATGCTATTGGATAAAAAATCGATAAAGTCACATAACACACATTCACCTCTGAAATGTTGACCGAAGTGAAAAAATTATAACCGAAATATCTCACGAGTCCAAGCTATGCCAATATGTTGGGTCCAGCCAAAAATAATTATACGTTTTATAAGTTTAATAATCTCCAGACAGGAATATGTAGGTCCTTTGGATACGAGAAGTTCAAACGGAATTAATTTCGCAAGATAATCATTTATTTTTAATTTCTTTCCCAAATAGTTATAATGGTCTATTATGTAATTATGTTCCCATTCTAATTAACACACACAGTGTTGTGAAATATTCGTAAAACGTATTGAAGAATCTTGAGACATGTACAACATTTTATATAAATTCATTTGTTATGCAGAAACTGAGAAGATAGAGAGAGCTTTCTATCTAGCAACTGCAGATGATATTAATCAGATTCGTTTATTCATTGAGTGAGTGAAATGAAAATAAAATTGGAGTGAAAATTGGAGTCAAGCAAATAAAACAAATGATCATTAAGCATTAATAAATACTACATAGGCCAATTACATCAACAACTAAGACCACCCAAATCAACATCCTCGCATATATTCAACAACAAAAGACTCACATATTCAGAATTAAACAACTGAAAATCTAGAAGGAACTACAACAAAATGAAATTTCAGCCAGATAGTAATGAAATAACAAACTGCATACACACATAAATCAATTCTATCGAATTTTGACCAACAGAAAACTGAGGAAAACACCCCCTTGAACTTAGATGATACTACTCTATCATCCGAAAATAACTTTAAATATTTAGTTAACATATGGGTTGAAAAGTATCCTAACACATAGATAGCATTAGTTTTGTCACATTCGCCACTTTTTCAGTTAGTAATAGCAATCAAAAGGAAACGGTTAAAATTTCATGATATTCTACTCATAAGTTTGTGGGTTATTGTGCCAAGAGTGACACTACTTTAGTTATTTTCAAAACAATGGATCAGAAGCAATTTCGTGTTTTAATTTTACACTGCTTCTTGATGGGAAAAATACGGTTCAAGCAAAGTAATGGATTAAAAAGTGTTATAACCAATCCGCTCCATCAGAAACAACAATAAAACGTTGGTTTGCTGACTTCCATATGGTCGTAGAGACGCCGAAGGTGCAGAAAGCAGTCGACGTCCAAATGAGGTAACATCAGAAAATAACAACAAAATATCCACAAAATCGTTTTGAATGATCGAAAAATGGAGTTGCATGAGTTAGCTAACATCGTAAGGACATAATGAGCATTTAATTACGAGAAAGCTCTGTTCAAAGTGGGTGCCGCGGTTGCTCACTGTTGACCAAAATTGTTTGTTTGAGAACGTGTTGATGATTCTGAGCAGTGTTTGGCTAGGTTTAAATGTAACAAACAGAAATTTTTGCTTCGATATGTGACAATGGAAGAAACATGGATCCATCACATCGCTCCGTAATGAAAACGATTGGTATCTATGTGGACAATAACTGGTGACAGACCTATTTTGAGGCAAAAGATAAATCGTTCTAAAAAAGTGGTATTCAAATATTAGAGCGGCGCTAGAATCATAGTGTGTCTATATGGAGATAACGTTAGAAAAATAAAACCGCGTATTCTTTGTTGCACCCGAGAGTTTTCAGCCCATGCGTTATGATATGATAAGACGATGATGATGGTCATTTAAAATGAATACATGTATACAGAATACAAATACAGAATTGTATATAGAACATAATTATAAAAAAGTATCCAAATACTGCAAAACAAAATATTACGTAACTTGAATTACGTAAATGAATTACATCCAAGAAAATCTAAAAAATCTAGAGGATTTTCACATATAATAGATGAACAACAAATGCACAGACAGAATGCACAGAGGGCCAGAAATAATTTGTTTCATAAGGTAAATATAAATTATATTTAATGGGGTTTCAACCCTAAAACCTAACATAAAAGAAATTATTATTATATATTACGAAAATCACTTAAATAGAGTAAACAATTAAAGAAAATTCATTAAAATCAATTAAAACTGTTTCTGAATTAGATAAAAAAAACGGAGGGAAATATAATGAATGATTCACTTGAAATATTGCATAAACAAAATAAAGATAAGCCCACAGAACAGTAATTATAAAATCTGAAAGTATTACTAATATTTCACCGAAGCTACATTAAGGTTTGGTCAAATATAAACACTGAAAACAGAGTGGGTGGATATGGTGTAGAAAATAGAAACAAATCACCGAAAATGTGGCTCATTTCTCAATAAATATAATGCAGATTTTTGGAAAAATTTAGCTACTTGAAATGGAAAGTTGTATTTTAATTCGACACATCTTGAATTAAAAAATTATTTTTGTTTTAAAGAATCAAAGGTTCAAGCTATTTTTCAGTTACATTTTTCGAGAACATTTCTTAGATATTTTCAGGTATAATAATTAACACAATATATTAGTTTGGCAAGAGAGTATACTTCATTTTTTCACACATAATAATTTTGTCTGCAGCTGTTAATATAAAGCGGGTTCCTATAATAAACACATAATCGGAATTAATTTATTGACACCTCATGTCGTATTATTTTATATTTTAAATTAGTTATTCCTTCGGTGTTTATTAGTATAAAATTTAATTGCGGTAGTAGCAATGCTGAATCCGCCATATGCACAGCGAGACTTTATATATCCTGGGCTATCTCCATGACTTTTTGCCCTTGGGACTGTCGTAGTAGATCCAATTCCATCGTCAGTTACAGAAAGCAAAATATGTTTTGCCTGACAAGCGATGAAAAGGTTCTAAAGGTATTGTTGTAAAGCTCCTAAGTGTTATTTTTAGTCAATTCGTGAAATTTCAATTTTCAATCCTCCTCTGGGATTCATCACCTATTAATAGTCTAAGAGTTTTTGAGAGTTTGAGTTTGGCATGCTTTTAATAAGTCCTCAAGAAATCAAAATCACCTCTCTAAATCTAAATCTACGATGGAGAATCCTCAACACATAAGTCTCTAAAAGTGTTTGATGAGATACGACAGCAGATTTCTTCAAATAACAACAAAGATAACGAACATGGAGAATATAATTTTGATCGGTCCGCGTTTGATGTCTGTCTAACTTGGAATAAGAGAACACTGTTATTTCATGTAGTATGTTTATAGATTAATAAATTAGTTTAATAAAAAGAGCAAATATGTAAAACTGTCAGATTTAGTTTACTGCGGGTAGAATTTTGTGAACACTAGAATACAAGACGTTCTCTTACCCAATTTGATTCGCGTCAAAAGCATTAGGACACCATTTTGCTGAAAACTGTGTAAACAACACTTTGGTTTTCGCCTCCAAAGAAAACAAATAATGATCAGAAGCCTCGAAAAAGTAATCTATACAAAGAGCATCTTATCTAGAATGATGCACATTCTTCTGTTTATATCAAATAAAAGCATATACCAATGATGTCTTCGACATATATCCTATGCTTCTGTGATTTAAAGTACAATATAGTTAATAAACAGTGACTATATTAAGCGCTAATACGAAATCGGAAACTCAAATTTAACCCTGGAAATGATATTAATGAAATCGGTTATAAAATTCTACTTAGAAAGACTTATTCCCATCAAGAAATTTATTTTCTATTCTATCCCATTTGTCGTATTCACCAAATATAACCGCTTCAATCGCTTATATCAAAGCTATATGGTGTGAAGCAATATTTCCATTTGACAACAGCTTTTTTAACTGCACTGAAAATATTGGTTAAAATTAAGTTAATTAGTTAAGTAATTTAGTTATCAATTGGTTTCTGTAGAAAATATGAGAAAATTAGAGTTCAGAATTTACAAAAAAAAACCTCTAAAGAAATATTTCAGTCATATGAATATTAATAGAATAATATAATCACTTTTTTTTTTAATAAAATTCTAAAGAATATATTTTTCTAAATTTTGTTGGTCTTATTTCCAAGATAATCCCTCTTGAATACAAAACGTTTGCCTGGACGTTTTCTTGCCTTTGAACTGCCTATTGAATTCGTTTAATGTACTGACATTTAAAGCATTTTATTTTGAAGATTTTTTAATTCTTCTAGCCATGATTTTTTAAATAAAAATTGCGAATACTGTGAAAATACAAGCAACATCATTGAAGCATATTCAGATCAGCTAAGAGGCAGAACTTCATGCAAGCAACGAATTACACACAAATGTCATTTCTGCCAAATAATTTTAGCCTGTATAACGAGTTTGTAATGAATAGCACCGAGATATATAGCTTTCATTTTTTTACAATAGTGCATAAAATAATAGAAAAAAATTATAAAAAAGACAAATTAAGAATCTCATGTACTAATCAACTGTAACAATAAATAATGGTTAGGTTAAAATTAAAACGGAACAATAGAGGAAGCAAAACCATGATTTAAAATAACTACTTAGTTATGAAAACGAATATCACTGACAGTCATTTACGTTATTAATTAGAAGAAACGAATGAAATCAAGCCTAATATGTAAAGAGCCTTTCAAAAGTTGACGAATCCTCAAAAAATGCCGGCGATCTATATTAAAACGCGAACGAACGTATTACAGCGTTCTATTTTAAAGGCGTTTAGTGTACAGCGATTACTTTTTACGTTTACTTAACTTAACCGACATGAGTGTTAGTAATTAAGCTAGCAGAAACTGAAAGAACACGTGGTTAGGGACGAACCTACCCTTGATGTCGAGAATCGTTCGTCGATTTAAATCGTTAACTGGCACAGTTCGAAACGAAATGCGCGGAAATCACCACTCACTCATTCTCACCTTGATCTCACGGGTTTCCTTCACGACTTTGCCGTTATGCGACCAGGTCAGGTTCGGCTGCGGCACGCCGGATACCTCACACTCCAATTTTATCTTTTGTCCAGCTCGCGCCATTACGTTGGATAAGGGTGTGACGAAGACGGGAGCCTCGGATGGTTCCAATGCTGTAACATGATTTTATTAGTTTTATATAGTTTTAAAATAAAATTTAAATAAAGTTGACATTTAAGTAACGATATTACGAGGGTTTCTATTTATATTTCGGGAATAGGAAAAAAAGCAAATAGTAAAGCTGCGAATATATTTTTATTGTCTTTTTAAAGTACTCGCCACGATGATCGATACACTTTTGCATACGTATAAACCAATTTTCAAAGCATTTATTCCATTCCGAATGAGGTATCTTCAAAACATGATTTTTGAACGCTTCAATAACTTCTTCGGGCGATGAAAATCGTTGACCACGCAGTTTATACTTCACGGATGGGAACAAAAAGAAGTTATTGGGTGTCAAATCAGGGCTGTATGGCTGGTGACCCATCAGTCATGATGAAGAACAATCCGGCGTCTCTTGTTTGTTTTCCTTATTTCACCGAAGACTTCTGGCCAACAAATGGTTGTATACCAATAATAATTTACTGTTCTACGATCCTCTAGAAGCACTGTTGCAATATGACCACTTTTCCCGAAGAAACAGGCCACCATTTTCTTTGTGCTTCGTGCGCGAACAGTTTTTGTTGGATTTGCTTCATCTTAGAACACCCATACAGTCGACTGCTACTTACTTTTGGGCTCATACGAATATATTCATGATTCGTCACCTGTCACGATTTTATAAACATCTGTCGAAGCACCGCTATTGAATTTCTTAAGTTCCTCTTTGCACCAATCGACACGAGCCTTTTTTTGACCGATTGTCAGGTGATTGTGTGGATTATGTCCCGATTGTGTGGAATCAGAGCGAACATAATTTTCGCACAGATAAGTTCAAGCTAAGTATTCATGTAAAATCGCATATATGCTGGTGGAACTAATGCTTAGGAATAACTCAATCTCACAATAGGTGGCATGACGATCTTGCTTAATCATTTTTACTCGTCCGACAGCGAACTACGATCACGATTGAACTCACTAAACCAGTGATACACGGTGGTTTTTAATGGAGTTTCATCGTCAAAAGTCAGATTAAGTTGATTGATTCAATCTTGTAGTGATAATCCACGTCGAAAATCGTAAAAAATCATCGCACGAAAATGTTCAGTATTCCGTTCTATATTTTGCCGAGACGAAACTTTCAACTAAACATAAAATAAGCAAATAGCGTCCGTGGGACAAAATGTTCTGAGTACGTATATCGTCAAAAATATTAAACTTTACGATGGAACCGTCAGATGGACTTGACAGCAGTGTTGCCAATTCCCAAAATATAAATAGTGACCCTCGTGTTAAATTATTGTCTGCCTCATACAGATGAAGTTAAGCTCGATAGGGATATCATATGTTTATTTTTGAAATTTTATTTAAATCAATTGATACTTTTAAATGTTAAGTTGCTGGTGTTCTATTCGAGATTTTATGAAATGTATACAAATAGTGAGTAATTTTTTTAATAATAAACATAATTTAGTAATATTATTTGAGATGTAACTGTAAAATTTAGGGATATGCAGCCGTTAGCGATATATCCATATCCCTTCATACTCTATTAGGAAATATAGGATTTAAATAGTCTAAAGATAATCAACAAAAGGATTCAATGGAACTTGCAGACATTTTTCTTAACAGCATATAATAAAATCAAGAAAGACGATCTTAGATAAACGGAACTGTTGGAAAGACACCTTTTTATGGAGTACAAACACACGGTAGAACAAGACGGAATAATATGGTAACAAAGTATTATCTCTGCCTCCCTATCACTGCATATTCAATCCAATCAAATTGATATGGTGTGTGGCAAAGATTACAATGGACATGTAAGGGAGAAATGAATCACAAAGTGACAGTGATGATAATAATGTGATTATGATGCAATGCTAACAATTGCCAAGATATAGCGATGAGAACTGAAACGATTAAAGGTGTATATGTAATTTATAGAGAGGACAACTGTATAAAATCGTATTGTAGGACGCACGAGTATAATCGTGTAGGAAAGATTTGTTCCTCTAACTCAGAAACTATTGTGGCTATACAACTAATAAAAAATAAATAATATAAAATTAATTATATTTAATAGCAGTTCAGTTCCAACCTTCGTAGGGTGAAGACGTATTTTCAATACGGTCCAAGCTATAAAAAGATACCGTTCTTTAAAAAAACCCAGTATCTTATTACGGTTATTTAATTGAGTGTTAAAAACGCATAACAGATGCGGCTATCCGTCTCTCAGTGGACCTAAAGTGTAGTGAATACGTGTTTACGTGACCAGACAAAAGGACTGCATCTCATTTTTATTAGTGTTTAAAATTATTTCATCTTATTTTACAACAGTCCTTTTGAAATTCATTTATAGTATTTATAGTAAAAAACTAGTGCTAAAATAACGTAAGTGAAAAATGAAGTGCGTGAAATAAACAATGTATTTATTTTATTTTTTTTATCATCTGGAAGTAAATTAAATAAAATATTAAAATATTAAAAAATGGCAAACCATAGCGATTCAACCAAATCACCTGCACACTTTGATATAAGATTAGAATAAACAGCAATAACGCAAACTCCACCATCAGAATGAACTACAGTCATTAACAAAAAACGATTGAGAAGTCCAGAAGAAGAAATCGCGAGGAAACAAACAAGAATCAGTGACTATTGGTTGCAGAAACCGATAGAGACAAAAAACAGTTTTAGCAACCTGTCGGAAGAAATTGAAGAGAACATACAACCAAGCCCTGAAAAAGTTGTTCCCAAACCACCACCAATAATAGTCTATAAGGTAGGAATAATAAAAAACATCCATGACTTATTGAAAACCATTACTACGAACTACACAATTAAAACAGTGAGCTATGAAACAATTAAAATCCAATTGTTCGAAGCGGATCACTTTAAAGTTCTTATAAAAGAATTAGATGAAAGAAACACCCAATACCATACATTCAGGCCAAAATCCGAGAGAACATTTAAATTCGTATTAAAAGGATTACATCACGGGACGGACTTTAACACCATCAAGGTAGCACTAGCTGAAAAAGGCCACGAGGTCGTAAATATTCACAATATACGACATCACACGACAAAAAAACCTCTGCCTATGTTTTATATAGACATAAAACCTAATGGAAATAATAAGGCGGTGTATGAAATCACCAAATTGGAAAATAATATTATTAAATGCGAACCACCACATATAAAAAGAATTATACCACAATGCACAAGATGTCAAGCGCACGGGCACACAAAGACTTACTGTCGCAAATCATATAGATGCGTAAAATGTGCAGGAGAACATAAGACAGGACATTGTACTCGTAAAGTTCGCGATGAAAAAGTGAAATGTGTTAACTGTTAACGGAAATCATCCAGCGAACTACAAGGGTTGCGCAGTTCACAAGCAACTACAGCAGAAACTCTATCCTGCCTTAAGGGAAAAAAGGCATCAACAAAAACAATCCACTACTACCAATCTACCACTACCCACCAGAACAAGTCAACCAGACATAACTTATGCCCAAATAGTTGAAAATGGTTCAGCACAAAAACGAGAGACAATATCTCAACCTACTGAAACTAGCAACATCTCAAAATTAGAAAATATGATGGCCAAACTAATGGATCAAATGAGTACGATGCTTGGTCTACTCACAACCGTCGTAAGCAAACTTGCCTAATGCCTGAAACTCTGTTATATATTAAGAGAGATATATTATATTCTCTGAGATATATTAACAAGAAGGGGTATTAGAAGCTGGGTTTGTAACTCATCTATTTCGCCATATCCATGACACAGATATATGCGATAGTTTTATCAGATAAAACATAGTTATGTTTAAATATTACTCAAAAGTAAACCCTTTAAATTGTATTAAGTATTCAAGGAAAATGTTTACATTATTTGGTATCAGCGATGTTGAGCATCAGAAATAGTGAATGAAAAAATTGCTAAATGTTGAAACTCTATTTCAGAATTTCTTCTAAAAAAAAGGGAAACAGTTTCTTGTATCAAATGAAAACTAATATATTACTGGAATCTAAAAAAACAAAAATGTTGAAGAAAACCAGATGAAACTGAAATGCATGGAATTTTATTTTAACTAACTAAAATCTTCATTGATGTGATAAGATGAATGGTGACTTGAAGTGAGCTGTATTGACTTTCAAACAAGAAAAATTAGTTCTTAATACGAGTTTAATTTCAATTCATAGTTATCTATAAATCTGTGTTCAAAACAAATTTAACTACAGCAATTATAATATTTTATATTATAAATGGCCAAACATATTATAAATGGCCAAACATTGGATGGTACCAGATGAAATTGAAAACTGTAGAGAAAACCTATTGAGGATACGAGAACAAAATGAATGTATAGACAAAACGTTGAATTAATTTTCTGCTGTTAAACTTAGATATATATGGTACAAAAATTTATAAAAGTAGAAGTGAAATTAACATTCTCTCACATATATATAAAATCGAATTATTTTTTAATATTTTTTAAAAATTAATCTAAAAAACCAAAAAAAAAGAAACACTTGTGGTTCGAGGAGTTGGAAATCCCAGAATCGACCGTTAGAAAGTTTACGTTAACGGTAAACCATCGATCACATTTTAAGGGCTATTTGGTATTTTACTGATATGTTTTATGTTTCTAGGAAAATTGAGATACCGGTAAAGAAACTAAGAGCGAGGTTGTCACCTCTGCTCGATTGGGATCTGCCACCCTTGCAGACACCCAGCACCAAAAATAATTGCCATAATTAAACATGTTTAGCCCACTGCTAGAACTGTAGTTGCCAAATGTGATAACTTAACATTACCAAGGGCTTTTCGAGCTCTATGAAAGTTCACTTATGCAGCCGCGACCGTCAGAGCAACTACGTTTTTCAATCGTGTCGATTATATAGTGTTTTATGCTGCACCCGAGTTTTCTAAACTGTGAGTTTTTCACAGAGTATTTCTATTTCGGAACTTTCGCCCGACTGTTTCCTCAATCAATTTGTAAGTACTTTATATGATGTTTGTTTTATTATTAGTAAAATTCGTTCTACATATATTTACCAAACATTGCATCTTTCGAAAGGATATGAACTAAGGCGAATAATTTAATCCAAGGTACCATTTCTATATAGAGTGAAAATATAAATCCTTAAATATGGAGTGTAACATCAGATAGAGCATAACTTTTATTTATCTAAATATGGGTAGATCTATTTTTGCTAATCTAACAATATCAACATTTTAGTACGAAACAGGAGATGTGCTGAAACCAACTGATAGTCGTTGAAATCAACCATCATAAAATCGAGACGTTATTGATATTTAGGTCATAAAACGATCCAAACAAACCATTCCAAAGTGTTTATGACCATTTCGACCACGGTAATTATACAGGAGCCGGTGAATGTTCTCTTTCATCTAGCAGGTTCAACGAACCGAAGTTTGAGTCCCGCGATGATGGACGCAGAATTGCGCTAAAATTACGTTGTGACTGTGATTATTTCAGTTGGAAACGTTAAAAATAATATGCCTGACCCAGTTTTTGTTATTCGTCGTGTTTTAGATTAAGTATTATTGTGTTTGGGCGACAAGTTTCAGCCTTGGAGATGTTGTTCGCTATTTTGATTTGCATTAGACTACACGTATTTGTTTCGGATAATAAAATTGGCATTTTACACCAAGTATAACGATGAATTACGTCCAGTAGTTATCGTATCAAGCAATAAGCATTTACAACACAACTTCATAATTAACTCTAATAATAATTTTCTAGGTTTACATAATAAATATGTACAAAATGGTTACCATATTTTCTCATAAGCCAACCTCTGAAAAATTCGTCATTGACCGAAACCGGTCAGAAGAAAAATTGTAATACTTTTTATGAAAATATTATTTTTGTCGATAAATTCATCATAGTTCATCAGAAGTTTTATATTCATTTTTCAAAATGGAATGCGGAAACCATATTGGTATTTCATACAATTCTTTTCAATAACGATCCACTATTACACCTAATATTTCAAAATTATTTGAAAGTACCAACATAATGTAGAGAGTACTATATATTAAAATTTCCATATCTACTTAAAGTAAGAAAAAAATAAATTAGATCATAAACATTAATTATTCTGATTACCATAAAGACTATTGATGTTTAATGGTTTTTTAAACCACATAGCTGAATTTATAAAATTTAATAGTGTGTTATTTTGATATTGCTCTTTTATTTTCCTTAAAATGTAGATTAAAATATTTGATTATATATTTGGACTGATAATATAGAGAATGTAACCAATTCCAAATACTCGAACACAACCAATAAGCAAGCTATTTTAACATTCCAACCCGTAGCAATATTTTAGAAACGATTTATTTTTGAATTTATGATTTAAATGATAATGTATAACTGCTGGTTCAAATAGAGATCAATCATTTTTAACAAATATATTGATAATAATAAAATACTTACGTGTAACAATTAAATTGGTGGTACTCTGGGCAGTACCCAACTCATTCGCAGCCTTGCAGGTATATTCTGCCTTATCTTCTAGAAACACTTTCTCGAACTTCAGTATGGCTTCACCATTGTTGTACGTTATGACATAATCTGGAGAGTTGTCGATGCAGTCGTTGTTCTTGAACCACTGTACTGTTGGTAAGGGGTTACCCTCCACCTTGCATTCAAACTGAAACTCGCTACCTTCCTTAGCGACTCCTGGTTGGAGCATCTTTGAGAACGATGGAGCTATGAGTTGTTCTTCTGGCTCCGTTTCCTTGACCGATAGCATCGCTGATGTTTCTGCCACACCAGCTGAATTGGTAGCTTTGCATGTATATTTAGCCGAATCTTCAGCGAATGTTTCCTCGATGGTTAATGAACACAATCCGCTGTCGTATGATGTATGATAATCTGGATTGTTCTCAATGGGTACTCCCGATTTGAACCATGTGATATCTGGAGTGGATCTACCAGACACTTGACACACGAAATTAAACTTGGATCCTTCTTGGATAACGGCATCACTTAAGGGAGTGATAAAGACAGGAGATTCCTTGGATTCCTCCTCTACTTCAGGACTTTCACCGTTCTCCAATGTTTCCACCTCTTGGCTTTCAGTTATTTCAGTAATTTGCACCGTTTGCTTCTGTAACTCTTCTTCTAAGCGCCTCTTCTCTTCCAAAATTGTTTGCTCAATCTTGTCCCTCTCTTCGTTCCATCGCTTAGCTCGTTCCTCTTCTTCCTTTCGACGGAGTTCTTCTAGCCGTGCCTCTTCGGCCTGTCTTAGTTCTTCGAGTCTAGCTTCCTCGGCTTTGCGTTTCTCTGCCAACTCCTTTTCCTCCGCCTTTCTGCGTTCCTCGTCAAGTTTAGCTTGTTCGGCACGACGTTGTTTCTCCTCCTCCGCTTTCTGGATCTCTTCTTCCAGTTTAGCTTTCTCGGCGTTGATCTTCTCTGCCTCTAGTTTCATTTGTTCAGCGATCCTCCGTTCTTCTTCCAAGCGTGCCTGTTGGGCTCGCTGCTTTTCTTCTTCTAGAAGACGCTTTTCTTCTTCCAGTTTCTCTAGTTCTACTTTAATCCTTTCTGCTTCAAGGCGTTTGGATTCCTCGATCTTACGCTTTTCTTCTTCCAGTTTTTTTGTTTCTTCCGCTCTCTTGGCTTCTTCCGCTTGTTTAAGTTCCTCCAGTTTGCGGCGTTCTTCTTCTTCAAGCTTCAGTCGTTCTTCTTCTGCCTTTTTCGCCTCCTCCAAGAACTTCAGCTGTTGAGCTTTGAGTTCTTCCACTTCCTGCTTGGCAGCTTCGATTTTCTTCGCTTCAGCAGCAAGTAAAGCTTCTTGTTCCGCCCTTCGTTCCTCCGCTAGTCTAGCTTCTTCCGCCAGACGTTTTTCCTCAGCCAATCTCTTTTCTTCGGCCAGTTTCGCTTCTTCGGCAAGGCGTGCTTGTTCCGCTCGAATTTGTTCTTCAGCCAGTCGTTTCTCCTCGGCCAAACGAGCCTCTTCTGCTTTACGTTTCTCTTCAGCCAGTCTGGCTTCTTCTGCCAGCCTTTTCTCTTCTGCCAGGCGTCGTTCTTGAGACAGACGTTCTTCTTCCAATTTTCTGGCTTCTTCGGCCTTTCGAGCTTCTTCCTGTTCTTTGAGAAGTCGTTCCTTTTCCTTCTCGGCCGCTATAAGATTTTCAGAAAGTTGTTTCAATTCAATCGATACCGAGTTGAAGGAATCCAACATTTCCTTGTTGGAATTTATCACTGGCGCGTATTTAGACTCGTCGGGTCCGTAAATTTCTTGCGCCAAGGAAGATATTTTCTGGATTCTTTGAGATTGTTGTTCTTCCCCTGGTTGAAGGAAGGAGTTGATTTCTTGTAGGAGTTGTTGGGCTTCTTCTGGTTGTTTTACTGAGGTCGATTTGCGAGCTATGAGTACTAGAAGTTTGCTACCATCTCTGCACCAGTCGTTGGCCTAAAATGGACAAGAGGGTGTTCGTTGAGTCAGGATTTACGTAACAAGCATTTTTTCATACCTTCTCAACCAGCTCGAAATATTTGACGTTCTTATCGACAACTTCTTTGGTGTCTTCTATTTGAGTCCTAACATTGCTCCAGTAATTTTCTATTTGTTGTAACTCCTTCTGTATTTCTGGTTGATTTTGTAGGTTCTTCTCATTCCTCAATTGAATAATCTTCATATCAAGAGCCTGCAAAATGATACTTAATAATATATTATTATTCATATTCAATTTTGTACCTCAATGACTCTGGTGAATTGTTTAACGTTGTCTGACGCAGATTTAGAAGAAGTGAGTGACTCTGCAGCTTGATTCCTGATATCCGCGATTTGGTTACTGATTTCTTCGATATTTTTACGTATTTCCTTAATTTCTTCGGTAACCTGAGTCGATTTACGACATACTCTGATGACTTCTTGTCTCTGTTCCCATATCTCTTGGAATTCGCTCGTGCGAAGTTGCAGGACATGTTGGAGTTTCGCGATGTCATGTGGTGAAGCTTCAGGTGGTTCCTACAATATGTTGTGATGGCAATTATGGGGCATAACATGATCAAGTATCGGATTTACCTGTTTTCGTATTCTTTCTTTGATTTGATCACATTCCGCTTCAGCAAACCTAAATCGCTCTATAATCGTGTCTTTGGCAACCTCGGAGTCCCTTAGCATCGTTTCGATTTGTTCAACGTTACCAGAAAGTTGTACCGATTCCAAATCTGTATTGTACTTTTCGGCTTTTTTATCTATTTCTTCCAGATTGCGGAAGTAACCAATCAGTACCTACATACATTACCATCATAAGAGTTAAAAGAATAATTACAAATGTGCATAAGTACTAACCTGAAGTAAAATTTGATATTCTGATGAGATTTCGATCAGTTTCTGATTGAGCTCGGTCAGTTTGCTCTTGATAGCTAAGGTTCTGTCGTCTGAAGTACCGGCTTGAGCTATCAGGGTCTCGGCGCTACGTATCTTCTCGTCTACTTCATTTTGGGCCTTTTTGATGTCGGGTAGGACGGATTCTAATTTCTCCTCAAGGTACGTAGCAATTTCTCCAGGATTTGCCGAGTCGGTGGTAATGACTGGGTATAACTGGGAGTGTAGTTTTGATACCCAACTAATGGTCTAGGAAAAATATACGTTTTTAAGTTAAATTTATATCGACAATATAAAATATTTAGATGCTGATCAGCAGAAGGTTGAATGGTGTAAAAATTTTAGCTTTCAGTTAGATTTGCTTTAATATCTCGTAAAATTGTACCTATTATAGCTCAGGAATATTTATAATAATGACTGTTCCATCTTTCCGAACTCATTATGATACTTTCATGAAAATGATGATATGTTTTACTATGATAGGCTGGGAAATTTTCAGTTGACTTGTTACTATTTCTGGAGAAAGTAGATTTTCTAGAAACTGACAACTTTTTATTGTAGCAGCATTTACGATAAAAATTGTACATTTAAGGGTGAAAATTAAACAAAGATGTACCTTTCCATGGTGTCAAAGTTAGGATACATAGTTTTCCAAAACATCCTGTTTTACGCCAGAAACGGAATTTATCCACAGTGACAAACTGAAGGGAATATTTGGTAAGATCTTATTTAACAGAAAAGGGTTTGTTTATTTTAAACTGGAAGACTATATATCCAAATGTGGAAGAGCATTGCTTAATAAAGATGTAATTCCTAACAGCAATTTAAATAGTAAGTATATCATTTCCAAGCCCCATTTTAGAAACATAAATATAATAATTCAATATGTAGATTACAGTATTATAGAATTTCAGCAGATAATGAGCTTCTAGTATAATACAAAAAAGATTAGTTAGATTCATTGTTTTTACGAAAGCGAATGGTAAGATTTTAATTGAAATAAAATGTTGATTATCATTTGTTTAGGTGTTTGTCACCACGTAAATTATTATGCCATCATTTCTTGTTTTTTACGACTGAAAAGTATCATACAACAAAAATTAAAAAATCTGTTTTACAAAATCTTGATATAGGGATACGTACTTTAATAGTTATTTTAGGTAATAGCAATTAATAATAATTAGAAAATAAATTTTCACAAACCAAACGACATGTACGTTGATATAAAATGATATTGATATGAACTGAAAGAGATATGATTTACATATATAATAATTAATGTCTTCAATCATTCCAGAATAATAAATAAATCCAGTATATTCCCATTATATATTATATTATTGACCTAATGAACATATTTCTATGTTTGTTAATCTTATTATTTGTTTTTTGATTTTATTTATCATTTAAATCTGAAATAGCATTTTTATTGTTAAGTATTATATTTAGTAAAATATACGTTTTATATATCTCGCTTAAAATCTTACCGCTTGTAGCGCTCTCATTCACAAATTTTTTTATGGAAGTTAGCCTTCTATCTTTAACTATTCTATGATTTAACATAAACTACAAAATAAATTTCCAAACGTACCGATAGATATTTGACAACCAAAGATATTAATACCTGATATAAGACACATTTTATTTTTTATCTGTTATCAACATCCAATACTCATATCAGCATTCGAATAAAGATCGCCCCACAATCTTTAAGCCAAAATAAAGAGACTGATATAAAATCCGGTCATAGACCTAGATACCATAGACACAAACCATTTATTTTTGGACGACATTCGAAAATAGTACCGAATGTTCAATTCTCACTTTGCGTCACGGTCTAACAACCCCCCATCCATTTTCTTTGAATGGTTCTTAATGAATATGTCATCGAAAAGCTATTAAATGGGATAATATAAATAGGAGTTGCAAGTTCCGACGTCTGACGTAACAAATTAAGTAATAACGATAGATAATACACTGTTATTAGAAAAAAATTGTTGCTAAATATTCTACTGGTACTTAAACAAAATATGTGTGATATATATAATTATTTTTTAACTATGTTCTATTATAATTATTGAAAATAACTTTAAATATCGACTTTATATGTTGATTTGAACTGTGCCTTTTAAATAATATGTTTTTAAAAATCTATTTTCACCTCCTTTTTTTTTTGAATTCATTTAACTGTATATAATTTCTGATAAACAGATCTTGGATGTACATGTTGCTGTTAATTTTTGTCTTAATTAATTTAAAAGATTTTTAATGGGAATGTATGTATGTATTTAATGTATTTTCTTTAATTTTTTTTAATTAATTACATCTTACATTCGATATGCTTAGTACAATCCCAATTCACTAATTAATTATTTACTACTGTTCTGTTGTACTTGCATTAATATACAAGCAGGGCATGTACTGGACTAATACGTCAGTGGGTATTTCCCAAAGTTTTCTTTAATAACTAGAAACTATTTTAAAGAAAAATAGTGAATTTTACGTATATTTTACTATCTTGTTTTTCACGAGTTTGATATATCGATAAAAATATATGTCTTTGTCTTACACGTATGATTGATTTTTAAATACCCTGGAACATTTAATGGGCTTTAAATTTGGCAACTGTCGTAGTATCACCCACATGTTGCGCGCGAATAACTTATAAAATACATCGTTCTAAAAAAGTGACATAACTGTGCCAATTATTATAAATACCAAAACACAAAATGGATTAAATTTAGCACTGTCCTAATATAAAAGCTTTTTTTTCTATCGCTTTTTGTCCTATTTTGTTAAATTTGTTCATGTTTTCTCTATGGTAACAATTTATCAAAAAATTAACACGAATAAATATCAAATAGAATTTGTCTTTTAGTCAGAATTATTCTAGTATTTATTAATATTTACCAACACATTTTCTTAAATGTTATAATTATTTTTATATTCTTGAATAAATTCTATGGCATATTTTGACGTTTGAAAAGAGCCAGAGGTCAAAGTAAACTATATATAGCAAAAAAGCTGGACGTTAAAACAATTCATATGTTCACTAGCTGATTGTAACAATATTTTTTGATGTTTATCATAAACAGGGACAAAATTTCTGCATATTAATATTTCGTATTATATTATTTATTAGCACTGCCTCCATCTGTACACAATTTTAGAAAGTTACATCTTCATTTAAAAAACTCTCACTGTGCCTATTCAAATATTTTCAAATGATTCTAGCAATCTTTACTGAGCCAATCGATGATTTTCCAAAACTTTCATCAATTAATCATATATTTCTGTGAGTATTTCTTGGGTTATTGCAATTTTTTGACATCTTTGATGTACCATCTTCAAAGCTCACATACAAACAATTGTTTTTTAAGATAAATAACATTTAATTAAATACCACCGGTTTGGTTTCCAATTCCAATTTCCATTTCAATATTTTCTATTGATAATAATTCATTAACAAGTTAATTTCAAATTGTTTATATGTAAATACAAAATTAACAGCTGCGAATGAAACTCTGGTTATATTTTTATGACACATGAAATATTGAAATTGTATCGAGGTTTTAGTTTACCTGTTGATGAACTCTGGATCAGTTTCATGTAAAACCCCGTATTTTTTCTAATATTTTAACTAAGAAAACAAATATAGTAAACAAGATAAAATATATTTATACTCGTAAAAGGATGACAGTTGATGAATTTTCTAATTTTAATGTCATACATTTTACTATAAGAAATAGAAATAAGTTTGTCAGTAGAAACGTTGAATGCTTCGAAGCAAAATTTCTTATATTTTACATATTTTCATACCAAGAATTACAATTCCCAATTTTGACAAACTTGTTTTTAAAGCTTGTGAACTGAAACAGAGTGTCCGTATATATGTAAAACTATATGTTTCATTTTTAATTACATTCTACAAAGTTTTGTTTTCTAAATATATCTAATTAGATTTGTTTCTTGAGTACCTTTAATATAAATTAGGTTGCTAAACCACGATGGAAAAACATGGAAATTAAAATATTATAGAGGGTTTAAGGTTCTTGAGTTAAAAAATAATTTAAATGAAAATAAGTACACTCTGTGTATAGCATTACAAAAATACGAGGCTTGACCAAACTTTAAAAATATACAAACTAGAAAAACATTTGAAATTAAACTAAACATAAATACACATTCTCTGTATATATATATATATATATATATATATATATATATATATATATATAAATATTTTTGTTTTATTTCTAATTATTTGGTGATTTAATTCACTGTATAAGAACCTTTCCTTTATCTTCTTTTATTTATAATCGTTATTATTTTATTTTTTATCCTTATTTAATTGTACTAAATTGAAATAGTTCTGTATATTTGCTAATAGATAAAATAATTTTATAAATGGATCAGTTAAAGAAATCAACAACGAAAGCAATAATTGCATTTTGCTAATATTATAACGAATTTTCTGATTTTTAATGCCTTACTACATTTTACTGCACGAAATTGAAATAATTTTGTCAGCAGAAACGTTATAAGCTTCCAGGCTAAATTTTATTTTAATTTATACATTTACGTACCAAGAATAACATTTCTCAATTTTTACAAACTTATTTTTAAAGTTTATGAACTGAAACACAGTAGCTGTATGTAAGCAAAATTGTCTGTTTCATTTTTCATAACAATCTATGAAGTATTGTTTTATTAATGTGTTTAATTAAATTGGTTTCTTGACTATATTTAATGTAAATCAGGTTGCCAAACCACGATACAGAACATGGAAGTTACAATATCATAAAGATTTAAGGTTATTGAGCTTCAAAAAAAATTTTGATGAAAATAAGTACACTTTGTTTATAGTATTACTTAAATATTTTATTTTAGTTCTATCTATAACTATTTACCTCTACGAGACTTTCCACAATGTTTAAAAATATACAAACTGGCAAAATAATTTAGCGATTAAAATAAAAATAAACACATATTCTCTGTGTGTATCTAAATATGTGTTTTTTATTTCTAATTATTTGGAGTTTTGATTCACTGAAAAAGAACCTGTTATATTTGGTTATTTATTTATTGTTGTTATTATGTTATCCTTATTTCATTGCACTAAATTTAAATAATTCTGTCAATAAAATTATGAAGCATTTCACTAAAAGCCGTGACACCAACTATACAATACAATTTTACAAATTAAAATACAATTTTAACCCCTTGCGTGCCGTGAAAACAATTTTACCATCTCTTCATTTAATCTAAAATAGTTGCAACACGTCCTCTGCATAAAAAATTGTCATTATTGTTTTAATTATAACTGATGTGACATTGAAAAAGATATATGATTTCCTTCTGGAGCCTGAACCTATCAAGTTTTACACCCCTTTTATATATTTTTAGACCACCAAAAATAACAAACACAAACCCTCAGAAAGCAATAGCCATGAATTTCAGTTCCTCTCCCAGATATTCAACAATTAATTTACTTAAGAATGGAAGTATTTAGGGCCTACCTTGGTGCTCTCCGCCATTGTTTGTTCCAACCGCACCAACAACTCCCTCTTCTCGGTCACTTCGTTCTTATACGTTTGCCAGCACTTGGTCACATCCAGACGGCGGTTCGAGAGTCTCTCCAGCACTGACTCGACGTACTTGCGGGCGCGCTGAGTATCGAGATGGGGCTCGGAAATCTGAAAATACGATGTGAACAGATATATTTAGCCAGATATAGAAAAGAGGAAATTCTAATTTATGAGAAACAGAAATAACGTTTACTATGCCGTGAACCACTTTAATGGCGCGCCGTCACAAAGGGAGGAAACGGGAGATTCCCCGGGGATAAATAGAGATAAAACGCTAATTGGACTGCGTTATTGTATAATTGTTGGGGCACTGACAAAATCCGAACCCGGTTATGTTTCAAAGTAAATTTGTGGGAACAAAAACGTATATTCCAAATTGGATTTTTCAAGTTTAGCCTCAATTCAGGAGTATAATCCAATATTATAAATTGTACAAAACAACATTTTGGACTGAATTTCTCAACTAGTTATCAAAATTATGTCCTTTAACGCCATTGAGCTGTTTTACTTGAATAATAAAATTATTCCAGGCGTGGTGTCTCAAAGCCACCGTTATGTCAATTTTAAAGAATACTTCAATCTAATAGAGGTGTTGGCCACCGAAAAAAATATTGACATTTCGAAATATAATTTTGAAAAATATATATCTTTAAGATTAAGTACCAATTCTAAAGGTTTATTAAAAACTATATTTAATTTATTTTGAAAAAATATCGGAAAATATCGATATATCGATATATCGGCCAAAAATATCGATATTTTTTTCAGAAAATATCGATATATTAATATTTTTTCTGCATCCCTACTTCAAAAGAACTAACAGTATGCAGTCGTGGATGATTATTATTTGGTATATATTACTTTGTTATTGCTACTGTTCAGGAGTTCAGGGAAATAAATTAGTATAATTGTTAAATATGATTATAAAATTCTTATATCCTTTTTTATAAGATCTTTATTTCGATAGCTCTATGACGGTATTTTCGTTCTCTCGGGCAGGTTAGTCTTTCACATCTTATTGTCGCTGTCTGACTATTAGTCATCTCAAAAAGTCATCACTAAAGACTATTAGTGCATCCCAGTGCACTCCCCAAATAGTTAAAAGTGCGCGATGACAGTGTAATGCATAGCCTCAAACGTAAACTGCCCTACGAACTGGTTAATAGACTCATAGAGTGAGATTTAATAATCTTTAGAATAAGTTAAAATAGTTTTTAGCATAAGTTAGGATAGACTTTAAAATAAGTTGCCACAACACGGGCAGATTGTTGACGTTCTAAGAGATTAATAAAAAAAAAATTCGTGAATCCCTGATTTCATTAAAAACTGATTATTTTTTGACTCTATACAACTTGCGTTACTAAAATTATTTATGAATTACACCGAATATAACGCTATATTTTCTTATTATTACAACTCCTACAAGGCGTCGCAGTGTTGTCACCAAAGAGGATTGCTGTTTTATTTGGTTTTAGCAGCTTCTGTAATGCTTCTATAACAGCTACTAGCTACTACTAAGACCTTATGGCTATAGATATTGCATTTCGGTTAAGCTGATTGCTCTCCTGGGCTAACTCATGACTTTTCACACTACCAATCGTCGTAGTAAAACCATTCTTCATCGCCAATCACGAAACGCTACATAAAACACTTCTTTTACTCTGACAATTGATGAAACCGTGATGTTGAAACCGTTCCAAATTGCATTCTGAGTCAACTCATGTAGTAACCATTTTTCCTACTATTGAAAATTTCCCATCGTATGTAAATATGTCGCATATCTGGAAATAGTTGATCCATCAACAGTTAAGCTCTCTAAAAGTTCTTTGAGGATTTGAGCTAGGTTTTCCTCCAATAAGCATTGTTCAAATTGTTTGTGGTGCAAGTTCGAAATATTCCTGGCCTTTCTTTGTCATTGCCATAAGAATCACCAAAAGAGCATTTAATTACACTAATCATAATGCACTGTTATTTTATGTAGACTAATGTCTAAATCGTCAAGTTTAAAACAGTGAGGTTAAACTCATTATATAAATATATATATATTCCATATATTCCTGGATATTCCAGTTTTTGGAAAATGGATTTCTGAAATAGATGATAATGAGGAGCAGCAAAAGTTAATAATCTCTTAGAGGTTTAACTTATATTCTTTTTTGCCTTGGGACTTGTATTTAATATTCGTCATTGAGTTGGATGAATTGATTTAAAAAATATATCACTGGTTAAACATATTCAGCAAAGATCAAAGAAACAACTTTTCAGCATCAATGGCCATGTAGATCTTGATAATATGTAGTATAAACATGGAGGATAACTTTAAAGAGTACTATACTATGCTAACAAGTTTGAGCCAAATTATCTATTCCAGTAAAAGAAATTAGACATGAAACGGTGAAATTGTAACTTTTTACAATACAGAAATCTGATATAGTGTTTTCTGGTTTCTCCGGCCTGCTATCTATCGCATCACCGTTCAAAATAAATCAGTTGTTCGACCAAAATATGCTGGAACTTACCGTCAAATCCCACAAGCGTACAACAAAACTATATTAAACGAAAACAAAATAAAAATAACCGTTTCGCATCCTCATAAAAACGTTTCCACCAACAAAGAAAAAAATACGAACTTACCAGAAAGACTTCTGGCTATATAACAAATCCCAACACCGCCTGGTTAAAATTATCGCAGCCTGGACATCACGGAATATCAGCTAGAGCCGATTGTCGATTTGGAACTGGTAAGAAAGATGCAGATATCAAGAAAAATAATTTTAAAACGCTAGTGAGCAACTGTGTGGGATACGGCTTTGTATAAATAGCTATATAATCAATTGGTGAAACGCTGAGAAAAAAAATAGTTCGATATCTCCTGTAGGAACATCGGTGGTCCATTAATTTTCGTTTTGTTTTTGAGGTCGTCACGATCGAATTAAATTATTAAAAAAAAACACGTATAAACGGGCGTTACAGTGTTACACTGGGTTGTTCAAAAATATCTTTTATTTCACTTGAAAGGAGCACATCAAAAACACATATCCAAAAATATGAAGACTATATATTTATTATGACAAATCTTTTATGGATGTCTGCATAGACCTTCCTTCTCATCTCCATAATGGTCTGCAACTTGATTACTCCCAAAAAGAGACTCCAATATATATAGAACTATTAAAATGTTGTCATATCAAACGAAGAGAAATTCACCTCTCTAGAAGCCTTTTATTCTAACATGACAGGCAATAACATCAATTCTTTTCAGAGTCAATTGTTTGAATTGCGAAATAATGGTAGATATATTGAAAATTGGATAATGAAACTTGAGAAGGAGAGATGTGCATCTTCTTCAGTTATTTCTCAATTTTGTAGCATTGCATCTGGCATTTGTGTTTAGAAATCGTCTTCATTATTTAATAGCTTCTTTAGATCATTATGTATGACTGATAGTTTGTGATTAACATCATTATTTTCTGCGGTAGATAATTTTTTTAAAACTATTATTTCAAATAAATTATTGTAGCCATACTTATTAGTTTTTGCTATATGTTCATAGCTAAATTGTGTATAGACAAATCTAATAATTTAAATCCTGAATCTTGAAGTTCTACATGTTCAACTAACAGGACAATTTTGAAAAGTCCCCGGCCTATCATATTAAAACGCATTTTTTTGGCAATATTAGTTTTTTTATTCAACATAGTCTCCTTCAAGGGTGAACACTGATTATAGCGACCCTCCAACATTTCGATACCATTTTTGTAGTACGATTTTTCCTTTGCTCCAAAATAGTTCTCAGTTTCGGCGATCACGTCTTCATTCGACGAACATTTCTTTCCAGCGAGCTTTCTTTTGAGATCTGAGGAACAGGAAATAGTCGCGGGGGCCAGATCTGAAGAATGCGGTGGATGAGGAGGCAATTCGAAGCCCATTTCATTATTTTTGGCCCGGTGCATTATCTTGGTGAAGCAGCATTTTCTTTTTCTTCAAATGCGGCCGTTTTTCGGCGATTTCCTCCTTCAAACGGTCCAATAGCGCTATGTAATAGTCGCTGTTGATGGTTCTTCCTTTTTCAAGGTAGTTAATGAAAATGATTCAATGCGCATCCCAAAATACAGAGCCATAACCTTGCCAGCCGCCTGATGCCTTTTCCCACGTTTCAGAGCGGGTTCATCATGTGCAGTATACTCGGATGACTATCGATTAGACTTTGAAGTGAAATGATGGAGCCATGTTTCATCCATTGTCACATATCGACGCAAAAACTTGGGTTTATTTCGCTTGATCATCTTCAAGCCACTGCTCCGAATCATCAACTCGTCGTTGTTTTTGGCCAAAAGTGAGCTCGCCCAGCACCCACTTTGCACAGAGCTTTCTCAGATCCAAATATTCGTGAATGATTTAATGTACACGTTCATTTGATATCCTTAGAGTATCTGCTAGTTCATTCAATTTCAATGTACGGTCATTGAAAATCATTTTGTGGATTTTTTAATTATTTTCGTCGGTAACAACCTCTTTTGGGCGTTCACTGCGTTCGCCGTCTTCGGTGCTCATTTCACCACGTCTAAACTTAGCATACCAATCCTTGATGGTGGATTTTCCTGGAGCAGTATCCGAAAACTCTGAATCAAACCAAGCTTTTGCTTCAACTACATTTTTTCCCTTCAAAAAGCAATATTTTATCAATACGCGAAATTCCTTTTTATCCATTTTTTTCACAATAACAACAGTTGCTTCACTAAAAATGCTATAATTCACAAACTAATGATCCAACAGCTGTCAAATTTATACACGCATCTTTTGATGGTTAGGGCTAACTAAAAACATATGGATTTAATTCTAGTAGCGCCATCTATGGGCCAGGCCGGGGAATTTTCAATTTATCTGTTAAGTATACGTTTTATGTATTTCCTCACAGTTACATATATATCTCAGTTGCAAATATGAATTATCCGCTATTATTGATTGAGAAGACGCTGTTTTAAAGTTGACTTAGGATTTATCAAGAAGAAACAATTTTCAACCTCCCCAGACAGATATTTCTATATTAATTTCATCATCTTGCACTACAGTCTGTTTTAATTTACTTAACTATTCTAAATATTTTTATGTCACCATATTTATTAATTTTTACTAAATATTTGTTGACAAATGTGCTAATAAAATATAAAAACCGAACATTTTAAAACCGAAATCCTGAAGTTCTACATGTCCTAATTACTTAAAAATTAAATTAGGTCACAATTATTTTAAAAAATCTACTAGTGGTATAAATAATCTTAATGATCGACAAATTGTTTAATCATATAAGAGGTAGAATTCCATGTAGCCTAGGGTCTTATTATAATTCCTTGATCCTTTATTTCCATTAGCGAGAAAACACTGTTTACAGTGACTTACTATGACTTTATTTCAATTTTGTATTAACGGGGATATATTAAACCATTGATTCAGTGCACCTGTTATTATTAAATTAGTGAATATCTACAGCACCCAATACGTTTCATGCAACTTCTTTGGAGATAACCACCTAAAAAGCTGTCATGTCGGTTTAGCCATGAATATTGTATTGTATTCGTATCGTATTGATAAAAATCGCAGGCAATAAAACATCATCTATGTGTTAGTGTGTTGATATGTATCAAAGAAAGACCACTCTTCACTTGACCTAAAGTCAGTTAAATTTATAATACGAAGAAATAAGGCTTAATTAATAATTAATGTATTAGATGTATATACATTTCTTTTCATGTAAAATAACAGAACTGGATCTTTATCATTAACATTATTTTATCTTCGAAATAGTGCTCATTATTTTGTATAGCCAACTCTCAAATCAAGCCACATATTTATAAGTTGACCTAGGTTGTGTTTGGTCAACAAATGTGGGATCCACTTCTAAAGTTTTTGAGTTATTATCATACAATTTTGGAAACAGCTGTTTGGGTAAGTTTTTAACCTGATGTCTCTATACCAAAAATACTATAAATTGATTGCCGCGCTTTAGAAATACGTTTCCCTTCTTGGAGTTTTTACAATTGTAAATTTGAAAAATTATGTTGTACACTTAATATCTTGATCGTTACAGGTGTAACAAATTTGTGGAGAAAAGGAGGATGTATGTATATGGATGGAGGGAGTCGAATCGATCTCTAGAATTTTTGTAGTGATTGAACCTAGTGCTTAAAGTGGAATCTAATCACAATCACAAAAAAACTCACGATTCGAACTCGCGAATATCGTAACAATGGGAGGACCGAGGACCGTCCTATCGCATTGACCACTGCAGCTACTAACAAAAGGAGGAGAATCATTATAATTTATTGTTGCTAAATAACTGCTTATGACTATCTCAGTAGTCAATAGCATAAATCTTAAAACACTTTCTGTCTTATTTTCTGAGTTTATTGATTTTATTTGTACTGAAAATTGTTTATATATTGGACACCATACAATAATACTAATTGGTATTTTTTTGTACATTATATTACATTAACACTATCTCATGATTTTTATTCGAAATAAACTGGAAATCAACCAGTCGTTCTGTGACGAAAATATCTATAATTGGTAATAGGAAATAGATCGAAAACATTTTGGCTTGCCCTATTAATATCTGTTTTTCGGAACAATGTATTCAAAAACTATGTTCACAAATACCACCGGCTGTAACATTTTTTCGACGACCTCCATGGGAATCCAGTCGAATTAATTTATTGCTAGTGGTATCTTGGACTGGTGCCGAGCGATTCTGCTTTATAAGTTACTTATTAAGTTGGATTTGTATCAAAGATCGTATAGTTTTAGAGGAGCCTACAGAATAGTGTGAAGATTGATCAGATTCAAAGTTTTTGTTTATTAACTTGTGTCAAATTTATTGTCTATTTCTAAAAATAACACGTCACTACTATATTATTACGTCAGCTTATGTGAAAAATATATCCGTACCCAGTTCGCAAATATAGAAAGTCCAGTCTTTTCTTCTTTAACTTAAAGTAAGATGACAATTGAAAATCAACCAGAAATATTGCATGACCAAATACAAAACCCGTGTAACCGTCATGAATACTTAAATTTAAAGCAATAACACTGCACAAAAAATACTTTATAGTATTATATATATTTATAGTATGTAGTAGGTTCAAAATCTGAAAATTTAAATATAAAATTTGAATTAAAAGGACAATATAATTATTATTTCTAGATTATAGAGCACATAATAGGCATACCAGAGTAATGTTGTGTTAACATATTGCATGTGTAAACCGAAGTTATTGTTTCATTTTTAAAAACTACGTTCCAAATATTCTCTCTGTGATGAGAAACGTCTTTGTTTTGGCTTTCAATCCTACTAGCTTCATAAAAACAGTATCCCAAAAGCTTTGATTTATCCTTCAGAAACCCAATGCTCAAAGATAACATAAATCTTCTTCATTGACTCAATGTGTACAATAATTTACAATTTTGAACTACTACAGAAACTAATCTGGAAGACTTGCAGGTCTTTTTAGGAGGTGGACACCACATGTTGGTATTTGGCATGCCATTTTTATGCTTTTTCGGCTCTCACTAGAACATAGCAAGAGATACTTCTCTAGCAATTTCCACAACATTACAGTTGTACTAGTTTTACAACATACATGGGCATCCGTGACTCATCCTTATCTTATATTTTTATAGCAAAATACGATCTTAATAATATTTAAATAATATCTACATTTCATAATAAACTGTGGATTAAATTGGATGTCTTCATAGGATATTATTATAAATTATTTTCTTACATCGACACGTAATTTAGAAACTTTGCGATATATTTAACATCTATAATTAACAACCACTGGTTTTATAATTTATATTCTAATATTATATTTCACTTTTTACCTTTAATATGTGCTGATTTAATTAGATATCTTTCAACAAAGGAACTAACTACACTGACTGGCTGATACTGATTGGTAAATGAAAAATTAGCTGATAATGGGCAATGCTTTTATATCACTTAGGCTCATATAATAGTTACAACTTTTTTTTTGTAACATCTTTATATGATACGCTTAGTACAATCTTAATTTACAATTAATTTATTACTACTTTTCCTATGTACTTGGATTAATTAACAAGCAAGACGAGTGCGAGAAAATACATCAGTATGTATTCCTCAATTATAAAATTATAATTATTTATTAATTATTAACTTATAGCTATAGTTTACACTAATATTACACACTAAATGTTCACACAAGTTCGTATGGTTTTGTCCGTTTCAATCTCCTGACATCCTGCGAGCTGTCCAGCAGTTGTATTGCTTCCACGTTAGTATGATTTAATAATTTTCTTTCGTATTTTAAGTCGAAATCCTGCACAACTTCGCAAATCCATTTGATTTCCAGGTCATTGTGCAGTTCTTCATTGGTTACATAGCGATAGGCATTGGTAATCAATCGAAGAACCTTGTTTTGACAGCGCTGTATGACCAACTGATTTGAATTTTTAGTGCAACCCCATATTTGCACCCCATAACTCCAAATTGGCTTTATAATTGTATTATAGATCAACCTCTTTGATTTTAGATCAAGTTGAGAGTATCTTCCGACTAACCAGTATAGTTGTTTTATTTTGGTTCTAATGTGTTTGTCTAACGTGATGCTATAGTTACAACTGTCAATCCTATTTAAGAGAGATTTTGAATAGTGATACCCATCAGTGAAGATGCGAAGTATTAAAATAAATAGCTACTAAACAACCAAACAGTTTTCCATTTACTATTATTGAGGTACTCAATATATAGAGAAACTAATCATGGTATTCTCGACATTTAATTTTTAACAGTAATTAATTTTGTAATTTGATTTGCAGAAATATGCTACCAAAGTTTATAAAATATTTTTGGGAACTTATGACTATTATGCTCCCTCATATTTCAATTAATGTTCTTGGTGGAAATTATTTAGAAGTAAATATTTTGATGTAATTTATAAAGAACGGCCTGGATGACCAAAACAGTTCGAATTTCGGTAGCTTAAATTCTCAACTACACTATAAATTCAATTGTTTACATATGTTTATATATGATAAGAAGGATCTAAAATGAATGAAAATTGACTGAAAATGCCATTTCGAACCATTTAACCACCATGGATCCATTGCTTGCCGGGCAAAATTAGCGTTGTGGCTTATTATAAGTGGCGATGTAAAATGAATCCATTATGATAACCCAAGTGCAAAAAATCAGAAGATCACAAATACCAAATCTGAATATAGATGGCAATAAAGTGATACTGTACATATGGTAGGATCAGCAACATGTATTATCAGCTACTAAAACCAAGTGAAACTGTTACTGCAGATATTTACCGAACTGCAGATTGAACAAACAGCAGACCAACCTCAAAAATATGATTCAAGGAAGTAAATTTGGCTCAAATGGACACTATATTGTTGAAAGTGAAGCCCCTTTGAGGACAAATAACAAGAAACAAGGAAAAAAGGAAAGAATGTCTACATTCGAAGAAATATTATATTGCACAAATAAATCAATTCTCTATTGTCTATTATTTATTTACAGTATATATACTGCACACATAAAGTTTGTGGCATTTAGCACCATCCTTCTGCATATATTTATAATCTAATAAACATCTATTTAAATCTATATTTTGGGTTAATCTTTTCTCATTTTAGTTGCAGCGATGGATAATAAATCCTTTGAAAAGCGTACTTTAAAAAATAGACTACACAATAAGTAATTTTTAAACTACGTTAAATGAATACGATAAATTTATTTTTAATGTCTCTCCCAAGCCTATTGTCGTTTCCAATTTTATGGGGAACGCGAACGAACGCTACTGTTGTTTTATATTAAATAATGGAGCTTCCAAGAATAGTTGCCAGAGAAGCAGGATGTTCTGGCAGCTAGCCGATACACATTGGATTTGCATAATTTTTAATTTAAGATCAAAACATAAAATATTTTTGGCTATAGCTAAAAAATACTATATATAAATATATATATATAAATTATATAGCAAATTTTTAATTAAGCCAACTTGCAAAGCAAAAACACCTATTATTGATCTATTATTAAGTTTCAATAGTTGGTGATTTTGATGTTACATCCAAGACAATTAATATTTGATCAAAAAAATAATTCCAGAGGACCCTAACCTAACTCAATCACTGAAAAAACTAATTAAGAAACTGCTTAGAAGCTACTTAGAAAAAACTAGTTAAGATTTGATGGGTCAACACATTAATGTTTGTCACATTAATTTACTTTACAAATTGATTAAAAATGTCAGTATAAAATGTCAAATTCTGGTCCAACGCTTTTAAATTATTTCTGAAGCTTCAACAATAATCGATATACCGTTGTTGAGTCCACCAGGATTATGATGGAACGCAGGAACTTGAGCAAGATGTCGTAAATGATTCGTTAATTCTAGACATGCAATCTACATCTATTTGTGATTAGTACTTGCTAATACAATGCTTGTGTTTTCACTGGGAAAATTTAATGAGAGTCAGACGAAAAAACAAAACGCTGGCTTTTTAATGGTAATCGAATAATTGACGAAATTATATTAAAATTGAGAGGAAAAACCCAGTTCATGAATATATATTAATTAATCTGTTGGTATCTGTATTGGTTGGTTAGTATTAATCCTTTATAATGTTATATAAATTACTTCGGAAAAGTGACGAAAATATATTATAAATGTGACAGTGTCAACTAAATTACCAGGATAGGGTTATTTATGACAGAAAATGTAAAATATAATAACTATAAATACCGAAAATTGTTTGGCAGAGTATGTTAAGTTTGTATATAAGAATATTAATATCATGGTCCTTAGTAGTTGTTAAAAAATATGATGTGCAAACATATACATTTGCTAACAATATGTACGAAATGGATACTAACATTGTTGCCAATATTGTACACGTTCAGAGTATGAAAAGTACATAGATGGTACCACATAGAAATTAAAGTTGCAGGAGAAGAATCCTGATAGACAAGAAACATTTAGATAATTTTGGTGGCGTAAAAAACAAAATGTAAAGGAAATACTTTTTTTAAGGCCAGAAAAAAACTTTAAAATGTTAATGAATGACTATAAAAGGTGTTAAGCATTTTCACCTCTGGTATAAAGATAACTCACTCAAAATATATGTATTTTGATGTAAAATAAATGAAAAATCACATTAAATTACATTAAAATTTATAAGTTTACAGATAAGTGACGTTAACGGGAATCTTATTGAAAATACACTTTTCATAACGTAAAAGCCGTTAAAAAACTGTTACAAAGTTATTAAACTAACATTTGATCGGACGTAAAATTTGGAAATGGTATTCAGAGCGATTTTTGAAGAATTTAAAACTAATTAAAAAAGATTTTTTACATCATTGTATTATATTGAACGAAACCAACGTAGTTTTTCTTAGTTCAATCAGACATTTTTTGTTTTAAACTACGATGTGTCTATTAACAAACTCAGGTCCGAATCTGCTTATCTTAAACCATGCAGAAACCAAATTAATGTTTAATTTATGTCCCTCTTCGTCGGTTCTCTCGTTCTTTCGATGTTATTTATTATATACTAAAACGAAACCGAACAAAACCACAGCAAGCTCAGGCATCCAATGAACGATACATTAACAATTGACGTTTGAAAAGGCGGACATAATTTTCAATTAGCAATATATAACTCGGGTCGTAAGTCATTTTTGACAGTTTCAATAACGGTCACACCTCTTTAATATTAGTTTACCAGTTTATGACCGACGTTCTAACCTATAACAACTAGTTACAATGGTCTTACAAGAGGAATTTAATATCTCAACAATTGGCACCATTCAGGTTTTGTGTAGTGAACATAATAGTCCAATTTGGACTGTTATCAGATATTATTATAAGATCAGGTTCAAAATCATGATAATCATGATAAAATTCAAAAACTTCAGATCAAATTGTTATTTTAAATGTCTTGTTTTAATCCTGTGCAATACCAAAGAAGATTTTATTGGTTTCCTTTCGACTGAATCCATTTATAAATCGAAAAATACGTAATATTTATTTATAATATCCTACAACAACAAATAAAAATAGTCACATAAAAGGGATTTAAGACCTGAACGATTAGCATTCATTTAGGTTTTGTATAGTGAACATAATAATCCAAATTTGAAGATCAGGTTCAAAATTATGATAAACATTAAATAAAATTTGACATTCAAATCAAATTGTTATTTTAAAAGTCTTCTTTTATTTCTAAACGAATTAAAAATATTTTTCAAGAAGATTTGAAACACAATCATGATAAAATTTCGATAAAATTTCAGGTTAAAATCAAATTGTGATTCCCTTCGTTTTATTGGTTGATTTCTTGGCAGAATATCCTCTCAATTCTACTAGATCTATTTATAACTTAAACACGAAATAACACCTCAATGGAAAGGTCCCCGACCTGACACATAGATGGTGCTACTAATATTAAATCCATATGATTTTAATTAGCCCTAACCCTCAAAAGATGCGTATATAAAATTGACAGCTTGCGGATCATTAGTTTGTGAAATATAGCATTTTGAGTGAAGCAACTTCTGTTACTGTGAAAAAATGTATAGAAAGGAATTTCGCGTGTTGATAAATTTTGAAGGGAAAAATACAGTTAAAGCAAAAAATTTGGGTTGATGCCGAGTTTCCGGACATGACGACGGTGAACGCAGTGGACGCTCAAAAGAGATTGTTACCGACGAAAACATTAAAAAAATCCACAAAATGATCTTGAATAATGGCCGTAAATTGAAACTGAATGAAATAGTAAACACTCTAAAGATATCATCTGAACGTGTACATCATATCATTCACGAATATTTGGGTATGAGAAAGCACTGTGAAAATTGGATGTTGTGCGAGCTCACTTTTGACCAAAAACAACGACGAGTTGATGACTCAGAGAAGGGTTTGAAGATGATCAAGTGTAATAAATCCGAGTTTTTACGTCGATATGTGACAATGACATCATTTCAATCCGAAGTCCAATTGATAGTCATCCGAGTGGAATGGGCACGATAAACCTGCTCCAAAGCGTGGGAAAACGCAACAGTCGGCTGTCAAGCTTATGGCGTCTGTATTTGGGATGCGCTTGGAATAATTTTCATTGATTACCTTGAAGAAGGAAAAACCATCAACAGCGACTATTACATAGCGTTATTAGACCGTTTGAAGGACAAATTGGCCGAAAACCAGCCGCATTTAAAGAAAAAGAAAGTGCTGCTTCACCATGCCACATGTCACTGAAAACTATGGCAAAAATCGATGAATTGGGTTTCGAATATTTCTTCTTCTCAGATCTCAAAAAAATGCTGGCTGGGACAAATCGTACTACAAAAATGCTATCGAAAAGTAGGAGGGTCGCTAATCCAGTGGATCACCCTTGAAGGGAATTTTGTTGAATAAAAAAAAGCTAATTTTGACAAAAAAATGCGTTTTACTATGGTAGGCAGGGGACTTTTCAATTGACCGGTTATGTATGCTAACCTACAACTATTTACAATGGTCTCACAAAACGGCATTAAGATCTGCAAAGCCAGCGTAGCGTTAATTTATTGAACGACTTCAAGATAGTTTTTAAGAAGATTTGTAACATAATCATGATAAACTTTCGATAAAATTTCACGTTAAAATCAAATGATTATTTAAATTGTCTTCTTTTATTCCTGCGCGATGCCAAAGACGATTTTATTGGTTGATTTCTTTGCCGAATATCCTCGCCATTCGACTCGATCTATTTATAAATCGAAAAATACGAAATATTTATGCTAAATCCTAAACGTCGACACGTTTTAGATCGAAATTACTGCGAATATAAGCGTTCCGTTTCTCTTTTCTCATTGGCGTACCAGCTGGCGAATGAGAAAATACCTTAAGATTGTTCTCATTTCCTTAAAATTATCTTCTAGTGTACTGATTTATTAAGTCGGTTTATCGGCGAAGAAATTAATGGTTCAATGTTGCCCTGAAAATTAAAATGATATCCAGATGAAGTTCGACAATTATGAACTTATAAGCTATCGTTTCGAGCTGAATACTTAGTTTAAGAGTTTTGGCTAGGGGTGGTGTCTTTGCAAGTTTCCAATACATTCCAGCCCATTTTTCGTGGTAAGAGCTCTGAAATATAACCTTTCTAGACAAAATAAATCGGGAATGGTATGAAGACGTTTCTTAATTGCAAAACGGTATACTGTTTCATACTGTTAGTTCTCCTAGTTCCTTTTATGAACCCCGTTTTTTGATGTATTTAGTAGTTTCTTATATATCATTGGCCATTCAGAGAAATTATTGAGATTCGTTTTCTTTTTTCAGAATAAGACTAATATAGCTTATATATTTCCATACAGATGCAAATGTTTGCCACTTGAAGATATAGTTGTTGTTGTGCTTGAGATGTTTGTTAGCTCAGTAAACCGTTGGAAAGACTCCGTCATTAGCTCAGCCTTATCCTAATCTGCGATTAACAATTGGTTGCTTTTTTTTCATTTCTGGTTTATCAAATATGCAAAGTAGGTAAACAGTTGGCCCCAATACACTCCCTTGTACACACCTACTTTATCTTTTTTTTGTTATACTGTAGACTTCGTCTTGTCTGACTCTAAACATTCTGGCTATTATCATTTTCTGTAGCTTATGAACAAAGCTGACATGCCATACCTCATCGAAGGCTTGTGCCACACCTAAGAATATAGCTGAACGTAGCTCTTGACCTTCATATGGGGTTTCAATTGCATCTGTTATTCTATGAACCTGGTCAATTGTTGAATGTTTGTTAATAAACCCAAACTGGTGTGTAGGTATTAAGTTTTTTCTCTATATAATCGGTTTTATTCTTTCCAATACGATTTTTTAATAGCTTAATTATCCCTAGTAATAGTTAGGATCCATATTCCAAATGAAATGGGGCCCAATTTTAGTACCATATCCTGAAACAATTTCTTATCGGATTTTCCATTCGTCAACAGAGATTCAACTAATCTCTTATCATTGACAGTAAAAATCGGAAGTAGCCTGAATCAAGTTTGTGGAAAACTTACAAGTTGACTGGACGGCTTAGGTCTTCATTTATAAAAAAATCTATGATTGATGGTACATGTCCTTGATCCAGGTTGTAGACAAGTTCGTTAAGAAAAATAGGACCGAAGTTTAGGGATGTTGCTGATGTTGAAATAAAGTATATTATATGGCTTATACTATCTTAAAGTTTTCCTGTTACTTTTAAGCACGCTTTTCAAAACTAATTTCATGCATTTCTATCGGCATTATGCATTTCTTATATACAATAAAATTTCCCTTTTATGCATTTCTTATATACAATAAAATTTCCCTTAACATTATCAGTCTTAATTTCTTATATTGAACTATTAATAATCAATTGCTGAAGATTTGAAACTAAAATTGCAGCTGAAATATGTGCCTTTTACACAAAAATCACCCATTAATATCTTAGGCGTCTTGATGAATGGTTCAATGTATTAGATATGTGGTATGTATTGATATAAGAAATAAAATGTTTTAGCATACTAGCTATCCAAATACCATTCAAGAAGTTCTTCAACTATTGAAAACTAGATGATTTGGAAATCATCATAAAGGCTTATCGGTAAAAGATCTTGTGGCGCACAATGGCACCAAAACGTGGAAGGTGCCGTCAAATTCGACGTTTTTTCAACTTTATTACAACAAATTTACATAAGACCAAAGATTACTTATCAAAAACACAAACAAAAACTAAACACTACTAACAAAAAAAATATTTCATCTTGCAAAAATATCCTGAATGCCATTTTAGCGGAATATCGTTCAGGTAAAGGGTTTCGTAACATGCTCGTAGAATCTCGTAGAAACTCGTAGAATCTGGATGTAGTATGTATAGTGTGATATAGTAGATGCGAAATTCTAATATTCAAAACTTTTAAGACTGCGAATTTTTTTAAAAAGTTTTTTACGAAAGTGAAGACCAGCCAATTGAAAACCAAGAATTAAAATTGGTTCTTGCAAGTGTTAGATATTACTCTTCCTTCTGTTAATGAAAACTGAGGATTATGACCAAGACCGATTTAATTTATGTAGAAGGTTTTAATCAACAAAAATCGAAACGAAGAAGACAAATTCTCTAACATTTGTTAGAGGAGAAATATCAGTATATTTTACTATATATTTTATTTATTAATTATTAAGTATACATGTGTTATGGAGCTTTAACATTGTCCCTTTGTTATTATGTGTTTATTTACTGTTTGTATTTACTATACTGTTGTTGTTAACAAGCCTGTCTGAAGATTTAATTCTGTAACTATTACCTACGGTAAATGGTAACGATCATCAAATTATTGTATTTATTTGTTTAGTTTGTTTTATTTTAAAAGACAACGAGAAATAAAGTTAAACCTAATCATACTTTTGGCTCAATAAAAGGGCTATCTATATCAGTTGAGAGGTGAAAGATGATGGGAGCTGCTTTAATTTAGTCCATTTCCATCTAATATTTTGTTAAAAATAATATAATTAATATAAACATTACTTACCCTATGAAGTTCACTGATGAATGTTAATCCAGTGTTTTTAGCAGACTGGAAGAATGGCACAAGAGATTCGAATTTATTCTCAATCTGTCTCATGGTGATGTCATCCACGTTCTGTTTATTTTTGACAGATGCCTCCAAATTGTCCATTTCCCTAAATATTTTAACTATCAGTTCACTTAACTATTTTTAAATTCTCCATTTCTTACCTGTTAACGATTTCGGCTTCCATATGGAATTTAACATATATCCTGGCTAAATCCAATCTGTTCTCCAGGAGATTCTTCAAATGTATCCACTTCTCGTGAAGATTGTCCACCTTTGAGTCGACGTCTGCTCTTTGATCGTCTTCCAAATACTCGAGGATTGGTGGTAGTGTCAGTAGAAGTTGGTTAATTTCATTACCTTTGGTCTGGAAGAAGAGTAATTATGTAATGCTTTGTGGTGACGAATTTGTGTAACCCCATATACCTGTAAATCGGTTTGAAGTTGATGATGCAGTTGTAAAAAGTCTTCAGCTAATCTTAAGTCACCACCCATATCTTGATGACCCTGTAAAAATGCCTCGGCGATTGTTACCAACCAATTAATAATATTGTTGTATCCATCAAGGAAATTGTTGAGAGCGGCTATAACCTTTTTGTTTTCTTCTCGATGGGCTGTACACAGACCTGTGATAACGATCTTTTTATTTTCCAACTCCTCCACCATTTTCTTCACACCTAACAATTAAGTTCGTAAGTTCTCGTTTATATTAAGATGTTACCACAAAATGTACCTTCTGTACCTCCAAACATACCAGCTTGATTGATAATTCTGTAACCCTCGGCGATCGGTGCCGAGGTAACATCATCTACAGTTACGGCACAATGAGAATGTAATTCGGCTAATTTCGCCGAGGTTTTCGGTAATTCAGTAGTATTCAGTTGTATTTCCACTTGGTCCAGTTTGTTAAGGACCTAAAATTTATCGAATTAGTTTAATATAATGTCGATATTATCTATCATACTGTCTGGGCAAGTCTAAAGAACGCAACTACGCGTTCTAGGAGAGATTCTCTATTTTGTAGATCTGTTAAATAATCATTGGTCGATGACAGAACCACGTATGATTGCTCCGTGGCTTTATCACCCCCAAAGCACCCTGAAGCCACCAATTGTTCGGTGGCTCTTGTTAGTTTTAAAGCTTTTTCTTGTAGTTGTCGGGCTTCCGGCAACAACTTCCTGTTTTCGTGGAGTAGCAGTTCGGCACTAGATGAAGAATCACCTTAAAAACAAAAATAATAATAATATAAATTACGCAATGCCTGGATGTGAAGAGGTTTTAATTTAATTTAACAAAGGCCAAGCATAAAGATGAGACATCAAAAGAAATACTTTTTTAGTCGGTTGATTAAACTTCGTTCAAAAACCTTATTTTCAAAAAACTAAGAACCTACATATAGACAATTCTTTTTAATTAGATTTTATATTAGACATGCTTGTATAATCTTAATGTATTACTATTGTCCTGCTATGCTTGCACCAATATACACCAGGATGAGTGTAACATGAATACATTAATAGGTATTTCCCAAATTCAAATTGATTTAAAATATTTAAGCTAAATTTAATATTAATCACTTATACACTATACAAGTTCATATGGTTTGGGTCTCTACAATCTTCTAATTTCCTGGGTGTAGTCCAATAGCTGAATTGCTTCTACGTTAATGTGATTTAGTAACCTTATTTCATGTGTTAAGGCAACATTTTGGATAAATTCATTGTATTTTGATATCATCGTGTAGTTCTCCGTTAGTTATATTGCAATCAGCATCGGTAATTAATCGAAAAATGTTTACTTGTTTGGCATGGTTGGATTACTAATTGGTTTAATGTTTTAGACCGATAAACTACTTTCTTTGATTTTAATTAAGAAATAAAACTGGGAATATCTTCTGTCTAACCAACACTAGGCTTGACTAGATATTTTCTTATTCTATTCTATTATTTGTCTTTCGTGATGTTTCTAATTTAACCTATCATCGATATGGATACCGGGGTATGTCACTGGTTCTGCTTGAGGAAACGGACATTTGTCTAATAGTGTAAATAGATTTTTGTTATATTCTGCAACGCAAAATAGATATATCTAGTCCGATAGCTGCAGTTCTATTTATTCACATAGTCATTGAAATTAAAAGTAACTTTGTGTGTGAAACAAGATTTTTTTAAATTCTGAAAAGCACCAAATTCCTTGGTTTATAAAGTTAAGCCTCTAACAGGTATTTTGACGCATTAAATATTGTGCGAAATATGCATACATACAGCATACAAATATATGTTATACAACCAGTACTGCACTGCTTATGGACTGCACTGTGATCTGAGGGGTCATCTGTTGAGAATGGCGTTCAAACCCTTTTACATTTTATAACTTATATACACTATCTGAAAGATTTCATATTGAAGAAAGATTCAACATCTTTCTTACCCGGTCTCTTGAAACAGTTTGACCCATTCTCCAATTATTTATTGGCGAAAATCTCTGATATTATAGAGTTTCTTGCTCGCTAATGTTTTTTTATCAAACTATTGCTCTATCGATAAACCGCCCAATACCCCTTAGATTCCTTGAGTTTACCCAATAAACCAAATAAACATAAATTTTTTTTTTGAAACATTACTTGAAAATTAATATGTTGTTTTGTTAAGAGGGGCAGTATAGTTGACATAACATTTCAAGCGTCATTAAATCATTAATACTTCAGCGGTGTGCTAGTTATATATGTTATAAAACTGTACAAATATTGTTACACGCTGCAATAGCAATGATAAAATCAAACAAACAATCGCGACTTTACCGCTATATTTGTGCTAGAAATTAAGGCATCCGTATCAAGACCAATATGAATACTGACCTAGCTGGTTACTGTTAGCTAACAGGTTTCTCCTGTTCCGTAGCGCTTCTTCCAATTCCTTCAGGTCAGTGGCAAGCAGCAAGAGGGCTAAGCATTGTTCCAGTTGTGACTTTCGCCTGTTGAAGGTCGCTTCGATTATTTGTCGTTTGATATGCAGTTCGTCTAACCAGCCTTGTACTTGAGATATTGCTACAATTGTTAAATAATTTATTAGATATTGAATTGGAACAGGTTTGACGTTTTAATACAAATCAGCTTCAATTTTAAAAGTAAATATAAAACAGTAATTTGGAAAATTTGCTGCTATTGCAGCTGCTTATTTTTAAAAAGTTTATTAATTCTGAATCGGTTCCCTGTGCAATAGATTCAAACGTATACTTGAAACAAAATCTTAATTAAAATGAAGGGTGTCAGAGTCAATATTCTCTAAGATTAGCAGATATTATTATGCCAATTGACTAACAGCAAATTCGTTACTGTACGGTATACATAATAACCATACAAGGAAAAATATTTGAATATGAAACATTCAATTATTGGCACAAACGTTTCAGTGAAAACGTATAGGTGATGTTTCAATCTTAGTGACTAGGGGCATGGAAAAACCCAAAGTCATTTAAGTTACGAAGGTACAGGTTAAGCTAGAGCCAGAGGCAGTAGGTTAGCAGTCTCTTGAAAAACAGTCATCACCAACAACATTTTGTAAGCGTTTTGTACCAAATAGGCAAAATTTAAATGATAAAAAATGAGCCCCATATACGCCAGTTGAACAATATTAAGCTTGTTCAAGTATATTTAGCGGTAAAAGATTCATTGCCAAATCATTCAATTATTTGACAGATTCGATTTATTTGAAAAAAGTCATATTAACAATTACAGAATGAGTAGATATATGATAAGAAAATTCGAGAAAATGCAATATCATAAACAGAATCTTCCATCAAGATAGTCATCAATATAAGGAACAAGCTCTTTAACAACACTGACCCAAAAACTACACATGATATATACGTCTTTTGAGTGAGTTAAATTATAATCCTTGCAGAATTGAAATTCTAACGATAATATTTTTTTTACATCAGTTTCTTGATTTTGAAAACAAAATCCTTCACGATTTATATTTAATATCTATTTTTAATTTATAGTTAATTTAATTAACATTTACCTCTATTAATGGACGTTCGAACTCTTTCGGGTCTCGAATCTAGTGTTCCTTCCGCTGCAAGTTCTTTCAGTTTACCCAGTAAGGAGTTCCCAGCTTGTAACGTACACATTAGTGATTCTAAAAGTGATCTACGAAAGAAGAATAGCTAGTTTAATCACGGGCGAACAAATAATAATCAGCTCACCTTCTGAGGTCGTGAAGTTTGTTTAGGGCTTCCTTAACAGCATCTACTTCCATAGGAATAGATAGATCGGAGCATGCGGCCTCCAGGGTGTTATTAATCTCGAAGAATTCCTCGGCTTTGGTGTGATATTGAACGTTGAGATCCAGAATAAGCTGATAATAACAATTAGTTAAATAAAAACCGGGATATTGTTGACGTTTTGAGTGGGTACCTTTCTGAGTTCTAAAGTGGCGTTGATGTCCCTCCACGCTCTTCCCAGAGATTCCGCCATGGCTGCGTAGACTTCAGCTCTGGGTCTCTGAGTGGCGATCAGTTGGTCAGCTTGACGAAGAAGCTCTTCAACTGGACTTTGTTTGTTCTAAAAATGAAAAATTTGTGAGCGATAACATTGTTTAAAAACTGTTTTTTTTTTCTCACACCATGAATTATAAATAATCAAATCGAGTAAAGTACAGATTAAATCAAATGTCTCCACAACTGTACAACTGTACTTGTTTCTGCAAGCGTTTACGGTTTAAAACAAACACTTTTAATTAATTTTGAAACTGTTTTATGTTGTTTTAACGAAAAGAAGTGGTTATTTGTTAGAATTACTGTATATACAATACTGCCAGCCCAATATTATTTAAATATTAACGAAATCCTTATAATATAAACTTTTTTTAGATTTTATTTATTAAAAGCCCATCAGACTGGAGGGCTATTTAACTAAAATTCATAAGTTAATAGCAGTAGTATTCATAATCTATTATATGTTTTGGAGTACTCCAATGGCAGCCAAATAGTTCATCAGTTGTTCAAGATTCTCCAATTGTAGAAGTTGTTTCATTTTAGGCCCGAGAGTCGTCTTTGGAGGGCATTCAACCAGAATGTGTTTGATGCTCAGCGGAGATCTACATCTACTACAATTGGGTGGACTTTCTCCATTGAGTAGAAACCCATGAGTCAGGCGACAATGGCCTATTCTGAGACTGACAAAATACTTAATTTACGCCTGCTAAAGTTACAAAAGTTGAGACCTTGGTAAGACTCTTCTTTTACCTCGCACAATTTGTTATTGATCATTAGGTCCCAGTTTAGTTGATCCAGTTTTTTTATAAAGTGCGGTAAAATATGTATTCAGATC
Organism: Rhynchophorus ferrugineus; assembly: GCF_030347505.1. NCBI lineage: Eukaryota > Metazoa > Arthropoda > Insecta > Coleoptera > Curculionidae > Rhynchophorus > Rhynchophorus ferrugineus. The sequence continues at coordinate 17,999,080 of NW_027472585.1, read as the reverse complement.
ACTTCTCCAGTATAGATGGTTTTCCAAAAGTGATCCTTCCCTTTTCCCCGCAAGATGATCGGCTCTCTCGTTACCTTCGATTCCCATATGGGATGGAACCCGGTAATATTCTTGCCGCTATTACAAACGGCGATGTTTTATTCTGGAATGTGCATTGTCAGTGGATGATATGCCTGTGCCTAGACATCTACAAGACATCCTTTAATCCATCTTTGGTGATCTTACAGCTTAAACTGCGTTACCCGGAACCATACCCGTCAGTTATCAATCGTGTTGAATTTAGAACAGCATAGATTTAATTTATTTTTAAAATATTTTATTCTGAAAGATATGGCGAATTGTTGGAACATCTAACATATACATATGGTCTATCCAATAAAACAGCCATTGCACGTCATCAAAACTTATGACATCAGCACTTCGCCATGTTGTCGCTTCAAATTTGAGTTCTGATTTACCACATTTACTAGCTTATAACCTGTAATTATTATCAACAATGTTTCAAACACAACAGGGTTGACAAGTACTGCAAACTGATTCCTTTACATGTTTTGACGCATCAGACAGCATTCTGTCTCTTTTTAACTAGGAGAGATTAACTAGTCAATATGAGAAGGAAAATCAGCTCCTAGCTTAAAAGGAATTTTAAATATTTACAAACTGAATTTGGCAATATATTCGACGTTATCTATGACGTGCGTTGGTTGTTTTATTCACAGGACTGCACTTTACAGCCAATCCAATCCTGTTGTGTTATAAACAAAATCCTTATAATGCAAACACATCCCTCGTTACATAACGTAATCAAACACGATTTCTTAAAATATTCAATAATGTATGTATGTACGTACAATATGTACACTAGGTATTCACATAAACAGTAGGTGGCCAATTTATTAGGGACAGTACTCGTATTTATATAATTTATAGTTTATTAATGATGTTGCTTTTAAAGGGTTAAGTCGTCTTAAATAGGCCCTGGTATCATTATCATTGTTTTGTAACACAGTATGCGTGCGTCATTTATCAATTGTGTTACGTTTCTTCTTATTCAGTTATTGTACGTTAAAACGCGCGCTTTGCATTATTGTTGTTGTATTGTTTAGATATATTATAATTTAATTACTTTTAATCGACTTTTGTGTCTAAAACGATCAGAATCTAAGTAATGATACTTTTATCAATGGTTCCACGCGATTACATGAAATTTTCAACTCTTTAGGATGAGGAAGGTTTTGGACACGTCTCCAAGAAAATGTAGAGACATAAGTTATTACTGCACTCCACACATTCTCAAAGAGAGACAGCATTATTCTGTCGTCAATAGAATTAAAATTAAAATTGATAATAAAAAGCCTCTTGAGGCAAATAGTTTTGGCAAATGTGGCAGAAAAACAGTCACCTCACATCGTACAGATCGAAGAATCACAAACATCTGCCTCGAAAATCGTAAAAAGAGCGTTGCTCACACGATAATAAAGGACGAGGGTGTAAGAATTTCGGAGAGGACAATGCGGAGGCAGTTGGTTGAAGATAATCTAATAGGATGCAAATATAGCATAGAAACGACTTCAATGGTCTAGACAACATTGAAATATGACTGTTGCAGACTGTTAATCGAGTAAGTATAAGTCTTTTTCAACAATACAATTGGTGAATAACTATTTTATAATATTAATTCTATTAATTTACAGGTGTGCTTTTCCTACGGATCAATCTTCTAAACTTTGATTAACAAAAGTTGAATATTTCCATGCCGATTACCTTGTAGAGAGACTTAAACACTCGGTTAGTGTTATACTATACGATACAATACATAGTAAGTACTAGAAATCCGGTTACAACAGCAATCACCGTTTTGCATTGGCCAAAGAATTTACTAGACATGAATCCCATACAAAACATGTGGCAAGCTATCAAACGGGTGACTGCAAAAGAAATAATTGCCACGAAATCGCAGTTAATAGAAACCCTCATCAGAGAATGGTATCACGACTTCAAACTCCAGCAAAATGTACATGTATTGACAGCATACCCCGAGGCATCGAAGCTCTTATTGGAGCAAAGAAAACTGTAGATTTTTGTGAAGTTTTTATAATCCCAGTAGAATGCAAATACAGTTGCAGATAGAATTAGATATATATAAATATTCGACACTATTGGCCATTTATATATTTTTAAGCTTTAAGGGAATCATAGTATTTATAGAACAAAAAGAAAATTCCTCCAGTTAATTTATATCAACATTACAATCTCCAATTATTAGCAACTTTGCCTCACCATTACATATTTTATTTGTTCTAAGTTTCACTATATTTCATGAACACATTTTCTGGGGAAACATATCGTTTGTTTTAAAAAGCACATTGTAATGCTTACTTAAAACAACTTGTCGACAAAAGCTTAAGGATGATAAATTTGGTATCGAAAGCAAAACACCTTTTCAAAATGTCTTCTCAAAAACCCATGGAAATCTACATGAACATGTTTAATGTTGGATCATCAGTTTATGAATTTTTATAATAGAATTTTGAGTGAAGCAACTTTTGTTATTGTGAAAAAATTGGATAAAAAGGAATTTCGCGTGTTGATAAAATATTGATTTTGAAGGGAAAAAATACAGTTGAAGCAAAACATTGGCTTGATGCCAAGTTTCCCGACACTGCCCCAGGAAAATGAACCATCAAGGATTGGCATGCTAAGTTCAGACCTGGTGAACTGAGCACCGAAGACGGTGATCGCAGTGGACGCCCAAAAGAAGTTGTTACTGACAAAAACATTTAAAAAATCCCCAACACGATTTTGAATGACCGTAAATTGAAACTGAATGAAATAGCAGACACTCTAAAGATATCAACGTGAACTGAACGTGTGCGTCATATCATTCACGAATATTTGAGTATGAGAGAACTCTGTGTAAAGTTGATGATTCGGAGCAGTGTTTGAAGATGATCAAGCGTAATAAACCCAAGTTTTTGCATCGGTACGTGACAATGGATAAAACATGGCTCCATCACTTCACTCCGAAGTCCAATCGACAGTCATCCGAGTGGACTGCACCCGATGAACCTGCTCCAAAGCGTGGGAAAACGCAATAGTCGGCTGGCAAGGTTATGGTGTCCGTATTTTGGGATGCCCATGGAATAATTTTCATTGACTACCTTCAAAAAGGAAGGACCATCAATAGCCACTATTGCATAGCGTTATTGGACCGTTTGAAGGACGAAAGTGCCGAAAAACAACCGCATTTGAAGAAAAATAAAGTGCTGCTTCACCAAAACAATGCATGGTGTCACAAGTCAGTGAAAATGATGGCCAAAAAATCCATGAATTGGACTTCAAATTGCTTCCTCATCCACCGTATTCTCCAAATCTGGCCGCCAGCGACTATTTCCTGTTCTCAGATCTCAAAAGAATCCACGCTGGGAACAAATTTTCGTCGAATGAAGATGTGATCGCGGAAACTGTGGCCTATTTTGAAGCAAAGGAGAAATCGTACTACAAAAATAGTATCGAAAAGTTGGAATCTAATAAAATACTAAATGGTCTTCTAATAAAATACGTTGTACCTCCCTCTATAAAGCTTCATATTAACAAAAAGGTTTTATAATCCATGTAGATTGCAGATACAAATAACAAATATATAAGAGGCCCCCAACTAATCACTTGTTACAGAAATCCATTAAACTAGAAAATTAAATAACCATAATATTGCCCCAATAATTTAGCCACCCACTGTACACTAATTTAATATCAATGAGCTTACGTGTTTAGAATGATTTTGCTAGAAAATACAGCTTCATATGTTGATATCAAATGATCTATTCACTAACACAACTCCTTGTTCATTAGATTCAAATACGTACGAATTAGGTCTTAGACGTAGACCTTTAGTGAACTTCTCGAAATATCAGTTTGATTTGATATCCTTGAACTTTTACCAGAACTGGTCTTTTTTACTCCTTTTTGAGCACAGCGGCAACATCAGCTTGAGCTTTTGGCATGGTCAGGTTTGATTCATTCTCCCCGAATTGTTTAATTACTCTTTTCAGAGTTCATAAAGTTGAATGATATATTATTGAGATATATTAAATCCTAAACCGTCAGCTGTCAAACTGCTTCCTTTTTTTTGTTTTTACCAACACACAATAAATTCCAATTATGCGTACACTCTATATGAACTAGTTTATATTTGTCTTGACTTTCATTAACCTATATTTAATTATGAATATTCACACTCGAATTCCGTTTAACTATAATTAATGCCAAGTACGTTTCAAAATTATTTGACGTGCTAGTATAAAATTGATTGTCTTCGTTAACCTTTGCATCCCAAATTACATTAGAATTCAAGACGTGTGGTGGCTCGACAATAAACAAGAATACAAAAAGTAAACAAAATCTTTTCAGACATCTTAAAAGTTATGTCTCGGTAGGCGTGCGTCACGGCAACGTGTGGGTTCGACACGCTTTTCTTTTGTTTGTTTACGGTTTAATTGCTTATGCGTTATTCCAATTGTATATATAATCAATGAAAGTAGCTTATAGTTTCCTTTTTATATAGTGGTAGAGTCGCGCGGTAACTCTAGACAAACTGTTTAGTTTTCTAATATGAACTATATTTTCTAATAAAGCGTATTCACCATATTTTAATTGATAATTTAATTTACTAATTATTTTAGTTTCCTTTGATTCAGTGTCAGTATAAATCACAGAAAAACACATCAAATCTAGTGAGCATTGAATTATTTAGAATATATTTAATAAGTATGTTAATTTTACATAAAAGAAAATAGCACGGCGCATGCACCATATTTTAACCAAATATAATTTATTAATAATCGAAAATGCTTACTTGTAACTGTCGTAGAACTTCATTGTGTGCTTTTTGAAGTTCCAGAGCTTCAGCTAATGTATTTCCCAGTACTGTCAGTTCGGGCGTGATTTCCAGAATCTTCAAATGAATCCAGTCGCCAACCTAACCAAAAAAAAAACACTCAATCAATACGGGAGAATAGAAACAACATTTAATTTTCTATGTATTATAAAAGTTCCATAAATCGTACGGGAATTAATCAGGAAAAATGAGGAATGCGTTTGGAGTGACGCCTATTTTTGGAGATAGTCACGCACTGTCTTAAACGAAACTTATACTTTATATTCCAGTCTTTTTAATCAAGTAAGTGTTTCGGCTAGGACGATTTATAACACCCACAAAAATTGAACTACATTATTCTGTTAGTTATCTTATTATATTGTTTTTATAGAGTATCATCCATACTAAAATGTTTTTAAAAGCGATTAAACTGCTGTTTGAATTAAATGAGTTGAAACAATAAAAGAACAGAATTAAATTTTATTTTAATATGATGCCATTTTACTCTAACTTGGGCATATATTTGCGGTAGATTTAAACGTAAATTAAATTGTGTTTTGTTTTTAAATTGTGTATATCATCATCATATATTCAGCATATTTCTAAAGCAAGTAATATACCAGATATATCGGAAAGTTACCGGTTTTTTAAAGAAAAAAACTACATAATTTTCAAGAAAATGGAAAAATTTGTTTATTCAAAGAATTGGGCTTTTAATTCTGTACATCTTGTCCATATTTTAAGCAATTATTGGATGCTATCCCAAAAAGTGCTACTCTGCAATTCACCAAGCCACTCTGGTCCTAGCAGTCGGGTTCACTAGGTGATAAATATGATTTTTGCGCTTAGGGTTTCCAAATAAATCAACTTTTCATCACCCGTCACTATTGGATGCAGAAATAACCTTCGATCACACCATTTGAATAGCATTTCACAGACAATTTTTCGATTTTCCATTTGCCTGTCATTCGTTTGATGTGGGTGCCACATTTTTCTTATTGTCTGTATTGCTTGTGATCGGTTTCTAATCGTTTCCTGGGACACATTTAACGCTTCTACCAATTGTTCTTGAGTTTAGGTTGCGTCTTCATCCAACAACTCTTGCAGATTGGTACACCGAAATCACCGGTTTTGCCCATCGTAAGTTTCTACCAGAAAACGTACGAAGCTTTTCAAATTGTATAAATTTATGACTATGTTATTTTCGCGGAAATATAACATGTAACGCTTTGAAGCTTGGTCTCAGTAGAATAAAATAACATAAAGTATGTTCAAAGTTATTTCGTATATACGTCATTTAAATTTATGACATCTAGATTTATGATTTATGAGTTGTCTTTCTTTCTCTCTTAGTAATATTGGTATAACATTGATTTACCTCATTCTTATATTTAAGAGTTTTCAATTTTTTTTGCATATATATAGACAATTGGCACTATTGGTTGTTTTTTTTAACTTTAAGTGTATCATAATGGCTAAAAGTCTTGAGGCAAGAGTTTTGTCTTAGAACAAAAAGAAAATTCCTGCAGTTAATTAATATCAATATTACAATTTCAAATTATTAGCAATGTTGTATCACCATTACATATTTTATTTGTTCTTCTATTAAATTTCATTATATTTTATGAACAAATTTTCAGAGGAAACATATCGATTGTTTTGAAAAGTACATGGTAATGCTGACTTAATGAAGATAAGTTGTCGACGAGAGCTTAAGAATGATAAATTTGGTATCGAAAGCAAAACACTTATTCAAAATGTCTTCGCGAAACCCATAGAGATCTACATGAGCATGTTTAAATGGAAAGCCCTACCCCAGCTGATATATTTACCAGAGATTATTAATCCACGCGACTAGGACTTATACGCCTTATATGATTACGAAAAATTATAGAAAAAGTGCAAAATTGACCCAATTCTTGGATCTTTGGTATTTCAGGGAACCTAGGATTTAGGTTACCTAAAGGATGTCAAAAATTTGCAGCGGACGCTATGCAATACTTCTAATAAAATACGTTGTACATCCCTCAATAAAGCTGTATATTAACAAAGAGAACTTATCCTAACTCTCACAGCACTTATTAAAATAAATATTTTCTATTTTAAAGATGTTTGGATATACTGTAATATTTGATTGATTCCCAGTCTAAATATGTCTTTTTTTTTAATTTGTATGTTTTGAAATATCTTGAACGAAGATATATTATTAAAAATATTAACACCTACGTAAAATCTAATGCCACATGAGCCAGCAAAATAATTTAACCTCCCTCATAAAACCTTTCTCCTACATCACTCCCACACATCCTAATTCCTTTCAAAATTCAACCGACTCTAATTTATAAATAAACTAACCAAATACGAATAGAATATCAACAAACCCAAACACCAAATATTGACTAACGCCATCTGCATATATGAAACCGAAAGCTCTGGGCGAAAAATAATTATTTCAGCATATGTTTTACATCTATCTTAAACCTAAACATGATTTATTTTTGGGTGTTCGACGACTTTTCGGAAAAAAAAATAACATTGATTTCTTCGAATCCATCCATTTACAAACCAAACAGTTTATGTTACTCCGCAACAGAAATCGTCAGAATCTGGACCGTACATTTATTTTAAATTCAGGTCAAGTCGAATATTTGCGATGATTCTGCTTTTTTCTCTTTGAGCTTCAAGATATATTTAAACCGTGCGTATTCATTATTTGAAGTGATGAAAGCTGTAATTTGGAGTACATCAATGAAAATTAACATTATTTGAAGCTCGTGGAATGCTGATTTATTAAACCAAGAGTTGTCTTTTATACTTAAAGATTAGCCTAGTTCTATCATTTATATGTTTTGCAATATATCTTGAAAAGTGAATTAAGTCTAATTTTATTAACCGACTTCAAAAAAGGAGGAGGTTCTATGTTTCACTGTACATGTTTTGTATATGTATGCTCGCCGATTTCTCCGTCAATTATGGACCGATTTTCAAAATTATTTTTTACTTTTTTAGTCTTTCGTACTTCCGAGGTTGTCCCATTGGAAACAAGACAGGATCTGAGGAGGAGAAGGGGGCAAATCGAGGGGAAACTCAAATTTGAAAGATACGTACAAAGTTTTACTTTTTTTTTTATCTAAAATAATCAGATATTTGTGTATAATGTTATTGCTGAACTGACGTAACGGAAAACCGGAGGTCGTTCAGTGCAAAAGCCGTTCAGTTTGCACAAATATTTTATTATGTTTTATATTTGAAAGTAGAATCATAAGGACATCCTCTTTATCGATAACTTCTCATATCTAAAGAAGTAATTCGTACTTTGAAACATATTTTCTAAGGGCATCACTTAATAAAACAATATTTCTAAATTAACATACACAACACATACAGAAAGATACCTTCAGGTTCCATCACACCATAATCCATCCTGAATTATTTCATTTATAGGGATATGATGTCCGAACCAGATTTATTGGACAGAATGAGTTCATCTCTTGAAACGTAGGTTTCGTCACAATGGACAGGGCTTCAAGGATATAAATAAAAATATCCTCCAATTGTACAATAAGATGCTCACTTACTATATGTAGCAGACTACATTAGAAGAGTACTAAAGAAACAAAACTTCATAGTTGTACAATTGGGCTTCGAATTGCTTCCTCATTTTCCTTGTTCCTGTTCTCAGCTCACAAAAAATGCTGGCTGGCAAGAAATGTTCGTCGAATGAAGAGGTGATCGCCGAAACTGAGGCCTATTTTGAAGCAAAGGACAAATCGTACTACAAAAATGGTATCGAAAATTTGGAGGGTTGCTATAATTAGTGTATTATCCTTGAAGGAAATTATATTGAATAAAAAACCAAATTTTGCGAAAAAAATGTGTTTTACTGTGGTAGGTCGGGGACTTTTCAATTGACCTGTTATAGGGCTTTCGATGAGTCAGCTTAACTTACAACAATGAAACCTTGATGATAATGATAACTATGCAGAAATAATTAATATTTGATTATGATGATTTAAATAAAGATACAAAACTGAAAATATATTATATATAAAATATGATATAAAATTTCCTGATAAGGTTTCAGAAAATGAAACAAACGCAATGAAGTTTGTTAAAATTACTTAATTAACAAATTGAACACAAACACAAAAATGAAAGCAAAAACGTCTGTAACAGAACGAAAATAACAATCAGTTCACTTAATTCACAAAACAACATCGACGAGAAAATCAAACAAAAAACATCGCCATATAACTCATTGCACAAATCACCGCGGTACCTTGAGCTATTTCGTGAACAGTTTTATCTTGCGCAATGTCGAAATGTGGCTAAAAACCGCATGTTGATTCTGGTAGCCATATTTAGTCGAAACCCGCTTACAAACTTCATTAAGCCGTAATATACTCGATAGGATCTGCTAGTCTGATGCCACGCGATAACAAAACAGTGTCAGATTTCACAGAAAATCCGATTTATTCTGGCCAATCTAATCGTCCGATCTTGAAACCAATTAAGTACAGTTCGATGAACAGATAGAAGACCTGAGGACATTTTATATATAGATATTTTTTTTGGCAGTTTCGTAATTTTATTATTTCGTATTTTATTTATCTTACATTAGATATGCTTAGTACAATCTTAAATTACAAATTAATTTTTAACTACTGTTGTGTTGTACTTGCATTAGTACACAAGCAAGGCGAGTATGGGATTAACACATCAGTATGTATTTCCCAAATTAAAATAAAACTACTTAAACTAAAGTTAAGAATACACTTATATACACCAAACAGGTTCGCTTCAATCTTGTGACCTCCTACGTGTTGTCCGGTATCTGTATTACTTCCACGTTGCTATGATTTAACAAACTTATTTCACGTTTTAAGGCGAAATCTGATCCAAGATTCTTGTGTATCCATTTGATTTCGAGGTCATCGTACAGCTCTTCGTTGATTACGTAACGAATACATTGGTTACTAGTTTGTTTGATGTCTTAGTGCAACCCCATGTTTGTATCCCATGGGTACTACTCAAACTGACTCATAAACCAATCTCTTTGATTTTAGGTCAAGTTGAGAGTAGTCTGACTAAACCGTGAGGTTGCTTAACCTTGAGTCTAATCTGATCTGCTTTTGTCTAACATGATGTTTCCAGTTTAACCTACCATCGAAATATATTCCGAGGTATTTGGCTGAATTTACTTGAAAAATCGGGCATCTGTTAAGTGATATAACCAGGTTTTTTTCATTTCACCGCAAATGGACAGATTTGGAGCTATTAAATTGTATTTTCCAATCTCTAATGCATTAGTAGATGCTGTTGACCGCTACTTGTACTTTTTCTACAGCCTTAAACAAAGATGCATTTTTTAACATGATAACTGTGTCGTCGGCAAATGTTCCAAGTACTGTTTATTTTGTTGTTGGGATATCAACAGTATCGAGCAGATATAGGAGAGGTGCCAAGACACTATGGAACTCCAGCCGAATTAGGTTTAAGTGTTGAGAATGTTCCTTCATGCGAGTCTCGAAGTTTCCTTGACTTTTCTTTTCATGACTCCAACACTGGGGATAGCAAAGTCGGTGTAAAAGTTGACAGACCCTTGGTAAATCATCGAAATTTATTAGGATTTAACAAGTGAAATAATGCAATCCGAATTTCATATAATTAATGTTGATTACGTTCATTGCTGTTTTATTATTTATAGGAAAATTTTAAAAAACAATTTACTTGATTCCTGTTTGAGAAAATCAGAAATTTAGTATTTACTAAGAAAATCTAAAAGCTAAACCTAAATTTACTAAAAACCAATGCTTAATTAATAAATCAATCAGAAAATTTATACTCACATTAAATTTTAACAATAATTCAACTAATTCCTATTTTAAGTTGCTCTGACTAAAAATATAATAAGATCGTACAATTAATTGTATTTTAAATTAATATAGAGTACATTCAAATTATTCTAAAATATTTAGAGAATACCGATATGCTTTTTGTACCTATATATCAATATTTCTATTGTTTCTTCAAATTATCGGTTTTTTCCTGGTTGTTCTAAAAAAAATTTGAGATCTTTTCCGATGTTTCAATATATCGATATAAAGAAATATCTCTGTAGCCGACAGCCCTAAAACGAATGTATCAAATTTTGAGAATAGAAACTGTAGTAGGATAGATCGTTGGAAACATTCCATATTATAAACCATCATAATTTTACTAAGTTGAATTTTAAATGCTTCAAAGGACAATTAGAATTTAAATGAAGCAAAAACAAAATTACTTTCCTGACAACACAATACATAGTCGTTAAATTACTTTTCTATTAACCGTCAAGTACCGATTCCTGTCTAGAATGATATTAACGAACATAATGAAGTGATTCATTAAAACAAAAACAAATTTTACACTAGACAGACTATCGAAACGAGCGTTCATACATTTGACCTTCGCTGTAACCCTGAATTCTTCTGACACAGAAAAGATCTTTTAACGCCAACGAAATACAATCAACGAATTACAATTAAATTAAAACAATTTAATTTTATTGCCTTGGTGATAATTAAATATTATGCAATTTAACTAATTCGAAGAGGGAAACATAGATTACCAGGAAATCTTGTGGCACTTAATTATAAAGGATTTCACTTGGTTCAATTGCAAGTTATAAATTGGCAAATTATAAACAAACTATGTCAATTTCAGCTTTTAAATATTGGATTTAGGTGTTTCAAATGACTTTGAACGTTTCGTTGGAAGGATATTTAAGTCAAAAACAAGACCAATTTGAAATAGTATCAGTGTTAATCAACAAACAGATTAGACATATCTTTCGTACGATAGCATGAACATAGACATGGAAAAAATATAAGATGAAAATATACAAAGCAAACAATATAAAAAATAGTTACAGAGTACGTCCAGTACATCGGAAAATACAAGATGCAATAAATGTTTGTACCATGGCGACCAAGAGAACACTAGCAATAAATATTTTAACAAAAAAACAAGAAAAGTGACAAGAATGAACTTAAAAAATGAATGAACAAAAAATCATAGAATTATATGTATGTAATAAACTAAAATGGTTCTAAAAGTCGCAAGAATATATAAAATAAAACATATTTAGTCGAACTGTATTTTCATTCCAAAGCACAAAAATGTTACTAAATCTTGCAAGGCGCAAACCAGCCAGTATAATTTGAACATCAGTGTATATTCACAGCAATTAGACCATTCTAGGTTATTACGTTTGAAGGTTCGGTCTCTTCTGTTTTCTTTCTTGTGTCCTTAATAATTTTATTCTTTTTCTAGTTACCGAATAATATGAAAAATTATATAATATAATATATTGGATTTAGTCGTACAAGTGAGAAAAATATATATTTCTACTCTAAATTCGAATTCGAATGCCAACTAAAGAGTAGAAAATAGGCTTCTAACTGAACTTACTAAACATTACTGCTATACACTACTGAACACCCCTATATTCTCAAAACAAAAAGAAAAATACTAATTAAATTCAAGCTTTCAACAATTGTCAGATCCCACCTTGGGTAAGTAATCTAAAAAAGCCAAGTTAAGGGGTTACATATTTGATTGAAAAATATGATCTTATAAAGTTTTTATAGCCTGGTGTGCGTGTGTTATGACAAACAAAACTTTCAAACTTTTCGTACAGTACTTGCATACAGTCGATATATGAACGCAAATGTTGTCACTGATGTCAAGTAAAGTAAAAGAAGCTAAACAGAAATCTAATTTACAAATTCATAGGAGAACTTAATATGTTAAAGTATGTCTAAATAAGTAGTAATTGATGAAGTATTGCTATTGCGCATGCTTTTAAGTTTGTAACACTATTATTCATATAAACTTCAATTTGCAATTTGCATCTTATTCACCCAAATATTACAAAGTAATTTGATAAAATACCGGATCTACATTTTAGTTCCTCAAAGATGTTGAAAATTTAAGGAAAACCTTTTTTTGTGTTGTAGTTATTATCAACTATGTAAAATGAATATAGTATTTTCAAATTACCGTCTATTTTTCGTCAAGTTTGCCATCGATACAATTTTCATTTGTCTTAGTAAATGCAGCCCATTTTATTTCAATACTTTACAATACTATTCCCACAAATTCCAATTGGTGATTATTCTATTATTGGATACTCTTTACAGTTATTACTTGCACTTATTAATTTTCTTGATAAGTGTTATACTGATAGTAATTTCACTTAACGTTCTTTAATAGTATAACCCATTTCATGGAGAGTGTCTGTCTGGAATATTCACTTCAATTTTATAAAAGTTCTGTTATTCCTTTTTAAATTATTGTTTCAGTTACAGTAACACAGTACAATCACTCTCGACGAATTGAGTCTGTTCAAATTTAGCTCATTTGCCTTCATAATTCCCACTTCTCTCCCCAATTTTCTCGTTTATCTTTTCTAGTAATTGGTACCACAAATCCGATTTTTTAACTGTAAAATGTAATGGTGAGTACAGTGTAGAACGAAGCGAACGTTCGGGGTCTGCACGAACACCTGCGCGAAAATTTGCCATGTATTCGGCGAACATCTTTCGAAAATGCAAATTTATATTAAATATTTCTTGACTGGGTTTAAATTATTTCAGACACATTGGCTAATTATGAAAAAAATACAAGCTGACAAGTGCAAGATGATTTGGATGGAAGAGCCACAGTCCTTATAATATGATATTATGATACTATCTTTTCAAATTATAAAGTAAAAAATAAACTTGCTAACAAGCACATTTGAGACGTATCTTGGAAGAAATTAAGTAACAGGAGTAACACGTTGAAACTAGTGGTATACCTGCTGATAAAAGAATAACATAGGTAAGTGACTCTTTTTTCTAAAACTACTGTGTTTTGCTTTGAGTTTTGCTTTAGAGTTTTGCTTTAGATTTTAGGTCGAAGATTTAGTTCTTGTTGGAAAGAAGCTAAGAAGTGATTGTTTAATATAGTGCGTTTAATGGGTGGTTATTTTTATATGTTGATGTGTTCATCACATTTTAAAATGTTTGCATTGTTTAAAATAAAATTAGTTAGCAAACATAATATTTTCATGTTGTTAATAATTATTTTATATGGGATTATTATTAAACATATTTTTTCTCACCGGCTGTGAAATATTTTTTCCATAGTATTTCAAAAATTTTGTACTATCGAGAGTATCAATAAATGTAATTCCCTTCAATGAAAGATAAGAAAAACAATTCATAATTTCGACACTTTTTTGTAATTACCATTTAAAAAATAGAAATCAAAGTGAAATATTATTTCAGATATCATAATAAGATTCCTGTTAGTAAAATATAAATATTTTAATTTTTCATACTTTTTATGAGGTTTTTGTGTAATTATACGTATTATTATTAATCCAATCCAAAGGCATTCTTATGGTAATAATTAAACTACAAGGAAAAATAAGGTTATTTTCTCCAAGCCAAAAGCTATGGCATTCATAATCCCGCCAATTTTTCCCACATTCGCTCAAATTTGTTGGCCAGATCCGCGGCTCCTGGAACTGCGTTCTTTTCGTCAGCAAGCGTTTAAAGTAATTGTGACGAACACTGCAACTAAGCAAAGTGCATGCGCACTACGACTTTTGAAGTATGTTCATAACCAGGGGTGTGCAACTGCAATGGTAAGTAGTGGGGCGAAGTTTCGCTTAGTCCAATCATTGGCGGCGCTGACAACGCGAATTTGATTGGTTGGTTTAAAATAGTTATGTTTAAAATAGTTAACCTGTAAAGAAAATACTTTGCTTTGATTGGTCTGCCATTTCCCCTGATTATTTTGTGACGTCACATTTATTGGCCAATAGAATTTAAATAAAAATTAAATTTAAATTTTAAAATTAATTTATTAAAATAAAATCCTATACAAATATACATAAGTGTAAATAATATAAATATATATAAAGAAAAGGCAAAAAAAACAATTATGAACTCTATTCTAGGCAATATTAAAATATCAATAATTCTTCTATAACGCCTTCCCATATATGTTTAGTGCCATCAATTTTATGGGATCTATTAGAGTTCTAACTTATCTTGATATATTGAAGGTAAACTTTAAATCCTTCCCTGTTGATATTGCATTAACTTCATTAAACCAAAAATACAATCACACCTCATAATAACTTAAAATTTGGTCTTGAAAATCATTATGGATTGGACAGTTGAAACACTAAATATTTATGGGTTTTTTTAAAGATATTTAGATTTTAGAGTATTTAATCTGTGGAACTACTTAATATAGAATATAGACAAATATTGCATGTTGTCTCTTTTTCAGAAGTTTTGTTAAATAGCCTGAAATAAGACTAAAATACAATATTAGACTCGTTTTCCTCAGAGCAAAATTCTCTGGAACTGAAAATATAGACTCAACTGGTGATTTAACAACCTCTAGTGGTACTAGATCTCCCGTTAAAAAAGAATATAAGTTATCTGACATGTTTATTTTCTTCACAATTTTCTCCGGCAGAATGATGTGAAAAAATTGAAGTGATGAGCCCTTTTAAAAATTTCTCGAACATACTAGGTGAAGGATGCTGTTTCTACCTCCATGACCTCTAATAGATCCAACAAAATTCTTTAAGCAATCTTGGTTAAGATTTGTTAAACAAATGTAGTTATTTGTAAATTTAGACAAAATAGATTTCTTTAAGGTAAAAAATCCCCTAAAAGTAGCAATTAAATTTATTGATGGCACAATAACAAATATTTTCTTAACAAGGCAATCAAATTTAATTATATAATTCCTCTACTATAAAATGATTGAACACTGATTGTTCTAAAAAGTTAAAGTATTGCAAATATTTTAGGGATATTTTACAATTAAAAGTAGTATTTATTACTACTAATTATCCAGTTATATTAATTGTTACCTTCTTGTAAGACTTCTTTATGTAGAGACATCACACTGACAGCATACCAACAATTTGGTATATTAATTGAATTTTATTAATACTAACATCTTCATAAGGTTTTGAATTTCTGTAAACAACAATATATAAACAGACATGTAGTAGATAGATAATTGTATATGTACCTGATAAAACCAATGATGGATATGCATTTACCCTAATACCTGTTCGTGAAGGAAGGATAATTCTAAATTTTTCACTAAAATGTCCATAACAAACACCATGACGTTGATATATTTGCATTGTGGTTTATCCAGGTAACTTACTACTATTTACTTGATCAACCCATTTTAGGAAAGGAGCGAGATCATTCTTTGGGAAACGATGTCTAATTTCCGTAGTAGAATTTTACCTTTACCTTTACTAATTTTATTTTACCTACATCTTTTACTGACGCATTGTCATCAATTTTTATATTATTACACCATAATAATTAATGTAAAACAGAAAATATGCACAACGTAAAACGAAAATTTCGTGATCTAAACAAAAACCATAACCTACCAACAACAAACATAAAAATAGACGCCCATAGAAAATGCTGATTTCACACAATTTGATCGACCAATCACATTTCATGTTAGTGGTGGCACCAGGAATTTAAACTAGCCAATCAAAATTTGCGATCGCAGCGCTACAGTTGATTGAACTAAACAAAACATTTCCCCAAGGTCGCCTATACCATGAAATTTCTATTTTTTCTATGTTCATCACGAATGTTTCCAATTGGTGTTTAACTGAACATGGCGTATTTTGAAAATTTTTGTTTATATTTCTGGTAAAATCTTAATAATCCCAATTTTAACTTTAAAAATTAAATGCATTTACAATAAGAACTCTACAGTGTATTATTATTATAAATCAATATATTTGTGATGCTTTAATATTATTATGTAATTAACAGTATTATGATTAATTAATATATTATGCAACCATTATAAAATAATTAAATTTAAAGCATGTTTTAAATCTCACACTAACATAATAATTATTAGTAGTTATAAACATATACAGCTTACGTACAAGAAAAATATAATTATCAACCACTATCGATTCATCATAAGTTATTTATAGATATGGTGATGTATATTATACTCTTGAAATTTCGTTTTACAAATGCACTTAATGATAAACTGAGAAACTACCAACTTAATGGATATTTTATTGACTAAATATTTTTTTATTTAATATAGACAAACTTAAATGAGTAGGAAGTGTTTTATAGCTTAGTTTTGTTTATAACTATAAAAATGTAATTATACGGCCGCTATTTATGTTGTGTAATAGATAAAACGATGATATTATTTGAATGATATGTAGAAACGCCATCAGAATATGACCCAAATTTCACTTACACATAACATGATGATTCAGGAATATATAAGAGAAAATCTATAAAAAGCTAACTATAAATAATGTCTGTTTTAATTAAAATTAGCTATTTGTATTTTAATCAGCGGTATCTATTGATGAAAATGCAAAGTATAGAAATAACCTAACCTAATAGATTTTAAAATTTAGATTTAGAACATATTCATATTCCAATCATTGCACCTGGATCATCAACTGGAGAAGTGCGAAAATAAATCGATGATTAAATCGTTGTCAAACCAACATCGTTCTTTGGACACGATATAACCATGTTTTCAGGGACATAAAAACAAATTTTACAAAATGATATCAAATATTGCACCAGTTTGTTTCAACAAATGTTTTTTTTAAGTGAAAAACCGAAGGCTGGACCGACGCCTAACATCGAAGAAAATATTTACTAAACGAAAACAACTAGGACTTAAACCATATCAAATGTATTGGCTTATAACGAGTGTAATTCAAAATGCAATTGTGTTAGGTACTTTAAAAGAGTGTTAGTATACTCTAATGTAATAATGAGCTAAACATGGGACGTGAAGTTTGTATGATAGCTGATGCATATATGAAACCTTAGAGTAACATTTAAAATAGAACTAACTAATTAAGATTATATTTTATATAAGAGACCATTTAAATAAGTTCTACATATGATGTACATATCATATTCATAAAAAATGCTTATTTACCACTGGGCAAAAAAATTATCAGTATACAAGCAAATATAATCTTAAATAAGAGGAAAAGTAACAATTGACGGGGATCACTGATATATTGATTGGTGATTAATATTGATTATATCTGAAATGTCTGTCAAATTTTCTAACACAGTAAATAAAATTGCTGACCAAGGCGATGGTAGCTTCTATTTGAAATAATGAATGTTATCAATTTGTCAATTGGTACTACTAGATATTAAATGTTATTAATATCTTTGTATAATGATTATTTTTTTTTAGTCCTTGTGATTCCACAATCTGCCCTATTGGCCATAGTATTTCTTATGTCCATATTATATATACATGGCATGTAGAAAATCACTTCATTAACCAATCTTCTGTATAAAATATTATCTTAATTAATTAGTCTTATTCTAAAGCTTACTCTAAAGTCTACATATGTCCAGTAACCATATCAGGTGGTGTTAAAAGTTTTTGTCTACGCACTTCAGTATCACATCGCATATTTAGTTGATTAGCGAGTGCATTGGGATGCACTGACACTATTTCGAAGTACTTCACACAAACACGTTGAATTACACTCGTTATAGGTTCTAGACGGTGATTAATTAAATTTATAAAAGTTATTAAAGCCACTTTGACTTACTAGATGGTCTACGTTTAATTTAGTTTTTGTATTTCATTATCAATTATAAAATTGGCGTAAATTTATTTCGAATATTATAGGTTTGATTGTTAAACGTACCAGGTATCTCTTTGATAGTAAACGAAATCATAACATGCACCTACTCAGACATGGTATATTACCTACAAGAAGTCAATGGTAATATAAAAGAAGATCTGAATTATTCCATCGTCTATCATGAATATCACCAGGTAAGATGTATATTCAGTGAATGGATCCGAATCAAAATTACTATTAATTTCGATTATCTCAAAAAAAATGTTTAGCGATCAACCTTATTTTTGGCCACGTCCATAGTTAATAGCTCAAATTCATATTAAAGCCTTGTAATAGCCATAAAAACTAACTGTTTTGTTTTAGAGTCTAGAGAAATCATCGTTATGGAATAACTCGGGCCTGAGTGGATGTGGAGAAGCTGTTGATTTAACAAGAAAATGTTTAACAAACTCAAAATTTCATGTTTTTTTGGCCTGGGATTTAGCAACACTTTTATAAAAATAAACCAACTCCATCTACATTTAACTACATAAATTAATGCCTTGCCTTTAGCCTTCGTGTTTCACTGACGGTAATATTACGAATCAACAAAAATGACGCGCGTTACAGTACACACAACGCCCGAGGCCTCAACTCCAATTCCACCAGCTCGTTTTCGTTGAAAAAAGTGGACTCACTTTTCGATTAAAGACATTAAATTGCAAGCTTTCGAACAGGTAAATCTCGTTTGGTTGGAGCTTGACGTTGAAATGGTTTAATTTTAAACTTGTTTTTTTTGTGTACTTAAACCAATTTACAAATATTCATTAACTTTTTTTAATGTTATGTATTAATATTAAATAGATTCCAAACCTCTTACAGTTCGACAGAATTGTTTACTTGGAACAAATTAGGGAGGCAAAAGTTCGCAAAAACTCTGGGTCTCCTTCGTATAAAAGACTGTTGTAGTAACATGAACACTAATTAACTAGACAGACATTAGCGACTGTTGTTAGTCGAGGAGAATTAAAATCTTTTTACTTCTAATCTGTACTTCCAATGTTCTAGCATTTGGCCAAATGATTTTGATACAATTTTTTGATTTTGATATATTCACAATTAATATGCCTGAAAATAGATTTTTCATAATTACATTCTCGAATTGTTCGTTTCCATGTGTTCATATCAAGGAGAAGCTAAATTATGATGATTATTATGCACTGATTATTATTATTATGAAGTGATTAATACATTAAGCTATTTAAGACATCAGAGAGAGCGCAAATGTAAACCTTTAGATATTGTTATAGCTATTTAGAGTCTTCTCGAGACGTGGATTTTTGGCTTCAGACAGTCTCGTTTTCTAACAACCATGTCTAAGCTTTTGTTAAAACATTATCATTAAAAAACACAATCATACATGTAGAAGTCCATAATAGAGTTTAGAGAAAAGAAGTAACAATGTATAGTATAGCAATGAAGAAAGGACGACGGCAATAAAACACTATTTGTCAAGGTTATAGTAAAATGTAAAAAGAATCCAAAGAGTCCAATTATTAAAATTCGAAGCCATTGAAAAGTAATTTAATTTAATACATAAGTCTTAACATAGAATAGTAAGTTTTTACCAATATTGTTTCTGTTTAGAGAGCAGTAGTGCTAATATAGACATATTTTTATAACGTTCTAAAAACAACACTCTTAAGGATTATTATTTAAAAAATACTGAATAGTTTTAAAGATATTTTCAGTCTCCAAGGATATGTTCAAGGTATCATGGTCATACTTGTCCTGCAAGAAGAAAACAGTTCGGAATAGAGGGCGATATGGTAAAATAAATCTCAAAATAAATAGTTAAAAAATAAAGGCGATTATATTTGTTGATGAAAAAGAACATAATAAAAAACTAAATTTTTTAAATAGTGTTTTCAGCTATGTTAAGAACTCAACGTTAAGGATTGTTATTTAAAAATATATTACAGAATTTGAAAGATATTTCCAGTTTCACAGATTATTTTCAAAGTTTTCTGCTCATATTTATGTTGTAAGAAAATAACAGGGCTGATAATAGAGTCTATAGCAAAACATTGAACAGCTAGCTATATTTACACCCCTTTTTACATTTTTTGTCAATATTGTGGTAAAATATCATTAAAAAAGAGTATAATTTAACAGTTATGCGTTTAAATAGAATCTTCAGTTGATTGATACATATTTTCTGTTTTGTTTAGAAATATAATCTTTTTTACATTAATACTCCTAAATATTATTATTTAATACCCAATGCAGAATGTCAGGGATATTTTTAGTTATAGAATAGAATATTTTCGTTTCATCATTAATATATAATGATTAGTTTAAAATCAAAACAGCTAAATTTGTATTGTATTTTATTTTGATTACATTAAGAATTTGTCCAAAATATTCTTCTCGGACTCTTCTAGGACTCTTCTATACATTTGTGATATTAATTGTTCTTTCTCTCTCTCTCTCTCTCTCTCTCTCTCTATATATATATATATATATATATATAGCCCCCTTCTTTGAAAGCGGTTAAATATAAGCTACATATTAGCTATATATTAGAGAACAATCACATATCACAAATGTATAGGAGTCGGAAAGAAAACAGTTCGGAATAGAGGACGATATGGTAAAATAAATCTCAAATAAAATAGTTAAAAAATAATGCGCGATTATATAGTTTTAAATAAAATTTTTTTATAAATAAAGTTTTATTTTATTTTAAATATATATATATATATATATATATATATATATATATATATATATATATTCAGTTCAGTTAAAAAGTCATTTTTTGCTTTTTAAGCACTAATCACATCATATAAGAAGCCGTAGAAATTTACAATCAAACAATAAAAAAATAATAATATAATTTTGTAACAAATACACAAAATTACATTGCGAACAAAACAAATTTAATTTGTTGCTCGTACTAACATCAAAGTTATCAGTTGGTAGTACTTAAAATAATATTTGAAATAGATAAATAGATTTAGGTAGGTATTAAGCTAAATTGTGTGTATATAATAGAATATAGAATACGTGTAATAGATAGGTTGAATAAGGTTTTTGTTTATTTTTATTTAGTTATATCGATTATAATGTACATATTTTATTTTAAAACGTTTTTTTTATGTGTTAAAAATCTAAGTTTAATTATTTTTTACCTTTTAGTTAGTTGCTTATTTATTTTTTGAAGTCGGTTCAAATTTTTTGTTAAAAATATTTTATGTAATAAGTAAATATTATGTTTTATTTTGTTACCAACAGATAGCGTAAATATGATACATAATATATCGTGATTTTTTGAAAAACCACATAGATAACAACTAATAAAATATATTCATTGTTTTGTAGCCAGACATATATTAGTGGATAA
Organism: Rhynchophorus ferrugineus; assembly: GCF_030347505.1. Taxonomy (NCBI): domain Eukaryota; kingdom Metazoa; phylum Arthropoda; class Insecta; order Coleoptera; family Curculionidae; genus Rhynchophorus; species Rhynchophorus ferrugineus. Next base: position 17,977,123 of record NW_027472585.1, on the reverse strand, counting down.
ACAATCGTTAATTTATAATTGCATTGTCTCTTATGGTCACAATAATATAAATAACGGACAAGTCGTCTCTCAAATATCCCCAACTGTTTATGTTCTAGCCCGACCAGTTTCATAATATCGATTATTTCTTTGTTGGTGTTGCGTTCGCCATCATGTTTTTATTCTTCGATTTTCATCGGAAACGCCGCGAGATAAATACAACGCGCCGCGTACGTTGTTTCGGTCCTTTCACTTGTAGATGCAATAGAAGCTGATCGTGAATCTATTGCGTGCTGGAGTTGCAAAAATGATTCATATAATTACAGCGCTTTCAGTGGTCTAGTTTTTCTCTAGTCTTCTACTCGACGTAAATTATATTTAATTCTCGATGAAAACTGAAATGTTGTCTTAAATTAATAAATAGCTAAGTTATATTACATCACACCGCCTACTTCCTACTACTTCATTTTATAAACAAATTTCGGAAATGAAATTAACAGAAATAACCGGACATCGATTTAAGATGAGACAATGGTAGCAAATTAGGACGTTTGGAATTTTATGACACTTAAATTATTAATTAAATTAAGCCGTATTGTCCCTTTTCATTATGCTAACTCTAAAGTGATATAAGTGTATAGACTCTTGATGCATATTGTACAAAAACTATCAAAAAGATATCTAGAACCTCTTCTATCTTAGATGGATTCCTAGAACATTGAACTATGAATATTCCATCAAGTCAGGTAACAAATTAATTACTTAATAACTTGAGACTTTTCCATATCTATAAATTTCAAAATATTCCATACATTCTGCAGAAAAATATATATTTTGATCGCTCCTGTGCTATCAACAGGAATTACAAGAAGGAGCTAAATGACAAAAGTCAAGAACAGAAAATATAAAGTTATGAAATAGGAACTTAAATAGGCACATGCTGTACAATTTTGTAGTTTTTTTCTATTTTTTCTTATTAACATAAGTGTAGTTTTAGAAGGTGAGGTGTGGTATGTAAATGAGGGTAAAACAAATTTAACTTGCACTTGCAGATGTTGCACAAGTTGATATTTAACATAGGATTCTTTCAAGAACGTGCTGCTTTTATAACATGATAGAAAGTGAAATATAACAGAAATAATATACTTATTATGTACTGTATTAATATGGACGTTTATCATAGATATCGTCATCGCTACCGTCAAACGTGGTTTAGTCTTGACATTCCATAAAACAACATTCTGATAATCGTAAAATATCCGAAGGTGACGTATTGAAAGCAACGAAATCGTCACAAAAGTTCTCAACCGATTGAATATGATGAATTTATGTGAACAAGAAATGATTATTATAGAATCAGAAATAAGCCACATATTGAACATCTTTGAAACTCCTTGTGACTGCCATTAAATGGTAAGTTTAAATTATTATTTAAGTTATAATTATTATTAAGTATTTTGATTATTTAATTAAGCTTAAATGGCATCAATGACCATAGCAAATATCAAGACATTATACCTTCTGTTATGCCTTGTACCGTGCTGTCTGAACTGCCTTTGCATCCTGAACTTGGATGCTTGTACCAAGAAACAAAAACAATCTGGATACTTCCATAAAAGATAAAGTCAACATCTTACTTGATACTTACTTGAATACTTCGCTTCTTGATGAATAAGTGTCCTTTTTATAATACATGTAGCTTTACTTGTGGAAAAATTATAGAGATTATTAGATAGTTTTTAATGGATCAACGGCCATTGTTAATCCTGTTCTGTACATTCGTATTTACTGCACAGAGTACCCTTTTTGGAACATTATTTTCTGTCACTGTCTTTCTCTGAATTTTATTTTATTGCATGGAAAAAACATCGAAGGATTTGTGAATGTTTATTAGGATCATCTGTACATTCGTTGATGGGGAAAATATAATAATGTGTATAAGTGTTTGATGGTAGCATGGTACGAGGTAATCACCTTTTGGAAATTGAAAATCTAGTTTCGTAGTTGTAACAATATTTACTCAACAGGTATATTAAGTAAGGCGAGTGTTTTGATTGCACTAGAGTCTTAATTGATGCTCAATTGTGAGTAATCAAGGTGTTTCCAAGAGAAAGACATTGACACCAGAATGTGAATCACTGACGTTACAAAATAGAAACAAAGGGTTCTAATTGCAGCTCTATTCATCGAAGAGGTTCTCCAATACCGATAAGAGAACACAAATACATATACAGAGAGATAATAATAATAAATGTTATATCAGTACTCAAAGTACTCAAAGAATCACGGCCATGTGAAAGCGCCATGTGTTGGTGCATGATGAATGGACTAAGAAAGGTTTGGACTGTTTTCTTATAGATAAAAATCATTATTGTCGTTTTGTATAACCGTTCGACAAGTCGCCTCCTTTTTCCATAAAATAAATTAGTGTTTTAAAGTAAATTAGTAGTTTTTGTGTTTTAAACCCTTTCACATTTCATGATGTCCGTAGGATTACAAGGAAATTATAGGGCTGTTTTCTTTTGAATTCATTCATCAAATAACCGGTGACAGATCAATTATCAAGAAAATTGATAATCATCTCGATAAGGTCACAAGAGGTTAACTGAATGTTCTCAAAGATCGACAGCCATAATCTATTAGAAGTATAGCACCAAATGTGGACTGAAGTTGTTGTGAACTAGCATAGTCTACTGGAATTTGGACAGATTAGAAGCTTGCTGTTCAGGGCTAAGGGCCACCATAGAGCGATTGCAATATTTCAATTTTACATATGCAGATTATTAGAACTTAGAGTTATCAAACCTTGGGAATCCATTCTGTACGGAGACACACCATCGCAATTGAGGTAGAAACTTTGCCATTTCGAAGATCATTGGAGAAGAGCATCATCAAAGGTACAGAAGATACTCAAAAATAACTTTATAACAACTGTAGCGATCTTGAGGCATGCCGAATTTTACATCATGGAATAACGGTCTGCCAAGTAAACAGAAATATAATCCCAGATGTACACCATAACCAACTAGTACACCATAACGAATATCTCGCAACCTCGAGACGTTTATCTGGGAGATTGTCGAAGGGTATAGTCATTCATTCAGTTACTGATCATAGATCAGTGCAGACATACCACCATCGACTGCCCAGGCCGCGTCTTTAGTTAACTCCGCTGCCATCCGTTTTATCTACTTATATTTTCCACATATTATATTGCTAATAAATAACGATCACACCATATAAACAACCACTGTTTCATTTCTTCCTATCTCACCACCCTAAATAACTATAAGATATTTTTAGAACGAGGTTGTAATATCACTGGCTACTGGACTATATTCGAAGAATCGCGACCATTTGTGTTGTAGAACTGAATGGTGCAAGGATTTTGTCTAGTTTCGTCTGCTGTATCACCGTTTATCAAGTCGCCTCTTTTTTCCACAAAATAAAATAGTAGTTCAAAGTATATTAATATAGATTTTTTTTTGTTTTAGGCCCTTTCATATTTCATAGCATATATACACTTTATCATAATTAGGCATTCGCCAAACTTTTAGTATATATATATATATATATATATATATATATATATATATAAATATATATTTAAATACGTTTGTAAAAAAAGCCTTGAGTATACGAAATATTTGATCTAAAGTGATTACATCAAGATATATGGGGAAATTATATACATAAACTACCGAATTAAATGAAATTATCGGCAATATTTACGATATTCACGAATACCAACCTGCCCATCGAACGAATAAAAATAAAATCCTATTTTCAGTACGGTGACTAACACCAACGAAAATTCTCATTACCCGAACACTACGTGGCCACGACATCGTTGTTTAAAATCTCAGCATCCGATCAGGCGAAGGTCCGAGCATTAAAACGGATACCACCGCATCTGTGTTGGTTACCTCAGGCCAGACAAATACCCGGTTACGTAACACGAAGAAGAAACTGAAACAACAAAGAAGTGGACGCGCTCATTGTGTCCGCGTCGTTATCTGGTTTACGATGATGTCCCGAATGGTCAGCGTGTTTATTTTGAATATCATTTTGAACCAGAAAGCGAAACCAGTATTGGAAAATTACGAGGAACATGTGACGCTCAAAACAGGAGATGAGACGAATTTTAATAGCAACTTTTACGATTCCAGTGATTCATTTTACGAGAGTATTTATCCGAAAATATAATAAAATGATGTCAGTTGTATATATTGTACCGGGCAGATCTGGGAACATTTTTAAGTCATTATACGGTATTATAATTAATGTTACTAGACTACAGGACCATTTTCGTGGTTTTACTACTCTATAAACACATATTCCTACGAATACTTTATTTTAATAAGAATACAAGACGGTCATATAATCTTTCCGTACAAGTGTCTCCTTAATGATCTCCCACAAGTCTTCTTCTTTTCTTGAGTTTTGTTCACATATTTTAATGAGTTATGCCTTCTGAAGAAGTAAAGAAAGTAGCAGTGAACTCACGCCATCAAAATGTATAATATATTGCTTATTGCAGTTTGTATTCGTTTTAATACCCAACAATAATAAGTAATAAATTCTCGTCTTATTTCAGTTCAAGAAAAGATGTAATGCTCTCGATACGTTCGAACATGTAACCGAATCAGCCTACAAAACTCGTCCTGTTGTCAAATCCAGAACATTATTGATAATAATTACAGGTTATAAGCCGACAGATGTTGTTTTGGCGATTTGCTTGTTTTGGTAAATTTTAAATCGCTGCTCATTATTATTCTGATTGATTGATCACATAACAGATTACATCTCTTCTCCAGAGTCCTTCTTGCCAGTAAAATGCATTAGAGAAGGAACTGTCTTGAATTACAAGTTGCTAAAAAATTAAAAACAATATAATCTTGAGTTCACCGAAATGAAACCGTCCTCTTACGAAGTGAGTGACAAATCAAGATCATCTTGATGTTAGCTCTATCAAAGATAACATTTACAAGATGTATAAAAACAACGAGTATTTTTTTAAATATACTATATACAAAATTTAATACAATTATTTCAGAGGAAATTGTTAGTTAGGAAACTATCCATAGAACACATAGATATATACACCTCTTTGAGGGATTTAGAACATCCCTTCATATAATGTTAGGAAACAAAGGATTTAATGGTATAAAGGTAGAGGACCCGCATATTAAAGCGCATTAAAGCATATTAGAATATGAAGGAAGACTTGAGTATCTTAGTAGTAAAAAAAACGTTGGGTACAACAATACCTTTGTTGTGTAACATAAACTACATAATAAGTGTTTGAAAGTTATATATATATTGAAGTGGTATATATTATACAGCTTACTTATTCTTTAGTTGTACAGTCATATTGTGAGGCCAACTGTAAAAACTGATAGTATGATTGACTGCTACAAGTATCTAGATATAATTAAGAGTACGATTTACAGATAATTAAAAGTACGATAAGAGTACACAAAATTTACGTATAGACATAACCGAATGAATCAAACTCAACTAATTTCGCTACAGTTACTAATGACTAGTAGAGTGTGAATAAATTTTTAAAGGATTTGCAATAAATACACGACACTTATAAAACTATTTTGAAATAAAAGTTTTCTCATTAAGTTTTGTTTTTTATTATGTATAAAATGTATAAAATACTAATGTATAAACAACGTCGTTACTATATAGTAGAGGTATGTTAATGAATTTTTGACAATTTTATTAAAACCTAATCGGTAATATATTAACGGTAATATTATATTCAATATATAATGTTGTATTCAATGAGTTTAAAATTAAATATCTGCCGTGATTAACTACATCCCCTTATCTTAATCCAATTTCGCAATATAATATTGATTATTCGCAGCTATTTCAGGAAAAGATGAATGTATGGTTTTACAATTGCCTTAGCACCTTGTATAATAATATTGAAACTGAAACTGATCCAAGTATAAATCATTAGATAGCGACTACAAAATGTGCTCAATATGTTTTGGAACAGTTTTCCATTTTCCGCAAAGCTAGACTTGCTGGTTTTTCTATTCACCTGTAGATTGACAGATCAACTTGTCCCAAAAAAAATAAGGGTTTGTCCTTAGACGCGATAAAATATACTTGTATACAGATCCCGAATTCTGAGGATCCTCAACTAGACACTCTCCTTTTTCAACAACGCCAACAGCAGGCAATACCATCAAAACTCTTTCGAGCCACATTTAGCGACAGTTTATATCGATCAGATTTCGGATAGTTCTATATCTGAAAGAAAACCCAAATTTTATCAATAGAAATACACAACTATTTACCTATTACGAAGTCTATATGTTCACAAATCTAAACCTAAAGATTCAACGGGTGAATTAAATTCGCAGAACATAATGAAATCATTAATAGACAAGAAGCAGTTCAATTTAACCCAATCCAGATATAGAGAAGGCAGCTGTTGTAACATTCAACCAGATAAAATTATATAACATAAGTAAGTAACTAACCTACGTGTCTTTTACAACATTTCTTTTTAAAAATCCTGATGTAAACAAACTAAATATATAGCAAAATATATTGATTGGTTCATAAAAGAGTATGATGTTTTCTAACATTGTAACCAATAGCTAACAAACCAGATGCTAACATTAATGAATAGCGCATGTGTATTTCATAATTATTTTAGGATATTTTTAGTCGTCTAATAAAAATCTATTTTGGTCAGTCAATGATCTATGAAATGGTTCGAATTTTCGCTTGGTTAATCTATAATGTACGTGAAAGAGATAAAATTAGATTGTTCCAATCAAAAATTAAATATGAACGAACATAAGTTCAATATAGAATAATTGTAGGATGATGTACATTCAATAAATATTGTTTTAAATGCTTCAGTTAAATTTAAAACCATCATTTTCTAAAAGTATATGTTTGAATAATTATTATGTCTGCATATCTTATATTTTTATTGAGAGCATTTCAGTTTTTATATAATAAAATAGTTTACATTTACTTAATAGCCATTTCCTCTTTATTATAGGCACTAAAAATGAGTAATAGTTATTTTCCTAGATACAAACGAGAGTTTTGTTGAATATATTATAATTACGAAGTGATTTAACGCATTACATCTGCTAATACATCGAAATAAAAATACGTTATCTAACGTGACGGGTCAGCGACCAAAACACTATCAAATATCCGCATGTTTTATAACTGTGTTTTATTTTCGCTACATTGGTTTGCTACACACTACCACTTATCTGAGAAAACTGCTCGATTCGCGTTCGTTCTTTTCATTTCCGGTCGGAAAAAAGTCATGATAAGGTAAGCTATTAACTATAATTGTTCTTAATTAAGTAACCGTTTGTTCTACAACACCATAATTTCAACATCGTTTCGCTGAATCTGATTATTTTTATGCAATTATTTTTATTTCATGGAATAGTATTGTTTTTCGAGGACAAATACGTTGACCTTTGTTATTTATTTAATTTGTACGTAATAAAAATTAAATGTTACCCGGTGAATAATGTTGTAATGAGGTCTTCGCCGTTTCATTAATAAAAAGAAAAGCGAGAACAAGATGGCAATAAAAGAAGAATCCAAACAACAAAAGAATCTAAAAATCTACCAGCATGTTTAGTCCGATTACTCACACCGGAAAAGATTAAGTGGCCTACAACTTCTATAAGAAATTCTCTCACTTCTATAACAAGCAACAATGAACCACGGATTAGAGATAATAGGCATAAAATATTTTTAACAAAAAAATTTAACCGACTTCAAAAAATTAATAAGGAACTTACTAAAAATTAAAAAATGATCGAACTTTTATTGTTAATACAAAAAAATGTGTACATAATAATCGTTGTAATGAATAAATAAAAATAAACAAAAAAACCTATTTAACCTATCTACTACACGTATTTTATATTCTACTATATACACACAATTTAGCTTAATACCTACCTAAACCTATTCATCTATTTACAATATTATTTTAACTAGCAACTGACCACTTTGGAATCGGTGCCGAACGCAAACAGTTATATTAATTTTGATTTGTTTTGCTGGTAATTTAACTTTTTGTATATGTTACAAAACAAATAGGTTTAGATAGGTATTAAGCTAAATTGTGTGTGTTTAATAGAATATAAAATACGTATAGTAGATAGGTCAAATAAGGTTCCTGATTATTTTTATTTAGTTATTACAACGATTATTATGTATATATTTTATTTTAGAAAGTTTTTTTTTGTGTTAAAAATCTAAGGTCGATTATTTTTTAATTTTTAGTGAGTTCCTTATTTATTTTTTGAATTCGGCTCAATTTTTTGTTAAAAATGTTTTATATTTCCCTTTTTAGTGTTAGATAATTACTCAATAAATTACACAGTTATTTTATTGAGTATTACAGTGGATAGGCAAAGTAAAGGTGCAGCCCGTATGAGGAAAAATACGAATAAAGAAACAATGATTGAAAATAAGGAACGTTTTAGGCCTCGGGGTCCGCTACTTAGCCTAGGCGATTTGACAAATGTTCTAACTTAAAAAGTTTTTGTCACTGCCGGGATTCGAACCTGCGACCTCCTTTAGGGAGCTAAAAGTTCTAACCATCACACCATAGAAGCTGTTTACAACACTTCTACGAGTTCTTATATGCTATAGTTAGTGCTTAAAAAAAACTGAACTATTTTGCACTGAAGAACTTCCGATTTTCCGTCACATCACCTCAGCAATAATATTATTAACAAATATCTGATTAGTTTAGATAAAAACTATGTGAAAACTTTGTACCCCACTTAGAAATTTGCACGTTTCCTTCGATTTGCCCCCCTTCCCGCCAACTGATCCTGATTTTGTTCCAATGGGACCACCAATGTACAATGGAAGTACAATCTTTCGAATAAAAAAATAATTTTAAAAATCGGCCCACAATTGACGGAGAAATCGGTGAATATACATTAAAAAATATATACAGCCGAACTTAGAAGCTCATCCTTTTTCGAAGTCGGTTAAAAAGCAGTATTATTTGCTGAACAGCCTAGCCAAAGACCTGCTAATCATTCCTAAGTTATTACTAAAATTACTAAAAATAATTAATCTCAAAATCAGTACTGTAAGGACTGCAACGTTGATCCACAGCTACGAACAGACACCAAATTGATTCTAATTACTTTAACAACGATAAATTTTAAAAATTAACGCACGTGTCTGTTTATTGTCAACTGCCGCGACTGGTAGACACGCACTTTCCGGAAATCTTTTTTTTATTCAAATTAGTTGTTAAAATATTCTTAAGTCGTTCCGTTGAAATGTCCACAGTTTTAGCAACTTTCACTCTTCGATGATTTAAAACAATATTGAAATAGTAATAGATACATGGCATTGCTTGAACAATTTTCATTAATTACTAGGACTATAGATTACATAATTTTAGGATTTAATAAGAAATATTTAAAAAATCATCGATCCTGTAAATAAAAAAAAATTATTTGTTACTTATACGAATAATGATTCATTATTTTATCACATTGTTTTCTAAAAATATTAGCTCTAGATATAGATAAAAAAAACTAAATTATGACAAAAGCCAGATAATTATAACAAAATGTATGGTCAATGACATACTTGAAGATAACGTTCTCATTCTAAGTAATACCACAATATTTAACGCCAATGCAATATAATTATCTCAACATGAAAATCAGTAAATTGAGTAGTAGAAAAATTTTTTTATAATAAATTACGACCAGATAGATAATAATAATAAGAAGGTTTGAATCAGAAATATAAATAACCACGTTTTTCTATGCTTACTTTTCGTTTAACCTTGATGCCGACAAAAAAAAACACGAAACAATCGTTACAACAAATTTACCGACAATGGCTCCATTTTTTGAACAATTCATTCAGTATTTGGAATGATTTCGGTTAATAGACAAATGGCAAATAATATAAAGGTTTTAAAAAATGAAATCATACTTTATACATTTAGCATTTTATTCTGCTTTGTAACATGTGGTTGAACAATGTCATGTTGAAATTCATTGCAATGGTTAGTTTATTTAAACAACCATTAATATCTTTAACTAAAAAAAATGCATTTGTTTTGCTATATTTCGTCTAAATTCTCAGACACAAGCTTATTCCAGGTAATGATATAGCCCATATGCTACAGAGAAATTCAATATTAAGGAGTTAGAATCTCATTATATTTAAGGAAAGCGATCTAGAACCACTTGATAGAGTTTATCCTCTAAGAATACTAACTTCAATAAAAAAATCAACAAAGGATTGTTGCTATAATCTCTCACATTGTTTCTCATGGATCAATCTAATAGACCTTTATGGACTCATTGTGGAAATCCTCTACCAAATACTCATCCTAACCATTAGGTGGTTGCGTGTTTCATAATCATTTTTCAACTTTCAAAGCACATTTATTGAAAAAATTGTAACTATATATTAAGTAAAATATTTTCCATCAACTTTTCCCATCTTGTTGGCAATATGATGATACCTTGTTGAAAGATCGACGTTGGTTTGGCAGCTATTAAAACATTAATCAATTTTCGCACTTCTTCAGCATTTCGAAAGAGTGTTGTATGCAATAGGCGTATGTTTTTTTCTTTGCGTCTGTTTATAGCTATTGCAGATCATTTTTGCCGTTAATTGACATCGTGAGACACCTTTACTAACAGTTTCATTCCATTCTAGCGATTTATAAAACACAACACATTGCTGTTCTTTCAATAACAAGCTTTTATTAACAAAGCTTGGTAGGAAGGGTTGATATATATATATAAGTTACATCAATTTCCTCCAAAGTTTTGCTCAGTGTTGTTCGATTGCTCAATGTCTTTCGGACAGATAGCAATAAAATAATAGACCGTTCAAGCAAGGGTGAATAAAACTAAATGAGCTTATATCTTTCACTATTAGGTTTAACAACAAAACTAATACACAAGAAATTGTTGTTCCCTTCATATACATAACAAAACATTACGGCCATGAATATTCCGTGGATCGTTGTTCTGGATTAGCCCATGATGTTTTACGTTTATGATTATTGAAGTAGATACGTTGTCCATTGTCAGTCACAACAAACGACAGAAAATGTTGTGCTCTTTTTCAGCACTCAATTTTTGGCATCTGTATACACTGAATAACTCAATAATACTAAATAGAAAACTGTTATTCTAACAAGTCAATTGAAAAGGCCCGGCCTACCATAGTAAAACACATTTTTTTTTGGCAAAATTAGTTTTTTTTATTCGACATAATTCCCGTCAAGGGTGATACACTGATTATAGCGACCCTCCAACTTTTCGATACCATTTTTGTAGTACGATTTGGCCTTTGCTTCAAAATAGGCCTCAGTTTCGGCGATCACTTCTTCATCCAACGAAACATTTTTCCCAGCGAGCATACTTTTAAGATCTGAGAACAGGAAATAGTCGCTGGGGGCCAGATCTAGAGAATAAGGTGGATGAGGAAGCAATTCGAAGCCCAATTCATGGATTTTTGCCATCGTTTTCACTGACTTGTGCCACCGTGCATTGTCTTGGTGAAGCAGCACTTTCTTTTTCTTCAAATACGGCCGTTTTACGCTATATAATATGTAATATGTACGCTATGTAATAGTCGATGTTAATGGTCCTTCCTTTTTTAAGGTAGTCCAGTCAACCTTACCAGCCGACTGTTGCGTTTTCCCACGCTTTGGAGTGGGTTCATAATGTGTTCACTCTGATGACTGTCGATTGGACTTCAGAGTGAAATGATGGAGCCATGTTTCATCCATTTTCACATATCCACGCAAAAACTCGGGTTTATTACGCTTGATCATATTCAGACACTGCTCCGAATCATCAACTCGTCGTTGTTTTTGGTCAAAAATGAGCTTGCTACGGCTCCCACTTTGCATAGAGCTTTCTCTTACCCAAATATTCGTGAATGATATGATGTACACCTTCAGTTGATATCTTTAGAGTGTCTGCTATTTCTCTAAATTTCAATTTTCGGTCGCTCAAAATCATTTTATGGATTTTTTAAATGTTTTTGTCGGTAACAACCTCTTTTGGGCGTCCACTGCGTTCACTGTCTTGGGTGCTCATTTCATCACGTCTTAACTTAACCAATCCACCAATCATTGATGGTTGATTTTCCTGGGGCAGTGTCCGGAAACTCGGCACCAAGCCAAGTTTTTGCTTCAACTGTATTTTTTTCCTCCAAAAAGCTATATTTTATCAACACGCGAAATTGCTTTTTATCCATTTTTTTACAATATTCACAAAAGTTGCTTCACTCAAAATTCTATAATTCACAAACTAATAATCCGACAATTGTCAAATTTATAAACGCATCTTTACAGGGTTAGGGCTAACTATAAACATATGGACAATTCTAGTTACGCCATCTAAGTGTCAGGCCGGGGACTTTTCAATTGACCTGTTATATAGAAAAAAATTTAAATAAGAGAAATTAATAATTAGATTATATTGTTTAACAGCTCTTTATGTTAATAGTACGCATTTTCTAGAATACAATTACCTAATAAATCACTACTGATTATGTTTCTTTAACATAATCTTAATTTTTTCCTAAATAGCCTGCACTGAATAGATTAGGTTTTAAGAGTATTATTAGACGTTTAGAAAGTTATATATGCAAACATAACTGCAAATATTGAACCGCAATTAACTCAAAATAAATATATTAAAGATTGTTACACAGTCCAAAGGTCATTTGGTGTGCTTTATGTTTTCTGTTTGAGGAGGGTGTCAGAATGAATAGAAAACCTTCATACAAATAATAAAACTCAATAGACTTACGTATATTTTGATAAATACATTTTTCTACATCTGATTTTGTTTTATTTACTTGAAATTAGTATTTTTCACTGGAGACACCGAATATTATAGTTTCTGGAAAAACTGATGTAAAAATCCTTGAGAAGGAGACGTGGTTTAAATAACACTCAATAAAATACGTTCAACATTGAACGCTAACTGAAATGCTGTTTGTGTTGAACCTGCAAGTATTATAGGGTAAATTTAAGTCCGATTTTCAGCAAATATTGTGGCGATAGTAGATTTAAATACGTATTTTGATAATTCGTACTTATATCTTATTCGTACTTCAGTTACGATATCCATATTCTTAGACATCTGATCAAGATTATACCAAAATAAACTGATGTGTGCTCTTGTCGACCATTAATAAACATGAAATTTTTTAAAATAACATATAAAAATAGCAATTAAATTCAACTCGTCTATAAATTTGGACAGGAAGCCATCTTCCACATGTCGTTATCAACTCTCATGAGATATTTAATTGGCCATTGGGTCGATTGTTGAATGCTAGCAGAATCAAAAAGGAAGTTTATGTTGAATAATGAAATGTATGTCAAATAAAGAATGCATGTGTTTTATCAAGCGACAAAGCCTGATGTACATAACAACGTATTACGTTCAAGAAAATGTTTTACTTGATAGGTAAACTGGTCGCTTTTCAGTTGATGAAGTTATATGAATAAATATTAATGAATTCAGGTCAACATATTCTATTTTCAGAGCTGTGTTGGTATCGGGTACGTAGATAATAAACCGTGGTCTGTTAATTTCAACAAAATGTTAAGGCTTTTCCCACCTCGAAGGTCAAACGATTTAATTACCGATTGTACGGTGGTACTGCGTAAACATCGTCGAGATTGCAATTTTGAAAAACTATTATTAACGATATAAAGGACCAGAATGTTCACCGGTACGTTATCTGGTCGAACAGAAAAAAATGAAAGTCGGATAAAAGACCGGCGAGTTGATCGTCAACAGATATTCGACTGGTTATATAAACGTGTAAAAGCTCATGGCCTACTTGCCGTGGAATGGGTACGACCGCCGACATATGGACACATTGTTGAAACATTTTCACGTTTTTGTTTTTTTCCCTAACTCGATTCTCATGCAATTTGCGTTTGTTTTGGTTTAGTGGACGAAGATTGCTTTTGTTCACTGTATCTAACCATTGTAATGTTCCGATGGTTGCCTCATTTTTACAGAGAAAATTATGGTATAATGATGGGAATATATATTGTGACAACGTTTATTCTAATTTGTGTTAAAACACTGTACAAGAAATGAGTAGAGTAATAAGTTTTTCAATAAGTTCTTTCGTTCGTTCGCCGCTATCACACTTATCCAGCCTATTTTCCAGATTTAACTCCCTATAACTAGTAATATATCCATTTTCTAATCAAGCGTGGTCTAGAACAGAAATGGTAAACAATATATTTCCAACTCTTAAACAAGAAATTAATAATAAGTTTGAAATTCATGGGACTTTTAAACAAGGTACTACGCGTTAATCAAAAGTCCTCAGCCATATTGCATAGTTATTTCCAATTACTATGTTAGTTTAGACCAACAGCAGTGTTACTAAATAAATTTTGTTCATGCTCATTGAAAGAAACATCAAGGTCAATGCCGCTAAGGTACCCGTGCACATTTGAAACCATATAATTTAATATTTTCAGTACGAAAAATTATATAGACATGATATTTCCTTGAAACTAAAAAATATAAAGAAAACCTAAGTATTCTATAATGACTGTATTATTATTGGACCGAGTATAGCTTAAAACAGCCCTTAGATTCGAAAATGAATAGTTAACTGCTAAACATAAAAACTATTTCTAACTTTTCTTAAAACAGATTGACAAAAAAGTTCTCATAAAAAATAAAATTTAATGTAAATCTCAAAAAACACACGTTAAAAAAATTATACGTTGGTTTAGGTATGACCTTCGCCTTATAGTTCAAGATATACCATGATAGCATATTTTAAACAAACATATTTCTTGCAGGTAGTAAAACTATACGATGTTATCTAGAGTAACCAATATTGTTGTTATTAGTTGTTACTGAGAACAATTAAATTTGCCCAAAGCAACCCGACAGTAAACAAAACAAACCCGAACAGCAAAATATTCGTCCATCAGTTTCTAAAACAAACTCAGAAAAAAGTTTAGCCGATCTTGGAGACTGAAATTTTTTTTATCTAATTAAATCTGTGATTTAGATTTAAAAACCACAAAATGTGTTTGAAGAGTACTTTCCAAGTTTTCTAATAAAATTTATGTTTCCTACCACAGGTTTAGATATATAGGAACGTATTCTCAAATCAAGTTGAGAATTAACTTGAATCAAGTTGCAGCGACAGACGGTGTACTTACAATTATGACGGACCTTGCACGTACAACTGATGATGTATTCTATCGAGAAAAGCTGGGGAACTTAAAAGATTTATAGAAGTTATTAAATTAGTTTTTTATATGTTTCGAGTCATAGACAATTCAAATTACTAATAATTTAGCTATTGCTATTTCTAATCCATAAAACTATGGAGTTCTTTAACATCACCATTGGTACATGTATAGTCAGACATAGAAATTGAAATCGCGTTTCTCTCAAGACTACTTTTTTAATATAATCGACGTGGTGTATCTTAAACGTTTCTACTTAAATTTGATGAAAATCTTTCTATATTCCTCTAGGTCCAACCATGGATTTCGAAAGAAAAGCTTTTAATATTTTTAATAATTAGAAAAGGTAATTTTTCAAATCTTCAAAAGTTATCTTAATATTATTCCTGAAAATAAGGATATGGCTATTTTCTCTTAAATAATATCTTGCTGTGACATGTGACTTGTGTGACACCCCATATATCCTAATTGGCTTTATGATTGATCAAACTCTTTGATTTTAGGTTAAGTTGAGAGTATCTTCCGACTAACCAGTACAGTTGCTTGACATTGAGTCTAAGCTGCTCTGCATTTTGTCTAACGTAATGTTTCCAGTTTAACCTACCATCAAGATATATTCCGAGGTATTTGGCTAATTCTGCTTGAAAAATGGTGCATCCGTCAAGTGATATAATTAGGTTTTCGTCATTAACCGCAACGCAAAATTAGCATGGATAGATTTGGAAATATTAGGCTGTATTTTTCAGTCTCTAGTCCATTTTTAGATTTTATTGACCGCTCTTGTACTTTTTCTACAGCCTTAGACAAAGATATATCTTTTGCGACGATAACTTTATCGGTAAATGTTCCAAGTACTGTTTCTCTTGTTGTTGGGATATCAGTAGCATAGAACAGATATATGTTAGGAGTGGTCCCAAGACACACCACATTACCCCTATGGGACTCCAGCCGAAATAGGTTTAAGTGTTGAGAATTCGCCTTCATTCGAGACAGATAGTAATTCCGCGGTAGCAATTTGCTCATTTTGTATATTAATCCCAAATGCCATACCCGGTCAAAAGCTTGTGATATGTGCAGGTATATTGCAGGGCTGTATTTCTTTTCTTCGAATATTTTTCTACAATTGCTGTTATTCTGTGCACTTGGTCGATTGTCGAGTGTTAAACGTTTTAACAGTAATTTCTCAAATAATTTAGATATTGCAGGTAGCAGTGCAATAGGCCTGTGAGATCCAACTTGTTCTGCCGGTTTGTCAGGTTTTTTAAGCATAATTATTGGAGCAACCTTAAGGCATTCCGGAACATGGTTCAGTCTCAAACAAGCATTGAATATATATGTCAACATCATTATTGCTTTTCGTGGCAGCTCTTTTAATAACCCAGGTGAAATATCATCAATTGCTATGGCAACTTCCATTGGAGAAATCAGATTTACAGCTACATTGGCCTGATAAACAGGATTTATATCTATTGTAGATTCTATATAATTCGTTTGGAATACGTTAGATAAATCTTCTGCAAATAATTCAGCTTTTTCATCGTTGCGCTGAACCCATTCTTTGTGACCATTTTTGGTGGTTCAAACAATCAAGATACATGCAAGCACCTAATATATCTTAATAAATATTTTAAAATGCTGCTATATCCTGGTATATAAGAAAAATTAACATTAAATATATTTTCCAAGAATATTTAAATTGAATTAAATACATATCGATGCTGTCAGATATTTCTATAGCACACTGAATACAACTAAGAAGATTTGTTTAGTTTATACATAAATCCAATCAACTAAGACTTGTGTATTTCGAATTCAAAAGAAGTAATTGCCCACTAACAATATACAAACACTAGAGTATGTAACCCACGCACAATTTCAACCATTTATTATAATAACCTTTTATTATTTTAAATTACAAACAGTGAAACACTGAACCATATTATAATTTTATGTTTATTGCAGCAAACTTTACGAAGATTACTTAATCTATTACAATTTTACCTATATATAAATCAGGTTAGTTTGAAATATTACAACGAAACCGAATTCTGTAAACACCTAGGTGTTGCTCGACATAAAGACTCTCGCCACAAGGTCAGTATACTTTAAGCGGCTGAATAATCTACCTAAACAGTTTACATAAGATCGTTTTTGTTTCGATTCAAATCCCGTGTGCGGAATAAAAATAGCATTAAACTTTTACGACCTTGAATTATGTTGGTAAAAAACGAAAGTCAAATTACGGATTTGTTGGAGAATAGGTGAACGTGTACTATATTGACTGTGTTTCGAGATCGAAAAACACAGATAAGAGAACAGATCAAATCTGTGTAATGTCTTAATTAGGATTTTTATTCTTAGATTTTTAGATACTCCATTTCTTAGAACTCGTTTGATTTATCAAGATTATGAAAATATCAATGTTTTTAGTAACCGACTTCGGAAAAGGAGAAGGTACGGCTGTATATATTTTTTAATTTATGTTTCAAAGACACGTACAAGATTTCACCATATTTTTTATCTCAAATAATCATATATTCGGGTATAATGTTAATGCTGAACTGATGTGACGGAAAATCGTAAGTTGTTTAGTACAAAAGCCATTTAGTTTGCTTTTGAAGCACTAACTGTAGCATATTAGATGACGCAGAAATATTGTGGAGAACCGTTTTTATAGGGTAATGACTAAAGAGTTTAGATCCCAAACGGAGATCGCAAGTTCCATTCCCGGCCCGGACAATAACTTTTTGTTGTTGTTTAGTTAGAACATTTGTCAAATCACCTAGGTTAGATAGCGGACCCCGGGGCCTGAAGCGCTCCTTATTTTCATTCATTGTTTATTCCTATTTTTCCCTATACGGGCTGCAGCTTTGCTTGGCCTACCATTGTAAAAAAATTGAACCGACTTTTAGAAATACATAAGAGGAACTCATTAAAAATTTAAAAATAATCAAACTTAGGTTTTTAACACAAAAATAAAATATATACATAATAACCGTTGGAATAAATAAATAAAAATAATGAAAAACCCTTATCTAACTATCTACTACATGTATTTTATATTCTACTATATACACACCATTTAGCTTAATACCTACCTAAACCTATTTGTCTATTTACAATATTATTTTAACTACTACTAACTGATCACTTTCAAGTCGGTGCCAAGCCTAAATAATACAAAAATAATGATAAAATTTTGTGATATACAAAAAAATTAAATTACCAACAAAACAAATCTAAATTAATAACTGTTTGTTAAAAATATTTTATTAAACTAAAACTATTTATGGAAGTAAAGTATTTTGTGTTTTGAATAGAAAAATATATCACTATTCTTTAAAATATTTAGAGAAAATCTACATTTTTTAAGCTAATATTTCACTATTTTTATTTTTTCTTAAAATATTGATATTTTTTTCTCCGATATATCGAAATATCGAGGTTTTTTTCGCTGGCCAACACCGCTAGTTTAGAAATTACTATATAGAGAATATATATATATATATATATATATATATATATATATATATATATATATATGTATAAGGGTTTCGTTTACGTTAGATGAGGATTATACCGATAGTGCTACCTAATCCGTTGGATCAAAACGTTTCCACTCATTCGAACTCTTTCAGTTAGCAGGAATTAACTTACTTATTAAGAAAATAATAATTTATCAGGGCAGCTTAGCATTGGATCAGTAATTTTTCGGTAGCTACTTGAAGCCCTTTTTAACTAGTTAAGTTGAAGTCCAATTTCTAAGATTTAAACGGTTGGATTGAAGGCCGACAAAGTCATGTTATAAAATTATTAGGATTAGCCATGTCACAGAAACAACCATTCCTTAAAAACTACCCATCCATCCGTAGCACAAACATTACAATACAGAGTCTAAGACCAGAAGTTGCTGTGAAATAACATATTGTACTAGAATTTAGACAGAATCTTGCGGTTCAAGGTTGACGGCCACCGAAGATGGATTGCAGTAATTCACTTGTTCAGCTGTAGAACATTTGAATTTAGAGTCACCATAATTTGAGTAACCATTTCCTACAGGGTATTCCATGGAATTTCGGGTGAAAATACCCCAAAGCTAAAAGATGAAACACAATCTGGCGGTAGGATGTACAATCGATAGTCACAAAAAATTAGATAAAACACTAAGCTGCCTAGACAGGATAACAATAACGTGCAACCATACTTCGGTTCGGATTTTTTCAGAAGGGGGGAGTTATATAGCGTGATTAATACGACATATTCAGCAAGTCGCCCCTTATTTCCTTTCAAACAATATAATTTTCAACTAAAATAAACGGTTTTGTTTTTAAAAACTACACATTCCATAACAAATATATTTTACCAGATAGATTTGGTCCAAAGTAATTTTATGTGCTCGAGCTTATACATGTCTCTCGCAAACTTGAATTATCTGATAATAGGTAAATAATTAAATTAAAAAAAATCTACACTCACATAAGGAAACGAAGAAGACCGAATATTTATAATAGGGAACATTTAGAGTTATTTGGAAGAGAGGAAGAGAAAAAGTTCAAATAAGAATATAAATATGGATCACCAGTGTCAACCACATGAAATGGATAGAACATAAATGGTTTAGCATAGTTTCTTAAAATATCTATTAACTGTCAAAAGAGTGTGCTTACTGTAATGTAAGTATATATATATATATATATATATATATATATATATATATACAAGAAGCCTTCAACCTCTAGGGCATTTAAGACCAAACTTGAATATTTCTTTTACCGACTAAATTTCAACAAAAATAGTACGACTACCAGAAAGGAATAATAATGCTTTAGTAATATTAATGCAATTAGTGAAAAAAATCATACGCATGAGGTAATTAGACTGCCTGTGATTATAAAAATGCTAGATTTTTCACGAGAAATATTGGCCCATTGAAAGAGAATTGAGTCAAACAAAGCTCAGACTTCTTAACACCATCTAGATATTAAATTCTATATTTGCGGTGATTCGTCATTTCTTATCAATAAACCACTTTTAATTTTTAGCTCATTAAAACCAGAGCAATATAAAGCAGACTTATTATTAATATATTTGTTAATTTAGGTAGAAATTTACAATATGTTACAAGTAAGACATACGAAGATTAAGTAACGAGATTAGAAAAGGCAGAACTATAAAGTAACATGTTCTAAGAAACCTAAGTAAATAAGAGGTTAGTCATCTAGTATAATATTTCAATTCTTTATATTGGTGAATAATAATATCTCGCCAAGTTATATTAACAGCTCCAACACAATATTAGGAAAAACTTCATAAAGAATTTTAAATAAAATAAAACTATTTCTTGATATTATATAAAATTTTTTATCTGATAATAGTATAACTCAAATTCTTTAAAACTAATATCATAGATATGAAATTATACCGATTTCAAACAATGCACAAAATAATCGCCATATCTTTCTGATAAAGTAAGCCATATAAATGTCGCTGAAATGAGACTATAAACCACTAATTAATATTAATTGCATTGTATCATTAAATGTCAGTTATTGTACTAATACTATAGTAGTACTAAATAAAATATTGTTAAAAATATTTAAGCAGTACTTAAATGATATAAGATGAGTCACAAATCTCTATACACCTATTTAGTTACTGTTTAGTTAATAATATTGTTATAATGTAACTTATAATAATATATATATATATATATATATATATATATATATGAGCAATTAAACGGTCAACTGAACTTTCGGTAGCAGTCAACTAGTCTTAGATAACATCGTTTAAATGCTGCTATTCTACCCTGATCTAATGATTCTGCAACTACCGAAGTTGAGCTGGGTGGTGAAAATTGTACTTTCACATTAGGGTCAATTAAATTTAGGGTCTCCGGATATCCGAGCGCATTGCATATAAGTAAAAGTACCTTAAATAGTAGTGATTTTGAGGTCAAATATTGTATAAAACTAGGAACAAAGCAATTAGTAAACTCTGTATCTGTAAATAGCGTCATTGTAACCCAAGCTTTAAGATTTAGTCTCCAAAACACAGGCAGACAGTCCTTATTTTTATTTCCGAGGTTTTATTCAAGGATCGTAGATTTAGTGATTTGTAAACAAGCCTTGGCTTCACCATAAAATCATCTGAAGGGTTACAATAAAACAAGCGAATTAGTCGGTTTTTAACTGCCTTAAACCTGCAAAGAGAAACCGTATAAGCAAAACCACGGTTGGTAAGATTGCATGTAACTGCATTACTGTACAGCCTTCTGAAAACCATGTGTTAAAATCGATGCAACATAACTCGACTAGTACACTGCTTTGAAATGTTGAAGAAGTGCGAGAATGAGAGAAGCACAGCAGTGATCCTATCCCAAATCAAAAGTTGGATACCCTCCTTCAAAAACCCTAAGTTTCTAATATCGATATTTCAAATTACAACTAAATGTTTGATACTTTACGTTACCACTAGAAATACTATGAAAAAATGTCGGGTCAAACAATGTTGACATATCGACATCCATATAGTCATATCGCCAGAAAAATAGGAATGGTTTCTAATAATATACCAATTTTTCTCCAAAAATGCCTTTTTAACTCTAAAGATGATCAGAATACATGCACACATCTAATAATTCTTATTTTAAAGATAATTTAATTTCAAATTCCAAGAAAAAAATTAAAAAATTAGGCGACACACCTTATATTAAATGAGCAAAACAAACAAAGTATCTAAAAAAGCAACCAATTACAACAATTTAAATTTTATCCGAATACTGTCGAAAATAACAGCTGACCTTTGACCATCCTCATTTGTGATGTTTATACACCGATATATCCCGACTCATTATCATTCGACCTGGCATTACGTCCAGCAAAATCATAATAATTAACGCGTCGTGTGTCACCCGTTCTATTAATGTAGGGATCTTTATCGTTTTACGCGTTCAATGTAAACAAAACCGACCATCATTTGAAAATAGTTATTACAGTTTTAGCGATTACACTGCGACCGGTGTCGCCGAAACGTCCCGAAGGTCGCCAAGCCCCGACGTGACTTTGGAAGTCGTACAATAAAAAAATGGTTTTTTATTGATAGAGCTCGACCAGTTCATCGGAAGAAATAGAATGGTGTGTCACCTGGTTTTATAAGGTTGCCCAATTTGCATAATCCTACTTTTCTTCGATGTTTTATGCGACTTTTAAATGTCAGGACGCTGTCCCGATTATATTTCGGCATTTTTTGAAAAATGTAATCTACAAATTTGTTTTTATTAAAATAATTAGACCTATAGTCAATTCAAAACAGTAGAGATACGTGTGTCAATATGTGTCTCTCAAAAGTTGTAAATTCGTTTTACAGTCAGACGTTGTTTAGGTATATCAATTGATATAATATGATATCAAATTGATAAAATATGAATGTTATTGAAGTTATTCTTACTAACTAGTCCAACAGTTCTAATTCTGACAATAGCCAAAAAGATTATCCCGGATATTGATCACCTTTGACGAAACCAAGAGTAACAACGAGAAAAGATCTGACCACCCCGAAACATTAATCTCGCGTATGATTTGAGGTTTAAGAAGGCACCGACCATCACTGGGTACAGATGTATGACCATCGACTCTCCAAGCGTCTTCCAGATAAAATAAGTAAATATCATGGAAAAGTGTTCGACAATTTCTCTCTTTCAAATTCACTTAGGTAGTCATTCACATTTTTGTCGATTGAAAATACATAGTTTTTTAATTCGCAGAAAGAACTGAACTAGTTTCTTTTGGAAAATTGACATTAAAGAAGCGCTAAAATTTTTTATTTTGTTGGCACATTACTTCCTTTTAACAAATCCCTGTTTTGTCTCTTTGTTATATATATATATATATATATATATATATATATATATATATATATATATATATATATATATATATATATATATGTTTGTGAGTATTTATAATTGCGAGTTTCCAAAAAGCAAGAGTGCAAAATACAAAATCCGGGAAGGAAAATTATGCCATATGCCAGTAACCAGCCTGGGTAAAAGCAGATGTATTCTGGGATGATTTCTAAGTTGGTCACCAAGTCGGTAGAATTAATGCTGAGAACCGCGGTTCAGAATCCATGTTAAGCAGTAGGCCCAGTCCAGATGAACCCTAAATAAAAACTAAAATTCTAAAATACAATAAAAAAGGTAAACCTCTCTCTTAATTTCTGTATTTGCTTCATTTGTATACCAACAATAAATAATAGTCACATAATGTAGCATCATCTTTATTTTGAGATCTCCAATCATCGTTCTATAAACCGGAAAGTCACATCGTATTTTCAACTTTCAGGTGGCGTACAGATACAGTACTGAAAAAGGTCATCGTCTCTTAAAGCGATCGAATTTTTAACTAATCTGTTAATAGTGAAGTGCTATTGTGTGAAGTGGAAAGGAGAAATGTCTGGTAAATGCTCGTCTTCATACACTTTCATCATATTTATTACATTTGGCGTCCTTTTTTTGTGCCTTTGAATCAATTCCTCAGAAATTCTTTTACCTAATTTAGTTTAATGGTGTATAACTATAAATAATTGAGGTATCTTATTCGTAAATTAGTTTAAAATAAAATTATTGTAAAGTTTCTCGGAAAATGCGCTTACTTGTTACAAAATTCGAATAGAAGGAAAGAAAAAATTGAGGCTAATATAAAATTATTTGAGTTTAAAGTAGAATCACTTTAAAGTTATGTTACTGAGAGATGCACAATCTTATAATATGATGTTGTCGATCTAATTTTACATAACTTAGTCACTCTTTATCAGAAAAAAGACATATATTATGCCAAAGTTAATAAAATCTATCAGAAACTTATTAAAAGCGTGTTTAGTTAGTGCATAATAACACAAATGTTATTTTAAAATCTTGTTAAAAATTTAATATGTCGGATTAACAAGTTTAACTCATCTAACATGAAGATTGGAGATTTTCTCCTACTATTGCTGTTTGTGTTTGCCTTTGGATACATTTTTGTTCGAATCATTTATTATTCAATTCAGTTATTCTAAAAAAAAACATTGCTGGGTTACCAATGTCAGCATTCTTCAAGGTTAATGTAAGTACATAAGCAATAATAAAATAATAATAAAACTTCCCAACCATTTGCTTGTCCCCTTTTCCTGTTCGTATTTCTTTCACGTCACATTTAATGGCAGATTATACCAATATTTGCGTTGTAATTAGAGAAATAATCATTTTAATGTCTTTGTAATCGTATACTATCAGAAATATATTGTTTTCAACTCACTAAGACAAGAACTTTAGAGAATATTGATGTAATGAAATTAATTAGAACACTAGAAGATTCACCAGATAACCGCCATAATAGTAAGTAATCTTATATGATTATTTTTAAACTGAGTACATTTGCTGGGTACCCACACCACATTTGGATCAATATTTTTCCACAGTTTGTTTTCATTGATATTATATTAAGAATTTATTTATTGTGTATTGCTTGATGTTCACATGAAAATGTATTGTTAACTAAACTTTTCTTCACACAAACGTCCATTCGTTGTAATATATGCAATAAAACCACTGAATATAATCTAATAAACTAAGAGATTCTGATGAATGAATGTATTTTATTAATTTATTTTTTTATAATTTTGTTATTTTCTCTCAAAATGTCTAGAAAACATTAAATTTATAGAAGAAACAAAAATGAATTAAAACACACTATATAAAAATTTATATAGTGCTCCAGAAAATGGTGAAACTATATATAGACACAGGTAGATATTTAATTGCCACTGAACATTTAATTGTAAGATTTTGCGCTGTGTCAACACCGATGACCTTTTATACGACTTACCTACATGTCTATCAACTTTCTGTTCTTCCATCTGGTTCCCAGTCCGGCTACTGAGAACGCAGAGCCAATTATTCGTTCGTTAACGGTACCATTTGTTACTGCAGATTGATCGAATCGGGACTAAAACAGCAGCAGCAAATAACGGGATAAAAATACTGCTAGTTAACGATATGATATTTCATGGTTGCTTGCATTATAAAAATTTTAAAAAGTATTACGATAACTTTCCCAATATATTACTTATAATAGTTTTAATGTTATATCTATATTTGTATGTTTTTTTACAGTAATCAATTACGAAAATCTTTTTTTTTTACATATTTTAAAGTCTCCTCTTACCAACTATGGGTTTATCTGGACTGGATCTACAGTTTAACGTGGGTTCCGAACCACGGTCCTCGCCATTAAGCCTACCAACTGACAATTCAAAGATCATCCCAGAAGACATCCGGTCTTACGAAGCCCAGTTTTTGACGTGACTGGGATAAATTTCCTTGCCGGATTGTACGTTCTTGTCTAGGATAATCACAAATATTAAACAATCACAAACATAAATTTACGACCGTGCCCCAGCAGGATTCGAACTAGCGGCTATCGCAACAGTAGGTGGATCGACCTGTTGCCTATACCACTGCACCAACTAACCCGGCTAAAAATGTTTTAAACTCATTACAGCCCATTCTGTATTCTCTATTCTCTATGGCTTTTTATCTGCTGAATTCAATAATCAGAGATAGTTGCAGAAATACGAATGTTACTTGATATTTTATATATACTACAAAATTTTTAGGTTATGAAAAGTTCGTTTTTAGTGTTGGCACACCAACTAATTGACCAAATAAAAATAATAGAGCTGTTTTATAGTTAGAAATGGTGCTACTGTTGTCCTAATTATGAATTTCACAGTATCGTTGTTATAATTGTATCAAACAGTTTACAGGTCTTATTTGAATATATAAGTTGAAAGTAGAGGATCCAAACATTGTAAAAGAAATAACACAATAAACAAACAATAATTCGTTTTCCTTGTTTTCATTAACCGTACATATTGAACGACCCGAAGTTTAGTGATATTTTCTAAGATCTGGATTTGTTACAGGTTACAGTGCGGTATTTCTAGGGCCAAAGTAGTAGCAATGAAATCTTCTACAGGTTAATAGAAAAGGAAATCTTTGGTCCACTAATTATGTATGTATTTCTTATTAGTTAGTATTTGTAAATTCCTTTGAAACAAAACATTATTATCAATTGCATATCACAAAAACTAGATAATAGATACAATTAATAATCCATGGCCTTTGTTTTCATCAACCTTTAATTATTTAATAATTGTTTTGTCATATTTATTATTTTTTTATTAAAATTAATAATAATAGTCCCAGAATGTGAAGGATTTATTCAATGTGATATATTTCGTTAAGCAGTATAACTGAAGAAATATAAATCTTTTTATTATAAATAATATCATGGCATGGCATTGTTTTGCCACTGTGGTTAACCATCATCAGAATTTTTTTTTAAATCAAGGTTTCAAAGAAAATACTTCTAAAGTTTCCTCAATACTACTTTAGTTAAACACATTCACTTTAAACACATTCTCATTAGTTTTTATTATGTCAGATTCCTTTACTACACTCCATAAAACCAGTCTTATATCATATGTTGTTTTAATGATCTAATATGTTTAGTGTTAAAGATGACTTTTTATTCTGTTTATCTTGCTTTTAGGGTATATTGCATCAATGTTTGTTCTGTGTTATGTATACAAACAAGTTTCTACCATTGAGCAAATAAATACGTCACCAAAATATACTGTTAAAATCATTTGATACAAATCGCCATATCCGAAGACTGAAGATCTATCACCAACATAACTTGAACCTTTATTTTTATATTAGGATTTTGAACCAAACCAAACCCACACAATGTGACAAAGTTGACATATACAAGTGAAAAATTAAGAACAGTTAGAAAAAGCATAGCAGAAATGCAAACTGGAAGTTGGAAAGTAGTTAAGCCGTATTTTAGCATAATCACAATCATGCTATTTCGCAATAAGATAACGTTTGATCATATTGTGCAAAATCTATGAAAATCAGCATGGAAACACTAGAGTTCAATTCTCCTGCTGGTAAATAGGGCATTATTCTTTCTGATTGCTGTTATTAGTTTCAATCAAAGCGCATGACCTATTTAAGAAACATTTCATGTCGTATTAATACCAAACCAAACCAAAATTGGATCGATTCATAATATAGTCTTAAGCAATTTAGAATTATTCTATTGTAGTAACCGTATACTGCCGAAACAATGGGAAAACACTAAGGATTTATAATTATTTAGTTAATATTATCATTAGTTTTGTTGAAAAATTAATCAATTTTGACCACATAAACCCCATTAATTTATACGTCCAAAAACACGAATATTAACGCATATTAACTAGTATTGCATCACCAATACTAGTTAAATTTAATCTCCACTGAATGTTATTGGTTTAAAAATGTTATATAAAGACTACAAAAATGATGTATGGTACAAATCCAGAGGAATGGTTGAGGAACTAATAAATGTTTCCATATGTGTTAATCAGCGATATATATATTGGTGAAAATACGTGTTAATATAAACAACCGTTAAATAATCTAAACTAACTGTTGAGTAATATGACTTTGGCATTTTTCCATATAGAAGAACAGTTTTACGTCTAGAAATATTGATTTATTCTATGTATATACACCCTAGTCATAGAACTGAGGGAGACAAAATGGCTAGAGCACGAATTATAAAAATTAACTGCTTGCCAGGTAAGAAAGAAGAGTTTTACGTGGTGTATTCTTACTGGCGATGAAAAGTAGATCTTCTACGATACTCCGAATAGAAAACTGTCATGGGTTACCTCAAAAAAGCCATCCATATCAACACCAGAGTGGGATATCCACGGACATAACGTTTTGGTATACATGTAGTGAAAGCGAGACGTGCTGTCGTACGAGCTGATAAAACCGAAAGAAACTGTTACTACAGATCTCTTTACCATAGACGTTAATTAGATAAACTGAACGACGTATTATTATAAAAAAGACAAAGTTAAATAAGTAAGCCATCCTCTTGCGTGATAACGCTCACCCATACGCTGAGAAAGTTGGGAAGGATATATAGTCGCAGTTCGAATGGGCAGTTTATGACTTGTTCAAATCGATGGAGCCTGGTTTAACTGGTACACCATCTCCAGAGACCAAAGAAGCGCGGCAGAATTGATCGATAATTCGAAATTATGAAAAATATTATAATAATCTTTCTAAATAAATGATTTTTTACAATTTAAAAAATGATCAACATACATGCAAGCACCTAATAATTTTATACAAGGAACGATAAAATAACTAAATAAATCTATATTGGATCAAAAATTCCAATGATACTCAACTACGCTGATAAAACAAGCCTGTTTGCCATATGAAATATTTTAATCTGTTATAAATGTATTAAAATAAAGCTGATCTAACGTAAACAATGTGCTACTCGTTTTTCTACATCATAACACTGCTGAATGGGTATATAAGACAACGGTATAACACTTTAGCGAATATGTAAATGTCCGTTTTCTATAATTGTTTATTTTTGTCCTTGTTAGATTTCCGCCGGTTGTTGATTTAACTTTGTGTGCTTTTATGTGGTCACAAATATTAATGAACAGAAAATGGGAGCGATCAAAGGTTTAAATAGCGAAAGGTTTATTAATATATACATTTATTAGACTAAAATTACATTTAAATTTCTATTGAAATAAACCCTTCAAGTAATCTTTGAAAAGAAACGTAAATTATTTTTTATTTATCCAGATTTATTCTATCCTCCTTCAACATAATCCTTCTTGGATACAACATATTTATGGCAACCTTTTCCAACAACTGATTATTCTTCAAAAACAGAATTTCGTATCTTATCTAGCGATTAAAAATTATGGCAAGTATTGTTTTATTCAGTAAGAAACCGGAAATATAATGACTTAAAGCAGGTTGTGATTTGATGTGCGCAGAATTACTTGAGTTCCAGCCTTTTGGACAAATAGTAAACACTTAAATTATATTACTTTTGACAGTTTGTCCAGGCAGAAGCAGTTCTTAATAAATAAATTCATTATTTTTTAACCTAACCAGTTTTTGCTAACACTATTATGTTTTGTTACTCTACTTCGCTCAGAATTCACATATTGTACGTTAAAATATTTAGAAACGCTGACATTATAGGTCCTATACTACCTGCTGCATTTATTGAGCATTGCTCCATCAGATGATTATTTATTTCAACACATGGAACATGACCTCCTTTTGGCAATGAGGTATTAATTTGATATTATTATTAATATTTTTAATATTATAAAGATTGTATATGATTGAAAGGAGAGTATGGAAACCATTAGAGATTATGTGAAATAATAATTGTGTTTGTATATTGTATTTCCAATCATTAATAACACATTTATAAACACTATTAAAAAATCTCTAGAAACTATTAATTTAACAAGCCCGTTTAAAAGAACTAAGAAAATTATTTAAAGTGAAATATGATAAATGAATTTGAACGATATCTGTCATTTATTTTGTTTACGGTACTCAATTTTGTGGATTTGCTGCAAATCTGTCGGATGTTTACGAAATGGATAAAAAAATATAAAATACATTATTTTACAAATAGAATATAATGTACCAATTCCCTAAAATGTTTGCAGATGGCTTATGGTAAATCGATTTTATTAAGAACATGTCCAAATATGACTGGTACGGTGCAGTCAAAAGCAGCCAGTTAAAAGCAAAAATGTCTTCAACTGAAGTCAACCTCGCTAAAGGGAAGATAATGGTTTCTGAAAAACAAATTAGTCGAAAGACCCAACAAATTTTGCAAAACGACAACAAACCAACTTACAAGGCTATCGCTGGACAAATTTTTCACCGAAAACCACTGTATTCACCAGATGTGACTCCAGTTGACTTTGACTTTCGGAAAGTTATATTATCACTTCGAGGCATCCATTTTTACTAGATACAAGATATAAAAAAACTATATTTAACCACGTGACATTGACAATTTAATATTGTACTTGATTTATTGTTATTGGAATTCCGCTATAACGTCCACTGTAATATCGGTTTTGGTTTTAAGTTAATTTTGAAATTAAAAAATTACCATACATTAAATTATCAACAAAAATTATTTATTTTTATCAGCGTTAGGCTTCATGTAATATTTACATGAAGTAAATATATCAAAATTATCTATCCCTATAGCAAGCAAATAGCTAAGTAGATCAGCGTGCAACTCCTATTGTATATTTTTCATTCGTTAAAATTCACAAATATGTTTTTAATTTCGGATAAAACTCCTTGTTTATCCTCCTTATTTTTATTATTAATAGTGCGTGAACGAAAACTTGTGATAATTAATGTAACAGATGCTAACAAAAGTGATGGCAAACAGTGGTTCAAATAAACAGACAGTAAGAGACTCTTACGTACATGTAATAAGGCAATGACAATTTTCGTTTTTCCACTTTGAACAGCTATGGTACTGATGGTGGTGGTTTTCGACATAGCCGAAGAAGTGGACGCTTCCTCTCCATTCTGTGTCACGTTCATAGCGGTATCCATTACGTCAATAACAACAAAAACAAACACGACACACACAAAAATACGAAAACAAAAATATCACAAACACCGACGTCGACTAAAACCGTGATTGTGATGGGAAAAAAATGAAAAACAACGTGAGCGCTATCGAAGATCTCTATCAGTGTGGAAATTTCGATTCGTAATCAGATATTTTGGCAAGCTGGTTGAATCTAGAGGGCGACGGT
Organism: Rhynchophorus ferrugineus; assembly: GCF_030347505.1. Taxonomy (NCBI): domain Eukaryota; kingdom Metazoa; phylum Arthropoda; class Insecta; order Coleoptera; family Curculionidae; genus Rhynchophorus; species Rhynchophorus ferrugineus. The sequence goes on along the minus strand of NW_027472585.1, from coordinate 17,946,150 downwards.
ATCCGTGGTTTTTTAATAAATCTGCCGTCAGTCGCGCTGGTTAATTTCTGAGCCGGACGAGCTTGCAGCGAATCGCGAAACACTACTGCGACTGGTCGCCGCCGTTCAACCGCCCGCCCGAGACGATCCTGCCGGTCGGTGGGTACCGCAGGAGATGTGGTCATCGACGATCGCCGAAGAGCGTCGAGGAAGGAGGCCTCGCTCGACCGGATCGCTGGTAGAAGTGAAATTTGGTGAACCGACGATGTGTACGGGTCGCATGGCGATGAAGATCGACCATCCTGACAGGATATGACAATACGAAAAGTGCCGTTCTGCTGTACGAATATTACGAAACACTCGATGAACGTACCAAGCAAAAACAACCTGCCCCAGGTTATTAGAAATGTCGTAGAGTTAAAACATATGGTTGGGTAACGTGTAAGAGTGAGTTTTTTTTGTTTAAATTTTCTATAAGTCCCATAATTTAGTTTGAAAGATTTTAAACATTATTGTGAAAGATTGGTACAATGTATTTTATTAAAAGTATTGTCTATCGCTAATCACTAAATGTTGGAACAATTAGTAATCGAAAGTAGCAAGCTGAGATAAAGTCGCACTGCCCATAAAATGATTGTGTCTTTACTCGTACTGGTGTAAAAGAGAGTTTTATTTGTAACTAGCGACCCGCCCCGGCTTCGCACGGGTGCAATGCTGATGCTAAATTAAATACACTACAGAAAAAATATGAACGTTGTATATAAAAACATAGCGGCCCGCTCCGACTTTGCACGGGCATAAAATATATATGCCTATGTCACTCAATGAAAACATGATTAAAATCGATCCAGTATTTTTGGTTCATTCATTACTGCCCTTGGCCTGCACGCATTAAATTTGGAGTAAAACAATTCCTCTTCCCCTATACTTACTATGAAGATTTCCTGCTATCTTTGGAATATCTAAATTCATACAATTTTTATTACATTACACATTTTTAAACTCAAATTTTAAATTTGTAATATCTCCGAAAATATTTGTTTAATTTACATGCTGTAATGAACCATATTGATCTATATTAATTGCACACTGTATTTAAGGTACTTAATTCGATAAGGATTAATGCCGTATTGCTTAAAATAGCTTCGTAAATAAGCCATTTTCTCACGTAAAAAGTAAACAATAAAAATGGTTAATGTGGGTTATCCCTAAAAGATAAACATATACCATCGCGGACTTTTTTGTAGACCTTTTTATGGTGTACAATACTGTAGTATATTAATTTGATCTAACTCGTAGGGTTAGGCAGCGTTTTTGCTAATTGCTAAATAAGCCTAAAAAAATAAGTTAATTTACGACATCACGTTAGAAACCTCTAAAATTAGCAATGTTGCCTTAGTATATTATGCATGTATTATACATATAAACCTTCCTCTTGAATCACTCTATCTATTGAAAAAAACCGCATCAAAATCCGTTGCGTAGTTTTAAAGATTTAAGCGCACATAGGGATATAGGGACAGAAAAGGCGACTTTGTTTTATACTATGTAGTGATATTTAATTACGATTTCTCCACTTTTTTTCTAAAACACAGAAAAAAGCATATACCATTCAAAGAAATCATAAATCGTTCTCCAACGAATGATCGAATCTCCATATTACTTAGAATTCCATTTGTGACTTTTATATTTTAGACCATTTAATTTTTGGGTCCTTTATGTTTTTTTTTAAAGCTTTGAACCATAATGTAAAGGAACTAGTTAGGTGGGATTGTCTCTTGTTCTAATTGTAGATTTTATCGCCTTTGCGAATAGAGTTGTTCACAGAGTATTTCAGTTTTCTCTTTTTAATTCCCAATTATTATGTATTAAAACTCCACTTATTATATTCTATTTTCTATTTTCCATTTATTATTCACCATTTATTATTCTCCATTTGTTATTTTCTATTTTAATTTATTTCTTTTCTTTTATCCACTCCGTTATTCATTGCCATTTATTGTTATCGATTTCATCGTCCTCTATTTTATTATTTTTTTGAATCGTCGTATGTTCCCCATAATTCTTAAATTATGGTAAATCATAGATATTAGTTGCAACTATAAATATAAATTATGACTATCTTATAAACCAGAAACTAACGCCAAAGTGGCTGTTGCGACACAAATTTATTATGAATGGTTGGGACAGCCCTGTAAAATTAAGTTACCCTAATTGTAGAATTCTTTCGGCTCTATTGTTAGAGGGTCTAATTTATTAGACCTAGTATTAATAGTAAGCACGTGCGATTTGAATCATAATCCTTTTCCCATGACGTATTAAGTAATATATTTCAAAAGTATATATGTGTATTCTTTATTATCAATTAAACAATTTGTCTTTGGGCATTAATTAACTCAAGGAAGAGAGAAAATAAATTGTATTTAATTTTCAACCTTGTTTTCTCTCCCGCATCTCAACAGTGGCCAAAATTACTGTTGTGTAGTTATGATCTATGGATAAATTGAAGCATACATAAACGACACCAAAAATATTTTCTGCTGGCTCTTGATGGCAGGGTATCTACCGTGTTTGCCTCTGTCGTCGGTGCACGTTCGTCATAGTCGAAGTTAGGTGAAGTGAGTGCACAATAGCAACAGAGTTGCTGCTTCCCTTAATTTCGTTGCACGTTCATTATTGTTAGCGTTAGGGTATAAGCTGGTACGTCGTGCGTTACTTTTCCTTCGTACCGTGTACACATGCCATACTTCATTCTAGCATAACAGGTCAATTGAAAAGTCCCCGGCCTGCCATAGTAAAACACATTTTTTGGCAAAATTAGTTTTTTTTATTCAACATAATTCGCTTTTGTAGCCCTTCGCTTCAAAATAGGCCTCAGTTTAGTTGATCACCTCTTCATTCGATGAAAATTTTTTCCCAGCGGGCATTCTTTTGAGATCTGAAAAGAGGAAATAGTCGCTGGGGGCCAGATCTGGCGAATATGGTGGATGAGGAAGCAATTCGAAACCCAATTCATGGATTTTTAACACGGGGGATTGTCTTGGTGAAGTAGCACTTTCTTTTTCTTCAAATGCGGCTGTTTTTCGGAGCTTTCGTCCTTAAAACGGTCCAATAACGCTATTTAATAGTCGCTATTGATGGTCCTTCCAAAAATACAGACGCCATACCTCGCCAGCCGACTTTTGCGTATTCCCAAGTTTTGGAGCGAGTACATCGTGTGCAGTCCACTCGGAGGACTATCGATTGGACTTCATGGAGCCATGTTTCATCCATTGTCATATATCGACGCAAAAACTCGGGTTTACTACGCTTCATCATCTTCAAACACTGCTCCGAATCATCAAGTCGTCTTTTTGTCAAAAGTGAGCTTGCGCGGCACCCACTTTGCACACAGCTTTCACATACCCAAATATTCCTGAATGATATAATGTACACGTTCAGTTGATATCTTTAGAGTGTCTGCTATTTCATTCAATTTCAATTTACGGTCATTCAAAATCATTTTGTGGATTTTTTTAATGGTTTTGTCGGTAACAACGTCGGTTTATCAAGTCGGGGACTTTTCAATTGACCTTTTAGTTTATCATTGCTATCAGTTACTGTTATTGCCTGTTTATGTATTATAATGTATTATGATTGCCCGTCAATGTTACTCACTACTATAGACTAAGATTGTTGTTAACCATCCTGGTTGTTCTATCATTGTTATTGGTTACCATTGTCATCGTCTTTTATTGATATTAACAATATAATCTATTATCAATACTTGTCGGAACATCTATTTATCGATATTATTATTTATGAATACTATGATCCGCCAGTATTTTAACTGTCAGTTACATTTCAATATTACCTGACATTAGAAGTATCTATCGTAATAATCACCGATCGATGTTATGTTTCATATATACTTTCAAATTTACCCTTGTCATTGAAAATTGGTCGCTCAGGTATGTTTTCATTATGTTTCTAGAAGTGTTACCCAACCACCTCTACAGTGGTTGTGTAACATTTAAGCCTGAGTTTATTTTGTTTGGGTCTTCTTGACCTATAAATTAGTTTAAAGGATTTTAAGCTTTATTGTGAAATACTTGTACAATATATTTTATAAAAGTATTGTGTATCGATAGTCGCTAGTTTCTCCCATGTTTCAGACTATTTACGGATTTCATCTCGAAGGGATAATATACATTTGAGGATATCCACGAATAGACTCATTCCTCGACATCTTCATAAAAAATGAAGCGCTGCTCAGGCAGGCCACAACACATGTGGGAATAGTTAGTAATCGGAAGGAGCAAGGTCTAAAGAATACGGCGGGTACAGCAGCCCTTCTCAATTTAATGTTTTCAAGTATGTTTTCGCCAATTTTACAATATGTGTTCTAAGTATTGGCATTCTAAAGGCATATTGTGTGTCATTGCTCGTATTCCAGCGAATCTATTATAGTCGACAGCGATTTCGACAGATGGGTTGCTTAAATTTTAGCTGCAGTATAACACATCAAGCTGATCAAAATGGATCGTTACAATATAATGCAGAAAAACTTTCCTACTATGCCGATGAATTCCTGCCGATGCCGTTTCAATGTCTCTTGGCTTCAATTCAAACGGCAAAAGATATCTAAGCTTTTGGATCATTCGCATGTTCTTCAAGCCAATGGAAATGGTTTCTTGTGTCACTTCCAACAGTTCTGTGTATTCTTCTATTGCTTTATATGGATAATCATCGATAAGTGCCTTTAAACTATCATTTTAAAAGTTTTTGACAGTCCATGACGCCCTCAGTCTTCAGTGTTAAAATCACCACTTTTAAGACATCGACACTTCTATACATATGTTGAAATCGATGGGGCATAACCATCAGCCGCCTTTTACTTTTTTTTAAATTTGTATTCAAATGTTTCCTGATTTTCGTTTTGTTTTAACTCAAAATAATCTGTCTAAAATGCACAATTTACACAATTCTGTCTATGAGTATTCTTGCTAACATATATTGTATTATATAATATATTCAATTCACAATCCAACCAAATCGAAATCTATAGTCCAGTGTAAATTTTATTGAAAGCCTAATCATGGGATGCTTTTATCTTTTAGTACATATTCACTAACTGTATGATGAAAGAAATATTGTTGGTCTATCTAAACCACGAGCTCGCTCAAGACGACCGAATTACTAGGTCTGGTTCTATTACCAAACGCTCCGTTCGAAACCAGTTTTATTTTTGGGGTCGTAATGGTTTGATTCGAAGCAATAAACAAATAATCCCAGTCGGATGCGTCGAATCGTTGACTGAACAGTTCACGTTAGCGTCGTCGGTAACCAAACCGTCCAAATTAATGGAAGTCAATTAACGTAACACAAACCGATGTCGATAGCGGCAGAGTTTCGTCTCTGTCAAGATGATCGGTCGGGAGATGACGGTGGAACGAAGCAGGGACGAGACTTGACATCCAGACGGGAGATTAATGGTTTTACGAGTTAAGATTAGTTAAAATTGTTTATGAGATTCCAGAAAAGTTGAGAGAAATATGAACGCAAACATCACGCCTCTTTAATGCAAAATTATTTTAATATTAATGTCATTTTAATGTTATGTGTAATGCACAAAACATAAAAATATAGACTGAGAACCTAAATGGACACAAATGTAACCGAATCAATAAAGTTCCAGAGATAATAAGATTACTAGTTTCTCAGTTTCTTTCGCTTAGAAATTTCGTAACATCCTTGTGAGAGGTTATATTTGTAATTTTTTTCTGTTTTTGTAGTTTATTGGTTTAAATTTCATATTCATAATAAGAATGTTGCTTTCCAGGATGTGACGGTTCAAATAATATTAATTAGTGTCCAAGGGATTCTGCTGTAACGCAGAAACGGTTTTTAATAGTAAATATCGATAAACTTCAGAAAATGTCTCACAGGACATTTCCCCATAATTTGCTACTTATAAGAATAATATATTAGATTTTAATGTTGAATTTAGCTAATTAAGTTATAGGAAATACTTATTTAAATTTAATGGAAACGAATAATTTTTGTAAATTGCTTAGCATTCTTTAAAAATTTTCACAGAAAAGAAAAGTATTAATAATATTTCAATTGAAAATTCCCCGTCCTGACACATAAATGGCGCTATTAGAATTAAATCCATATGTTTTTTAGTTAGTTCTAACCCTCAAAAGATGCGTGTATAAATTTGACAGCCAAAAAGAGGTTGTTACCGACGAAAACATTAAAAAAACCCACAAAATTATTTTGAATGGCCGTAAATTGAACTTGAGTGAAATAGCAGACATTCTAAGATATTATTACAACTGAACGTGTACATTATATAATTTACGAATATTTGGGTATGAGAAAGCTCTGTGCAAAGTGGATGCCGCGCGAGCACAGTTTTGAGCAAAAACAACGACGAGTTGATAATTGGGAGCAGTATTTGAAGATGATCAAGTATAATAAACCCGAGTATTTCCGTCGATATGTGACAATGGATGAAACATGGCTCCATTATTTCACTCCGAAGTCCAATCGACAGTCATCCGAGTGGACTGCACACGATAAACCCGCTATAAAGCGTTGAAAATCACAACAGTCGGCTAATAATTTTCATTGACTACCCTGAGAAGGAAAAACCATCAACAGCGCCCATTACATAGCACTATTGGATCGTTTGACGGACTAAATCTCCGAAGAAACGGCCGCATTTGAGGAAAAAGATATGCTTCACCAAGACAATGCACCGTGTCACAAGTCAGTGAAAACGATGATAAGAATCCATGACTTGGGCTTAGAATTGTTTCCTCATCCACCATATTCTCCAGATATGCCCACCAGCGACTATTTCCTGTTCTCAGATCTCAAAAGAATGCTCCCTGGGAAGAAATGTTCGTCGACTGAAGAGGTGACCGCCGAAACTGAGGCTTATTTTGAAGCAAAGGACAAATCATACTACAAAAATGGTATAGAAAAGTTGGAGGGTCGCTATAATCAGTGTATCACCCTTGAAGGGAATTATGTTGAATAAAAAAAAAATTTGCCAAAAAATTTGTCTTACTATGATAGGCCGGGGACTTTTCAATTCGCATGTTATGAAATCAACCAATCATCAACCATATGGAGTGGCCTTTAACGATGAACATTCATCATTTATCATACATCATTTCTGTCGATATTTTAATATCAACTGTTTCGACATTATCGCATTGTAAAATACATACACTGCCAATAATGAATCTTTCGGAAACAAAAATAACCTGCTCTTATGTATTTTGCTCTGATGAAGTGAAATATCGGTGATAAGCTCTAGTTTTAGAGAAACATATATGTCATGTTACGTGACAAATGCGATTATGGTTGTTCAAACAACAGGACGGTGTATTTATATTAAACTAAAAAATGTTATGAGTGAGAGGTCTAGATATAAATATTCTGGTTTGTATTAGGGATAGGACTGAGCCAATAGTATCGTTTGGAATACCGGTCAAATAAGTTTCCACTTCTTTAGGCAAAATAAAATAGTTTTAAAGTATTCGGTAAAGAACATAACTCTGCTATCTTTTGAATTCATTGAATCAACTTATTTATGAAGAAAAGAAACAGATTATCAAGAAAAGAAGATGGGTTGAGGTTGGATTGACAATTACAACAAGCATTCTTTGACATATTATATGCCTTGTAAACGTGAAAAAATCGTGACAAATGTAATCAAAGATATATTTAGTTTTTTCTGTAATAAGTACTAACCAGCCATGAGTATAGAAATTGAAAAAGGTACAAGTGGTGAAAATTTAAACTTTTTATTCTGTATTCAGAAACAATTGGATTATAAGCCCGTAATCGACAATGTGTTGTAGAATGACCACAATATTGTTGCTCGAATATATCTCCAAATATAATTTCTTCATTCACATGATTTTTTCCCTCAAAACGTGAGCGACAACGAGAAAAGAGTGTGGCTAGACCAATATATAGCGAGTACAACGGTTCAACCTCTGCTCAATTCTGATTTATACTTTTAATTCAATAAATGGCCTTTAACAGTCTGCTGATTTTGGTTCAGTCCTTCAATTTACGTTATAAACAGCTTTTGCTTCATCAAGTCCAGAATATAATAACACTGGTGTTATTATCACTAAGATTTTTAAGAATTTCGTAGATATTTGACAACAGGGGCGATGGATCAAACAATATTCTATCTCTTTTTAACGAGGATAGTTTAAGTAGCAAAATGAGAAGGAAAAATCGGCTCCGAGTTGAAAACGAATTTAATATTCGACAGAATGTCAGGGTCATTGTAGTAATTAGTTTAGGTGTCTAACGCATTTGTGTGTTTGGTGTATATTTGTGTCAAGTTTATTTATATGCGAATTATTTACGACAACAAAAAATACTCCAAGCACATCCACATTGGTTCGGAACATTTAGACAAATTAAATTTCAGGATATCGATCCTCTAAACGCGCGAAAATTTAGGTATGAAATCAGATATATTTTCAGACCGAATAACCATTCAAATACAATGAGTGTCGATGCCAAAAACCAGACGGATGTGTTAACATTTCATCCCCTTGAAAGATATCCGATGGTGTAAATAGACCCATATATTCCGAGAACCGTATTGATTTTTGGAAACGAATGTTACAGTTACAACGAAAACAACAGTTAACCCAGCCTACTCTCTCGGTACAACGTACCCAAGGTTGGGGAGATGGGTGATAAAATGCGATGTATCTGTCTAATCTACCATATTATGGAATGCATTTTACATGCGTAGTAAGAAGAGGAACTTATCACCGCATTGTCGACACACAATGTAGATATACTGCTTCTCCAGGAAACCTTTATAAAACCCTCAATCTGATTTAGGATTCCAAATTATTTGATTTATCGAAACGACAGAACAACAGGCCATCGCCCTTAAAAATTACATCAAACAAATCCTACTGCAATCGCAGTCTCTTTCAAGTCTTGAACACACCTCCATAGCAATCGAGTCGAATAGCAGGCGAATGCAATTCACATCAATCTATCGAAAAAACGATCGATTCATTGAAGATGAATTTAAGTCATTATTTCAAGGAAATACCTCCAAATTCATTGGGGGTGATTTTAACGCACATCATCCACTTTGGAGCACAAGCAGACCAAACACTGCTGATGCGGGCGTCGCCAGGATAATAGATGAGATAGAACTTGGACTAATTGCTCTAAGCGAACCAACTTTCTATTTCTCCAATCGACAAACAATAATTGACTGCTTCATTTATCAAAATATAAATCAATCTTCTGACCTGCAAGTACTTCAAGACCTCGATTCCGATCACAGGCCAATCCTCCTTACTATCAGCGACTTTTCCCTGAATTCCGTTTCTCCTAAACCCAAGAAAACTACCGACCGGAGTTTGTTTCAACTTGAGCTTCAGCGGACAGGACCTATCCCAAGTGTAAATTTTTCAGACGATCTAGAAAGAGCAGTCTCGAAACTCACTCTAGATATTTAATAAGCCGCAGACAGAGCTACTAAAATAAGCAGCTCTGAACTTTCTGAAAGAAATTAAAGAACCAATCCGGTACAAAAACCGATCCTGAGATCTCTTGCCACACTGGATCCCGAGATAAACACGTGGCACAGCGCACAGTCAGAGAAGTCAAGGAGAGGGTTAGAGCCTGGACCGAGAAGATCTAGGCAACCCTATTGCCCAAATGACCTTTGGCGCGCCGCCAAAAGAGTAATGGGGGAAAACAATCCCCCCCTCTGAAGGCTGATTCCTCTACGGATATCGCCTTTACAAATCCGGAAATAGCCAAGCTCCTCGCTAATTTATTCGAGAATCAAGTGAAATGAAATCCATCTCTTGGCCTACCTCAACGGACATTATCCATCATAAATGACACTATTCCCTCTCTAAAAAGGAAATACTTCCAGTCAGGTCATCTTCTGAAGAACATAGTCTCTCCCAGAGATCTTCAACTCTCCATAAAACGCCTGTCTTCTAAAAAAGCTCGAGGTCCAGATGGTATAACAGCAAACCATCTGAAAAACCTCACTAGCAAACAGCTATCAGAACTTGCTAACATTATTAACTCCATCCTGAGATTAAAGCATTAACCAAAGAACTGGAAACATGCGCTTGTCGCTGTCATTCTTAAAAGGGTACCAAGTCCAATCCATCTGACTATAAACCCATCAGCCTGATTAGTTCACTTTCCAAACTTGCCGAAAAAGCGATATTACACGCCTTAAACAATTTTACAGACGCATACCACACAATCCCAAACAAACAATTCGGTTTCCGTGCCAAACATTCAAGCCTTCATCAAGCTGGACGCGTCGGAGCAACAAACCCACCGCAAGAAGGAGCTCCGCGCCTATCACCTCCAAATTGATAAAGTCCCTATCCCCTGGCTCCAGAAACTTTCGTACCTCGGTCTCCAGTTTGACCGCAGATTCCAATTGTCAATTCAAATTCAGCACGATATTTGCAAAGGCAATGGCGTGTACAGACTTCTATTTCCACTCCTCTGCAGAAAAAGTCAACATCCAATACCTTAGAAATCGACTCTGTACGAAATGCTAGTCCGTCCAGCCTCTACGGAGTACAGGTATGTCTCTGAGAGACAACTTGAACTATTCCAAGTGTTCCAATCCAAAAAAGTCCGCGCTTTACTCAATGCCCCATGGTTTATGAGGAACGTCAACACTCACCTAGAGTCAGGCATCCCGTTTGTGAAGAATTTCATGAATATGCTCAGTGTAAATTTCTCCATAGGCACCTTAGAACACGAAAACACCTTGACTAAATCCCTACCCATCCACAAACCTCGGGAGTAAACCAACTACGACAATACCAGTCGTAACACAGGGTCTCTGTCACTCGCAAAACAGTCACATCCCGAATCCGAAGCGACATCAGCAAAAGGCCATTTGGTTCTCGCTGATTATCATGGAACAAGAAACAAAAAGAAGCGTAATAACCTTAGAAACCTGTTCGAAAGGTGAATCACAGGGAATTTTGGGTACATATTTTTACCGATACAAGAAAATCATCATTCCATAGCTCTTTCCCTCCCTAGATATAATTACTAGTACGGTTGCGAGAACAATAGTTAAGCCAGCCTACTTCCTATATTCAATTTACCCAAGGGATACGCGATGGGGAAGCGATGTATCCCTCTAATTTACCTCTCAGTCTTCGAATAACATACACGCAGAACAGTCTTCACTCAGCCTTTACAGTCTTCACAGAACAGTCTTCCTACAATACACACAGTCTCCATTAACACAGAATATTAAAATAATCGGTCAAAAGAGCGCGCAGTTAGTGCCACTTCGACAGTGCGAAATATAGTATACCAATCTATCATTGCAATCAATAATTTTAGTGCAAATAAAGTCTTTTAACTTTGCCAGTTTTTCTTTTTATAATCGGGGAAAAATATGCGAAACAGTCACATAAAAATATTTGTTTCAAAATACCACCAAATGATTGATGTTGGATAATGTGATAATTTAAAACGTAAATGTCATTAATGAAAGAGTGTCATTTTCATAAAGTATATAGAGAGCTTTTACTTAAATAGGTGAAACCCAGGAAATGTTTTGCGTGGTCCGTTCAATGCTGGCTCTGAGACCACTTTTTTATTGTTCCATTTGAATTGGCTTACAAAGATTGGCATTTGATTGGCTCATTTCTATAAAGCGATTATTTGTTTCAGTTTGTTTATGATGCCATTTTTGTATGTCTGACATAAAGTACGATCAGCATTATTTTGTCTTAAATATAATCACTATTATTTGATTATAATGTATCTTCTTTCTCAAAAGTGTTGTGTATCCAGTGTATGTGCGGAAATAAAAAATCAGATGTAGTTTAGCTTGGAAGAAACAACCTAAGTTAGCTAGATTAAGGATATATGTGTGAGACTTAGCATTGCTTTTATCTGGTACGTATACAATTATTTATACAAAACATTTGTGTCCATATATATTATTGTTTACAGGAAGACAATAGAAGAAAAAAATGAAGATATTACCCACACTTTAGCACCAAAATGTGTCCAAATGAGGCAATGGTAAAATTACATTGAAGGTAAATGTGATTATGCTACATGAAAACTCTTTACTTACTACGTTACTCTTTAAAAAGTTGTTTGTAAATTGTCATTAATTTAAAACATAATTATTTTGAAGGGGTTCATTTACTTGAAACAAATGTATATTGGTTAAGATACTTATATTTAATATTTTGGCTTAAGGCTCCTTAACTCAGATAATCTCTTCAACGAGGATGTTAAGAAAATACATTAATACTAAATAATATAATACAATTTGTAGACCAACAAGATGAGCTTGATTTTATAGACAAGATAATATCATGCTTGTTTCGTTATATTGTTAATAGATGCTTAAACTGTCTTTTTAACTCCTTTATTTTACCATAATAAGACCACATCAGTAATTTTGATATATATCATACATTTTAATTTTTTGTTGCTGTTCTTTAAAGTTCTTTAAACTTTTCTATGTATTCTCCTTCTCGATGTCTTTTTCTTTAAGATTTAACTGTTTTATCTGTTCCATAATTTTCACAATAACATCGTAAATATAATTATAACTTGCCTCAATATATTTTTGTGTTGAAAACGTAAGTTAAAATATTAACAGACACAGACTTTCAGCTGTGCTGCTCTGCTTTCAGTATGAGAACACAAAAAGATAGAAACTTTAATACATTTTATTTGAATTGATGGCACTAAAGAAATATGAAAAAGGGAAAAAAATCTATAGACAATTTTGATAATATATCTGTTTCTCACTTAGATTGCAGCCATTTTAATGTCCACTTTTAATTATTCTTATTTATATACTTCATTATTTTTTATTTTTATATATTATATATATTCATTATATACTTATATTTTAGTTCTTTGTTTTTGTATAATATTTGTATTTATATAGAATTTTATATCAATAAATAGTTGAAAAAATTACATTTTAGTTTTATTTGAAATTTAATTGATCAGTAGGATGTGCAGTCGGAGGTTAGTTACGTGATACGTATAAAATAGTCGACCAATGAAATGCTCTAATAAAATATTTTATTACAGGGCCAGTAATGGTAATCTAAACAAGCCAATGAAAGTCAGCGTAATGTATTAAGTTAACACTCTATATATTACTCTATGCTACTGTGTCAATAAAAACAACTTAAACTTATCGTATAACAACAATATTATTATTAATGCTCTATATATTACCCTATGATCATTTTTAGACGAAAATGTTTCATCCATTGCATATTAGAAACATTAAAGCAAATAAAATAATTTTCATCATATTCATTTGTAATCTTAAATAAATTCATGACCTAATGGTGAATGCTATTTTTCAACCGTAATAATAACTTCTAATAGGTATCCAATTACTTCCAAAGTAATTGAATATCTGTACTGAAATTATAATAGCGTATTACTTCTTATAATAGATGAAAAGAGTAAATCAGAGTACGCTCAAAAGATGATCGATCACCCATCAATCCCTGCGGACACTTTAATGAATCATTTAGATCAAATATTTAGTTTGGCATCGGAGGAATTCGCCCGAGACCTAACCAATTTAATTTCTCGCGTCGAGAAAAACAAGCCACCGTTCACGGTGGGCGTTGTCCGACCGCAAAAAGTTGACGATCAACGTAGCATAGCATGAAATTTCGCGAAAAGAAACGTTTAAAATTAGAGCGACGTCAATATTGCGAAAACGTTTGGCTTTGGTTCGAAACCACCGAAATAGATTTCGCTTATTTTTCCTCGGCCGTAATTCAGCCGAGTGGTTTGTTTGTAAAGGTTGCAATGAAATATGGATCGGCCATCGAAAATAATATTTAAAAAAAGGATGGATGTAATCCAAATCGTATACAATTACATAACAGATGATTATGATGTAAAATTATCCGCCGTTATTTTTAGAGATAAAACAGTGTCGGTTATTTTTTTAAGGTTCTTTACGCGAGCGGCAATAAACATTACGAGAATTGAGATGGCCGGTCTTATTCATCGATGTAAATATCGCGATTATTGATATTGAAGAAATAAATTAACGATATACGATAAATTGGCGAAGGAGCTTTTATATTGTTATGATATAAATTTCAGTGGTGTTATCTGCAATTTTTCAGATTTTGTCACATGGTGAAGGCCATTTTGTTATATATATATATATATATATATATATATATATACATATATATATATATATGTATATATAAATTGCTTATTTCTCCCTCGGGTTAGTTTTCTTTCTGCTTTGCCGAAAAATATATCCTGGATAATTACATTGAGTAGAAATTGTGATCGAAATATCCATCCATTACAAGTTCCATCTATTACAAATTTGTTACAAAAATTACCACGCCTTATCCTGAAAAAGATATAGGAATGGATGAATTTTCAACAATAAATGGAAGTCACTTGAACCGCAATAATAGCAGAAGGTCATAATAATCAATTTTCATACGAATATACGAAACTCCACGCTAAGTTTCTTTAGAATTTTTTTTAGAAGAGAAACAAAGGTATAAAAATCGGTTCGTATCACGAAATTCAAAGTAATATTCTTTACAATGTTTGTTATTTTTTTAACTTGCAATTATTTGAGACGAGATGGTAGCAATGAATTTGAAAATATCAAACAGCTGTAATCTTTACTTATATCAAATTTTCCCTAATAAGTTATGTGAAAAAAGTATTAAAATCTGTCCAAGGTAAAATATTTTAGAATGAAAAGGAATAAAAATTCACGTAAAATCCATGATATAAACAGAAATCCATTTATGTTTTGAAAATACACCATTCATTACATAACTTAAAAACCAATAAAAACAGCAAGATATGGCAACAAGCTTATGTCGAATTGCCAAATTTGGGGTGGGATCATTTTCACTAGAGTCATTCAGCTATTATTTATTTAAACATGTAACTCATAGAAATATAATTAAGGTACTCTGGTACATAGATTGCACGCCATCTGAGATCAAATGTTGGCAAGCACGTATTAACATGGCCAGCAAATAAGGCTTGACCTTGATAGACAAGTCACGGGAGGACACAAATGCCTTTAGGTGTGACTAAGCCCTTTATCTTACCCGCCACAGATTTTATTATTTGTATAAAGAATTTTATAGACCTAAAAGAACAAAAAGAAAATAAAGAAGCAAAAGGACTATTAAAATCATAGTTAATATCTCTTGAAAGTCTTTTCGTTTTGGAAATAAAAAAGGTTACATTTAACTGGTCTTTGGGAGACAACCTACTATTAAATACAACTAAATTTTAGACAAGCTCGTGACTTAACTATATCTTTAGCAATTTTACAGAAATGTTATGGGCTGCGGAAAAACAACACCGCGAGGGTATGATATACATTTATACATCTGATACGAACATGTAATTCTACCACTATATAGAATTGAACTTAACGAGAATCTTCCCAATAATATTTTTATCTTATTTGATAATTAAATTAATTAACTGAACAGCTACTTAGTTAATTATAATATGTGATCAATAACTTCAATATTATTTGTAAAATACATTCGGTTTAAACCAGATTTACAAGAGAGCTTTAGTTTTGGTTGTATAAATATATTAGTAACGCACTAGTGTTTCAGATTGTTTGAATGCTTCGGTTCATTTTAAAAAATCATTTGGTATCTTAATCAACAAACTACACAAACATTATGCTGAAATCTGTACGTTTTTACTATGTTAGATATATGGAAATATGTTAAACTACCAAGGACTTACATCTCTCTGAACCTCTTTAAACAGCTGTAATTTAAAGAGACTTGTATTCTCTCTCCTATTTTAATTTAAATATAATACATTTTGCCATATCCTTTGTCGTATTATATATAATTTTATTATTTCAAAAATGTATGACAAAAGAATATTTTATAATATTTTTGACTAATTTCTTTTTAGACTATAAGAAAGACAATATAGTAATATTAAAGACATTTTTAGAGGCTAAGCAATTTCCAAAGTTCTCTTTTTAAATTAAATAACTGCTCTATTTATATTAAACAATTTCCCAATTCCTACTTCGTTTAATCAGGAATATGTCAAAATATGTAAACACACTTTATACAAGCCCTAAAAATAAATGTAAAATGCCACATATTCTATAAAAAGCTCAGCCAAGCTTAAATCAAAAGAAATATCATGCAAAAACGTCATGCATAATATACTACTAAAAAAAACACACAAAACTATAAATTTAAAATAATTTATTTGTTTTATATTAATATCCTTTAAATTAAATAAAAAACAATTAACACATATATATTAGTAGATAAAAAAACGAAGCAAATAAAGATATATCTATGCGAACTCATTTAACAACAATAATGTTATTATTTATTTGTTATCAGCTAATTATTAGTAATGTTTGGCACATATGAATGTAACTAAAGTTAGCGTTGATCATCTTCTTAATATTAACTTAACATGAAATTCTTTATCGTTTGTTTAGTGACATCCCTATAGCTGCTGTAGTGATTCCAAGTTTCTTCACGCTCAAACACACCTACCTCTTTCATGCGTTTCAGCAGCTCGTCTTCGTCAATCTCAGGTACTGCCTTTCCGTCCTGAAGAAGAATCCTGCCGCTGCTTCCCAGGCGTATGGATTCTTCTCTAGTCGTTGATCCTATATATTTCGGGATTGGTGAATATGAATGGGTTTGGAATATTATTCTAGCCTACCTTGGTCGTTTTTGTCCCTCACGGTCTCTGATGTTAATACGAAGGATTTCACTCCCAGGCTGTGTTGCTGGTGGACTTTGAAATGCGTGGTTTCCGTAACCTCTCGAACTATTTTACCTGGTGGAACGTCTGGCGATGGTTTCAGAACCTGAAATATATGGCGTTTAATGCTTTGTTAATATTTGGCGTGAAAACAAAGAAAATATGATCACATAACGTATAATTTTATTTAACAGTGTACAGTGCACTGTCTATTGTTTGACTCAATACTTATTACGCAGTGATGCGAAATGAACAGAGGATATTTCAGAATGAGTTCCCTTTTTTTTTGACTTTTGATTTATTGTGATATATGTAACACTGTAAAACAATGAGTTATAGCATATTTCTCAAATTTTGGGAAATCCATACTGATATAACATATGGACTGAAAAGTCCCGGGCCTAACATATAGATGGCACTGGTTTTACTGCATTTGCCACTTTTTAGGTTAATACTAACCTTCAAAAGAAAGCTGTTAAAATTTCATTATATTCTACTCATAAGTTTGTCAGTTATGGATCAAAAATTTCGTGTTTTAATTTTACATTGTTTCTTGAAGTGAAAAAATACCTGTCAAGCGAAGCAATAGCTTGAAAAATGTTATAACTACTCCGTTCTATCAGAAAAAAAAAATAAAACGTTGGTTTGCTGACTTCAAACGTGGTCGTAGAGACACCGATGATGTAGTACATAATACATTACTCTTATACAAGAAAGTTTTAAAACCTATATGGACATGCAAAGTTCAACTATGGGGATGTTCCGCAAAAACTAATATAAATACGATACAAGTTTTCCAGAATAAATGCCTGAGAATTATTTTAGGCGCACCGAGATACTACAGAACTGGTTACTTACACTGATACCTTCAAATACCGATTGCCACCCAGAAAGTAGTACAAAGTAATTCAACTATTGGATAACATCATAACAGGAACAGACTCAAAAGAATCATTTAATCTTGTGTGGAGTATCATAGTGAGGTTCATTTGATAGAAAAACGGTAATATTAATACATAACATTATTAGGGATAGGATAGAAAGGGCGGATGAATCTTCTTAAATATATAACTGGATTTAAGTTATTGTACTTTAAGTTATTTAAGTATTGACTAGTAACACTGTAATAAATAAATAAATAAAAATTATTAACCACCATTAAAATCCTATGAAAAATAACAACAATAACATAAATTGCAACATAGTCTGTTTAATTATTCAATATTTATTGTAACTAGTTATTTTTTAATAGTTTTTATTTCAACGCCTAATTTAACTAATGTATCTATTGTTGATTATTCGAACCTGGATATGTATTTAAGGATGAATTTGTGATGGAGCCAGATACAAATGAAGGAAATGTAGAACAAAACAAACACAAAAACAAAACAACATTGCATTAAAATTGATTCCTCTTAGAAATAGTTAGAATTTAATTAAAACAAAAACCAAAAAAGAGACAAAAGAGGAATCTAACAGGATTAGAAGAAATAACATATATAACATATACGGGGAATACTATCGGTACTTGCAAAACATACTCGGTACATGTCCCAATGAGATAAACCATCCTAATGAACTACTCCAAGTTGATTTATTATAGTATATATTGTTAAATATATGATTTATATCGATACAAGAGTCAGTGTAGAGAAGAAGAAGAATTAGCAGAGGGCGCTACAATTTCTGTAGAGGCTGTTCAAAATTGTATAAAAGACTAGAGATGTAAATGAAATTTCTCTTTTGTTCCAAGGCCATAAGTGGTATTATTAATTTCGTCTCATCCCGAATGGTAAGTGATACGTAACATATATGATATTCAAGCTAATATTAGATAAATGTTAAGGGATAAGAAAAAACACAAGATGATCAACCATCTATTAATTGAAGACACTGAAGATTCAACACAAAAGGAGGCAGCCACTAAAGAAAACAGAATAAAAATAGATCTCGCTTAAAAACTGTCAAGGAATTGTATGGTAATCATAAAATTGTTAAAAATAGCAAACTGAAAAACGTAAACATGCACCTGATTAAAATATTGTCAAAAACAATTTAAATAGTACCTCATCAACAGGTGGCAGTTGACCTTCTGGAGGACATCCCACGGCTAGTACCATTTTCTCTTTTGCGATATTCTCCCTCATGTCGTCTTTTCCATACTGCCACCACGGCGAGAAATGTTGCTCGCACTCCGATGCAGTATTGTACGAAGATGACCTCGAGTGCTGCAGAGTCGTGTCAGATGCTGTATGGAACTCTTCGTCAGACCGAAGCGAATCGTCCTGTCTTGGTGACTTCTGCAAAATAAAAGTTCAATAAAAACACCCATTATTCATTAAAATTAACAATTATTTACATCGATTTGTTCTGGAGACTTGTTAACATCCATCACGTCCGTCTTCTTGTAACTGGTAATGTAGTTATTGTTTACCTCGTTGAAGAGATTGGTGGTGGACGTCGAAGCTGTCGAGAAGACGATGCAATCTTGTTGAGCACTTTTCAGGGCTTGGTCGAGTTCCTCGGATAGCTGGGTTACTTCGGCTAGTTTCTCGGAGATGGCCTCGATGGCTATTTCATTGTTTTCGATTGAATTTTGACAGAGACTCTGGAACTCGTCTTCGCTGGGGTTGTGGATAGAAGAAGGGATGAAGAAACTGAAACATAAATCATAATTGTTTTAAATATCTCAAAACATAGAATCGGCCAGGCTCTAAAAGCTTTTGCTTCTCTAAGACGCTGCGTGTGACAGAGAGGAAATAATACAATCAATCAAGTCTGCAATCCACTCTTTTCAACGCTATCTTGCCAGCCCTTCTGCACGGCTTCCCGACTTTGATACTGTTACACTGACATTTAAGCTTGATGTCTTTCAAGTGCGATGCAATAGATGATAAATTTTACTGGTTCTTTCCGAGATTGTATTAGAAATAATGTAATAATTTTATGTCAAGCCAAATAAGTTGAGGAGCAAATTCAGAAGTACATATTGTAATAGTTTGAACATGCAACAAGTTTTGCAGCGAAATCGCCCTTTTGAGTGGAAAACGTAGTGAACAGTTCCAAATATAACGTGGATGAAGATTATCCGAGACCCGAATAGCTGTGACAGATCGCCAACCATGACAAGATTTACTAAAGAATGAAGAATCTGACAGAAATAGTACAGTTTACAAAAAGATTAAATGAAATTGAGTTATTTATTTCTTCAAATATATGCCATCCAGCTACAAGTTGAATTTTTGATGAAAAATTTGAGAACTAACACTGTTTAAGAAATATATTTATTGTTTACTGTCTGGCGTGAAGAGGAATTCATAATGAGGAATGAACATGTGAGTTGATTTTGAGGAATGGCAAAAATTTATTGAGAATCTTTTCAGACCGAAATAGAAATAGAAAATCAATAGCATATATATTTTTTTATATATTTAAAATGTTCACGGAATTATATAAGTTGAATTCTCGATGAAAAATTTGAAAACCAACACTGTTAAGCGATATATTTTTTGTTTGATGTTTGGCGTGGAGAGGAATTTATAATGAAGAAAAAATATCTCAATAGATTTTAAAGGATCGCAAAAAATAATTAAGGGTAATTTGAAACCGAAATTAAAATAGAAAAGTAATAGTATATACAAATTTTATGATTGATGAAATGATATATCTAAAAATATCAATAATTAATATAAATAGAACCAAATTACCTAGGAATTAAATAACCTAACATCAGTTAAGTTAAAATCATGTTAAAGTTAAGCAACAATAATTAGTATCATAATAAGAAGGAAATAGTATAAAATAGACAAGAGAATTGAAGAATAAAATAAAATGGAAATCCCTTTATCTACACTGAACAATTGGACCATATTTGGTACAGGCTGGTTTAATCATTATAATAATAAATAATAAACCAACTAATTTATTATAATAATAAGTATCAAGTCCTGCACTATGTTTGTTACAATATAAATATGGAATTTTAGAGGTTGAATAATAAATAATAAATAGAACTAATAATTAGAAACAATAAATATTAAAAAATCAACAAAGCAACAGTACTTTTTTCAGTTAAATCATAATTAATCTAAGGAAAAACTTAGCAACAGCATTACAACAATAACAATTTTAATAAACACTGAAGTAAACACGGAATCGTAATTGGAAAATTTGTCGTAAAAAAGAGCAGAATTGCAAAAATAAATATGGTAGTAAAAGTAGAAAAAAAAATTGGAACAAAATGTATCTTAATTGTATCATAATAAAAAATGATTAGTGAATCAGTACAATCAAAACAAAATAATATTTTTTAAAAAGGCGTTTTATGTTGAAGTGTGCCTTTAATAGTGAACATGTATAGTGCCGAAATAAGGTTACCAATACTAAATAATTATCGAGATCTAAACAGTCTTTTTTTACGCAAGAGGCAACATATATATTTTCAAAAAAAAAACCGTACATGCGTAGGTGTACATTGCTGAGCAATATCTATCTCAATAAACATACGGTTTAAATATAGAAAAGGCTTAAAGAAATACCGAGCGATCGTTACTGTCGAACGAGATGCAGGGCACGAAAAAGCAAGCGCAATTTCTGTTTTCTCTCTTTGTACTTACAGGATGTTCTGGTGTTGGACGTACGCCGGTTTATTCACGACTAACGTATGGGCCGACCCCTCTACTTAAAATTCAAAATTAGATCGAAATCTCTGTGTATGTGTAGCTCCGCGAGTTTTGTGGTACTTTCCGTTTATGTAGCGTTAGTTTCTTCTGTTGGACCTTTTCGTCTTTAGACTCTTTTTTTTTTTCTTTCTATATAATGCTTTTTATTTTTTTTCTGTGATGAAAGTTCTTAAGATATCATCTCTTTACCTAATAATGAGAAGTACTTTTACTGTCTTGCGTTTAGCTGTAAATATCATTTTTGCTATATGTAGTAATATTTATTTTACTGTATTCACCTAATGTTCAGTATGTTAATGAAATGAAAATGAAAAGACAGATTGATAGATAGATTTGCTGCAGCGTTTTCCCTAAGATCTGAAAAAGTGCTTCATTACAGCATTTACAGCTACTAGCCCTTCGTTTGAAGAAAATTGTTCTCCTCGAAAGATTCCTTTTTAGATGTAAGTGAAATTTTTCAGTAAGAACCAAGCCTAGAAATTCTTTCTTCTCCAGTAGACTGGGCGTTTTTTCATGAATTAGTGTATCCAATTGATTCTAAAAGTGACATTAATAATATGAGATTACTGTTTTACCAATTTAAAGGTAACCCATGAACAAAATTTCTCTTACACTCTGAAAAACTCACTATAAACAACTTGCTTACCATTTTCTTAAGTCTTTTTTCATTCTATTGCTTTTTAGCTTATAATTGTGGACGATTCAAATATACTGAATTTCTTTTTCCTTTTTTTCATGAGTTAGTATTCTTTAATTTATAGTCATAATCTCCTACTAATAATTCCTCTGATCTGAAGCTTTATGCAACTTTCAGTATGTATATGCTCGTAATGTCTTTATTCGTATGTGATGTCTTTATGTTTCATATATATAAAGAGTTTACAAGAAGACTCTCGGTTTACAAAGTCTTTCTGAGAATTATTTTATATCGAATGTTATTTTCGATATTTTCGAATAGTTTGCGTAAACTTACTTTTGTTTGTGATAACCGGCATTCACCAATTTGCCTTTAATGGTTTTATAAATTTCACTATATTTACTCGAATTTCTATGGGACAGCTTCTGTGGAATGATTTTCCAAGGTTTATAAGTTTAAAGCAAATCCATACAACAACAATCCGAAGCTTCTGTCTAAAATCCAGTAGACTTTGTTAGTTCACAGCAATTTTAGTGCGCCTTCGGTGGCCTTACTCACTAAATTGTGATAAATGCCTGATACATTTATAAGCACAAATGTTTTATAATTCTAACGGTTTTAGTTTAGAAGGAATTACAGGGTACACTTAGATATTTTTGCTCAGAGAATGCTTCCAATTACCCTGTAACTTCGTAACTGTGGACTGATTTTGTTCTTGTAAGTTGGGGTAAGTTCATTCATATTAATAATCATTGAAATATTTATTTTTTAATTTGAGATATTAGTCCCCTTGTGATAAAAGCCATGTAAACAGGAGATATTTTTAGATCAACTATTTGATAGATGAAACTCCATCAAAAGAACAGCTCCTGAATAAAAACCTCTTAAGGGCGGGGTAACCATAAGCTCCATATATGGAGAATTTTGGCACAAAATAATTCAGTACCTAAATAGTGTAACATTTTATTGCTCAACTATAATCAAATTTGTTAAATTGCTCACTAAACATTAGCTTAAGGCTATATAAGTAAGATAGTTTAGAAAATGTGTATGGATCTATTGGAGCTCATGGTTTCAGGAATATACACCTATCAACAAGTATATTTTAAGATTCATGTAAAGCCCTCACATTAATTAATTTTTAAATCTCATTGGCTTCAGGAAATTTTGGAGAGGATAAACATGAGGTCGCTTGAGATAATATACGTTTTCTACTAAAGGGACTTTCACTTCCAAATGTTCTTACAAACAAACATTTTACCGTAACTTGTTTTACGTGTATATTTCAGGTTATCTGGTAAATCTTTTGAACATATAAATTATCTTTAATTTTAGTTTGGACTTAATTATGAGTAGCTCGGTAGATTAACAAGTTCAGACTGATTCTACAGAAGAAAGGCAGCAACCTAATGTAGTCTTTGGGTTATCTCTTTTATTTTATTCCCCAATATTAGCACGTCGATAATGTAACACATTTGTTGCCAGATATCGTAAAAAGGCAAATTTAAGACGTCAGAACTATCACGTGCCGAATCTGAGTGCCAAACTTTATCAAAAACCAATAAAATTTCTTAACAGCAAAATGTATTCCTTATCTATACCTATAATATACCGATAAGATTCAAAAAATTCACTTGAATGAGATATTATAACCCTATATAAATATTAGAAGTAGCTAAACTTATTTCCGCAGACCACCATTGAGTTTTTTTCTGTATTACTCTATGGATATTCATATATGTTTCATATATGTATATATTCAGATATTTATGTGGTTGTATCCTAATAACAGATTTGATGATCTAACTTAATAAATTTGCATAATAATTATTGTACTAAGTAGAAACCATTACCGAGCAGGGTAAAATCTAAAAAGAACCTACACATTATCCTATTCTATGTGAATTAGATTATGAATATGATTTGTTTTAATTTGTCATATGCTTGATCTTAATATAAAAACACCTTTGTACCCAAATTAGAAATATATCTATTTAATCTATTTTCAATAAAATAGGTTTTCACTATCAAATATTATTAGTTGAATCACTTTCACTTCACGCAGAATACCGATTTTTACAGCTA
The DNA here is from genome assembly GCF_030347505.1 of Rhynchophorus ferrugineus. Classification (NCBI taxonomy): domain Eukaryota; kingdom Metazoa; phylum Arthropoda; class Insecta; order Coleoptera; family Curculionidae; genus Rhynchophorus; species Rhynchophorus ferrugineus. Next base: position 17,921,961 of record NW_027472585.1, on the reverse strand, counting down.
ATAAATTTTATATCTATCTTTAGTATTTACTTACGACTCTTCTTCATATAATGGTTCCCTCAATCTGCTCCTCAGCAATTTTCCTAACCTCACCATTCTCCCAACCTCTACCATCAGTTTCTCTCGATCCTCGAAGTACTGTTGCACCCTTACTCTTTTCTTGCAGAGGTTCATCAAAGGAATCGTAGCAACCGCCTCTCTCATATCCCTAATCTGATTACACTGCTCTTCTATAGATCTATAACGTAAAATAATAACAAACAGCGATATACATCACGTCATTTATGAATTAATACCTGTAAAAAACAGCTGAAACACGTAATCTGGTCATCTGTTCTTGGCTGATGCATAGTATCCGATCCCAGTAACTCTTAAGGGTTTGGTATAAACTGTTGTGACTCTCCAGTGGTAACTTGCATGATTGCCTCAATAGCAAAGAAGCATTTAAGAGCTGACACCCATAATTGTACGCATCCTGTTATTACGTCTTAATTAATTATCTCATAAATCTCATAATATTATCGAATTAACATATAAAACTATTAAATGGTGGAGGAATACAATATTTTTATGATATTTACTTTCGCTGTTTCTTGAAACATCTGGTGCTCTTCTTTTTGCGACTGAATCTCGTATACGCTACAACCCACATGACCATGGTCTCTTAACATGACTTTCAGGATGTCACCAAGCCAACTGACAGCTTGTTCTGCGTCTTTCTCGTATGAATCGATCAGGGTCACTTGTTGTAATGTTAATTTTTGGAGTTCCACACTATCACTACAAAATATTGTTCAACGTTATTGCTCATTAATATTTATTATGAAGATAAATGCTGAAGGATAAAACACTCACCTAAAAATATTTTTTCTCGCTACGGTAGCGTCCAGAACATCCTTGATGTTTACGATATCTTCGCTGTAATCAGTGTTAATTTCTTGTCCAAGAGAATCTTTCACTGGCATGGATAACATATCCGATAGTTTCTCACCCTCTTTCCTGAGTTCTTGATCAATAGAATCTAAAATTGTGATGAGAGAATTGTGATAATTTATCAGTGTAGTAGTAGTTATTACCTAAATAAGCTTGGTTTTCTTGTAGTTTCTTCAATTTGATGCCAGCTCCTTTGAAGTCATTCACATCACTTCCCATGACCAGAGAATCGAAAACTTCTCCAGTCTTATCAAAGTATTCGGATACCAGACGAAAGAATCTTTGAGATGTTATAAGAACATTCCGTCTTCTTTCTAATCTATGGGTAATTTTACATTTTATTATTGTTAAAGCGTTTAGTACGGTATACCTTAAAGCAAAACTTTTGCAAACAAAATCCATAAACTCTTTTTGTGATATCAGATCCTTGTGTTGGTCTTTAGCTTCTGAGTCAAATTTGGTGACTAGATTAATCTTGTGGAGCAACTCAGCATACGATCCATATGCTTCCCAGCATTGAAACTCGATGGCTTCATGGTCCCTTCTCAATTCTTCAGCTGATGTCACGTCGTAACCCACCTTTTGATTGGAATTGAGCAGTTTCTCAGCAGGACCTTAAATAAATGTTACAATATACAACCGCACGACTAAAAAATAAATATTGTTTTACCTAATATCCAATTAGTAACTTTATCCACACCTTCTTTTAGTACGTTTAAGTCTTTGGTATCAACTAGATCACGTTCTATGTCGATCCAGGCTGTCTCAATCAGTTGCTGTTGTTGTTTAATGTCCCTGATCACTTGATGGATTTTCTCGATCGTATCCAGAGTGTCTTGAGGCGTGAAAACCTTATCTATATTATCTATGGATAATTTTCTAGTCCTGTTTTCATATTCTATATTTTGTACCAGTTCTTTGCCTGTAATTTTAAGAATAATTAAATTTGTGTCGGCTAAAATCGAAAGGTAGTCATTGAATTGACTTAATTTGTGCAACATTTTAACGGGAGACTGATATCATATATTCAATAAAATATTAATATTCAATAAAATCTATAAATTAATTCTTTTAAATCTATGAAAATTAAAGGAGAAACACTGAACTGAATTTTTTAGTCAAATTTACCGCAAAATTATTAAAATCTATTTAATGGTTGATCTTCCATTAGTCGGTTGAATACACTCAGTCAAATCTATACTAGAGTTAGAATGTATGTTGTTGGGTTATTACAAAAACTTATTATACACTAATAATTTTGATGTTTAAAAATATGTTTTTCACGCCATGAATCCCAACAAAGCTAGATGGGTTAGAGAGTTTATAACTAATTTTAAAAGAAAATATACTATCATGGCAAGAAATTATTTTCGAATAATCAAATATATTAGCAAACGCACAAACTGTTTGGATGATGGACACATATCACGTCACATTTAATTTTTGTTGTTACGATTTTAATCTAAATTTGTCAATTGGTTGAAGCAATGGAAGGCAATGGTTGAAGAAATAAAGTTATAAACTATTGTTTCACTGTAATAAACATCACAATTATTGATGATAAAAAATTCGTCATTCCTCAGGTGGAACACATTAAAAAGAAAAGGAAAAAACTCGAATTAGAATCCAAAAAAATGCATTTGTTATTTGGAAGATTTAAAGTATCCGTACAGTTGCTGCTATAGAAGCAGACACTAAAATCTATATGGACCTATATAATTCAGTTATGGGAGTGTTCTGCGAAAAGTACTATCAACATGATACAAGTATTTCAGAACAATGTACTAATAAGTATTATGGAAGCACCCAGATACTATAGAACCAGTTACTTACATCTTCAGATTCCTACTGTTATAGAGGATATTAACAACCCACCGCAAACTGAAGAGAACCAAACCGTATGATCTTATGTAGTTTTGTAGTGAACTAAATAGTAAAAACACTGAAAAATACTTCTAAGCTTTAATTTATTTTATTAGAGGCTAGTAAAAGAAGTAAAGATCAAAGAGTCTTCCTAGATAAGTACCTAGTTTTAAGTTACCGTAGAGGATAATTATAAGTTCGTCGGCAACGACTAGCAATAATATAATCAATAAACTTATAAAATATTCTGTCATATAAATCCGAAATAAATCTGGTATCATCTTTCAGTTCATAAAAATAAGCACAATTATAAAATGTGTGGCTATATAATCAATATTTTGACAAAAGATATGATATAATTAATAAACAGTGTTTATGTTTATATTGATGGCGACTGCTTATTTTTGACGTTAATAAAATTCAAACAAAAAACCGATATATTTCAAGACAGTAATTTAAAACGAATAATTTCTATCTCTACTATCAGAAAATAAATGGGACATATTCAGACCGAATCACAGACGAGTTAGAACCCACGTTCATCTACCCACCTGTTTCCGTTACATTATGAACCAACATTTTCGTAGCCTCCGTCATATCCGAACTAATGGTTATAGCTTCTTCTACTTGGCTGGCTCTCAACGCTCGACTGCTAACCATATGTTGATGCAACTCCTGGAGCTCTTCAATGGTCATTTCAGCGTCCTTGTAAAATTCCTCGACTTTCTGCAATTCAAAATATGTAATAATTATTGAATTTTGAATAAAGTAAAACAGAAAAATCCTTTCCCACTTCTTTCGAATTACTCTATCAAGCCATGACTCCACCACCAGCACAGACCATCAAATAATTCTATCGTATAAAAAACTCGTGATAAATAAAACAACATTCATTAACTATTAAAACAGTATTAGCCAACTGGGAACCAACAATTGTTTATTTAATATTAATCTACTTTAGTAGATTTGATTGTATCTAATTAATATATCTCTATACTGTTTAATTGAATTATTTCTATTTAGTATTATTAAAATTGTTGTTGTTTAATCTGAAGAAATATTCTTCCGAACATTATAAAACACTTTTAGCAACTTGTGTGGATCAAGGATCAAGAATGCTAAGCAAATTCAAATTATTTGAAGCCTTGTTGGACGAAAATTCAGCTCAAGTGTGCTCACAATATCATTGTCGCAACAAATGGCCTATACTTTAGAAAAAGCACACCAGAAAGAAAATTGTATATGCATACATTGTCTTTATCAACATATCTGATATTATCAGTTTGGTTAATCAAATCATTCTATGTTGATATTTCAACTTTTTCACCCACCTCTTCTTTACTTTGATTATACATTCTAAGAAATATATTTAAAGGATATGAGTAGTTTTCGGATTATTCAAATATAATCCAATAATCGACGATGCGAACGGAATAAATCGACTGTTTTTTCATAACCTGATCCGTGTGGGATTCGGCGGTGATGGTACTAATGCAGAATCTAAATTTGCATATCGCTGGAATCGATATCCGCCTTGGTCGGTTAGACAACTTCAACGACAAGCCGGACGGGTAGTTGATGACGGCGAAAAACCAAACCAGTAGCAATTAATTCCGCGTTTATAACGATCATTAATATTGTAATATGGGAAATTATTATCCCTGTATGGGATCGTCTAATAAAGTGTTAAAATGGAGATGCATACGAACTAGGTTCGATAAATTTTAATTAAGGTTGATTAGCAAGTAGTTCGCGCATTATTGCATTATTGATGCTGTTGCTCATATACAAGATAAATTTTAATCTCTCTCTCTCTCTCTCATTTGTCCTTTTCTAATGCGGCAGTAATAGTGGCTAGAGCGGTGAATCTTTATGATAAACATACAAGGGATAGACAAAATAATATGAATACAATGCACACAATACGTGTTATTGCATGTTGGCAACACTGCTTCCGTGTAAATAAAGCGACGCGTATATATCGCTCAGTTTGAATACCAAGTCTTAGTGAAGTCACGTCATCACGATATTTAATGTGTTGCCTGCCCCCGTATATTCATTTTAGAATCAGATAATATTTTCCTTCTCATTTTCTTCTGTTTAAAAAGATATGCAATGCTATCTGACACGTTCGAACATATCACCAAATCAGCCTACAAAGATCATCCGGTTGTCAAATGTCCGTAAAATTCTTCAAAATATTTGTTATAATAATTAAAGGTTATAAGCTTGTAATTTTAAAAACCTTTCGTTGTTTTGATAAATTTCAAATCCCTGCTTATTATTACTCTGTTTGAAAATGTTGAAGCCAGGAAGAACAGATTGTGTCTCTAATCACTTCGAACAACAATCAGAGAATGGAGACCCCCTCTTACCAGTAAAATGCGTTAGAGAGGCAAGTATTTTTACTGTTAAATACTAATTTGCTGCGGTTTCCATTGAAAATATTTTTAACCTGTTGCAGCTGCACTGCATATTAGTATGGATATAGTCGCTCAAATATTTCAAGATCAAAGATCAAATATATGAAATGTATAAAAACAGTGGAAAGCTTTATCAATATAAATAAATTTTGATACAATAACTTCATAGGAAATTATTAGTCTGGAAAGTATACATAGGCAGCTTAAAAATATGAAGCTCTTCGGCGGTTGTAGAATATCCCTTCATACACTGTTGGGTAATATAGTATTTAAATGGTGTAAAGATAACTTACGTTAAGTTTAATGAAACTTCCAGACTTCTAAAAGCAAATAATAAAATTAAAAAAGACTTATTATTTCAATTTGTGTATTTAGATGAGACAATAATATTTCAGAGTAGGACATTGGTCATGGCAAAATGATAATAAAAATAGTGTTAAGACAACAAATGCTGAAGGAAAATGTTAAACGTTCGAATAACAAATGATTAGGTTCTTTTAGTCATAACGTTTATTAATAATTTATTGCAGATATATTGTTCTTCATGCTGGAAACAGGAATGGTTTTAATCCTACTACAGAGATAGTTTTTCATTAAGTCCAAGAATAACTACCATGAAGAAATGAACCATAACATGTGTTTTGAAAATCAGTTCGTAAAGAACTTGGAGGGACCAACAGTTATTGTTATGGACGATGCTCCATAACATAGTACATTGGTGGAAAAGATCCCAACAAGAGTGCATCGACCAGGGCTTCAATTAAGGAGTACACTACATAAAATAAATTTTGAAGAAACTATGAAAGAGTGAACTATTTTAAATTGTTAGTCGGTAAATATAAATAAATTATTTAATTGGATTTTATGTAATTCATTTTATAGAAGTAGTCCTGAAGAAATATACAACAATATGGCCACAGAGTATTACGTCTTCCTCCATATCACTGCATATTCTATTCAATCGAACTGATATGGGGTGTGGCAAAGAATTGTTATAATAGACATTCAGTTCGAGAAGGATATAACATACTCTCGCGATAAATGGAAAGAAGCATTGTCTACAATAACACCGTCGGTTTGGATGAACTCGATCAGACATATTCATGAAGAAACTGACAAATGGTGGAATCGTGAAAAAGTGTTAGATAGATTGGAAATTAATAGCTTAATTAATAACTTGAATAGTGATTCTAAAAGTGGCAATATTAACCAAGACAGGTATAAATAGATTCAAAGAGACTGATTACAATGGTTTGGACAGGTCTATCGAATCAAAAGTGTTCGAATTCCTCTTACACTTATGTAGCAAATTTTACCTTTTAAATAGAAGATGCAGCAAATAAATCCGAAAGAGACGTAGATCAGGATCTAATATTTCCGAGACCAAAATAGATCTCCAACTTTGGCGAGATTTAGTCTTAATATCAATATATAATATGAATTTTCTCACTTATTTTGTTCAACTATAAACTATATTAACTAAAATAGTTAAATAAATTATAAAAGAGATAGTGCGGATACTTTAAAATTAAAGAGAAAATATTTATTATTTACTAGTACTACACGATTTTTTATACAAATATTTAAATAATTTTTAAATACAAAATAATCCAATTGAGAGCAGTATAATTTGTTCCTTTTATCGTGATATATATTTGTATAAACAACAAACAAACTAGATTCAATAGTAACCTATTTTTTCTGTACCTGAAATCGATTTAAATCATTTTACTTTCATACTTTTACTGCAGGTGAACGTATCGTAGGCAGGAGTGTCACGATAAATAATAATACTTGAAAAGAGACTTAACACTGCCGTGCCGTAACCGGAGTTGGCAGTTACTAAAAGGATTTTGTTTCAGATAACGGTATTCGAATGTCATGAATTATTTAAAGTTGTGAATGGATTTCGTACTTTTTTGTATAGTTGAATTCCGACGAATTATCTGACCTTCAAGGCGGAGTATTTGCACCACGTTATTAAGAATCGGTGAGGTCATACATTCTACTGAGTTATGATGACTGAGAAATGTTTCTCTCTCCATATTTTTTTCCCTATTTTAAAAGCGGATAATACATGGGATACGCCAGTTCTTGGTTACTGAAAATAACTACATAACACTGGCTAAAAATGAAAAGGTTTCTGACTTAAAACTAATACTTTGCTTTGCTTAATTTGTTAATTTTATGTTAATTTTATATAGATTGTATAAATGATATAAATTTTATATTAATAAAAAAATTGTCTTTTATTCTCCACCACTTTTTCACTTCTTGAAAAAAGATGTTGGTTTTACAGCGATCTAATCATTGATCCATTTTTTAAATTATTCAATGCTTCGAAACCCTGTATCAATCAACCAACCATTCCACCCTCTTTGAAACTTTCCTGTCTCAATCTAAACAGTGGCAATCAGAAGGCGCTATGTTTTGGGTAGTACGCTGGGTCTTACAGAACTTTCCATTCGAGCTGCTACAGTATATTCGTCACGACAATTGCATTATTTGGCAGACAATTTTCATGAAAGAGGATGACTTTGCGTGTGTTACTTGCTATTGTTAGTGTTCATTTAATTTATTCAACTGATGGTGATAAACTTCTGCAATAAGAGATTGATGCACAGCAAAAACATATGGCTACAAATTTCGTGTCATTCTGAATGATTTTCATTGGTATTGTCAAAATGGAGCCAGTTTCCAGTGCCAATTACAATGTTCAGCAGGAAACTGCCTTTTTTACCGAGCTAGTAATGGAATCGCGATATCGAGACAGTTCAAATAGCTTTATACATGCCATGTGGCAGCTATTTGTCCTCATTCTCTATCTTTTCTTTCTTCGAAATCAGCAAAAGATCATTTAGTTCTAGCTAGTCGTCATGGAATAAGAAAAGACTTTTCTAGTTTATTTTGAAAATTGAGCAGTGGCAACGAATTTCCTATTGATCATATAGTTCATATGAAGGAAACTACATAATGCATGACTCCCTCATCTACATATATTAAGCTGTTTTTATTAAATAATTTTGATAAAATCCGTGAAACGAGCTATTCAAGCTTTGAAATATTCTCATTATACAGAATATAGAACTTACGTCCACAGAAATATACCATCAGTTTGAATGCAACTTGTACCGAAAAATTAATTTTATACACTTTTAAGTTCCATTAAGATATTTCCATGATAAAATGAAGATTTAAGAGCAACCGGAATTAAGAAATGCTTGCAGGATCACTCTTCTAAGTGATTTTTCAATAATTTAATTTTATTAATATTTAACATTTTTTAAAAATAATTCATCGATTATATGATTTTTGAAACATTCGCGTTTTAATTCAAAATTTGCGAAACTGTATAATAAAATATTACCTTTCTGTTTTCCATCCATTTATCGTGATTGTAAACGAAGCTACCACCGAGTTCTGTGGGAAGTTGAGATTGATCCACGAACTTATTGATACGTGATCTCGGAATACAGATAACCTGAAAAATATTTGCAAGTGTAATCAAAATATCAATTTATGTTATTAATACATTATTCTACAATAAATACAACTTATCATTTTATGTAGCTGATATCCAACCAGATGTATTCACCAATCATTACTAAAAAATACAGGAAGTTAAACTAACTAAAGTTCACGTGTATATTAATCGGACATTGCACCTTCAAATGGTCATTTAATGCTTGATCAACCTTACCTAAAAACGGTATGCTTCTTTCGAGGGTTGTTAGGTGTTTGATTGGAATCTGGTAATTTCCAAATTGGCAAGCCCGAAATGGTAGTTAATCTGATAGCATTCGCATAGATAAAAAGTAAACAAGCTGAAATTATGCTAGGTTGTCTGTGCTCGTATTGTGTGCGTCAGATAATAAAAACATTTCAATCAAGAAGTATCTACAATAAGGTTAATATAAACGGCTTGACACTAATAAAACAACCAATATCTATGTAAATAAATAGGTCTGGTCCAAATAAACAAATATTTAGAGAAATTATTCCTTCGTCCTTCATCCAAGTTGTAGCTTTAATTCAGTGGAGATATAGAAAAAGGGTGTCCTTCAACATAAGAAATAACATAGCCCTCATTTTTCAGCAAGTTTCTTCTTTGGTGTTGGGAAAAGTGTGTCATGACTGTCGAAAAACCAACACATGTGCCATACGACATTGTTTGGTAGGAATTGGAGTTGAAACGATAATTAGTGGTCCATATTGCAGCATAACAACCCTTATTTCTGACTAAGTTGAAAAATACTAAGGTCGGTAAAGATACTAAGGATACATGCGACGGTGCCATATGCCCTTCATGAACGCTGTATTACCAAATTAAGTTATATGTATGTAATATCATCATAAATATCTTTATAGTAAATTCTCCATTTTCCAAAAAATGAACCAAAGCGGTGTATTTATATATTTAATTTTCATTGATTTGAAATTATGACAATGGTTACAATTAGCGTTGGGAACTCTCGACTGAAATTCGAATGAAACTATCGTCGTTTACTTTTAGTTACTATTTTTCGTTCTACTAGTTTCATTCAATTGATTCTTAACATTCTGGCTGTCGTCATAGCTGCGACCTTGACAAAAATATGGCGAACTTAGGCTTATAGATTTATATAGTTCAATATATTGTATATCAATAAAGCAGCATTTTAGAACGATATTTTTCAAGAATAATAATATAATAGGGTAACAAGATTAAAATTGGGAATGATAAATTGTAAAATACTTTCAACTGTTTTTATGGCAATAATAGGTAATCTTTTTTTGATTGACTTTTTGGTTTTGATTTAACTCTCCCAATTTTTGTCTATAAATTCTCATAAAATGTTACCACTCGATTTATATTAGTTATATATAAAATATTCTGCTATATCTACAACACCTATACCCTCGGAATAAGTTTATTCAAATTCCGGCCAAATTATTAACAATCGAAGAAATGTCATCACGGAAGAAAAGCGGAACATATATATTATATTTTGAATAGTGATTGAAAAATATCTCCGTTCAATAATAATTCCGATAAATAAAGCCTTTATTTTACTTAAAAAAGCTCTAGTAGTTAATGTGCGATCATTTTTAATTAAGTCATGGATTAGTTTTTTTTTCTATGATTAGGTACATATTTAATTTTTGCTTAGTATTTATGGTTATTATACATCTTTAGTTTTAAGGTTTTGTTTCAGTTCTATTGTATTACCTAAATTTATTATACCATGTTATTTAAAGATAGTAATTAATATATTAAACTACGATAAAACATTTGTGGTGTTCTAAGCTAAACTTCATTCATTTTTACAGATCCACATGTTCAAATTTAAAAGTAATTCTAATTCCTTTAAAGTGAAATTATACATTGCATGTTAATAGTATTCAGTAATTTTTTCCCTTTTCTTTTTTAAAGTTAGTGCGTGTAGGACTATATACATCTCTGTCTCACTTATACTACCGTTGGAAAATATAATTATATTTAAAATTAACCGCTACAAGCAATTATCTCCGTCCTTTCCTCATTCACAATTTATGCAAAAAAGGATTTGTACATATTCGTCTGACATCACGAGTGGAAAAAATTAGTCGAACCATGCATTTCACTAGTTATTTCTGCTAGTTTTTTAACTATCGACTGTTTCGACAGTTTTCAGTCGATAGTTTCCAACGCTAGTTACAATAGTCTATGAAAGTTACCTCATGGTCCTTGTGTGATGATGTACAGTTTTCCACGCGCTGCTTATCCCAAAATCCGTCGGGCTTGATGATTATAAGTTGTCTGATTTCATTGGACTTTAATGTATCCTCCACTTGCTTGACGTAGGACTTCGAGTGCTTCCATGATCCTTTCCGAGCATCCACTATTGCTGTATATCCTTTTGATCGGGTTGATTCACTAAAACAATAAATATATTAACTTGTTACTCATGTTACGTTAGGTATATTAATGCTGCTGTAGTATTAAAAATTAAAAAATCCAAATAGTTGTTGTCGCCATACTTTACACTCATTCACCTTTCGGAAATTTCGATCTTAAAGTAAGAACTTCGCTTTGACCAGTCATTAGTTAAGTTTAGCCTATAAAATTCTTAAAATTATGGAGAACATATTTTTTCTCGTTATTTCGCTATGGAACTAAATATCGAGCAGACGACATAGTTACCATCGATGATTGGAAATACCCTTCAATTACATCCCAGATAAACGTCTCGGGATTGCCAGCTATTCGTTATCATCCCCGCCCGTGTTCAACATCTGGGATTATATTTCTGGGTACTTTGTTGACAATTATTCCATGATGTAAAATTCGACATGCCTCAAGGTCGCTACAATGCTAAACAATGTTATGTTAAAGAATGTTAATGATAAAAGTTGCTATGATAAAAGCAACATTAATCATGACCTACTCAAACCTGGACGAACCACTAATTAGAATTTTCCTTGTCAAATCAAAAAGCATGGTGACCTGATTAATAAAAAAGCTTGGTGAGCCTATCAGAAAAGCACTAGACTACTTATATATTTAATGAATCATAAAAACTTGAGAGACATTGACTTTGAGGCTTTGATGTATCCACCATATGAGAGATTCTATGGTGGAGGAATCATCATTTCACTAGTAAAGTACCAAAAGTTTGTGTATAAAACAAAAAATATGTCACAGATTAAGGTATAAAAAATATTTTAAAAAGTTTCTTTATTCTCCAACCCGTCATTATGCCAAAAGAGGAATAAAAATATCAAAATAAGTTAATTAAATTCTTTTAAAAAAATATTGTCAACAAAGCAGAAAAACTACATTAATGGTTTTAAATAGAACTATAGGAAATCTATGATTTTACTCCAACGTTGAAAATTAGAACCAGAGACAACGGTGGACGCAAAATGAAGTTGAGATGGACAACCTGTCTGATTTCAAGATGGTCTACATTGATACCCATCTAGACACTGCAAGAAATAACCGATGGCCTGAAGCCAAATGGAGAAAGGAAAGTTATATGAGGTTGACAGAAAAAATTAAGACCACTATTTTAAAAAAACAGGAATATTTAAGACAACCACAATAATTATTTTGTCACGACTGTCTAGCAAGTAAAATTATATGAAAGCTATTTCTTAAATAAAACTAAGAAAATATATCGCTATTATCTCAAGTAAACCTAAGTCCTCTCTAGGTCTAATGATTTTTAATACCTTTGTTGATTTTACTTCACCTATTATATCTAAGATCAAATTCCAAGTAATTTCTTCTAAATTGTATAAAGTATATATTCACATGAATATTAATATGCATGTTATGTCAGCAAAGGAAATTTATGATTTTAGTACAACATTGACAATTAGAACGAGAGACAACGGTGAACGTAAATTGAAGTTGAGATGGACAACCTGTCTGATTTCAAGATGGTCTACATTGATACCCACCTAGACATTGCAAGAAATAACCGATGGCCTGAAGCCAAATGGGGAAAGGAAGGTTATACGAGGTTGACAGAAAAAATTAAGGTCACTTTTTTAGAAAAACAGGAACATTTAAGACAACCACAATAATTATTCTGTCACGACTGTCTAGTAAGTTAAATTATACGAGCTCTATTCTTGAAATAACACTAAGATAATATGTTGTTATTATTTATAGCAAACGTAACTTCTCTCTAGGGCTAATAATATTTAATAAATTTGTTCATTTTCCTTCATCTATCATATTATATCTAAGATCAAATTCTAAGTATATTATTCTAAATTGTATAGAATATATATTCACTTGAATATTAATATGCCTGGTATAAAAATAGATATGTATACAACATCACAACCGTTTCACAACTTTATTGCAAACCTTCAAGGTTTTTTCTTTCTTCAGAGAGAAAAAAATTAAATGTTTATTGAACTCTCATCGAACAAAAAGGAACACTTTTCATGAATATTTAACTATTTCAGCCTTTATAAAAAAAACAAGTTTTTAAACGTCCTCAACGGTCTTCGCATCGTGCATATATATAAGACCCACACCTCATACAAACAACGGAAAGACTGGAGACCGCTTACTAAAGTTTAATTAATGAATTTTCATAACTCGGTCATTAGCATGTTCAAATATCAGTTTTTTTTTAAGTTTGATGACGAATGGCGAAATATTGTACGTATTTATTATGTATGTATTTAAAGGTCTCAGATTTAACTAATAAAAGAACATATTTTGGGTAAAGAAACAGATATATTTAGGCAAATTATTCTTTGAGGGCAACCAAACTAATGCTTCTCTGATATTAAAAATATCAAGTATTAAGTTAAAAGTGTTGCTGACAAAGAGATTCTAGAGACATATTATGAAATGCTAAACGAGCTAATCTGTGTGTTGAGCCACTAGAACCTAGTTATGACGTCATGTTACAGCTTTTCTAATTATATTCTTAAATGCGAAAACGAAACAAAAGTGTTGCTTTCCAAGATGCAAAGATTGAAACAGTGAATGAAGAGTTAAATTGTTTCCCAAGGTTTCTGCTACAACTAAGAAATGGTTAGTTTTTGAAAGTAAATAATGATAAATTTAAGGGAATCTCTTCCTTGTCATCATACTAGAAAACGTTTTCGGATAGGGAGTTTTGTTCTTTGCATCAGATCAGATGGTGTGCATGAGTATTGCACTTTAACCAAGATGTACTTCCTAATTGTAATTATATATTATAAATGCACATAGATAATTAAATTGAAAAACGTAATATAGAACCGTAAAATATCTGTAAATATAAAATCATTTCCCTTTACCTATCGAAACTGATATAAGTCTACAAGTTCAACGTTGAAATCAGAACAAGTTATTCAGTAGTTAAAATAGAGGTTTCCTCCGGATGAAAATTGAAAATGATATGCTTCTTCACAGACATTTTTGTTGAAATAGCCGAATTTGTCTGTCCCAACTTCATGTAGATAGGAATCAGACAACACAACACCAAAAAGACTAAGAAAAAAGTATATGTGGTAATGTTGCAAACAAGAACTGTTGGATATATTTTTCTGCTATTTCTATCTATAGCTATTTTCTATATAGAAATCTATTTTAATTAATTAGTAAATGATGTTATATCATATATATTTTATTTTAATTCTATTTTAATATATTTTAATATTCTATTTTAATTCATTAGTAAATGATGTTATATCATTTTTTTAATTAATTCTTACTTAATATAACTAATAGTCTGGATTTTGGAGAATCCTGAGTAGCATTCAAAGAGCAATTTTACATATATTTTTATATTAAATTTTGCAAAAATGTGTTTTCATTTTTTATGATGAATTAAGAGAATATGACTTACATATATTCGAGCTTCTTAAAAATGCCAGTATATTTCATTATTGGGAAATAAAATTCTTCACAATTGTTAAATATAATAATTATCTGATTAGAGAGTGTTTTTAGGCTCTAAAAATGTTTCATTCATATGTTTTTCCATTTCATATGTTAATACCAACACACCAGTTTGGGTTTATTAACAAGCATTCGACAATTGACCAGGTACACAGAATAACAGACGTTTTTAAAAAAGCCTACGAAAGTAAAAAAGCTCAGCCATATTCTTAGATGTATCACAAGCCTTCGATACTTGTGAAATATCACAAAGAGAATATTACGATGGCTTCATTTGCTGATGATACTGCGATTATAACTGTCGGACATAATAGTGAACAAGCCACACACAAAATTACAACAGGCAAGTGACAATATAAATAATTGGACACAAGCTTGGAAAATAAAAATTAACGAAAGTAAATATGTGCATGTGCAGTTCACCTACACTCAAACTGTGCAAATGCAAAACTTCGCTGGAAGTAACAAATAAAGAAGAAAAGAAAATAACTGGAATTGAAATATAGGAGAATATATTGACTAATTGGAAGAAAATCACAATTATCAGTACATAATAAATTGCTATTATATAAGCAAATACTGAAACCTATATAGAAATCTGATCTTGTGTAGTGTTGTGCAGTGGGGTACATAAAATAAAAAATAGAGCAATGACATGTATAAATATTATTTCACCAGAGACAATTTGTAGGTTAGACGGAAACGACTAATAGCAATGTAATAGTTAAATAATAATAGAAAATTAAGCTGCTGACAGTCATTATATGCCTTCAAAAACTTATAATAAACATTCTATGGACAAAAGTTTGTAATTGGTTTGGAATTGTAGAATAATTTTAATATAACTGATAAGCAATGTCCTAGACAACTGAAAATAAGAAGTTAGTACATCAGACTAAACAATAGTGTCGTGTATATTGTAATTAATCTGTGATAGATAAGAATTAAACGATGTTCTAACTTGATCTTATTATCACTTGTTTCAAATGATGATTTTGTAACGAAATTAAGGCGACATGGTTGTATATGTATATTGTATAAACAGGCGATCAAACAACCGCTTGAATCAAGAACTTCTGAAGCAAAACGATATCGGGATCAAGATCTGTAAGATAAATTCTACATTGATAGCTGATTGATCAAAATCACACTGTTCATCAGATGAAATATTCCGGACCCAAAAAATAACCTGCTCTCATTTATTTTCGTTTAATAAATGTATAAATAACCATAAAAAGTACCTGTTAGTTTTAGTTTTATAGATTTAATCACCATTTTATATTCTACATTTTCACTTTGTAAAAAAATTCGTTTCACGATAGTGCCAGAACTGTTAACTGTCAAAATACAAATAATCTAGATGTTTGCTGATAATAAATGGTGGTACTATTTCTGTAACAGCGAGTTTCCTAGAATGTTTGTTGTAATTTGTGCAGACCGTGTTGTTTTGGGATGTTTTAAAAAGTAAAATGTGTTGTAGGAACATAGCACGGAAATGAATACATTCTATCGATATTTCTTGTTAAATTTGTAGTGAGATAATGTTTTTCTCTACGAAGCAGTTGTACCAATATCGAGAAACAAATAAAAAACTCTCCATATCTCGATAAATTTGTATTGTATTAATCATTAGAAGTATGTTCAAATGAGACAAAAATTAACAGTCAATAATTATTACAAGCCCAATAACTATACGCTAGATTCAATTACAAACCTATAAGATTACATATAATTTTCGCTTGAACTGAGAAATATTATTCATTGGAGGTCTTCCTTAATCATAAACTTTCTTGGCTAAGACATCCTAAACAATATATATAGTGTTTAAATCCTGATTACATGCGGACCACCAGCAAAGTAATTTTTTTGTAGATAAAGTGAAATAGTGAAAATATATCATATACTATTTAATAAATCCTCTCACATTTTACGGTTATAATGGAATTTATAAATAAAGCTACAGTGAAGTTGAACTATTGTTATGAAATTTGAATCTTGGTTGACAAGTTAGGCTGAAATCTGTACCTGCATCCTGGAAAGGAATATGACACCAAACTCTAAGAATTATATCCAAAGATTTTAAAAAATATTACTCGAAAGGATATAGTTAATCATTCAGTCCAAGACTATGCCAATTGATCAGATACATAAAATAGCGGACATCACTGAACGTTCTTTATAATAAAAACAAATATGTTCTGCAATTTTTCTACATGTAGCACAAGTATTCCAAAAGATTTGCCACAAAACTTTGATAAATCAGCCCAAACAAATTGCCAAACTATGATTTAATAACACGACTATTACACGATTGTTTACATTGTTTGGAAAACAGCTCAAATTTCCATGATTCCAAAACATAAAAAATCACCGAATGGACCATGGAAAAGCCTATCTCACTGCAAATGGTCATAGTTAAGGTGTCTGAAAACCTCCTTTTAGGAAGAATCAAATCGATTATAAAGAAAAAAACCCTAATACCAACATAGCAGTTTGGGTTTATTAGTAAACATTTAGAAATTGATTATGTATAAAATAACAGATGTCATTGAAAAACACATTAATATAAAAAGCTATGTTCAGCTATATTCTTAGATGCAGCAAAGGTTTTTTACGACACCCTCGTTTATAGGCTACAGAAAATGTTACCCAAGCAATATAGTGAACTATTAAATTTATTCATAATAAATTACTATTATACAAGCAATTATTAAAATCTGTACGGAATATATCACCATAATTGAATACCTACGAAACTCAGAAAGAAGAAGGTAAAGTTCCGCGAAAAGGAATGTAAATACAATACAAGTTTTACATAACAAAGTCCTAAGAAGCATATTAACTCCAACTAGATACTATAGAACTGAATACGTACGCCGAAACATTCAGACACCAATTGTCACTCAGAAAATCAAAAGAATCGTAAGGAGATCTCCATTCTCATGTGACCATCGAAGTATTGCAACTCTCGCATAACTCTAAAACAGCACCCACACTCAGAGAATCAACGTTTTAGATCTTGAGTAGTGTAGTGTAATGCATTTCATTAACTAAATATAACAACGGTGTTAATAATTGAAGATTATCAGACTAGAGATTAATTAATTAAGCAATTGTTGAGATATATATAGACTAATAGACAACGACTAGTAACAATGCAATAAAAAAACTTTGATATGTAAACTAAACAAAATGTTTTCAGAGCAATATGCAGAAATAAAGATTGTGCAGAATGAAACAAGAAGATTAATATTCCTGATATGCTTAAACTGCAAGGTATTACCTTTAATAGTAGCGCTATTAATAGTAAATAAGCACTAGGAAGTATCTATAGAATAATAATAGACTATAAAAATATTGAATAAATCGAAATGACATCAAATCTGTTCCTATAAAACATACAAAATACCAAACAACTCACCTGTCTTGAACTTAAATGACGAAAACAGGCCTTCAAAACAATTTTTAAGAATAAGGAATAGGGAGAACTGAATGAACTCCGCTAAAGATCAGTGAAATAATAACGAAAAATGGGGAGTTGAATTTATGGTGAAAATCTATATTGTTTGTGAATATATTTCCGTATGCAGCTTTACGAAATTGGTGCATAATATCCTTTCATAACTATGGATAGTCCTAGTTAAAATAGGCTTTCCTTAATATTTCTAAATTAAAGTTTTATGTAAATAAAATTTAAAAAAAATTAGAAATATAAAATATTTTTGCTTATAAAATCGACGCTTCCCTACAGCTTATATCTATCAGGGGGAGATTCAGAAAATCAAAAGAATCGTAAGAAGATCTCCGTTCTCATATGACCATCGAAGTATTGCAACTCTTGCATAACACTAAAACAGCACCCACACTCAGAGAATCACAGTTTTAGATCTTGAGTAGTGTAGTGTAATGAATTTCATTAACTAAGAAAAACATCATTTAATACTTGAAGATTATCAGACTAGAGATTAATTAATTAAGCAATTGTTGAGATAAACATAGATTAACCGACAACGACTAGTAACAATGTAATAAAAAACTCTTTGAAGGACTCTATCTCTTTTATGTGATATGCCTAAACTGGAAGGAATTACATTTAATAGTATCGCTATTAATATTAAATAATCACTAGGAAGTATCTATAGAACAGTAATAGACTAGGACAATACTGAATAAATCGAAATGACATCAAA
The DNA here is from genome assembly GCF_030347505.1 of Rhynchophorus ferrugineus. Lineage (NCBI taxonomy): Eukaryota > Metazoa > Arthropoda > Insecta > Coleoptera > Curculionidae > Rhynchophorus > Rhynchophorus ferrugineus. The sequence goes on along the minus strand of NW_027472585.1, from coordinate 17,903,179 downwards.
TCTGTTCCTATAAAACATACTCACAAAATACCGAACAACTCACCTGTCTTGAACTTAAATGACGAAAACAGGCCCTCAAAACAATTTTTAAGAATAAGGAATAGGGAGAAACTCCGCTAAAGATCAGTGAAATAATAACGAAGAATGGGGAATTGAATTTATGGCGAAAATCTACATTGTTTGTGAAGATATTGCCGTATGCAGCTTTACGCTATTGATGCATAATATCCCTTCATAACTATAGATAGTCCTAGTTAAAATAGGCCTTTCTTAATATTTCTAAATTAAAGTTTTACGTAAATAAAATTTAAAAAAATTAGAAATATAAAATATTTTTGCTTATAAATTCGACGCTTCGCTACAGCTTATATCTTCAGGGGGAGATTAATTTCGCCGCTATTTTTAAAATATAAAATGTAATTAAAAAGCCACTCTACTTTATAGCTATTAAATTTCTTCTATTTAATGTTTTATTGATTTTTTTCAATTAAATACATTCTCTTCGAGCAACATTTCTTAACCTATTTTTAAAACTATTACACGTGTTTATTGATGTTCTTGGAATCATTGTTGCTGCAAGACATTATGCGCTAATCTAAATATATAACAGTATCAACAAGCGCACAGTTAGGATATGTAAAAAAATATGGAAAGTGTTTCATAACATTTTTTCCTATAAAAAAATAAGCGCACGCCTTTTTCTCCACTAAACAGAAACTGTTATAAATGCTTTAATGGTTTCTTTGACATAACTGTGAGAATTAATCCGAAACTTGTTTTCGATGCAGCAATTAAAGTGAAAATATACTTTCTTGGTGAAAGTATAATACACGAGAAGGTTCTCCATATCTCTATCTATCAAATGATATGATAATTTTAAATTTTGAATATGCAGCAGATATTATAGTGACAAGAATATAAAATTGACTTTATAACGAATCAAAAATGTAATTAGATTTTATTTTTATCAATTATTTGAAAAGTTCCTGCAATAAAATTTCATAACATTTTTATTATTAATATCAATATTCAAGGCATATCGGTAAAAATAACGTAACATTTTATCAATTTTACTCTCAATATTTTAAGAACAATGAGTAATAAACATATTAATTAGGTAATGATTTTTACATAGGCAAAATTAATGTTGTAAAAATAGTGGTTTTATAATTCCAGAATGGTAAATTTAAAAACAAACAATAAAATATCGCTGAAAAAATAGCTAGTAATAAGAAACAGGTAGTTCTTTTACTCACTCCACTTCAAAATTAAGTTTTAGAGATAGACAACAGAGATTGTACTGAATGACAAGAAATCAACCTTCCTTGAACATTTCATGATCCTTAAAGAAGAAGTTGATTAACTACATATATTGAACCAATAGGAATTTAGTAATCTTATTTGAGATTTTAATGTGTTAAAGAAAAAGGTGGAAATTATAAACCCGTTAATTGGCAGATGAAGTTATATCGACAAAATATTCTGCAGAAAAGAAAGCCAAGAGGCCAAATGCTTATGCAATTTAAAACTAACATGTTCTTTTGATATCTTTACGATGTTAGCTAACACACGCAACTTCACTTTTCCATCTTTCAAAATGATTTTGTGGATTTTTTTATATTTTCTATTGTTACCACCTCATTTGGACGTCCACTGCGTTCTGCATTATCGACGTCTCTACGACTATGTTTGAAGTCATCAAAGCAAAATTGTATTGTTGTTTTGATAGAACGGGGTCCTTATAAACACTTTTCATGTGAATCGTTGCTAGTAAAATTAAAACCTGAAATTGTTTCTGATCCATTTTTTTTGAAAATAACGAAAGTAGTGTCACTCTTTAGCACAATAACTCACCAACTTACGAGTAGAATATCATAAAATTTTAACAGCTTCCTTTTGAAGGTCAGTACTAACTGAAAAAGTGGTTAATGCAATAAAACTAGGGCCATTTATGTGTTAGGTCCGGGACCTTTCAGCCCATGTGTTAAATAGCCGTAGAAAGTATCTGCTAGTTTTAGTTTTAGAGACCCAAGCAACATTTTATGTTTTCTATAATTTATATTTTCACTTTGTAAAAAAAATCGTTTCACAATTTTACGACTGTTAACTTTCAAAATAAAAATAATATAGATGTTTGCTGATAATAAATGGTGGTACTATTTCTGTAACATCGAAGTTGCCTAGAATGTTTGTTGTAATTTATGCAGACCGTGTTGTTTTGGGATGTTTTGTCACGGAAATGAATACATTCTATCGATTTCTTGTTAAATTTGTAGTAAAATAACGTTTTCCTCTGCTAAGCAGTTGTACAAATATCGAGTAACAAATAAGAAACTCTCCATATCTCGATAAATGTGTATTATATTAATCTTTAGGAGTATGTTCAATAAGACAAGTATTAAAAGCCAATAATTACAAGCCGAATAACTATAGGCTGGATACAATTACAAACCAATTGTAGGAAGCCTTTTTAAAACCAAAAACTTTGTTAGGCTAGTATTAAACACAATAACTTACCTGAATATTGACAGCAGATACTGTAGTTGCTTGGTTAGATCTGAAGAACCAGTCTCTTGAGGTACAACCACCAATATAATGGGATGCCCGTTTTTATCAACGGTACCAGGTAGAAAAGCTGACGGTTTTCCTTCTAGACAAGACAAGTCGGGTTTAACTTCCATAACCTGAAAAAAAAATAGTCATTAGTATCAGAAAGAAGCTCTAAATGTTGCCATGGCTAATGTAAATTATGAGGATTTAGTTTGTTAAAATGCTATAATCATTTAGTTGGATACGTGCATTCCTTGCTCGTTTCCACTAAGTAGCTCAGGAAATATTTAAATATAATTAGACTGTAGATTTAATGTAATATCACCGGCTTATTAAACTTAATAATAAGGAAAATAACAAAAGCATGACCTAGTTTTCCGAATCGGCAATAGACGTGTATTAAGCTGCCTATAATTACCTTAATTAAAGTTATTTAACCTAAAAAATAAATTCTAATGATTATGGTTATAAATTACTTGATGTACGTTCGCCCTGACATTTATTTTCTTTAATTTTTTATATAATTGATTCAGTGTTTTAAAGAATTTAAAGGATCACTTGCCGAAAACTTGCATAAAATGCATCATACTTAGTTATATAATTGTCAAAGCTGCCAAAACAAAGTTTTTCGATTAATTATCAATGATTAATACTAAATATCTAACGAAGAATTGGGCGATAGTATCAAAATGATATGGATTTACGAAGTTATCCAACACTTCGCGTTAAAATATGACTAATGTTACTAAATCACTGTAGCTATAGTCTGTTCAAAGCTTTTTGTAGATACGTCATCTAAATTTGTGACGTCAAAACAGTTTGGTTTTGACATACAACAAAATTCTAGTTTAAATAAAATAATGAAACAAAAATGTTATCAAACATATATATTTTATTTTAACATTACAGTACATCTAGGATTAGGATCATTTAGGAAGGACTTAAAACTACAATTAAGAACGTAGGTATAATACTTTCTAGGTTAGAGTTGTTTTTTACCTTTACATTTAACTCTTTCCCACACCACCCATGAGGTAGAGTGCACATTTTCTTATGTAGTGGTATCCCCTGAAGGCCTTATCCACATAATTAACAATTATATATCAAAGTAATGCATTTTACTTTCAGTAGAGATCATATTTACATTTTTACGTTTAGTTCTTGTTTCCTTCCATGGTGTGTTTACTTATCAAGTCATCTTGATATCACTATATTTTTTATTTCCTCTGCTACTACCTGTGTACACCATTCTTGATAAAATTAATCACTGAATTCTTCCTAGTGCATACCATTAGTTGTTTCCACTCTCATCACTCTATCTTAGAAATTTCCAGCATTGCACAGCATTATCACATAGAAATCCTGAAACATCCTGAAAATTTTCTTTAGTCAATGAACCATTTTGAAATATCGAAGTTTCATCAAGATACGCTAAGTCAAATAATTTATCTTCCTTGATTTTAGGCCTTTAATTGAATTCTTTTTAAGGCAATGTCGGGAAGTTCCATTATTTTTCTTCGAGGGTTATTTTACAGCATTTAAATCCCATGCCCCTTGAGAGTGTATGCACGAATGTAAGAAGCTGCACGTCCCTAACCCTTTTATGTGTACTTTTCAAACAAACAATTCTCTCTGAAATAATTTTATTAAATTATGTTTATATAGATAAAATAGTTTGTGTACTCGCTGTTCTTATACATTTCGTATATTTGATCTCAAATAAAGCCAATATCAAGATGGATTCGTCACCCACTTCGTACGTAGACAGGGTTTCTTATTTGAATCTAAAATATTGATATTCATTTTGTAAGCAATATTAGTCACAGTACCCACACTAATATTCAGCCCAGCTGCAACACGCTAAAAAGTATTTTCTATAAAATTGAAGCAATTTATTATATTTAATATCATCAATATTTACCTCTCTAACGGAATTTACGGGCAAAAGAGGGCCTCCATTATCTCGTTCTTTTTCGAAATAACTTATTAAAGACGCAAACAGTTTGTGACCCTGACTATATATTTTTTCAGCGACCTAAATTATCAAAATAATCAAAGGGCTAAAATAACGTTTGCTGGTTTATAAACTGTAGTAATTATAATTACTATTTTGAATAATTTTGCGTACATTTGACAACCGGACGACCATGACAAGTTAATTCGGTTTCACGTTCGAACATATCAGACAGCATTATGTCTCTTTTTAACCAGAATAAAATAAGATGGAAAATATTGTCTGATTCTGAAACGAATTTACAAATTGCGGTAGGCAATACATTAAACATCTTGAAGACGTATGTACAAAAAACTTTGAATGGACTATATATACATGTACAATATTAAGTGTTACTGTTAGGTTTACCTTAAGTAGTTTAAATTTATTTTAATCTAGGCAATATATACTTATGTATTGTTATATAACAGTAGTAATAAATTAACCTGTCAAGTAAGATTTTACTAAACATATCTTATGTGAGATATAATCAATTTAAAAAAAATAAAATTTTCTAGACTCATAAAAGGCTCGATAAAGACTTAGAAAAGCATTTATTGATTATCTGAAAGTTAATATATAAAATTAAAATAAACCACGTGCGAGACTGATACAACGTTAGAAATGATTTTGAAAGTAAATGGTAAATATCGATATTAGGAATATATTAATATATTTAAATACTATTTAAAGATATGTTTATATATTGAAATTAATGAGAATAAATAAATAAGCCACGGTACTAATTATCGCCAGATTGTAAACGTGTTTACGCCCAGAAACGTTTATTGAATAATTAATAAGGTCTTTTTTCGTAACAGCGTTATGAATATTTTATTTATATAGCGTAATAAATGCACACTTTATTGTATTGAACATTCTAAACGATTTAAATATTTATAATAATGATAACTGCGTGTTGTTGTTAGATAACAGTTCGATCCATGATGATTATTCCATGTTAGGTTGGTTATAAACAATTACGAACATCAATGCTTGCACAGAGATTTTATCAGACCAGAAAGACTCCTAATATTTTTTGTGAACTATAGTCACAATTATCTTAATAATTTTTATTACCGAAACATTATTTACTTATTGGGTTTTACAAGTGGCAGTCAACAAAATTTACAAATCGACGAAAGATTGGAAAATTCAACTTAATAGCTTCAAATCTGGCCACGTTAATTTTGTATTGCGGCGAAATAATAAAAACTTAATTATATCACTCAATGGATGCCCGATTCCTCAAGCAGAATCAGCTAAATACCTCGGAATACTCCCAACTTGACCTAAAATTAAATAGGTTGATTTATAAGACAATTATAAAGCCAATTTGAGCCTATGGGTGCAAATAGGAAAAGAACAAGTCTTGAAACACGAAAGAAGATTACTAAATCATACTAATGTGGAAGCAATACAACTGCTGAACAGCGCGCAGTAATCAGGGGATTGAAGCTCACCAAAGCAAAACCAAAAAAAAAATCAGCAAACCAAACCATACGAATTTATATGTGAAGTTTATACCTTTAGTGTAAACTATAGCTATAAGTTATTATAGTTTTATAATTGAGGAATACATATTGAGGTATTTTTGAGTCATAAATTAATTTATAAGATTGTACTAAGCGTATCTAATAAAGAGGTTATAAAAGAAATTATTGGCTTTAAGGGTATGGCTTTCCTAAAAACAGTTTTTTAAAGATTATTTTCAGGTATAGAATTTCATAACACAATACTTTGACCTGTATGTATGTGATGGTACCAAAATTGAGGAACGTTTATTTTACTTAATGATTTGTAAATTGTGGTATCTTCCGTAAAATAACTTTTTGATAAAAAATAAATACTGGATGAGAACAATGAAAATGATAATGGATAAAAATACTTTCGTGGGTTGATTAGACGCTGTGTCTTGGTGCGGATAAATTATGGTCGTATAGAGCAATCATTTGATAAGCATTATGATGCATTCAGTAGGAATTTTTGTATTACTCTTAGTAGTTGCACAATCCGCCCAGATGGCAATAAGGATTTCTTATGTCTATATTATATATTCATGGTATGTAGAAAATTACTCCATTAAGTGATCATCTGTACAAAATACTAAGTTAATTAATTAGTCTTATTTTAAAGCATATGAAAGTTAAAGTCTATATAAATCCAAAAATCAGATTGAATGGTGTTAGACGTTTTAGTCTACTCATTTCACTAGCACTTCCCATATTTAGCTGAACAGCGAGTACAATAGGATACATTGTCGCATTTGAAAGACCTCAGCATACAAACTTTAACAGTTTTTTTAATTATTTAATTAATATATTGTTACTAGTCGTTTCCGTCTAACTACAATTTGTCTTTATGATAACTTAAATCTAGGTATATAACTAGGAGGACCCATCGGCCCTATCTCAGTCTCTGGTGAAACAATATTTATACATGCCACTGCTGTATTTTTTATTATATGCACCTCACTACACAATACTACACAAGATCAGATGGTTTGATTCTTTTGAGTCTGTGTCCTGTTCTGGTGGTATCCAAAAGTAGCAATATTTCAACATATAGATAGCAGGGATATAGACACACAATACGCGTGCACACATAACGTAAATATCGTAAGATGCATGAAAAAGTATAATAATTTTTAGAGGCACTTTTTAGGCAAAGGTGTTCGAGATAAGCATCAGAATATGCCGTCGAAAGCAAAGTCGAAGTTCAACAAGAGCGACAATCGTATGATTTCCACTTCTAATGTGTTCTTTGTAATCTGGTGGAATACGAAAATATTTTCTTCACAGCCACAATTATGTCTAAATCCCGTCTGCTCTTCACAGCTTCACTATCTATTATGGACTGTTTGAATACGTTTGTATGATTCTCATATGTACATTCCCGACAATTGAGGGGAGACTAGTACCACGATAGTTTTTAGAATCTAATTTACTATTTTCTTTGTTGCTTTTTCCCTTGTTTCTCCCAGTTGATATTTGTCGGTATAAGGACAATAATCAGTCAACACCGTTGAAAGCAATCGAAAATAAATTGCTTGACAAAAAACACTGTACATTTACAGAAAAGTTGTAAAAAATATATCCTGAAGAAGATTATGTGGAAAAATATATGTAATTATAGGTACTAAAATGTTAAGAACATATAAAATATCATGTTAATTTAGATTATATCATTATTTCTCTATTAAACTGTACAATCTAAAACTAACCTAAGTCTAGAGCCTCAATAATAAAACCACAACATTTGGGCAAAATTATTCAAGACAGTCTTCTTTGAGAGTGATAGATTCAATTCAACGCTCGTCTATTTTTTCTCATTGCCTCCTTTGTTTTCACTTCTTTAATCACTTCCTCATCCGAGACATTTTTTATGGCATTCTTTTAAATTTCTGAAGCAACTAGTAGTCACTAATGGCTAGATCTGGGCTATATAGCGAGTGAAAAAGCAGGGATTCGAGACTTGAGAAATCATCTTCATCAATGTAAAGGCGACAGGACGGTGCTCCTACAGTTGCGATAGTCGCGGGTTGGAATCCTGCTGGGGCATGGTGTTAAATTTACGTTTGCGATTGTCCTTAGGCAAGAGCGCAAAATCCACAGTGACAAGGAAAATGCTCCCAGTTACGCCAGTAGCCAGGCTGGGTAAAACCGGATATCTCCTGGGGTGATTTCTAAGTTAGTCACTCGCCAGTCGGTAGGCCTAATGACGAGGACCGTTGTTCGGAGCAAACGTTGTACTGTGGGTCCAGTCCAGATAAACCCCAAATATTTGATCCATGTCGTTTGAAGGTTAGTACTGTTAGGTTATATTTATGAAAGTAAGCAAGTAGAATCGTCTATATATATATATATATATATATATATATATATATATATATATATATATATATATATATATATATATATATATATATATATATATATATATATATATCAAAATATAATTTCATATCAAAACAGGTCATTTAACAATGAACAGGAAATTAGTTAAAACTAAATTATTAAATTAAATTCATATACAATAAATTGTTACACCAGCCAAGTGTGAATGACCTATTTTGTTTAGACTTTGTATTAGCAGATATATCCAAATCAATATGTCTTATACCTAAGCTGATATTTAACAAATTTGTATAATTTAACCTTAATAAATCACATAAAAAGTACAGATTTTTGATAAAATTCTGATATTCCTTCATAATTATCACCCAAAAGAAAATGCAATATTAAATATATTATGCACACAAAATATATCTTGCCAATTCGACAGTTGTTTTCGTTTTTCGGTATAGTTGCTGCTTTTGAACTAACTTTGTAATTTTAAAACCCATATAGCAGTAATAATATTGTAGCAAAATGTGTCTAGACTTTATTCTAGAAGATATCGCAAAATCATTTACCAAAATTATTTTCTGGGTTTTAATACTTAAAAACTTTTTGAATGGTCAAAGTCTGATGTTATTTGAAAACCATCATTTTTTTACAATACATTCAGTACGTGATAATGTGTACCTACACAGGGAAAAAAGCAGCTTTTAATATTATTCTGATATTCCTTGATAATTCCAACCTCTTAATTTAATAAGTAGTAACATTGATAATAATTTCAATAAAATTTCAGTAGACATTATCGTGTGTTAATAGTTATTTATTTGTTTTAACAGTATTTTTAATACACACAACTCTGCGCGTTTGGAGAGTATTTTTTCATTTTTTCCACTATTAAAAATATCAGTAATATTACATTATTTTACTTTAGTTGTATTTTGCTATGTTATTTTGAATAAGTCAATTATTTGTACAGTCATAAAAGGTTTAGGCGTTTTATATTGTAGCTATAAATGTCATCTACATTTTCCTCTGTTTTAAAGGCTAAAATCATAAAATGCATAAAGATAAAATAATTAACTAAATGACTTAAATGGAAATATTTTGTCATTTAAACTAACAGTTATATGCAATAAATCTTCAGCCACAACTGCAGAATCTATCAGTACGATCTTACAAAGAACTTTCTACAGATAGAAATCCAGTTAAAGCAACCAAGTAAAAGGAGAACAATTACTTTAGAGTGAACATAAAACACAGGAATCTGTTAACATACTATATATGTGACTGTAATTACAATATATAGCTACATAATAATCTGGGGTTTAAAATTTTTTATTTAAAGTTATTTCATTGATATATAAAGAGTAAAATACATGAATAAAAATATGTTTTATCAACGTAATCTAAACCAACCCATAATAACTTCAACAAATAACGATCATTAGCGAGCTTAACAATAAACAATTACGGTTATTGCAAATAGTTAACCATTGAATGGTAAACTGGTAGTGGTACTGAATGGAGTCAGTTTAAATGTATTCGACCTTTACCTCCTTAAATTGGGTATGATGATGCCACTAAAACGAGCACTGGCTTAATAAACACATCAAACTCCCTGGTCGGCATCGATCGGACGAGTCGCGAGCTAAGAGGCTGAAGCTTCACGCGCGTTTTAGCTCCGTGGTACGCGACATGGTACTAGCCGACCATTGGGTTTCGCCTCGTGGTTGGTTCCGAGTAGCGACCTGAAACGTTGCCACAGTTGGCGTGTTTGTCAGCCAATTCAAGGAAATCGAACTACCTGATGGTCTGTTTAAACAATAACGATATAGTTTTACCAAGAATTTCTCGATCGTTATTATAAACAATGTATTGTTAAAATATCTAGGTAGTTGTTGAAACCAAGGTTAAACTATTAGGCTTATAAATTAGTGTCAAAGCATTTTTTTAAATTTGAAGCTCGTGAAGAATCGGTACAATGTATTTTATTCAAAGTATCGTCCTTCTCATATTCCGTCTCGAAAGAACGATATATCTTTTTAAATTATCCCCAAATGAACCCATTTGTGGTATGTTCTTAAAAAGTGAAGTATTATCCAGACAGATCATGACTTATATGTCCGAACAAGTAGTAATTAGAATGAGCAAGGTCTGGAGAATGAGGCGAGCAAGATAGCATTTTTCTTTTTTAATGTTTCCAGGTATATTTTCACTAGTTTTTCAACATGTTGTCGACCGTTGTTATGCTGAAGAATAACATTGTTGTATATTTTCCCGTATTCAGGCCGTTTTTCGTGCCATGATAGCGATCCCCATTGATGGTTTTACTGAGTAATGCCTTAAAATCCTTATCTTCGGTGTTAAAATGACCACTTTTAAAATGTTTAAGCCTGTATTCGCATGTTGAAATCGATGGGACATGATTGCCATAAGCTTCACACAGCATTCGATAAGCTTCAGTCGCCTTTTTCTTCAAAATGAAGCAAAAAAGTAAAGCAAAAGTTCACAATAGTTCAACGCACGCAAAAAGGTTTCGTTCACACTATGACAAAATGACGCATACTGAATCTTGTTAGTAAGTAAGTAAGTACAAATGTGCCCAATACGATATATATATATATATATATATATATATATATATATATATATATATATATATATATATATATATATATATATATATATATATAACCCTGATAATATTATTGAGAATAGAAAAAGTTGGTTCACACGTTCAAGGGAAATGGGCGTTGAAATTAAATCTATTATCTATCCACGCTAGTAAATTTGTGACATTTTGAACAATTCACATTGGTTGCTCTCAATTGACAGAATAATTTCGTCCCTTTACAGATGAAGTGGCCAGGAATATACAGTGTGTCAATTGATGTAGACTCTTGCAAACTATTTGTCGTTATTGTATATATCGATTTAGATAAATTATCATTTAAATATTAATTAACAAATGTCATTAAATATAGTGAAAAGGGACAAATGAATTATTTACACCATAACATTAGGTGCTTGCAAAAATTCTGTTCGCTTTTTGAAGAAGTTATTTTTTGAAAAAAATGGATAGAATATATATTAAACAAGATATTTCCAAGATTTATTGCAATAATTTCTCATCATTCTGGCAATGTCATGTCTATAGATTCAGTCATTGATCCATTTTCGCACTCCTACGGATTTTAGAAAAAATGTTCTACTTAACCCATCAGAATGTGCTGTCTAGTGTACTCACTAGACTTGTACATACTTGTTGAATGCGAGAGAACCTCCCATTTGAACTGAAGAGGGTGTCCTTCAGAACTCTCTCACTTCATATTTTTATAAATTTTTTGTAACACTTTTTTGTTTACTCACTTTGTCTAATTTATGTCTATAGACATCTACGGCAAGAATTGCATTCGGTTTCGAAACTCGTAATAAGCTACACTATGCTGATATCATCATATGCGCAGCCATAATTTATGGCTTTGAATATTCCACTTTGCTGCCTCCCCTGGACAAACTCATGACATATTGCGCTCGAGATTGTCGTTGTAAACCCATTTTTTATTGTCAATCATTATAAGCCACAAGAAGCTCTACTTTTTTTATCTGGCAAGCAATGAAATCGCGACGATGAAATTATTCGAAATAACATTTTCACCAATACCTTCAAACTTCTAGTTCTTTCCTATCTTACGTTAGCGTTTGAAAACAGTTGAAAACAGTGAACATATTTATTTTTTATGATTACTGGAAAGTTCGAGCTCCGTTTTTGTCCAATAAATTGACTGAGAATTGTCTTTGGATATCATGTTCACCACTTTTCAACTAATGAAACTAAAACTGACAAATGGGATAAAATGAAGCAGCATCAACATAAGTCTTCAAAAGTGTTTCATGGACAAAAAAAAACAAGTAATGAATGTCGAAAATGTAATTTTGAGCGATCCCTGATCTGCAATATTTAATGGAAAACTGTTTTTTATTCGAAGGAAACATTAAAATGTTAGAATTTAATAGTTAGGTTAATTTGTTTAACGGTTCCGTCTCATTGATACTTCATATTTTCAACAATAAATATAGCTTATTAGAATGTTAACAGTACTGAAATGAACATCACAACCACTTTTCAACTAATGAAAGTAAAACTGTCAAATGAAGTAGCATCAACATAAGTTTTCAAAAGTGTTTCATGGTCAAAAAACAAATAATGAATGTTGAAAATGTAATTTTGAGCGATCCATCATCTGTCTGTAACATCTGTATACAGTAAATAATAATAAATGGAAAAATATTTTTAATTGTAGAGAAATATTAAAACGATAGGATTTAACAGTTAGGTTAATTTGTTTTACATTTGTTTATATTGATACTTCATATGTTCAGCAATAAATATAGCTGAAAAGAATGCAAACAACCAGTATTGAATTGAACTAGAATTGAATTGAAACTGTAACGAAATTATTGATGTGATAAAGCTCAAATATGTATACAATAACATAACGAGAATAACGACCAAATTTGTGAAAGCAGTATTCTTAAACATAGAATAATAGATAGAACATTCATCTATTTTTCTATCACTTTTAATTTGCTTTAATTCTTACAAGGAGAATCAGTTCATCCGTCAATTTTATGTATAAAATAATAAACGAAAAATTACTTTTAGTAACTGCACTAAATTTTATCAACATTCAAATTTTAAAAATATTTTGATTCAGAGGAATGTGAATGTACGAAGTCACGATCAAACATCAACGTGACAACGTTGCACTTTCATTAGTGTGTCAAGTCAAGCACGATCACACCCATATACAGCACCCTAGGTTGAAAATATGTCTGAGCAGTACGTTGTGGTACTGTAGCTGTCCATCCGACACATCGACCAAATCGAGATCTTGGAAATCGGGACGTCGGTCGTGTGCTTCCGTCTCGTGGCGACGCCGAAGATCTATTTCGCGCCATCGGCATCGTCGCCAATTAGAATGGCGATATCCTCGAGCGATTAATCGGATAATCGATTTTCAAGCGTGGAAATATCGATATAAATGTCGAAGTTTTTTATTATTCATAATTTTTTATTCATATAAATTTTAACTATGGCATACCTTGATTGATTTGATTTGATTGGACTTGGTCAGAACACTTGCCAAAATCCTCAAAAATGTAATAATATTGGAATTGGGGATGAGACAATTCTGCTTAGAATCAATTTACTTTGATAAAATTTTAATTCTGGGGTTTTTATTGGGTGATCTTCAATTTTGCAGGAAAATTGTTTATTTTTTTTGCTTTTTGTGGACTTCGGGTGTCAGAAGTGCTGTGGGTGAAGATGATAATTATTTGGCATCTAGGAGTATGTAACTAACACTTTTATCTGAACGATGCTCCTATGAAAATATTTCAGGTTGTGCAAACTTGAAAACAAAATTGAAACATAACTTTTCAGATCAAGTCACCGATTGGTTGAAAAACCTTATAGAACTCTTGAACAAATCCGAACGAATGTATATTAAATATATTAGACATTTTTTAAGTACACATCAATGTATTCCGCTTCATATTCGAACCATTGTCATATTATAACGATTATCATTCCGCGCATATTATAAAAAACCAAAGCATAATCTTCCGAAGTTTTGGTAAGTTGGTTAAACCGTCACCTGTTGTGTTACTTACAAGACGAAGTGTTAAAAATGTCCAACACTAAATTACTAAATGGTAAATGGTAGGTAATAAAATTTCATCACTGCTATTGATAAATAATCTTTGGTTTTATTCAAATTTCTCATAATAAAGTTTTAGAATTTGTTTAAATTTAACTTGATAATCCCGATCTTGTCTGGCACTATTGTGCGAAGTACTCCCTTACTCATATGGACCCCGGTGCTAGTGTTGATACCCTGAGATGAATTCGAAGCAACGACTATCATACTATTGTCCTAGTACCCTTCCATGTAGTTACTATATAAAAGAAAACTATTTCAATTAAATTTGGATATTATTTAACATTTATTATGATGAACTGAAAACTTAAAGGTGTATCGAGATTAGAATGAAAACATTTATTATTGGAGGCCAAAAAAATCAAAAAAAGTATACTCAAACACTTAGAACATTTTACAATTGGCAGTTCCGAAAAATAGTATCCTAGTATACTAATAAAATCCAAAGTGTACTTCCGAAAAAATAACATTAAATTCATACTTACATCAACGTTGTGCACAAAATATTTCAGGTTTTGATACGATTTGCAGTATATATAGCATTGTTAAATTAACTGTAATATATAAGCACTCCTTCCATAAGTCTTGAAACAGAAAAAAATTATTGTTTTTAGAAAAAACACTTAGTTTTCTCCTGGACGAATTAAATTAAACGAAATAAATGCCCAAAATGTTCATGATATAACCTTTATGGAATGGCATCTTAAGTTTTGGTATCACAAATTGTCCACTGCCATCCGCCTTTGGTGGCCGTACACCCTACAACTGCAAGCTTCCAACCTTGGCCCATCACTGTAAATGTGTTAGCAACAACCACAACTCGCCTTGATAGTTATATATCCTAAATTGCTATGCTTGTGCTAGGAACACATCGACAAGGAATATTTTTGAGAACCTTGGGTATTGACTGAATGTAATAATAACATTCTAGTGGCAAGAACCTTAAGTTCTCCCCGGAATTTACTTTGAAACTATTTGATTTTAAGAGAAAAAAAGCCAGGACATATTGGAACCCTGTACAGTACTACATGTGTAATCATATTCATCAAATTATAAAGTATTAAGTAAAAGTAAAATTAAATAGTAACAGCTAAGTAAATACTTCAGGAATTAACATGAATCTTTGGAGAAATGAGAATATGTAAGAAATGTTGAATTTATATCTAATAAAGAAGGAATTGTAACAGCTTAAATACTTTCTACTGTAATCTATGACATCACTAGTCCAATGATAACAACACGGTACAATAGTAGATAAAACCGAAGGATTTAAAAATGAAATGAATACCCACAGAGACGTTACTAACCCTCTTGAAGAGAAATAACTAACAAAATAAGCAAGAATTACATGAGGAGTTGAATTATTATTGGTCGCATAAAATATACATAACCACTTCTCCAGTTGCTAATATAAACGTATTTTTTGTATATAGTAACATAGAAAGTAAGAATAGGAGTTTGAACACTAAGAACTAGAAATATTGATGCTTTACTTTTCTTAGTTACTAAGAAAAAAATTTTGGTAGTTTTATCACTTTCATTTTCATATTAAATTGTTAATAACTTTCTGGAATAAGTTTAAAATATAACTTTATTTTCAGATTTTTAATATATATAAATATCAATAAATAAAAAAGTCTCTATTAAATGAAAAAAATCTCTATTGAGATGCGTCTATGCAAGAGAAAACTATCGGTTATTAACTGTTATCTTTTGTGTCCCGATTAGTTCTAAAAAAGGTCGTTTTTTGCTAAATATTCGACTGATCTTTGTGAAAGGAATCTGTTCAGTTCAATTCGGATTTTATGCCGACTAGTAAAAGTAGAATAAGCGACCTAGAAGTTGAACAATGTTATTCCAAAACATTATAACTTGTATATAGGGTCAAGTCATAATATATTAATCAATAACATTTCAGCGGAAAATTGCATCACAATAATATCGTTATAAAAGCGTAATTTGATTTATTAATGTCACCCTTAAGCGTAAATATCGATTATTAAACATTATATTGAAGAAGATGTATTACTAAAAATAGAATGATAATATGTTAATTTGTATGTATAACTATGTTTGACTCTACTTAATCGTAATATACAGGAATTTTTAAAGTCATTATAATCTCTATACAGAAAAACTGAACTTCCTTATATTTGTGTCAGTAAAATCTGGAAAGTCATCAATCTATAGATGATTAGAAGTTTCAAATAATATTTCATTTTAACAGATTTTAATAGAACATTGTTTTTATACTGTTCCTGTTTCAAATCTCTACTAGAAACATAAAATTTTAACCGTTTTAAGTAGACTTATAATTATTATATAGTCTATTCAGAATTTTTTTAGTAATGTTGCCGAATTAACTCTGAGTTTTAGCTCAGTTTGGCTTTGACATACAAATAATTCTAATCTAAATAAAATAATTAAACAAAAATGTTATCAAATATAATTTATTTTAACATTATAGCATATCTAAAAACTACAGTTAATTATACAGCCACAAAAATTTATAGGTAAGGGTTAAAATCTCTTATCACTGTTGCTTTCAAGAATTTTTCATACATCTGACAGCCGGTCGCCGTCTGGTTGTCAGATATCCGCTAAATTATTCAAAATATTAGTTATAATTACTAGAGTTTATAAACCGGCAAACATTATTTTAGCTCTTTATTTTGATAAATTTCAAGTCGCTCCGTAATATGTCATATTACTTTGTTTGAAAAAGCCGAAAACAATAGATATTGAGGATCACAAATTGATTGCGGCTTTAATAGGTTATTTCGAAGAAGGAACGAGATAATGGAGGCCCCTTTTTGCTGGTAAATTCTGTTAGAAAGGTAATTATTGATGATATTAAATAATATAAGTTCCTACAATTTCATTTAAAATGTTTTTAGCGGGTTTTTGCCGCCCTAAATATTAGTGTAGGTACTGTGAATAACATCGCTTACAAAATGAAGAAAAATACGTTAGATTCACCTAAGAAAACCCGTCTACATACAAAGTGAGTAAAAAATCTTGATCATTTTAATATTGGCACTATTCGAGACCAAATATACGAAATGTATAAGAACAGTAAGTATACAAACTATTATATCGATATAAACATAATTTAATAAAATTATTTTAGAGAAAATTGTTTTTCTGAAAATATACATAAAAAAATTAGGGACATGCAGCTTTTTGAGAGATGTAAGATCTCCTTTTATACACTCTTATAGGGCATAGGTTTTAAATGATGTAAAGATAACCCTCGGAGAGGTTTAATAGAACTTCCAGACATTACCTTGAAAGGAAATTAATTTTTAAAGGCACAAAATAAGACCAAGGAAGATATACACTATTTGAATTTGTGTATCTTTATGAAACTTGGGTATTTCAAAATGGTTCACTGTGGCACTCTTGGCAAGACGGTAACAAAAAAAAGTGTAACCACAACAAAAATTTATGGAAAAAGGTAAAGTTGAGAACTATTATCGCTGTGTCTTAATTGTAGTTTTAAGTTCTTCGATAATATATGTATTAGATTTACCATAATGTTAAAATAAATTATATTTCATAATATTTTTGTTCAATTATTTTATTTAGATTAGAATTTTTTTGTACCTTAAAACCAAACTGAACTAAAACTAAGAGTTATTTCGGCAACATTGCAATATTTCGACGTCCCAAATATCCATGAGGCATTACTAAAAAAACTTTGAATAGACTATAGCTACGTTATCATATTAAGCGTAATCATGTTAACAGTGGCTATGAAATAAACGATTACAATTCCACTTTAATTTTAGATTTTCAATGAAAAGTAGGCATTTAAATAGATTTGAAGAATTAAAACGCATTATATTGGATTTAAAATTAAATTATATTTACCAATTGACAACACTTCTTCTTTTATTATTTTACCCATTACTCAAAAATATTAAAATATAACATTATAATATTTAGTTTTGTAGAAATAGATGTAACTTAACTTCTTAGAGAATTATTTTTTGCAGGTTTACATTACTGATCAGTTTAATGACTTAGTCCAATACCAAATTTGCATCTCATAATTCCAAATAAGCTTTATTGCTGACTCGTAAATCAATCTCCTAAATATTACGTTGATCAGCCAGTACAGTTGTTTAAAATTGAGTTTAATCTGCACAACATAGTGTTTTCAATTTAATCTACTATCTATGAATACCAGGAGTTATCGCTAGCATTCTTAAAGTGACAAAATTAAGTTTCTCCCTTTTCAACGCCTAGTGTATTTTCAGATTTTACTGACTGCTACTTGAAGTTTTTTTATAGCTCTGGAGTGAAATCTCTTTTACCAGAATGACTGTATCGTCAACCAAGTTCCAAGTACTGTTTCTTTTGGCGTTAAGAGAACTGAAAACCTTGTATATTTATAAGTGATTTACTACGCTTTCACAATGGTTTCGTACATAATTTACTGGATTTACCCATAGAAATAGCCTTGCAAGATCCAACTTATTCTGCCAAATTGAAATATCCGGCTTTCATCAACTGCTGTCCTGTAACACTTGGCTATAACAGAATTCCTCCGAAGGTTGCAAGTTGGAGCTTAATGAAATCTTCAACGGCAACTTGAGTGCTGAATCATCTATTTGGCAAATGAAGCAGTGCCAATGTAAATATATTTTCCAATCAAATTGTTGCCAAAATTCATAGATTAATCATATAAAAACGGTGTTTCTAGTTACACCAGGAGTTCACTACCTTATAAGTGGTGCATTATAAGCATATTTTTATTTCTAATTTAAAAGGAGAACATTTCGTCTCAATGCCCCGCAATCGTAATCATCAGGGATTCACATCTCTTTATAGAACACGTTTTGCATTAGACGTTATCATTCCTAATTATTTATGGCGCCAGGCATGGCGGCCTTGTTTATAATGTAGAGAAAATGCTAACGAAACAATACACTGAACCATTGAAATCTTAATTTACAGCCAGAATGTTTAGAGTCAAACACGAGGAAGCTTACTCTGCAATAAAAGAAGCTAAAGCATGTGTACCACAAGGAAGTGTAATGGGCCAATTCTTTACCTACTCTACACATGTGATATACCACAAATGGAAAATATCACGATGGCTTCATTTGCCACACGAAAATTACAATAGGCAAGTGACAATACAAATACATGGATCTAGACTTGGAAAATAAAAATTAACGAAAGTAAGTCTGTGCATGTGCAGTTCTCTTATAGTCAGACGGCGCACAAACCAATAATAATAAATAATAACATCATTCCACATAGCAACAACGCTAAGTATCTCGGAATTAATCTTGATGCAAAACTTCGCTGTCACCCAGGAGATCACGAGAATTGTAAGAAGACGTGAGGAGAGACTCCATTATATAATTATCGAAGTAATACAACTCATGGACAACACCAGAAGAGAACACAAGCTCAAAAAAGTCAAACCGTTTGATCTTGTATAGTAAAGTAGCACATTTAATAGAAATAAAGTTAACATTATTACACCAGAGACTAAGATGGGGCGACCTGGATATATATCTACATTTAAGGTAATGCAAAGACAAATTGTAGGTTTAAATAAATTTTAAAAATCCTAATTGTATTAATCCTTTACTGATAAACATCAAGCACATATCTTCAATTAAAATTAATGCTTCATTCGTTGTGATTTCATCGTTCCAAATATAGGAAAACATAAACATTATTTATTTCTTCATCAGAAAATAAAATTAACAATATTATGCAAAAAAGCATTAAGATGAACACTATGATTTTAAAATTGTTTAAAATTATTTTAAATAACTTCAGTTCGAATCGCTCAGTCTATGGGATCAGCTAGTATAGAATAATTTTCAGTGAAAAAGATATTTTCTTTGTTATTATTTACTACATGCTCTTTATATTCAATCAAATAATTCGTTTTCTGTTAACAAAGAACTTTAATTTTCCCTCCTAATAATTAATATCAGACTGGGTAAGTTGTTATATATATAATTTCGTATAAAATAATAAGTTATAATATAAAAAATTGTTATATTTTTAAAAAATTCTTTTGAAAATCTCACCTAATTCATTGTAACTTAATTCAAATAATGTTCTTGTTCCACATTTAATTCTTTTTTCAGCATGTTTCTTAATTTTCGAAAACTAGTATATTTATAATATATAAACAATTATAAATAATTTTTATTACAGTGTTTATATCTATCTATTGGTTTATCGATGAAATTTTGATAACAATATTGAATTGTCAACTAGTAAACATTTTTATATCACAGTAGTCTATATAGCTGCTGTTTCTTTTAAAGACCAAAACCTCATTTTTTATCATATCGAAACACAGATTTAATAGCCTCCAGGTTTCTGAATGTAGGCCTACCTACTTTCTCACAATTTAGTGTCCGCACATAGAAAGTTCTTCGATTTATGCAAGTACATTTGCATGTTTATTATTCGTTAAAAGTATTCACTCATGCCAATCACATATAAATACAAAGTCAATGTTAAAAATTTTATAAAAGTATGATAACTATTGTCTATATATAAAGGTCAAAAAACAGCAAACTCAAGAATAATTATAGTTTTACTTTTTGTATGTATTCTAAATTTATCTGTCCAGCAATAAAAAATTAGTTGTAAAAAATAAGTTGAGAAGTCCATTGAGAAGTTGAGATATCAGTCACATATTTTTAATTCTATTTTTAATATCTATTCTTAAATTTTGTGACAGTGATAAAAAATACGTGCAAGTATAGCAAATTTTATTCAACAAACTTCCTGTACTTTGCCAACATATATACAAAGAGTTTTAATATATAACAGGTCAATTGAAAAGTCTCCGGCCTACATAGTAACACACATTCCTTTGGCAAAATTAGTTCTTTTTATTCAACATAATTACCTTCAAGGGACAAGGAATTTCATACACTGATTATAGCGACCCTCCAACCTCTCAATACAATTTTTTGTAGTACGATTTTTCGCTTCAAAATAGGCCTCAGTTTCGGCAACCACCTTCTCATTCGACGAAAATTTCATCCCAGCGAGCACTCTTTTGAGATTTGAGTACAGGAAATAGTCGCTAGGGGCAATATCTGAAGAATACGGTGGATAAGGAAGCAATTCATAGCCCAATTGCCCAACAGCCCGGATGACTGTCGATTGAACTTCAGAGTGACTTGATGGAGCCATGTTTCATCCATTGTCACATATCGATGCAAAAACTTGGGTTTATTACGCTTGATCATATTCAAATACACTCCGAATCATTAACTCCTCGTTGTTTTTGGTCAAAAGTGAGCTCGATCTTCTTTGTACAGAGTCTTCTCATACCCAAATATTCGTGAATATGATGTATAAGATGTACGCACTCGTTGGTAACAACCACTTTTGGGCATAAACTGCGTTCGCCGTCTTCTATGCTCATTTTACCACGTCTAAACTTAACATAGCAATCCTTGATGGTTGATTTTCCTGGGGCAGTGTCCGGAAACTCGGCATCGTCAAGTTTTTGCTTCAACTGTATTTTTTCCCTTCAAAAAGCTATATTTTATCAACACGCGAAATTCCTTTTTATCCATTTTTTTCACAATAACAAAAGTTGCTTAACTCAAAATACTATAATTCACAAAGTAATGATCGGACAACTGTCAAATTTATACACGCATCTTTTAGGGTTAGTGCTAACTAAAAACACTTGGATTTAATTCTAGTAGCGCCATCTATGTGTCAGCCCGCGGACATTTCAATTGACCTGTTATACATAACAGAAATTATTTTTTATGAACTATTAGATGTGTATTTACTTTCTTGTCGGCTACTGAAAAAATAAAATGTAATAAGTTTGTATACAGTTTTGTTCTAAAAATAGTACAAACTGCAACGCAGGCCAAGAAGATTTAATTATTGATTTGAAAGCTTTAGAAATAAGAGTGGGCTGAATTTTGGAATATGATAGAACACCATATGTTTCCAAAAGTATTTGATGGATTTCGGCTGCAGATTTATTCAAGTCTATTAACAAGAATAATGAACGTAGAAATTGCAAGAGAATATTTCACGGTTAGGGTTCATATAAAATGAATATTGATCAAAAACAGGAAACTAATATTTTGACATTAAAACCCTAGTTAATTTTTTAACACACCTAGTATTCTCAAGTTACAGTCTTTTACATTTGAATAACAGGACGAAGAGCTCATCAGAATCAATTAACAGTATTATGCAAACTGGAAATGTTAAAAAGACAATTTGAATTTACAGCAAGAATTAAATATAATATTCAGAAATAATGTAGCATTTCGGGAATTGTATGTAGAAAACCCACCATTCAATCCCAACATTTTTGAAAATTATTGAATAATAATACCATAGATACATTATATTTTTACATAAATGTATCTATGAATAAAAATTTAATTACAGTTTATTTATATGTATTATGTCATACCTCAAGTAAGTTTATGCAATAAAAACCAATCTTTATAGGCAATAAACTTTTTATTTGTCGTTTATTTTATATAAATGAACAGATAAAGTTTCTCATTTACTGCTGATTATCCATCTGCAACACGGACATTACTGCTATCTGAATATCGTCGAAGGAATTTTTCATCTATGACTCTGCTTGCATACTAACGGATTCCTTCAATAAATCAGCTACTTCTGCGTTAATATTTCTGTTTAATGTAATGGAAAATTATTGCATAACATGTGTTTGAGTATAAATGCTTTCGATAGAGCTTGAAATCGTATTTATATTGAGATTTTGCTCGATTATCTAATGTTTTTCATAATCTTCCATTATTTCTTAGTAGTTTATCGTAGACCTAGGGATAAGTCACATTAAACTATACGTTACTATAGCTAGTATACTAAACATCTTGACAAATTTCAGTTTCAAACAGTTTCATTGAATTCCGCATAATTTTCAAAATATTGCTTACGATCTGACTTTCTTGTCTAACCTGAATCTAAAACGGGAAGTTTTGGAGATACTTCAATAACTTGAACAATTTAACTGTATCTTCCTTCTCTAAAATAAACATTAATTGATGTATCTTGATCGACATAATTTTTGAAACAAAAGTACGACCTTTTCTCGAATTTTTCCCAATATCAAAATAATATAAAAATTAACTTCAGTCATTTTTAAAACTAAATATATACACAAAAAATCTTGAAAGAAAACCTAGGTGCGTTAATCATTTGTATGTTTGTCCAAGGACTAGCCAGTCTAGCCGAAGAACTAACTGCCGTAGGCAGTTTAGAACGGTACTATGACACCAATAATTTTACATCCTCGCTTCGTCAATTAAAAAATAATTTACAAAAATTATTTCAGTGTGTATAAAACCATCTCCACTTTTAAGAGTTTAATAATAAGTACGATGTCGAACACATATCAAAATTTTTAAATATATAAATATATTAATATAAGTATAATAGTGTACGTACAACCCAAGTATATTAGTACTTGGTACTAAGATAAATTTCCCATAAATGTTTAAGATGACTGAGATATGATTATTTATGGTCTTTTTTTCCTTAAATTACTTTCCTTAAAATAGAATATAGTAGATTATAGAATTTTTTTGCTTGTTGCGCTAGTTGAGCTTTCTTCCTAACCAAATTGGGCAACATTTAGGTATCACGATAAAAATCAGTCGTAATATAAAATACAGGCAGAAATTATATCAATTATGTGATGATTTTTTAATACTAGCTTCTTCATATTGTTGATGTTTTAGTTATTTGTAGTCATTATCAAGATTCAAGGTCAAGACGTGTTCAAGTCAAGGTCAAGATTAAACCAAGTTGTTTCATTTGTAGGTATTTTTTAAATGCTTCCTAATTCAAGTCTTTGGTAATACTTTTAATAATATTTTAGGGTAAATGATGTGGCTCGGTGAATGGAGGTAAAACGAAATGAAACAGTGGTGTTTACATTATGTGACCGTTATTTATTGAAGTAATATAAAAATGTAAAACTACAATGATAAAACGGATGGCAGCGTTATTACCTGGTGACGAGGCTTGGGCAGTCGATGGTGGGACATCTGAACCAAACGATGGTCGAGTACTGAATGAATGGAAATACCCTTCAATAACATTCCAGATAAACGTCTCGGGGTTGCCAGCTATTCGTTATCGGATTCTAGTTGGCGCTGCTGGCACCCCGCCCGTTTTCAACATCTGGGATTATATTTCTGGGTATTTTGTAGACCGTTATCCCATGATGTAAAATTCGATATGCCTCAAGGTCGCTACAATACTCCTCTGTCAGAATTTTACATACAATTACTTTAAACAAATAACAATACAAAAAGGTATGAAAAAAAAATCAAATACAAAACACTGATATATCAAACAAAATGTACTGCATGAAAAGGGCTTTGAAAAATATGACAAATCGAAACGGTTGTTGTTGGTACGGTTGCGATCTGGTACGGCTGTTGATATCTTCCGGTCCTACAGATACCGTTGATTCATCGTCGCTTTGGCACTTGAATGTGGTCCATCGTCATTTACTGTGAAGGCATTTGATTGGCTCATTAGTAATGCTTGGAACGTGACAGCCTTGAGGTTATGTTTGGTTGACCAATGAAATTTAAATAAAAATCAATTTTTTTAAAATAAATTTATTAAATGGAATTTAATTAAATATAAATATACATGAAAGTAAAGAAATATAAATATAATCGACAGCAATAAATATATAATGAAAATTGATCTATAAAATATAAATATAATATAAAAATAAATATATCTCTAAGAGCCCTCATGTTCTTCCTTTTCGCAATTTCCTAAAGGCCAATGAGATGAAAAACGATTCAAATGACTTCCAATACATACTAGCCGAGGATGTGTATTCCTGAATCCATTAGCTGGATCCAAAAAAAAACCATCTTAGTTAAATAGCCTTAATCCAATATATTTATATGGATAATTAAACTTTTTTCGTTAATGAAGAAAACCCCTCAAGATAGTTATTAAATTGATGTCACTTTAACAATTTTTTCTTACTTGAGCAATAAATTTTACAGCAATATTCCTCGTGTATTGAATATCGGTTTACCTACTCTTAATAGATTTGCATTCAGGAGCTACTATTTATTTTATTGGAGCTGCAACTATTGATCCAAGAAGAAAAGTATATACCCGTTTGCATAGCTTCTTTTGGAAGGGGGTTAATTTCTAAAATTAAAAAAATCAATATTTGATGTTTGAATATATATGAATAAACTTACCCCAACTTACAACAATAAAACATGATGTAATGATCATAAATTTCTTTGATACTTAATTCATTCGGTTTGCGATTTTCAACACTATCCACCATTGTTTAATGACATCTAAATACTTCTTCCAACGAAAACGATTCTGCATTTCTTTACTATCTGTGCATCCGAATACACAACACTTCTTAAGTCAATAATTCACTTTACTTTTTGTACTACCGACTTATGTATACTAATGAACTAATAATTTAATATCTAATCGCACTATTCCTTATAACAGCAATACTGAAAATGGCGCTCAAAATAAATAAATAACAAACGTACCATAGAAACGAAGTAAGCCAATCAGATTCCGTCGCGGCTTATAGCGTAGCAATTAAAGCAAGTTATAACTTAAAAGTAGCGACATCTACATGTTGGACGTCGCGAAACATTTCTCCAAAATTTCCTGTTAAGTTGAATCTCTATTTCTCTATGATAGTTTTTAGATATATATAAGTGTCAATTAACAGAAAAACCACATTTTTGTTGAATATATATAATTCATAAAATCGTTTATAGAGTCTTCAACTTAGATAGGTATATTAAATAAAGCTGTTTGTTAAAGTAAGCTCAGAATATCAATTAATAACCTAAAATGTTAACAATTCATTTTCATATTACCGCTTAATGTACCTCTCGCATATGTTTTAATGTTATTTGCTACTAATTTACTCTATTAAATAATAAGTAATGTTATCAAAACAAACTAAATGTAGAAAAATGTAAGCGTAAAATTAACCTAAAAATGAGCATCTAACCAGTTGCTCTCGTAAATAACATATGGTACTAGGACACTTTTTACTGAACTGGAATCTAAAGGTACCAGTTAAGTAAATCATATGTATTTACAGTAAAGTGAAGTTCAGGAGATAATGAAAGAATTTAACAATTATTTAATAAATAGAACATAAAGAAAAAACTCAATTCATAAAACTAAAAACCAATAATTAAAAACAAACTTTTATTTTAAAAAATATAAAATTAACTACAAAATGTATTAAATATGAACAAAAACACTGAAAACACTAATTATGGATGTGTCCATCCTAGAAAAGCATAAATCAGGGCGATGTACGGCTCCACATCGAAGTTCATCTGCTTAAGTATTTCACGCAGTTTAATCATCTGAGGTATATTGTGAAGATTTTCGGCGATTTTCTGATTTTCCTTGCTGGCGATGTCAGAACGAATCTTCACGAACTCCGGATTATCTAAGATACAAAATGCATCACGTAAAAAAATGTTAGAACAAGTTTTGAGCTTCAGATACTTAGTTGAGCCGAAAGCGATTTGGTGATTTCAAAAATGGGTATAATGTTCTCGATGTCTTTGAAAAAGGGTTTCAAATTGGGTGCAGCTGTGGTTTTCCCTTCGATCTTTATGCTGGTAATGAAGCTCCTGATGTTTTTGAGCAAATCATCAACATTTATTTTATACTAAAATTTCAATTATCTAAGGTTAACAATTAAAACAAATTTATAGATCGTATTAAAAAGAATATATTTTAGAGATGTTCTGTCAAATTTTCGTGACTGTCAAACCTGAAAGCTGACGTTTACAATCGACAATGCTTGTTGTATTAGTATACGCCCTTTAAAAGGAATTAGAAAGATATAAACAGATGATCAAATGCTCAGTAATCTCAATTGTACTAGAATTCATCAGATATAAATAAAAGGCATTTATAGACATTAACGTAAATGCGATTAGGTGAAAAATTAGTCGATTGGCCGATTAACACCTTGTAACTTGTTCAATTTGTGAAATATATCAATGCAAAGAATTTCTTCAACATGGATCTTGACCTGATAATTTTCAAATCGTTTCATTAAAACTGTCTGAATAAAATAAACAAATTTTGGGGTACCAGAAAGCAAAGAAGTAATTATGATGCGTATTGAGAATAGTATACATTAAATCAAAATAATTACTAGAAATAAGAGTAAACTATTATTAGTATCTTAATTCACTAAGTGCGATTAAGATGCCCATATAAGAAAGGACTATAGAAGAAGATTTACATATGTAACGAAATTACTATGAAATAGCTATTAACACAAAAAACTATAATATTTATTAACAATTATTATAAAAATATAAAACGATAATAATTGGAATAAAAGGGATGGACAACGGAATCAATAAGAAACAATATCGCGAAAACTATAGAACAAATTATAGTAAATAGCAAGGAGCTAAATACATATGTTAATAATAATAGAAAATCTAAATGAAAGAAAAAAAAACAGCCATTTTATAGGACAAAAAAAACGAAAATAATAGAAATACCAAGAAAACTTAGAACAAAAAAATTAAATAGCACTCAAATAAAAATTGAGGCATTTCCAAAAAAGACAGGATGGCCAGGAAATACTTATAGATAATATATTAAGGGAAAAGAAATAAATAATAAGAAGCAGTAATAACCCTTCGTCATTCAATCAATTTTTATATTCGTTCTTATGTAATAAAATACTGAATGTTCTCATGGAATAAATAATGTCAGACCTATAATTTTTTCATATGTATCTTTATATAGTCTTACCTTCGCTGCCATTTTCTCGAATTCTTTATACTCTGGCGTTTTCAAAACTTGACCTACCAAGTCTGTCCAGTTCGAGCTCTGTAAATAGGAAATGGCCGCTCTGAAACCTTCATCGTTCTTCAAATGATTATTCTCGATTTCCTTGACTTTATCGGCGGGGATGACTTTGAGAATGTCATGAAATAAGGCACATTTTGGGGCTGCTGTAGTACTAGTTGATGCGGCATCGATGACGAGAAAGTAGCTGGTCACAAATAACACCAAAAGCCCGGCGATGTTTGTCATGATGGGAATGGGAAATATTCTCTGGAATAGATTCAAAAGTAAATTAACGATAAACAGCTATCGATTATTTATCTTGACAGTTTGTAAACAACGGCGTTGTTATGGTTACTCATGGGTAGAACAGACTAGACGGATATGCTCCCGTTTCTATTTATAAAATGTCACTCACTTGTCATTTTTTATATTTAACGTTGCCTAAATTATTTGTGTCAATTCATTCCCCATTTATTTCAGGTATTTACCTAATTGTGTTATTCCTATTATATAGTATAGCCAAAATTAAGTTACAGATATATCTGCGATATTGTCGAAATGAAAGTTCAGATTAAGATTAACCTAGGACCGAAAAAATAAAAGGAATCACTGAACGAAGTTTATCAAATAATGTTTGAAGAATTGTCAAGGATCATTTTTCTAGCTATTTTTATTATATAATGAGTCTTTGTATAATATACTATGTTATTTGATTCAGCTGCGAATACTGTAATTTACCCTACATTATTATATATGTTATATATTATATTATTATAAATCATTTATATATAGCATATATGACGTTTTACTTCTTATTTTCTCATCAATGGACTAAATGTTCGAAGAGTAGTCTAAATATATTCATACATATTCAACATATCTTAATCTTAAAGGATTAAAGTTTGTCATTGTGATGTTTCAGATTTGTTCTATGCCACAAAAAAAATGTTCTCCCAGAAAAACGTCTCGAGGTTGCCAGATATTCATTCTCGTACTCAAGCATGCCAATTCTACATGCCTCAAGGTCGCTATATATATATATATATATATATATATATATATATATTTTATTTAATTGGGAAAAAGTTGTTCTAGGTGGTTAAAAATTATCGAATCAGCCTATAAAATTGTAATTTGGGTTAGTACTGAGATTGACCATGTTGTCAATTGTCTGAAGTTCTTCAAAACAAAAAGATAAAATTGATGTGATTGATTAGTTAATGTTGATGTGACAAAGTGACAATTATACTGTTTTATTATATCGGATACATATTCTATTCAAAATAACAATGAAGTCACGTCACCAAGATGTTTAATATATTGCCTATGGCAAGTTGTAAATTCGTTTTAAAATCAAAAAATATTTAATTTTTCCAGTTTTCATTTAATTCTACTTATATTCACACTTCCAAAACGATACGATGCCGTCTCATATGTTCGACCATGTAACTGAGTCAACCTACGAAATTCGTTCAATTGTCAAACTTCGATTGCTTTACAAGTAAAAGCTGTCTTAATATGTGGAAAGAACCATTGCCCACAATAACACCTGGTTTGTATGAACTCCATCAGGTATACGTAATAAAAAAGTTTCAAAAGGCGGAATTGTGTTACGTAGACTAGACAAATGTTAGATAGAATAGAAATTAAAACATTAGTTATTGATTTGAATTGCGACTAAGAAAGGGACAGTGAGTGAATAAAACTTTCCAGGTGAGAGATTATGATCCAATGCTAACAATTACGAAGATAGGGTGATGAGATTGGAAAAAAAATAAAACTAATGTAAGATAACCGTATGATAACTGTGTTCATAGATATGTTAACTGTTTATATATAACTTATAAGTAACTGTTTTTCAGATATGGCAAATGAATTAGGGCGAATGATGTCGTTAAATCTAGTTTTATCAAGAATGATTTAGACAGATACTAACAGAAGAAAATTAGAAGAAATACAGCGATATCATAATGACCGGACAAGGAAGCACTGCAACAGAAAAAAAAATTAACCGTAATAGGTAAATATGCTCTCTAATGAAAACAAAATACATTACTAGTATATACAATTGTAAATTAGGTGGATTAGGTCTCTAATAGGTACCACTACATTAAAAAAAGCTCCTAGAACTCTAACATGTAAACAGAAAAGTCCCCGGCCTACCATTGTAAAACATTTTTTTTTTGGCAAAATAATTTTTTTTTATTCAACATAATTCCCTTCAAGCGTGATACACTGATTATAGCGACCATCCAACTTTTCGATACCATTTTTGTTGCACGATTTGTCCTTTGCTTCAAAATAGGCCTCAGTTTCGTCGATCACCTCTTAATTGGACGAAAATTTCTTCCCAGCGGGCGCATTCTTTTGAGATCTGAGAACAGGAAATAGTCGCTGGGGGTCAGATCTCGAAAATATGGTGGATGGGGAAGCAATTCGAAACCCAATTCATAGATATTTGCCATTGTTTTCACTAACTTGTGACACGTTGCATTGTCTTGGTGAAGCAGCACTTCTTCAAATGCGGCCGTTTTTTGCCGATTTCGTCCTTCAAACAGTCCAATAACACCACGTAATAGTCTTATATGCGCATCCCAAAATACAGACGCCATAACCTTGCCAGCCGACTGTTGCGTTTTCCCATACTTTGGAGCGTGTTCATCGGGTTCAGTCCACTCAGATGAGGAGCCATGTTTTATCCATTGTCACATATCGACGCAAAAACTCGGGTTTATTACGCTTGATTATCTTCAAACACTGCTTCGAATCATCAACTCGTCGTTGTTTTTGGTCAAAAGTGAGCTCGCGCGGCTCCCACTTTGCACAGAGCTTTCTCATATATTCCCAAATATTCGTGAATGATATGATGTACACATTTAGTTGATATCTTTAGAGTATCTGCTATTTCATTCACTTTCAATTTACGGTCATTCAATATCATTTTGTGGATTCTTTTAATGTTTTCGTCGGTAATAACCTCTTTTGGGCGTTCAAACTTAACATACCAATCCTTGATGGTTGATTTTCTTGAGGCAGTATCCGAAAACTCAGCATCAAGCCAAGGTATTGCTTCAACTGTATTTTTTTCCTTCAAAAAGCAAAGACTCGAAATTCCTTTTTATCCATTTTTTTCACAATAACAAAAGTTGTTTCACTCAAAATGCTATAATTCACAAACTAATGACCGACAGTTGTCAAATTTATACACCCATAGAGGGTTAGGGCTAACTAAAAACATATGGATTTAATTCTAGTAGCGCGATCTATTGTGTCAGGCCGGGGACTTTTCAATTGGCTCCTTTCAAACTATTGTGACTGTATTGTGATTTAGATTAAGTAAATTTACTACTTTGTTGAAAGGTATGTATACCTAAACTCTATTACTCTTTCTACTCTTTGTACTCTACGTACTCTCTTTGTACAGGCATCCCTTTATTTTACCTCTAACGTAGTATGTCCGTTATTTATTTACATATCTTCTCATTTATTTTAGTTAAATGGACTTGGTCCTAAAAAATCCTTGAGACTGATTAGTTTTATCTGTATCTTTATTATATAAAAACTGGCGAGAAAATAATTTTGATCATATTTGGTAAGTCAACGTAAACTTGTGATATAGATCAAAAAGTAAGAATTGTTGTAATAATAAGGCGAATGTTTCCCTATTGGCTAAAGTTAACTTTCTTTGACTTATAGTTCTTTTAGTGTCTTAAATGAAGTAAAATTTCATTTTTGTTATAATATCACAAACCTTTTTGAACAAAGTGATATATGAATGAGAGGCGTGAGGAATAGCTTGGCAAACTTCGGCGCAGTGCTTGATGTAAATGTGCGTATTTTTCTCTTTCGAATAAAAGTATTGGATCAAAATGCAACAACAGTACAAAGGTCAAGTAAATAGATAAATAGTCCACCTTACAAAACGCATATCATTCCAGTTTTTGTACTGGACGCTCGATCTATTGGTGATCGCATCAAACACCGCGCCAGTATATTTTTAACTACGAACGATTGCACGGGGACCATTTACACTGGTTTCTAATTTTAGTGCCCTGTCAAACGGCAGCTTGGCATCTGCCACAGCCGGTGCCATGATGCGATATGGGGAACGCTCACACCAAACCATACCCAAAGGCACGAAATAAAAAACAAGTTCATTGGAAGGCAGCAGGTAAATCGATCATATTTTTCCATACCAATCTCTTAACTGTGTGTGCGTGGCTTTGCTAACATCCAACGTTCCTAAATCGGACCCAATTTCATAATAAATACGAAATAAACTGAAATGATGTCAGTCCTAGCAAACAGCGAGGATATATATAGATACATGTTATCGAATTTTATCGTTGGAAATAAGCGATTTTATTATTGTTTTTTCTCGTTGATTTAGAATCAGGAAAATGTTCGATATTAGACAGATATTCGTCTATATGAAATGTGGGATTTTATTTGTGATGCATAATGAATCTTCCTAGTATAATCTTGTCTATCTATGCGATAATATACACCCACTAATTCCAGATAACAGCCAATTTTTTTTTCAGAATGCTCATAGTGTTTTCTATATTTAAATACTAGACACTTTTTTTCGATAACTCTTCGTTTGTGGTGATTGAGATCTATTGAAGATTTTTAAAATAAGATATCGACTAATCTAAATTATAGCAAATAATTAATGGATATTTCAATTCAATTCAATTATAATTGGAAAACATCAATATTGTGATGCTTTTAATTTGATTTGTTTCCACTGGAATAATAATAATCCATTGGCTATAAGCTTATAGTTTTCTAAAACAAATTTCATATTATTCTATAATCCCATATCAGTCATCGAACTATATTCTAATAAAAAATAAACACTTCACTTGAAAGAATGATTGTCTAAGAATAATTGAATGGAAGAGATGAAAACATTGTTATATTATAGAACCAAGTTCTGTTATATTTTTTTATATTAGGCGCTTATT
The DNA here is from genome assembly GCF_030347505.1 of Rhynchophorus ferrugineus. NCBI lineage: Eukaryota > Metazoa > Arthropoda > Insecta > Coleoptera > Curculionidae > Rhynchophorus > Rhynchophorus ferrugineus. Next base: position 17,870,241 of record NW_027472585.1, on the reverse strand, counting down.
AATATTTTTAACTTTTTTTATCAGCATTATTTATTCGCGAGAATGCGAAGTATGAGTATGAGAAACTGTTAATAACACTTTTCCTTTTAGTATTATTGGGTTATTCAATGCTTACTAACCGCTATGGGCCCATCAAATTTCTTTGTTTTCTTCGACCTTCTTTGTTTCGTTTATGTTTGACTTGAAGAAACTTGCCGCCGAAACTCATTAAAGAGTTGGAGAAACTTTGAGGGAAATGTTGAGTCGCTTGAATTTTACAACTGCGTGTTTTGTGTTGTAGTTAGGAGCAAAAAACTTGCATGGCTCATTGGGACTTAGCTTAAACTCTTAAAGAACTTTAAAAACTTTAAAACAGTTCGCGAAAATGCGAAGTATGAGTATCAGAAACTGTTAACACTTTCCCTTTTAGTATTATTGGATTATTCAATTTATACTAACATCTATGGGCCCCTCAAATTTCTTTGTTTTCTTCGACCTTCTTCCGAAACTCGTTAGAGCGTTTGAGAAACTCCGAGAGAAATGTTGAGTCGCTTGAATTTTTCAACTGCCGATTTTGATTGGACTTTAAAACAATTTTAAAGGTGATGAATCAACTGTTTCTAGATGTTTATATGTTTTGAAAATGCTGAATATAACATTTCGAACCGTTGGCTAGTCTATTCTCAAACCGCTTCATTCAGTTTTGCACCAGATATCTACCAACGCCAAGTGAACAGATTTAACGACATATTGTTGCAATAAAAACCAGTAACAAGGAACCATAGATGCAAAGTCATAATGCCAGAAAGCAGGAAAAGATTGAAAATATTGTAATATATATTGTAGCAATTGTTTGTGATAACTGTCTTGATAAAGTAAAAAAGTAATCACAAGACAATCAAACAGCTAATGAATGATTAGTGATTTTTCATAACAGTTTTCTTCAGTATAAGTATTCCCACAGTAACACTCAGTGCAAAAAAATTATCAGAAGACTATTAAACAGCTAATATAACAAGGGCTTTTGTTCCACTAGCCCAGTCAAAACTCTCAGTTAAAATGAATGGTCATTTTTCTTAATGGTTTTATTCAATATAAGTATTCTCATGACCACAGAAGTATCCAAAAATTCAGACATTTCATTAAATGTAAAGTGAAGTAGCACCATCATATAAGAGAAGATAGTGCATCAAAATGTAAAAACAATTCAAATTAGCCTCAACATTCCTTAATGTGGTTTAGTAGTAGTAGATTTTTAGTGAATAAATAAAATTGTTTTTGTTTTTTACATAATTTTATATATACCAGAACCTTTTATTCAATATTTCCGCAGTTATTCATTAACTTTCATGGCCTAAATATATTAATTTTTCATTATCGGTTTGTAGATCATCCATTTAAATGCTTACTATTATTAACAAAATGTATTTATTTCAATGATCAAAAGTTCAATAAGCGCAGAATCATGATACAGCCAGAACCGACTGGTAAGAGATCATTACACAAAACGAAATACGTACAACTGATGCTGTTCACGATACTGATTTTTGTTTATTTATTAAAGTCAACATGTGATTTAGAGCTTTGTTTTTGGTATTCTAATAATATTTATCCGGTTTTAAATAATATCAATATGTTACAAGTACTAGCTGACCTGACAGACATTGTTTTGTCTAAGTTACAGTACATTCCATGATGACATCAGTAATGCTTACTAGAAGAGATAATTTTGCGATCATATACAACCGCAAATGTGAACGTTAAACCAAAGATAACCCGTCTGTATACCTTGAAAACTGGTATGGAATAGTCCGAACTACATTTGTTGCTCCAAATGAAGTAATTTGCAAGATGTCGTTATATTGGAGATATATAAGAATATGCAGAAATTCTGATGCCGAAACCAATGACTACTCTTCTGGCTCACCTAATGTAATTTCACTTTGCCATTTGCACAATATAGTTACCTAACTGAAAGTTACAATATTATAAGCTAAATGACGAGGACTTGAAGGTTATGATTAGAAGGTTGATGATGATTAGAAGGTTATAAGGGAAAGACTTCACTGAAAACCGTCAAATTCAACCTCTATATCGTAAATAGAATCAAATCCACTGAATCATTCAATAGTTCTAAGACTATGTTCATAAACATAAATTTAGTAATTAAAACTATTTTTTTCTCTATATTATGGTTTTGTTCTTTTGATTTGTTTGAATAAAACAACAGGAAGTAAATGTATAGAACATCTGTTTTCTAGGATCGATTAATTACTTTAACCTATCCGTACAACAAATCGTTTCTTCACCATACGGTTTGGAAGAATTAAAGTGTGTTAAATATGCTGATGCATTTAAAGTAATTTAAATTAATCCTAAGGTTTCATTTATAATAGTTTGTGTGGGTAAGAGAGAAGTTGTTTTTCCGTTTTTCCAAACAATTTTTTGTATTTTTCTCTTCATAAGAATCATCATCGGACAAGTATTAGAAAGGAATAAGCCGACCTGGTCCAGCCTTCCTGAAGTTTGTGGATTAATCATACATTTAGTCATTCATTTTTATTCATATAGATAACTCAATCTATAAATATACAAGTGTATCAGTAGGATATTTGTATTGAACTTATTATTTTGCAGGATTTTTTATTTACATATTACACTAGATATGCTTGATATAATCTGAATTTTTAAATTATTTTATTATTATTGTTTTGTTGCAATTGTATTAGTACATCACGCAAGAGGAATCGAGATAAGTACATATATATTTCTCAAATTTTATACAAACAATTAGTTATAATATAACTGGTAAATAATAATATCCTAGGTAAGCTAAATTACAATTAAATGTATTTAAAAAATAACAAATTAATTGGAAACTATTCGTATTTTCCTCTTATTTGATCTTTATTTTTTCAAACGGAATTAACATATTCATTATATAAATTACTTGTTTTAATAGTTTATATATTTCAAAACTTAACAAAGTAGTATTATGAGAAGATAACAAGGTCTTATTGTTATGTTATTATTTAAATCTTTTACATTTTTTCAAATTATTGTTATTTAATTTTTTTATTTTAAACTTTTCGAACACAAATATATTGAGATTGAAACCATATATACACATAAACATTATATATCTACATAAACACACTTCTGTTAAAATGCAATTTTGTGTAAGAATTTTAAGACCATCCATCCATCATCTTTCCGAGTTTTGCGAACACAAACTCAGAATTTTCATATTACAGATTTCACATATTATTAAATTCAATCATCATTAGAGTTTATTAAAATACTTTACATTTTTTAATCTACACGAGTAATATAAATGTTTAGATATTATTATATTTTTAGATTATAGTTAATAAACACTGTTTAATTATTTTTAGACATATTTATAGTAACGGTAATAATTTTCTCTTACTGTAGGCTCTTGCTTGGGCAAAGGAATCACAGAAAGTTTTGATTCTGGTAACTAGTAAATGTTATTTAGTTGTTGTTTATGTCACATACCGTTAGTGTAACCGATGTACGTTATCTTTAATGGCCTAAAACTGTTAAGGTGCCTGTATTAAAACATATATCGCGTTCGAAACTTGTCACTCATATATCATTAATAAATTACTGGTTGTATTTGCATGTATGTAATGATATAATGAATCTTCATTGAAAGTAATAAAGTTAAAACATGTTTTAATATTTATAGTTCGTCCCTTTCCGCCTGGTAAGCCTGCACTCTTGGCCACAGCCGATGGAACTCCCGATCTTATTACACTGAGATGGACACCGCCTATCAGCGATGGAGGGTCCCCCATATCCGGATACCTGGTGGAGCATCGACGAGTTGGGTCACCTCATTGGGTACGGGCGACGCCACTACCATCACCATATCCAGAAATAACCTTAAGTGGTCTAGAACCAGGGTAAGTTTTTGTTTAGCTTCGATAATTGAAGTGAATAACGATAATACATTTTAAATCTTGTTACTTCTTTTCGATATCAATTTCAAAAATATAACTTATGCAGATAATGAACCAAAATTTAATGCAACACCTAACAGGTCAATTGAAAAGTTCCAGACCTACCATAGTAAAACACAGTTTAGTGGTTTAATAGTTTTTATTCAACATAATTTCCTTTCCTCCAACTGTTCGATACCATTTTTGTAGTACGATTTGTCGTTTGCTTCAAAATAGGTATCAGTTTTAGCGATCACCTATTCATTTGACGAAAATTTCTACCCAGCGAACATTCTTCTGAGATCTGAGAACAGGAAATAGTCGCTGGGAGCCAGATTTGGGGAATACGATGGATGGGTGGATTTTTGCCATCGTTTTCACTGCCCTGTGACACGATGCATTGTCTTGGTGAAGCAGCTCTTTTTTTTGCTTCAAATGCGGTCATTTTTTGGCGATTTCATCCTTCAAACGGTTGAATAACGGTATGTAATAGTCGCTGTTGATGGCCCTTCCTTTTCAAGGTAGTCAATGAAAATTATTCCATGCAGATCTCAAAATACAGACATCATAACCTTGCCAGCCGACTCTTTTCCGTTTTCCCATGTTTTGGAACGGGTTCATCGTGTGCAGTCCACTCGAATGACTGTCGATTGGATTTCGGAGTGAAATGATGGAGCCATGTTTCATGCATTGTCACATATCGACGCAAAAATTTTTATTTTATTTATTTTTTACGCTTCTTTTACGCAGTTTATTACGCTTCATCATCTTCAAACGCTGCTCCAAATCATCAACTCGTCATTGTTTTTGGTCAAAAGCGAGCTCGCGCGGCACCCCCTTTGCACAGAGCTTTCTCATACCCAAATATTCCTGAATGATATGATGTACAAGTTCAGTTGATATCTTTAGAGTGTCTGCTATTTCATTAAATTCGGGTTTATTATGCTTGATTACCCTCAAACAGTGCTCCGAATCATTTTCGTCACAGTCGTCGTTGTTTTTGGTCAAAAGTGAGCTCGCGCAGCACCCACTTTGCGCAAAGCTTTCTCATACCCAAGAATTCGTGAATGATTTGATATACACGTTCAGTTGATATCTTTAAAGTGTCTGCTATTTCATTCAATTTCAATTTACGGTCATTCAAAATCATTTTGTGGATTTTCTAAATGTTTTCGTCGCAACAACCTCTTTTGGGCGTCCACAGAGTTCACCGTCTTCGGTACTCATTTCAGCACGTCTAAACTTAGCATACCAATCCTTGATGGTTGATTTTCTTGAGGCAGTGTTCGGAAACTCAGCATCAAGCCAAGTTTTTGCTTCAACTGTATTTCTTCCCTTCAAAAAGTAATATTTTATCAACCCGCGAAATTCCTTTTTATCTATTTTTTTACAATAACAAAAGTTGCTTTACTCAAAATGCTATAATTCACAAACTAATGATCCGACAGCTGTCAAATTTATACAAGCATCTTTTGAGGGTTAGGGTTAATTAAATAACATATGGATTTAATTCTAGTACCGCCATCTATGTGTCAGGGGGACTTTTCAATTGACTTGTTAACATTCTTATATTTATTTCCCAAAATACCGTTTTTATAAAATCTGTCTTTTTACAGCTTTATTACGGTATTTGTTCCATGTGCAGCATGCACCGTGTTCATTAGTAAAAAGAAGGCTATAAAATACAACGAAAAGAAAAATTAATTTAATAGTTAAGACTGCTAGTTTAGCAGTTGTTTACATATTATATATACATATTATATAATATTAGGGTATATAGTTGTTAAAAGCAATAAAAATAGGAAAAAAATAACAAAGTTACAGTCATCACAAAATTGGTAATACTTCATAAATTTATTGAATAATCGTAAAATCTAGAGCAATGAATGACATCAAATAAAGACTAATGAGGAGTAAGAATATGATTGTACACATTGAATACATTGCTGAAGTATTAAAAAATACAGTATTCATTTATATATACAGTTTACATAACGTTCGCCATATGCTTTAATTATATGAGTTGATTAGAAAATTCGGCGAACATTGTCCAAAAAGAAAACAACAAAATGGAATAAAGGAACAAAAAAGGAAGATGATGCAGTAGATCAGAGCTCCATATAGAATGGATAAAAGAAAATTACGTCATGTTTTTTTATTATATTATTCAAAAAAATTGCTATAATATTGCTAAAACATTTATAAAATATGCCGACACAAATATTACTTTCTTTCATATCATGCTATACATAACTTTCAACATATTCTTTAACTTTATACCATATGTAGACTGAACAACACCTAAAAGTTAAGATTCAAAAAAATGTAAGGTGATGCAAATAGTATTTAAAGAAAACCATACGGTCAAATAAAAAATTTCATGGGAAGAAGATGCAGTAGACCAAGACTGTATATATAATATTATTTCTCACACATCATGCATCATACATCCTGGTTCCAGCTAGTTGAGTTGTTTATTTTTCATTTTACCAAGTTTATAAGTAATATTATTAGAAGTAAATTAATTGTATACTTGTAGATGGCGTTACCAGTTTAGAGTAAGTGCAGAAAATGCGGTCGGTTATTCCGACCATTCCGAGATCTCGGAACCAATCACGGTAACGCTACAAAGATCGGCCATAACCGCACCGCAATTCACCCAAGAAGTAATCGAAACGGTCTCCTTGGAAAACAACAAGAGCGAATTTGTTGTACATTTCATGGGTCAGCCAGCTCCGAAGGTAGGTCCTTCATCGATTGGTGGAGTCGCCGCTCAACTGTCCTATTTTTCAGGTCTGTTGGTTCAAAGATGGCTTTGAAATATTCAGCAGCCGACGAATTCGAATCCTCACCGAACACGACCGAAGCGTACTCACGATTCACCAGACCTCGTTGTCTGATGAAGGCGAAATCAAGTGCACGGCCACGAACAAAGCCGGTCACGCCTCCACCAAGGCCAAACTGACAGTGGAAGCCCCTCCAAATATACGACTTCCTCGAAACTACGAGGAGGGACTTTTGTTTGAAATTGGTGAGTAATTTCAGAATTACAGGAGTACTAAAATTTATTTAATTGAAAATTAAATACCAAATATTACAATTTTCACTAAAACTAAATATCATGAATACTATAGAATATTTTAAAGCTTTTATTTGATTATGAATAACTGTTAAATGTTGTTTATGAACTTTAACTATTAACTGTACTACTAGTGAACGCCCAGTGGTGGGAATTCGACAACGATTTTTTAAATTTATCATGTTTGTAGCATAATTATGGTACTGAAACTTGCCAATATTATCAACATAAAGTCAGAAGTATATTTGATATATAAAATTAATTAAAACATTTTATGTCTGTATATCAAAATGTATTAAAATATACGTAAAATATTTCAAGAATTATCAGTTACTAATATTATTAAATTGCATGTAATTAAATATAATTTCCAGTAAGTCTCAATAATTAACAAAGTATTTGTAAGTTGTAACTTCACTGCTGAACATCGTAACAAAAGTATCATAAGTAAGATTATTTTCAGAAGTGTAATAACAACTTCAGAATATCAAATATAAGTATATATGATCTTTCTTTACTTTTATGTCAACAAACATAAATATGGAATAATTTTATTTGTCAAATAACAATGAAACAATTTTGAAATTGATATTTGACCTTAACATGTACATTAAAACAATAACGAACACAATAGGATATATATTTTTTGCAATTTAGAAATCTATATTAAACGTATGTATTTATGATAACTAAATGAACTAGTGACTCTTCAAAACTGAGATCTATAAAAATAAATAATGAAAATAATTGAAAGAAGATTCAAAAAATAAAATGTCATACACTATTTCATAATTTCTCCTGTTTCGTTTCGTTTCTAATTTCTCAGTTTCCTTTTAACTGCTGTCCATTTTCATTACTTCATTTATATATTTGATATTATATTTCAAAAATAATATTGCATCATTCTTTACTCATTCATTCCACTCGTTCTAATTTTTTTTCCTGTCAATATATGTATTAGTGCTTATTTCAGGCATCATTATATTCAGATATCATTTTATGTACTTTAGGTAAATCTGGAATATCACCTTTGCAGGTTGATAATCTTTAATTACACTTCTATCGATATCGTTAATATACTACTTTCTACTTTGTCTTATGTCCAACTAATAACTCACCAACAAATAAGGAACTCAAATTCTATAAAACTATTTATTAAAATTATTAATATTTTTTACAACATTCATTTTAACTCTTGATGTATAAATTAACGTATTTATTATCCACAATATTCGGCTAGTGCTTCTTGTTAGAAAAAGCATTTTGTAATGAAAATTTACAGAAAATTTTAATAACTTATAGATTTACCTGTAGTACAATGATATACTATGTCGAGATTTGAACACTATTACAGTCTGGCATCTGTACGTTTCTCTCCCAAGTCGTATTAAAAATAAAGTTATTCCCAAGATGCAAAAATTAGAATAACAACGACGCTTTACAAGATACAACGGCCGGGACCTGTCTGCTGAAGGTGACCGAATTCGCCACAAACTTCTGAGGCGAAAGAGATATTTTTAATGGAAGATACAGCGAACAGCAAACGGAAAATCATAAGCAATCTTAAAAACAGAATACTAATATTGTCCAACGCAAGAAGATCAGCTGAAAGTCACACAGGTTGTGTCAGAACAGGTTGAAAGTCACACCCTCAAGCGCCGACTATAAATCGATGATGATGACGTTAATTGAAGTATCTGATATGAGTTACAAGGAATCACAACAAACATATCCAATTAAATACAAAAATGGCTCAGTTTTCCTAGATTTTGGGAATTCAATTCCTATGAAACATCTGTGGAAAACGAATGACGTAGGCTACTACTTTTCGAGGCTTGCAGCATTAAAAATCATATATAGAAAATATGAAAAGATCACCAAGACTATCAGAGAACGCACAAAGTCTCAATCGACAATATTTAATGTTGATAAATATTACTAAATTAATTTGAATCAAATTCATAATGCAAGGATTTTAATATAATGTCTGGTTCTGAAATCATATAGTTAAAAGTCTGTTATTAAAAAAAACTCGTATAAAAATCTCGTATCTTAAAAATTATCATTCCTAAAGCTTTTTAACGTGAATTTTCGTCTCTTTTACCTCAATAAACATATATAATTGGTTTGTTTGAATTTTTTTCATTACTCAAGTAATTGCAAGTTAATAAAATGCACAGGAATAAAAATAATTTTATATTGAATCCATATTACTTATTATGCATTCGTAAGTTTCTGTTTCTGATGTCGTTTTTACAGCCGCAGCAAAAGAGGAAATTAGCACTGCAAGTACCATAACAACGTCAGATTCTCTAGTCAATCTGTTAATCTACGCAAATGATAAGAATGCATTTATAGATAGATACGAATTAATTGGTTTTATAATATTTAACTTGTTATTATTGTTACAGTTATTACTGCATGGTTATATTCTTGTTATATTTCAGGTGAGGTGATCAGGCTTAAAGTATCTATTGTTGGACGACCCACCCCATTAGTTTTCTGGAGCCACAACGGCGAGTCGATCCAGAACAGCGACCGCTATGAGATCGAATACGTCGATAAATCCAGCATTCTTAAAATCAACGAAGCCAGACGGACAGATCGCGGGGAATACCAGATCAAGGCTGTGAACAAGCTCGGAGAAGACGCCGCCTCCTTCCTGGTGACCGTGACTGATAAGCCATCCCCTCCAGGTAAACCTATTGGTAAATTAATTTGAACTCCACTGGAAATGTCTAATATACATGGTGGTTTCTTTGCAGGAAAGGCTAGAGTGGTCATGGCACTAGGACGATCGGTTACATTATCCTGGACCACTCCAGAAGATGACGGCGGATGTAAGATAGGGAATTATATCGTGGAATACTACCGATTAGGTTGGGACGTGTGGCTCAAAGCTGCAACCAGTCGACAACTGACGACGATATTAGGAGATCTGATTGAAGGCAGCGAATACAAGTTTAGGGTCAAGGCAGAGAGTCCTTACGGCGTCAGCGAGCCCAGCGACGAATCTGAAATCGTTTTTATACCGGATCCTAAGCGAGGAATCAACCATCCACCTCCTAGAGGTCGCAGTCAACCTAGAGAAGCTTTACCCATGCAAGAATCTATGCATCCGGTGGTACAAAGGCGAAAAAACAAGCCTCGCTCCCAATCATCATCCAGGGTAGAGCATCCCGCTCAAATATCAACGGAACCACCACAAAGGCCAAAACGAACCAAGACCAAGAGCCAGCCTCAGACTCCGGAACCCTCCCCAGCGGTCCAACGTCGTGAACCCTTCTCCCAGATCAACAAATCTATTTTCGACAGGGCGTCGCTCGCCAGAGATCTGGCGTACGGCAGTCCGGAAATCAAAATTCAAAATCGCAAAGAAATCGCCGAGCCTCTTGTTGCTCCTAATAATATTGCAGATATGCGACGAGAATCACTGTCTAAACCAGACCACCACACCGTCTACAAGGTGAAGATTGAACCTCCTCCAGCGCAGAAGGAACCTTCGCCTGAGCCAATAAAAGTGAAAAGTCCCGAGCCAAAGAAAAAGTTAATCAGAGAACATAGTGCCACCATGACTGGAAGCTCAGAGTTCATGCTGGTCTTATATTCCGATGAAAACGAGAAAGGTACGAATAAAATAACATTTACCCTATCCGTTAAATAATCGATATTTCAACACGAATAAACAATTATATTATTAATTATATATATTATTAATTATATATATTATTAATTATATATATTATTAATTATATATATTATTAATTATATATATTATTAATTATATATATTATTAATTATATATATATTATTAATTATATATATTATTAATTATATATATATTATTAATTATATATATTATTACATATATACATGCATTTTTATATATTTGCAATACAAGCTGGGTCCAATGTGTATATGTTAAAATTTTCTGACACTATCTACAAGTCGAAAACAGGTACTGTGACCTAATTGTTTTCATAAACATATATTTTAATATACTTCTGTACAATGCTGAGACATGTCTTTGGGTCGTAATTACAATTATGCATATTTGTAAAACTTTATACGTATACGTATGTATATATATATATATATATATATATATATATATATATATATATATATATATATATATATATATGTATGTATCAATCATTAAATTAAATAATATAATCATTAAATGTTGCATTTGTTATTTAGAAAAATCCATGAATGATATTGATAAACATATGCATCCACTATAACATTCACACATACATACATACATATATTAAACTTGAGAAGATTTAATCTCGTGTTATTCATTCATTCATTTATTTTAAGTTAGTGCTGGCTAAAATTAAGCTATATACTATTTTAATACTCTAAAAGAACTTTATTAATAAGATTTTATGTTTCAAAATATAATGGTTAAAAATAATTTAAACAAAATAAAATCATTTGAAAACATAAAGACTGTCAAAGGGTTGCTATTATGTTGTTAATTTTTCTATTTGAGGTACTATGAAGGATTAAAACAAGCAATACACGACAATAAAAAATTCCATATAGCTTGAAGCTTACACATTAGAACAAATCTCATACTATATTATAGTGTAAAGAATTTGGTGGTGTTCAAATTCAATAAATGTTTCAAACGACTCTTCCAGTTAACGAATTTAAAATAACATTTTTATTTAAAATTGGAAACTATAGAAACCAAGGCTTCAATGTTTTAAGTTCAGTAAGTGATTTCTTATTGAAAAGATCTTAGTTTAGTATCGGGTGATAATAAATTCGGATGTTAGTGTACGTCTTCACATTTCACACGAAAATTGGGAAGCACTCTTTCGAAGCACTCCAAGAACACTAACATTTATTATGGCTTCCGTGGGATATTATGTTGTATCACTTTATTACGGACGTAGTATGGAGCATCGAGTATAACACTGTTTTGAAACCGTTGCATGACAGCTATATTAAATTGTCTATAATTGACCAAATGAGCATAATTATTGATTTGTACATCAGTGTCTTGTTATTCTGAGCTTCGAATTGCGACTGCAAACCAATACATTTGTTTCTAAAACCCACATTGTTTACGTTTATCAGGCGCTACTTCCAAGTAAGACGCCTGTCTAGATATTCGCCAAGATGGCAGTTATTAATATACACTGATGGGCATCTTGTTCTTTCTTCTATACAAGTTAGAAGTTACATGGGTAGATTTTGTTTCATTGGCTTTAATACACGGTCGACAACCGTAAAATGCTATTTCATTACAATTTTGTTATCTTTGGTGTGAAAATAATTAATACACTAAACATTTTTAAAATTTAAAACATTAAGTACAATTAGTTTTACGATAGATGTTTATTCTTATTTTTGTTAATCTGTTATGAAATTGACAGTATTGTGAAAGGTATAATCTAATACATTATATAAAATATATCCATGCACTTGCTAACCTCTACAGAATAATTTCTTAATATTTTCATTACATGCTTCTTGGCATACACCTTAGATTTTCAAAAGCTGCAATGAAACTTCAGCTAAATTGCAAAGTGTTGTTACCAAAACTGTAAATTAAATAACAACCCAAAGTTGACCTCTGTCCTAGTTATAGGCCATTTTTTTGAGTTATGTATCTTAAAACATTACTTTTGAAATCCGTTGGAATCCTACATCAGCTTCACCAACATCTTACACTTCGGACACAAAAAATTGAATTACCAAAACATATACTGTGGGCATTTGTTCACATTTCTTAGCTAGTAATAATTTGGGTAAGAAATGCGACACTTTTAATGATTCAAGGGGTCATGAAAATAAAAATAACCAAGAATTTGTTGTTGTTCTATTTCAGTTGATGAGTTATTTGAGCCCTGGGAACATGAAAACGTAAATCTCTCTTGAAAATAAATTGAAATGTTTTTATCAATTCCAAAATATCTACAATACTTTAATAAATGATCAATATATTTCTGTTTTCCACATTTTACTGAGCAATCACCAGAGTATCCAACTTTTGTACTTGGATGGTGTGTTGAAGTCTGGAAAGTTGGCTTTTAACTGAATATCGTTCACATTGCCGTCTTTTATATATCTGGCCATCCGATGATTTCAATTTTTTAAAACCTATATTGTAATTACTGTGTATAGTGCACGTCTATAAAACTAAAACCAAAATGAAAATTTGAATAGTTTGGTAATATATATAATCAAACATTTATTTTCTATCCTTTTCTACTATTTTTTTACCATCCTTCTATCAACACGGCGATGTTATGCTATGGATGATGCTATGTAATAATGTATTCATTTTCGCATTTCTTCAGTATTTCGAAGCACTCTACCGACCAATCCATGCCTTATCAAACTGAATAAATGGTAATTAGAGGTTTGGTGAGTACTCTGAATGCAATAGAATTTCCCATACGAGCAACAGAATTGTTCTTCCCAACTTTTGCAACATGTTCATCCATTCTCTTGCAAGAAGACGACCTCTCGTTTTATACTTACAATTGCTTGATTTTCTACAATAACACGTCATTCAGCTAGTTCGAATGGCGCTCGAAACTTAAGTAACAGTACCCTTTGGTTTTAGTAGATCATAACAAAGTTTACCGATTCCATTGTACCTTAAGCAAGTATTTATGGTTATGAGTGTTCCGCATCGATGTCGATCACTCTTCTGCAATAACTATAATTTGTATATTTTGTACTTGGAATCATTATAGTAAGTCCATGTTTCAACGCCTGTACTTTTCCATCGCATATAAATGTCTGGACACACTTGACCCATCAACTGCTAATCCGTCTGAGTGTTACTTTGAGCGTTGGTGTTCGTCCAAAAACTCCTTCAATTAACACTCTTTAAACTTTGTTGGTCCTTCAGGGCGTTCTTTGTAACATGTCATCAATAAATATAGTCGATATATATATATATATATTCGAACCACGGTCCTCGGCGTTAAGACTACCGACTGGCGAGTGACCAACTTCGAAATTAAGAACTTATACACCAACAACTTAGAAATCATCCCAGAAGACATCCGGTCTTACCTAGCCTGGTTACTGGCGTGACTGGGATCATTTTTCTTGTGGGATTATGCACTCTTAAGGCCTAAGGACAATCACAAATATTAAAACATCACAAAAATAAATTTACGACCGTACCCCAGCAGGATTCCAACCCGCGACTATCGGAACAGTAGGTGAACCGTCCTTTGGCCTTTACCACTGCGCCAACCGGCAAATATAATTAATTAAATATTTCAACTAATATAATCACCCTTTTTTGTAATATAATACGATTTATTCAAAAAAGTGAGTGCTGATTAGTAAGTTTTTTAACAGTCTCTTCACCGTTGATGAATTTAGATATTTAGATATCTGTTCTGTCACTGTTTCATAAACGTTTTGTATTGTTATTTTATACAGCACTAAAAAAATATTTTTAACAAAACAATTGAACCGACTTCAAAAAATAAATAATGAGCTCACTAAAAATTAAAAAATAATCAAACTTAGATTTTTAACTAAAAAAAAAAACTTTTAGAAATTTGTACTTAATAATACAACGATATATAAATGAAAATAAACTAAAACCTTATTTAACCTATCTACTACTCGTATTTTATATTCTACTATATAGACACAATTTAGCTTAATACCTACCTAAACTTAAATTAATTTAGGGTATTATTTTCCATTCAGTATTATTAACACATAACATTTGAAGTAGGTATGAACAATAAAATAGATTTGTTTTGTTCGTAATTTAATTTTGTGTATATGTCATAAAATATTATCATTATTCTTGTATTGTTTGGGTTCGGTATTCCCTAGATTTGCCCCGCTTCCCCCAATTAGATTCTGACTCGGTTCCAATGGGAATACTTCGGAGGTACATTCTTTCGAAAAAAAAATTTGAAAGTCGGTCCATAATTGACGGAGAAATCGGCGAACATACATTAAAAAATATATACAGTCGAACATGTAACTTCCTCTTTTTTTCAAGTCAGTTAAAAAAATTAATAAATGGTTTATTATATATTAACAGATCAATTGAAAAGTCCCCGGCCTGACACATAGATGGCGCTACTAGAATTAAATCCATATGTTTTTTAGTTAGCCCAAACCCTCAAAAGATGCGTGTATTAATTTGACAGCTGTCGGATCATTAGTTTCTGAATTACAGCATTTTGAGTGAAGTAGCTTTTGTTATTGTGAAAAAATGGATAAAAAGGTATTTCGCGTGTTGATAAAATATTGCTTTTTGAAGGGAAAAATACAGTTGAAGCAAAAACTTGGCTTCACGCCGAGTTTCCGGACACTGCCCTAGGAAAATCAACCATCAAGGATTGGTTTGCTAAGTATAGACGTACTGAAATGAGAACCGAAGATGGTGAACGCACTGGACGCCCAAAAGAGGTTGTTACCGACGAAAACATTTAAAAAATCCACAAAATGATTTTGAATGACCGTAAATTGAAATTGAATGAAATAGCAGACACGCTAAAGATATCAACTGAACGTGTACATCAAATCATTAACGAATACTTATGGGTATGAGAAAGCTTTGTGCAAAGTGCATGCCGCGCGAGCTCACTTTTGACCAAAAACAACGACAAGTTGATGATTCGGAGTAGTGTTTGAAGATAATCAAACCTAATAAACATTTCATCATTTCACTCCGAAGTCGAAACAACAGTCACTCGGGTGGACTGCACACCATGAACCCGCTCCAAAGCGTGGGAAAACGCAGAAGTCGGCTGGCAAGGTTATGGCGTCTGTATTTTGTGATGCGCATGGAATAATTTTCATTGACTGCCTTGAAAAAGGAAGGACCATCAACAGCGACTATTACATAGCGTCAGTGGATCGTTTGGGGACGAAATCGCCGAAAAACGGCCGCATTTGAAGAAAAAGAAAGTTCTGCTTCACCAAGACAATGCACCGTGTCACAAGTCAGTGAAAACGATGACAAAAATCCATGAGTTGGGCTTCGAATTGCTTCCTCACCCACCGTATTCTCCAGATCTGGGCCCCCGCGTCTACTTCCTGTTCTCAGATCTCAAATAATGCTCGCTGGGAAGAAATTTTCGTCGAATGAAGAGGTGATCGCCGAAACTGAGGCCTATTTTGGAGCAAAGGGAAATAGTATTACAAAAATGGTATCACCTTTGAAGGGAATTTTGTTGAATAAAAAAATAATTTTGCCAAAAAGATGTGTTTTGCTATGGTAGGCCGGGGACTTTTTAATTGACCTGTTAGAATAGTTCATAACAATATAAGTGTATTAGTTATTTAAGGTTGTGATATTATAACAGTTTATTTGTTGTAGACCAATCGGATATATTCAACTTTGACGAAAACTCTATCCCACCTCCGCTATCCCTGTCTGCCCCCGAGCTCAGCAATCTGGAGGTTGAACCATTTCCTCCACTGAAGAACTCAGCCAGTTCAACCGACTTGTTACACGAACGAGCTATGATGCGATTCTACCAGGCAGCTGAGGAAGAAGAACGCGAACTGGAACGGATTAGAAGCACCAACCCCGACAAGAGCCTGGATATTCCAAAAATACAAATTAATTCTAAAGACAGCGATGATATTGTTGGTTTGGATCGTCGACACTCGTTGAGGAGGAAACTGTCAGCCGGTAGTTTGAACCAGCAAGCGAAATGGGCGCAGAAACGGTTCAGTTTGAAGAGTCCCAATGAGATAGTTGAGGATCTGTCCCCGAAAACTTTGAAAAAATCTCCGGTGTCCATTGACATCAAGCGCGAAATTATCCTGAATCGAGAATCGTCAGTTTCTGACGACGCTGATGACTCAGAAATTGAAGTAAAACCTATCGGTAGGAAACTGTATTCTCAGAATAGTTTCGAGCACAAACCGGTGAGTGATGAGGAAGCCAAACGCTGGATGGAGGAGTACGAGGAAAGTTTGAGCGAGAGCGAGAGTGATTCGGATTCCGAAATGGACCGTTTCAAATCTCAGGTAGTGAAAAGTCGAAGGGTGCATATCGATAATGGTTTAACAGAGGAAGAAGCCACTTACAGACCGGCATGTGGTCTTAGTAACTTAAGACGCCACAGTGAGGAACCATTCGAGATCCTGACCAAACCTAAAGACTTGCCGGATCCAAATTTCGTTCCCAAACCCATACTGAAAAAATCCGAATCCCCAACGATTTCGCCGTCAGTATCGCCTCCACTATCACCCACCAAAGTCACCAGGTCCCTATCGCCGAGACCCGATGTCGTCTTGCAGAGAAATCGATCGAAATCACTAGCAGTTCCCGCGTTACCACCACTGGCATCCACGTCATCTGGCGACGAGAGCGATGAACCAAAGAAACCACGTAAAAGATCGTTTTCATTAACCTCAGGTAATTTGTGGGAACAAACTAAAGAAGTGGTAAAACCGGTGAAGAAACCACCAGCACCAAACGCTAAGCTACCCAGTATATCCACCGTAGCACAAATCACAGGCATCACAGCTGCAAGTATAGTAATTCCCGAGAAGTTACTAGATAAGAGGAAAGACATCGAGGCCATGAAAATAGTTGCAGATCATTACGACAGCATCGTCAAGTCGGTGGGACAGAGAAGGAAAAGCAATCCTCAAATTAACTATAACGTAACTGAAACGCGACCTCATCAACCTGAACCTATCAATAAAGACCAAACCCACTCCAAAGAAAGCCTTAGTCAAGACAGTGGATACCAAAGCATGTCCAGTTACAGGAGAAGCAGTTTTACGGATCACTACGATACGTTCCCAGTGGTTCATGCGCCTCCTCGGAAGGCAAGCTTCGAATTACCGAGCCCAACACCGAAAATCAATTTAGGAGAAGCGGCAAGGAGAAGCAGCCTCACAGATTACCCTCCACCTCAGCCTCAACCGATCGACATCAAACCAAAACCAACTCCAAGAAGTTCCTTAAGTCCAGAACCCAAAAGAATTGAACGAATAAGACGTGACAGCGAAGTTAGTATGTCTCCTAAAAATTTAAGTCCAATAAGAAGGAACAGCCAAACCCAATCGATCGGTATACAACTAGCCAACTTCAACACACCAGTTCATCAAGAAAGACGTAGAACGACAAAGGGACAAAGATCCGTGAGTCGATCCAAGTCACCATCAAAAAGAGGTACCAGCGTATCAAGACGTGCTATTGGTATCTCACCAACAAGGCCAGAAAATTGGAACAATGTCAGCGAGCAACAGAGAAAACTTAACAAGTCTCCCTCTCCAGCAAGAAGAGATTTAAGCGTCCAGAGAAGCTCCCAAACCCCATCACCAACCTTACTTCCAGTTAAACGAGCCCCGATGTTGAAAGAAATCATGACTCAAACTTCGGGATACCTGGAGTCCTTGGATCTGGCTTATATCAACAAGGACATCCTCAAGAAAGACCTAGAAGCTAGAGCAGAGGTAAAACTACGCAGCATGGTGGACTGGCTCACTGATTTGGCAATGTTCGCGGTAGCTTGTTGGTTCTACTTATTCAGCAACGAGTTATTCGCCGTCCCTCTACTGATCATCATGGTCTATAGACAAATAAAAGAAGAAATCAGAAAATGGATACCCGAATGGATAGCGAGAAGATTTAGGAAAAGAAATTAGATTTATTTGCGGCTAATGCTAAATATTTAATAAGTTTTCTCTGTAGTTTTATGATTCATTAAGATTAGAATGCTTTATTTTTGCTTATTTTTATTTCATATATATGTTTATTTATATAATTTTGGTGTTACTGCTAATATAACACTGTATTTTGTTGATGAAATCTATGATTTCATGTTAGATCAATTTAAAACAAAGTTCCAATTGTTTGATTGTATATACATATAAGATAGATTTAAGGGTAATAAATAATTTTAAGAAATGTATTTGGAGTAAATTTATCAGATCCTTAGCGGCGACATCTATACGGAAACAAATTAAGTTAGAACTATCATTCCGTATATTATAATCAATAATATTTAAAACAATACCTTCCAATTTTTTTTGTGATCAGCAAAAACTTGTACATTTAATTAAACACCTGTTTGCTATAACAATATTAATTTAACTTACGAATTATAACATGGGCATACAGAACACTGTAAACGTTGCCATGCTCTTGCGGTTATACTGTGCTAGATGGCGCTGACAGACTGAAGTATTTTAAATCATATTTCCTACATAAAATATAATATTCTTAATAAAATCAATCATTATAACTAATATTAATTAATTAATATTAATAAACTTGAACTTGTATTCTTGTCTAATCATCTAATGACGATGATAGTTGACGATAATTATTGACAGTTACCGGGGAACCGATGCAAAGTTATTTTTAATGCTGATTGGGTCCAGATATTCTGGATTAATGTGAATTAATAAATGTGCCAAATCGGAAAACAGGGAAACATTTGCGTAGGAGATCACAACAGTCTTGCAATAAGGCGATTTCGTTATCAAGCGTGCGTTGTTCCAATCGGTTTTCTTGACAGTTACCGCGTGGAAACGGTATCGAATCGGGAAAGTTTGTGAAAATTGTTCGAAAATGTTGTGTGGTCAATGCAGTGAGGAGAACGCCGACATTGTTATAGATTTCTGTTCGAAGATAGCAGTCGGTGGTTTATGTAAACAATCATATGAGGTAAGGTGGTATATTTAGATGGCAGGTGGCTGATTTATTATTTACGGTTGACGTCAAGAAAATCGTTTTCATCCTGTTAGTGCTTGTATGTGTTATTTGCATTTTTAGACAGCATCAATCGAATATAATTATTCATATATATTTAATGTTTTACCGCATATAAAGTGACAGTAACATATGTAGTATCGTTATAACTAAATGCTAGAACACTATAATATTCTAACGACTATTTAAACGTTCTTTCCTTTAAATCATACAACTCTGAGAATAACTCAGGAACAACAATAAGTTTAATACCAAACTATGCATTAATTCTGATCAAAATTAGAGCAATGATTTTATAATAATTTTGCTTTTAATGCCTTCTTAAACATATATCATTGATTATCAAATGGTTTAATATACTAATATATATATAAGTAGATTATTCTCAGACCTGCTAAAAATGTTTTTGTTTTTGACTTGATAACAGCATATATATATAAAATATTTTCCCTAGATTGTATGGTTTTTTCTGCACTAAATATTATAAAGTTAACTTAGTGGTAACCATAATTTAAAAGAAACGCTGTATTTCATTTTTCTGGATCGTTGTATTACCTCCCTAATATATAAGTTTAATTTTATTCTTCAGATAAATTTAGGTAGTTCATTATTTTTCATAATTCACCCATATTATAATATATTATATATGAGGAGAAATATTTCTTTTATCTATAAAGTTAAATTAAGTATCCCCAATTTAATAGCACTCTTTGTCTGGTAGAGGAAAGTTTTTGGAGAACTAACATTGAAAGTTGCTAGTCCCTGTGGCCGTCATTCACGATGCTTACATGTGACTTTAGGAAGCTTTTGAGCTATATTTTTTAATGTTATCGCTGGTATATATACTCCTATCTCGAGAGAGTTGCTCACTCTCTTCAGTATTTGACGCAACATCCGATATTAATTCTTCGATGCAGCACCTTCTAAATTAGCCACACATTCAACAACTCTTTGAGATTTTTTGTTTATTTTTGCTGACAAGTATTTGTTTGTTATTGCGACCGGAAGTTAATGCTGTTTTTTAGATAATGACGTTTTACAGTTTTTTACCAATTTTAGATTTTTTTCTATATTTCTATGTCATTTAATAAATGCTAGAAATAGTTTGACTATTGAATTGAATATTGAATATTAATTTATCTGATTACTTTATACCTTTTTGTAGAAATTATTTGTATTTACTTTCAAAATGGGTGTCAGCCTTGGCAATCACTTATTCATTTGAACCGAACTTCTTTCCTAGAAGTATTATTTTATTGTATGCCAATATCCATTAGTCGCTTCAAGCCATATCTGGGTTTTCCACCTAATTTGGGTTTTCATTGACTTAAATGGATGTGTTTAAATTGTTTCCTACATAATGTCCCATTCTTGTACCCAAACATCCGCCAATTGCTTCAATGATATTGGAAAGGGATATCTACATCCTCACATCTTTCTGCTATTTAACCCCATAGAACGGCTATATTGAAGTTGAAGCGATTGCGCTAGCTACAGCAGATGCTTCATAATATTCCATTCCTCCTTAATCCAAGGCTGAATTATCATCTATTATCATCTTGAAATATGATAGTCATAATAAGGACTTCGTTATTAATGATATCGAGATATTCATACACGTTCGTTAAAATCCGGCTAGTGATGTAAATGAGAGTACTAGCTGAATACCACGATATGTCCACCCATATCATAATCCACGCTTCCTGATATTTGACTGAAGCTGGCAGTCTGAACCATGAGCCTTTTTAGGGTTTACCATATATAAACCCGACTGTTATCCACTGGACTATGCCACGTTCTGCCAATCATAAAATGCCCTGAAACTGTGATTGTTGCACCACTTTTTTCGCAGTTTAGCATTGGCGTCCGTTATACATAAGCACATAAGTCTTTCACACTCTACAACACAATTTTCTACAGTTATCGTATATTAATCATTTACTCACCTTTAGTTGTTTCCACTCTGTATTGGAAATTGTCAGGATTCATTCAAGTGAATAATCATCTAAATATATCTAAAATTTGTTCTCGACTCCATCATTTGTCAATTTCTTCTTCTTGTGTCTTACCGAGTTCATTCAAACCGAAGTTGTTATTAACCATTCTTGTTTCCAGCACCAAGAATACAAATACAACAATGGTTGTCTTAATGCTATTCTATTTTGTTACCATCTTGCAATCATGCCAAATCTATCCAAATACTAAAATTGAAATAATATATCTTCCTTAATTTTATTATATGATTTTAAAAATTCTATTCTTTTGAAATCAATGTCTGGTAGTTCTATTAGACCTCTTTGTGGGTTACTTTTACACCATTTAAATCCTATATTACACAACGGTGTATGAAGGGATATTCTACATCCCTCACGAAGCGCACATATCTAAGAAAGCTAAGAAAGATGGATACTTTCTAGACTAACAGTTTCTTCCAAAATAATTGTATTAAATTATATTCATATAAAAAAATCTACTCACTGTTTTTATACATTTCGTATATTTGATGTCTGATATACTAACCTCAAGCTGATCTTGATTCGTCACCCACTTCGTATGAGGACGGTTTCTTTGTGGTGAATCCAATATTATATTTTTCATTTTTTAGATATTTTAGTGACAATACCAATAACAATATTCAATGCAGCTGCAACCCTGCTAAACATGCTACCTTTCTAACGAATTATACTATCAAGAGGGGGGTTTCATTATCTCGATCCTGTTCGAAATAACTTACTAGAGATGCAATCTGTTCTGTCTGGCTTCGGCATTTTCAATCAGACTAAGAATAAGCAGCTATTTGGAATTTATCAAAAAAAGCAAAGCGTTAAAACGACGTTTGTCGGTTTATAAACTATAGTTTATAACTAATATTATGAAGATTTTTGACGACCGGACAACTTTCATAGGTTGATTTGGTTGACATGTTTGAAGGTATCACTCAGCATTGTATCTCTTGTTATCTAGAAAAAGAGAAGGAAAATATTGTCATAAAGCAATACATTAAACATCTTCATGACGTAATCTCACTCTTATTTTGAATAGGCTATAGAACGCTTGATATGTAAATTGAGTAATACATACGTGTCGCATTATTTACACGGAATCAGAATTGGCAATATGCATGCAAAATTACTAATTTGCATGGTGCTCATATTATTTTTTCTGTACTCTGAGTATGCCAAACACGAGGCTTATTGAATGATGTGCTACTGAATTATTTTTTTCAATTCAAACTCATGTCACACAAAACTAACACTCTTCATAACCTACAAAAACCCAATTAATTTGTTTTTACTGGAACAAATTGCTTCACAGAATAAAAACCTGATTGTCAGCGACAGTGAAAACACCTGGATAGTTTCCCGATATAGGCGTAATGAAAACATCCCTGTCGCCGACATATTTGCGCAATTATATAACCCGCGCCCCATTGTCGATAACCGACGTCGCGTCCATCAAAATTGAATGAAACACTGTCTGGTCGGCTCCACGAGGGTTTTAATCTAATAAAAGTTCGTTTCGCGTAGTCGGTCGTCCCCCCGGCACTCCCCAAAGGTATCGATTATTTCCTGAAATAGCCTCGTGTAAATAGGCGTAACGGTAGTGGAAAGGTCCATAAATTATCGAGCGAGAACTTTTTATTTCCCCGTTTGGTTAGAGTTCGTTTCGACGCTTAAAATATTCCTTTCGACTTTGCTTCAATTCACAGGTTTAGGAAAAAATATCGCGCTTTTTTTGTAAACATAGTTAAGAATCAATGATGTTAATTAAATTCTCTGTTATTAAGCCTACAAATAAGTTTCTTACTATTAGGCGATCGCATGTTTGGCATATTGTCCTGATGTAAATAACTCCTTTTTAATTCAAAATGTACCTGTGGATTATATA
Organism: Rhynchophorus ferrugineus; assembly: GCF_030347505.1. Taxonomy (NCBI): domain Eukaryota; kingdom Metazoa; phylum Arthropoda; class Insecta; order Coleoptera; family Curculionidae; genus Rhynchophorus; species Rhynchophorus ferrugineus. The sequence goes on along the minus strand of NW_027472585.1, from coordinate 17,846,639 downwards.
AACGTAGATGAGGTTTCGTATTTGAATTCTGATCATTTTCCTACCCTTATTACTCTGAGTAATATTTTTATATAAAAAAATTACCCCTCAGGTTCATCAATTGGCAAATTAATTGGGAAAGTGTTAAACTACATATTGTATGAATATATTTTTTTTCTATATAGACTTTAAACTCATTTTACCATCTGTGGATTTATCTGGACTGGACTTACAGTTTACCATGGGCTCCGAACCACGGTCCTCTGATTAAGCCTATCGACTGGCGAGTGACCGACCAACTCTAGAAATCATCCTAGAAGACATACGGTCTTACCCAGCCTGGTTACTGGCGTACCTAGGATTATTTTCATTGTCGGATTTTGCATTCTTGCGTAAGACAATCATAAATATTAAACAATCACAAACATGTACTTACGACCATGCCCCATTAGGATTCGAACCCATGACCATCGCAACAGTAGGTGGACCGTCGCTTTTACCTGTCGCCTTTACCACTGCGTTAACCAAGCCGGCTTTTATGTCAGCTAAAAATTATAGATCAGCTAGTATATGAAGAGAAATATGATATAAGATATATTTGTTAAAATATTTCCGGAACCGTGCTACATAAATTACGTTTAAGATCATGTGGGGTAATTACGATATGATACCCCACTGTAACACTTCGATAACTTATGTAAATTATGCATGACTTTTTGCAGTCAAGTCAAACTCTAATAATTTGAACTGTTTGTTTGGGAAATCATTATTTTACAGTCAGAACAAAAAAACGTTTTAGTTTCGTCACGGTGGACATTGCAAATGGGGTTTTTACATGTACTGCACGATATTTTTGTCTTTCTATCCCCTAATCTGCCACAAAAACTAAGTCTTTGATCTGTTGATAAATCTCTTTGACAGGATTCTCTTAAATCGTGACATTGCTCTTCGCAAGGAATAAATATATTGCTCTTGTCACAGTTCTGTGAAAATTATTGCTATTTTGTTTCCTGTTTAGAACGTATGGGAGTGCAAGTTTTTGACAAGTTTGTAAAAAAAGTCGTCGTCTACTTTGGTCATTACATTTTCATTTTTGGAAATTTTTTATTATATATGATATGACTTTTTTTATTATTTAATTAATACATTGTTATTAGTCGTTTCCGCCTAACCTACAATTTGCATTTATGATAACTAAAATCTAGGTATATAACTAGGAGGACCCATCGGCCACTGCTGTATTTTTTAATATATACACCTCACTACACAACACAAGATCAGATGGTTTGATTCTTTTGAGTCTGTGCCCTGTTCTGGTGGGATCCAAAAGCTGCAATATTTCAATATTCTCATGAGAATGGAGTCTTTCCTCATGCCCCCTTGCAATTCTCTTGATTTCTTGACTGACTGTGGGTATCTAAAGGTCTCTATGTAGAAATCAGTCCTATAGTATTTGGGTGCACCCACAGTACTCTCAGGACTTTGTTCTGACAAATTTGTATTTTATTTATGTTACTCTTTGCAGAACATCCCCATAATTGAACTTCGTATGTCCATATAGGTTTCAGTATTTTCTTATATAATAGAAATTTATTATGTACTGATAATTGTGATTTTCCTCCAATTAGCCAGTACATTTTACTATATATCAATTACAGTTCTTTTCTTTCCTTCTTTATATGTTCCTTCCCGCGAAGTTTTGCATTGAGACTCATTCCGAGATATTCAGCGTTGTTGCTATGGAATGATAGTATTATTATGATATGGGCATTGAGTGCAGTCATATCAATAATTTCCATAAAAATCCTGAAAGGCCATCTTCTAGTGGAATGAACACTTGCATATTCTCTATGTTTCACGATGAGACATGTATTGTGCGCTTCGGATATCGATACGCTGCAGGCCATGCGGGGAAACGAAAATACCCCACGTAATTAAATTCAATAATTTGTTAAAAAATGGGCTTAGTAATTAATTTTCTAGGATTATCTGAAGGATTATTAGAAGGAAAAAAGTCACAGAAAAAATTGAATTATTATTAAGAAGAAACCATATCTGGGGTACCGAAAATACACCGCTCGGTCACGCAAAGGGTAACAACACTGCACAAAGTCACTTTTGATGATTATTTCACTGTCTAAAGATTATAATTATTTTGTATATTACAAAAAAGGAAACTTATAAAAATATGGCATCAAACTAGATTCCCAAGAAATATATTTAATGCGAGAATTAAAAGTGACTATATTCGCAACTACCTAAGTTAAGTGTCATTAATAGTAAAGGCATTCATTAACTTTGGAAGGTAAATATTGTAAATTAACCGATATTACAGAACTTGCCAATTAAACATTTTACAGTACACTGTATATAGGCAAAAAGTAACATATAAAAAGGATAGAAGAGATGCCGAATACGTTGAAAGGGCAGTCCAACTCTTAACTAACTTATTTCTAAACTATGCATCAGCCAACAAAATCTGAATAAATGTTAATAAGAACGCGTTATGTCTGGTGAGTACATTGGATATAGCGGTAAATAATATATCCTTTATTACACTTGACTTTTGTTCAAAATTGTCGTCGGTAGATATAACAGCTTAATTAAGTCTTTGCTTTTCGTAATACGCTACACTATACTGATCCAATCTGATACCAACATATAACTGCAATGACCATAGATATTCTAATCAGAATTCATGTGGATGGTTGTCCTGAACTAACTTTTAATTTTTTGCTCTTGGGATTCTTGCAGTTCATTCAATTTTTCTTTGTCAAGCAATGAAACCACGATATTGAAATAGTTCGAATTAGAATTTTCAGAATTCTTATCACATCTTTTCAGATCTTTTTAATGAACGTCTAATGATTCGTACCTGCAGGCATTATAATAGTATCGTCAGCAAAAGCAATTGAGTGTTAAAAACGCATAACAGACGCGGCTATCCGTCTCTCAGTGGACCTAAAGTGTAGTGAATACGTGTTTACGTGACCAGACAAAAGGACTGCATCTCATTTTTATTAGTGTTTAAAATTATTTCATCTTATTTTATAACAGTCCTTTTGAAATTCATTTATAGTATTTATAGTAAAAAACTAGTGCTAAAATAACGTAAGTGGAAAATGAAGTGCGTGAAATAAACAATGTATTTATTTTATTTTTTTTATCCTCTGGAAGTAAATTAAATAAAATATTAAAAATTAAAAAATGGCAAACCATAGTGATTCAACCAAATCACCTGCACACTTTGATATAAGATTAGAACAAACAGCAATAACGCAAACTCCACCATCAGAATGGACTACAGTCATTAACAAAAAACGATTGAGAAGTCCAGAAGAAGAAATCGCGAGGAAACAAACAAGAATCAGTGACTATTGGTTGCAGAAACCGATAGAGACAAAAAACAGTTTTAGCAACCTGTCGGAAGAAATTGAAGAGAACATACAACCAAGCCCTGAAAAAGTTGTTCCCAAACCACCACCAATAACAGTCTATAAGGTAGGAATAATAAAAAACATCCATGACTTATTGAAAACCATTACTACGAACTACACAATTAAAACAGTGAGCTATGAAACAATTAAAATCCAATTGTTCGAAGCGGATCACTTTAAAGTTCTTATAAAAGAATTAGATGAAAGAAACACCCAATACCATACATTCAGGCCAAAATCCGAGAGAACATTTAAATTCGTATTAAAAGGATTACATCACGGGACGGACTTTAACACCATCAAGGTAGCACTAGCAGAAAAGGCCACGAGGTCGTAAATATTCACAATATACGACATCACACGACAAAAAAACCTCTGCCTATGTTTTATATAGACATAAAACCTAATGGAAATAATAAGGCGGTGTATGAAATCACCAAATTGGAAAATAATATTATTAAATGCGAACCACCACATATAAAGAGAATTATACCACAATGCACAAGGTGTCAAGCGCACGGGCACACAAAGACTTACTGTCGCAAATCATATAGATGCGTAAAATGTGCAGGAGAACATAAGACAGGAGATTGTACTCGTAAAGTTCGCGATGAAAAAGTGAAATGTGTTAACTGTAATGGAAATCATCCAGCGAACTACAAGGGTTGCGCAGTTCACAAGCAACTACAGCAGAAACTCTATCCTGCCTTAAGGGAAAAAAGGCATCAACAAAAACAATCCACTACTACCAATCTACCACTACCCACCAGAACAAGTCAACCAGACATAACTTATGCCCAAATAGTTGAAAATGGTTCAGCACAAAAACGAGAGACAATATCTCAGCCTACTGAAACTAGCAACATCTCAAGATTAGAAAATATGATGGCCAAACTAATGGATCAAATGAGTACGATGCTTGGTCTACTCACAACCGTCGTAAGCAAACTTGCCTAATGCCTGAAACCAATAGCTACAAAATCGCCGTCTGGAATGCCAATGGGCTCCAACAACACGCCAGGGAACTAAAAATGTTCGTAAATAAACAAAATATTGACGTTATGATGGTTTCCGAAACACACTTTACGGACAAGAATTATCTGAAAGTTCCTAAATATAAGCTTTATCATACAAATCACCCTGATGATAAAGCACATGGAGGTACAGCCATAATAATTCGAGATGATATAAAGCATTTCGAAAACGAAAAATTCCGCAAAGACTACCTGCAAGCCACCAGTATAACCATAGAGGAAGCCCATGGACCATTAACAATTTCTGCGATTTATTGCCCACCCAAACATAACAACAAGGCAGAACAATTTCAAGAATTCTTCAGTACGCTAGGTAATAGATTTATAGCAGGAGGAGATTATAATGCAAAACATTTAATGTGGGGTTCAAGAATAATAACCTCAAAAGGTAGAGAACAGCTTAAAGCCATAAGGAAAGATAACTTACAACATATCTCTACTGGTGAACCAACATATTGGCCTTCAGACAGAAATAAAAAACCAGATACAATAGATTTCTGTATTACAAAAAATATTGATCCAAAAAAGTGTCAGGCAGAATCATGCTTCGACCTGTCTTCTGATCATTCACCAATAATAGTAACAATTTCTTCAAAAATTACCATCAAAGATAAACCCCCTTCTCTGTGCAATAATAGAACTAACTGGCCCTCATTTAGAGAAAACTTAGACCAAAATATCTCTCTAAATTTACCGTTACAAACTGAAATGGATATAGAAATAGCAGCAATAAATCTTACAAAAAATATACAGGAGGCAGCATATTCCGCGACTCCCAACAGTGAAACATTTCCAAGAAAAAATACACAGATATCATGTACAGAAAAAGATAGCAGAAAAAAGAAAGTTACGACGAAATTGGCAACAGCAAAGGACTGAAGAGAATAAAAGAAAATTTAATAGGGCCATAAAAGAGCTGAGAGATCTAATCCAAATTGAACAGAACCAAGGCATTCAAGAATACCTAGAAAACTTGACATCAACTGAGGCTACAGACTATTCGTTGTGGAAAGCAACAAAAAAGCTTAGGAGATCCCAGCTGCATAACCCACCTATTAAAACAAGCGAAAATAATTGGGCGAGAAGCAATAAAGAGAAGGCCGACATTTTCTCAAAACACTTAAAAAATATTTTTAAACCTTTCCTGTCTCAGCTACATAAAGGTGACGAAAATAAAATTACTAGCTTTCTAGATTCGCCATTTCAAATGGATTTACCGCACGAGAAATTAACGGTCAAAAAAGTTAAACATACAATAATGAGAGAGATTAATATTAAAAAAGCTCCTGGTTATGACTTAATTACTGGCAAAATTTTAAAAGAACTATCAGAAAAGGCTATAAAACTATTAACATATATATTTAATGCTATGCTACGAATTAATTACTTCCCTAGTATCTGGAAAGTAGCTAAAATATTAATGATACTTAAACCAGGAAAAATACCAGAAGATGTGACCTCCTACCGACCTATAAGTTTATTACCAATAATCTCGAAAGTTTTCGAGAAATTATACATAAAAAAACTAAACTATATAATAGAAAAAAGAAAAATTATTCCAGAACATCAGTTTGGCTTTCGCAATAAGCATGGGACCATAGAACAAGTGCATAGACTTGTAAACCAAATAAACGCTGACCTAAATGCCAAAAGATATTGTTCGGCTGCTTTCCTAGACATATCTCAGGCTTTTGACAAAGTATGGCATACGGGCTTGCAGGTTAAACTAAAGAAACTTCTCCCTCATCCGGACTATCAGCTACTAAAATCTTATCTCACTGACAGACATTTTATTGTAAATCAAGGCGATGAATATACCGAACTAAATCCCATTTATTCAGGAGTTCCGCAAGGTAGTGTACTGGGTCCAGTACTGTATCTTCTGTATACGGCTGATCTGCCCACCACAAAAATAACTACTGTGGCAACATATGCAGATGATACAGCAATCTTAGCATCCCATGAAGACCCAGTCACAGCATCAATAAACCTACAAACCCACCTGGAGCAAATACAATTATGGTTGAAGACATGGCGCATTAAAGCCAATGAATCAAAATCCACGCATATAACGTTTACCCTGCGTAGAAGAACATGTCCACCAGTAAATATCAATCATCGTCAACTCCCCCAAGCAGAGCATGTTAAATATCTTGGTATGCATTTAGATCGACGCCTAACCTGGAAGAAGCACATACTCTCTAAACGGAAACAACTAGGACTAAAATTATATCAAATGTATTGGCTCATTGGGCGCAAATCCAAGTTATCATTAGATAACAAGATATTGCTGTATGAGTCTATACTCAAGCCCATTTGGACATATGGAATTCAACTATGGGGTACCGCTAGCAAATCTAATATATCCATCATTCAACGGTTCCAAAATAAGGTGTTGCGTGCCATTGTTGATGCTCCGTACTATATTTCAAATAAAGTGATACAACGCGATATTCCTCTAGAACCTATAACGAGTGTAATCCAACGTGTTTGTGTGAAGTACTTCGAAAGGGTGTCAGTGCATCCCAATGTACTCGCTAATCAGCTAAATATGCGACGTGATAGTGAAGTGCGTAGACTAAAACGTTTAACACCACCTGATCTGATTACTGGACATATGTAGAGTTTAGAATAAGCATTAGAATAAGACTAATTAATTAAAATAATATTTTATACAGAAGATTGCTTAATGAAGTGATTTTCTACATGCCATGTATATATAATATAAACAGAAGAAATACTTATTGCCAATAGGGCAGATTGTGGACTCACGAAGAGTAATAAAAAAAAAAAAAAAAAAAAAAAAAAAAAAAAGCAAAAGCAGTTGGTCTATTACATTTCAACTCATCACTTACACCACAGGTGTATATCCGGTCCTGTCCCAACGCACTGTCAGATGGGGGTCCTGTTGTTACTACTTTTAATTCCAAGCATTTTTATGTTTAACTTTTAAAGTCTTATACGAAATATCTATGTCTATTATGATGCACTTTATCAGAAGCTTACATCTCCAAAAAATGACATTAAAAACTCTTCTCACTCATAGTATTTGATGTAATATCTTATGAAAGGAATATTATTGTAATTGATATCTAATATTATTGATTAAACATAACATCTTAAAATTGGCCATATTTGAACGCAAATAAGCTTCAAGTATCAGAGTCATTGCGGTAGACTTTTTTTTAATTCTTTTAGTTTGAATAAGTATATGATTCATATTGATGTCAGTTCATTGTAGCGTACAATAAACTCCTTAAGTTGCCCTATACTTCTACTATTCTATTTGCTGAGATGCTCACAACCAAGGAACCCTTATAGCTTTGAATTTTCCTTAATAGCCATTCTAAAATCTGGTATATACACTAAAACTGTCAAAACTCTCTATGAATCATTGATAATGCCTTTTTCCCACACCCACTAATGGTGTAGGTTCTTTATTATACGACATAGGGTTTAGTGCACTTTGAATTGCATCTAGTGGAACAAGATAACACGTTTTGGAGTATCAAGAAGGACTCCCTTACTCCTGCTATTTCTCTAGAAGAGAGGTACAAGCAAGGCATAATAAATTGCTGTTTGGATACTGTTGATTACTTCCTCATTGATCGAAATTAGAAATCTCTATTACGCATTGTAAGCAACTTATGTTAATTTCCCACATTTTAATTAAATGTAACTACCCATTTATCTTAATCTAATTCATTGGGGACTGACAGGAATTTACAGCAATTGCAACACTAGAAGGATCGTAATGCCGCCTTAAACACTGCGGCTACCATATTTTACTTTGCCTGCTATAGATACGAGAAATCACCCAGTGAGCTCAGGTTTGACCAGGTTGAACTGCCTTTGAAACTCTACCGTAGCCAGATAACGTTGTCTGTTATCTGTTATCCTATAAAGAAATTAACCGCCTGTTAAACAATGAATGGAAACTGGCCGTTGCGAAAAAAACTTAATAAGTCAGTCAGATCCAAGATGAACTTAAAGTGCCTTGATTTTTGATGAGATTTCCTCAATAGTTTAGGTATGAATGTCTGGACTGGTAGAAGGCGAGTTTCGCTGTGAATTTTGGAGTTTCAGGACGTTCAAGAGGTGCTTGTTTTGGGATATTTGAAAGCATTTCGCCTGAGCAGGTGTAATGAACTTAAACTAGACGCTAGATCTATATGAAACTGACGATCGAATTAGCATTTTATATAAGCACTGGCGTGGAAAGCCTGCTGAATTTGCAGATTGCAGATCGGATTCAGAAGGTTGATTATTTCGCTATCCTTTTGGACGACGAACTAAATCTAGGGAGACTAACTGGGCCTTCGTTCGCAGAATAGTATGTGGCCTTTTCTAGTCATGGGGTAGTGACTTTCTCAGCTTAATGTTGTTAATCGTGGAAACTAAATCAGTTCTTGTGAAAGATGATGGCATGTGTTTCTGTGGGTTGATTTACTTATAGATAGATTTGCTTAATGTATAGAACTTTAGCACTGAACCGTGTCATCGAGCTGTTCACTTGAACATTGTGTGCAATGAATGATATACCTGCAGGTATGCCTGATTTTATGAGTTTCCTTCTAGAAAGACATTTCTTATGCGACTACCATGAAAGCTTAAGACATTTTATGTAATAATTTTTCATATTTTTTGTAAAATACACTCTCCAACATTCTACAATTGAAAATATAGCCAATGGCAACGGTGTTGCCAATTAGATCAACATCTGCAATCAAATAAATTTGTATGAAACAAGTTCTCATAGACAAAATTGACTTTAAAAAAATATAATTTCATTTCTACAAATTAATTATGTATAGATATTTAGATTATTACTGAATACGGCATTCCAATTATTGTTATTTAAGAATGTTTCTTCCTATTAGCGTTGGCTACTATCGACTGAAAACAGTCGAAACAGTCGATAGTCGCAAAAGAGTCGAAATATTCGATAGCCAAAAAAACGTTCCACAGTTTTGTTCAATTTGTGATGTCAGAAGAAGATGTACGAACCCTTTCCTGTAAAAATTGTGAGAGAGGAAAGGACAGAAATAATTACTTGGAGCAGCTAATTTTATATGTGCTTATATTTTGCAACGGTAATATAAGCGAGACGGAGATGTACGTACTCCTTCACGTACTAACTTTAAAAATGAAGGGGAAAAACATTATTACTGAATGCTATTAAATTGCAATTAACAATTTCATTTTAAACAATGTAGAATTGCTTTTATATCGGAATGCTCTGTGGTTCTGTAAAAAGGAATGGATTTTTTTATGGAATGGAATAATATCACAAAAATGTTTTATGGTATTTTAATATGTTAATTGCTATTTTCAAATAATATACTATAATAAATATAGACAATACAATAGATCTGAAGCAAAACCTGAAAACTAAAGGTGTACAATAACCATAAATACTAAATAAAAATTAAATATACACCTAATAAAAAAAAACTAATTCATGAAAATAGAGAGAGTAATCGAAATATTATCTATTATTGCCATAAATACAGTCAAAAGTATTTTGTTATTTATCATTCACAGTTTTAAACTTTTTACCATATTATATTAAAAATCTTGAAAAATATCGTTCCAAAATGCTGCTATATTAATATACAATATATTGTTATTTACAAGCAAACTACCAAAAAAACATAAAACTATATATATTACACATAAATCTATGTAAGCCTAAATTCGGTACATTTTTGTCAAGGTCGCGGCTAAGGCAACAGAGCCAGAACGTTAAAAATCAGTCGATTAAAACTAGTAGAACCAAAAATAGAAACTAAAAGTACACGACTGAAACAGTCGATAGTAAATAGTAAGAAAATTAATTGGACCGAAAATAGCGACTGAAAACAGTCGATTGAAAGAGTCATTGATAAAAATTAGTAAAATCAGTGGAGCAAAAAACAGCGACTGAAACAGTCGATAGTAAAAAGTAGTAAATTACTAATCAGTCGATAATCGATTTCAGTCGATAGTTCCCAACACTAGTTCCTACATAAAATGCTCCGTTTTTAATATTTTATTTATTATGTTTGAAATATTTTTAAAATCAAATTATGAGGTTTTTGTTTCGCAATGATGTTCAAATTAGAAGGTCATATATCGCCGTGCCGACTAAAATACGCGCGTCATCGTTACAATGTTTTGGACGGCCGTCGAACGTATGCTCGAAAAATAACGAAGATTAAATTCTTTCGGTGCACTCCTGTTTACCAGAAAATATGCCAATTTAAAGCGAGATTTTATCTGTGCAATAAATGATCGCTATTTCCTTTGTTAATCTCCAAATTTCTATTTATAAACCTGACTGTCTTCCCATTAGAGCTCTAACGACACCATTAATTTTGCTTCATATAAATTAACGAAGATCATTTATTATTCTGTTTATAGACAACGCGAAACAATTGATATTCTTCTTTCTCTCTCATTCGTGGGATTCCAGACCGTTTTTTATATGTTACGATGTGTTTATATAACTATTCTGGCTTGTGCTCTAATCTGAGAGGCACTGCGGTTCCGACCATACTATAGAATAAAGGAAGTTTTAGAAAAGCCATTCCCAAATATAACTATATGAACAAACTATATGACAAATATGAACATAGGTTGGGGTTAAGGTTAAAGTGTTCCGGAAATAGGGCGAGATCCACTGACCATACTATGGCACTATAGTCTGCTCAAAGTTTTTTTAGTAATGCGTCGTGGATATTTGTGACGTCGAAACATTACAATAATCTAAATAAAATAATTGAACAAAAATGTTATCAAATATAATTTAGTTTAACATTATACTACATCTAATACATATATTATCGAAGGACTTAAAATTACAATTAAGAATACGGGTATAATAGTTTGTTGGTTAGATTTGTTTTATTTACATTAAACTCTTTTCCACACCATCCATGGGGTAGAGTTTCTAGCCGCGTTTTTTTATCTAGTGTTATCCCTCTGTAGGCCTAATCCACCTAATCAACAATTGTATATCTGAGAAACATATTTTACATTTTACATTTGAGAGCATATTTACTTTTTACGTTTAGTTCTTGTTTTCTTCGATGGTGTGTTTACTTGGCAAGTCATCATATTTTAATTTCTTCTGTTACTATCTGTGTACACCATTCTTGATAAAATTAATCACTGAATTCTGTCTAATGCATTTACTATATCTAAAAAACAGTTAGTATTCATTCTCTCCTTATACGTTCTAACCTAATGCTTATGTTTAATTTTGAACAGTTACAATCATATCTGTGCACACAAATATTTCACGCGTTACATTATCATTTTCTATAGTTATATTCAATTAATTATGTGCATACATTTAATTGTTTCCGCTCTCATCACTCTGTCTTCGGAATTTCCAGCACTGCACAGCATTATCACATATCCTGAAAGTTTCCTTCAGTCACTTTCACTTTACGACTCACTGTCCAATTAAATCACTAATCTGTTAATTTCTAATATTCTGTCTAGAATATGTTCACGATTCCACCTTTTATCAATTACTTCCTTTGTATGCCTTATCGAGTTCATCCAAGGTATTATGGTTGACAATGCTTCCTTCCACATATCCGAACAGTTCTTGATGGATTATCCTTCTCAACCAACAATATATCTGCAATTAACTATTAATAAATATAATGACCAACAAAACCCAATTGAATTGTTATTGTTACTTTTACCTTTTTCCATCAATTTTTATTGCCTTTATACTTTTTTGTTACTGCCTTGCCAAGAGTGTCACAATGAATCATTTTGAAATATTCAAGTTTCTTATATTATTTCATGGTATTAATTGAATTATTTTTACGGTAATGTCTGGAAGTTCCATTTAGCCTTTCCGAGGGTTATCTTTACACCGCTTAAACCCTATACCTTGTAAAAGTTTATGAAAAGATGCCTTACATCCCTCAAAAAGCTGTATGTCTCTAATTATTTTATGTATACTTTCCAGAGAGACAATTTTCTCTGAAACAATTGTATTAAATTATGTTTATATCGATAAAATAGTTTGTGTACCTACTGGTTTTATACATTTCGTATATTAGGTCTTGAATAGAGCCAAGCCAAAATTTTCAATAAAATTGGAGGGACTTATATTATTTAATATCATCAATAATTATCTTTCGAACGGCATTTACGGGCAAAAGAGGGCCTCCGTTGTCTCATTCCTTTTCGAAATAACCTATTAAAGCCGCAATCAATTTGTGATCCTGAATATCTATTGTTTTCAGCATTTTATTACGGAACGACTTAAAATTTATCAAAATAAAGGGCTAAAATAATGTTTGCCGGTTTATGACCTGTAATAATTTTAACTAATATTTTGAATAATTTAGCGTACATCTGACAACCGGACGGCGACCAGCCCTCAAACGTATACAAAATTCTTGAAAAACAATAGTGATAAGAGGTTTTAACTCTTACCTATAAAATTATTGTGGCTGTATAATTAACTATAGTTTTAAGATATAGCATAATGTTAAAATAAATTATATTAGATAACATTTTTGTTCAATCATTTTATTTGATTGGATTTTTTTAAACTGAATTAAATCTCACGAGTTGATGCGGCAACATTGTAATGTTTCGACGCCACAAATACCCACAACGCATTACTAAAAAAACTTTGAATAGACTATATATTATGGCGCGTTTGAAAGCTAATAGTCCAAAAAACATTATAGATACAAACAGCATTATGACAACGGTCAGCTACGATCGTATCTTCACGCATTTGCACACATACATCTTAATGAAGCACTATACCTTTTATCACATATATTCATATTCATGACATTCAGTCAGATTTCTTGGAGAATTAGTTTAATCAATTCTAAAACATCTTTTTTCAGAATGGAAGACCTACTTGAGGGATCTGTATAAAGAGATTATCAATATGATAAGACCAATATAAGTTTGAGGGTTTATAGGGCGATGAATGGAGGTAGGATGAAATATAACAGTGATGGTTATATTATGTGACCATTATTTACTGATGGTATATAAAATATAGAAAATGTAAAACAACGAAGTGTTACCGAAAAGACTATTGGCCATTCGATCATACCACGTCTGAACTGAGCGATGGTCAGTGACTGAATGATCGAAAGTACCCTTCAATGATATTAGAGATCAACGTCTTGGGGTTGCCAGATCTTCGTTATCGCGTATTGGTCGACTCTGGTGGCACCTCGTACGTACTCAACATCTGGGATAAACTTTTTTTGGTATTTTGTAGGCCGCTATGCTAAAATATAAAATTCGATATACCTCAAGTTCTCTACATAAGATACAACTTACTTGCAAGAAGCAGAACAAGATTAGGCCGAAAACTCTAGCAATTCTCCCGTCATTTCAAGGAAGTGCAGACAACATTGGCAGGATACTAAGGGAACACAATATTCATGCTGTATTAAAACTATATAGGGAGATATCTCATGCTATTCTAAAAATTACAAGGTATCAATTAAAGGTGTAAGGTGAGAAGGTCCCCTGTGAATGTGAGAAAATAAAGATAGGAGAAACTAGAAGGATGATAAATATACAGATAAAACAACGTCAGCAATTTCCAATCAGATTTGACTGAACACTGGATGGATACTAGCAACAATATTAAATTCAATAAAGTCAATATTTCTACACTTGCACAAATTTATTCTGAGAAAAAATATGGATGGAGTTGTGAGGTTTATACATTTCAAAATAATCTCATGAAAGTAGAAGTTATAGGAGATACCATCTACTCAAGATGGGTTGGCCAAAGGAACTGATCTTAATCGTAATAACACAACTAGATACAAATTTGGACCTGAGCAACCAAAAGCTATCTATTTAGTTTTCGAAATATTCAATAAATTTATTATTTTACTACTTTTGATCATTAACGGCTATTTGTTGAATTTAGGAAGTATAAATCAAACAGAGGTTGAACTGAATCTTTTATACTGCTTGCTCATCATTCCTTCGTCTCAAAATTCCTTAAACCTTAAACACTGTAGTCATCATCAACTCCAGGTCCTTGTCATACTTCAGATCTACCATATTTTCTAATAACTCATATTTGTGTTCTACATACCTACCATCTCTCTATGGGCCGAAGCTAATTAATATACCTTCTAGTTAATCATTAATTCTAATTAAGTGTTTTTTTTTCAGAAAGGCATTTTTAAAATTCTTATTTAGCTCCTTCCTACATTGTAAAAATTATATAGCATTTAAAGGCATTCTGAATAAAAGTGACTAATATTTGTACATTCAGTAATTTATAGTACTACCAGCCGATAAAACAGAAATCATATATCTTGTAAATGATCTTCAATTATCTCTCAATATATATGTACTGAAAGTTTTATCATATCTTGGTTACGTCATAATTATATATCAATATGTATATATTAAGGTATTGTATTGTAATTTATTCTATCAACTATCAACACAAATAAAAAAAGCGACTTAATTTGTTCTAGATATGTTCATATTTTTAATACTTGTTTTAATTTCAATATCAGTAAAAGTGACTAACGACTGGATAACGTAATAATCGCATTACAGACTTCGGTTTTATGGGATTTATACTGTTTTTACAAGGTAAAATAAGACAACCGGATGTTGTGTCATTAAATGGGATATGCTAACTATCGGCGTAAATAAATTCAAGTAAATGGATATGTGCTCTAATGATTTAACAATTATTTATAATGTGATGTAAACATTAGTAGGGTATCTAGCGATTAGATTAGATGGAAGGTTTGTATTAGTTTTAATTCAAAAGGATTTCCGAAGATGTATTTGTGAAGTTTCACAAGATAAAAGAGAAACTGGGAGTTAACAGTCCCATTAGATATCTGGACATTCAGTAGCGTTGATGAGAGATTGTCAGGAGCAGTTTGATTGTAAACAAAGCATTATGTGCGTAGCGCACCCTGAGGGTGAAAAGGGTTCAGGCATCACTTAAACGACTTTCTAAATGCTAAGCAAGAAAGGTTTTTCTTATTATTATAATGTTTTAGTATTCGAAGATTCTTGAATATATTCGTTATAAACACTATTTTAAATGATTATCCAGGGCAAGAATAACATACACATTTATGTTAATAGCGCGACTGATGAATATAAGCCATTAATAAAGACGTGCCTGTATCAGTGTTTATATTTGAAGCAACAATTTCAATACATTGACCAAACAACACCTTGTTCACTAGAACTATTTTTCGACCAACATTAATGACAGATTCTTAGTGGATCCTTTAATGTTGATCATACAACAGCTTTTAAAATTTACATATACTCGAGTAAAAATAAAAGCTAGGGGTGATATGAACTGAAACTGATCATGAAACTCTTAATATTATCACGATTTATAGAAAAATATTTAATTACATAATAGAATAATTTTTAAGAAGACAAGCTTTTCCATTTTAAACCGATACCATTTAATGCCGTAATACACGTTAAATCAAGACTTCATATTTTGTTATTAATTTTTTTAAAACTTTGTTCGCTTCATCGAAAATTCTGAGTCATTTGTATCTCTCTAATACTTTAATAACAACATAATTCTCTTCAAGGGTGATATACTGACTATAGTGACCCTCCAACTTTTCGATACCATTTTTGTAGTACGATTTGTCCTTTGCTTCAAAATAGGCCTCAGTTTCGGCGATCACCTCTTCATTCGACGAACATTTCCTCCCAGCGAGCATTCTTTGGAGATCTGAGAACAGGAATTAGTCTCGGTGGGCCAGATCTGGAGAATACGGTGGATGAGGAAGCAATTCTTAGCCCAATTCATGGATTTTTTGCCATTGTTATCACTGACTTGTGACACGGTGCATTATCTTGGTGAAGCAGAACTTCCTTTTTCTCCAAATGCGACCATTTTTCGGCGATTTCGTCCTTAAAACGGTCCAATAACGCTGTGTAATAGTCGCTGTTGATGGTAGTTACTTTTTGACGTTAGTCAATGAAAATTATTAAATGCGCCTCCCAAAATACAGACGCCATAACCTTTCCAGCCGACTGTTGCGTTTTCCACAGTTTGGAGCGGGTTCATCATGCGCAGTCCACTCTGATGGCTATTGATTGGACTTCGGAGTGAAATGATGGAGCCATGTTTCATCCATTGTCACATATCGACGTAAAAACTCAGCAGCAGAGAATCATCAACTCGTCGTTGTTTTTGGCCAAGTGTGGTCTCGAGGCACTCACTTTGAACAGAGCTTTCTCATACTCAAATATTCGTCAATGATATGGTGTACACGTTCATTTGAAATCTTTAGAGTGTCTGCTATTTTATTCAATTTCAATTTACGGTTATTCAAAATCATTTTGTGATTTTTTTTTATGTTTTCGTCGGTAACAACCTCTTTTGGGCGTCGACTGCGTTCACCGTCTTCGGTGCTCTCATGATCGTTGATTTTCCTCGGGTGCGGAAACTCGGCATCAAACCAAGTTTTTGCTTGAACTGTATTTTTTCCCTTCAAAAAGCAATATTTTATCAACACGCGAAATTTGTTTTTATCAATTTTTTTCACAATAACAAAGGTTGCTTCACTCAAAATGCTATAATTCACAAACTAATGATCCGACTGCTCGCACACCACGCATTCACCTACACCAAGTTCAAAGGTTGGCAACGCCGGTGGATTGGTACCATGCGGTTCCCGGCTATAAAGGACCACCACGACGACGTCTCGCTCTCTTTTTCTTTTTTCTACCCCCTTGTAACAGTATCACTTACACAGCGGTACCGTACTTCCTTTATCTAACCTAATATCCTGTCCATTCTCCCGTCAAACACATGTATCGTTTAATATCGAAATAAACAAGTATTTCTTCAATCAGTGTTTTTAGTTCTCATGCAAATTCCTTCCAAAAATAGTAGTGCGTGTTCGGACAAACAATCGCATCGACAGCTACACATTTCGACCGACCGACCAGACGATCATTCCTACAGATTTAATTCTAGTAGCGCCCTTTTTGTGTCAGGCCGAGGAATTTTCAATTGATCTATTAAAGTATATCGAAACTTAGATAGTAAAGCCTTAATATAACTCCATATTCTCTAGACGTTGTCCCATCCATTACCATTATATTATTGTTGATGTTACATCATATAGCTTAACAGTACTATGGTACCCATAAACAAGTTAACTTCTGTATAGTTTCAAGAGATATATCATTACAAAACAAATATTTTACAATTTATTCATAAGTTATGTCATATACTTAACAAAATACTTTTCATACAAGTTTATAATAATTTTTTGTTGATTTAACTACTAACTATAATTAGTAAATTTTTATTTTGTATAACGATGTTTGATTTGACAGTAACTTTATATTATATAGAATTAAGCCCTTGTATGTATTTTGATTAGCGATATTTGTGAAAATGTGAACTATCAATTACTGTTAAACAACTGAACATAACTGTAAAATCGATGATTCTGATATTCCTTTACATAAAAATAACAGTTTTCAATTTAGTATTATTGAGTCATTCCATTCCATTTTTGACAATGAATGGCAAAACTTATTGGAGATAATCAAACCCAATTCAAATTCTCAAAGAGCTTTCAGAAAGCTTAGTAGTCAAAATATAATTTCGAACTTTTTAAACTTTGCGTTTTCATTGAATGACGAGCGGAAAATAAGGGTTTCCTCTAATATATTGTGACTAACGATGAGAAGTGGGTCTACTATAATAATCCCAAGCATAATAAGTTATCAGTTAGTCAAGAGAGATACATTGAAATATTCATGATCATAAAGTCTTGCTCTCCATATAGAGAGACCACCAAGGTATAGAGTATTATAAACTCCTAAAATCGGATTAAACTGTTACTGCAGATGTCCACCAAAGTCAAAATCAGTTTTCCTCTTGTAGTCTAACGGTCGCCTAAATGTTTTAAGAGCTGAGAAGGATATTCTGTGCCAGATCGAATGGGAAATTCTGCAGCACCCAGCACACTTACCAGATGTAGCGCCTTCTGATTGCCACTTGCCCAGGTTGATACAGCGTGGCTTGGCTAGCACACGGTTTTAATATACTGAAGAAGTGCAAAAATTAATGAATGATTCGATCGCTGCTAAACCAAAATAACTTTATCAACTTGGAATCATTACATTGCCAGAAAAATAGGGATAAGTTGCAGAAAATGCTGAAAAGTATCTTGATTACAATATATTGTACAATTTTAAAATCCAAATATATGCTAGCACCTGATACGTAATATTCAATTCGAATTTGCAAGAATTAAATAGAAATTTCAACAATAAAATTGAAGGAAGCGATTTACATCTAGAAAGTTGGTTATATTTTATAATACAAGTTTCCGCAGTTCCATATAGACTTATTTCAACCATCTCATTCTTTGCCTTATTATATAGTCTCCAAATTATGGATTCTTGATTGTCGTGATCATCTGTAAAGGCTTGCAAAATATCCCTCCTATACGTCAGTTCGGCCTTTAGTTAAATGGAAATCCTTGCCACTCCCAAATATTTTTTGGTAATGTGAGTAGATCCAGAGAATAGATGAGTCTAAATATATGTTATACAATATAATTAATACAAGATATTATAATCAAAATGTGGTAGTAATTCGAGGCAAGATGAAAAATCAAAACAGCGTTGAATATGTAGTTGTTTAAATTAATTTATTATATAGTGCTTTTATATAACAACCTCAATCTTAAAATGGCTCTGGGAGTTGATTATATTTCACCTAAGTTATTGAAAGAGCTGCCACGAAAAGCCACAATCATGTACCAACATATACCAATATATATTCTATGCCTGCTTTAGACTCAATTATTTCGGATGTCTTAAGGTTGCTCGAATAATTATGCTTAAAATGCTAAATAAACCGGCAGAACAAGTTGTATCTTACAGGCATATTTTGCTGCTACTTGCTATATCAAAGTTATTTGAGAAACTGCTGTTAAAACGTATTAAACCATTTATGAAAATATCAGATTTCCAGTTTCAAAAGGACAATCAAACAAGTGCATAGAGTAACAGTGGTTGTTGAGAAGGCATTCGAAGAAAAGAACTACTACCCTGCAGTATTTCTGGACGTCTCATAAGATTTTGATTGGGTGTGACACTTGGCATTAATCTACAAAATGAACAAATTGCTACCGTGGTATTACTGTCGACTGTTGGAATCATTTCTTTCCGAAAGAAAATTTAGAGTCTTACATGACGGGGATTTCTCAACACTTAAAACTGTTTCGGCTGGAGTTCCATAGGATAATATCTTGGAACTACTCCTATATCTGCTCTATATAGCTGATATCGCAACAACAAAAGAAACAGTACTTGGAACATTTGCCGACAATACAGGTATAATGGCAATAGATATATCTCTGTCTAAGGCTGTAGAAAAGGTACAGGTAGCGGTCAACAAAATCTGCAAATGGACTAGAGACAGGAAAATACAGCTTAATAGCTCCAAATCTGTCCATGTTAATTTGGCGTTGCGGCGAAATAACAAAAACCTAATTATATCACTTGACGGATGCCCTATTGCTCAATCAAAATCAGGTAAATACTTCGGAATATATCTCGATGGTAGGTTAAAATGGAAACGAAAATCATAGCAGATTAGACTCAAAGTGAAGCAACTGTACTGGTTAGTCGGAAGATACTCTCAACTTGACCTAAAATAAAAGAGAAACCACAGCAACGTGTTAGGAATACAGCTACTGGACAACATGAAGGAAATCAGAAGATTGAAGCAAACCAAACCATATAAACTTTTAACTTTAGCTTAAGTAGATTAGTTTTATTTTAATTTTGCAAATACATACTGATGTTATAATTCCGTACTAGCCTTGCTTATATATTGATGCAAGTAAAATTAATTAATTAATTAAATTTATTTGTAAATTAAGGTTGTACTAAGTATATCTAATGTAAGATGTAATTAATAAAACATATAGTACTTTTTACGTTAGTTTACATCATTTTATTTGCTAGTATTACGATTTCATTACAGCTTTTTTTTGCGAAGTTTATTCAGTCTTTTTTTAACGGGTAATTAATGATAATATAACGTAAATTACATTAATTAGTTTTATTAATCCATTTCATATTAATGAAGCTATGCAAATATATCAATAGATACAATTATCACTTCACAACGAAAAACAACTGTCGTACTTTCCTTCCTGTCGGCTTCGAAAAAGATTCTTGAAATATTGGTAGCGATCTAATTATTATAATTAAACGCTTTGCTAATTTACACTAATGCACGTTATCAAAACAGAATAAGAGTGATATTTCTCACGATTTCACCGAGGCAAGCTGTTTCAGTTCAGTACCTGGCTGTCGTATACAGTGAGGAGACGAGTTTTCTTTCGAAGAAAATCAAAGTCAAAGAGCATCTTCATTTCCTGGGTCTGCGGAGAAATTATTGTGTGTTTTGAATTTATTCACATGACCCGTATAATACAATGATATTTGTTTTTAATTATTATTTTATCAATAAACAAAAGAAGACATAGTAAGTCATATATTAGGCGAATAAATATAGTTTCTTCTCTTTAATATATTTCATCAATATAATGTTCAAATGCTAGATATTTTGGATTAGAGTGGCATGTTCTATTTTTTAGATTTGTTACCTTTTTCCTTCCGAGTTAGCATTATTTATTAATTTTTATTATTTTTTTATAGTGATGTTTGTTTTTTCTATCGACTCCACATATTCTTTTTTTTTCGACGATTATTCTAATGTCGACTTAAGTGATAGAAGTTATGAACGGAACTAAATTATCACTTATTTTTATAAATTGAAATTAAAATTGCTACACCTGCGTCAAATTTTGAGTATAACCTATTATCATAGAAGTGAAAATACAATCAAGTAATTTTACAATATAGCAGCGTTTCGTAACGTTTTGTAAAATTGTTGAAAAATTAATTGAAAGTTCTTAAATGAACTACCTCACCAACTACCATTGCCTACCATTGCTGCCATATGTAAACTTGTTACATTAAATTTGATAATGTATCTTATCGAATTATGCAAAGTCTTCGGTACTAGACCTCTAGATTGGCAAGTACCCAATTTAGAGTCTATTTGACCTTATCCAACTTGACATGACTGGATTACTTATAGAATATTATATAATATATAGTCAATTCAAAATAGCACTGACACGAGTGTCAATATATGTCTGTCTAAAGTTGTAAATTCGTTTTACAATCAGACAATATAATCCTTGCCATTTTATTCTACTTAAAAAGAAATAGAATGCTGTTCAAAACATGTAATGAAAGTTCACACATGTAATGGAATAAGCCTGCAAACGTTGTCAGTTTGCCAAACGTCTGAAAATTCTTCAAAATGTTATAATTACGGGTTATAAACCGGCAAACGTTGTTTTAACCCTTTGATTTAATAAATTTAAAATCGCCACGGTTTTTCTTGAAAATATTTTTTTGCGCCTTACAGCTGTTCTTGTAGAAAATTGTTAGTCTGGGAAGTATTCACAAAGATCCAAAAGATATACAGCTATTTGAGAGATGTACAACATCGGTTCATACATCGTTGGATAATATAGGATTTAAGTGGTGTAAAGATAACCCACGAAGGGGTTTAATGGAACTTCCAGGGACTGCTTTTAAAATAATACAATTTTTAAAAACATATAACAATATCGAGGAAGAATTATATCAATTTACATATTTAAAAGAGACATGAATGGTACATTGGGTTGCTCATGGCAAGATGAATATAAATATAGAGTAAAGACAATAAAGGTTCATGGGAAAACGTTGTAATAACTATCGACTAGGTTTGGTTAGTCATAATATGCATAATGCATCAATGCATTATGCAAAGTCTGGATTTATGGAAAGAGGCATTGTCGAAAATAACACCTTCGATTTGTATGATTTTTTGATGAGCTCGATCAGACATAGCATGGTAGAATTTTGGGCATGTTTTTAATAGATTGTAAATAAACAGCTTGGTTATTAATTTGACTAGTG
Source organism: Rhynchophorus ferrugineus (assembly GCF_030347505.1). NCBI lineage: Eukaryota > Metazoa > Arthropoda > Insecta > Coleoptera > Curculionidae > Rhynchophorus > Rhynchophorus ferrugineus. Next base: position 17,824,168 of record NW_027472585.1, on the reverse strand, counting down.
TTTCTGAAAGTGACTGTGATTGAATAAAACTTTATGAATGTTGGTTTTTGATTCAGTGCTGACGATTTCCAAGACAAGGCGATGAAAGAGGAAACAACTAAAGGTTAATATAGAATTAATATACTTTAATTGTAGGAAATTGTATTATATATTAGAGTGTGAAAGCTTTATGAGCATGTGTGTTACAGTTGTTCAGAATATACATGAACGTTTGGTTAACATGTATGAGAAATAACACTAACTGTTTGCAGATATGGCAAATTCATTAAGGATAATGCAGTAATTCAATTTAGTTTTATTAAGAAAGATGTATACAGAAGTAAGAGGAAAAAGTAAAGAGAAATATAGTAATATTATAATGACTTTACAAGGATTCATTGCATCGAAAGAAACAAGAACTAAGCATAAAACATAAATATGCTCTCTAATAAAAGTAAAATACATTACTCAAATGTACAATTGTTAACTAAGTGCATAAAGCCTCGGGGGATACCACTAATGCAAAAACAGCACAGAACGTACTTGGGTTGCATGCCAAGTTCAAGTCGAAAGAGCATGTTAGTGAGTTGCTGTTATCATATTAACAACGTAAACCTAGAGCGTACAACTATGGGGTTGCACAAAAAAATATCAACATGATCCAATCTTACTAAAACAAAGCTCATCCCAAGATGGTATATTAGAAATGAGGGCATCTGCACAGTATCTCAGGCGTGGTCATGTGAATGGTCAACGAAGAAGTTAAATAATTTCATTGCTGAGAGATTGCTTGAACATAAACACGTCGAAATATTAAAACTTACGCGGAGCTTGAAGAGAGAGGAAACTCTTTGAAATAATGTAGTTAAATTATATGCAAAATTGTGTCTTGTACTTGAGTGCGGACAGTGGAATAGTGGGAGTACATCCATCAAATGCTAATTATAGTCCATTCAACAAAAGAGCGAACACACGTCATTTAAATTTGTGTAATAGTTTGCTACAATAGTTTGTAGGTTAGGATTGTGTTTAATTATATATACATTGAACTCTTTTCGACACCACTCATGATCTAGAGAGACCTAGGCGGTTTTTTATGTAGTGGTATCTTCTAGAGATCTATCTCATTCTGATATCACTATAGTTCTCCTTGGGATCTTTTGTTTCTACATGTGTACGTCTTTTTTGATACAACTAGATTCAATAACTGCATTCTCTATAATGCATTTGCCATATCTGCAAAATTGTTAGAATTCCTTCTCCAATTATACTTTCTAACGACATGCTCATGATGCTATTTTGAGCAAATACACACATGTTTATGTACATAGTTATGATACCATTATCTTATTTACTTAGTATACTCTACTTACCTTAAACCTTATACTATACGATCTAGTCTTTTGGTATCTTCATTCTCATCACGCGGTCTTGGTAGTCGCATTAGATGTTAGTCCTACACCCAGAAAGTTTCATTCAGTCACTGTCACGTTCTGAGTCGCTATTCAAGTCAACTACTAAGCTGTTAATTTCAAGTCTAACACTAGTTTAAAATTCGTTTGTCAATATTTTCTTTTGTGTGTCTGATAGAGTTACCGTAGAAAATGCCTCTTTCCTAATACGATTGCCTACAGTTAAAGTATATTAATTTTATATTTTAATTTATTTTAGAATGTAATTTTTAATTAATTAGTTAATATTTGAATACCTTTAGTTCTTTTCGCTATCGTCACCCCGCCTTGGTAATTGTCAGCTTTGAATGGTAACCCCACATTCAGAAAATTTCATTCAATCACTGTCACTTTCAAAATTGCTATTCAAGTGAATAACTAAGCTGTGAAATATTTCATTTATTTTTACCAAGTAATAATTTGAAATAGTTCACTCTTAGCATAGATTTATCAAAACTTTGGTTTGGTATGGTTTGGTGCATTGTCCATAACAATAACTGATGGTTACTTCACGTCATGTAAGACATGTTTTGAAAGGACAACACAAACATGTTATGTTTCCTTTCTCCATGGCAGTCATCCTTGGACTTAGAGGAAAACACTAACTTTGCTCTAGTAACAAAACCATTCCTGTTTCCAGCATAAAGAACATATATCTGCAATGAATTTTTAATAAATGTTATGACTAACAAAACCTAATTACAGTAACTGTAAAAATAAGCAGCGATTTGAAATGTATCAAAACAAGCAAAGCGTTAAAACGTTTGTCGGCTTATAAACTGTAGTTGTTATAACTAATATTTTGGAAAAATTTTGCAGTCATTTGATTGCTTCTTTGAATATGTTATATATCATTTTAACTAGAATAAATTGAGAAGGATTGATGAACAAATGAATACCTGGCAGATAATGGCAATGTTCAATAGCAAATAAATAATTTTGCTACGAGCTACCCTCGTAACAACCAACCGACCCCTGTATTCCTTCGTGTAGCCGCCGCGTTCAGGCGACGGTTTCGCTACAGGAGAGGCGTTCCACCTAGACCACGTGGACCGACGCCGTCACATCGTTCGATTCGATTGTTTGGCGCATTTGTTTTAATCCGCGGCCCGCTAGATGCGAACGGCTACCGGCGCGGTTCAACGTCAATTTTTCAACTATTTCCAGTCAGTTTCGGGCCGGTTCCGCCGTGTTTTTGTTTACTGCTGTGTGTGTCCGTCCGGTTATCATGATAGTTACAGAAAAAAAACCGTAATTCTTAAGTGACTTGGTGTGTTGTTCGCTGCGATATCAACGGATATTTATCGATACTATTCAGGTGAAAATCGAAATTGTACATCGGGTATTGGGTTGATGTCGTGCCGTAGAAAGCAACGGCGATTGTAAGACGTTTTTGGTCGGCAGGAAATGTTGCATGAGTCCAGACCCGACAGGATGCAGTCATACTACGTGACAAAGATCAATATTGGAAACAACAAGGCTCTTGTTTATACCAATATTGCTCATTGTTATTATGTCGATATCGATAATAGATCGATTAGCCGAAATGATCAGTTAGTCTTCGAGAAATGTTACTCTGAGTACAATTAAATTCGCGTTTCATGTGATAATGTTAGATTTGAAGCTAGTAATTGAAAATCTTCTTTGCACTTATTTAGCATTTGAGAGAATTATTTACTGATTGTGCAATCATCATTTTATTGAATTTTGTTGTGTTAATGTTTATATACTGACTAACCTACAACTTGTTTTTACAATTACTTTAAAATAGGTATATGTCAAGAAGCACACTTCGGTCCATTGTTTTTTTCTGTTAAATACGTTTCGCTGAACAAAATCCAATGTATTCGTTATTTTAAACCTGTGTCCTGATTGAGTGTTGTCTAATAAATACTTCATTGTCAACAGTGTATGTGGATTCTCCCCTCATGTCTTTTCGTGATTTTCTAGACACAGCTTTCTTTTTACTATCAAATATGTTTCACTGAACAAGATCCAATGTGATGGTTATTTTGAATCTGTGTCCTGCTTGAATGTTGTTTAATAAGTACTTCATCATTAACAGTGTATGTGGAGACTTCGTGATTTTCTAGACCAATATGATTCAATATGATTCACTGAGCGTGTGTTTTGTGTGTTTTGATTATTTTGAATCTGTGTCCTGCTTAATTCTAATAAATGCTTCATTGTTGTGTTCAAAAGTGTGGCGATTTTCTCCTCGTTCTCTTCGTTTTTCCCTTCTTTCATGTTAGCTTTTCGCTTAATATTTAGAATTTGCTTATACAAAACAAATTGTTATGTATTGGATAATTGAGCTTTTCTTTCAATTAACCAATACATTTTCTCATATTTCAGATCCTATCTTTTCTTTTTAATGTGCTTCATCCAACGGAATATTTCATCGTTTCTGCTGTATGAGATTATAACATTAATCATTATAATTGTTGCAGTTTGATTATATGTAAATGTAATTTTTTTTCTCCATACGGATATTTATATTGGCACTGGCCTGTTTTAATTATCTTTATCTGGTTGCTTTTTACCTTATGTCTTCAACAAATATCGCCGTATCATCAATGAACATAGCTAAACATGGTGATATTTTCCTTTTGTAGCATATGGCTTTTAAGGTTGATTCACAAGCATTGTTTAATTAATATAAGAATCAATTTAAGTGGGTTCAAATTAATTCTTAAGAAGTTTTAAGTAGAAATGATTTATCCAAATATCATGGTATCCATATATTGATTTAGATATATTGTCGTGCGACCTAGTTACTATTTCCAGGTACCTTAATTAAGGTTAAAGCTCAGATCTGAACGTGTCTAGAGAGGGTATGGCCCTATTACTTAATGGCATTATTTTACGTTGCTTTAAATTATTATTATTTATATGTATGGCAGTTTAATTGTTTATAACTATTTTAATAATTGATTACTAACATTTTTGTTATTGGCAATTTATAAGAAGACTGTCATGATGATGTTTTAATATTACAATAGCATTAAAATCACTTTGCCTATAAATTTGTTAAACTATAAATCTTCTTGCAACCGTTGGATTATTAAACGAAATCTTACAATTATTGCTGTTATTACTTAAGCTTCATGGCAACTTTCATCAGACTTATAAATAGCAATTATCTGTCGGTTGTTGATGAATGTTGATAATAAATGGATTCCTTGATATAATCAATTAGACCAATATTAGCCTGAGTGCTAATAAATTAGAAATTCTAACTTATTCTGTTGCTGCTTTAGCATCCCCTGATAATTGTGATATTCGATTGGAAGTTAGTAATTAAAAAGAAACTCCGCGCAGTTATTTAGCATATGCCAAAATCAGTTATTGATTGTGCAATCATCAATTATGTATAATTGTGTTTTGATTGAATTATTTAGAAATATACTCATATATCAGACCTTTAATTTTTGCTATTAATATTGTTACCAAATAATGTCCAACTAACCGATAACTTTTTTTAACAGTAAATTTAAACCGGGTATATATCTAGGAGAAACCACCGGTCTTTCTGTTGTTTCTGCAGTTGTAGTAATCATGTATCATTTAACACTGCTGTTTCTCTGTTAAATACATTTGACTATACAAGATTAAATGTTTTGTTTGTTTTGAGTCTGCGCTTTGTTTGAATGTAATCTAATAATTCGTTGTTAATAGTATGTGTGGAAGTTCCTCATGTCTGTTTGCTTTTGATTCTCTTGATTTTATGAATGATCGGTAGTAAAAAATATCGGTGCAATTATCATTAATGCAATAGGAATACATCTGTGTAGTATGTTGGTGCTTCTATGACGCATCTTACGACTATGTTCTGGAAATCTTGTATTGTATTTATGCACTTGATTTATAACTGAATTCCATAGATCCATATGAGGTATAAACATTTTCTTGTACAACAGCAACTTATTATGTACCAATAATTGGGATTTTCTCTCAATAATACATTTTCTCTTTTTTTTTGAGTTTTTAGTCGTTTTTACTGTATGGGATGATAATATTAGTCATTGTTGTTTTCGTAGCTTGATTATATGTTAATTATTATAATTATGTTCTTTGCTAGACTATCATTGGCTAGCTGTGTTCTGGGTGCTTTTTCGCTGTTTTCTCCAACAATAAGATACTTATTCTTGGAGGAAACGCCAATAGCTTATCACCAAAATATCATCACGTAGCCATGATGATATTTTCCATTTGTGCTATATAGTTTGTAATGTTGATTAATAATTACTATTTACATTGATAGAGGATTTATTTTAGGTGGATTTAAGTTAATTCTTGAGATATTTTTGATACAGTTATTTGTTTGTTATCTGTTATTAATAATTTATAAGGCTTATGTAGTGTGTATGTTCAAATAAAACTAAATATACTTTACCTATTATTTTTTTAAACTACAAATAAATCTTGGAAGTGAAATACATGGTAAATGCTCTCTTATTATTTTCTTTAACATAATGGTGGATTTCTGTGCGAAATATTACAACTGTTGCTGTTACTTACGTTTTTGTGGTTGCTTCATGAAAGCTTCTTCACAAATATTAATAGCAATAATCTAAAGGTATTTTTTATCCATTTTCAAATGCACAAAGTTTCTTGATCCACCATGTTAAGCCGTCATGTGATTTAGCTTCAAGATTTACATAAGCATTAAATAAATTGAAATTTATACGAGAATATAGAAAAAAAATCTAATTGAAACTTATCCACAAAGTGCCTGCATCTTCTTCACTTACGAAGCCATTAGTTTTTTAAATCCACGTACGAGATCTTCACTAATAACAATGTACGAGTAACTCAATATCGAAACACTAAATAATTTTGATAGGTTAGATGTAACATTTGCAAATTATATTGAGAATCATATATATTATCATGAATTTTTAAATATTCTTAGATAAAAATAATTTTCTAATTTTAAAGTTTTCCTATGTTTTCATAACAAACTATTGCCAAACGTAATTATTAACGTTAATGGTCGTTATCGGTACTAACGTTAAAATATTAATTGCTAATATTAATTATGTAATGGAGCGACGATGCTTGTAAACTAAACGAAAGTTGAATGACGAAAACACGATACGCTCACAGTAGAAACAATTAGCAGGTAGTTTTCGTTGTTTCTTCAGTTTTTGCGCTACTAATTCATAACGCCACGGTTCGAAACAAATCGCAACTCTAGCATTTGCTAAATAGAAAAAGTATTTAGAAAACATGCAATGCAACGTGCCTGCACGGCCAACTTGATTTTTCCCCCTTGCGTTCGCTTCGACCGATTTTTAAACCAATTAGAGTTGTCGATGGCGATTTGCGTTATGTATACTGTGTGATATTTTAATTGTATCAGATTATTTTTGTTTTTTTTGCTATTCAATCTGCGATAGGTGTAGTTGAATATCATTTGAGTTGTCTTTGTTTCTACTCGGATTTTCTTCATTCCGATGACATTGTAACACTGGTGTTTTTTTGGTTTTTTTTTTAATTCGATATAATGCTTGAATATTTTTCAAAGTTTATTTTTTAACAACCTCCAAATATATATAATTTTCTATATTATTTCAATATTATGGCGAGCCAAAATCATGCGGTTGTTATTTGGCTCATCAACCTAACTGGTGCATAAATATTAAAAATAATTGTTATAAAAACAAAATTATATCTATTAATACACTCTCAATTAGAAAAAGATAATTTTACCGTATAAACCATTTTTTTTATCTTTACCTTAAAACAGCATAATCCAGTCTGAAATTTTGCACATGCTGTTTCCAATTTTCCTCGGTTAAATTTTCAATTCTAATATGAGGCGCAGCTTTCATAGAACATCAATATTATGATGAGAAAAACCATACTATTGTTATTTTGCTCATTCACCTTGTATTTGGTTTGGTTTCGTTTAACAAGATCTTTTTGTATAAACAACGCCTTTCTTATATTTTTCATCATCTAAAGCACCTTCCAAATTTATATTTATAAATGTATATATGTACCCAATCTACTCAATTTAGCGTGTATGTCTTAATCAATTTAATTTACATTGAAATATTGACAAATAGTTAATAGTGGCTTATATTCCTGAATTATAGAATATTATCTAAATATTTATATCTACATCTATATCTATATTAGGTTCTCGCATATGTTCTGATCATTTGCAGTCACCAAACTAAACCAAACCAAGCCGTGCTATATCAATCTTATTTTTAATTACAGGACCCTATGTCTGGTGAGTCTAATGAACGTACTTCATATACTTCCTTCGAGCTGCAACAATATATCCTTTCTATTATTTAACATGTATTTGTGTCTGTTAGGCGCTGTTATTGCCACTTTCTGTAACAGTTTCATCTAGTTTTATTAGTTAGTAATACATCACTGTTTGCTGGTTCTACCCCATGCACAGTAGGACCTTATCGTCGTGAATATATTGCTTCGATATCGACGTCAATGGCTCTCCTGAAAGAAACCATGACATTTTGCGTTCTTGATTGTCGGAGTAAATCCATTTTTTTACCATCAGTCGCAGTAGGCCACAAAAATTCTTGTTTTTTTTCCTAATCCTGATATTGAAACGCATCGAAAATGCAACTTAACTCATTTTCCGACTTTTTTGATATTTTAATCACATGTAGACGTCTGAAAACAGTTGATTCTGTTTGAATTAAGTGTTCTAGATAGATCTAGATATTTGCCGTTGATATCGAAATCACTACTGAGTCTTTGAAGCCAAAATTAACAATTAGCATGAGGGAGCAGCATTACCATAGGTCTCTAAAAGTGTCTGATGGGCTTCGGTAGCAGATTTCTTCAAATCAAACAATAAGTGTATAAAAAGTGGATTAAAAAAACGAGTGATGAGACTTTAAACGGTTCAATTGATTAATTACTGATCTAAACAACAATAACAACCTTTCATATAAAAACTTTTAAACTAACAATACCAACTGGTTATTCTGTATACTAAAAATCATTTAACACCACTCCAACAGTAAAACTACAACATTATTGACTAAATCTATTTTAGTAAATATTTTATAAGGTATAATAAAATGAGACTTAATCCCCTAAGTCTTAGGTCCAATAATCCAATTTCTATTTTTCATCGGCTTCCCAAGTCTCAATTCTATTTTCAGCATTTCTTTTACGTCAGGTATTTCAGCAACTGATTGATTCTTGATCATTTATTTTTGATTACATCTATTAATATATCATTACTGTCTATAATCTGTGATTTTTTCGGCAAATATAAACAAAAAAATGGAAAGTTGTATGCAATGTGAGATAAAAGGCGTCATGTCAGTTAATGATAACCCAGAATGCTGTCGCAAATATTGACAGTGTTTACGATAGTTTCGATAAGGATACATAGTTGACGGTGTCGTTTTTTTCGTCTTGTGATATTATATAATATTAGGGTGATATTAAATAATTAATTTTTTTCCAATTAACCTAACATTTTTTATACTTAAAATCTATTTATGTTATGTTTTTTATGGCGATGTGTGCTTTAAATCAGAGTAATGAATTTTGTCATGTTATTTTGTCCAACTACACTGTCTTGTTTTAATAACATTTTCTGTCCCACATGCCAAAACTTATGGAAGTCTTGGGCTACATCGAAGAATATAGATGAACAAGCTTTTTGTAACTCTGATCTCGGAAATACTTATTTAAGCATTTATTTTTAACATCTACTATTTTTATTTTTGACCTTTATGTTATACTGTTTAAACTATTTTTGCTAACCATTGCTCTATTTTGTTGTCACTTTTTTTTATAGATATTGATTTTCAGGTACATAATATTTCCATAATATTTTTGGTATAATTAGTCCCTTTGATTGCACTTTATTTATTCTAAGTAGCTTGCTGAATATCTATGATGAGTTTTTCTGCTTTTGAATTTAATTGTTTGGTGTTTTTAAGGAGCACATTTAGCTGGTATTATTGATTTTTTTGTCAACCCTTCTTAGATTTTGCGCTTATTTGTTAGTATTGAATTTTGTTATGTTTTATTTATATTTTATTTATATTATTATATATATTTTATAAATAAAATTATATATAATTTTATAATTATAGTTACTATTTAATTTTTTCGTTGATATATAATTAGATACTTGCTCGCCAGTTGCTTTAAGCACTTCATTTTCTTTAGTTGTCTCATATTAAAACTAGCGTTGGGAACTATTGACTGAAATCAATCGAAACAGTCGATAGTTGCAAAACTGTGGAGACAGTCGATAGTCAAAAAAACTAGCCACTGAAAATAGTAATTACTATTCTATTATATAATGCATGTATTATTATATAATGCGAAGCACGGTTCGACATTTTTTTTTTTTCATTCGTGATATCAGACGAAGATGATAAACTCTTTGTATACACTTAACACAAATATTTTCTCGTATTTTAATATATTAATTGTTATTTTTAGAGATGTACAATAACCATAAATACTAAATAAAAATTAAACATGTACCTAGTCATAAAAAAAAACTAATCCATGACATAATTAAAAATCATCGCACAATAACTACTAAACTTTTTTTAAATAAAGTGAAAGCTTTATTTTATCATTCACAATTGTAATATCTTTACCCTATTACATTAACAATCTTAAAAAATATCGTTCCAAAATGCTGCTATATTTTATACAATATATTGTTATTTACAAGAAAACTATCAAAAAAATCATAAAACTAAATATGTTACATATAAATCTATGTAAGCATAAATTGGGTACATTTTTGTCAAGGTCGCTGCTATGACGACAGAGTCAGGACGTTAAAAATCAGTCGCATAAAACTAGTAAAACCAAAATAGTAACTAAAGGTACAGGACTGAAACAGTCGATAGTAAATAGTAACAAAATCAATTGGACCGATAATAACGATTGAAAACACTAGACTGAAACAGTCACTGGTAAAAAGTAGTAAAATCAGTCGAACCAAAAATAGCGATTGAATCAGTCGATAGTAAAAAGTAGTCAATTACTAAGCAGTCGATAGTCGCTTTTAGCCGATAGTTCCGAACGCTAATTAAAAATGTTTTGAATATTCTACATATTTCCTCATAAGTGTTCGGTCAGTCGGTCATTATTACATAATTGTTGTTAATAGACATCCGAATCTAGCAATTACGATCTATTTGTAGAGTGCTCTGACAAAATTGTTTACATTGGTTTTTTATAAAAAAATGTTCGTCCAAGAATATTTTCAAACAAAACAAATAGATCAGTCAGTTTTTAGGAACCAATATGTATCGCTAATGACGAGTCGATGTAATGAACAAATCAAATGACCGGCATGTCATTCTCACATCGACTTAATTAATTTTTCTCAACATAGCAATCTCTGAAAATTTTACGGTGTATATTTGAATAGTAATGATTGTTTATTAGTTTGCAATCGTTATTTATGTGGTGTTTTAAAGATAGATCATTATATATGATATAAGTCCAAAATGGAAGGATAATAGACTTCAGTGAAATCAGTAACTAAATAAAGAGAAAGATAGATACGAAAGTGCGTTTCGCCTTTATGATACCTATTATAACAATATTGCGACCTAACTACCAGTGTTATCAGTTATTTTGGAAATCTGTAGCCGTTAAACTACTTTTTATGGATATATTTATGACCGGCTTTACTAAAATTATCCACAAATAATTGAGCTACAAACAATATAGAGTGTACGACATAATTATATTAAGGAGATGGGCTACTGTCAATCTAGTCACGGCACCAATTTAGTTGATTGTTAACGTATTCACTAGATTTATTAATTTCAGCAAAATATTAACAATTTAAGAATATTTAAAGAACTAATTTCAATGACTACCAAAAAGAAAGTAATAAATATATCTCTCTATAATTGTTGTTGATGTACAATGATATACTAAAAATTTATTATTTTCTATCTTTGAAGTAAAACCAACATGAGTTGCCGCCATTTAACTCTGTGTCTATCTAGTATATCTTTTAGTTTTTGGTTCATCAATTTTGTGTGATTTTAAACAGCCTGTGGTAACCATTTTGGTGTTCTTCCCCCTACAGCTAATTAATTATCTCTCAGCATTTTTATCTATTAAAATAATTTTGTCTCAACGTGCCTCACATGTATATGTCAACCAAATTCGCGTAACCGAGATCCTTTTTCACCTCTCAAGTCTCTGGTCCCACTCTCAATATTATAGTGTACTAAGCGACTGCACGTATTTTTTATTTTTCTAAAAATTGTATTTATGGCTTGTTGTATTTTCCCCGCTATAATGGTTATGTCGACTGTCTTTTCTAATTTTTCTTCAGTCCCTTAAGATTCGTTTCCATATCTATAGGATGGAATTAACATAATATTTGATGTTCGAAATGATAATTTTTTATTAGAATTAATTAATTCTATTAAATTAGGATGTAAAAACTACAGAATATTGGGTAAATGGCCTCCAGAATACTTTTTTGCATACGAATTTTTTTATCGCAATATTTCATGGTATTTTGTATAATGTTGAATTTCCTTAATGAATGTTGAGGGTATTGAATCCATTAATATATTATAGCTGTTGGCTTATTATAATAATAAACCAATTTTGATAATCCAAACCAAAGAATACACGACTATGAAATGTCCTATTCAGTAATTAAGTTTCATTAGTTGCTAGAGCATGTAGCATCAAAACCATATGTTATTCAAAGCAATATTATCTAACTTAGAACGAAATCGGTTCTTAAGTCACGACATCAAGCAGCTGCAACGAGCATTGCTTTACCAGCCTCATTTTCGAAGAAGTAAGGTCTAATAATACCACTAACCCAAAATGCACAGTCACACGAAGTGTATGCATTTATTTTTCAATGGCGGCAAATTCAAATATTACCTAAATTTTGAGATATACTTTAAGGTTCTACGGGCTCTACTTTGTTTCGACTTTTTTTACAAAATACTTAATACTTAAAACCAAATTTTGCACATTGTAAATCGTATAATTTACCAGTTTTGAAAATGTTAAAAGGAAACTGTTCTCCTTTATACAATAACTAATAAAACGACTTCCGGGTTTAATCTGAACTATAACCAAAAAGAGGAACCGTAACAACAATGAGAACGTTATATATTACTTTATGTATAGGTGGAATGGCGCTCCTAAATTGTTTACACAAATGCCTGATATTGTTTTCGCAGTGGGAATTTTGTCTAAACAGTTCACTGGATGTGAGATAACTGTACTAAAGTGAACAAACGATATTAAAATGCATGAAATTTGGTGAATTCTATGAGCGTATATGCTTATAATTACAGTAATTTAATTTATTTTTGTTATATGACGGATTTCAAATTACTATTCCCGGAATCCATGAATTCGTTATGCGTATTTTCAATTTTATATTAGTTTATTATTATTTACATTAAGGAACTTTTTATATTTGTAAATCAGTAGTTTATATTATTACTTCTATCTGTATTTATCATTTTCTTCCTCTTAATCCTTAGTTGGCGCGGTGGTAAAGGCGACAGGACGGGCATTCTAATGTTGCGATAGTCGCGGGTTCGAATCCCACTGGGGCATGATCGTAAATTTATGTTTGTGATTGTCCTAACCAATCTCGATCTCAAAGTCATCAAAACATTTTTTGTCATCATTTAATAAATATATTAAAAAAAATTTATTTTATAATATATCGAATATTAAGTATGTAAATCATATCCCCTTCAGTCAGTATTAATTAAGAAAAATGCATTGCTGCAAAACTTTCAACATTTTTTAAAATTTGGGATTTGAAATTCTATCGACTTTTCTTATGAACCAAAATAAGCGACACTTATTTTTGTTCTTAATACAACTTCTTGTTGAGGATGCTCTAGATGCTTGCTTGTATTAAACCTTCAGACATTTGTTGAGTTTTAGTTAGTATATAGCCTCATTTGCTAATGACTTAAAACAGAAATCCGATACTAAATAAGACTTAGATAATTAACAAATTTAAATCATATGTAGATAACGCGACATAACAACAATAATGGAATTAAAAAAAATGAAATAATATGATCATTAAATTATCAAAAGTTCAATGAATAAATCTGTCAATGTATATAGCAAACGCATTTATGTATTTCTTGTATGTAACAATTCTTGCTTGTAGTATTACCACATAGACTATTAATTCTAGATTTTTTTGCTACTGTGTCGCTAGTTTCTTAACTGCCTGCAGTTGAAGGCATTATGTTATAATTATCACTTTTTCTCTAATTTGTTTCGTTCGAAAATCTGTACTAAATTCTAATTATTTTTCAAAATTCTATTCACTTACTTTGAACTCTGTGAACAAAGATTATATATTGTGTATAACATATATAACATGTATTATTTATAAACATTATGTATAAATTACATATAGGAATTGTACTTTGTTTAAGCAATGCTCTTCTACATTTGGATCTATAATTATCCGGTATGAAATGCGAATAACGAGCCTTCCTATATTTTTGTAGGTGCTCATAGGAGATTTCTTTTAAGTTTATATTTGGAAAACCATTTTTGCTCTATAGCAGGGTTCTTTGGAAAATAATGCACCTTGAACCTTCACACCTTAGAACACCAACGCTTGTTACATTTAAATACCTTTCGTTAAAATTATGCACCCAAAAAGAAAAAAACAAATGTATACAATATCAAACCAAAGCATCCAACCTAAAGCATAAATCAGTCAGTTTTGAAGCATATTCTTCATGATTACGATTACTAACATTTGTCTTTCATTTTTATATCCCTATGTTCTAAGGCTTGATCGGTAGAAGATAGCACATTTTACATTAAATATTACAATTAATATATCAATATTTTATAATATATTACAGTGGGTAAAAGTGCACATGTAAACATAACACAATATTTAATAACATTTTGCAGTTGATAAAGGTACACTATCTACACACAAGACATGTTTTGTATTTATATTCAATTATGTGGAATTACCCTAATGGGAAACTTACAATCCAAATGTGTCCAGTAATATTTTAGGACAGCAATTTTTTGGTACAATATAAGAACAAATGGAAAAAAACATCTTTGTTGTTGCCTTTATTCATTAGGTCCTTTAGTGATCAATCTGTAATGCATGAATATGTTGACGATTGTCACCATTTAAGTTCCCTTTTGGGGTTTCTATATTTTAAGTCAGCTCGGAACGTCACTAATACTTGCATAAAGTCTGTTATCTCCCTAATTGTAATTATCCTATACTATTAAATAAAGTTAAATTAAACCACCAATATGAAAATTTCACAAAATATAAGCAGCATACTTTGTGGAAATCCCTCATACAGTCTATTTAGCACACCACTCAGCGTTCGTTTATTCATTCTAATCTGTTTACGCAACTCGAAAAGCAGAAATTCAAAAGTGTAACATCTGAGATCGTTCGATTTCTGCGTAGTTGGCGTGTTTTAAAATATTATTTCTTGGACTAACTGATCGTTTATAACCGGCATGTACAGGTGCAGCAGCGTATGCCTTTGAATATCAGACATTATTCGAATATAATCGTATATAGTACTCTTAAGGGAAAATTCTGTGACAATTGTGGTTTTGTGTGGTTGGATTAGGCGATCATAACGCGTCATTTATACTGGGAATGTGCAATACTTTTCTCTTCAATCATGGCTTATGTGGTCTGGAGAGTTGTTATGAAGAAGTATTCGAGGATACGTTTAGGACTTGTTGGATCTCAGGTAAGAAATATTTAATATGTAATACTTTATGTTTGTACTATATATGTAAACATTTGAGCAATAATTTTCTTATTCCTCATATGTTTCTTTCTATGTTCATAATTTATATATTAGGATATAACACTAATTGAAATGCAATAAATATTTCGATAAAATTCACAGTGAATATGTATAGTGTGGAAATTTATTATATCGCTTTTAAAATATGTCTTTTCTCCGAAATAATATACTCATGCAAATACGTTATCCAATTGTCAAAACATTTTTAAACGTGTTTTTCTGAATGGACGAAAATAGGTGTCTCGAAGAAGTTTTTTGACTTTTGGAATGAAATGTAAACGATCGAAGACCGACCAGGTGATTAAGGTAATGTTTGTGTTAGAAATTCGTGAAAATAATAAGTATAACGTAAAATCTAACAGTTTTTTTACAAAAATCTGCCTTAGATAAATATCAGTGTTGGGCACCGAAGAAAATATCGATATTTTGTTTATTTTTGATATTTAAAAAAAAATATCGATATATCGGAGGCCTAAAAATATATATTTTCTCAAAATCTCTTAAAGAATAGTGGTATTTTTGATAAACTTTTAAAAATGTTGTACCAATTTTAAAGGTTTATTAAAAGTTGTATTTAATTTATTTTGAAAAAATATCGGTAAAAAAAATATCGCCAAGAAATATCGATATTTTTTTCAGAAAATATCGATAAATCGATATGCGACATCTTTATTAGTGGCAAAAAAATTATTGATAATGCCTTTAAGCAAGCTTTACAAATTAAAATTCCTATACTGTTTGGCGGAATATACTAAATACAATATCAATGTATATAAATACAACTACAATATCAGGATACTATTAGTGCTTTCATATATTCTAATTCGATTTTTCTTTTGCATAAATTTGGCAATTAGGCTGAGGCAGAGCTTCTCATTGGAACTGAACTAGTCTATGTCATATGTCGCCACTTCTTTTACAATGTGTTGTCTTGCATCTGTAACTTACGGTTTAAGAGAAGACAAGCAATCACTTAAAATATTTTATTGGCAATAATGATATTTTCTAGTGTAAAGTGTGTTACACGATAATAATAATAATAAGTCTCTAGTGCACGTTATTCTTATTCAGTCCATATTTTCTGCTCAACATGGACTGAGAACTATTTATCTTGAATACAAATTACTACCCCCACCGTTGGCAATCAAAATACATCCGGCCTTACTCAACTTGTTTGAATCGATTATATTTCATCAGAAGCAGATTGGTAGTGAAAGAATCCCATCTAAGATACTAGCTATTAAGCTACCGACAGGGATATCACTACATAGTATAAAACAAAGTCGCCTTTTCTGTCCCTATATCCCTATGTGCGCTTAAATCTTTAAAACTACCCAACGGATTTTGATGCGGTTTTTTTCAATAGATAGAGTGATTCAAGAGGAAGGTTTATGTGTATAATACATGCATAATATCTAAGGCAACATTGCTAATTTTAGAGGTTTCTAACGTGATGTCGTAAATTAACCTATTTTTTTAGGCTTATTTAGCAATTAGCAAAAACGCTGCCTAACCCTACGAGTTAGATCAAATTAATGTACTACAGTATTGTACACCATAAAAAGGTCTACAAAAAAGTCCGCGATGGTATATGTTTATCTTTTAGGGATAACCCACATTAACCATTTTTATTGTTTACTTTTTACGTGAGAAAATGGCTTATTTACGAAGCTATTTTAAGCAATACGGCATTAATCCTTATCGAATTAAGTACCTTAAATACAGTGTGCAATTAATATAGATCAATATGGTTCCTTACAGCATGTAAATTAAACAAATATTTTCGGAGATATTACAAATTTAAAATTTGCGTTTAAAAATGTGTAATGTAATAAAAATTGTATGAATTTAGATATTCCAAAGATAGCAGGAAATCTTCATAGTAAGTATAGGGGAAGAGGAATTGTTTTACTCCAAATTTAATGCGTGCAGGCCAAGGGCAGTAATGAATGAACCAAAAATACTGGATCGATTTTAATCATGTTTTCATTGAGTGACATAGGCATATATATTTTATGCCCGTGCAAAGTCGGAGCGGGCCGCTATATTTTTATATACAACGTTCATATTTTGTCTGTAGTGTATTTAATTTAGTATCAGCATTGCACCCGTGCGAGGCCGGGGCGGGTCGCTAGTTTATATAATAAATTAAAATATAACTGGACTGGAACTAGAAAGGATAAAAATGAGATACTAAAGTTTTTCATATATTCTCTTACAAAAATTAGTTGTTTTAAGAGACTCTTGTACATTTCCAGTGCTTGCCATATCCCTTAAGAGTTAAACATCCATTTAGTTAATCACCTACATTTTTCATATTTTTTTCAGATTCTTTCCTTTCAGTTGTTTTTGTATCTGGTTTGAAGTAATTGATCCATGTTTCATTCCTTGTCTCATGTCGATATAAAAAATCCGGTTTATTTCATTGGAACATCTCCAAACTCCACTTTGAGAATTAGTTAGACCTGCTCAAATTTTCATGAAAACTATCATTTGATATGTTAATGTTTGATCTTTAACTGACTGTATTTATTAGTTTTTATTAAGTTCATCGTCTAGTGTTATCTAGACAGTTTTTGGCTACAATTCTAGTCTGTCAGACTAAAAAGCTATTTTCTGATCACATATAAACATTTTTGATACATTGGTACATCAAAACACTGCCCAAAACTTATACGAGTAAACTTGGAGTGGCTGAGAGCTCGACTTGTTCTTGTTGTTCTTGACCGTGGGTCCATATCTCACACATAGTTCGTGTTCTTTTAATGACAAAAGGCATCTTAAGATAAGCTTTATATTACAGATTTAATGCCAGTACTCCTGATGCCATCTGTAATATCTGCGAAATGCAGACTATCTTTACTAAATAATCGCGGCTTCAAACCAGAAGCTACTAATCCAAATATGAATGACTGCGTAAGTCTGGAGCCTAGAATTATATTCTATTGTTTAGAAACATCCACCAATAAACGTAAAAGTACGTAAGTTATCGTTATAGAAAAATTTTAAGAAGCCATCATAATAATGGCAAATAATGATGACCGGAAATTCTACTGAAGAATATTTAATGAAATTAACACAAGTATATTAATTAATAAATGGACTTACGTTGTTTCAAAATATTTTTTGTGTCAGGTCTATGAATTAATGTTAAAGGATTTGCAATAGATAGTGTTACTAGTATTAAATCGCATTGAGTGCAACTTCACTGACAGAAAACCGAATATCTATGACTCCAATATAATACTCTATATTTGATACTCTATATAGGATGAGCTTGGTGTGATATACTATAAACTGCTAAAACCTAATGAGATCATCGATGGAAACGACAACCACATATTACAAAATTTGTGAAACTATACTTGCAAACATTAAAATGGGAAGTGCTATCCCACTCACCGGATACTTCAGACTTGGACAGGAGGAGGGGCATCCTATCTGAACACTGCTTCATTCCTTATGAAGATACCAAAAAATAAGTAAATTACCTAAAAGGTGGAAAAAAGTAACGTCTATCGATGTAATATATTTAATTAAAAAAACAGTATTTAGTATAGAGCTATTATAATTATTTGTAGAACTTTCAATTAACAGTTTAATCATCTTGAGGTTAGAAGTTGTTCAGTTTAATTGGGGGAATTGTGCAATTTTCATAGCAATTCCGTTTCATTAAAGAACAATGGCCAATTTCCGTTGTTCGGTCGCAAAACTATGTTAATTCCAATAGCGTCGTGTTCTGTGCAATATTTAGAACTGTTTAATTCTGCCATTAACCGAAGCCAATTAAATACGTCGAACGGAAACGCAAAGCGGTACCCGACACACCGAATGATACACGATGTGAAAATCGTTCGACATCGAACAAGTGACAAAAATAAATGAGCGAGGACGGATGGGATTAGATGGCAGTTGTGCTGGGTCGACAAGAATCATTTCGAATGGTATCAAAAAAAATTCACCTTTTACATGCAATTCAATCAAATATTTGGTTTGTAACGACTTACAAACAAAACAGATAAATCATCATGATCAATTCTCTTATATTCCAAGGATCTGTGAGCGCCTTACGTCATTTCCTAAAAGCTGTTTTTTTTATAGAAGTATATATGGAATATACGTCGAGGAATTAAACATTTTTATCTATAGAGCCGCCAACAAAATAACGCCTAAAAGCAAAGGATTTTTTAATTATTTAATTAATATATTGTTACTAGTCGTTTCCGTCTAACCTACAATTTGTCTTTATGCTAACTTAAATCTAGATATATAACTATGAGGACCCATCGGCCCTAACTCAGCCTCTGGTGAAATAATATTTATACATGTCACTGCTGAATTTTTTAATATATACACCTCACTACACAACACTACACAAGATCAGATGGTTTGATTCTTTTGAGTCTGTGTCCTGTTCTGGTGGTATCCAAAAGTTGCAATATTTCAATATTAGTATGAGAATGGAGTCTTTCCTCATGCCTCCTTGCAATTCTCTTGATTTCTTGATTGACTGTGGGTCTCGATGTAGGTAATCAGTCCTATGGTATTTAAGTGCACCCACAATACCTCTCAGGACTTTGTTCTGAAAAATTTGTATTTTATTAATGTTACTCTTTGCAGAACATCCCCATAATTGAACTCCGTATGTTCATATAGGTTTCAATATTTGCTTATATAATAGCAATTTATTATGTACTGATAATTGTGTGATTCTCTTCCAACTAGCCAGTACATTTTCCTATATTTCAATTCCAGTTCTTTTCTTTTCTTGTTTATATGTTCCTTCCAGCGAAGTTTTGCATCGAGATTCATTCCGAGATATTTAGCGTTGTTGCTATATTGAATGATAGCCTTATTTAATGTTATTGATGCTTGTACGGTCTCTTTATAGGTGAACTGCACATGTACAGATTTACTTTCATTAATTATTATTTTCCAAGCTTGTGTCCAATTATTTATATTGTCACTTGCCTGTTGTAATTTTCGTGAAGCTTCTTCACTATTGTCCCCGACAGCTATAATCGTAGTATCATCAGCAAATGTAGCCATCGTGATATTTTCCATTTGTGATATATCGCAAGTGTAAAGTAGATAAAGCATTAGTCCCAGTACACTTCCTTGTGGTACACCTGCTTTAGCTTCTTTTATTGTAGAGTAAGTTTCTTCTTACTTGACTCTAACATTCTGGTTGTAATGTATAATTTTAATAGTTCGGTGTGTTGTTTTGGTAGCATTTTCTGTAGTTTATGAACAAGGCCTTCATTCCAAACCTTATGGAAGGCTTGTGCTACATCTAAGAATATAGCTGAGCATACCTTTTGACTTTCGTAGGCTTTTTCAATAATATCTGTTATTCTGTGGACCAGGTCAATTGTTGAGTGTTTCTTAATAAACCCAAACTGTGTATTAGGTTTTTTCTCTCTATGATCGGTTTTATTCTTTTCAACAGGAGTTTTTCAAAAACCTTAGATATTACTGGCAGCAGTGATATAGGTCTATAGGATTTTATTTCGTTAGCTGACTTCCCAGGTTTTGGGATCATTATAATTTCCGCCATATTCCAAATGTCGGGGACATGTTTTAATCTAAATGCTGTATTGATCAAGTTGGTGAGTTTTATAATTCCCTTTCTTGGTAGTTTTTGCAGTAATTCTCCTGTTATTAAATCGTAGCCTGGTGATTTCCTGGGGTTAATGTCAGTTTTAATAACTTTGGTTAACCCTTTCGGCGTGACTAATTCAATCATCGAATTTTCAGCTTCTATGTCCGGTAAATTATGTTCAATATTAGCTTCATTTGGTTTGAAAGTTTTTTTCTAGATTTTCAGCAAATGCTTCTGCTTTTTGGCGGTTGTCACGTGCCCAATTCCCACATAGGTTTCTTATAGGTGGACTATGTAGACATGAGCGCTTTAGATATTTAAAAGCAAAGTAATTCCCCTGAAAATAATATATACCCTAAGAACATCAAGAACAAAATAAAAATAAAAGGAAGACTTAGAGAAACTTGGCAAATCACTCGCTACCCTAGACACATAGACGTTATATAATAAATATTGGAAAGAATTGAGCCTGATAGAAATATTCACACACAACAACCTTTTGAAATACCTGTCAACAATAACACCTACAGTCGCCATGAATTTTTCGCCGTGGAAAGCAAATAAAACTATAAAGAAACCTAAAGCTCAAATAACTCCTCTATTACATTATACATTATTCCGCAACAACTCCGAATTTGTCTGAGTTTGGCGCATGCGTATATACATCTTTGTTTACTTATTTTTTATCGTGATTATTAAATTTAATGTCGAATATATTAAGCAGGTAAACAATAATAAATAACACATTTTATTGCAAAAAGTATTGAATAAAATGAAATAATAAAAATATAATTAATGTATGTCCAACGCTTCAATTTTTATAAAAACATCATATTACACATTATCATTATTTTTTATAAATAAAAATACACAAATATGATAAATAATTGACTTAATGTTGAACTATACATAAGGAGAGAGATAAACAAAAAAAAATTGAAATGAATAAAATGGAATAATAAAAATAATTTTTATATGCCTTGCTATTTTTATAAAAACGCCATATATAAATAAATTTACGTATTTGAACAATTAACCAGAACTCCAAGAACCATATAAATAAACATTATCATAAAAAAGACCAAAATCGTTTAGTTCAAACACAGCCAATATAGTTAAAACCAAACGAAAAAGCCACCACTATATATGAAAGCATTAAAATTTTCCTAAAAATCTCCAAATATTTTCGCTACTATTCTTTATCCGCAAACCTCATTAATAAATTGACTACCTCGAGCTTTCGATTAACATATACATTTACTAGCCTAAAAATGAATATATTGTCGTACTTCTAAGGTGAAAGAAATTTCAGTCAATACGTCATTATATTCACAAAAAAATAATTTATTTACCTATACTCTTATATAATAATTCACTGTATTTTCCTTGTCATTAGATCACTAAAGTGTCGTTGATAGTTTTATATTTTGGTTAGTTGATCCAGGTCTACTTTTGTTTACAAATTTAATTATTTCAAAGTATCACGGTATACTGTTCTATATCTTAGCAAAATGCTGTATAATGTATTCCCTGTATAATGATTCTCTGAATTTCACATTCTTTGACTTTTACTCTCAAGAAATTCTAGCTAAGTCGTAGCTATAAAACAAAATTTAAATTATTACTAAAATATATTATGTTTATAATAAATGTCTAATTATTACCAGTTACTACAATTTTTGCTACTTTTCTTTATGGACAAACCTCATTAATGACTTGACTGCTTCCAATACAACAAGAAGCATTTTCTTCTCTGCTCTTGTTATCGTTAAATTTTGGCATATGTTGATACCTATTCCAGGTCGTTGAAAATGATGTGTTATAAATTTGGCAGCTAAAATTCCCACTATAAATAAAATTGATGATGTTTGAATTTTATAACTATTAAAATTTTAACCTTACATTCTGCACTTACCCTTGTTCTTCCATATTTTAAAACCAATATATGTTATTATTAATTATTAATTTAACACAAAATCTAAGTATTCTAGATTTTTTGCAGTTTCATATAGTGTATTCTTTTTTATGGTTTATCATAAATACAAATCCGGATACAAACATACGCCAAATCCGGAGATGTTGTGGAGCAATGGTTCCTCTGTATTAGAGATGACATAGGAAGGTGGGTAAGATCAAATAAGGAGGAATTCAGTAATCTAATTGTCAAAAAAAAATTTAAACGCATGTCATATGAGTTTTAGAAAGGATATAGTTAAATGTAGTCGGCTGATCAGGTGAATAAGGGCGTATTATTCTATGTTGCATGTGTAGCAATTCAATGCAATTGCATGAATGTACATTAGGAATACGTGAAAATAATAAACATAAGTTACAGTCAGCGCCTTTGCTGATCAGGAACACAGCCTAAAATAGTACCTTAAATCACCAAATGTAAAGCACCAGGTTACCATCTTGTCGATGCATCTCTGTTGAAATAGCTACAACACAAGAAAATCATGATGCTAGTCAAATTTATCCATTTAACTAAAATCATTTTATCTACCGAGAATAAAAACGACTTACTAATAACAGAAGGTAAGTTGACGTTGGATTGGTAATTATTCCGCAGTTGCATCAACCTTTCCGTGTGATAATTGAGTGGAGTTGAACCAAAAATATCGTAGTTTAAGCTATAAAGTCATGAAAGGTGGTTTGAAGGAGTCCGAAGGAACATTTAGAGTTAAGAAATGTCTATTTTGAAAACCACACTAGTCGGTCTATTTCTGGCACCAACATTGTTTAGCTAGCAAAGGCAGAGTAAAATTGCCATGACAAAGGTGCTGAAATTTGGATAAAAGATGGATAAAGTTCAAGGTGTACAGATACTAAACGTTGATTGTAGTAGGCTGCAGAAACATCACTAAAACTTAGCAAATCATTCTATACGGGTTATATTATGATAAAGGCGTTGCATTTCAGTAAATTATAAAAGCCAAACGAACGGAAGAATATACAGACGATATTCACAAATGGTTTAACTACAACAGTAAAAAACTTTAGTGGTAAACTTTGGTGGTTTCTTCAGGAGAGAAGTTTTGTGTTTTTGTGTTTTCGGTTTAACAAGTTGCTACTTCTTATAGTTGGGAGGTTTACGTTTATAATCGTAACATTCTTCAAGACGTTATGTCTCGGGTTGCTCGGGTCAATTAATGCAAAGAAAAGGTCAAGAAATACAATAGCGGTGCATCATATGTATAACAGGAAACCAATGCGTGCCAAATCCGACAATCGCCTATTTCTTTTCAGTAACTGGAATTGTGGCAACTGTACTATTAGAGCAACTTAGAAGGGCGAATGAATGGCACACAACAATTTGTTTAACAGAAATGTTTCATGAAATACGAAATGAAGGATTATTCTTCGGCATGACAATACAGGTTCTCTCACATCAGCTGTCATCCTTCGTACAGCCTTGATTTGGCATCAAATGACTTTGACGATGTGGTGGCATCAAACCCATATTTTGGGAGTATCTCAATCATAGTGGAACGAATTGGTTCAAGCGCATGTAAAAGCGTATCAATCGTCATGAAGAATACGGCAAAAAAAACAGTCCAAGGTATTTTCGTTAACAAAATAGTGTCGATTACTGTTTTCTTTATTTGGTTGGAAATATAAATAGCAACTCTCGTATACGAAAGCAGCAAAGGTTTCGAAACTATCTAGTACTTATTTCTTTCCAAGATCATTTTAAAAATTCGATTTATTTAATTAATTAAGCTGATAATTAAAAAAACAGATCGAAAGATACGGTGTGGTGTGGAAGTGTTTGTCCAATGAGACATATACAGGAATTCATATCTATTCATATAACATATAGAGAACGTTTTGAAGAATAGTAAGTTTTGTCGAAGAACGTTCAAAGTTTATGATGCTAACAGATGGTTTAAAAACAAAAACGTTGGCTAGGGATTGATAATGATGATAAATGTGAAGGTTATCAATATGCATTCCCAAAAATCACAGATAACAGATTTTAACTATACTTTTGAGTAAATTTTATTGTGAATCCTCTTGGCTAATGATTTCGTGTTCTCATTTATTTAAACATGAGCAATGCCTTTGGGTAAGGCTTTGAGGTGGGGATGGGGTTTGTAATGCTAATTTAGAAATTTGAAAATTCTTTTTTTCATATCTTCTAAGTTTAGCTCATTAAGAATATACGCTTAAATAATAACAGAAATGGCTGTTTTAGTGAATCTGCATCTAAAATCTAAATTTTGAACGCGTCTTTCTCGCAACTACATGACGATTGTCATGATATTTCAAGTTCTAATGAACCAATTTACATGAAATTTGGTATTATTCCTGTTTTATGTACAATCTCTATACAACCTAAAGCTACAGCAAATTTTGAGTATTGTGAAAAAATTCGGAAATGTCAAAAAGAGGTTACAAAATGCCTCGTTTTTTCAAACGGTTATAATTTGACAAAAAAAAAGAATAGTTTGGCTTTAAGTTTTTAGTTAGATTACTAAAAGGTAGCAATCGTATCAACGAGGACTCGCCATTTTTAAAGCTGTAGTGTAACTTTTTGGATTTTTATGTATTCTTTAAACACTAACATATATCCAGTGTAATATGAATAGCAAAAATACTACTTTTATCTATTTCACTTGAAAGTATTCCTGTTAAATCCTCAATTTAACGTTAATAATAATACATTATTATGCATTGAATGTCATTATCCTCTTGATCACATTACAAATTACTCATGCTCCCTAGTATATATGTATACAATGAGAAATTAATTGATTCACGAAGCTCAAGTCAATTTGCCAACCGTTTCTGGCTAATTATCGTAGATTTTATTTATTATAATATTTCTGACTTATAAATGACGCATAAAAAGTTTTGTTGTATTTTTATTGTTTATTGTAAACAAAACATATCCATAGATATTTTAGTTCGGCGAGTTTTTGACGCAATTTCAAACATTTTAACCACAAACTGGAATGCATCGTAAATAAACATTTGTTTTTATCAATCTTTTACTGATGTCTAATTCATGAAACATGTTATCTCTCAATGTTTACTGTTAACATTGTAATTATCGATAATTATTTATTTTGATTTTGTAATTCTCCATTCTAGAATCCAGTAATTCTAAAAACTGAAGAGATTATGTGAATAAAGACTCTATCATGTTAAACAATATATATATATATATATATATATATATATATATATATATATATATATATATATATATATTGCAAATTGTTACCTTTTATCCCCAAAGTGTATCTCGAACATCAATTGTGACTGGTATTATTTAATGGCGATGGTTTTATTTAATAGAGATATTTACAAAACATCAAACTAAAATATTAAATTTTGGTCTTGTTGACATTGAAAGCCTGTTCAAGCAAACAAAGTGATATTTTACGCCTAGGATAATAGTAGCATATCAATTTTTTTTACTAATAATTATGTAACAACTATTCGTTTTTCTTATTTGAAGGAAATGTTCATTTGCAAGCAATATCTATTCATTAACTCTTTCGTAATATAATAATCAATCTGCTCCAAAACGCTACTATTGTAATAATGTCTCTGTGACACGAAGGGTTCATGAATATTTTTATGTTTACCAGTTTGCATTGATGCATTATTTGAAATATTTTAGTTATAGTTATTTAGTCAATATTATATTAGATGATTGCATAATGATTCTGATATTTTTCTCACTTTAAACAAATTATTGAGAAAATACAGGGTTCTAGAGAGAATCTTCTAAATTTTCTCATCTTTTCAGCAATATGGCTATGGGATCTATTTTTGTTTTTTTTCCCGTGTTTAGAAGCCATCTGCCGGCAATGGCTACATCTTGCTGGTCCATACACCACCAATTGCCAAGACTTTATGGCCATTAATATTCTTCTTCGGTGTGGACGCGAGTGACTTTTCTGGACTAACTGATGAGCTTTTCACGTTTCATATTGTCATGGAAGTTCAATTTTTCAGTCTAAGCTATCTCAAAGTTCTTTGCTTGATCTGGGTTCTGATCCAATAAGTCTGCAATTTATTGTCTTCGAACTTGCTTAGTGCTCCAGAGTTCTTGGTAACTGATATCAAGATCAATAAATTTAAAGGGTTGAAATCGAAACCGACTTGGATGTGGCATTAGTTAAAATTTCTTTAGATAAAGCAGCTTTTTCATTTCAACATTTCAGCAGATTTCTTTAAATAAAACAACAAAATCGAGAATATAATTTTCAGTGTTCCATGACTAGAGTCTGTATAGGTTAAACAACTCCCTAATATTAAAAGTAAAACTGCTATTTTATGTAGAGATTTGTCAAGAAAAATATCGAATTATAGTTGAATTAGTTTAGTTCGGTTAAGCTAGTCTCTGAAAAGTATTTTAAAGTCTGAAAGAATTTCAAGAAATTTGTTTTCTAACGTTCAAAATCGGTAAATTATTTATTTAAAAAAATATTTTAAAGTCTTCTTTTTACCAACAAGGGTTTATCTGGACTAGAAATACATTTCAACGGGCTCCGCACCACGGCCCTTGGCAAGAAGCCAACCGACTGGCTAGTGACAAGCCTTAGGGATCATTCCAGAAGACATCCGGTCTTACCCAGCCTGGTTACTGGCGTGACCTGGATGGTTATTCCATATCGGATTTTCCAATATTGCCTAAAGATATTTACAATAACAGTCACAAACATAAAGTACATCCATGCCCCAGAATACATCGCAACAGTAGGAGGACCGTCCTGTCGCCACTGCGCCAACAAAGAATTTATTTTTGCATGTATGTATGTATGGTCTGTTTATATACTAATAAATTTATTCCCAGTTACTGAAATATGGACAATTATATGATAATACTAATAAAAATATTAATTGAAATATAATAGTGTCAAACAAGCTCTATGATGTTCGGATTACAAAAAACTAATTTTCTTAAATTCATGTCGTCTTGTACATCAAATGGCTTAATGAATTATACTTCACTACACGTTTTAGTAATTAATACATGTTTGGTTGATCCTGTGATTTTATTACGTGTTTATTATCTGGTATGTGTGTGATGGATGACAGCGGCTTTAAACATTTCGCACAAGATATCCAGACAAAATAATATGAACACAATATAGTACATCTGTTTGCATGTTAGCTGCAGTGTTTTCATGTAAATAATGCGATGCCTATACATTTCCCAGGATACACAGTATCCACAGTAATGACAGCATACATAAAACATGGTAAAACATCCTCGACGAAGGGGACTAGTGGATGAAACCCAAAGTTCACTGACAGAGACCGACAGACGTTAAAAAGGATTGTGGCCAGACAACATAACTACTTCCTGGACAATTGATAATTGTAAGATTGTACACGGCTCGATGAATGATATTACATCTTTACATTGTTTCCTCCAAATGGCTGGTTCCATTTTCCTACAGTCAAAAATGTGGGTGATTTCGTTATGATTCTGGGGGCCATATCGTAGTATTCAGTTGGTTCTTTCATTCACATCACTAATCTGATCTGAAATTACTGCGATCGTATATCTCTACATCCTCAGTGATGAAATTCTTACTATAATTAGCATATTGCTGCCAAACTATGCCTTATTCCAGGATTAGTTTCAGGGGCATCAGAGTATCATCAAACATCTTTCCTGGCTAGCGAAATCGCCACACCTCAACTAATACTAAATCATAACTAAACCGTTATGGAGAGTTTTAGGGTAGAGCGAGAGGAATATATTTCCTTCCCCAACCTCAATGAGCAATTGGTGGCTTTTGTCCAAGAATTGGACAACATTCCATTGGAAAGTGTTCAGACACTCGAATATATTCTGAGAACAATTCCTGCTGTTTGAAAAGCAAATTTCGGCTCAACACCTTACTAATGAATAAATATTTTAATAATTTGTGAATATTTTGTCCATCCCCTGTATGTCCCTCAATTATTGGTTAAATATTTAACGCTTCATTGGAGACCAGCGATGTTTCAATTTGTATGTAGAATATAGTCGAGTTGTATTTCATTTTTTGAAAATTTTACGGATAGTTATTTTCGCAAAGCCTCTTTTAAGCGGTAACCGCAATATTTTGCTATACGGTAACAAAATCAACAACTCCCTCAACCTCACCAATCGATTACTAACACTTTCCTAATTCTTACGGATACAAATCGGCGCCATTTTTCATATTAAATTTCAGATCGAAAAAATCGTATCGTGTGTTGTTAGATTGAGATTAGTTTTATTACAATATGTTGCGGTCAAGAGTACAATACAGGAGCGCGAATATTTGTTCTCTTTTCTTTGCGGTATCAATTTACTATATTACCAATTTATTTCCTTGTTGCCTGCTCGATATTGGATATAGTGCGAACGGCCATGAAGAAAAAATGTGATAAAGTCTATCGAATTGAATTCGTTTCTAATCTATCTAGGAACACTTATTCCGACGATTTATTGACAATAAAGTGTCGTTAATTAAAATGTATTAGCAGCATGTCTTCACAAATTAGACGACTTAATATTTTACTAATTGTTTGTACCTCGCGTTCATCCTTTTATTTTTAATATTTATTAACTTAAATCTTAACATTACAAACAAACAATATTGTCTTATTATTTATTGTCCTTTTCAATAATCGCCTCTGCGTTAAAAAATTCAAACACACATGACTCAACCAAACTACAGCACCGTTATAAAGAATAGTTATTAATTACTTAATTGATTAAGTTATTATTAATTAATTTATGAATATACCACATACAAAATTATTATGTTAGAACTTAACTATCTTTTCTATTATATTAGGTACTTGCATGCATTCTGATCATTATCTAAGTTAGGTTAGGTTGTTTGTGAGCTTTTTATATTAAAACTTAGCATTTTTAGAAATATGCGATGGCGGGCGTGTCCGCGAATATTAGAAAAATTTAAAAAGTGTAAAAATTTGTTTAACGAGTTTCAGCGTGGTTGTACATCGTTTTTTGATGAGCCAAGCCTAAGTACTCCGTAAACCGCCACCACAGAGGATAACATGCCAAAAATCAACAAACTCGTATTGACAGACCGCCGATTGCAGGTGCGCAAGATAGCTGAGATAGTAGGTATCTCAAAAGACCGTCTGGTTCATATCCTGCAAAACATTTTAAGTATGGGAAAGCTGTCAACAACATGGACAACAAGCCCAACCGCGAGCCAACTTTGTGCCAGAACAGTGTTTTACGCTGTTTAAGCGTAATGTGAAGGAGTTTCTGCGTCGTTTCGTGGCCGTTGACGAAAGATGGATACATTGGTACACACCAAAGGCGAAGAAACAGTCGAAACACTGGACAGTGAGCATGCTCCGAAAAAGGCGAAGACTGTCCGATTGACCAAAAAGGTGTGATCCACATCAATTTCCTGAAGAAAGGCACAATGGCCATAGAGCTCTGCTCTGCCGAATTATTGGATTGATTCAACGCCGAATTTCAGAAAAAATACCTTATTTGACGAAGAAAAAGTGATCTTCTACCTGATGATAACGCACCTGCTCACATTTCCACACTCGCCACAGCCAAATTGATAGAATTGGGCTACGTATGTTGCCCATCCACCATATTCTCCAAATTTGTCCCTGTGTGACTTTTTGTTTCACTTCATAGTCACTCGCCCGGCAGAAATTTCAGTCGAATAAGATCATCGCCGCCACGGAGGCCCACTTTCGGTCATCACCGCCAAGTTGGAGCATTTCTGGTCAAATATATCGAGCTAAAAGTTGACTATATTGTCAATGACTAAATTTTCGTTTTTCTTGTGTAGGTAGGCTAAGTACTTATTGGCCCACCCATATATATCGCTGATCAGATTAGACACAACCACCTAACTGTTTTCTTTTAGTTCATTTTAGAAATATAAACATCAGTATCAATACTGTATCATCTCTATCATCAATAATTTATGTGTTTCAATTTTTTGCTTACTAATATTTAATTATAGTTCATTGACAGAGTCACAACTGCAGAAGGGTTCTCCATGCGGTCCCTGCTTAGTTAATTATCAATTAAAAATGCTAACAGCGTAACTCGTCGACAGTTTTATTTTATAAAGTTACCTAGTTCAGCAAACAATGAGTGGCGTGATTGTCATCATAATTAATCATAAACATTGTCATCGCAAAAACAATTACAATGTGTTTATTTATCTGAACTGTGATAATTAACAGAATTTGGAACAATTGTTCTCTAAAAACATTTGTTTATATTCGTTGTTGTTTTACTGACATTTCTCTGATAAATTGGCGAAAAAAAATCTAATTAATATTTACTAAATCTCTTTCAATCTATTTTATTTGTATAACTGGCATTATACAATCAGAACACCAATTTAAAGCAAATGTTAGTCAACGTATTTGCAAGAAATGAAGTTTTTCTTTAGCGAATTAATGACTATACTGCTGAAAAACAACAAAAAGTTATTTAACCTAAAAAAAGATCGGTTATCTGGGTCTCTTAACTAAAAATAAGAGGTCTCTGGAAAATTGGCTATTAATCTCCAACGAACAACTCCATTGCTCCAAACAGCAATTTTCTCTTTATTTAATATTAATCAGGCGCCCTATAACATAGAAAAGCGTAGATAAAATTTAGTAAAATTAACGACAGAGATATTGTTATGCTATCTGATATGATACAGATTTTTGTTTCGCTTATTTGTAGACAAGTTTTCCATATTTTGAGCACTTTCTTGGCTGTTTTCTATCGTTTGGCCATTGACTACAGGAAATAAATTCCTTCGGTCCTCTTAGAAATAGATGATTTACGTTCATGACATGGCCTTTTCACTCTGATATTTGATATTCAAGTCAGTTATTTTCATATGAGTATGGTATATACTTTTTAATAAAATTTCATCCTATGAACAGAAGTTCCGACTGCTCAAGTCTAACGCGGAGTAAATAAATTAGCTAACCTTTCTGCTTTTTTATAACCTGAAGATAAGTAACTATAGATTTCGAAGTTTATTTATATATGCATCATCGAAATTGTGACATCAAAGTATCGCAATATCGCAACTTTGAGTTTTAGTTCAGTTTGGTTTTGACATACAAAAAAATTCTAATCTAATATAATTTAATATCATCAATAATTACCTCTTTAACGGACATTATAGGCAAAAGGGGTCTCCATTATCTCGTTCCTTTTCGAAATAACCTACTAAAGCCGCAATCAATTTGTGACCCTGAATATCTATTGTTTTCGGCATTTTCAAGTAATATGATATATTACGGAATAATCAAATGGCTAGAATAACGTTTGTCGGTTTATAAACTATAGTGATTATAACTAATATTTTGAATAATTTTGCGTACGTCCGACAAAGGGCCGTCGACTAGTTGTCAGACGTATGCAAAATTCTTGAAAGCAAAGCTTGAGGTTTTAACTTTTTCCTATAAATTGTCGTGGCTGTATAATTAAGTGTAGTTTTTAGATATACTATAATGTTAAAATTTATACTTGATATTTTATATATATATAAAGACGAAAGATGGAGCGCTAACATATTTTCAAGACCGTATAACTTATACATTTGATCGACGCCGCGTTATCAATATTAACAAATTTACAGAATTATTTATTATTAAGTACCACGTCTAATAAAGCGTGTGTTGTGTAATAGGTTTTTATGATTGTATTACTTTAAAAAAATATACAGTAATAACAAAAAACTGCACAATTGGAGGTCAGTTAACGAAGACGTGCGAATTATAACGGTTTCTACCAATTACAATAACAAAATAGAGATTTTTATTCATATTGTAAGTTATGAGGGTATCTACTGTCGCAACAAATAGAAAATTCTGTGTTGTACTCAATACTCGGAAAACGCAAACTATTGTTCTATATGTCAACAGTTTTTTTTATCAATAAAGTGCATTTTATTCCGTATTGTTGCCGTTTCTAAAAGTAGTTTCTTGTTTGTTATATATGCTTTTTATATTCGTTCACTGACATAGTTGCATTGTTGGAACTTCGATGTTTTTTAATTTATTTTTGTTCATGAACCTTTCCAATTCTAGATAAATTGAATTGAAGTTTGTTGAACCCAATTATTTTAACGTTCTTTCCAAACCCTGAGGGTATATTTTTTGAAACTGCGCTAATTAAAGACAGCTGTTTTAGAGTAAATATTGCAATTGTTAATGTTTTTCTTGATCAAAAATGAAAGCATATATTGAACATAAATTAATGAATACTTACTAGATTATAATACATTCAACCTCTAAGGGTCATTGTTCGAACATTTATTAATTAATATAAAATCTTTCTGTATACAAACACTTTATTTTGTAACTAATCGATTGAAAAGTTGGGTTTGACCTATCGATTTTGAAAGTCTCAACCTTCAGAGTATACCCGTCTGATTTTAATCAAACTAAACCAATAATGCGTTGCATATAGAACTATTATAATTCACATTTCGACGGTATTTTTTAGCTTCAATAGTTTTCCTAAAATTAATAAACATTAATTAATGATTTTTCAATTCAGTGTATCAATCTGAAAAGGTAAGTGGCTGAACATCAGTAAATATCTTCAAAATCTTGTAATGTAAGTTCTACCAGTTTTTCTATCTGTCAGAGAAAACTTGGTGCGTTCTAACCCATTAAAATTAACCAAAAGTTTGGCAGGTTTGCTGCTCAAAACCATGAAGAATTGATGCCTTTGAACAGAATATCAATAGCAAAGTTGTCAGTATCCCATGAAGTGACTTAGCAACATCGAAAGTTTGCACCAGATCAGCCATATTAACTAATAGTATAGGCATAATAAGAAGAAGCGAGTTCTGTTTCAAGAAAAGAAATGAAAAGACTTTAGTGTGGACAAGAAAACACTTTAGTATAGGATTGATTTGTTTTCCGCTAGCGCCTTCCAATAAAATAAATGTGGTTGTGTTTGTTATTTTCTTGTTGAATCGCTGCTTATACTGCTATATTATTTACAATGGGGAAATTTTTCAACCCAAACCAAAAGACTAACTTTTTCAATGATAATGAAAGATTATATCGTAATGAAACTAAGACTTACATAAACTATTATGATAACATAACAGCTGTTAAATTAGATGGTTTTCACATTTTTCTATATAAAAACAATAGGTTTGCATTTAGTATTATTGAGTTATTTAGTTAGTAATTTATGTCACTAAACATGGAACTAATCATCTTTTGATCGATCTGAAGAAATCTACTGTCGATTCCATCAAATATTTCTAGCGGTGATGCTCTTGTATTATATCATATAACTTAGAAGTTTATGAATCAACTGTTTCTACTTGTTTTTGTGCGATGGGAAAGATCCAAAATTGTGAACAATTTCTACCATATAAATTTACTAAAAATTCCATTTCGACTTGTTCAATAAGCCTTAATTTTCTGTAGCGTGTTGCAACTGACGATGAAAGGTGGATCTACTACAATAATCCTAAGCGCAAACTGTAGTGGTTTACTCAAGGGGCACCATCCTCATCGACATTGAACTAGAATATTTATGTCCATAATACATCAGTATCAAAGGTACAGGATCATGATGTGAGGTTCTAAAATTGAATGAGTTCGATACGAGTATCAAGTTTATGCTTTTGGAGGGAGGTGGTTAAACATATTAACCCACCAATAAATCTAAACTAGATCAGACCTGTTTCAGAAGGTGTGAAAAAGTGTAGTTTAAAGCAAACCTATCAATAATACATAAACATGTTTGATGCAATATGAAATGTTATTTAAATTGTTACTTAAACATTAGAATTTCAATTAAGCTTTTAGACTTTCATTTTCACGAATTGTTAAATAATACGAAAGACTAATGTATCAGAATTGGTCTTAAAACGGACTTCATTTCAAAGAGAAAGCCCCGAAAATAACGCAAACAGAATTGTCAACGAAAGATATTTCTTTACAAAATATTCCTCTATTAACTAATTGCAATAAACACACAACCAAATTAAACTGAAATGTTACTCGCCGCGCCTAATACATAAATGAACCCATAGGAAAAAAGAGACATAGAAGGTGATCTCTCAAATACAACCGTGGGGCAAAAGTCCCGCTACCATTTTAATTGCCAGTAACTTTGCTCGAAGAAAAGATAAGTAAGTTTGGTATATAAAAATTTATATTAAATAAAAATTAACGAAACATAACGAAAAAAAATATTTTACATTTTTTTTCGTTATTATCCTATATGAAACCCATAAGAAAAAGTCTGGTGCTGTTAAATCTGGAGCTCTAGCTGGCCATGCTAAATCGCCACTTCGCGATATTAGTCTTCGTGGAAAAACCTCATTCAATGATTGAACTATTGAACGAGCTGTGTGTACTGATGAGTGCTGTGAGATGGGACCGTCTCGCTGAAACTATATGGTCATCTAGTCCTTGCTCTTCCAATTTCAGACACAAGAAAATTTTGAATCATGTCTTGGTACTGTTCAGCAGTGACATTAATTGCAGTGATGTTTCCAGCATGAATACCACACCATACAGTTGTTTTTAGTGGATGAAATGATGTTTCATAAATTAATAGAGGATTCTGTGTTCCCCAAAACTGATTGTTCTATTTATTCACGTTGCCACTGAGAAGAAAGTGGGTTTCAGCGCTCATTATCAGTTTAGACGAAAAATCTTCATTTTCACGAAACAGCCTTAGGATTGCATTACTGTACTCAATTCGTTGATCAGGAACTCTCGGTAGCAATCGTTGGACTAATTGAATTTTGTACGGGAACATTTTCAAATCAGTTTTCAAAATTCGCCTTAAACTGCGTGCAGAAATGTGTAACTAGGAACCACGTCTCAGAATTGATGTTTCTAGAGACTGCAATACTATCACACACCAGAACCACATTTTCAGAGTTACGGGATGTTCGTTGTCTTCTAGAAAGAGGCCTGTCGTGCCGTACTGTCGAAAATTCGCATATGAACGATAAATTGTG
Source organism: Rhynchophorus ferrugineus (assembly GCF_030347505.1). NCBI lineage: Eukaryota > Metazoa > Arthropoda > Insecta > Coleoptera > Curculionidae > Rhynchophorus > Rhynchophorus ferrugineus. Next base: position 17,788,377 of record NW_027472585.1, on the reverse strand, counting down.
GTTTTGTGAGGCACTAGCCAATTGTGATATTTTTCATGCAATTTCCACTGAGTGACAATAATTGGACGATTATTTTCAGTAAACATTGTCACTATTTCTGCTCGTTCTTGTGGCGTATATTTATCCATTGCAACAAGCGGGTATATTTGTAGCGTAAAATTAAAAATTTAATCAGATAATACTTTATTGTAATACTGCCTCGGCAGTAGAAGGTATCCATTCGTTTGCTGCAGTTGTCAAAAAATTCCGTTGTTAACTAATTATAACCGTTGTTCTAATATGAGAAGAGGAAAAAAGAAAATCCTCGTGAAGGTAGTGAACGACGCTCCTTGTGTAACTGGAAAACGTTTTAATTTTTTTTGGTAATGATTCGATCACAAAACGGAATTGTAATTTGCACTTGATTTATCAGTTTCACTGTCTTTTTTCTTCTGAAGATTCTGTGGAGGAACACATGTTATAATTTTTAGTTTTCAAACATTTTTTTCACGCTTTCAATCACTAAAATATTGGTTGTAATAATAATATACTACAGGAGATTATTAAACATACATTTATATTAATATTAGACGTTGGATTACTAACATCTATTCTTACACTACATTTCTGCTTAGTTTTTTTAGCCTTACTTGATTTCAATAATATTTGGGTTATAGCCCGAACTCTTGGATGTACAAGAAACGAGATATTTGATATTGGCGTTTTTTAACCTCACCATGGTGAGATTTGATTGACATTAAATTTGAACTAAAAAAAGAGCAATATTATTAAGGACTCATATACGTAATAAACAAAACAAATGAGACATGAGTCTTACGTCATTTACACTCTAGGCATAATTTAAGGTACTTAAAATAGTAAATACTTACTTTATGATGGTCTTAATGCTGTGGATAAATTACTGATGTTCAAGCTGTATCGGTTAGTCGCGCTTGAAACTATTTAACCATATTTCTCTAATATTTTTTGACTTCGAACAAAAATACATAACTTGTTTGGATTTTTTACCGATGAACAAAACATATTGGGAGTCCACACCGTCGATGCACATTATAATGTATAATTATAATGCAACATTATTAAAATAATATATAAATAGGACCTGAACCCATACAAACCATTCAGTGCAACCAAAACAACTATGTCACGCCCATATTTTGAGCGTTTTTTTGCAGTTAACAAAATTGCACTATTTCAAATGTCAATTTTTTCCCAAATCCATTTTTTGCAGAAATAACTTTTGTTCCGGGTACAGTAAATACTAGTTAAGTAGTTCTTAAAATATAATAGCCATATAATAAAAAAATATCCAAAACTTCGCTGGACGGACCATATAAAGAAGAAACGAAAAGAACTGGAATTAAAATATAGGAAAATGTACTGGCTGATTGGAAGAAAATCACAATTATCAGTACATAATAAATTGCTATTATATAAGCAAATACTGAAAGCTACATGAACGTACGGAGTTCAATTATGGGGATGTTCTGCAAAGAGTAACATAAATAAAATACACATTTTTCAGAACAAAGTCCTGAGAGGTATTGTGGGGGCACCCAAATACTATACAGATACCCACAGTCAATCAAGAAATAAAGAGAATTGCAAGGGGGCATGAGGAAAGACTCCATTCTCATGAGAATATTGAAGTATTGCAGCTTTTGGATATCACCAGAACAGGACACAGACTCAAAATAATCAAACCATCTGATCTTGTGTAGTATTGTGTAGTGTGGTGCATATAATAAAAAATACAGCAGTGACGTGTATAAACATTATTTCACCAGACCGAGGTAGGGCCGATGGGTCCTCCTAGTCATATACCTAAATTTAAATTATTATAAAGACAAATTGTAGGTTAATCGTAAATGATTAGTAACAATGTATTAATAAAATAATTTAAAAAATTCTTTGAGGTAATCGTGAAATGTACTAGGATTTTTCTGCAAAATTTATTAGTATTAACTTATAATACATCATGTATCCTATTCTTTTTAAAGATTCTATTTTGGAGTAAACCTTTGCATATTTTTTTAATTTCTCTAAAGTCTTAATATTTAAGTTTCAATTAGTATGCAGATAATGCGGCCTGAAATGTAAAGAACAAACCTTCCAGTAGTCATGCAAAAGCTCATGAGAGATTCTATTAAGTTTATCATTGTTTACTTTTGAAAAACATTTCTGATCTATAGCAGGATTCTTTGGAAAATAATACGCGTCGTTTTAAGCTTCTCATTCCGGCATATGCTGCAAAATAATATTCTATAAACGGAATTTTGTTAAAGTTATGGGTAAAATTAGAAAAAAAATGTAGCCACAGAGGTGCTATAAAATCGCAGAGCAAAATATAGAATTAAAGGCTATAAATCGGTTGGTTCTTTTTGTTTTGATACCTTCCATCCTCAGGTGTTTCCAAAGTGCATCCGGAACATAGTAACGAACTCTCCTATTCGACTCCTCTTTCTATGTTCTTATTTTAGACCACTGAATAAATCATTAAAGTGCTTTTTCAACGTCCTTTTATTTTTATTCGTTAGTGAAAATTATTTCAAAATATATAACGGTGTATTACGATTTCTTTTAGAACAAATGAAGATTCCTTCAGTGAAAATGTTCCATCTCGCCGCACCTACGTACGCCACTGGTTTTACGTGTGTGATTTCATCCGACAAACATTTTCTGTATTTCCATTTCAAAGGATTTTAAGGCTAAACACATTACACGTTATGCTGTTGCATACTACCATACCGAAACGCCATTATTAATTAAGTAATTCCATTGAATTTGTTAGATATCCGCTTCTGGTCTTATTCTATTGTCTCGTGTTTGTCCAGCAAAAAACAGAGTTTCAAAAAGAACGAGAGAGGTGGGGTCGGGGAGGAGAGTAGTGACAGAAACCATTCAATTATTTCGGTGCATTTTTAATTTTGCGCTGTGGACCAGTTGGAACTACGTGCGTGAAAATTCGATAGACTTTTTTCGTTCTGAATTATTACCTTATTTAATAAAAGCGTGAAATATGATTGATTATTGCCTCGATAGATGCTCATTTTTTCCTGGTGAAAATGTGATGATTTTTAGACATGAATATTGTTTATTGTATCTATTTTTTAACGCTCCTGCTTTCTATTATGGTGGGATACAGTAAAAATTTCACATATTATCACTTTTACTTTTTGCGATTTATTAATGTGGAATTGGTAGTAATAGATGTTAATGAGTAAAATCAGCAGTGGAATTTTTGCCGGGATGAAAACGCCAGTGATTGATTTTGGTTTAATTCATCGATTACTGCGGTGTATATTTTCGAACACGCCTAAAACAAATAAACTATGCATACAAATAAGTTAAATTAACAAATGCCTTAAGATGAGAATAAAGAAATTGGAAACGCATAGCACATACAATTAGTGGTGATACTAGGGATGCAGCTATCGAAATATGCCTATAATATGGAAAATCTGTCATATTCTACCGATTAAATTTTTTTTAAAATATGTGATCAAATAAGAACGGGTGTAAAAAGGAGAAGATTTAACAAAGTAATTAAAGAGGCAAAATTTTGACTATGAGCTTCAAGAATACTTAGAAAATCTGACACTAACTGAGTCAACAGAATATTTACTATGGAAAGCAACAAGAAGCTGATGGAAAGGTGGCAATTTTCTCAAATCGCTGAAGGAATATAGAGCATTCGTATCTGAGATATGTACAGTAGAAAAAAATAAAATTACCGACTCTCTCTATTCCCCATTTGAAATAGGTCAATCAATTAGTCCCATAATCGTTATTCCATTGGAATGAAAAATCCAGAACTGGTTACCTCCAACCTATCTGTAATCTCAAAGTTTTTGAGAAACTTTACATCAATAGGCTTAATACAATAACTGAAAATATAAATGTTATTCCTGTATATAAATTTGGTTTTGGAATAAACGGCGAACTACAGCATTAAGTAGACTGGTAAACCAAACAAATATAGACCTAGATAATGGTCAGATATATCTCAGGTTTTTGCTGAAGGCTGCATGTTAGACTAAAAGAACTCCCCGCTCAACCGCACTTTTAGCTACGGAAATATTATCTTACAAATAGTAGACAATTTATTAAAAAACAATATAGTGAACATACTATACTGAATATATGATATATTCAGGAGTTCAAGAGGGAGTACCGGATGCAATACTGTATCTACCTATCACAAAAATCACTACTATGATAACATATGCAGGACACCCTTGGTATCTCACGAAGACCCAATTAAAGAATCTAAGAGAATCCATACACATCTTAATATATAGTATATTAATATAACTGTGGTTGATAATTTGAATGAATGGAAATACTCGTCAATAACATCCCAGATAAACGTCTGGGAGTTGCCAGCTATTCGTTATCGTGTTCTAGTTGACGCTGCTAGCACCTCGCCCGTGTTCAACGTCTGAGATTATATTTCTGGCTACTTTGTAGACTGTTATTCCACTATGTAAAATTCAACATGCCTCAAGGTGGCTACAATATATTAAAATAATATTAATATGTATGAACTTAGAACTTAGAATGGACTAGAACAAGATTTAGAACAAAATGTTTTCTATAGAAGATCCATATTAAATTGCTTCCCTAAAATCCTATATTTTTTAAAGATATTTTTCATCTATTAACTTAAAAATTAAGAGTTACATATAAACTATCTCATTCCACGTCAAACTCTTTATAAACTCTGTAATTTTTTTTACCTGTGTTTATTTGAACGGAGATCACAGCAAACAACTTTGAAATGGACAAAAAGGTCAATTTTCACCATGATTTACAGAGGATAGACAAAATAATATGAACCCCCAGTTATAGACAAAATATTTATTTATGAATAAGGTGTTGAGCCACCTTTGCGTTCAAAATAGTTGAAATTCTTCATAGGATAGTTTCAAAGAAACTATTTAGATAATAGTTTTTGTCGGATTGTTGTCCCATTCTTACATGAAATAATCTTATCACTGCTTCAATGATGTTGAAGATGCAATCCTACACCTCATTTTATGCTTTGAAACTCTCCATAACGCTTCAATTATGTTGAGGTCTGGCGAACGTAAGGACTAGGTAAAAAGTTTTATCATATTCTGATGCTCTTCAATCAAGACTGGAATATGATAGTGTCCCACATCCATATGCTAGCCATAATAAGAACTTCGTCATTGAGGATGTCAAGATAATAATGCGATATGGTCAGTTAAATACCACGATATTGGCGCCCTAGTCATAACGGAACCTCCTAAATGTAACGTTTAATATGTGGTAATAAAATGTTTCGCAGGCGCAGCCCTCCCTTGAATGTTAGCTTTGTGGAGATTCCGTTTTACTGTTTTGTCGAATAAGTATTGATCAGGTGTTCTGCTATCACTTTTTCTGGAGTAGTTTTATGTTCTCTGACTACAATCCATTTCAATGTTCGTCGGTCTCTGTCAGTTAACTTTAGGTTCACCCACTATTCCTTTTCGCCAATGATGTTTTACCATGTTTCGTACATTACTGTAGATACTGTCTCCCATGATACGTTAAGCACTTAGAGATTACGAATTTCCCCGATCGCAAGACAAGGCATATAATACGCTGAAATATAAGTCTTGGTAGTATAAACAGAGAAACACATACGTGCTTTACAAACACAAGCAATGTACAACAAGATGTAGTATATTGCATGGTGTTCATATTATTATGTCCATGAAGTCTATGAGGTCTGTGAAACCATATATTTTGAGATGAAGAAAAACGAATGTACATCTTAAATTGCATTACAACTTATAGTTTTTAAGTTATGGGACATAAACAGATATCAACTTATTTTGGAGTCCCTGGGTAGCCCTCGTACTGCTATATTTAACATAGAATAAACACAACATTAAAAATGTTCAACCGCACTCTAAATAAAGATTCCCTTTTAATTAAATTTAAACTAAGATCTTCTTCTATTTTTTCTAAGATAATCCAATATTACCTTCTTTTTTTGGTATTATACTATTACAGAAACTGTTAACTCAGTGTTAATGAAAAAGCGAGGAATAGATTCTTGAAACAATATAATGCTGATCAAACTGAGGTTTAAATATACCCCTCATTTTTACAGTTTTGCCTCCAATCGTGTCAATATTAACAGAAAATTTAAATTCGCCTTTGCAGACCCGTCTCTTGATACTATTTTTTTTCGCTTATATCGAACTGGGAGTGGCCGATTTCATTTGGCAAAAGCGGCACGGACAAACTCCGACTGAGGACGGCTTAGATTAAATAGACGCGACAATAAGACTGAATCAGCGTGGATGTTACATAACCGCGCCACGAAATTAAATATTTAGATTGTCGGTGCGGGTTAAATCGCATCGGACAAAGCCGATTTGTACTGTCGAGTCGGTTTACGGTGGCTGTAGGTGCGTGGGCGTCGCTTGGTTTCCAGGAATTTTCCTATTCCGGTAACGGCAACGCGCCTTTTTCAGGATATAGTTCCATCGGTCGCGTGTTGTTAACTTGATAAAAATGCTTTTTATTATGTACATGTCTTTAACAGGACACGCATTTGAATAATAGGCTTTCCAGTATGGGTGCTTGAACTTTGACACATTATAATGACCATATTTGTGAATCTGCGGTAAATTTGTTAAATATATGACTTGTCTCGATACAAGAGCCAGTATAGAAAGGAGGAAGACAAGTTAGTAGAGGGCGCTGTGACTTGTATCGAGTGGGTATAAATTACCAGGGATCAAAATAAAGTTTCTCTTTTGTTCCAAGGCCATAAGTGGTGTATTAATTCCGTCCCGTCCCGAATCATAAGTGATTCGTAAAAGGTTATGGGCCCAGAATTCCCGGTGTAAAGGAGAAGTAGTAGGGTGACGACGGAGAGTGCAGGGGAATGGAGATTAGGAAAAGTTTTTAGTTTGGTATAGTATATATATATATATATATATATATATATATATATATATTTATATATACACGAAGGAAAAGTATAGTGAAGCACAAAGAAAGAATTATCACAAACTAATCATAACTAGCGTGGTATCGTATATATAATTATATACTATCAAATACAAGATTAAGAAAATGGCGGCAGGTTATGTTACAGTACCTATTCTAGAAGCTAATAACTTTAACAACTGGGAATTTAGAATACAAACAATATCAAGTTAAGAAAACTGCAGTGGTGACCGTTTAGTTATGATACCTCAGTGATACCAGAAGACCATGGACTAATGTAAGGCGGAAGTGGACTTGAAGGAGCAAGTTATGAAGACTGGTATGGTAATCAACGAGGAAGTTTTAATGGATTCATACTATTTGATAAAAGCATCCCGGAGGCATGGAAGAAATTCAATCGAAGAGAAATACATGTGTATGTTGGGCATTCCAAGAACAAACTATAAAATCGATAGTAAACTGGACAGTGTTTTGGCGACTATTTCTATGATTGTTCAAAGTTTTTATGATTGTTCAAAGAGAGAATTGTTTTTAAGTAGAAAACTGACTGTTACGTTTGTTTATCACATAATTGTGTAGATTCAGTTGATTAAATTATTAATTAAAGTTAAAATTCTCCCAATGTAGAAATAGAATAGTTCTAAGTTCGAAAATTTGTATGTACAATGTAATAGTTTTGTTCTGGCAATTTAAATGTACTTTTGTAATCTTTGTTTACAATCTTGGTTAGGTTAAGTTAGATAGTACATTTTAATTGAAGGGGAGTGTTAAATATATGACTTGTCTCCATACAAGAGCTAGTATAGAAAGGAGGAAGAAAAGTTAGTAGAGGGCGCTGTGACTTGTATTGAGTGGGTATAAATTACCAGGGATCAAAATAAAGTTTCTCTTTTGTTCCGAGGCCATAAGTGGTGTATTAATTCCGTCCCGTCCCGAATCGTCAGTGATTCGTAAAAAAATTTGCTGAATATAATGTAGGGCTTGTTTTAAGCCCATGGCGTAAATTAAAAATTGTACATAATAAGACAATATAAAACAATTTAACATCTTAAATAAATAAAAACAGGGATCGAATTAAAGTAAAAAATAATAAAAATTAATTAACCAAATTCTAATCCTGCAAGGTTTTGATGTCGAGGTGGTCGGGTGACAGTTCTGAAAACGACATGGAAACCTACCTGAGCAACCAATTTTTAAATGACAAGGGTGAAATTAAAAATGCATATGAAATATATCAGGATTGGTGATTATCTCGTTATTAATATGTCTTCTATTTATAAGTAAATGTGCCGACAAGTAATAGTACTGATAACGGATGGTATTGATAATATCAATGACAGAGAATGACAATGGTGGTCAATAACAATAACGGTATAACCATGATGGTTAACAACAATCCTAAATCATGGTACTGAATAACAATGACTGACAATCATAACATACAACAAGCAATAACAATAACTGGTAGCAATGATAAACCATGCCAGAATGAAATATAACATGTGCGCACGATACGAAGGGAAGTAACACGCGACGTACCAGCTTCTATCTTAACACTAACAATATTGGATGTACAATGAGATCAAGGGAAGCAGACGCATGAGATGCTGCCACTAAGGTTAGTAGTATTCGCTGAGGTAGTTCCAAAATCTTTAAGAAATAAATGAATAAGTAACACTCTTGCTATTGTGCACTCACTTCTTCTAACTCCGACTATGATGAATGCGCACGAGGGAAAGCCTAAGGGTCACACGCTAGATAAGCTGCCACCAAGAGCCAGCAGAAGCCGGCAGGAACCACTCTGAGTGGCATTTATACATCCTTCAATTTATCAGCTATTCAAGATCATAACTGCACAACTACACATCAGTTATTTTGTCGACTGTGGTGCCAGTTACTGGCATAAGTTATAATTTATGCTTTACAGTTGCAACCATAATACTATTATCTTCAATTTACAGCAATTTAAAAATTATGGGAAAGGTGTGAACAAATTCACCATTTATGAAACTTAGATTGGGCAGCACCAAACACAGTAAAATTAACTCATCAAAATCATTGCAACTCATGAACCTCTCGGGTCATTAAGCCAATCTTTGAAAAATTCGATGAAATTCTTAACCATTTAAAGAAGAATACATTAAAGGGAATATCATGGGCCATGGGCAAAGACCATATCTTCAAATTGAATGGTAAAGGGAGTAATACGTCTAAAATTAAACGTCAAGGCAGAGGTTGGTGTTGATTAAAACAATCAGTGTCTGAAGAGATTACTACAGGGGATCATATCATACATTTCAGATCATTTCAGGAGTTAATTTAACTTCACTTTCCCGCCACTTACAATACAAATTTAACGCTAACCCCTGGCCTTATCCGCAATCCGGTATGATACGTCTACAACAACGTATATCCAGGAATACACAAGGAAAAGTAAATTATCCCATCTCGGTTTCCTCAAATCAAAAAGAAAAACTATCCGAATCATCTATTTATCTACATGAAAGATTTAGAAATGCAAAACCATATTGAGAGTGATTTCGTAAGTTATACGTAAATCAAATGCAAATGTGGCTTAAAATATGGCGTATAAAAGCCAACAAGATAAAATTCCGTCATGTAAGTTTTACGCTCCATATAAGAACATGTCCACCAGTTTATATGAGTAATTGTCAACTCCGTGCAAGCAGAGGATGCTAAATATCTTTGTATACACCTAGATCGACACCTAACTTGAAAGAAACATATACTCGCCAAACGAAAACAACCTGTACTTAAACTCTACCAAATGAATTGGCTTATCGGGCGCAAATCCAAGTAATTACTGGATAACAAGATATTATTGTATAAATGTATACTCAAGCCTATTTGGTCATGTGGAATCCAATTATGGGGAACTGCTAGCAAGTCTAATATATCCATCATACAGCAGCTCCAAAATAAAGTGTTGCGTGCCATTGTCGATGCTCCGTACTATGTTTTAAATAAAGTGAAATAACGAGTGTAATTCAACATGTTTGTGTGAAGTTCGTCGAAAGTGTGTCAGTGCATCCCAATATATACATATGCATATATTTTATACAGATCACTTAATGTATATATAATATTATAATATTGTATATATAATATTAATAATATTAACATAACACATACTTTTTGATAACCCTGTGGGCAGATTGTGGAACTATTGGGAGCAATAAAAAAAAACAAGTTCGTTACAAGAATGTTACTATGAGTTCCTTAGAATAACGGGTATATTAACAGCTCAACTTTTCACCGTTCTGAAAGCTTTTGACTTCGCTGAACACATGTTCCAAAATATTGTAGTGGCAACAAACAGCCTAAACTCAATACTATAATACAGTTTAGCTCCTTCTTGTCACCTATGGTGCTCACTATACAGGAAAAATATACCCTGCTTAAAAATTCAGGCAGGTCAATAGTCATAGTGTGGATACCTTTATGTAGGAACCCCCTCCCATATGTAGGAATTATCGTGAACTAGCAGTAGAAGAAAACGACGTAGCCTCATAATAGTATACTTTCTGAGGAAGCGAGTGAACACTTCATTTCTCCGAACTGTCTAAACAGATAGATAAGCTTCATTGAGGCCATCTTAAAATAATAATCATATTAACAACATCAGAAGATGTGAACATCTGCTGAAGGGTGAGTCGGATGGATCTCTAATCATTAAATAAATAAATGTATGTATCTTCAGAAAGATACGGGCTAACCTTGCCTTATCCGATTACTATATATTCAAATATTTGCGGTGTAGTATAGGCTTCACATTAAGATTATGAAAATAATTTGGTTTGGTTTTTTGCTAATAAATCTTACAAGTTAAATAATAACAGAATTATTGTTTTATTAGAAGATGGTCGTCAATTTAAACAGTAGCATGAATTACTTTTGAGAATTTTTCACAAAACCACACATAACATAATTTCGAAAAAATATGTGCAATGATTGCTATCTTTTACAGAAGAAATCCAATCAAGTTAACGAATTGCGGTTGGATTCGGATCAATAATAATAAAAAAATAAATGAAATATGGTTCTAATAAAACAGTATATCCAATACAAAATCTTCTTGAATATTGAATGGGCTTAAAGAAAAAAACGCTCATGTAATATGTCTTGATCCTCAATATAATCAGGGGTTTGATATGGAAAGTAAAACATATAATCAAAACTAGATCTTGTTGATAACATTGTCTATATTTTAAATAATATATATATATATATATATCATATTTGTTTGTCGTTTAGATTAATTTGTTTAGATAAATAGTACTAACAAGCACAAAACTGTTTATGTAACTTGATTATTATTATGATTACGATTAACTATCGCTGATAAGTCATAACGATGAATAAATGGTCGGATGGCGTTGACCGAAAACTGGAAACGCAACGCCATTTATGCGATATGAATAACACGCTCCGTTTTGGGCGTGAAGTTGTGGTTGTTATGGGGTGTGCCGTCAAGGGGTGAGTTGAGCTAACGTCCGCTTAATTACCGTACATTTAGGTCATCGCTGTTACCTTGTTCGGGTTATTTAAAATGAACGCAAATTAGATAATTGTCAGGTTTGGTAACCGAACATATTATGTATTTAGTGTGTTATTTAATTAAAAAGACTTTTAATGAATCACAATAATTGTTTATTAATAGTAAACTGTTCAACAATTTCTCTGGAACGGAATGAAAATCACTTTAATCACAATTGTTTATTTGGTGACTGAGAAGAACCCGTAGTCAGAGATAGGTAAATCTGGTGAATAAACTGCACCTTAAAATAAATTACTTTTGTTAATTAATTTTTTCTCTAAATTTGGTGTTTTGTACTGTAGCGACCTTGAGGAATGTCGAATTTTACATAGTGGAATAACGGTCTACAAAATACCCAGAAATATAATCCCAGATGTTGAACACGGGCGGGGTGCCAGCAGCGCCAACTAGAACCCAATAACGAATAGCTGGCAACCCCGAGACGTTGATCTGGGATGTTATTGAAGGGTATTTCCAATCATTCAGTACCCGACCATCGTTTGGTTTAGTCGTGCCACCATCGACTGCCAAGCCTCGTCACCAGGTAACACCGCTGCCATCCGTTTTATCTATTTTCTATTTTCCACATTTTTATATTACTTCAATAAATAACAGTCACATAATATAAACACCACTGTTTTATATCGTTTTACCTCCATTCACCGAGCCATATCAGGTTACCCTAAAGTAAGTATATTGGGACCCAATTGGTTCAAAATAATACAATAATAATCCCAGTTTATTTTTTTTGTAGTTTAAGAGTATAGGTTTAGTATATATCTAAGATAGGGCCCGTCGATCATATTTTAACCTCTAATAATGTTTATATGTTAACACTGCTTTTTCTATTAGATACACAGCGCTACACCACATAACATCAAATGATTTGATACTTTTCAGTGAGTCTGTCTCATGTTCTGGTGTTATTTCTATATTGTAGTGTTGTTGTTGTTAACTGCAGAGTTGTATTACTTCGATATTGACATGATAGTGGAGTCGCTTTGTATCTCTGATTATGTTTCCTTGCGATTCTTCGTTGATTGGCTGGATGACAGTCAGTATATAGAGCTTTCTGTGTAAATAATAAGATCTATAGTATCTGGTTGCCCCTAGAATATTGCTCACGACTTTGTACTGGGAAACTCGGATATCGTAGACATATTACTTTTCGTGCAATATACCCATAATAGAATTCCGTATATCCATAGAGGTTTCAATATTTGTTGTAGAATAGCAATTTATTATGCAATGATAATTGTGATTATATATTTTTTACAGTCTAGGAATAATATTAAAGTAATGTATTTGCCATCATTAAAGGATCTATTGACTTTTCAATACTTATTCTTATAAACTAAATAACTAAAATGATTGATAAAAGATTCATAGGATATATGGTTATGTAATTCATATTTATGAGCTGTTTAAAATATTTATCAACTTAATGTTAATAATTCATAATTTCTTCTACTTATCCCATGTATTCCATCTAGGCAAATTATGTAGTTATCTTCACTTTATAGGAATTATTTATATATTTAAATATAGTTTTTATTTTTTATGCATATTTTTCGTCTAAAATATATATTGAAAAATAACAAATTTAATACCAAACTAAGCGTATTTGTTAAACAAATAAATTCTTTCCCTAGATTTTTAAATAAAATTGCATCGTTCTTTACTTATTTATTCCACCTTTCAATTTTAAAACAGTAGCTTTCGCTGTGTAAAACAGTAGCACATTTTTTCTTGTAAATGTATTTATTTCAAACTATCATTTTATGAAATATTCTGGAATCTCGGCATTACAGAAAGCTGATCTTTGAATTGTCTTCTATGGATTTTGTTAATCAACTGCTTTCTCTTTTTTGCCGTGTCCCATTTGAGACTAAAAATTTACCAACAAATGAGGAATTAAGACATTGATTTTAACCGTTGATGGATAAATTAATGTATTTGTAGGAATGTTCGTCTGGTCAATCGGTATATGTGGCTATCGATGCGATTTTTTGACCAAATACTAACTACTATTTTGTGGAAGGATTCGCACGAGAACTGAAACACTACTTGAAGAAATACTTGTTTGTTTCGATTCAAATACATGTGGTCGACGGGAGAATTGACAGAATATTAGGTTAATGTAAAGGAAGTACGGTAGCGCTGTGGTGGTGGTACTGTTACAAGGGGGTAGAGAAATGAAAAGAGAGCGAGACATCCTCGTGCTCGTCTTTTATAGCCGGGAACCGCATGATACCAATCCACCAGCGTTGTCAACCTTAGACTTTGATGTAGGTGAACGCGTGGTGTCCTAAAGGGTTGTAGCGGGCACTACATATTTATTACTTGCAATATTTCGTCACGGCTTTGTTACAAACTTCGTTCACTAATGATACCAAAATTGGATTAGAAGTTAACACTAATACATTTTGCAGAAAAATCCTAATAAATTTTACTAAAAGTATGATAATGCTATGTCTCCAGAAACTTATCAGTTAGTACCGGTTCTTAAGCAAGAACAGTATTTCTTAATAGCTAAGAGTTCACCAGATATCAAATTAATTGAAATTTTTAAAATGGATTGACTGATATTTATATTATGAATCTGAAAAAGCTGCTAACGAAAATCTAAATACCTTGTGAACAGAGGACAGACGATTCTTGTTACTCTACAATTTTATTAATCTATATTATGATTAAATTTTTGCATATGTCTGGTTTTTCTTTCACAGCTGAATATATTTTCTGATAAAATAGACACATTAATTTGTCGTCCATACAGAAAATGTAAAATGTAACTTGTGTAAATAAAATGTGTGTATAAAATGTGATCATACTTTTCTTAATCGTTGAATCATAACTATCATAACTCTTTAACAGTTCCAGCAATACGGGAATAACCGCAAGTAATACAAAATCTTAAATAAAACTATGTAAAATTAAATAAAATCATTTAATAATATCTTATTTCAATAACATTCAGTATTAATATTGTTTCAAATACAAAACGTAGGGACTCTTCTTCCTTCCTATTTAGAATTGCTTTGCCGGTATTTTGCACAACGTAAAAGTACACGTCCTTATTCTATTTACGTACAAAAAAAGGACGAATAATTAGTATACTACTGTATTAGAATTGCTTTATTGCTTAGGTTGCTTGATTTGGGTGTATTTCTTTTTATTGCGATTTACTGCTTTTTAGGGCATATTACTCAACAGTTTTAGGCCTAAAAATTCTTCCTCCATATAAGCCTCCATCTAAAAATGAAACTGTAAGCTTTTCTCCCGAAACCACTTTTTTTGAGACGGTTGACATGATATCTCGAGTTCTACTGAATCCATTTGCTTCTAAAGTGGCGTGAATGTTGAAAAAGTCAAACAAATTTCGCTAAATGACGACTGTTCGGAAACAAGATTTTTTTGTACTTTATTTTTGACAAATTTGTTATAGTTTTACTTGTTCAACTATCGTGTTCCCGCGTTAAATTTATTATATTTATCAGAGTATGGCATTAAATTCACGTCAGCTAGTAATAATTACACGATTAAATCACCTTTCACTGGTGATGCTCCTGATATTCCTATTGGTGGTTTTGTTAGGTCAAACCAAACACCTGTTGGCCTTTAATTTGCTGATTACCTTTAAGAAACTGCAAACATTTCCACATGTATTTTTTTAAATTAAATAGGTATGTTTTGTTGGGTGACCTAATAGAGTCCTTGCTGTTATTTACTTAACGCTTGACAATATTCATCTTATAGTGACATATAACCAAAAATAAGGCCATAAATAAACTGTTTGTTATAACATATAATACCGATCACCATTCATCATTTTATTTTATTACTAAATATATTTTACAAGATTGACTAAATAGCATCTTCAACTTAACACCTAGTATATTGAAAATTTCAGTTGTCAAAATTTTAATTAGAGCAAATCTTGGTTATAATATTACATTTTCAACGTTAAATAAATATAACTCTACCAATAATTGTGTTAGAATTGTGTGATATAAAACTCCAAGATTGGACATCTAAGTTCGTCATCCACTAGGTTCCTAGTAGTATTGTACTCAACCACGTCTGGTGAAAATAGTTAGGACATCCCTAATAACAACCTTTCTCCTTAATAGAGATAATAAGTATTGAATTTATTTTGCTTTCACTAACTAAATTAATGTTTAGAAAATATCCTTTTAATTTAAACATAATTCGTTGAAAAAATGTTTAGCAAAAATAAGCGATCATGCAAAAATTCCGAATATTTAAAAAATAACAATGCTGGTTTTATAATAGTAGAGTATAATTACGTTGCTTGTAACCTTGGATGAATAATATTGCTCTGAACTATGTTACATAATTATCTGAAATATTCTATTGAATTAGATTATTTAAATTTAATTTTTAAACAATTTTGTGATAGTAAAATGAGGTTAGGGTGGTAATAAATATTGCATTCGGCAGATAGTCTTGATTTGGTTTCATATCAGTTGCTTTATGGTGATTTCGAAACTTTAGTTACCATACATTTTTTGGTGAATAAAAAAATTTAAGATGAATAATTATCAGCTTAAACCTACCGAAACTGTCATTGATGAAGTAATATACCACCTTACAGGCCGTATTAACCAGACATCCCTCCATGCTCTGAGTCGCACTAACATATTTGACCATGTCAAAAAACTCTTAGATTAGCTAATTAGATTAGATTAACTCTTAGATAATGAAGTTATAAATGTAAGCTATCAGGCTACATTATATAGATTATTTAATAAAATATATAGCATCTAGCGTGTAATGTTTCCAGTATAATATACTCATCTGATGTTTTGATTTTAAGCGATTTTTGTGGAATTTCTTTTGCAAGCAAAAATTGTCATATGGCTTGGAAACTATTACTTACTTGACTTACTTCAGAACAATTCAACATAGCTTACTAGCATACTAGTAGCTAAAACTTATTAAATATGCAAAGAAGTGAGGCTTTCAATTTTTCGTGGTCAATATGAATAATGCTGATGCACATACAGAGAATTATTTATAGATACAGAAAAGTTATATAATGTTAGTATTAAAACTAAACCATTGTACGTATAAGCAAAATATATCTTTTACCAACTTATTATTATCGTAAATAACGGTTTTATGTTAAACCCTTGAAAGTTGGTAGTGGGTAATTTCCATATTTTCAGAGTGACTCATAGTTAAAATTTGCAATGCAACTAAAGAGTCTGTATAGCCGGCTTGGCGGCGAAGTGGTAAAGGCGATGGGACGGTCCTTCTACTGTTGCGATAGCCGCGGGTTAGAATCCTGCTGGTGCATGGTCGTAAATTTATGTTTGTCATTGTTTAAAATTTGTGAATGTTCTAGACAAGAGTGTAAAGTCCGACAAGGAAAATGAACCCAGTCGCGCTGCTGATACAAAAATTGGAAAAACTGGAAATGTCAATTTCAATTAGGTTGACGCTTATGGTAAATGATTATAATAATAAAAGTATGCATCCAAGAAACGCATAATTTTAAAGCAGAAGAATCCCTTGAAATTTATTACATTGTAGGAATGTTCGTCGGGTCGGTCGGTCGGTCGAAACGTGTGGCTGCCGCTGCGGTTATCTATCAGAACACTCACTACTATTTTTGGAAGGAATTTACACGGGAACTAAAAACACTGGTTGAATCAAAGTTGTTTATTTCAACTTGCGATTGATACATGTGGTCGATGGGAGGATTGACAGGATATTAGGTTAAGGTGAAGGAAGTACGGTAGCGCTGTGGAAGTGGTACTGTTACAGGGGGACGATGATAAGAAAAGAGAGCGAGACGTCGTCGTGATGGCCTTTTATACTCCAGAACTGCATGGTACCAATCCACCGGCGTTGCCAACCTTTGTAGTTGTTGATGGTGAATTGGTGGTGGCCTAAAGGGTTATGGCGGTCGCCACATAACTCCCCTCCTAGTGGAACAGCCGTGGAACGTACCTATATGTGGTGCAAGTTCCGGAATGCACCCGCAATCACGCAAACAAACGCCCGGGGACTGCTGATCAGATGGGGATCCCAACCTGAGCGAGGAGTTTTACGGGATCAGCTGCCATCGGAGCTGTAGCAGGACGTCGTTCGTCTTGAGGCGTTTAGCTTTGTTTGAGGGTACCTGTAAATGTGTTACGTGTCCCGTTTCGTGATGCGAGGGTGCTCATGTGTTGCTGGTATACATGATGGGCTTCTGTGGTTTTCGTCCATCAGGCTAGTCTCGTGGGATGTCGTCGACCACGTGATGTTGATGAGTTCCGTTCCTCGTGCTATCCTTCCATGTACGTGTCAAGCACCTGTCGAGTGGCTTATGTTGAGTTGATTTACCTGTTAGGCACTTTAATCACGTCGGGGTCACCAATTGTAGGAATGTTCGTCGGGTCGGTCGGTCGGTCGAAACGTGTGGCTGCCGCTGCGGTTATCTATCAGAACACTCACTACTATTTTTGGAAGGAATTTACACGGGAACTAAAAACACTGGTTGAATCAAAGTTGTTTATTTCAACTTGCGATTGATACATGTGGTCGATGGGAGGATTGACAGGATATTAGGTTAAGGTGAAGGAAGTACGGTAGCGCTGTGGAAGTGGTACTGTTACAGGGGGACGGTGATAAGAAAAGAGAGCGAGACGTCGTCGTGATGGCCTTTTATACTCCAGAACTGCATGGTACCAATCCACCGGCGTTGCCAACCTTTGTAGTTGTTGATGGTGAATTGGTGGTGGCCTAAAGGGTTATGGCGGTCGCCACAACATCATTTTTACAAGATTTATGAATGAAATCTATTATTAAATATTCTCTATATTTTAGCAATTTTGAATTATTATCCATTAGTGTCCATTTATGACCGAAGAATTTTCAAAAAATGTTTATTTTTTGAAATTAATTTATTGAATTTATGTATATATTGAACAGAATGTATTTATGAACAGAATACACATTATTTTTGACAGCATTGAAAATATATGGATACGAAACTGATACTGATTCAAAACATATAGAAATTTATACCAATTTGTGCTATTTTTAACCGATTTCGAAAAAGGAGGATTTTCAAAATACTTTTTTTATTCGAATGCACTTCTGAGATAGTCTCATCGGAATCAAATCAGGATATGTTGGGGGGAAGGGCGGTAAGTAAATCGAGGGAAACACTCAAATTTAAAAGACAGGTACATAGTTTTCGCATATATTTTTTATCTAAAATAATCAGATATTTGTATATAACGTTATTGTTAAGCTGATGTGATGGAAAATCGGAAGTCGGTCAGTGCACCAGCCATTCGGTTTGCTTTTTAAGCACTAACTGTCTGTAGCATATAAGACCTCGTAGAAATATTGCAGACACCTGCTTCTATGATGTAATGATTAATGCGTTTAGCTCCCAAACGGAGGTCGCGGGTTCGAAACCCGGCGGGGATAATACATTTTTGTTGTAGCTTAGTTAGAATATTTGTCAAATCACCTAGGCTACTTAGCGGACCCCTTGGCCTGAAGCGTTTCCTCATACGGGCTGCACCTTTACTTGGCCTACCCATTGTAATATTAAATAAAATAACTGCGTAATTTATTGAGTAAATATACACATTTAAACACTAAAAAGAGAAAAGTAAAATATTTTTAACAAAAAAATGGAACTTACAAAAATTAATCAAATTTAGATTTTTAACATAAAAAAAGTATTTTAATATGAAATATGTTCAAATTATTTGTTTTAATAACTAAATAAAAGTAATCAATTTTATAACAATAATAATATAATTTTGTGATATATACAAAAAATTAAATTACCAGCAAAACAAATCTAAATTAATATAACTGTTTGAGTTCGGCACCGACTTCAGTCAGTTGGGAGCAGTTGGATAATATTGTAAATAGATAAATAGGTTTAGGTAGGCATTAAGCTAAATTTTATGTATATATAGTAGAATATAAAATACGTGTAGTAGATAAGTTAAACAAGATTTTTGGTTATTTTTATTTAGTTATTACAACGATTATTATGTACATATTTTATTTTAAAATGTTTCTTTTTGTTAAATATCTAAGTTTGATTATTTTTGAATTTTTAGTGAGTTCCTTATTTATTTTTTGAGCCGGTTCAATTGTTTTGTTAAACATATTTTATTAAGGTTTCTCCATTTACACCAAAATTTGAGCGTAAAAAGTTTCTTATAGATTTTCATTATTATCCTCTTATCTTCAGAAATAATAAGTAGATATTTTATGTGCAGGCATATGTGCAAAACATTGACAATTGGACTAAAAAACGGTGAATAATCTTAAATGCTTGAAAACCTTCACATATGAGTTTCAGTGAAATTAATTTGAATTGTTACTTGGGCAACTGTATGGATGCACAAATCATTGTCAATGTTCCAGGGTACATTACAAAGGGCCGTCCAAAAGTATGGGTTTGAAAACTTAGACCTGAACTTAAATAAAATTTTTAAAATAGAATAAGTAGATTTTGTAGGCACATGTCTATTATTTAGGATAGAGATGTTCACTTGTTTATACCTTAGTAATAAATGCGTTGAGAAATAATCATTACAAAATTACTAACTACAAAAAATTAAACTGTGGGAGAGGATACTGAAAATAAATCCTTAAAAATAAATAGATCACAATATCAGAAAGCAATTAGCATAAACCCCATACTTCTCATTTATGGACCATAAATGTGCCTATATGTCAACCGAAACAAAAAAAATCTTTTAATATTCTTTTGTATTGTGTCCCATAATATACAATGGTATGGAATGACGTGTTCTTTCTACGCATACAAAGTGCCAAGGTTCTGACCATTCTTATTTGCATATTGCCCTTGAACCCGCGTGTTTTACGGTTTTGTGCTGGTTTAGGAAATAAATCATTTTTAAATCAATTTCTGCGAAAACTGTGACGTTTGGTGGACGCTAATTGAAGCTTAACCAGACGCGGATTATGTTGTTCCCTTGATACTAAATGTCCAGGTCATTTTATATTAGTTCAACTTTCAATCGTTCATTGTTTTAATACAGTATTGCATAATTATGAACGAGAATAAAAAATCATCAATTCATCATAATGTATTTTCTTGGTGTTTTAACAATGTCCTAGTACAACACATTAACAATACTGGTTTGCAAATTTTATTTTGGTTCTGACTATCTTCATGCATGATAAAATGCTGTATTTCGTGCCCTTGAATGGAAATCTGACAAAAAAAATATGTAACTCATATGTAAATTAATTTTTTTTTCATAGAACACTATTTGTATTTCCAACTAGCTGTCCTTCATATATGTAGAAATGCTATATAAAATAAGAACTTTTGGTGCTATAATATAATCTATTTACTCCAATTTTTTTGGATGCAATTTTTTTAGATTTTTCTGGCTGATGCCTGCGCAAATATTTCAACGTTTTTCAACGCGCGGGAAAGCCACCTTCAGTTATCCATTTGACTAGAATGGAATTTCCAAATTTAGCCCGCATACAGAGATTGTTTATACGCCTTGTCGAATATCATTGCAAAAGCAAGTCGCACCTGAAACTTAAACTGTTTAAACTCGAATAGCACATCTGCAAACAGACAGCATCTGTTTTACATCTTCACAGTTTATAATTTTTTTCGCCAAAATTCTGGATCCTTTCCAAAACCGTGGTGAATTGATATTTCGAAGGAGAATGATTTTTTTTGAAAATTAATTATCAATATAATTATTTAAAATGACACCGGCGATTTAAATCTATACGAACATCACCACCATCTAAACCTCGTCTCCGAATAATCGTAGTCAGGCCCGTTAATAGTAGCATAATGGAACACATACCTCCTAAAGGAACAGGGATAGACGTGATGGTAGTCCCATCTGAACAGCTTATAGTTCTAATAAAATTATTTTTGAGTATCGCCTGTACCTACATCCTCCAGTTTCTTTTTGAAGATCTTCGAAATGGCCATTGTTTCTGTCCAAATTTTCGTGATATCCCTTTATAGAATGTTTTTTCAAATTTTGAAAACTCCATATTCCAATAAAAAACTGAGCTTCTGAGTCTTTCCTCGCCGTTTACCCTTCTGCAAACGAAATTCTATCGAAATTCCATCTAACTACGTTAGTCCACAGCAACTTCAATTCGCCTTTGGCGGCTCTAAACCCTGAACTGTAATACTTGTGACAGGAATCTACGAACCAGAAGTCTTGATCAAAGGCGAATGCTTCTTATATGAAATAGTTTATGACTATGGTCTTTAAACACCTTCAATCGAACTTTCGTCACCTAAGAACTTCTGTTTTTAGGATCAGAGTAACCGCAGAACGATTGCCAATCCAACGTTAAACTGTATTCTCAAAAGAGAAGAAAGAGAGAAAGTTATACTTCAATATTCACATGAGAATGGAGTCTACTTGTGAATATCTTGATTTTATGGGAGACAGTATAATCTGGTTGCACTTGTTGTGGTTTTAATTTCGTTGTTCTAGAAAGCTTGTATTATATTGGCATTGCTTCTCGAAAGATTATGGGGACGTTGAACTAAATTCCGTATATTCATATCAGTATTTGTATAATAGTAATTTATTATGTACTGATAAATGTGATTTTCCTTCGAGTTAATTTCAAATCATCAAGATGTCGTGAGAAAAAAGTTGACTCGAGTTTTAAAATAGCAAATACAAAGAGACATAGACAAATTACATACAACATCTTCACACAAACAAAACACATAAAAGCAGAATTTACATTGGTATTATATAGTACATGAATTGATTTAATTTTAATTTAATAATGTAGTGTTCATCTATTGAAAACAACTTTTTTGTATCGTATTACAATTTCCTTTAGTGAATTTCTTACATCCTCACTGCTACATTCATATTACTCTGTTTGCATTTATTAATAAAAGACAGCCACAAGCCATAAAATACAATATGAGTAATACAAATTGAGTTGGTAGACATTTACTGTAACAGTTTCATTCGGTTTTAGCAGTTCGTAATACACTACACCTTCAATATTCCGCTTGTGTGTCGATGTCGATGATTCTCCTGGACTATTCCATGACTTTTTGCGTTTGGGATTGTAGCAGTAGATTTATCCATCACCAGTTACAATACTCAACAGAAAACTTTTCTTTTTTGACACATACCAATGGCACGCGTTCGAAATTACATTTTCATTTTATTCGGGTATTAGCTCCCTTAGGTTTTTTCCATCATATATGAGCTGGAAACAGTTGAATCAAATGCTATGCTGTCTACTTTTGGAGAGTTTGATTTGTGTTCTCGTCCAATTTACTGTCTTCGGATATTTATGATCTTCGACGCCATTATTTACCATTAACGAATGAAACCAATACCAATGATAAATGGTTTTGATAGCAGTTTTCTGAAAATCAAAATAAAATTAAGATTTCAAACCAACTAGTAATCCAATGTATCCAAAATAAAGTTCTACGATTAATTACCATGCTTATTGCCACGTAACCAACGAAGTGTTGCACGATGACCTCGAAATCAAATGGATACACGAAGTGATCCAAGATTTTGCAGAATGTGGAAGCAATACAGCTACTGTACCACGCGCAGGAAATCAGAATTTGAAGATTGAAG
This sequence comes from Rhynchophorus ferrugineus, assembly GCF_030347505.1. Lineage (NCBI taxonomy): Eukaryota > Metazoa > Arthropoda > Insecta > Coleoptera > Curculionidae > Rhynchophorus > Rhynchophorus ferrugineus. The sequence continues at coordinate 17,765,220 of NW_027472585.1, read as the reverse complement.
TGAACCAAACCACACGAACTTGTTTTGTCTATAAGTGTATTCTTAACTTTAGCTTAAGTTTAGATTGGTTTTATTTTAGTTTGAGAAATACATATTGATGTATTAATCCCATAATCGCCTTGCTTGTGTATTAATGCAAGTAAAACAGAACAGTAGTAATAAATTAATTTCTAAATGAAGATTGCACCAAGTATATCTAATGTAAGATGCAATTAATTTAAAAAAAATTAAGAGTATCATTTAACTGCGAATCCTTAAAAGTATTCTTGTTAAATATTGTATATTTATTTACGGAAGACTTAGAGCAGGAAGAAGTGTATTACATAATATCAATAACAGTTACGAGTATATAAAAAATTAATAAACTAAAAAACTGTTGATGTTACATTATGAAAAACGATAAAGATTCAGGATGATATTGGTCTAGCAGTTTACTGAATGATTTGCGAAATGATTACAAAATAGTAAACTTTAGTACATCATTATAAAAAGATCTGCAACCAATTAATATTTTTTAAATATCAAAAAAGATGTGATCAAGGTAGATGGACTAATAATTATTTAGAATTATATAATATATATTGTAAAAAATTAATCCAACACCTACCACTTCCCATTTTGTTGTTTTTTTCCTGTTCAAATAAAAATTCCATCGACAGGAAGCTAAAACTTTGAACGTCGTTAAAACTGTAGCTAATTGTGTGAGGGTTCTGCCATTACGTTACTGTTATTCGTAATCCTTATGTAATAATCGAGCGTTGCCTTCTTGCTCGATCTCTAAATATTTAATTACCTTGAAATGCGCCATAAAAACCGTCGCAAAAAATATTGACGGTGCTTTTCGGTCAGTTATTAATTATTGTGATCGAACTGTACCGTAGCGTAAGTACGGTGACGTTTATTAAGCGTATATTACATCGATTTGTTGATACTCGGTATTATAGCCTGGCGGAAAACAATTAAAGAATTAAAATTGCGTGCAGGAAACTGTAATAATGTGCGTGAAAGTTAAAATGTATTATATACCTACTCATGTGTTTTAGTCGTTCTCCGCTAGATGGGAAATAAACTACACCAATCGCTGAATAGATGGCGCAATATTCGCTGAAATACTTTTTTTATTTTACTACCTATAAATTAAAAATAAACAAACAATAATGGATGTATAAGATCAGAATTAAATCAAATTTCTTTATACACATAGCAAAATCCTCTTTTATTATATATATATATATATATATATATATATATATATATATATATATATATATATATATATATATAAATGTAACAAAACAAAAAAGTTTATTTTAAAAAGAATGTTGTTGGCTATTTCATTATTTTCTTGATGTCTTTCTGGGCATCTTCATACGGTTAGTTTATACCCCCTAGACCATTACTAATAAGCTGCATAATTAGTTTCAGCTTTCAGTTTCAGGATTCAAGTGCAAAGCCAAATGCTGCAGTTGTTGAGCACATATTATTCATAGACATATATACATATATTATGAGCACTTATTCATTTTGTTTAAATTTAAAGACGTGGTTGATTTTCCAGCTAATTCTTGACAAGTGTTATCTTCATCATTTGATTCATTATTAGTACTACCTTTTAAAATTTCAACGAGTTCCTCTTCTGTGAGTTCATTGTAATTAGCGGCTACAACTTTTTTAACATCTGTTGACTGAACATCTTCATACACCGGCCTATATATTTAAGCAATTGATGTAAAATATTATTGACTTCGGCTTCTTTGTCCGACAATGCTGGCATATCGATATCAACTTCGGGTTTTAGGAATTTCCAGCATGCATTTGTAGTTGATGAACAGTCAACGAAGGATCTACTTCCATACATTGTAAGATGCGACTGAAAGTGTGTTTTAGATAATATCGTTTAAATTCAGCAATTATGCCTTGATTGAATGGTTGAAAAGCAAACAAGCGAAGCTGTGTTTGGAGGTCAAAAATTGTATTTTCACATTAGGGAAAAACGAAACCGCGGTTGGTGAGACCGCGTGTAACGTGGGATTACAGTATAAGACAGTTTGTTCATAGCTATATAATACTGTCAAACAAATCTAATTTGATCATTTAACTTTATGTATATTTTTTGCTTTCAATGAAACTCGATATATTGCAATTTTTTTATTGTCATAATGGAGTCACACAATGAACAGGACAGATTTTACTATCTTTAATCAAACCATTATACTTTCAATAATAGTTTTCGAAACCAAATCAGAATATTATATACAAAAATATTTATAAAATTCTACTTGCACACAATTTGTTACTCTTTAGCTTCTTCTCTTTTCCTTTATTAATTACGATAATAGATTGATATTTATATATCCAAACATTAGTTGGGACTAAATCTAAATATGTTGCCAGTTTTACTATATTTTCTTGGAATCATTATTTTCAGATCAAACACAAATGTTCTCACAGCGTTGACACTTTTACTAAAATTCTTCGGGTAACCCTTGTATTTATTAATTAAGCGTTTCAGTCACTGACTGTAATATTTCTTCATAATTAAATCGTATATTTGTGTATGCAATAACTTGACTCATTGATATTTATGGACGTAAAATATCTATTATGAGCCCCGTGAGTAATTAAATCACAATTTTCACTAATAATTAGACTGAGTCGTTTTATAACGATGTTGATGCAATGTGACGCAACCAGATATTGTGTCAAAGGGTATATACAAGAGCATGAGTATGTTCTTGCAATGAAGGTGTGTTCTTAAACGTCGCCTTTTACAACGCCCTGACAAGCAATTGCAACATATTTTGTTTGTAAATTGTCGCTATTCCCATGTACTGTCAGATATTGTTTCATTAACGATATTAATATTTGTTACAGTGAGTTTTAATCATACTATTTGGTTCGCTTTATGAAATAATTAATATCGAACTTCTTAAATATATCTCAAATTAATGTAAGTGGTGTGATGGATTGTCTTTTAAGTTTCGGTATTTGTATGACGTTATGAGTTTTTAGTTATGTTAAATCAGACTTAAGCCTAAACTCATTAATTAAACTTGTCCAAATTATTTAAGGAAATACACGCAATCTCCCAGTATTTTTGTCAATACCCGCATTATCAACGGCGTTTTCTCTTTTATTAAAAGGATTCTCCATGTATGGCAACGAGGAAACGAAGTTTAATTTCAAATCGAATTGTTGGAAAACGATTCGATGGAGATCCCAGAGAGCTTAAAGCCCTCGAGGGCTATTTCAATATATTTAGTCTAAATACATCATAAATATAATTTCATATCTGCCATTTTCCTATCTGTTAGGCTTCATCGAAAGAATATAACACCGTGGGAATACATATACGGTATGTTCGGAGTGTAATGTAACCTAATTCGTAAAAAAACTGTTGATGATATAGAAATGCATTTTTTAAAGCAATCGTAGAGTTCTACGCTGTGTCAAGTGGTGATATAATTGTTTTATGCAGCATTTTTCAAAAAGTGGATTTCTGTTTCTATCATATGTTTTAAATAACAATAAATTTAACATTTCACCTTGAAGTATATATAATTTGAAATTTATTTTCCTCAGTTGCGAAAATTGTTCTAAATAAATAATTTGTCTAAGTAACTTAAAGGTTCAGCTAATTGTTATTTAGATCTTGTTTAGATTAATATTTCTTTGTTTATTAATTTAATTTATTCCAATAAAATATGTTAAACCTTATTTGTTGATGTATCCGAAATGTATAGTTTTAGAAACACATTTTTTACAAATTTATTTGTATTTGTATTACAAACGTAATATATTTTTTAAACTAAATTTGATTCAGTTCAAATCAAAATTCGAGAACGGTCAGATCGATTGAGTTATACTTTCATACTTGTTTTTGATACTTGATACTTGATGTTGGAGCTCAAGTCTTGTTCTTATGACCTGAAGAATTGTAAAATTGAATAGAAACCGTTAAGGCTTTTCTTTGACCCATTAAAATTAATATAAAATACTGAATGCATACTGTTTCAAGCTCTCAATTCTAGCGAGAGAATAGAAGAATCAATGTTTAAGAATGTAAAGCCCGAATTTTGAATTTGAGCAGCGAATCGATTAAGTTAATCGATCTCAGATAATCTAAAATCGACTTTCGATTCGATTACTTACTCTTCTGGTTTGTTTAGATAAGACAAAGGCTCAAAGGATCATAATATTAACAAGAACTTTTAATTAGTAACGTTATAATTATAAACCTAACTTTACAATTAATATAAACTACTTGAAGGCATCACTAGATTTGAAACTTTCTGTTTCGACTATACACAATTTGAATTTGACAATTTCAGTAGATTCAATTAATGAGTATTATTTTCTAGCAGTCTATCTTTTTTGTGTATCCGTATTTCACTTTTCAGTCAACAAAAACAAAAGCAGTTTTTTTTGGGCCTGATTTACCAGCTGAAAATTCATTTTTGCTCATGCTAAATCAAATTATAAGAGAGGATTGCTCGTGAAGGCACTTTTTTTGGGGTATGAGAAACTTTGGCGGCTTGAAGAACCGGTTTTTAGCGGGATAGTCTTCGGGGTTACCTGACTGGGAACGCCTCTGACAGGGATCTGATGTGGGAATTGTTGGAGAGAGCTGAGGTTGAATGGAATTTCTTGTATAAGAAGAAAACAAACCGTCTTATTTCTGGTGTGTCAGTTTCCCGATGGATTTGGGCATTTCTGACAAACCATGGCGCTTTCAGAGTTTGCCTGAAAGGTTTATTTTGCATTACCTGAAGCTTTTGCGCACTAATTCCGGCCTGATAAACCGATACCAAGGGTTAGATCCATATAACATGACGGGTCTGATAAGTAGCTTGTAAAGCGAAACTTTAATCATCGGAGACAATTTACTTTTTCTGCAGATGAGAGGGTTAAGTACTGTGGCAACACCGTAGCCTTTGGAGATTACTTTATTTATCTGTGAGGACCACCTGTGTCTGTGAGAGACTTTTTCCACCTCTACTTTTTCTTCTGGTAGGCGCGGATGTCTCTCTGATTGTGATAACAAAAACGTTTCTACACAATTCTTTATCTGTTTTTTTATCTATTCAGTTCAAGGCTCATGGGCTCGTAGAGATCGGAATTCTCGAAATCAAATTAGATTTAGGCCTAATCGGATTTCACAGCAAACTGAAGAGCGAATTGAAGTCGAAAGCATTGGGATACGGCAAGCCCGAGGAGCGTGCATCCTTCCGCTAATAATCTTGTAAGTTTGAAAGGAGCTACTTTCGTTTTTGAAGTTTCCTTTAGCACCCATACCAAAATGAACCCACTTGAATGATCCAATTAATTGGTTCATTCACTCGAGCCATTGTACTTTTTCAAAATGACTTCATTTGAGGCAACAAATGTAACTCGGACAAATTTGATGCCAATTACATAGAAAATACATATTGTATTATGGTGATTATTTCACAGTCAATAAGTAAAATCATCAGACTTTGACCACAAACAAGTCTATTTTTTAAATTAATTACCTTTTATATTAGATATGGTTAATACAATCTTAATTTACAAATTAACTTATATATTCTGTTTTGTAAGGCGATATCTTGGATAATTTCGTATATCCATTTGATTTCGAGATCATCGTGCAGCTCTTCTTTGGTTACGTAGCGATAAGCATTGATAATTAATCGTAGAACTTTGTTTTGGGTGCGTTAGATTACAGTTAGTTTGATGTTTTAGTGCAACCCCATATTTGCATCCCATGGATTCAAATTGGCTTTATGATTGACTGATAAACGAATCTCTGTGTTTAGTTCAAGTTGAGAGTATCTTCCGACTAACCAGTACGGTTCCTTGACTATGAGTCTAATCTGCTTTATTTTTTGTCTAACATAATGTGTTATAATTTAATCTACCATCGAGATGTATGTCGAGGTATATTTAGCGGATTCTGCTTGAAGAATCGGGCATCGATCAAGTGATATAATTAGTTTTTTGTCATTTCGGTACAACGCAAAATTAACATGGACAGATTTGAAGCTATTGAGCTGTATTTTATAGTCCATTTGTAAGTCTTGTTGACCGCTACTTCTACTTTTTCTACAGCCTTAGTGTCGTCGGAAAATGCTCCAAGTACTGTTTCTTTTGTTGTTGTTGTTTTGTGTAGAGCAGATGCAGGAATGGTTCTAAGACACTCTCCTGGGGAACTCCAGCCGAAATAGACTTGAGTGGTGAGAATGCTCCTTCATGCGAGATTCTAAATTTTCTTTCGAAATTATATGATTCCAGTAGTCGACAGTAATTTCGTGATAGAAGTTTGCTCGTTTTGTAAATTCATTTCAAATACTATACCCAGTCAAGAGCTTGGGAGACATCCAGATATATTGTAGCAGGGTAGCATTTCTTTTCTTCGAATGGAATTGGTCGATTGTCGAGTGGCGATTTTCAAATCCATATTTATGGAAATATGGTATTTCCATAAATGGTGTAATATATTTTAACATCAGTTTCTCTAATAATTTTGCTATCACAGGTGGCAGGGCTGCAAGATCCAAGTTATTCTGCCGGTTTATCAAGATTTTTAAGCGTAATTGTTCGAGCAACCTTAGGACATTCCGGAACATGGTTCAAGCTCAAACAGGCATAGAATATATATTTCAACATGACTATTGTTTTTCGTGGCAGCTTGTTTAATAACCCAGGTGAAAGATCATCAATTCCAGGAGCTTTTTTAGTATTGAGGTTATTCAATTTCTATGCTATCTTCCGTTGATGAAGTCATACTTGCAGCTACATCGGGCTGACAAACAGGATTTGTATCTATGATAGATTCTATATCATTAATAATGGAATACATTAGCTAAATATTTTACGAATAATTCAGCTTCTTCATCGTTGCGTGGAACCTATTCATTTCAATCATTTTTAATAGGCGGTACTCTAATCTCCGAGTTGCTTTCCATAGCGAGTAATCTTTGTGTGCTTTCCAGCTTAATTCACTAACATATTTGCTTTATTTGAATGTCATATTCCGATAGCTTTTGACAGAACTACTTCTGTGAACTAGTACTAAACAATTTTAAAAATAGTCTTAAAACTTTCATAGTACGATCTATACAGCATCGATATGTTACCAGAAAGGTGAAAAAATTAAAGATATTTTGATTGTATCAATTATTCGATGTAAAAAATGATAATAATCCTTAATCCCGTAATATATGTTGTCGTTTGTCTGTTGTTTCGTATATAGCGGATTATCAGACGATCTTAGACGATCATAAATCGAGAAACGAACCATTCTTCCGCCATTTTCAATGATTTCTTCTCCATTGTCACGCTTGTGTGATCGCCAAACTTGCGGCCTCTTATCTACTGGCCGTCGCGTACGTTTAATATGTGGCGTGTGAACGTTTCGCCGTCGTATCGTATCCTTTTACGCGAAATTCGATGCATTCGCGTGATTTTGCGCCTGTTTCTAATTGTGTCCGATCGCGAAATGCTTTATCAATGGAACAATTATCGTTTATGGCGCTACGCGGCCCAGGTCGCTCCATACATCTGTCATGGTTTGATTGACGTATTGATACGAACGACTCGCCAGGTTTTATTGTTCTGCCGGATAGCGATCGAGCCACAACCTCAATATACATATTCGTCATGCGTCTGCGGCTCGGACGTAATTTTCAGATCGAAGAAAAAACGGAAAACGCTCATTGGGAATATGCTTTCAATAGAACGCCATCTTTTTACGGAAGGTTAAATTAGCTCTATAAGGATATTTTCTCGATATAATATAAAGTACCTCAATAACCATAGTAGCAACTACATAAATTTCCTATTGAAGTAACGATTAATCAAAGAAAGGTACTGCTGATTGTCAGTGTTGTTGCTCGATACTGCAAATAAAGAGTATTTTGTTTAGACGAAAAAAATTTCGAGAAATTAGGCTCATTGGGCTGTCTAATATAGAGTTTAATGAATTCAATGGAATGTTTCCATTCGTTACTAGTTCTATGGTTATCGGTCTTTTACTTTTTGTGCGTCTTAATCGCCAGAGGTCCAACCGGGAATATTTATAACGGAGAATGAATTTAATAAAATATTTTATTTAAATTTTAATTAACATCGAATGAAACATTTTCAGAAAAACACTATCTAATAAAAAAAAAATATTACAAAACACATAAGGCGCACCACCACAAAATTTAGCTAGATCAGAAAAACAGTCGAGCAACAATTTCTTAATTTGAAGCTTTATACAGAAATAACATGTTTACCTCTGAAATTTTTTCTTCAAATGCGATAAAAATGACATCATAACAAAGTTCCTTAATATTTTAGTCAAATCACAGAAAAAAAAGCAATAACTATGATTTTTTTTTAAATTTCTGATCAAACATATGAGCAAAACGAATTACAATATGTCAGCTATTACTTACTTTCATCATTCTAGTGACAAAGATCACTTGGTTATTGATACTACGTGGTTATAGTTGCGTTTATTTTACATTCCTTTGTATGTGTCTATATTTTATACATATGATATTATAACAACATTTTCGAAATTTCGATTATGTTGGATTATATATTATTTTCTAGCCTTTTGTTTTTCTCCCACTATAGTAGGTTGGGTAAAAAATAGCGCTTTATTTCATGTTTTAAACACTAATCAATGGTAAAGAAACTGTTTAAGTGCTGACAATTATTAAGGACTGTGTGTAAAGCAAATTTTAGTTTAAAAATTCAATCCAAGAATTTTGAGATATGTATATGTACTGCATAGACAAAGTATAGTGTATAATAACATTTACGAATGAAGCTTCTGGTTAAATGCGCATTATAATGCACAGTACGGATATCAGTCTCCAAACATTTAAATAGTAGAAGATTGGAGACAAATATTAAATACAATGTAGTCACAATTTAATATACCTAATGATGCATAAATGACTATGTCTAATGATAAATTTGGTAAAAAGATATACATGTACGAAAGCCTTTTAAAGACGAACTGGATCTATATAATTGAGGGTGCTCTAGCGTCTTAAGTATTTCCGAAATATCCTTGAATCATATTCCGCGCAGGGACATTAATTTACACCCTTAAAATAATATAGTACAGTACTATGCTTCGTCTGGTACTAATAAAATATTTTCCTCTTACAAGACGAACTACCATTTGATTGGTCACGTCAACGCAATACCAATCCACCATAGACAGTCAAAAGTCATTATAACTACCGAAGCGTTATTATCAGCAAAACGAACAATATTCTCTTACGTTTATGAAGATGATATAGTCCCTTTCGACAATAGAGAACCTTCGATACAATTTGTTCAGCTAACTAAACAATTAAAAACATTTCACATCTCCACATAATGTAAAATTAAACCATAAATATATAAGTAAGATATTGAACCACAACTGATCCAATAGACATCAAAAGAGAGAAGAGAGTATTGTTTGCAAAAACTTAAACTTATACATATAAATACCTCTATTAACCTACTTTCTAGTTTTTTTTTAATATTGTTGAATTACTAGTTTTTCATTTATAATACTGTAAAACGTAAACTATCCCTAACGTAACATATAGTAATAAAATCCTCAAAATGACTTTACAGTACTTACAATTTAATTCGCTTTATGCATTGAAAATGTAAATATTGATTAAAATTGAATGAACATATCAAACTAAAAATTCAATTTGTTTAAAACCTCTTACTCAAAACATTACCCTCTTTTACTATTTCATTCACCGCAAGAATCTTTAGAGGCGCTCCCTCCTTAGTCCTCCACGTTGCCATATTTCTTCCCAGCGAAAATGTCCCAAAAAATGTAGACGATTTTTATCAGTCCAGAGAAGAATTTTGAAAGAATTTCTTTGTTTTAGAATGTTGAATCCAGGAAAATTGTTATGTATAGAGTTAATAAATAATCAAACTGCCATTCTTTATTGTTTTTGGCGTTATTATCGGTTCTCCAATATACTAAGGGCATATAAAAGATTGTGATTCAGAAAGTTTTATTTACTGTTTTTACAATAATTCAAGTATTGCATGTTCTATATTTGTAGGGAAAAAATAAACCATTTGATAAAAAATTAATTTATTATTATATAAAATTCTTCAAACGGTTACAGTTTTTTAAAAAAGAAGAAAACGAATTGCTATCTTCTATTTTCGTTTTAACGATAATTTATTACCCATATAAAAGGTGATATATTTCTTTCCAAAATGGCCATAATGTTCTTTTAGTGAACATAGTAATCCAGTTGTTGAAACAACAGAAAATTATGTCAAACACGTGCGTGAATTATATCAAATAAAAAAGACCATCGTTTTCAAAAATAACTCGATTTATCCATGACCGGTGCAGTTCCGGCAACATGGCTTGGCGAGAAGGCGTCGCGACGTCAGTGTCGTCGGCGCGTCTCACCAGTACGCCCGTAAATCGGCGCCTGCAAAAGGGAAATTACTTTCTTTGGGTGAAGGAGGGTTGTGGAAAAATTGGACGAAAATCCTGCAGTAAATTTATTCGATGTCAGGACCGTCAGTACAGTTTTTCGCTTAGTTCGGATGACAGTTGAAAGTGTAGTGTCGTGTTGGTTTCTACTTCACCCACTTTGCATTATTTGTACAATATTTTATTTTCTTTGTGGATAAGTGCTGACCAACTGCCCTGCAAAGGTATCACCAGAAGTTATTTAGAAAATGCCTTTTTGGGTTGTCATAACATCTGGTCTGATATGTGTGTACTAACCTTGTTCTTATTTATTTAAAATTCCTATAACATACTTACAATGTTATGACATCTTTTATAAAATGAAAATATGTATTTTCATTATTCTAACATTATATTTCAGTCAGTTTCATTTGTTTTTAAGAATCTATCAGTTGCAATATTTTCGATAATTTACGAATACTTTATGTATTATTGAATTATTCTTCATACTTAATCAAAATTTAGAAAATTTATTAATAGGTGTGACGTTACCTTTGAATAACCTGAGTTACCAGTATATTTTACAATAAGTAGGACACGCCTAATTCTGTAATTTTGAAATTAGCATCAATATTAGATATAAGTAAATTACATATAGTTTATTCAAAACAGTAGTGACACGGGAGACCTGTCAAAAGGTCGCAATGTTGCCTCAGCAACTCTAAGTTTTAGTACGTTTTTGTCTCTGATATAAAACAAAATTTTAATATAAATAAAATAAGGAAACAAAAATGTAAATGAATTATAATTTATTTTAAGATTATAGTACATCTAATGCATATATTATCGAAGAATTTAAAACTACAATTAATTATACAGCCACTATAATTTATAGGTTAGAGTTGTTTTGTCATGTATACATTGAACTTTTTTCCACACTAGTATAGGTAGGGTTCTAGAAGCGTTTTTTTATGTAGTGGTATCCCCCGAAACCCATCTTTCTTGATAAAGCTACATTCAATCACTGCATCCTTCTTAATGTCTTTGCCATATCTGCAAAACGGTTATTATTATTTCTCTCCTTATACATTTTAACCAAACGTTGATGTATATTCGGAACAATAACAAACATGCTCATAAAGTCTTCACACTCTATAATACAATTTCTTACAGTTAAAGTATATTAATTGTATACTAACTTTTAATTGTTTCCTCTCTCATCACCCTCTCTTGATAATTGTCAGCATTGAATCATAAACCAACATTCACAAAGTTTTATTCAATCACTGTCACTTTCAGAAACACTAATTAAATGAATAACTAACCTGTTTATTGGCAATTTTTCAAAAACTTCCTCAAGATTTTATTATTTGTCAATTTCTTCTTCAATGTGTCTGATAGAGCTCATCCAAACCAAGGTGTTTTTTTTGACAATGCCTCTTTCAATAAATCCAGACAGTTCTGGTTTAAATATCCTCCTCGACCTAAATGTCTATTGTAAAGATTCTTCCCATGGTAATCACCCTTAGACTTAGAGGGAAACACTAATTTTGCACCACGAACAAAATCATTCCAGCATGAAGGACTATATATCTGCGATGAATTATTAATAAATGTAATGACTGACAAATCGTAATCGATAATTATTCCAACGTGTACCTTTTTCCATCAACTTTTATTGTCTTTACACTATATTTATTATCATCGTGCCATGAGCGACCCAATCTACCATTCTGAAATATTTATGTTCGTGAATTCAGTTCTTTCTTGAACTTGTTATATGTTTTTAAAACTTGTATTCTTTTAAAAGCAATCTCTGGAAGTTCCATTAAACCCCTTCGTGGGTTATCTTTACGCCACTTAAATCTTATATTACCCAACAGTGTATTGCAATGTTCAGTGTTCTCTTTCAATTCACATATGTGGGTCCCTTAAACCCTAAAAGTAGCATTTTCGTTGATTAATTAAGCTTATTGAAAAGTCAAAATGGAATTTATTTATTTATATTCAACAATTTTCTAAATGAATTTTCTGGTCTGTATATGGTCATCAGGTCCAGTTTTTAAGTCAATTAAACTTTGTAATGACTTAAGTTAATGGTTTCCAGATTGGGGCTGTGTTTCTTCACTAAAACCAGCTGATTTGACATGTTCATGACGAGATATTTGATATTGAAGCTCTTGACACATGAGGTGACACAAATAGTGGCCACTAAATGCTTACGGGTTTCAAAATATTGCCCATCTGTAAAGCCCCTTGTTTTGAAAATTGTGTTTTTTAACAAACTTCCAATTTTGCATTAATTTTAGTGCACCCTATATAGATTTATTACATTTTATTTCAAAATACGCTTTGTAATTACAACCCTACTTTGTAGTAGCTAATTACTGTTGAAACTGTTCTTGGTTTATCTCCAAACCAATCCCGATTTTAATCGAACTCTACATTTATCTCTGTTTTTCATTTCATTAATGTCATTTTAAGTAATAGAAGGAAATAACGTGTTGGTGCTAAACTAATTAAAGACGCACTTAAATCATTGTGAATTGCCGTTGGTACGATAATAAATAATTCTGCAAATTGCTCTTGCAGTAACAGATAATCTAAATTTAAGTTAACATAAACATGAGATAAATTCTCAGCTAAAATGATGACAATAAAATCATTAATCAAATAAACAAGAATGTTTTGAGTAGGGTTTTGTAATTAAAATTATAAATAGTCAGTGGTTTCTTTAACCAGACGTAACCAATGACAACCACTTAACTTATGGAATTCATAAGTTATGGAAGAAGAAATTAGTAATGGCGATTTAGTCGATTGGTTTAATATAATACACCCAATTTTTTATTATACTAGGTGAATTGTGACAAAACTTAGTTTTGAGATTTATTTTCAAATATAAATGAAGATTTATTTTCTGAAAATCATCAAAATCTCTTCCACTCCGCCGGTAACAACCATCTAAATGATATTGTACATTTTCGGAAACGTCTGTAAATATTTATGGAATGCGCCGCCATTTCTTAATGATTGTATTGTTTTGTTTTGGATAACTGTTAAAGTCTCTAATTTTAATGTTTTTCTGTTAAAAGAAAATAGGGAGGTCTAGACAGATAACTTCATCTTGCAGAAACCACATCATTTAGTTATATATCAGAGTAAAATCTTAGAACTTTGGATCTAAAGACTCTAGACTCTAAATTATTCGCGAATATCGCGTTTTAATAAATTTATTATGGTTATATAGATATGAAAACGGAAACTTTATCATGTATTACCCTGTATTTGTATAACCCACCAATCTCATGGTAATAATGGTTTTGCTAGAATGATTGCTACAAAAAAAAACAGACGCTCAGTGTTTCATTCATAATTAGGTGCAATTCTCTGTGAAGTTATATTATATATATATATATACATAGGTTTGCTTAGAGTCACCATATCGTGGATCATTTATTATATATATAGTATTTCTTCTAATATCATCTGGTAATGTTTACATAATTTCGTGATATTGGCATACATATATTTTTCTAGGGCTTTCTATGCCAACAGTGTTGATTGTCCTTCTGAGATACTACTTTTTGCCTATATCATTATTCATTGTTTTTAATTCATAAAATAAAGTATTGCCATCTAATTCGATAAGATTATTCCAATTATTCTCTATAATTTTGTGTCAATTTTCCAACATATATAATATATGAAGAACCCATTCAATAAATGAAGATTGTTGTCATTTGTAATCTTTGGTATAATTTTTCATATAATATAGTGCTTACTCCATATACGTATAGATGAACAAGTCTAGTTTTTGATCAATTTATGTGTTATTAATCAAGTGTTATTACATTCTATCGGAAAGTTTATGTTACTTCGAACACTCTATGATGTCTTTTTCCCGTCGTTTTCATTACAGAAACTCTTTTTACAAAATAAACACTACCTTAACAACGGGGAATAACCAAGTGCCGTCTGTTTAACGTGCAAACAGACGTCCTCCGTTGATCGTATTTCATTTTGGATAGGTCCTTTGTTTCGTACACGCACGCTACCCCACCAAAATCGCCGTGCTTTGACGCGCCATTTCGCCCTCTAAAACAACAAAAAAGATGAAAAGCAACCCAGACGAAGCGACGGGACAAATTCGATAGAGTATCCACATTTCCGGTGGAAATGGGCATGCGACTTAACGGGGAAATATGAAGCAGCTGTACAGATTTATTTAGTTGGTGGTGTTCTATCCCTACTTTGCCACCCTATGTTTGACAATGCAGGAAGGAAACGTATATTTGTGGTTATACGGAAACATAGAAGCGTGAGATTTTAATAAATAATGGAAATTTATCGAAACCGATGTATCGTAGTCGTGAATTAACAAAATTTATATTAGCTTTACTATAGATTAACTTAAAACATCAAAAGTTTACGGAATATTTCTATTTCATCCTTTATATTTTTAATACGTTTTAAAGTCTCTTTTTTTAACAACCAGATTTTATCTGGACTTGGCCTACTGGCTCCGAAGCACGGTCCTCGGCATTAATCAATAAGACCGGATTACTGGCGTGACTGGAATAATTTTTGCCTTAAGACATTATTTTCTTTACACTGTTACTTAAAAACATGTATAATTACAATCATAATCATTAAGTATATTCATGCTCTGTAGTATTCGAACATGCGACTGTTATAGCAGGACCATCTTGTCCCGTTGTCACAAACATTGTTATTTATATTGATAATAAAAGATGGACATATTCTAAAAAATGTCATACTTAAGAAATCGGTTTTGTGCTACTAACGGAAAGAAAAGATAAATGAAAAATATAGAACTCAGATGTATCAAGGCAAATAACCTAAATTATCCTGTGATATGTGACTGTAACTGAAACAATAATTATGAAAACTATACTAGGACTGTTCTAGAATTGAAGTCAGTATCGTCAGAAGTGAGTATTCCAAGCACACTAACCATGAAATGTGGCAGAATATTGAAGAACATTAGTATTAGTATTTAGGTAATAAGTCTAAAGATTACCCAATGATAACACATTCACCAGTTGGGCACCGTGAGTGTAATGTTATTGAAATCAAATGCTCCATATTTGCTAGAACAATTCAAAATGGTATCGACGGGAAATCTGAAATATTTTTTGAAGATGCAGGTGGTACACATTACAGTTACTGTACTGTGTATAGTCTATTCAAAGTTCTTTTAGTAATGCATCATGGATATTTGTCACGTCAAAATATTGCGATGTTGCCGAATTAACTGTCAGTTTTAGTTCAGTTTGGCTTTGATATTCAAAAAAATTTTAATCTAAATAAAATAATTGAACAAAAATATTTTGAAATATAATTTATTTTAACATTATAGTAAATCTAAAAACTACAGTTAATTATACGACCACAATAATTTATAGGTAAGAGTTAAAATATCTTATCACTATTGCTCTCAAGAATTTTTCATGAACGAGATAATGTAGGCCACCTTTTGCTGTTACACAGTATTAAATATGGAACACGCTGCAAACGCTACTTCACCTGAAATACAAATTTAAGTATTAATTTTTTCAAGGGATTCGTCACGTTAATTATAGTGAGAGCTTCTACATATTTGAAAGCCAAAATCGCTTATTATATTATATTTATTCGCCAAAATGAAGTACTTACTCTGAATAATATCCCATGTATCGCGCTTGAAACCACTACCTAAAAGAACTACCTGTAAGGGGCTGAATTCTATTTTATTTTCGCAAACTTGGTATTTTTAGGTGATAACGCTGTACCCTTTTATCCGCATAAGTCAAATGAATATATTTTCTAAATTAAAATTCCACCTTAATCTATGTTATTGACCTTATACTTCCGCTAGTTAATGACCTTTATTTATTTTATTAATTGTGTTATTATGAAATAATTGTCTGAAATCCAACTTCTTGTTTACATTGTCTTTATTATTTTATAAATTGTTTTAATGGGAATCTTTTTACCCACCAATTATATATAATAAGAAAATTAAATCTTTCATTATATCACTAATATATACACACAAAAAAATGATTGTTATTACCGAACAATAAAAATCCGGCTCGTTATTCAAGGAAGCGGAAAAAAAGCCGTAAATACATAAAAAGAACGACCGACGACTTAGGAAGCTAGGTGGCCTAGTTTCGTAGTAACTAAGCCCTGAAAAGGAATAATGGAATTGTAAATGAGATTGTTATATCGATATTTTATATTGGACGGATTTGCGTGTTTTAGGTCACTATGACAAAGGGTAAACCGGGATATAGAACGCTCGGGTGCATTGGTATTGGTTACGTCAATAATACAGGTTCGGTTTATATAACGTGTATTTGCCATGGCCTAATTATTCAATTTGCTTTGATGGGTTTATTAAAAATTAATGGAAGTTTCATTTGTTTTAAAACTATTACGTGTTGAAGTTTGCAACGTTTGATAAAAGATGGAGCGGTTTTTTTTGCAAATCTGCGCTGATAGTTTATGACGGTTCACGGTTCTGATATTATGCCGTATATTAAGTGTTATGGAGCGGTTTACTTCATTATTATTTTTTAAAATTAGAATCTATGTTAAAACTGGTCTCCTTAATTAGTGGTAGGCTTTTAAGTTATATCTAACATTTTTGAGTTCACATCAACAATAGCTCATTCAACGATAAACTGCAATGCTGTTCACCCATTCTACACGCGTTCCAACATGTTCATCTAGTAACCGCAGAACTTTGTTGTTGATGGTACAAGTGTGTCTAGGTCCTTCTTTAGGGATTTAGGTCCTTACTTTGAAACCTACGGCCTGATGCAAACTTTCAGTGAGTACAAATCAAAGTGGATTCACCGCCCTGTTCTGAAATATGTGAATTTTCTAGTAGTGCCAATTTATAATAGTCCTATACTGGATGCAATCTCACGTATTGGTTTTATCTAGGTTTGCTTTAGTAATTCTAGATTCCAGAATCCAGTAGTTCTAAAAACTGAAAAGATTATGTGAATAAAGGCTCTTTCATGTTAAACAATTTATACTAGCGATCACTCTGTGGCCGATATTTGACCACAATTTATTAAGTTAATCATAATTCATAATTATCTTTCATAACTGAGTAAAGAGAATCATTTAAAAATAATAAAATAAAATTTAAACTTATCAGTACCTTGTTGATTATTGAAAATTACTGTTAATGATTTGTAATTTCTTCTATTGGTGCGGTGTGCTTCATCTATACAAATTATATAGTCAGTTTATATTGTGTTTATGTTTTATCCATATTTCTCATCTAAAGTATATATTGCAAAATCAATATATACAACATGCTGCCTAGAAAAATCTTTAGCTAAATTTTTAAATAAACTTGCGTTGTTATTGCTTATTTATTCCACTCTTCGAGCTCACCCTTAAATAACCTTTAGAATTTACTCTAGTACAATGAAATATTATGTCTTCAGAGCCATATCAATTTTTCTTAACTCTTCTGCTAACTAGCACTCTGTTCACCGGATATCAAATTAAATCAAAATCTGATTTCGGAATTCTAAATATCTTATAAACAAAGAGGGTAGACGATTCTTGTTGTTCTCAAATTTTGTTAAACCATGTTGGGATCAAATTTTGGTATATGTCAAGTTTTTCTTTCACAGCTGCCTGTACCTTCCAATAAAAATTCTCTACAAAATTGTAAAATATAATTTTACGTGTTGATATTAGTCTTAATCGTTTTTTATCCAAACTTGCCATAACTCTATAATAGATACAATAATAGGAGAATAATCGAAAAGTAACACCAAATTTTAAATAACACTGCTTAATGTTAAAAAACTTTGTTTAATAATATTTTAACATACTTTACACTTAACACAGTAACACACTTAACACACTTCATTTTAATATCGCTACAAATGTAAAATTTACGGATTTGTCTTGCCGGCACTTTGAGATACAATGTTGCCAGATTGTGATTTTAAAAATTACGCGTCTTACGATTTACGTACAACAGAAACGAGGAATAATCTACTGTATAAGAGTTGGAGCTAGCATCGCGTCGGCCAGAGCTTAAAACATTTGTTTTTATATCTTGTGTCACCGATCTGACAGCTATTCCTAGTTGCTTCGTTTGGGCGTAGACTTTCTGTTGGAATTTACTCCTAGTTATTTGTAGCGCATATTACGCAAACATGTTGGGCCTAAAAAGTATTCCTTGATATATGCTTCAAAGTCTTCCTCATAAAGGGAGGCAAAATTTTCGCTCAGCCGATTAATATATAAAATATACTTGACTGCAAATAATAATCTTGTTATGTATTAATGTTTTTAATTTTCAGCTCAGATAATTTCTTTTTAACATGGCTCTTCCATTTTAATTTAGCACCTAATCATACTTAATCATATATATATTTGGCGCTATTCGGATCTGTTCAACACTAGCTGTTGTTCGGTTATCTAGTTGCCTGATGTTCCTTTATAGATGCTTCTAGGTTTTTGTTCATTGCTAGTTGTACTGTATCATCAGCGAATGTTACTATAGTAATTCCTTTCATTTTAAGTATATCCCTGTCATAGAGCAGATAGAGGATAGGTCCCACCTAACCTAAAGGGAAAGCTACCCTACGACATCTTATTTAGTTTATAATTTCAATTATCGTGCCAAGCTATCGCCGGCTTTTGCTGTGGCAAGGAAAAATTCATATTTGTTGCATTTTCAAAGAGCGTTTCCGTGACGTTCATTATTCTTTATACTTAGTCCATTGTTTTTATTTAAATCGAAACTGGTAGTTCTAGATTAGTTTTTCTGTTTTATTTTATTACAACTTTATTCTCTTGAGTAATGTTCTCAAAAATTTTGACACAATTGTTGATAACGAAATATTCTCTAGGATCTAATGTCTTACAATTGCTTTAAGTTGCTGGTAACTGGCGTGATAGTTTCGGATTTTAAGTTATAACTATTAGTTAAGGCGTAATCCGTCTGTCTTTATTTGGAGATATATACTGTAGTCAGATGTTTAGAAAAGAGCTCTAATTTTTATTTATTGCGTCTGGCACATGGTCCATTACCCTTCTTGTTTTATTTCATCATGTTAATAAGAAAAGATGCTGGTGAAAATATTTGGAGGTTATGCGCTCAAGCAGAGCAAAATTGACGAAATTCTTTTGGGCGATTTAAAACTAATGTTAAGACGAGAAGTTCTTCTGATGTCACATCCTGCCTTTTATTAAATGTCATGTCAATGTTAAATGCCAAAACAGCATCCTGTCATGAACCGCTTTTAATATTATAAGTACCTTTAGTATTAATTGAAGTCAATTGTTTAATAAAGCCACGAATTTATGTCAACATATATTATGTAAATAAATTTTGTGGTCACATCTTAATACGATATTAGATATCCACTATCACATGTTTTGGTTTATACCTTTATATATTAGGACCCCCTCTATCGATATGCTTTAGATAGATGTTTGTCAAAATATGACGGCTCTATAATAGATCATACCCACACAAACCCTAGCATATAAACCACCTTTTACAGACCATTTTTCAGAACGAAAAGAGTTTAATGAACGTTTGGAGAGTCTATTTCCTTTTAAATTCCGCAATTTTAGTTGTTTACTGGCTAACCGGAAATAGAGGAAAAACGTACAGGGTATTCTATAAGTCTGAGGAATATTTGAAATCAATATTTACTGAAACAAAATGTCAAAATATGATGACTTTCACCATCTTAATCCTTCTAAAAATACTATAATACTGAAAAAAATATTTAAGGTAATTACACAAATCTGTTTACACTTATCCACAAAGAAAACTATAAACCAATAATGAAAGAACACATCAAGCAAAACCCTTTATCTTTATTCTGTTATCAGTGAGTTTTGTAATTCGTATTACTATGAATTATATTCGTAACTATGATAAGATGCATTCAGTATGAATTTTGTGAGAGTTAGTTCTATAACTGAGTCATGAAATATGGATTTTATAATTACGAAAAAAATAAAAAAGGTAAGAAACAATGTTTTGATTCATTTGTGATTGCATGTTTGTATAATATATGACTTCTCTTGATTAATTGTGATATCGATAATATTTTGTTAAAAATTATAATTCATTTCGTACTCAAATTTTTCTGTGTTTCCTCAATTTTTTAATTAGAATAACGACATATTTTTTGAGGTTACTTAAAGGGATGTATTCCGATGTATTTCTTTAATGCATTTGCTAAACACGTTAGTTTGAATGTTGTTTACCTAGGAAACAAGATTGACGGGAACTATAGCAATATTATCATTGAAAGACATTGTATTTATGTCACATAACAAGAAGTGTTGCCAGATATTTGATATCGAATATTTGCATATTCTTTCCGCATTCTATTTGTATACGGATTCATGTTTGAAAAACTTATTTAGATTTATAACAATACACAAATACAAGAGATAGTTATTCTTCTTTCCTCTGTAGATATTAATAAGGCCGTCTAATTAACAATGGTATACATATTAGGAATATAAGGTTCAAGACAAAAGAAATACTTCAAAATAATTTTATGTACACCTTTCAGTTGTTTTAGTAAACTCTAAACAAAAGTTATACTTTATATACAATTGTTGTCTTGAAAATTTTGACTACAAGTTCCGATAGTCTATGGCAGAACAACTGACCTATTCTTAGTTAGTTTACAGAAACTTTACTCTCTCTTTGGTGATCTTAAGCCCTGAATTGCACTGCTTGTGCAATGTTTGTCTTTCATAGCATAAATGGTTCCTAATTCTAATAATTCATGGCTAGGGGACTTTCAATCTACATTGATGATCTGACAGCTTGTACTGCGATATTTAGGGTGAAGCCCACTAAATTATGTCAACTAATGCTTTAACTAAGTACGGAACGGACTTTTCTTTATTAACCGAATTCGAAAAAGGAGGAGGTTCTATGTTCGGTTGTATATATTTTTTGAATGTATGTTCGTTGATTTCTTCCTTAATTATCGGCCGACTTTCATAATTATTTTTCTATTCGAAAGACTGCCGTTCCGAGGTGGTCCCGTTGGATCAGGATCTGTTCGGAGGAAGGGGGAAAATCGAGGGAAACGCTAAAATTTCAAAGGCACGTACAAAGTTTTCACATATTTTTTATCTAAAATAATCAGATATTTAGGTACAATGTTATTGCTGACCTGATGTGACAGAGAATCGGAAGTCGTTCAGTGCAAAAGCCATTCAGTTTGCTTTTTAAGCACTATTTATAATATATAAGACCTCGCAGAAATACTGTTGACGATTGATTTTATGATATAATTGTTAAAGCGTTTAGCTCCCAATTATAGGTCGCTCGTTCAATTTTCGGCACGGCCAGTAATTTTTTGTTTTTCTAGTTTAGTTAGAACATTGGTCAAATCACCTAGGCTAGTTAGCGGACCCCGGGGCCTGAAGCGCACTTTATTTTCAATCATTGTTTCTTTTTTCCTATTTTTCCTTATACAGGCTGCACCTTTACTTGGCCGACCTATTGTGATATTAAATAAAATTACGTTTAGATTATTTTTTAATTTTTATTGAGTTCCTTATTTATTTTTTAAGCCGGTTCGATTTTTTTGTAAAAAATATTTTATAAACTCGGAGAATGTATCTCATCTTAGTAATTAGCATTTCTCAAGTTAAAAAGAGACAGAATAAAATCTGATGCGTCCGACTATGTAACCAAATCGTTCTATAAAATTCGATTTGTGTTGGTACTGGTCGACACCGACACCATATGTCAATGTAAATATGATAATAAGTAATGTTGCTATAATAAGTAATGGAACTATCGACTCTTTAATAATTGACTACTTTTTACTATCGACTGTTTCAGTCGCTATTTTTGATTCGACTGATTTTACTACTTTTTACCAGTCGACTGTTTTTAGTCGCTATTTTCGTTCCGACTGGTTATGTTACTATTTTCTATCGACTGTTTGAGTCGTGTACTTTTAGATACTATTTTTGGTTCTGCTAGTTTCATTCGACTGATTTTTAACGTTCTGGCTCTGTCGTCCTAGCCACGACCTTGACAAAAATATACCCAATTTATAGTTACATAGATTTATATGTAATATATATACTTTTATGATTTTTTTGGTAGTTTGCTTGCAAATAACAATAATGTATAATAATATAGCAGCATTTTGGATCGATATTTTTCAATATTGTTAATGTAATAGGGTAAAAAGATTAAAATTGTGAATGATAAATAGTAAAATACTTTGACTGCTTTTAATGCAATAACAGGTTATATTTCGATTACTCTCTTGATTTTTGAAAATTATTTCCGTTCGGTAATAATTAAAGCATTTACTTTATTTAAAAAAGCTCTAGTTGCTATTGTGCGATCATTTTTAATTATGGTCATGGATTAGTTTTCTTTTCTATAATTAGGTATATGTTTAATTATTATTTAGTATTTATGGTTACTGCGCATCTTTAGTTTTTAGGTTTTGTTTAAATTCTATTGTATTGTCTATATTTATTATGGAATTAATTCAAAATAGCAATTAACATATTAAAATTCTATAAACCATTTGTAGGGTATTATTCCATTCCATAGAAAAAGTAAAATTTTTTTTTATATCCACAAACCATTCAAATATAAAAGTACTTCAACTTCGTTTAAAATGAAATTATTATTTGCATGTTAATATTATTCAGTAATTATTTATTTTCTTTTCTTTTTTAAAGTTAATAGGTGAAGGCATTTGTACATATCTGTCTCGCTTATACTACCGTTGGAAAATATAAGCACATATAAAATTAACTGCTCCAAGCAATTATCTCCGTCCTTTCCTCTGTCACAATTTATACAGGAAAGGGTTCGGACCTCTTCGTCTGACATCACGAATTGAAATAAACAGCCGGCCCATGCATTTGACTGAAGATAGTAATTACTATTTTCAGTCGATAGTTTTTTGACTATCAACTGTTTCGACTGTTTTGCGACTATCGACTGTTTAGACTTTTTTCAGTCGATAGTTCCCAACGCTAATAATAAGTAAACTCATGTCATCTCTATTTATGACGTCAAAACATCGCAATGTTGCCACATCTAAATTTGACTTTTAGTTTATTTTAGCTTTTATATATAACAACATTCTAATAAATAATGAAACAAAAAAATTATAAAATATAATTTATTTTAACATTATAGTACATCACATGCATATATTATCGAGAGACTTGAAATACAATTAATTATACAAACACAATAGTTTTTAGGTTACGGTTATTTTATTATATTTACACTGAACTCTTTTCCAAACCACCTATTGTATCCTCTGGACTAATCGACCTAATTACAAATTGTATATACAAGTAATGTATTTTAGTTTCATTAGAGAGTCTCTTTACCTTTTTACGTTCAGTTCTTGCTTCCTTCGTTGCTGTTTCCTTGTCAAATCACTCCTATTCCATCACAGTCACCGTATTTCTCCTTAGTTTTTTCTGTTACTATTTGTGTAACTTTTCTTGATGCAAAAGAGTTAGCATTCATTCTTTTCTCGTATATTTGTATCCAAATTTTTATATACATATTGAACAATTACACACATTATATCTATGCACATAAATCTTTCATACTCTACAATAAAATTTTGTATAATTTTATTATAAACTCACCTTTAGTTCTTTCCACTCTCATCTCCCTGTCTTGATATTGTCAACATTGGATCATAATCCCATTCTGAGCCACTATTCAAGTCCATAGCTAAGCTGCTAATTTATAATCAACAGTATTTCGCAATTCCACCATTTGTTAATTTCTTCTTCTGTTTGTCTTTTGAGCGTTTAGTGATTAATATCTGTATGCAAGGAATAATCTGATAATACTAAAGGAAAACTGTTGTTTTACTTAAAAAATTTTCAAAATTCTTGCAAAAACTTAACTGGTTTGTACATGTATACTTTGCATTTTCAGCTATAGATGTTGCAGATCAATACATGCTTGAACCTAATAAACTATCTGATTAAAACATCATATCGTGAGATTGGGCACATGTTGATAGTATAACATTCAAGAATGATCGATTTTGTATTTGTTTCCCTTTTTTTCTTGAGTTTTGAACCCAGTAAAGCATAATGTCTAAACTTATTTCTAAACTTAAAGCAGTTAATTTATATTTCATAATCAATATGCTATTTAAATCAAATGAATTACAACATCAATTATCTAAGTTAAACGAATAATAATATTTATCCTGTCCATAAAGCAAGATTGATTTTCATCAAACTCAGTAACGTGACTGGAGCATCACAGAAAGATTTATTAATGACCAAGTAACGACTCGATATTAATATCCGATCGTCTGCCCCATGATGACTGTCAGAAAACAATATAACGCACAATCACATTCTAATTGGGAAGGTGTAATTGTTGTTTTATTTGCTTGATTTTTGCCGCCGCTATATCGCCCGTCGGCTGAACGTATGAAGCCTCAGTGTCAAGGTTATTAAAGATCGGCATACGTCCGTCCATCTTGTGACCGTAGCTCTCCTAACAAGGATTCCTTTCTGTTAAATTGTTCTTTTTGTTTTACACCATCGCTTGTCTGCTGGTAATCGGTCTTGCGATGCTGGTATGTTAATAGTTGTTTTGTTTTTTTTTTACCAGTACAGTTTAAGTTACATCATCAATAATAGTTCCATATATATACGCATCGGAAACTATACAATTATATGACTAATTTTTTGTAAATTGGTAATACTACGTTATCTTCTTAATCATTACTTTTCAAGTACATAACAGGTCAATTGAAAAGTCCCCGGCCTGACGCATGGAATAATGTTCATTGACTACCTTCAAAAAGGTAGAGACTATTACAGCGTTATTGGACCAAATCACCGAAAAACGGCCGCATTTGAAGAAAAGGAAAGAGCTGTTTCACCAAGACAATGCACCATGTCAAGAATCCATGAATTGGGCTTCGAGTTGCTTCGTCGTCCACCGTATTCTCCGGATCTGGCCCCCAGCGACTATTTCCTGTTCTCGGATCTCAAAAGAATGCTCGCTGGGAAGAAATTTTCGTCGAATGAACACGTGATCGCCGAAACTGGGGCCTATTTGGAAGCAAGGGACAAATCGTACTACAAAAATGATATCGAAAAGTTGGAGGGTCGCTAAAATCAGTGTATCACCCTTGAAGGGAATTATGTTGAATAAAAAAAAACTAATTTGCCAAAAAATGTTTTACTACGGTAGGCCGGGGACTTTTCAATTGATCTGTTATAACATACCACAAATAGAAAATGTTATTATTTTATAAATCACTACATAGTATAAAACAAAGTCGCCTTTTCTGTCCCTATATCCCTATGTGCGCTTAAATCTTTAAAACTACGCAACGGATTTTGATGCGGTTTTTTTCAATAGATAGAGTGATTCAAGAGGAAGGTTTATATGTATAATACATGCATAATATAGTAAGGCAACATTGCTAATTTTAGAGGTTTCTAACGTGATGTCGTAAATTAACCTATTTTTTTAGGCTTATTTAGCAATTAGCAAAAACGCTGCCTAACCCTACGAGTTAGATCAAATTAATGTACTACAGTATTGTACACTATAAAAAGGTCTACAAAAAAGTCCGCGATGGTATATGTTTATCTTTTAGGGATAACCCACATTAACCATTTTTATTGTTTACTTTTTACGTGAGAAAATGGCTTATTTACGAAGCTATTTTAAGCAATACGGCATTAATCCTTATCGAATTAAATACCTTAAATACACTGTGCAATTAATATAGATCAATATGGTTCCTTGCAGTATGTAAATTAAACAAATATTTTCGGAGATATTACAAATTTAAAATTTGCGTTTAAAAATGTGTAATGTAATAAAAATTGTATGAATTTAGATATTCCAAAGATAGCAGGAAATCTTCATAGTAAGTATAGGGGAAGAGGAATTGTTTTACTCCAAATTTAATGCGAGCAGGCCAAGGGCAGTAATGAATGAACCAAAAATACTGTATCGATTTTAATCATGTTTTCATTGAGTGACATAGGCATACATATTTTATGCCCGTGCAAAGTCGGAGCGGGCCGCTATGTTTTTATATACAACGTTCATATTTTTTCTGTAGTGTATTTAATTTAGTATCAGCATTGCACCCGCGCGAAGCCGGGGCGGGTCGCTAGTATAATATATATATATACATATATATATATATATATATATATATATATATATATATATATATATATATATATATATATATGGGGATGTTGTGCGAGAAGTAATGTCAACATAATACAAGTATTTCATAATAGAGTCTTGATATATATTGTGGATGCACCTACATAGCATAAGAATAATGACTTCCATCGAAGCCTTCAGATTTCATGTTCCATTAATTAGACATGAGGAAATACTCCACTCACACGTGTGCAATTGCAACAGAGGCTGCAATTCTTGGGTACCACTGAATTAGAATGGACTTAGGTAGAAGTAAACCGTGTGAGTGTGCTACTGAAATAGTGAGTGAAAGACGGTGAAAAGTGTTACTAACTCTTGGTTTATTAGAAACAAAGTACTTGTATAAAGTCATTGTAGAGACAAATTGTAAGTTAATCGGCAATGACTGTTAATAATATATTAATAAATTTTTACAAAACAACCTTTAAGAGTAACTCTGGATTCTACTGAGGTATTTCGATTCACTTGATTGATATTTTTATTACCCATGATAAGTTACAAAAACTAAAAAAAAATATTAATAATAAAATTAATTACTTTCATATTATTTTACTTAAAAATATAAATTATTTTTTGAATGATATTGCTGGCTTAATCTTATTGTAATATAAACCAAACTCATATATGTAGACACTCATAACATAGACTTAGTTTCTTGAACAACCAGGGCCAAGATCAATAGCGCAATATAACATTTCCTTCTTAAAGAAAAGACGAAACGTCCGCCAGTTGTTATTCTTAATAGTACTGTTTTTACATAATTGCTGTTCCTGTATGGAATTGTTTTCCAAATTTTGGTGATTCCAAATTTTAATAGTCTGCGAAAGAGAAGCTGAGCTATTGCAATCTTCCTTTGGTGACCCAACACCCTTAACTGCAAGTCCTAATTCCAGTAGATTATGTTAGTTCACACTAACTTCAATTCGTCCTTACAGGTCTTGCACCTTGGTCTGCGTTCGTTGTGTCAGAGATTCATGGACTAGGAGGGTTTTTCCAAATATAGATCTCCTAATTATAATAGTTTTTAGCTAGCTTTATAGCTTCAAGTACGGTACTTTTGCCACAATTCGGCCTAACTGTGTCAAGAAATACTTCGGATAATTGCCAACTATTATCAATTCAACATTAGTCTTCTTTTCTCCATAATATGTTTGCTATTTTCGTGATAAATAAGTTAAACTCAAAAGTCAATAGCCTTATGCTCTCCTTGGAATGCTACTGAATGCGCCAGCTACCAGCTATAAAATGTATATATGTGGTTTTAAAATAAAAACTTCTATTGTGCTTTAATATTATATTATTTTACTGAAAAAGTGGTGATTTTTTTTAAGAACATTGCAAGCAATACTGCCGATTCAATATCATTCTAATAAACCAAATCCATATGTCTAAACATTACAGTTTAACATAAATACGTTTCTTGTTTTCCGTTGACAGCAACTGGGACCGTATAAGTCGATCAATATAGTGTTGGTATTATAATTCCATGTGCAAAATCGGCTGATTTTTTTGTTGCCTCTGTTCAATATTTTTACTTCGGTCGTGATTTTTCCTCGTTTCTGCAGTATTTACTATTTTACTGATATATTCATCATGGGTTCACTTAAGTCGTACTCTGGTCCTATTTCTGTTTCAACCTCTCTTCTTAAACGCTCTCAACCTATCTTGTTTACCCACATATTGATACGATTGGTCATATTATTTTATATATTTCGATTTTTGTTTTGATTTGTATATCCTTTCTTCTAATTAATTTTTTATACATTTTAAATTATATATATGAAGCAAACACACTTTTCGGAATACTTAATATTTATAATGAAATGATGAATACTTTGAATAACACTTAATTTGGTTTCTAAGGAAATTTGTTCATTAAAGACGTAGTTTCAAGCATTTACAATGGGTCACAATACTTTATTTTGGACCAGTTGGATTATTGCTTCGTTAAACTTGATAACAGTACAGAGTAACAATGATGGCCACAATTCTTAATATTTACATATCACTCAATACGTCCAGAATGTAAATTATAAAACAGCTTTAGGCATGATTCAACATTATTTATTTACCCGTTACCCTTTAATAGATACATTCGTGTAGTTATGCATTTAGTTCAGCGCTATGAGGTTCATCTTGATTTTTCCTTTGTATTTCAAAATTTCGGAGAATCTGAAAAATTATGGCTTTTTCTGGAGCATTCTTTTTTAAGCAATAGTCATGGAGAGAGTATGCGGTAACTCTGAACTTTATACGGTGGGTGGCAAAGCAATTTGTTCATCAAAAGTTGTTTCACTAAATCTATAGTATGTTAACTGTTAAACTAAATCTCAATTCTTTATGGAATATTGATTGAAGTGTCGTTTGATGGCTTGGCTTAATATTTGGTTTGGTTTAGGAAGCTGAGGAGGAAAATTAGGTTTTGTTTATCTTCAAAACTTTTGTGATATTGAAACAATTATATAATATACTTCATTTCATTGATAATTATGTTCTATATATAATCTCTTTTGGGTTAAATTTTACTTAGGGGATACCGTAAGTTTGACAGTATGCATTTCAACTTACAGCTCAACTAACTATGGAACAGTGTTATGGAAGGCAGAACATTTCCTATCTTTCCTGTTTGTTGGAACAAGAACGTGATGAAAGGTTTTGTAGGTAGTTGTTGTCAAACTCAGATATCATAATTTTATTAGCGACTGTAAGTTAATAATAATAGCAGTGTTTGATTAACTGATTTTTTTGAAATTTGAGAAATAGAAGTAAAATTAATAGCCTCGCAATAATAGCTAAGTAATTTCCTGTATAAGTTAATATTGATTTATTATAAATGGAGTATTAACAAAGTCAATTATTTTGTTTTCTTTAATGGCGAATATTCCAGACTTTCAGTACAAGCTTTACAAGGGTTTTTCGCTGTGGTTCGCGTACTTTTCGCTACAGTTTGACAACTGACTCATAAATGAAAATGTTTAATGATTCAGTTAAGGTACAAAGGGAATGAATCTAATCGAGATTAGAAAATTACCGAAATCGCATGCAATCTCCCTCAACAGCACGTTTCCAATTTTCTAATAAGGACATCCTGAAGTAAATGTCACGACCAAACCAACCCACTTAACCAAATTACCTTGCTGCTTAATCCCTTTCGATGATGCTGGGCGTTTTACGCTCCCTCCTCTTTGTTATACAAGAACAAGATGCCGGTGAAAATAGGGTAGGACTGGAGCTATGGCATCCACAAGCGAATGCATTGTGCGGATATTGATCTAGTTGGGGCTGTAATAGATTGTCGTGAGTTGGTATATGCAATTTAATTAAGTATTATTGACCACATTCAATTTGTGTTAATCTTTTCTTTTAATTCATATGGTTATTATAGTATTTTCAATAGTTTTAGCTATTTCTGTGGTATTTAGTCATCGAAAAATTCCGAGATTCATTAATTCAACTTCGTGCTAGTCATATTAGTTTCTTGTGGCATTTTATTAGAGCAATAATTGTTAATAACTAGAGGAATAAAAATAAACTTTGCATTCGCCAAAATGTCAACATACATTTTTTGATATCTTGGTAAGATAATCTTACTCTATGCCTTAAGTAAGACACTAATATATATTTTCTTTTATTAATGATATCTTCTTAATGCGGTATGAATAACGAATATTTTTTTTGTAAATTCTATATTTTATTAGAAATGGTATACATTCTTTAAACGATTATTATTCCATTTACCACATTTATTCTATATTTCTTATCGAAACATGTAAATCGATACCTACGCCTTTTTATTTCAAATAATATTCACTATATTATATTTCACCAGTTTTAAGCAGTACTTTTTTTAAAAGTGTTGATTTGTAAACTTATTCGTTACATATATTTAATGGGAAAGTATGTCAACAGTGTGATGTATATTAAAAACAAATATCATTCATTTGCGATGCAGTATCAATTACATTCTATATTTAAACTCGACAATATTATTCACTTTACATATTAAGTGTCAGAATTAATTTGTTGCGTTTTCTAAAGAAAACGTTTTTTTATATGAAATTTGAAGAGTAGTTGTATGTTATTAGCTGTAACTTTTAAAATTTTTTGGAAAGTAATATCGGATTTTTTTCTTTGCATCTTAAGATGTTAGTTCGTGGCTCATTGACGTTTACAAAAACGTTGCCGTTGTCTATTGATTGATTAGTGGCCAACTTAGACATCATTTAAGAAGATTTTCTGCTCTTGACCAGCCTGATTACAAATACGACTGAGATTTTTTTCATGTCGTATTTTACAGTCTTTAAGTACAATCAAAATATTTGGAACAATACATTCAAGTGATTCATGGTGGATCACATCTTCAGAAGATCAATATTTCACATTCAGTCAATGTTTTATCACCGATGTTTGCCGTTGAAGCAGTAGTTTAGTAACTCTTTATATCAATCCTAAAGTTCTAATCCCAAAAATTTTGATCAAAACCTGGTCGTTCAATTCAGAAACAGGAAATCCACAAACGTCATCCAGATTTCGCGAATCATAGTCAAAATAATTGATTGTTCTTATTCAACGCGGATGGGAACATTCATATATTTATTTCCATGATCTTGATAGCTATTATATATATGACATATAGAAAATCGCTTCATTAAGTCCGGAGTATCGACAATGGCACGCAACACCTTATTTTGGAACCGCTGAACGATATCTACATTAGGCTCTATAATGATACCCGTGCCATTGATCAACTGGGTTTAAGCATCGCTTCGTCCGTCAATACTTTGTTACCTAATGATAAATTGAATTTGCGTTTGCGCAGACAGTACTTAGATATAGTTTAAGACCATTTTGTTTTCGTTTAGCAAGTATGTGCTTCTTCCAAGTTAGGCCTCGATCTAGATGCATGATAAAGATATTTAGCATACTTCGCTTACACGAATTGACAATTATTGATATTTACTGGCTTAAATGCGCCATATTTTATAATGATATGTTTTGAAGGTTCTCTAATGCTGTTGTTGGAAGTTTTTTTTATTATTTAATTAATATGTTGTTACTAGTCATTTCCGTCTAAGCTACAATTTGTCTTTATTATAACTTAAATCTAGGTATATAACTAGGAGCACCCATGGGCTCTAACTCATTCTGGTGAAATAATGTTTATACATGTTACTGCTGAATTTTTTAATAAATTCACCTCACTACACAACACTACACAAGATCAGATGGTTTGATTCTTTTGAGTATGTGTCATGTTCTGGTGTTATCCAATAGTTGTAATATTTCAATATTCGTGTGAGAATGGAGTCTTTCCTCATGCCCCCTTGCAATTATCTTGATTTCTTGACTGACTGTGGGTATCTGAAGGTCTCAATGTAATCAGTCCTATAGTATTTGGGTGCACCCACAATACCTCTCAGAACTTTGTTCTGAAAAATTTGTATTTTATGTATGTTACTCTTTGCAGAACATCCCCATAATTGGACTCCGTATGTCCATAAAGGTTTCAATATTTAGTTATATAATAGCAATTGATTATGTACTGATAATTGTGATTTTCTTCCAATTAGCCAGTACATTTTCCTATATTTCAATTCCAGTTCTTTTCTTTTCTTTTCTATATGTTTCTTCCAGCAAAGTTTTGCATCAAGATTCATTCCGAGATATTTAGCGTTGTTGCTATATGGAACGATGGTATTATTTAATGTTGTGAGTGCTTGTACGGTCTGTTTATAGGTGAACTGCACATGTACAGATTTACTTTCATTAATTCTTATTTTCCAAGCTTGTATCTAATTATTTATATTGTCACTTGCCTGTTGTAATTTTCGTGAGGCTTCTTCACGCTATAATCGCAGTATCATGAGCAAATGTAGCTATCGTAATATTGGAAGTTTTTGTGATGCTGAGACTGACGTGTTGTCTACCTATGTTTGTACAGTAGTGATTCTTGTGGTCGCTAGGTTAGCTGTATATAGGAGATACAATATCGGACCCGGCATATTGCCTTGTGGAGCTCGTGTATATATTGTAATCCTTTAGATGTGATCCATGACAAAAAAATCATCATTTTATTTCCACATACCTTCTATTGAAGATTGATGTGAAATGGTATGTGTATTTTTTAATAATTTTCATCCATAAAAAAATAACTATATTGAGAACGACAATATAATTGCCTAATTTGATTTAATGAATACACAGAAGCAACCCTTTTTATGTTCGATTATGGATACAAAATAAGGAATAATATTAAAATTAATTGACAATATATCTATTTAACTTTTTAATTTAAATGTGCGCGTTTCTGTATATAGCCAAATCAACTCTGAAGCTTGTATGTATATGAATTATGAAATATGAAAAGTGTTGAAAACAGTATAATTTAACAAATTATTTATTTTAACATTTGGAAAGTAACAATGACATATTATAATAACGGTAATTGGTTTTTTCTATTTTATTCCAGCATGTGCATACTGTTTTTTGATGCCATAAGAAAAACGGCGATGTACATATTTCTTTTCGAACTTGCTTTGGAAAAGAAAAGGAAAAAGATAATTGCTGTAATTTATTAGCTTCAAAAAATATAAGTTTCATTTTGAATGATGTACAATTATTTTTATATTTTCTATATTTGACTTGATTGTAAGCGGAATGGCGTAATGAACAAACATATTTTTATCGTATCTTCTCAGTTAATCTTTATCAACTATTTAAGCATTGTATCTTTTTCAAATACAGTAATAAATACGTTAATAAGGAATAATTCGTTGAATCTTAAAATAAAGAAATTTTAACATTGAAAAGGCTTGAACAAATATCGAGAGATTTAGAAAATCGAAAAAGTTCTTTAAAAACGGCCCAGTACGTTCCAAGATACCTTAAATGTAGTCAATATTATTTTTCTATTTAAACAAAGCGAAGCAAGAACGTTAAATCAGTCGAATGAAATTAGTTGATACGAAAATTGTAACTGAAAGTACACGACTGAAACAGTCGATAGTAAAAAGAAGTCAAATCAAGCTTACCCAAAATAGCGACTAAAAGTAGTGGATTGAAATAGTCGAGTGTAAAATATAGTAAAACCAGTCGGACCGACAATAGCGACTGAAACTGTCGACAGTAAAAAGTAGTGAATTACTAACAATATATGGTCGTTTTCCCAACGCAAATTTTAATCTGTTTGAACGTAAACTAAACTGTCTATGTCTAAACGTCTCACTCATCACCACTATTAAGTCTTGACATAAGCAACCCGCTTCGTCTTCAAATATACAGTTTTCGTTGTCAGGCTCGTTAACAGTCACGTGATATAACACATTGCTCCCTAAGAAACGACCACAAGGATGTGGTCATTATCCCGTCCTAACAATTTAGAGTTGGAATTAAATGTTGAGTAGAACCTGTATTTTCGTTCATGAGTTTGCCTTTGTTTTTCTTCTAGATGACACTGTTTCCACCATATCTACATAAATTTCCATGGTGTCCCTGCACGGAATGGTTTCCTATATTTTGGTGACTCCAAAATCCAATATTCTACAACTGAGAAACTCAGCTACCACAATGTATCTACAATGGTAGTCGTTCACCCTAAACTGCATGGTTCCATCCAAATTCCAGTAGACTCTCTTAATTAACAGGAATTCAGTCCGCCTTTGATTGCCTTACACCCTGAACTGCTGCTTGTGCAGGTAATCCACGGACTAGGGGTGTTTTTCACAGCTTGAATGTTTTATAATTGGAATAGTTTATAGCCAGCGGTCTTTGAGCATCGTCAATCCACCTTCTGTGACCTTACAGCTTCTGAGATATGTACCTTAGATACTTTTTCTCGAACTTCACGCAACTGCATCAAGGAATGATTCTAGTCATGCAGGACGATTACCAATCCAACCTCAACTTTTCTTCTTTTCTAATTTGATTTCGTTTAATTCAATTAATTAAAATGAGAACAGCCTTATGGTCTCCACTTGATCGTACCAATTATGAAATATGAAAAGGGTTTAAATATAAAAATTATTAATTTACTTTTGAATGCTATTTTATTTCACGAAAGAGGAAATGATTTCTTTAACGGCAAACAAGACGACACTGGCGATTTAAATCTATTCGAATATAAACTGTCTAGATGCCTAAAAATATCTAGATGTCTCAGTCATCACCTATGTGTTCGTAGCCAGACTCGTTCAGTGTGGCGCGATATAATATATACAATTAAGTAACTTAACAAAATTCAACCATTAAAACACAAAATTGTAGCCTTGCCAACTTAATATAATAAGTTAAACACAATTTGTACGTTATGCAATTTGAGATTCCGCCGGTGTACCAGGAAATATCGTTTGAAATTTTTCATATTGTTGGTCCGCCATAAAGCCAGGTGTTGAAAAGATGGAATTGCGAGGTTTTAAATTCCTTCCCGTTGTGGCATTACAGGTACACATAATACAGTACCTGTTTTTATAGTTGTCGCAATAATGTTCAACAAAAGGCGAATGATTTACGGCCCGATGTGGTCTTTTTTTTCCTCCGCGACACGGCAACGGCGTGGGCAACGTCCTGTTAGTATGTGATGAAGTCGAACAAAAAGAAATAAATAAATTCCATCTGGCAAAATAAGTGGCGAAAAAAGGTTCCATTACAACAGCGAGGATTTTACGACGAAACTAACGCAATCGTTTCTATTACATAGTTGCTACATCGACATTAAAATAGATGTAGTTCATTAAGATTATAATTGCGATTGTTAAATACTTATTTGTTTTTAATTATTACTATGATTCACTTACTGAAGCTATTAGCACTGTTATTTTTCATAATTTATTACATATACATTTTAGTCAATTCACTACCATTGTGTTAGTGACTGATAATAACACAAGTATACACGGTTTTGTACCTGAGAGACCAAAAGATGTTTATAAGGTAATTTGTGGGGCTGAATCTAAATCACATACTATTTGTGACCACTAACGACCATTTATTGCATTAAAAGTATAAATCGGAAATGGACGGAGGTCGAACTGGGTCTTATACTACTTGGGATCTGTTTCACGCGTTGGGGACAAACACTAATCTTACCAACATTAAAATACGTGGTATCGCCCTTCGATTTTCGCTACATCTTGGTGTAGCCGCACTCCTTGCTCGTCGCTCGTGTCGCCCAAGTTTTGCGGGAAAAAATCAACATCTGGATGCAGTAAATTTATTTTTAGCGGCATTCGAACTTCAATCTTGTGGTAATTGTGCAACAAATTATCGATTCCGTGCTTGTAATTCAGTGATTTGTAGTTACCGATAAAGTTGTGACCAACACTTTGAAACGATGTTGATGCTGCTGCTTGACCAGGCGTTAAATATTTTGTAAAATTGATTGATTAATAAATAATGCGCTTCTTCCATAACGACGAAGTTCTCAAAGTATTTTTTACACTTAGAACCTAGACAAATTGGCAATGGATCATTGCCCGTATGTGAAACTGGCTGCGACATTGATGATATATCAGGATATTTATAATATCCTATTTCTTGCATTTATACCAACGACGTTCATCGAGCAAAAATAGCAATCATCTACATGAGTTTTCTTTTCTCTCTATAATGATAAAGTATACATATACATAGAAATACATATATACATATATACATATGTACATATATACATACATACAATACATACATGTACATAGAATATACACATACATAGAAAATGAAAAGTATACATACATTTCAGCAAATTACCACTTGTACAGCTTTGTTTTGTACGCGTTATAAAACAATTTAAGCACCCATGACTTGTCAGTGTTTACTACAGCAAAACTAAAGAACAACAAATACGTAAGTACTAAATATATAATCAATCTTAACAATCTGGGTGTCAACATTCAAAATTATTCTCATTTGCTCGGGTCCAAAAGGTGACACGATTATATTTTCTAAATCTTTCAAAGAATAGTGGTATCTTTGATAAAGTTTTGAAATTTAGTACCAAAATTCATAAGCTCAAATTATCGAAAAATATCGGTTAATTTTTTTTTTCAGAGTTAGGTTAGGTCCACCGAAAGAAGAGAATAATATACATTTTTATGCACTTCAACAATCCTTATAGCGTCACCAATTTATCGTAGAAACAAGATCTAATATTATTGTTTTCTTTCGACCCAAACATTTAAGCAATATATATTTGTTGTTCATTATGGAAGTGGCTAACTAGAAACAAATAAATATCTTCATATTTGCATAATCAGCCTCATTCCACCACGAGTCTTGGGAACGGTGATCGGAAAATTTTAATAAATTACCGCCGACAATCTCGAAACCGAAGAAACACAACACAACCCATTAATTAAAAGCGTTTTATAACACTTACGCGTAGAATAATGTAAGAGTCCCAGCACACTTTGGTGCATCACTAGATCGTCAGTCATATATCATGGCGCCCTCCCGCTGAAACTTTAACGAACCAAAGTAGACTGAACCAACATGAGAAAATGTTAATTGATAGGAATTCTCTCGGGCTCGCATGGATTTTTCTCTTTTAAGAAAATCTCCGTAACAGACCCATTAACCTATAAACTCGCCTATTAGGCTTATTAAATAAATTATGCGGTATTTATTATCACTGTCAGTGTCCGTACAAGATTCATGATATACGGTTTTGATAGAGGCGGCAATCTTATTTACTCTTAATCGTTGGCTGGTCAAATTTATACATCAGATCGGCAGTTAATCATTTGCGGAATTTGGAACGGTATTGGGCATTCATTATTGAGACATTGAACAGTTGCAGAGTCGCAAGTGTCAATGATTTATATCTCTTTATAATATTGTTTCAGGCGGTGGTAATATGACGGTGATTAAAAGATAATCTTAGCCGTATTGAGCAAAGTTATTAGCGACATTCTTAATCATTATTCATTAAAAACATTTAATATATTGTTACTAGTGGTTGCTGATTCATAATCACTTTGCAGTCTTTTTCTGTTAATAAATGAATTAAAATGGTTTGTTACTTATAGGCCTGTGTTATGCTGCATTGTTATACGAGGGTTGCTATTTATCATATGAACCTCAGCAGTACTAAATGTAGTTAAGGTTCATCTGACGTTTCCGATTGGAACTTTGACCTTTATAACCATGGCCTTCAGAACGTTTTGTCATTTGAGCACATTTTGTGTTTGTTACACTGGCTTGAAGACTTTGTCTCAGTGGATTTAATGGTGCCAAACGGAGTTCACTCACGTATACTTTCGTACTATGGTATTTTACAACGTTCGATATAGATTATACAGACATCCATCAGTCTGCTTCAACTATTGTCGATGAATTTAATTGTGATTGCAGTTTTCTCAAGGACAAAAGTCACGAAATTAATCCAAAATCAGCTGTCGTGTCAGAAAACAGTGATGCTTTACGCGAAATTATATTTCGTGATTGGCCGTGACTTAACGTGATATAGTCATCTTTGGATATTAATATGACGAGCATCACTAAAATATTACATGAAGCTAGGTATATATAAATCTACCCAACAAATTCTATTTTTTCAACAACGTTAATCTCTTGTTATAATATACCAAAATCTGGAGAATCAGAAAACTACAAGTTGTATACAATATGATTAGCTAAAAATTGCAAGTCATAAAGACTAGGTAAATATTAAATGAAATTATAATTACTAAAATAGGTAGTACATGAATGTAAACGTGTTTTTTTCATACCTCGGTCGAAAGTACGTACTCTAATAACAAGGAAGAAGGTTAAACGTTCCCTGTGAGAAGTACACCCGCGCCTTCTACAACGACGGGAGGAAGGAATTTCTTATGCATATTGATACTCGTAACTAGGAACTATTTATTCTGTCCAAAAAACAAATTATTTACCTCTGTCATTAACGTTGCTATCTCTAACCTTAAAAATAATCGTCAATGTTGTTTTGTCGTCATTCGATTCAATAATCCAGGAAAAATGAACAATAAGTTATCATCTAATGAATCCAGGGACAAGGAAGATGTTATACGAAATTTTGATGCAGAAGCGCGATTGATAATAAATACAGATACGTTGCCAAAGAAGTCTATTGATGTCAGGGGTAGGCATCAAAAACATGCTCATCAAGATTTAAAATTAAATTAATAACGTAATTTCGACCGGCTATGAAAAAAAAAATCGTATACACTACACGGGACAATCGTTGAAATTTC
This sequence comes from Rhynchophorus ferrugineus, assembly GCF_030347505.1. Classification (NCBI taxonomy): domain Eukaryota; kingdom Metazoa; phylum Arthropoda; class Insecta; order Coleoptera; family Curculionidae; genus Rhynchophorus; species Rhynchophorus ferrugineus. The sequence goes on along the minus strand of NW_027472585.1, from coordinate 17,726,333 downwards.
GGTCCTGCTCCTGCCGCAAAGTCGAGGGAATCATGACGGGCAGGGCCGAAAATTCAACTTTCGGCCCTTGTTGTGTAATATACTATTAGAAGTATTAATACTTATTATTAGAAGTTCAGTCTTAAATATACAAACTCAACTTTTGCGGACACATTATAGTTTTTGATATTATAAATATCTGTTCGTGAATTATGTTGAAGCCAATTTATTTTTAGCTAAGAAAACTCGACATAGTAACTCCAAACATGCCGACGTTTCATAATTAAATCAGTGTCTTCAAGAAACTAGGAAGCAACAGAATATAAAAGCATCATAACAAACTGTAATACATTATTTTCGAATTTTATTTTAAAAATATTAGTTGTTTTTCATCAGAATATACATCACTTTTGAAATATATTAAAATATATATAAAAAAAATTATGTTCTACATGAATGTTTCTATCAATTTTTATACACTGCTCTATCCGAAATTGTAAATACTACCAAACAGTTACTTTTGGGCGATGACAGAATTATCTTGTTGTTCAAAATCTCCTTTTGGGTCAGTTGCGGACCAATGTCTGCAGTTTTACTTGTTATTATAACCTAAGTAAAAGCCTGTTCAAGAAAAAAAAGATGAAAGAAGAGTGTTAAAACATACATATTTTTCTTTGAGGTTTTCACTAAGAATTCATTTGTCGTAGTGAAAAGAAATCATTATTGAAAAGACACGAAAAATATCGTTGAAACTTAAAGTTAGTAGTTACAAATATGTGATGATTAACAAAGGGTTATTTTCTTTCCAGGTTACACCAACGAGTCAGAGATCAGTAACTTACGACGAAGAATCATGGAGACCAACCACGGAAGATACTTCTTCAAGAGAAAAAAGCCCAGAGCCATCGACTTCCTCGACGATATCCACCAAATCGACTAGCAAAACGAAGAAGGTAAAGAAGTACCTGAAGAAATGTAAAAACGCCCTCAGCGTCAACAAGTCCAGCAGCAGCTTCGATTGCGAAACTTCCTCGCAGAACACCTCGTGGTACGTGGACCCTCGACTGCGGAATCTCGTCTGCGAAAGCGAGATTAATGAACTCGAAGAACAATTCGAGGAAGATGAAGTGACGCCGTTGGAGACCAGGAACGATATCAAGTTCGAGGTGGCCAGTATCATCCAGGTTAAAGGACCCGAAGGTTACGAGCCGACCAACGAAGGTGTGGGCACTGATACAGACCTAAGTACCAAGGAGACATCCTCGGAGAGCATCGAACACTTCGAGTCGGCCTTCAACAGTCTCCAGAGTGGAACCGTCACATCGGAGGACGGGGAATATTTCTCTCTGGAAGAGACACTGTATGTGGAGACGTCCGGTAAATATAGGCAAGACATTCCGGACAGTTTTAAAGACACAAACATGGGTGGTAACAAACCGAGCAAATTTTTTTCCGAGCTTAAAACAAAAAAAACGACGGATAACCAGAGAAGTGAGGAGGGGAGTTCGGATCAGTGCGGATTTTCGGGGAGAAATGACGGGTTGAACCGAGATAGTGGTATTGGGAGTGGGTCCTGCGCGAGTGAGAGTGAGAAGGATTTTGTCTCGCCCGTCTTGAAGAAATCGCAAGAGAGGGTTGATGATATGGTGATGGTGGAATTGTCGAGGTTGTGCGATAAGGAGAAGGGTGTTGCAAAAGTGGTAAGTCTATTGTTTATAGTTCTTGTAAAATGCTCAGCTATATCTTATTTCCATTTTATGTAAAAAAATACATGAATCAATATACTATGAATTTAGCAAATCAGTAAGTATTTTCTAAGCGGTTTTCTATTACAATATCTATATTATCCCTTTTAGAAGAAAAGCAAAATAAACAAAGTGAAATATAGTTAATGATATGTGGGACGTTTACATTAGTGTTTCATTAAACATGAATATTTAAATTTCGGGTTTCTTTTTTAGTATAGTAGCTCTATTAGTGAAATAGAACTGCTGTGATTGAAAAAAGATTTTGAAAAAAAATCATGCGTCTTATTGATTTTTATATGTACAGTATGAGTTGTTAGAACAGATTTATTTCTAATACTAGGTATCTGTATGGGAACATTCAATTATTTGCGAGAAAGCACGTTCTCCTGGTGTAAGAATTGTCTGTCCGTAATTCCTTCTTAAAGCAATTGCTTTACGCAAACTACCTTTGTGTGGTTAGTCTCTCTTGCTATTTTTGATCACGTGTGCATGTATCACATTTAATTTTATACGATCTGATGATCCAATATTCTGCTTTTCTCAAAATTGTTCAATAGTAAATGATCAATTTACCATAGCAAAGCTGACATTTTTTTCAATGTAGAGCACGGCAATGTTGCCGATATTGAAATAATAAGTACCTCAAAAATTAAATAATAGATAGTTCGAGATGCAGTTCTATAAGGGCTCTGAAAAATCGCTTGAGAAACATCTGATATATTTTCAGATGTACTTAGATTACAAATAACTAACCATGTAAGTTCGCGTGTCTTTTATACTATCCCGTGGTAATAAAACATAGCGCCGAGCTCCATTAACGAGAAACCGAATCCTAGTAATGTCCCTCCATCTAACAATGCGGCTTCCAAAATGCCCGACGGCATAAATCATTTTGCCGGAACCATTTTCGCAGCCGCGGGAACAGAGCGGTGGAGGAAGGGGAAGAAGGTCTCTCGTTAGAGAGACACCGACGCAGTAAATGGCCACAATTGATACACCAACTTATAATGATCATCGTGACTGAGAACAGCGCAATATGTCACTTTTACTGACCGTGAGAATTTCGCGAAGGAATATACCAGTATTTTTCTCTAACGGAATAATTTTTTATCAATATCGGGAGAAAATAATCAAGATATTTTGTAATATTCCTCGATAATTTTTACGAGGGACGTTCAATAAGTCGTCAGAAAATCTAAGAGATGGTGTTTCTGGCATCGAACATAGTTCCATTGATTGATTTTAGCAATTACTAGTGATCGCCCTGTGGTCGAAATTCGACCACAATTTATTAAATTAATCATTTTGTTCTCTAAATAACGTAGAGGAAATGATTCAGAAAGTCTATGTTAATATTCTCAAACTAATTACAGTAAGATATGTCTGTAGGTTGAAATAAATGCGAACTATGTTAAGAACTTCACTCACTAATCTTTTTTAAAATGAATTTAATTAAATTTAATTTCCAACTAGTTTTAATAATCAACAGAATGTTAATAAGTTTAAATTACTGTACCACTGAACATTTTAACAAAATTATCATTAGTAATATTACTTCTAGAAATGTAAAAACTTCAGAGCTTCAAATATAAATATATGTGACATTTATTTACTTTTATGTCATTGTAGCAATGTTCGTCTGGTCAGTTGGAATGTGTGGCTGTCGATGTGATTGTTTGTCCCAACATTCACAGAGAACTGAAAACACTGGTTGAATAAATACTTGTTTATTTCGATGTTGAATGATACATGTGGTCGACGGGAGAATGACAGCATATTAGGTTAGGTAAAGGAAGTGTACGGTAGCGTTGTGGAAGTAGTACTATTACAAGGGTGTAGAGAAAAGAAAAGAGAGCGAGACGTTTTTTTTCTTTTACCAGATTGACCAGCTAGAACCAAATGGACTTCGCCTGATGTCGCTTCGGGTACGGGGTATGATTGTTTTGCGGGTGACACCTGCGCTCCGTCGAGGGAGACTGGACGGACAAGCATTTTATACAGCGTCGCTTTCTGTGGAATTGGCAGTTTACTTTTTCTGCAGAGTAGTGGAAATAGTAGGCTGTACACGCCATTTCCTTTGCAAATGGCGTGCTGTATTTGGGCTGACCATTATAATCTGCGGTCGAACTGGCGACCGAGGTATGAACATTTCTGGAGCGATGGGATAGGGACTTTATCGATTTGGAGGCGATAGGCGAGGAACTCCTTTTTGCGGTGGAACAGAATAGCCTGAGTTTTGCTCTGTTTTATCTATAGCCACCAGAATTTGTACCACGCTATCGTTTGATTCAGCTGTCTTGGAGTATGTTACGAATAGCGTCAGGACGGTAACCGGTTGTGAAGAAAGCGGTATCATCTGCATAAAATGCTTTGTGGGAATGTTTGAGGAGCGGGAAATCAGCCATATAAACGTGTAATAGAGCTGGCGCTAGTGGAGCACCTTGCGGGACTCACAGCGTAAATCTGTTCATGAGAGGAGACCATGTCACCTATCCTCACTTGAAAGGACCTACCGTCCAAGTATGAATCTATCAGGGATATTAGATCTTTCGATAGACCTAGCTGTTTCGCCTTGAATATTAGACCGTGGTGCCATATTTGATCGAAAGCTTTGGAGACATCTAAGCAGATGGCTACAGTTTTTCAACATTTTATCAGTGCCTGGTGTATTGCTGCTGCGACGCGAGCAGCTTGATGGAGGTATGAGTGTTTAGCGCGGAACTCGAATTGTTTGTTCGGGATTATATGATGTGCGTCTGTAAAATCCTTTAAAGCGTTTAATATCGCTTTTTCGGCACGTTTGGAGAGAGCGAGATGTCGTCGTGGTGATTTTTTTATAGGCGGGAACTACAAGCGTTGCCAAACTTTGAACTTTCTGTAGGTGAATGCGTGGTGGCCGAAAGGGTCGTAGCGGTCGCTACATAATAAACAAAAACATGGAATATTAAATGAAGTAATACTTATTTGTATATTTTTTAATTAAAATTGTTCTTGTTTTAATTAATATAATTAGGCACTTTATTTTTTACAATATAGAAATTATATTAAAGTAATATCAAAATATCTATAATCATTTAATAAACTACTTACTTTTCAAAACTTAGGTCTATAAAATAAATAACTAAAAAAATGATAAAATTTCTAAGAATAAATTGTCAAATACTTACTTAATTAATTATTTGTCAGCGGTTTAAAGTATTTGTCATATTACTGTTAATAATTCATAATTTCTTCTACTAGTCCCATCTAATAAAATTTTGTAGTTAGTTTAATTTTATCTACATATTTTAATTACTTAAGTTATATATTAATATAATTTTTATGTTTTATATATATATTCTACTATTTTCTTTACCTAAGTTTTTAAATAAACGCCATCGTTATTTACTTATTTTTTCAACTATTGAACCTTTAGAACGATAGCTGTCATATTTTTTTCCTGTCAGTAATTCTTTTATATGATACTTTTATGTTATGTCATCATTTTATGTAATATTCTAAAACTTCACTATTGTAGACAACTCAATTTTAATTTGTCTTCTATGACTTTCGTTAATCTATTACTTTTTACTTTGCTTTGTGTCCTATATGCGGACTAAAAACTCATCAACAAGTGAGAAATTACAACTCTATAAACTATTTTATTACTTGCAATAGTTGGTTACTGCTTTGTTGCAAAATGTATTTGAATTTCAGAGGAATCTGGAATTAGATTAAAAGTTAATACCAATAGAATTTACAGAGATATTTTTTATCTAAATTTTACAATTACCTCTAATACAACGATATACTATGTCTCTAGAATCTTATTAATAATTACCAGTTCTTAAGCAAGTTTTTCTTAATTGCTCTGAGTTCGCACTTCCGCAGACAATTCTTGTTATTCTAGAACTTTGTCCATCGTCATTAGGATGGATATTTTATTACATTATTTGTAAGAGCAACAAATTGTTATGATATGAAATTTTCAATTCTAAAACTCGTCAAATCAAACTAAAAAATCTCGCAAAATAACATAATGATCACAACAACAGATGAAACGAGAAGGTTACTAAACCCTTGAGACAATGGGCCATTTAGGAATGCCTCTGAAGAAGGTGCATAGAGAAAATTGATCGACAAGGTAACGACCAAAGTATTTTGCAATACACGATAAATATTCTTCTTGAAAAAGGAATGATAATAACTGGATAATGAACTGAAAAATAATAACTTATATGTTGTTATTGCAATTGCTGAGGGATTCACAGCTGATGGATTATTTCAGATGGATTTTTTATTTGCGTGGAATTCATGACTTTTGGGGCACGATTAACTAGTTGAAACTTCGTTGCTTGTCCCAGCCTCTATATTTGCAGGAACATGGCTGCGTGTAATTTTTTTCCGTCTTTGAACCATATATAATCTTAATAGTGAACCATTGAATAAGCAAAATCCCAAAAAGAAAATTCAACTGTTTTGGAAACGGATAATAGATATCTTATATATAAAAATGAATCGCAAAATATGTTCCTAAGCGCATAACTCAACAACGCCTGGACCAATTTGGCCAAATCTTTTTTTAAAATGTTCGTTGAAGTTCAGGGATGGTTTTTACGACGAGAAAAATTAGAATTATTGCTGGAAAAACCCTAAAAATAGCCCTTTTTGTTTGAATTTGTTTCGTGTATCAGTTGACAATTCATCTGTCATCTGTCAAAAGTCATCTGTAACAGACAACTTTTTTTTTTTTAATTTGATATGACTTGAACTCAAATCCTTTTAATCCGTACGAATTGTTTTATTTATTTAAAATTTTTTATTTGTTTAAAATTTAATTCAAATTTTAAATAAATAAAACAATTCGTACGGCTTAAAAGGATTTGAGTTCAAGTCATATCAAATTTAAAAAAAAAAGTTGTCTGTTACAGATGACTTTTGACAGATGACAGATGAATTGTCAAGTGATACACGAAACAAATTCGTATATCGTGTTTTGTGCAGAGTGTTTAGTTAGTTAGTGTTTGTTTAGTTCGTGATTAGTGAAAAAATAATTTATATTTGATATGCCTCCTATAAGACGAAGCAATTTAGGTAGAAGAACCAGAAATGCTATAAACCAAGCTAATTACCGATCTAATCGTACTGCACAAGAACGTGACGACGGAAATGAACGTGAAAGAATTCGGATATCACAAACGCGTGAAGCGCGAGCGCGACATTCAACTAATAATCGCGCAAGTTTGAATCCAGCTGCTTTCAGTTACGATGTGTCAATTGACTACAGTAACTACCAATGTGTTGTTATTGGTTCTATGAACTTGGTTTGCTCACACTGTAAGGCATTAAAATACAAAAACGAAGCCAATGGATTGTGTTGCGCAAATGGTAAAGTGAAATTGATACAATTGGATCCACCACCAGAACCATTGTACTCATTGGTTTCAGGAATAGGAACAGATTCTATACACTTTTTGACACATATTCAACAATATAACAATTGCTTTCAAATGACTTCATTTGGGGCAACAAATGCAGTTCGGGAAAATTTTATGCCAACTTTCAAGGTATGTATTATAGCAGTTACTCATAATTATTTTAGCGAACAAAATTTTCTGTCACCAAAGTTAAGATGTGTTACTAATCTTCAATTTCTTAATCATTACGAAATATATCACTTAGTCATCATATTATATGGTGATTCAGTTTCAGTGACACTTTTATTATATTTTATATTTGATAGATATTAGTTAAAACTAAATATATACTTTTTAAGATCAAATATTATTTAAGTTTGATCATTGACAATCCATTAATTTATACCACACCATAATATTTTTTTTATTTACAGATACAAGGGCAAATATATCACAGAGCAGGTTCACTGTTACCAGTGTCAGATAGCGACAACAAATTCCTGCAAATTTATTTTATGGGCAATTCACCACAAGAAATTGATCTGCGTTGTGCACATAACAATTTAGTAAAAAGGTCTATTGTAGAACAATTACAAACTTTATTTCATCAACACAATCAATTGATTATATTGTTTAAAACTGCCCTGGATCTGATGCCATCCGATAATCACAAAATTGTAATCAGAGCTGATAAAACACCTGCAGGTCAACATACAAGACGTTTTAATGCACCAACTATTGATGAAGTTGCTATCGTTGTAGTTGGAGAAAACTTGGAATCCCGTGATATTTTTTACATCGTCGGAATTTTCAATTACAACCTATAAAGGAAACACACCGCTCATATGATGCACTGCAATATCCCATTATATTTTGGCAAGGTGAAGATGGCTACGATTTATCAATAAAAATGATAAATCCCATTACAGGTAACTAAAATATTAGTTTAGCTATGGCGATAATATCTCAGTCACTATATTATGTATTTTAATTTTATATTTGAATGTTATTAAAACAAAATCTGTTTACAGGTTCTGAAACCAACAAAAAAGTCAGTTCAATGAACTATTATTCATACCGCCTAATGATTCGGGAAAATGCAGATAATCACATATTGAAATGTCGGCGATTATATCACAAATATGTTGATGACATGTATGTTAAAATTGAAACGGAGAGATTAACATTCATCAGGTTGAATCAAACCAAACTCCGATCTGAAGAGTATATTCACCTTCGAGATGCGATTAATACTGATGGAAATGCACAGAATGTCGGTCGGATGACTATTCTTCCAGCAACATACATCGGAAGCCCTCGGTATATGCACGAATATGCTCAAGATGCCATGTCGTATGTTTGTCATTATGGTACAGCAGATTTGTTCATCACATTTACATGCAATCCGCAATGGATACAAATTAAGCAGGAGTTATTACCTGGGAAATCATCCATTGATCGTCATGATATTACAGCCAGAGTCTTTAGACAAAAGTTGAAATCTTTAATGAATTTCATCGTAAAACATAATGTGTTTGGTGAGACACGCTGCTGGATGTATTCTGTGGAGTGGCAGAAACGAGGATTGCCACATGCACACATTTTGGTTTGGTTGGTTGAAAAGATAAGGCCAAATGAAGTTGATGCAGTGATATCAGCTGAAATCCCTAATGTACAAGTAGATCCTGGATTGCATGAGGTAGTTATCAAAAACATGATACATGGTCCCTGTGGAACTCTTAATCAAAATTCACCGTGTATGATGGATGGTAAATGTTCAAAACGATATCCACGGACATTAATATCGGAAACAATTACTGGTAATGACGGTTATCCATTGTATCGTCGCAGATCGACAGCAGACAATGGAAAATCAACAATTGTCAAATTAAATTAACAAGATATTGAAATAGATAATCGTTGGATTGTTCCATATTCACCCATTTTATCAAAGACATTCAAAGCACACATCAACGTTGAATCTTGCCATTCAGTGAAATCGATTAAATACATTTGCAAATATGTAACCAAAGGGAGTGATATGGCTGTGATTGGAATTGGTGCAGAGAATTCTAATGATGAAGTTACCCAATACCAAATGGGCCGCTATGTCAGTAGTAATGAAGCAGTTTGGCGAATATTTTCTTTTCCTATTCATGAGAGACACCCTTCTGTTGTTCACTTAGCTGTGCATTTAGAAAATGGACAAAGAGTGTATTTTACAGCACAGAACGCAGTACAAAGAGCTGCTCAGCCACCATCTACTACATTAACCAGTTTTTTTGAGACATGCCAAAACGATGATTTCGCACAAACATTGCTATATTCTGAAATGCCAAAATATTATACCTGGAATCAATCCTCAAGGAGATTTATACGACGGAAACAAGGAAAACCAGTTCCAGGATATACAGATGTATATTCCACCGATGCGATTGGCCGGATTTATTCAGTACATCCAAGCAATGATGAATGTTTTTATTTACGACTGCTATTAGTCAATGTACGTGGCCCAACATCATTCCAACAGTTACGAACTGTTGATGGTGAATTGTGTGGATCCTACAGAGAAGCCTGTCAACGTTTGCAATTGCTTGAAAATGACGCTCATTGGGATCAAACTCTCAATGATGCTGTAATATCATCACACACTCATCAAATACGAACATTGTTTTCTATAATCATATCTACATGCTTCCCATCAAACCCAATTGATTTGTGGATGAAGTACAAATATTATATGTGTGATGATATTTTGTATCAAATACGGAATAGAATGGGAAATCCAAATATACAAATCAGTGAAGAAATTTACAATGAAGCATTGATTTCAATTGAGGACATGTGCTTGATAATGTCAAACAAACTATTAATTCAATTAGGCCTGACCGCGCCCAATCGTCCAATGCATGACGCTTTTAACCAAGAGTTGCATCGAGAAAGACTGTATGATCTCAACGCTTTGAAAGAATAAATTCAAACAAATCTTCCACTGTTAAATGAACAACAGAAGTATGTATTTGAAACTCTTATGAAAGTAACAAATGATGAAACTGGAGGGATTTATTTCTTAGATGCACCTGGTGGTACAGGAAAAACTTTTTTTATTTCATTAATATTAGCAACAATTCGCTCACAAAATAAAATTGCACTTGCACTCGCTTCGTCGGGAATCGCAGCAACTTTGCTTGAAGGTGGTCGAACAGCCCATTCAGCACTAAAATTGCCATTAAATATGCAAAGCAATGAAACTCCAACCTGCAACGTTTCGAAGAACTCTGCAATGGCAAAGGTTTTGCAGCAATGTAAATTGATTGTTTGGGATGAATGCACGATGGCACATAAAAAATCTTTGGAGGCTTTAGACAGAACCTTAAAAGATCTACGTAGCAATAATAACCGATTTGGTGGTGCAATGATTTTATTAGCAGGAGATTTTCGTCAAACATTGCCAGTGATTCCACGATCAACGCCAGCTGATGAACTCAATGCATGTCTAAAGTCCTCCAATTTGTGGAAACATGTTAAAGTACTTCATTTAAGCAAGAATATGCGTGTCGAGTTGCAAAATGACCAATCTGGAAACATATTCTCTAAACAACTCATTGACATTGGTAATGGCAAATTTCCTATAGACATGTTGACGGCTTGCTTTTGCTATGACTATAAACAAGTCCCAGGGGCAATCATTAAGTGTTTGTGGTATTAATCTAGAAAACCCATGTTTCTCACATGGTCAATTGTATGTTGCCTGTTCCCGTGTTGGAAAACCATCAGATTTGTTTATCTATGCGCCAGGTAATCAAACAAAAAACATCGTATACCACAAAGCAATATAATGATAATAATAATAATAATTATAATTCACATGATTAACAATAAAGCGATTACTTACTTTTCAATCCTTATATATGTTTTATTTAATTATTTTTTATTCACAACGCCCTATCACCAGGGTGATGGTTCTGTTCAGGAGAATTTTTTAAAATACGTAGGCACAAAAACTGCCACATTACAAATCTTTTTGACAGGACGAAGTCTGTCGGGTCAGCTAGTTCTCTTTAATAAATAAAGTTCTCAGTTATATTTGGAACACGCCTTACTCCCTATTTCCTTCACTACTTATATCTAACTTATAATAGCAGGCCGATATAGTTTGCTAAAATTGTCGTAAATACTAATTCTGACATTTTGGACAATAATTATTTTTATTGCGGTTTATTAAATCAGTGAAGGTGCAGTTAAAGAGATCAAAAAGAAATTGAAAATATATATTGTATGGAACACAACTACATTCAATTCATACATTTCATATATAAAACATGAACACATTTTCATTAAATTGAATATGTGAAATACATCGAAAATAGTAAAAAAGAGTTAGAAGCAATTTAATATAATCAATGACGATCATTTGTTAAAAAAAACCGTAATCTGTGTGGTCTTTAGTTAAACAAAATGTTCGGAAAAATGCCGATTTTATAGGAGGCTGTAAATTTTCGAGACATTTCATTGCATAGAGCACACATTCATTTTATTGCTACTATTAAACTTAACAGAGTGCTTACTTCTGGCTTCCAGTTTTTAACGGTTGCTCACAGGCCTGCAGCTCATAAAGTGGACACTGTCGGGGGTGGCTATGGGTGATTTCGAAACAGGAGGGGGGCACGTATGATTGCCGGTCAGTCTATGATGCAGAAGTGTTTAATAAATTACCGTATTTATTTTCATTTGTCGATGCTTCGAATGATTATCAGTATATTATGTAATTCCTAAAAGTTTAGAGTCGAATATGTCGGTTTGATTTTTATAGTTAACTTCACAAACACGAATTTGTGTTAGCCTATATGTTATCTTCTCTTGTTGCGCCTATTCCATCTTTAGAGATATAGGAGTTATTATTATTGTATTCGTTAAGTTATGTGTAGATTCAAAATATATTTATGTTCCTTGGTTTAGAAGGAAGGTTTGATATCCTTTGCACTTTTAGAACTAAAGTTCAATATTTTATTCTTAAAAGCTTAATTATAAAAATTTATAATTAGTCATAATAGAAGGAGATGTAACCAAAACGTAACATGTACTAAAAGTACCTATAAATCATCTAGCTTAATATTTATATTAATTATTGTCATCAATTAGGTTATAATTTGTTAAATGGTGTTTAAATTATTTGGGCAATTTTAATTCCATTTTAACCTACAATGAGACTATAACCTACAAGCTTTCAATTACTATATTTTATTGACCTAAAATTTTGAGGCTGACTTCAAAACATTTTTTACAAATACTGTTTTGTTCCTAACATTTTTAACTATATAAACACATTTTAGTTTAATTTTTCTTTTTAATCAAAAGTAAAGTTAAATTAGAATAATTAATAATTATGTAATATTATATGATAATTAGGATAACTACGATTAGAGTTAACATCTCAAATCCTCTATAATGTTTACACTTTTAATTACTATATTATGTGATTGTTTTGTATGGGCAAATGCACTTCTTTGGCATTCAGTATTTGTTATAGGACGATCATACATGAAGGAAACAATCAAAAATCCAACCAAAATGTTTAAAGCAATATATTTTATATATACGATTCCCTTTAAAAATATGAATTCATGATCAATATATTAATAGCATAATTGAATTTTGACATTAATATAACAATAATATACAAACATTAAGATCAGGAAAATGGTGACGGCGCTATTGTAAATAATTGCATCATAAGTAAATATAACATATATTTTCGCTATATTCGCGTATTAAATATATGTAACTATACCCTCCTCTGTACACCAAATATTTTGCAGAGTACAAATATTATTACAAAATCCTTCTTTAAGAGTTTTTCTGGAAAATGACACAATCGATGGAATTTTAAATGTTTTAGTGAAATCATTTCAGGTATATTAAAATATATAAATTGACACCATATAACTTTTGTCTGTGTTGAGTTTCTATTCTGTATTATTTGTCTCGTATTTCTCGTTAACTTTAATCAAGTTACTTCTGGTTTGCTGACCTCAATCTTGTCTTCTCTTAATTTTCTTTTTATATTATTACCATTAGTGTCGGTCGGCCTCTTATTTTCGCCGCGTATTTTGTTCTATTTACTCTATCGTCTGTTTTTTAAAATAGTATGCTCTGTAACCATTTTTTTATTCTCATGTTTTTATCTTCTTTTAGTCTTTCTCTTTTCCCGATCTTCGAGTCCTTCCTTTTTTTTGTTATATTTTAGAGTTTCCTTTTTAACAACGAGGAATTATCTGGACTAGACCTACTATTTAACGTGTGTTCCGAACCAGGATCCTCAGTATTAAGCCTACGAGCTGGCGTGTGGCCAACTTAGAAATCATCTCAGAATGCATCCTGTCTTATGCAGCCTACTTACTGGCGTGACTGGGATCATTTTCCTTGCCGGATTTTGCACTCTTGCCTAAGGACAATTGCAGATGTTAAACAATCACAAACTTAAATTTACGACCATGTCCATCGACCATCCTTTGTTCCTTGTTCTACCTTATTATCTCCATTATTTTCTTCAATTTTGCATTTTATTCTTTCTCCCAATTTTTTCCATCGATGTCCATCAACAATCCCTTATGTCCTTATGTCTTCCATTTCTATGGAATTTTACTTTTAGTTATGGCTTCATATTTTCTTGTTTTTTAATTATATATATGTTTTGCTTTTATAGTTAGTACTAAAACGATTAGTTTGTCTTGTTGGAGGTTTTTCATATCTTGTTACCCTACTTTAAAGTTATTATTGTTTGTTTCATTTCTTCTATTTTATTGTCATGTTTAAGAGTTCATATTATCAGCTTTTTTTTATCTATTCTTGATAGTTGTTTCAATATATATTTTAATAAAGGAGACTCTTCTTCTGTCATACTTCTTAATATTTCTTTATATTTTAATTATGGACCATAACTAAACTCACTCTATTTTTTTACGTGGCCGACTTGTTTTATTTTATTTTAGCACGTTAAGATTTTATACTATTACCTATTTCTCTTTTATTATAATAATTTCCTTTAAATTGTTTTTCCTTTGCTCTTCCACTTATTTTTACTTTGTTCATTGTCTTTGTTTTAATTTAGTTTAACCTATTAACAGTAAATTATTAATTTTCAGGCGAAAAAAAATTAAAGTGGTTAACCCCTTATGGTTGAAAACGTGGATTACTCTTTTATATACAGAATGCCCTGTCATATACAAGTAATACTGGTGTTTGATATCATAATGTATCAATATTGTTAAGTAAATATCCCCATTTATATCTAGGAAGATAGCAACAAAAATAAACTGGTTATATATTTTTTTTACAATGTTTAAACAAGATAAATGCGATATTCGTTCGAATAACATCGAGTACAATTCCTGGTTTATTAAAGCATACGTTATTCACGCTCGGATGCCGAACAAGAATATGCAAACTTTAAACTTTGCCTGGCTTTGGAATAATATTTATTATCAGTTTCCTTACAGCTAACCCCTTTTAATGATGCTATGATGTAACTTTCACTTTGTGAATGATGATTGGCTTAGCGGTTTAACATTTTGACCCGCGATATTCATAATGCTAAAGCTGGGCCACGAGTATTACAGATTGCCCAGGCACTTGAAAACTGATGCCGGAAAGTCATTTTCGTGAAGCACCGATAATTATTTATGTTTTGTCGCTGTATCTGGTTTTTCAGTCGGTTTGGCGATTTAATATTTTATGGTTCTATGTCTATGGACTGGTTGGTTCCCCATTGTTATCTTTGTCCGTTTTATTTCCTGTTTTCAGTACTTGGAATGGATTACCAAGTAATTTTGGCTTAACATTATTCCCTAGGCGTTCTATTATGGGTTTAGGTGCATTCTGTTGGATATTTGTCCATTTTATCTGGTTCATTAGCTAATTAAGATAATCTGATAATCTGAGTTATTACTTCTAAAGTTGAATGCTGTAAAACGAATTAAATTGACAGGATTTTGGATGTAAAAATTACAGATATCAGTTGAAACTATGGTAACTTTTTGTAGCTCTTAAATATAAACAGTGGAATAAAAGAGATGATTCAGGATTGATTTTTATTAATACCATCGCAAACATTTATAAACAACTCACAGAACAACAAGCGCTGAACGATATCGATCATGATTAAGAATTCATATTATATTTTATTAGAAGGTTTATATATAATCAATACTGCTTTTACTCATATACTTGAACAGTTATATTCCATAGAATTATTTTTATTGTAAAATATCACTTTTTCCCACCTAGAGAAAATTTAATTGTTTCATGATGTTAGAAACTACCTTAACAGTCAGAAGTAAGGTTCTCAATGGACTTCACTGACTAGAGTTCATAAAATTTAAATGTAAAATTATTATGCTATTGAAATTAAATTAATCTGAATAGATTCTAACCAAGTGCTTCTTCCCTTTTCATAAGTTCAGTTTTAAAAGTAGTATAATTAGATAATGTATACTATATAGCACATGGTGATATGGTTCAAGAATTATTATTATATCCGGCTTCGTTGGCGCAGTGGTGAAAGCGACAGGGCGGTTTACCTATTATTGCGATAGTCGCGGGTTCGAATTCTGCTGGGGTATGGTCGTAAATTTATGTTTGTGATTGTTTAATATTTGTAATTGGCAAAAGTGTAGAATCCGACAGGGAAATGATCCCAGTCACGCCAGTATCCAGGCTGGGTAAGGCCGGATTCTGAGATGATCTCTAAGTTGGTCACTCGCCAGTCGGTAGGCTGCTAGTAATGCCGAGCACCGTAGTTCGGAGTATACACTAAACACTAGGTCCAGTCAGATAAAAGGAGACTTTAAAATGTACAAAAAAATATTATTATACTATATGTCTTCGGAAAAATTACTTCAAGCTTCTTCTTATAATTTTGGTATGAAATAATTAATTGCTTAGAAATTCCACGACTAATTCCTCGTCTTTAGATCGCCGCTTCCTAAGTTTTAATTACAGGTAAACACTATTCCAACGATATCTACAACAAATAAATCATAAGGGATATAGGTGAGGGCGTGGACCATTCATCCATTTTAGGGTCTAACGTGTTCGATATTCAACAACCCGTGAAAACGGTGCCTCTAGTTTCAAAAACGTTCTAAGCTCGTTTAAAAATAAAGAGAATGGACAAAGAAGCAACCCAGATACAGAATAAGGTATAAAAACCTTTAATAACATATAAAAGATTTCGTTCAACATATAAGAGTGCGAAGCTATAAATGAATTTTAAAGGATTTACAACACATGGTGTTACTGTTTCGTATTGTATTGGGTACATTTGTAACTTCATACTGAAACTTAACAGACAGGCTTTTCAATGCGTCATTTCGTTGAAGTGTGAAAAAAAATTTTTTTTCAGTGCTTAGAAAATATCGAAATTTGTACCGAGTAAATCAAATTTGCGAGGATTTTTACTTTTTAACTTAAGTTTGAAGAAAAAAGCGACTAAAGGTCTTTGGAAACCCTTGGAAATATTAAAATGGGAAGTGCTACCTCTCTGTATTCTCCAGACCATGCTCCTTTTGGTTACTACTTGCTGCGACATATGAGTCCTGACCTGTCTGAGCAGCGCTTCACTTCTTATGAATACCAAAAAATGAATCCACGAATCAGATCAAAAGATTCATCCCAAAAGGTTCCAAACCAAAAGGTTCTGTCGTTGGAATCCGTAAATTGGTTTACAGATCGTAAACAGTAACGACAGCCAATTTCGGAATTTTCACAATAACGCTTCAAATAAAAAAAATCTTTTAAAGCTCTAGATCTATATATTTGCCTTTTTAGAATGACAGAATTTTGAATTGATTTAAACTTGATATAAACCAATTTATAAAGTGGAGCTTAGAGGATGCAATGGTGTTTGTTGAACTCCTTTTAAATTTTGGGTGTTATCACACTTCTCATTAGTTGATCAGTACTGTCATCAAAAATGCTTTTTAAGTTTGCCTAAAAGAGCAATAATTTTGAAGATATAATGAGTTTTAAACATCCGTAAACATTGATGATAATTAGTAACCCTATTAATCTTTCAACAGTAATTTATTAATGCCAACTGAATAGAACTGATGGCTTTAACCATTTGTCAATTAACCAAATTTCGTCACTCTTAAAAGAAATATATATTGCTATCATATTCATCTTATAACTTAAGATAAACATGTCTGTATATCTCTAGCAGAGATATCTATGCTAAAACAGATTATCCGTATTTTATTGAAGAAATTCAAATGACCTAAGAACTGGTTGAAACTAATGCGCTGGGGACGGCTTCTTCTTCTCAAAGAGTCGACTCAATATAAAAAGAGATTAGTGCGTCGACGAAGCAGATGAAGGGGACCAATAAAGAGCAAGAAAGCCCGTATTAATATGCGGCTCAGGTTTGTTAACTAATCTCATTTTTAGCTCGATTATTTATATGGGAAGCATTCGCGAGAATATCTGAACGCACAGCGGCAGAAAGGAGTGGTAAGATATCGGCGAGGTTTATATGCTTTTTTCTATTCGCCATTTCTTGATTAACACACATAAAAACCATGTGACGTTTTATTTAAAATACTATGCAGGGCATATCCTTATTTATTAAGTCTTTGAAAAAGTAGTTCATGAAGCCTTGGAAAAAGATCATGGCCTATTTTGTAAAATTTAACATGCTCTTTTATAGTATGAAATTAAACTTATTTAAATTAATTACGTTTAGTTATTATAGACAGTGGTTTGGATTTTTTTGAATGGAGTAGTGATGCGATTGGTGAAAAGATCACGAACTTAATTTCAGTAAGGCAATTATACAGAGATGCGAACAAGCGGAGATACTCATAAAGTTGTAATTTCTCTATCTAAATTGCTACAATTTTAGTAGATTGGCATGCGCTATATCTGCGACAAGATTGTATCTATTTTTATACCAGATTTCAATTTCTCAGTAATAGTATTTTTCTCAGATTTCAGAACATACCTTCAATAATCTTCAATTAAGTTCGGTTTCCATATTCTTTAACATATCCTTTGTTCCATAACAATCTACAAAATTAGTATTATAAAATGATAATATTTTACTAATAATTCATACCTTGTACCAATACTTTCGCATTATCTGCCGCTAATTTTTTATATAAAATAATTATTTGACCTCAACAAAAAATAAAAATTCAAAATTAACCTAAAAATGACTATAAATATCCTCTGTTCTATAACAATCTACAAAATTAGTGTTATAAAATGATAATATTTTATTAACTTAGTAATTAATTCATACCTTATACACTTATTTTTGCATTATCTACTGCTAATTTTGCCTGTAAAATAATTATATTGCCTCAACAAAATGTAAATACAAAATTAACGTAAAAATGACATCTAACCACAACTAAGACTATGGTACGAAATGTGTGGTAGAAAAGGACGCGAGTTAAACTGTCAGGTTAGATTATAACAGGTGCGTGCGCATGTATAGTGTGTATCTAGAACCATTGGTTTTCTTATTGACCTTTTTCGGTCCCAGTCCTACTTTTCAGCAGAAAGATTTTCCATGAGCAAGGAAAGCAATTTAAAATTCAAAAAAATATTGATATCAAAAAATTCGGCAACCCTATACTATGGTACTTTATGTCCTTTGGCATAAGTTAACTCAGGTTAATGTTACTGGTTTCATCGAAACATGTGGGAAAGTTTATATTTAATAAAAATTTATATAAACCATAATTTTGTATTAAGTTCATTTATTAGGTGTTATACATATAATGTGATCAGCAACATATATTGGTGAAAATGCAAAGTATCAATGTAAACAATTGTTAAACTGGAGTATTCCTGCGCATTCATTGTTATTTGATGTGAAGAAATTTGCTGTCAAAGCTCACCAATATCAGAAACTTATGGTGCTCTATTATCTCCAAGTATCCATGATTAATGATTCAATGATATGAAAGTGGTGAATTTGATAGAGCAAAAAGGTTGACCAAAATACAGTGAATTTTCAGCATCTCAAAGAACCGCCAGACAGCTTAACAGTTCCTGAATAAACCGTTACGAATTGATAAAAAAACATGCCAGTTCAAAATGTTTTGACATTGCTGTATTATTGCTTGCTTGGCATAAACCATTTTGGTGTGACTTTGGAGTCATATCTTAGTTCAGGAAAATTATTCACATCAGGAAACATTGTTTAACAAATATCTCCGGATTTGGCACATGCGCGCTATCCTGCAGAGAAAACCATGGAAATTAATAAACTATATTGCCTTCCTTTTCTAATAGCGGTACATCATTTCTAGTAATAATAATATTCTCTAGTAATAATAATATTCTCTAGTAATAATAATTAAATTGTTGTGTTATTTTTGTTGGATTAACATACACTGGAATTGGATTGAAAAAATAAGAGTAAGTGCAGTGTTAAATTTTTAAAATCCATAAAATCCAAACAGCATCAATTTTATTTATAGTAGGAATGTTAGCTGCCAAATTTATAACACATCATTTTCAAGGACATCGGATAGGTTTCAATATATGCAAAAATTTAATGATAACAGTACCAGAGAAGAAAATGAGTATTGTTGTGTTGGAAGTAGTCAAGTCATTAATGAGTTTTATCCATCAAGAATAGTACCAAAAATTGTAGTAACTGGTAATAATTAAACCTTTATTTTAAACATAATATATTTTAATAATGATACTAATGATGAAGATTGATGCGAACAAAATCACACGAACTTGTTCAGTGCATCTGGAACTTTAGCTCATAGTTCAATTTCTATACTAATCCTATACTCGTCTTGCTTCTATTGATTTGTGCAACGTAACAGTGATAATTGATTAAGATTGTACTAAGCGTTGTACTGTCTAATAAAACAAATCCCCTTTAAAGCATCTTAACATTATTCTGTCTATTCTCTAGTGACTGTAATTCAAATTTGGTCATCAAGCATATAATTCTATCAACTGTACTTTCATAACTTAAAATATTATACAAATACACAGAAGAAATTGAACCTCAAGTTCCTAAAGACTTATTGTGTATAAGAGACAATCGAACAATTTTATTATTATCTCATTAATTTAGAATTTTTGAGAACGCAGTCAATTTCTTGCAAAATTGTATTAAGAGAATGGACTTGCAATTACAGCTACTATTGACTACTATCAACAAATGGAAAAATAAATAAATAGCTCCAAACACCCAGAATAGTATTTAAAAAACAAAAAACGAAAGGAAACCAGTGCGCCAGTAAAAATGGGTATTTTCGCACATATGAATAATATGTGATTATTTCGGATGAATCTCTATATAAAACTTCATTGACAGGATATTTTAATAAAAAGTAGGGAAAACCCTTAAAATTCAAATATAAGAAAATGTAACAGAAAATTGGAACAAATTTCGTATACAATAAGCTGCTTATGAGCGGGCCCCATGAAAAGTAACAAAAAAATTTAATATTAAGACTAAATCTCAAAAAGCCTTAAAACGTATATACTGCCATATTAACAGCGAAGTGATGCAACTCTTGGATAATCGAGCAGGATGACTGAAAGAGTCAGACTGAAAAGAGTCAAGCCATTTGTTCTTGAATAATGCACTGAACTGTATTTAACAATAAAAAGCAAGTGTTAATTAATATGTGAAAAATTATTACAATGATACTAAATATAGTCTATTCAAAACAGTAGTGACACACGTGACCTGTCAAAACGTCGCAATGTTGCCGCAGCAACTCTGAGTTTTAGTACATTTTGTGTAGTACATTCCATTAAACCCCTTCGTGGGTCATCTTTACACCACTTAAATTCTATATTACCCAACAGTGTATGAAAGGATGATCTACATATCTCAAATAGCTGTATATGTTTTGCCATGAACCTTTGTTGTCTTTATACTATATTTATTATCATGTGCCATGAGAGACCCAATGTACCATTCTTAAATATGACCAGAATATTGTCGCCCTGTTGCCTAAAAACAAACTATCCGGATCTTGGCTTTCTTTAGGGGTTGTAGGAGTAATGTAAACGATTATTAATCATAACATATCGAATTATTTCAGTCATCAAGTATCCAGGTTTTATTATGTTTGCCCCAGTTCCTCTTCTTAGCGCTCTTAGCGTTGGCTTATATTATAAAGGGTTTTACAATTGCTGCCTTTCTTCATAGAAAGTCAAAAAAAGTTCTTTCTTCAAAGAAGGCTAACACTCATTGTGTTGGCGTTCTGGACCTCTTATTATCGAACGAGTTTCAGTCAAATGATTGTTCAGTTCTGCCCTCATTTTTGTCGCGGTAGTTGACTGGCCACAATATTTTTAAATTTTTGTTGATTTCTGTCAGTAAAATTCGGGTTTCGCCCACTATTGCTCCTCGTCGATGATGTTTTACTATGTTTTGTGTATTTTATCATTGTAACATGGGAAACATTAAAATCAGTTCAGGTTTTTCATCACAGATGCTCGCACTAACTGACCACATTGCACTTGGCATGTAAACTGAGTAATACATACGCTTCGCGTTATTTACACTGAAGTTTTATATATCAAGTTTTTAGTTATTGAAACATAAATTGTAGGTTGCAACGATTGACAACAATGTAGAAATAAAATTACTCTCATCATTCATAAGTAGTTCATAATAAACATTTAACGATTTCAAATGATTAGAGTTTAATTAGAACTTAAAATCATACAAGAATCGGAAAACTATCAGCGCCAAATTATTTTCAATCGTGCTATCGTTGAACTTTTCTTAAGTTTCACTGGCTAAACATTAGATTACTTATTGCGTTCTGAAAATGGGTCGCCACTATTTATTATATTCAGTACTATGTTGTTCAATCTTTATCTTGTGGTATACCTGACCATAACGTCACACGAATTGCTTTAACAAATGTAAATTGTTTAAGCTTAAGGTATTCGATTGTTGTTGCGAAACATAACGTTTTAATAAATAAAATGGTCGCGCATGGACATTTTCACCAGTGATACTCTTGTTTCGTACTCACAGTCAGTCCCGCATTACGATATGTCGCTTTTTAATTATTATTTATATCGGCGGTTTGAATGAGGCGAACTATAATCGGTCTCTACGAACGTTATTGTCCAGCCACCCAGGTCGGCTTTTATGAAATATCGCGTGTGTCGGAAATAATTGCGACCTTTTTTCTTAGATGCGAACAGTAATGTAATCTTATATAAGACCGCGTTCATTGTTTAGCGAAGAGAAAGGGTGAAATCTACAATAGATCCAGCCAAGTTTTAGATTGAGTTGACGTCTTTGATGATGAATGAGCGTAGTTTTGAGGTTTGTGTTCGAGCTTGGGGTCCTAAACAATTTACTTAATTCAATAAAACACAAGATGTTTATTATTTATCCAAATTTATTGTATCGTAATTTCAATGTAGGGCGAAATAGTACACTTATGTCAATGATTTTTCTAACAGTCAAAACGTTTTTTAAACGCTATTTGAACAGTCTAACAGGTCAATTGAAAATCACCGGCCTATCATACTAAAACACATTTTTTTTGTCAAAATTAGTTTTTTTTATTTAACATAATTCCCTTCAAGGGTGACACACTGATTATAGCGACCCTCCAACTTTTCGATACCATTTTTGTAGTACAGTTTGGCCTTTGCTTCAAAATAGGCCTCAGTTTCGTCTATCACTTCTTCATTCGACGAAAATATCTTCCCAGCGACCATTCTTTTGAGATCTGAGGACAGGAAATGGTCGCTGAGGCCAGACATGGCCAGAATATGGTGGATGAGGTAGCAATTCGAAGCCCAATTAATGGATTTTTGACACGCTGAATTGTCTTGGTGAAGTAGCACTTTCTTTTTCTTCAAATGCGGCCATTTTTCGGCGATTTCGTCCTTCAAACGGTCTAATAACGCTATGTAATAGTCACTGTTCATGATCCTTCCTTTTTCAAGGTACTCATTGAAAATTATTCCATGCGCTTTCCAAATATATACTCCATAATCTTGCCGGCCGACTGTTGCGTTTTCCCACGTTTTGGAGCGGGTTCATCATGAGCAGTCCACCCGGATCGATTGGACTTCGGAGTGAAATAATGGAGCCACGTTTCATCCATTGTCACATATCGACGCAAAAACTCTGACTGAATGATAGGATGTTCACGTTCAGGTAGTATTTTTAGAATATCTGCTATTTCATTCGACTTCAATTTACGGTCATTCAAAATCATTGTGTAGATTTTTTAAATATTCTCGTCGATAACAACTTCTTTTGAGCGTCCACTGCGTTCACCGTCTTTAGTGCTCATTTCGCCACGTCTAATCTTAGCATACCAATCTTTGATGATTGATTTTCTTAGGTCAGTGTCTGGAAACTTGGCATCAAGGCAAGTTTTTGCATCAACTTGAAAAAGCCACTGGTATATATGAAAGCAGTGAAATTCTCCTACAAATTTACAAATATGATCAACTTTGATAGCTACTATTCTTGATGCACAAGCCCCGTTAATGAAATGACTACCCACAGCTTTCAATTAAGATATTGAACATTTACTAGCTTAAAACAAAAGAATCATACTTTTAAGCTGAAAGAAACCTCAGTCAATACATCTTTATTTTTACAAAACAATAATTTATTCACCTATACTGTTACATAATAATGCATTGTATTTTCCTTATCATTAGATTATTAGGGTGTCGTTGATAGTTTTATATTTTGTTTATTTGATCCAGTTTTGTTAGCAAATTTATTAAATTATAAAAGTTATTTCATAGTATCGTTGTACACTGAAATCGTTAGTAGGCATTCAAGAGGTTAGCGATTGATGGATGTTTTCCCAGTGGTACACTCCACATCTACTTATATCTCGGCCTATTTTATTTTATGTTAAGCTCATTCTAAAGGTTTTTTACCATAGAGCATTTGCCAAAAATGCAAATCAAATACTTCGATTTTGACTTTGTATTAAGATTGAATTATATTTCTCAAGAAGTCCAAAAGTTCTGATTGTTTTTCCATTTCTTTCTTATTCGACATATGAGGTTGTACTAAAATATTAGAGTAACAAAATATTCAACGATATCAAAACAAAGTTCTTCTTTTAATTACCAATGCACTATAAAGCAATACTGATACTGCTCGATATGTAGGAAATATGAAGATTGAAGCAAACAAAACTTCATGAACTTGGATAATGTGTAAGTGTTTAGCTTAAATAATTTAATTTAATTTTTATTTAGAAAATGCATACTGATGTATTTATTTCACACTCGTCTTGCTTGTATACTAATGCAAATACCACAGAATGATAAAGTTTGAATTAAGAAATTAAGTCAATATTACTTATGAATTTTGTAAATTAAATAAAGTAATAAAAAAATGTTTCTTGTAATGAGTAAAGCCTCCAGTGAATACGGCTGTTATTATTTCATCAAGTTTAATAATATTACAGCTATAGAAGTATAACGTTGGTCTTAGTATGTTAAATTGCAAATACATGCACCAATTGATTTTACCTCCATATTTCTCCCTGTGTCTTATTTTGAAATGGGCCTAGAGAACATGTTGCTATAAGTTGGCCAAAAGTATTATTTTCAATGTTGCAATCTTTGAAAAAAAAATTTAAAAGGAACTTATATTTTAAGTAGTTGATGGAAAACTAACAACGAATAGGGCTCGAACATTAGAATCGCCCATGTTTTGACCATCCGTATGGTCGTTTGAGACCGCTGTGAGGCTGTGCGAATCGGATCGAAACGACCGTTTTAAGGACATCTTTCCAATCGGGCCGTAATCGGCCAATTTGACTA
Source organism: Rhynchophorus ferrugineus (assembly GCF_030347505.1). Taxonomy (NCBI): domain Eukaryota; kingdom Metazoa; phylum Arthropoda; class Insecta; order Coleoptera; family Curculionidae; genus Rhynchophorus; species Rhynchophorus ferrugineus. Next base: position 17,701,393 of record NW_027472585.1, on the reverse strand, counting down.
TAAAAGCGCAGGGCCCTAGGGTGTTTTGTTTACGTTTTTTGTCCGGCTTAAATGATGCAACTTTCACTGTGCTTTTGTCGTTTTTTCCCATGATAAAATCGGGACGACCTAACGTCATGGCTCGCTAACATTTCCCCTCGAACCAGTCGGATTTTAGCACACCATTTCGATCTGAAATGAGACCAGCGCGCGCGGCCGTTGGTCCGTCTAAATTTTTTTGAACAATCAGGAAAATGACGTACTAGGAAGTCTGAATCTGCCTGAGATTATGACTCCTTGGTCTAATATTAATTTAACAATACGCTTGATGAATGTTATGAAGATTTTTTTATGAAAATATTCATTTATAATAATTTTATAGGATAGACATATTCTAAGCAAACATTTATTTTAAATTACAGTTGTGATTACTAGTATAATTAAAAATAAGTATCAGTAAAAACGAAACCGGAAATGTTAAAAGTTCAAAGTCAAACACCATTCAGAAGCGTTATGAAACATTGACGTCACTTAACGTTTCCTAACCATAATTTCAGACTTTAACGTCTGAAGTTTTTAGCGCGCTGTAATTTTATTTGGATTACTTATGTTATATGAAAAGATCGGCTTTTTTTATCAATGGGAAGCAAAATTTTAAATTACAGTTGTGATTACTAGTATAATTAACAATAAGTATCAGTAAAAACAAAAGCGAAAATGTTAAAAATTCAAAGTCAAACACCATTACACCAAACACCATACAATTTGTCTTTATGATAACTTAAATCCTAGGTATATAACTAAGAGAACCCATCGGCCCTATCTCAGTCTCTGGTGAAATAATGTTTATACAAATCACTGCAGTATTTTTTATTAACTACACGTCACTACACAACACTAGACAATATCACATGGTTTGATTCCTTTGAGTTTGTGTCGTTCTCTGGTGGTATACAAAAGTTGCAATACTTCAATATTCTCATGAGAATGGAGTCTTTCCTCATGCTCCCTAGCAATTCTGTTGACTTCTTGACTGACTATGAGTATCTGAGGGTCTCGATATATGTAGTCAGTCCTGTAGTATTGTGGGCGCACCTCAATCTCAAGACTTTGTTCTGAGAAATTTGTATTTTCTTTATGTTACTCTTTGCAGAACATTCCCATAATTGAACTCTGTATGTCCATATAGGTTTCAGTATATGTTTTTATAATAGCAATTCATTATGTACTGATAATTGTGATTTTCTTCCAATAAGCCAATACATTTTCCTATATTTCAATTCCATTTCTTTCTTTTCTTCATTATATGTTCCTTCCAGCGACGTAATGCATCAAGACTCACTCTGAGATATTTAGCGTTGTTGCTATTTGGAATAATAGTATTATTTATTGTTCTTGGAGCTTCTACGGTCTGATTGTGCAGTGTCATCAGCAAATGTAGGTATAGTAATATTCTCCATTTGTGGTCAATCACAAGTGTAGAATAGATAAAGCATTGGTCTCAGTACACTTCCTTGTGGTATACTTGCTTTAGCTTCTTTTATTGTAGAGTAAGCTTCTTCTTGTTTGATTCTAAACAATCTGGTTGTAATGTACAATTTTAATAGTTTTGTGTGTTGTTTTGGTAATATTTTCTGTAGTTTATGAACAAAGCCTTTATGCCAAACCTTACCGAAGGCTTGTGCTACATCTAAGAATATAGCTGAGCATACGTATTTACTTTCGTAAGCTTTCCAATAATATGTTCTGTTTTTCTATAGACCTGGTCAATTGTTCAATGCTTGTTAATAATCCCAAACTATTGTGTTGGTATTAGGTTTTTTCTCTCTAGGTTATATATAAGAGTAGAATTTTAAATGAAAAGTTAGGGACACTAAAAAATATTTCATGTCGACAGTTTATCTCGCTGGAGGTAGCTGCTGAAACTTCATCACAGTAACACATCTCTTACCTATCAACAATTTCAATGGAAAGCAGTGTATTTATCATGGAGTAAGTTAAGAGCTGCTTTTTAAATCGCGATGTATGACACCAATTACCGAGGTAGGCGCACGCCCGATCCGTTTTGAGGTATTCTCGTAATACGTCGCACCAAACACCGAACCCTATCGCTAATATTTCTAGCGTAACATATGTTTGACACGAGGCTCGAATTCTCGAACGTGTCAATGCATAGATTTAGATAGGAATCTCGGTGGCTTTCTTTGTCCTTTCGGGACTTGGATGGTTGTCCGTGCGAATAGATTGAGCTTAGACGACGATAAAATATCACAGCATCCATAAAGAGAAAACCGTTGATCGATTATAGAAAAAACAGCAGGTTGTAATAGGTAACAGGCGCTAATCGGTAACGGTACATATTCGAAATGTATATTAAAAGTAGCGTTGGGAACTATCTACTGAAAACGACTATCCACTGTTTAGTAATTGACTACTTTTTACTATCTACTGTTTCAGTTGCTATTTTTGGTTCGACTGATTTTACTACTTTTTACTAGTGACTGTTTCAGCCGACTGTTTTCAATCGCTATTTTCGGTCCGACTGACTTTGTGATTATTTACTGTCGACTGTTTCAATCGTTTACTTTTAGTTACTATTTTTGGTTCTACTAGTTGCATTCGACTGATTTTTAACGTTCTGACTCTATCGTCCTAACCACGACCTTGACATAAATTTACCCTATTTATGCTTACATAGATTTATATGTAATATATAGTTTTATGATTTTTTTGGTAGTTTGCTTGTAAATAGCAATATATTGTATATTGATATAGCATTATTTTAGAACGATATTTTTCAAGATTGTTAATGTAACAGGGAAAAAAGTTTAAAGTATGAATGATAAATGGCAAAATACTATTCAGTCATTTTTTTCCTTTTCCTTTTTAAAGTTAGTACGTTTAAAGTTCATTTCCGTCTCTCTTATACTACCGTTGGAAAAATATAAGCACATATAAAATTAACTGGTCCAAGCAATTATCTCCGTCCTTTCCATTCTCATAAATACATACAGGCAAGGGTTCGTACATCTTCGTCTGACGCCACGAATTGAAATAAGCCGTCGAACCGAGCGTTTGACTGAAAATAGTGATTACTATTTTCATTCGCTAGTTTTTTGACTCTCGACTGTCTCGACCGTTTTCAGTCGATGGTTCCCATCGCAAATTAAAATCATTTTATACCACGTAATAATATATTTTAACTACGCTCTTACTAGATATATACTGCTACAAGTACATAAAATAATATAAATACCTGACATATACACAATATATACTTATTAATAAGGTGTTTAGCCTCTATTTGCTTTCAAAACAGCTACAATATTTCGCGAAATAGATTCGTAAAGTATCTGAGTAGTTTCTAACAAAATATTGTGCCATTGTCCACCAGTTGATTAAAACATATTCGATATGAAAATCCACTACTCACTCTCTGCTTTTTTTTTCGCTATGTATATGAGCACATTATCAAGTTGGAATAAGGCAGTATTTGACAGCAAGCAAAATGCTAGTCATATGAAAAACTTTATCATTGCGGATAACGAATGGTGTGTTGTGAATGAAAGGACCAGTGGAATACCACGATATCGCCGGCCATGTCATAATGGATCTCCTCCATGCTTGATTGCCAACAGCCCGGATTTTAGAATTCTTTTACATCAATATAAATAATGATTTACTAGACCATACCACGTTCTTCCAATTAAGAAGTGTTCAGGTTTTATGATCGTTGCACCGTCTTTCGCAGCTTAGCATGGACTTCCATTATGAAGGGTTTTGCAATCACATCTTGTCCTTGAATGCTAGCTTTGTCGAGATTCCGCCGTCAAAAAAGTATGACTCAAGTGAAGGTTGATTTCTGTTGTCATTTTGTCCGTGGTATTTTTATGTTGTCAATTAAATTTGGGTTTCGCCCACTATTCCTCTTTGGCGATGATGTGTTACAATTTTTTGTGTTTGCTTTCATTATTGTGGATACTGTCACTCATGAAATGTTAAACAATTGAACTGTTTTTGTCAGAGTCACTCCCTCTAGATGCACGAAAAGATATTTAGCAATTTCCATCTGGGGGAGCTGGCAACTATGGATTTACAGATGTGTTGGTTCTTCTACGCAAGGTTACGTGTGTATATTTTGTTCATTGAGTTCCCTTGATGGTATCATTAGGTCTTCGTGATTTGCCAAGATTACTGTGTCACTTGCATATTTTATCACAATAGTGAGTTTTGTGGTTGATAGATGATCTGGATTATACAATCGAAGGAGATATAATACTGAACCGCCTCCCTTATGAATCTCCTGAATATATAGGATATAGTTCAGTGTGTTTTTCATCTTGTTCTAGAGTAAACTAACTACGTATAGGACACTGTGTGGACTGTTCTGTGTGTCATAGAGAATTATATTCGAACAATGGTTCGAAAATGGGGTGCAGAGCCCCATTAGAAAAATGGAGCAACAACTCCTTAAGCCATGACATATACACCCGCACGGGAGTCCGCGCTTGACAATGCGCAAGGATTTGTATCAATTCGGCCTAGGTTTAGGCCTCTTGACCTTGACCGAGTTATTCTGTCCTATCCAGTTGACTGTGTAATACAATATATAAATAAACGAGTTCAAAATCAACCAGAACTCATGTTAAAAAGGTCCTAGATAGAAAAAATCTAATACCTGTACATTAGTTGGTTTGCTGAGAAAACATTCAAGAATTGACTAGGTTCATATATTGACAGACATTAACGAAGAAAGCTTACGAAAAGAGAAATGTTGGTCAGTTATATTTTTGGGTATATTAACCCTTCGATAAAGTCGAAGGCAGAAAGGACTCATATATAAACTCTAAAACTCATACATCTCAGCCAGGATGTTTAGTGTTTATATATGAGTACAGTTAACAAGAAGCTTACACAACAATGAATGAAACAAAAGCAGGTGGATCTCTTTTGTATTTTTTGGTAATTTGGGTTTTGTTCTTTACCTATTATTTACATCGGATATAACATAAATAGAAAATGTTATTATGACTACATTTGCTTATGACACTAAAATATTTGCTACTGGAGACAATAGCGAAGAATCAACCAGAAAACTGCTACACGCAAATAACAATATAAATAACTAAACCCAGGCGTAGAGAATAAAACTCAGTGAGAACAAATCAGTGCATATTGAATTCACCTACAACCAAAATGTTCATATAACAATAAATATTAATAGTACTATTACACCATACAGTAACAATGCATAACAGGTCAATTGAAAATTCCTCGGCCTGACACATAGATGGCGCTACTAGAATTAAATCCATATATTTTTTAGTTAGCCCTGAAAATATGCGTGTATAAATTTGATAGCTGTCTATATAAACTTTTATTATTGTGAAAAAAATTGATAAAAAGGAATTTCGCGTGTTATAAAAAGGAATTTCGCGTGTTGATAAAAAGGAATTTCGCGTGTTGATAAAATATTGATTTTTGAAGGGAAAAAATGAGGTTGAAGAAACCCTGAAGAAACTTGAAGAAGAAGAAAACTTGGCTTAATGCCGGACACTGTCTCAGAAAAATCAAACATCAAAAATTGGTATGCTAAGTTTAGATGTGGTGAGCACTGAAGACGGTGAACGCAGTAGACGCCTAAAAGAGGTTGTTACCGACGGAAATATTTAAAAAATCCACAAATTGATTTTGAATGATCATACATTGAAACTAAATGAAATAGCGGACACTTTAAAGATATCAACTGAACGTGTATATCACATCATTCACGAATATTTGGGTATGAGAAAGGACTAACTTAAGGGAACGGAACAAATTTATTTAAAAATTTTGACCTATATTGATAAAATATTTTGTTTAATAAATATAATTTGGAAATTCTGTTAATTAGGGGCTATTCAACTTCATTTTCATTATTTTTCAATTAAATTACACCCACGATCACTGGAAACAAGCCGATTTCATTACCGTAAAATATATATACATATTTTATGGTAATTTATACAGTTTTTGTAATGTAACTGATATTATTAAATAATATATTTAGATAGCGATCAAAGCCAGGCTACTAGCCTGTTAGATATCAACATATCAACTTGGAAACTACTGTTATTTTTCATGTTATAGTAATAACGGCTAGAATTATGGTCAGTGTCTTGACTGACAAAAAGATCAACCTGAATTCATATAAAGAGGTGCATGATACCATTATAGTTTAATATTTAAAATTATTATTTCATAAATTAATTTTGAATATCACAAAATAAAGGTAATTTGAACAATTAACAGAATATGCATGTTAATTTTATGACTATATAATTAGTATTATGTCTGTTAATTTGTTACCACTTTGATGTAGAATTTCTGGTCTGGAAGCCTAGTTTATATATCCCATAAAATATTGGAAAATATTCCAATTAACACAAAATAACTCCTCTTACTTTTAGAATTGTCTACCTTTATTATATTTATTCACTTCAACAACAATTAATTTCAAAAATATATATAATTTATCTTCATTAATAAATACAGACCCATGTGTATATATTTCAATAAATAGAAAGGTAGATTACATAACTTCGACTCTAATGCTATATGTAACTTATAAAATATTCAGTCCTATATATTAATTTTAAAGATTTACAACAGGTGGTGTTACTGTGTATTAAATCTTATCGGGTATATTTGTAACACACTTCATATTGAATCCTCGCGGACAGGCTTCAATTTTCAGTAATTTCGTCCAAAAAGTGAACAAAAAATACTTTCAGTCCATGGAAAATGTCTGAAATTGTACCGAATAACTAGAGTTTGCAAGAAATTATATTTTTGTACTTCGACTGGAAGAAAAAGCTGACTGAAGGTCAACATTTGAATATTAGTTTTGACGTATTAAAAAGGGTGGTTTTGAAGACAAGAAGCTTTCTAGACAGTCAAAAAAAGAAATTGAAGATGAGGATTTGAAGGCATTCCTCGACGAAATCATCAACGGACGACTATCGCAGTCGACTACAATTAACGCGTTTGAGTCGAAGTTTGAGCACTGGACAACAATGTTATTGTTCAGCATGACAACGCTCGACCACATGTTACAAAACCGAGAAAAACATACTTGGAAACATTAAAATGGGAAGTGCTACCCCACCCGCCGTATTCTCCAGACCTTGCTCCTTCTGATTACTACTTGTTCCGGTATATGAGTCGTGACTCTGTCCGGGCAGCGCTTCACTTCTTATGAAGATGTCAAAAAATGGGTCGATTCATTCGTGAGTAGCCTCAAAACATGCATCCTTCTTTTGAGATGGAATCCGTAAATTGTCTGAAGGATGGGAAAAAATAGCGTCTATTAATGGTATCAATAGCTATTCAATATGTAGTATGTTATAGTTTTAGTGTTGTCCTACCTCATCATATTATTTCTGCTTGAATTTGAAGTCAAACTTTCGTCTGTTTCAAAATAATATGCTGAAAAAGACTTATTTTAATTTTCAGTTTTCAGTTAATTTAATAATGTTTTTTTTGTAATCCTAATGCAAGAAACACATTGTCCACGTTATATATCCGAAGTAAATATTATAACCTGAACTTGGTAGATATGATTCACCTTTAATATGAAACGCATATAATAGTTTTTCATGTACGTAATATACACCGATGTTTGTAGTTCTCATCATAAATTGTCCCTGATGCTCCATTAAATATTCTAACTAACCCCAAAGTAATATAAACGATCAAACAATATCTCGAGTCGCACACTACTAGCACATAAATCAGAATAAAACTATCTGAAATATTCCCCCGCGTATTTAAACAATAAGTTTATTAAAACAACCGAGTCGAACGATTTACGATGGTTTTCTTGTTTGAATTTAGAATATAAATTACGTCCAATGCCTATAGAAGGGTTTTGTTCCTGAGAAAAGGGTTACGTGAACCGACGAGTTCCTATTGATAGAGTGTTACATTTGAAATGCTACGGAACAATGTTTTCTGTTCTAATAGTTAATGCTCATTGTTGTAATATATTTCGATAAAATATTTTAAACAAGTTTCATGATTAATATATTTTACTTAATAATCTAGTTATTTTATATGGATTTGTGCTTATTTAAATATAAACACTCTCTAACTATTTTAAATCTGGTTTTGAAAGGTTTTTAAGAATTGTTTACCAACTCTACCAATGCGTGCCTAGGGTTCATATATTTGGGTATGGAACTGTCAAATCTCAAGCCATGAACATGTCATGTCAGTGTTTCATGGTTTACAGCATATTGCATGGTTTACAATTTTCTGTATACTGTATAAATATTTTACTTTCTATTGACATTAGAAATGATATGAGTTTTAAGAAATGTTTCATATCTCTTCAATAATCTTACGAATGTAACTAAACGAGCCATCGAAAGAGATAATTATCAAAAATGTAATAGGTACAGTAGTTTGATTGTTTTTATTTATTACCAAAGGGTCATTATCAGTATATTATTTTGTTATATAAGATTTATATTTACTTTTACCCTATAGGGTGTTTAAAAATTAAATTGTCTTTAACATGAGTTTCTCCAACTTGGCCAAATCATAAATTCGGGAATCGAACCAATAACTAATGCAATTGCTAATACGACCGCACACGCTTTCAGGACTAGGAAGTTTGTTGAAGTTGTCGAGAAAGTTTTGATTAAGCCACCGTATAGCGCTAGCTTGTTTAACAATTAACACCTTAATTAGTTTGATTTAATTTGCAAAGAACCATTTTTTTTTTTAATAACTTCTTAATATTTTTGTTATCTTACTTAAGAACTGTCAAGACCTCCTCCCAGAATAACTAAAAATGAGACATGTTCAGCACTCCTTCCCCAAATCTTCTTACATAATAAATCAATGACCCCCATGAGGTATAAGAACTGGGGATAAAAGAGCGGTATCGTCATTTTCGCACGTTTGTTGCTCTTTGTGGTATTAGTGTAATTACGCAGGGGCAATAACTATTTACTCTTTTTTAATTTAAAAAGAACTTGACAGGCATAGTACAACAATCAAGTACTTTTTCTTTAATATTGTTCTTAAAGTTCGGATTTGAGGTTTCAAACTTCATTGAGAATTCATACTCAAACATAATTAGGGTTTAATGGACGTATTCCCATTGGTACTATCCACAAAAGTTTAAAACATGGCGTGATTTTCATACCTAGCTTAATTACACTAATTCTAAGGGTTTTGGATCCTTCAACCTACAAGTAGGTCCACTGTTCTCGAGCAGTACTGACGACGTTTTTATGTTCATGCAATCTCACTTGATTTTTTTCGCAAATCATTTAATTTCTACGCTGACACCTTTAGGTCTTTCTGGATGTCCTCATTGTCACTATACCATAGGTCGTTGACAATTTCCCTTACAGTTATTGTATTTGTAATTCTAATCCTGATTCTTTTTAGATTAATTAGGCTTTACATCAGTTAGCAAGGTGAGGTTGGAAACTATTCCGCCTTCTCGGTATCTCCATTTATTTATTTATTTTTTAACCACCTTCCAACTAAAATAATCATTTTCTTGATTATATATTCTTTAGAAATGCAGAATTTTTCGGCATGCGAATTTGTTTAAGTTGTTGACCTACAGTATTTAATAGAGTTTTATCAGACATGTTGGCGCCACTATGCTTCTATTTATTCTTGCTTTACGCTTTGTTGCTATGGGCTCTCTTATTCTTTTCAGGTAGTTTATCCTTAGTATATTTTGGTATTGGGATATTTCTCAATGCTGATTTTTGTAAAATGACCAGCAACATTTCTGCTTCTAATCCAGTTGTTCTGATATTTTCAGTGAAATATGCAAGATTTTCTTCTACATTCATTTAAACCCAATCCAATCCATCCATTTCTTTGTTAGTGATGATGAACGGGTTATAGTTATTATTGTCCAGTACGTTGCATACAAGTACATATCATAAACATTTAGCGTTTTTAATTGAGTGGTATAAATGTTCCCTTCTGGGGATAAGTTTTGATAAGTAGAATATGTATTTGGCATTAAAGTCTCTACAATTATACAGTCATCTATTGCATATCTAGATAGGCAACAATATTGTAACAACTATATACTCCTTAGATTTTTTACGAATTTTCTTATGTTATGTCCGAAGATAACTTTGATAAGTGATCTTTTGTGTAACATCTCTTATGTATACGTATTCCGTTGGTCATTGTAAATTTCAACACATTTCAATATTTTTACTCTGTGAATAAATTTTTAGTAGGAAGAACCAGCTCAACAAACATCTAACAAAAATAATTAATATTATACATTAATAGAGACATCCAGAGATAAATCACTGCAAAGACCATTGAAGATAGGTATTGAAAAAAGGAGAGTGATCACCAATAAGAATTAATAACAGGAAAAAAGTAAAAATTATCAACAAATCTAATATATCAAAATATCAACAAACCCTCCCCAATTAGCCTTATGTAAGAAATGAAAGGCTCCAAAGAGGACTATATACGGCAAATAATACTTTTTTCATATGAGAAGATATAGATATCAGGGGGAAATAAAGATGGCAATTAAACTATGTATTGAAGTAATTTATTACATTAACTAATATGAGCATTTTTTGCTGCGTGAGCAGGCAGTTTTTTATAGAACAATATTGTTTTCAACAATGTTTGCATTAGATTAGATTAGATCAGTTAATTGATTTGAAAGGGTATTAAACTGTTCTACATTTATCATTTATCATACAGTGTATGTCATAAAAGCCAAACCCAACTCTAATTCAAGACTTTTTTCTAAATAAATTCGAATCGCATTCAAATAACTTTGACAAATATCGAGGGGAGACCGAATCAGACGGTAATAATCCACCGCATCTTTCAGAGTCACAACATCAGTCATTGAGCTCTCCGCCCATTATACCCAAACACGAGATTAAACTCATCGATGGCTTCAATAATCTATGGCCGGCGCATCGGCGGATGAATCCCCTGACGCACTAACAGCACCCGATTATCGGGAATTTAATTTGGTTAACTGAACAGCATGCATCTTGCTATTGTTGATGCATGGGGTCCTTGTCGTTCGAACATATCGTACGTATTAAAGCTCCTTGGGGAGAAATTCAGTTATCTCGAACAAAGAGTTTATATATTCCATGGTAATAAATATCAGTGTTGTTTAGGATATAGTTTTATTTTATTTTTATATAATGTTTTTTTTATTAAGGGCAAGTTATTGATAAATATTTTCTAAAAGCCTTTATTATATTGTTACTAGTCGTTGCCGACTAATCTAACATACAATTTATCTTTAGAAAAGCTTAAATTCTTATTTGTTATGCCACGAATCTGTTAACGTTACTAAGAAAACTGTGTATTCGAAGATTAGACGGGTTGCTTATGTTATGTGACCGATGTGTGATTAGATATAAATCGTCAGTGTTGTATTGCGGTTAACAAGTCGTTAATGTAACTAAGTTTTATCGCACCCGCCGTACTCTCCAGACCAGGATTAATCCGATTACCACATTTTCGCATCAAGCACGTGTTTACAGAGAAACACTTCAGCAATTTTTTATTGAGCTCGAAGAAGAAACTGTTATTTTGGAATGGTAGCCACAAATTTCCTCCAACGCACCCAAAACAAAGGCTTACGATTAATTACCAATCCTTATCGCTACGTAAACAACGTACAAAAACAACGTAAAATATGAAATAAGGTTGCTAAATGTCAGCAACGTAGGAAATCAAAAGATTGGAGCGAACCAAACCACACGAACTGATATAGTATATAAGTGTATTCCTAACTTTATCTTAAGTAGATTAGTTTCATTTTAATTTGGGAAATACATACTGATGTATTAATCCCGTACTCGCCTTGATGTATCAATTCCCGTGTATTAATGCAAGTAGAACAGAACAGTAGTAATAAATTAATTTCTAAATTAAGATTGTACTAACATAAGCGTATCAAAGGTAAATAATCCTAGAAAATAGTATATGCCCGTATTTGAACTTTCCTACGACTATTGCGGCTTCATTTATGCAGTTTTATTCCATTATATGGTTTCGGTATATCTGGACTATTATCGACACATTATCACACACAATTTTAACCGAGTCAACTTTGTGCAGTACATTGTTTGACAGCATTCCTGGCAAATCAAGAGGGTGCAGGAATTCAGTTTGATAGTTGACGAATTAGGATTAGTAGTAGAATCGATCGATTGAAATGGATGCATTTGGCCATCAATTATACTTTGAATTTTTGTGGTAATAATGGATTTTTCGCTCAAAACAGCATAGTTTTTATCATGTTCATAACTACTGCAGAAAACATTTGTTATCAAACTTTCATCTGAACACACTTGTATGAGTCCTTTCGGAGCCATAGTAGATCGAGCTTGACCTAACGTTCTGTTTTCTTCAAATGAAAATCCAAAATTCCTTTCCTACGCTCTTTTTCAGTTCATTTCAAGTATTACAAATTGGTTTGCGTATATGCTGACCGATATTTTGATGCCTCACTAATGCGATTTTCTTAACAATGACTGATATATAACGTAAATAACTTATAATTAAATAATAAAATAATCATATCTTCATTTTTTAACTCCATTTTGTCAGACTTCTATAATTTTTCAAACTTTTTTTAAAAGTTGACCTGACAAACGTAACGAAATAATTAACCAAATAAACGGAGCCATTCTGATGTGCTACAGAAATTGGCTAATTAATTTTTATTTATATAAGTAGATGAGCTTATGAAACCGTTGCATCTTGAACATTTAATAACATTTAATATTTAGGCAATTGTTTTATAACTTAAAAATGGCCAAAAATAATAAATACTATCGTAGTAAACTATAAATGGCGATTATTACATTCTTATATATTTTCACTCACCGTATTTCCTTCAGATTTGATTTCACTAAATTTTAGAGATCTCAGAAAGTTACAAGATGGAGATATTGTCACAGACAGACAGAGATTATTTAGATTGTCACAAACAATAACAGAAGAAAATACGATATTATTTTAATCAGAATCATTATTTTTCTTTGCTAAGTCGGTGATTTATTGAGTGATATTGAACATATTCACCTAGTCTGAATCATGCCATTAACGTGTCTATAGTTTGATTTGGTTGTTTTGTATTATTTCCCGTGACAGTGACAAAGAAAACCCACATAATCAGCAGGAGTTTTGTTCAAAATCGACCACCCTGAAATATTCGAGGGTTAATATCCGGGCTATTAAAATGACACGTTCGTTGATTTACACCAGGATGGGGGTACTTGCAAATTATGGTGTATTCACGTGAGGTCTGTCATTGGGCTTATATTTTGCTTCTCAATTCCAAGTGAACCTTATTTGCACTTACTTTAAATAAAAGTGAAGTTGAAAATCATATAACGATTATGCGGAATGTGTGAGTGGCAGGTTTCTTCGCTTTACTATTGTTGGTAAATACGCTATAACTGCTAAATGATATTTGGTTAACTAGGAAAGTACTAAGAACAATATTTTTAAGCTGTACGATTAAGATTCATGCAAAATGAAAATTTGTGATGCTATATCGTTGAATATAAATCGTATTCTAGATTTTAGAAGGTAAATGTAATTTCATACTATATAAGTTAAGATTTGTTTTATTATAACTGTTCGTATATATTTTTTTAATTGCCAAAAGAAGCGCTTTACACTTTGCTACATATTCAATTATCAAGTATCACAGCCTGTTTTGAATTGAATTTATTAGGCACGTTTTTTGATTAGCGATATCTATTGGTGAAAATGTAAGGTATCATTGTAAACATCTATGAACCAATCTAATCTAACATAAATATTATATAATATTATAAAATATATTATATATTTTATAATTTGTATGATATTTCATATTTTTAAATATTTTTATGTTAGTTTTATATAATTTAAGGAATCCGTTGGCAAAGCTTATCAAAGAATCACTTTTAGAAACTTATGCTTATGTAGTTGTCGGTTTTAATTTAAATTAATTAAAATTGGTTTTATCTTTCCATTTCTAGCGCTCTAGTAAACAGTTAAACTCATAGTAAATGCTCTCTTTTAGCCCAAAATTTATTTTTTATTTATCAATTAGTATAGAGTGGAGCCAAAGTGCCGCTACCATTGACGCAATTTCCGCTAAGTGGCAATGGAACGATTTCAATAAATATGGTCACTATTTTTGCTCATGTCGACGTAAAACAACGGAAAAGTTTTAATTTGTTTTCCACCATTCACACTATTTAACGTACCCGTAAGCCTCTAATTCCGATTTAATATCGTCTTGATTTTTTGTGGACGGTAATACTGTACCGCTTATCACTTTTCAACTGATAATTGTGGGATCAGTTAGCCAACATCAATACTTTTGCAGTTTTATATAATTGTAATTTAAGAAGTTTTTGAGATATTAGACCATAAATGGAAAAAAAATTATGAAAACTGATGGGGTCATTACTAAAAGATTTATTATTAATGAATTGATTAATTTTGATTGAAATATTTTTGAATTATATTGGATATTCTTTTAGTGTTGTGAAAATGAATTCAATTAACGGTTCTGGCATGTTTTTTTTTCAACTGCATAACAAAGTTCATCTTTTTGTACACTTATTTTTCTATGGTTTGGGTTTAGTTTTTGGGTTTGGAAAGATTATGCTAATTTTTTGGTCCGTGCTGAATTCTGTCTTATCTAAGGATTTAACTGATCTTGTCTGTAGTGCTATGTATGTATAGCATGCAAGTTTTTTTTCTTCTTGTTTTTTTCGGGCGTAATATTCTTATAACTTTTTGTGGGTAACCGTGACTATTTGGAACCACATATGATATTAAAATTCATGATTTTTTTAGATAAGTATAATATTTTTGTGACTATCGATTACTGTTATTATCCTAATTACGTGTTTCGTTTATATTAAAATAAAAATGAATCGACAGTATCGTCCGTACTATCGATTGAACCGGTAAACACTTCTTTACGTTAAAACAAAATAGTTTTAAAGTAATTTAAAAGTTTTTGTTTTATTTTCCACGCGTTTCTTAACTTATACGCAGTTATCTAATTATGAAGTAAAATATTTCAACAATTACCGATACATAAATCCGAAAGAATGAGAAAATAAAATAGTCCGAACGTAGTACTAATCAGTGTCCCATTAGAAAGAGTGATTTGTTAGTTGGTACCGACGAGAGATACAATCCCTTTTACCATGTGACCCATACGATTGCGGAATACCTACCATAAAACGTTACAAAACATCGATACGTATGCCGTTTTATCTTCACAATTTAGATCAAAAAACCGACCGCCATAATTATTATATGGCGTATTGTTCGATTACAGAAAAAATACACAGTCGTGATCTTTTAGTCGAACGTAACAACGTGGCAGCATAAAACTGATATTAATTAAAATATAACGATGCGGTTAACGATCTTATTATTTATTAATGTGGTCTTGGCCACACTCGGCCACCTTAATGGTTCTGTGGGAATTAGGAAACCAATATTTCCTTGTCGGAAGTAAATTATCAGGTGTCATTATCCTTTATTAAATATTATTTAATGCCAGACATTTTAGAAACAAACAAAATCTTGACAATTTATAAACATGAAATTCTGGAGTTGCTGTTTTTCTAATGTACATTGTGAACTTGGACTTGAACATGTATATGTATTGGTTGCTACATTAATGATGGATTGATGGATATTTTCAGTTAATCGAAAGAAGCCAAAATTCAGATTAAATTATATTATATATAGTTCTGGGAGCATCTCTACTCTTACCCTGGCCGCAAGCACATATATGCTGATGGCTGGAGAGTGAATGTGTGATAGACAACTAGGCATTCTATTTCAAGCTCTTTTAACAGGATTCTATATTAACTACTGAACTGTTTGCAATACTCAAAGGCTTATCCTGAATTGCTAAATTGAATCTGCCAAATAATGGCCCGAAATACCGGCTATGAATGGGCTATATAACTTATCAAAATAATCTAATATTTTTTATTGATATGATACCCTGTAGAAATGGGGAAAGTATGCTGTAATGATTTTTATACAGTCTATACTGCGAGAAAATCAAAATCAATGTTAAATTGTTTTAGAATTTTTATTATTTAAGATATGTATACAATACAGTTTAAGATAAGTGAAAAATAGAAGAAAGTTGCATCTAGTGTTGAAGAATAAATTGAAACGGCTAAGCTGCTGAGGCGATTACATCTCTAAGTTTGTGAATGTGGAATAGCGGAAATATTATAATAAAGATTAAAATTCGCTTTCAAATGTTATGATTAAGGCAAACGCTACATATTTGTCTCCAAAATCGTATTAGAAATGAAGTTACTCGAAGATGAGGCAATCAATCAGTCAATCAATTAGTGAGACAATTTATTAATGCATTATTACTAGTAGTTAGCGACTAACTTGTTGAAGTAGTTCAGTGTTTGCATGGGAGTGGAGTATTTCCTTGTTTTGTTACGAATATCTTAATTATTCCTATAACAGTTGGAATGCGAAAGTGTCGATGTAAGTAACTATTCCTGTAGTATCTGGGTATATCAAAACTTCCCTATAATTGAAATGCGTAGGTCCATATAAGTTTTAGTATCTGCAGCAACTTATTATGTACGGATAATTTAGATTTTCTTCCAAATAACCAATACATTTTTTGACTTTAATTTCGAGTTCTTTTTTCTTTTCTTTTGTGCACTATCACACTTTTCCGTGGTAAAGAGTCCTACGGCGCCAATATGAGCATATTCGTTATAGGAACACAGAAGAAGTATTAAGAAATAGCCAACTATTGGATGATGATGATTTGAATATGATATATCACATATCTTGTGGCATAATCAGAAATTCACTCATTATATGATAATACACATTTCATTTCTTCAATAACTTGAATAAATCATTAAACTTATAAACTTATAAACGACTACTTCTCAACCAAAAAGCTTTTGTTGGTTCGCCACAGTTCGCGACCAACCGCACCATTCTGCTCTTGTTCACCATTCATTGTCTCATCTTACACGTATAAGAACTTTATTTCAAAAAAATCTTAAACATAAAATCCTTTGTTATCTCTGTAATTGTTATTAACTTGTGATTATTGGAATGCAGATGACATCAAGAAACCTCAGAATACTTTAATATCTCAAATTGCTGAACGAACTAAATATATGGAGATAATTAAAAAAAAAGTGTTTTCCTAGTAAAGAAAAATATATGTCTTGTAGACCTGTAACGTCCGATTATTTGCTTAATATTGCTGGTGATTTTACTATAGACAATTAATATATTAAAGGATAATTTGTTGTATGTTAAGGAAATGTTGACTATCAAATTAATCTAAGATTTTTTATTGATATGATACCCTATAGAAATCAATAGCTCAGATATATTGCTTTAAAAGCTTCGTTGGAAAATTCCCAATATAAATAAATGAATAGCCACAAATGACTCTAGACTACAACCAAGCTAGTTCAAGCTGAAATTGAATAAATATTAACTGTTTTATTATATACTATTTTAAATGATGTTTACTACAAAATGGAACTGTTTCCTTTGTAATTTATTCATGTATGCGGAACATTTTGCATATTTTTGCATGAGCGTCGCTCTTATAAGCCGTCCATATGAGTAGCGCCATAAATATTGAATCTTTCTTATGTCACCGTTGGCGAAAAATGCTCCTAACGCTTTGCCACACAGGCAGTGTATTACGCAAGATGTTCTCCATAACACACGTCCGTGGTGACGTATGATAACGATGGAGGCGACACGGTGCGGTCGAGGTGAAAGTGCACGGATTTTAAGCCGCCGGTGTATTTCCGGATTATGGAGCTTTTGACCTGGTAAACCCTTCAAAATTTTCTTTTTATACATAACATTATCTTTTTATGTTTTGTCATTGATAACTATCTTTACTTATATCGTAATTTAGTTAAAGTTTAAGCGTTGTAAACAGAAGTAGTTTGTTTAATGTTCTTTCCAAACAAAAGTTACTTAAGTTTAGTTCCATTTTTTATACATTTTTTAATATTAATTATTCATTAGTTTATTAATACTTTTCTTTGGTTAATGGATCCATACCGATGGAGGACCTCAATCTTCAAAGACCTCAAATCTCAATCAAGTTTCCTGCACATCTCGTTGGTTGTATTGCTTCAAGATTGCTGTGATTTAATAGCTTTCTTTCCTGTTTTACAGGGATCTTTTAGATACATTCATGGACTTATTTGAATTAAGTCATCGTGCAGTTTTTTATTGATTACAGAGATTTCGAAACATAGAAACTTTGGATTACCAGTCGCCTTAATATCTTAGTAACAGGTCAATTGAAATGTCTCTGGCCTGACACATAGATGGTGCTACTAGAATTAAGTCTATATGTTTTTTAGTTAGCTCTAACTGTCAAAAGATGCGTGTGTAAATTTGATCGCTATCGGATAATTAGGTTGTGAGTTATAGCATTTTAAGTGAAGCAACTTTTGTTATTGTAAAAAAAATTGATAAAAAGGAATTTCGAGTGTTGATAAAATATTGCTTTTTGAAGGAAAAGATACGAAAAGTTGAAGCAAAAATTTGACTTGATGCTGAGTTTCCGGACCCTGCTCCAGGAAAATCATCCATTAAGGATTGGTATGCTAAGTTCAAGCGTAATAAACTCAAGTTTTTGCGTCGTAACAATGGATGAAACATCTCTCCAGCATTTCACTCCGAATTGACAGTCATCAGAGTGGACTGCACACGATGAACTCGGTCCAAAACGTGGGAAAGCGCAACAGTCAACTGGCAAGATTATGGCGTCTGTATTGACCACCTTGAAAAGGGAAGGACCATCAACAGCGACTATTACATAGCATTATCGCACCGTTTAAAGGACAAAATCGCTGAAAACGGCTGCATTTAAAGAAAAAGAAACTGCTGCTTCACCAGGCAATGCATCGTGTCACAAGTCAGTGAAAACGATTGCAAAAATCCATGAATTGGACTTCGAATTGCTTCCTCATCCACCGTTTACTCCAGATCAGGCCGCCAGCGACTATTTCCTATTCTCAGATCTCAAAAGAATGCTCGCTGGGAAGAAATTTTCGTCAAATTAAGAGGTGATCGACGAAACTTGACGAATTTTGAAGCAATGACAAATCGTTCTACAAAGATGGCATCGAAAAGTTGGAGGGTTGCTATAATCAGTGTATCACCCTTGAAGGGTATTATGTTGAATAAAAATAATTCATTTTGCCAAAAAGATGTGTTTTACTATTGTAGGCCGGGGACTTTTCAGTTGACCTGTTACGTCTCAATATCCCTTAAGTCTAGAGCGTTCACTTAGAGTTATGGCAAGTTTGGAGAAATAAAATATTTTTTTAAGAGAATCTAGAATCTTGAGAAATCGGAGAATCTTTTGAAGAATGTCGTATCGTCGCGTAAAGTTTTAATTTACATTTTTTGCAGAAGAAACAAATTAATGGGACAAATTAATATGTGTAAATGTCATCTTAACATAGATTAACAAAATTCCAGAATAAGAATCGTTTGTTTTCTTTACTTACAAGATATTTAGATTTTCGAAATCTCATAGAATTTTAATTGGGGCCCTTGGGATACATAAGACAAAGTAGAAAATATTAGATAAATGAAAGCAATAGAAGACAAACTAAATATGAGCTATCTGTAAGGGCGAGATTGAACGTAAACAATTGAAGTGATAGTAAATATATATAGTAAAGACTATACGAATACAACAAAAATTAAGTAACAAAAATATGCAGGATTTAAAATGAAACTAACTACATAATTTTCTCAGATGGAACACATAGGACAAGAAGAAATTATGAATTATTAACAGTACATTTGTAAAAAATATAGGATTGATACATATTAATAATACGTATTAAGTAAGGTATATTAATGATTAATGCAATAATATATGTGACTATATGACTTTTAGTCTACGTAAGTTTTTAAAAGTTAAATTTATATATTTCCAAGTTATAAGAAATAAATTACCTAATTGTGTTTCTTATTGTTTTTTTTTCTGTTTTAATATACTAATATGTGTTACTTCATTTATTATTCCTTACTTATTTTTATGACCTAAAAGTAAATTATTTTTGATGCTCTGAAGTTATTACAGTTCTGAAAATAATCTTAGTTATGATACTTTATTATAATTTTCAGTAGCGTACTAATTTACACTTATTAATACTTGTTGATTATTGAAAGTTAATGGAAATTAGATTTAATTAACTGTAGTTTAAAGAAACTTAGTGAGTGTTAGTTCTTGAGATAGTTTGCATATGTTTTAATATGTTTTAATATACAGATATTTATTATTTTAATTAATGTTATATATCAAATACATTTCTGATCTTATATTGAAAATTCTGTCAAAATAAGTGTTTTATTATTTAAATTACTCTATCACGAGAGAAACATGATTAATTTAATACATTGTGGTCGAATTTCGAGCACAGGACGATCCACTAGTTCATATATTTCTAACATTATTAAATGACAAACCCTCGTATATAGTTTATGTAATGCTTTGTTAAATGCGATCTAAATATTTTCATTCGCTCGTTTTTTTACCCTTCACGGCGGAGGCAATTTCCGGGGCGAGATTTTCATCAGTTTCGCCGCAATTTCGAAACGAATGTCGCGTCTCGAGCGCGATCCTATCTCGGCGAGCGGACGCTCGCGGCACCACGACGGTACCACCGCAAATAGCGCCACCTATTTCGCAAAAGATTATAATTTTATACTATTAGCCGATTGCGTAATTAGAAGCCTCGCGAACGGATCGAAAGGGCTCGCGTTCGATTTTTGTGGGAGCGATGGAGCGGACCGAGTTGTTTTCCAAGATTTATGTTCAGGTAAAGGAGGAACTACTTTAGACACAACCATTTTTTCAAATAATTACTATTTTTAATTTTTAATTTTTATATTTACATTGTTTTTTGGGTTTCACTAATAGACTAGATTAACTACTTTATTACAATTCTACGTATTTCTCTTACCTGGATTAAAAGTTGTTTTTGCAAATAAAATCAGTTTGAAATAAAAGGTATTTTATACATTTTCCTTCCAACTCATAAAAATGACGGTGAAAATGACACAAGGTGTGAACCAGCCACTATAGTTTTAACATCGGTAATTTATTCATAACAATAAAATCGTTCTAATGTAAGTTTTTTTCTATTTTAAGTACCCCTAATTACGTCTAAAGTGTAATTAAGTTAATATCGAGGAAAATAACACTATTGGTAACATTTTAAATTAGGCCTCGCTTGTTTTGTTCGTTGTGTTTATGAGTTATGTGTTAGCAAATAATGTAAAAAATTATATATAACATAATGTGGCTGATTTAGCCATACAAGTGTGCGCATGTAGTCAGTATCTGTTTCTACAAGATTTGAATGCCAACTAGACAGAAGAAAATAGGCTGTCTTCTAACTAAACTCATTGAACACTCACTGCTGTTCACTGCTGACCATGTATTCTTAAAATATTAATTAAATTCAAGCCTTCATTAAGTGCCAATCAAATCCCATTATGGTTAGATTACGAAAAGCTAAATATCTGGTTTGTTGTATGTCAAAATGATCATGATATGTGTGTTAGGGCAAACAAAAATGTCAAACGTTTCAAGCAATACTTAAAGACTATGTATGAATCCAAATGTTGTCACGGATATCAAGTAAATTAAAAGAAACTAAGCAGAAATTTAGTTTAAGAATTGGGCTAATTATTAGGATAACTTGATATGTTAAAGTATGTCTAAAGCAGATTTTGTAAAGTACATGCATATAAGATTGTAAGGCTATTATTAAAATAAACTTCAAAATTACCATTTGTGTATTATATTTGACTAAATATTACAAGGAAAATCGAATTCTATTCTAAAATATTTTTTTGTTGTTTTATACCCTTCACATTTCATAAGTTACATACATTGTACCGAGGTTCAAATTAATTTCATCTATATGTGGCGTCATTTGTTGTGATGACTCAATACATTTGGTTTTAATATTACTGAATGCGACTTACGAAATTGGTACTTATTTTGAAGTTCGAACTTACAATATTTAAAATTTTCCGTTAATTTTTCAACCAACCTCGTATTCAACAGAGCGTAATTAAACATTAACAGTGGTGTCTATTAGCAATCCTCTATGACCAAATAACATATTGAACACATTTCACTCACCTCGTATTCGTATGATTCGAAATTTGAGCTATTTGATCCTAAATGCATAAAACAAGTGCACCAAAAGAATGTGCGTAGGCTGGGGCTTCGATTATTTCTAATTAAATCAACGCCAGCGTGGATTTATATAGATTACAAACCACCGCGGAGGCATAATTACTGTTCGCGTTCGATATCGGCGATTCTGATCACTTTTCTTGGTTCGAGAATCGGGCTGGCGTTTTAATAAATTTCCTTTTTTGGCCTGCGGATCAATCATACGTCGACGTAGATGCTGGCGAGCGATAGCCGCGACATCCGCTGTCACTCGTCGATGATGTCTTCGACGGTGTTTGACGGTGGGGCTTTACCTTTGATTTATATTCGTACGTACGAATATCGGACTTTGAATCTGTTTCATAGAATTTCGTTTTCGTTATCTTTTAGAATAATGCGATTGATCGATAATCTTTGATGATTTACGGACTGGTAGGTAAAGATAATTCATCAAAACTGAGCTTGAAATGAAACTAAACGTACGCGATTTTTTTTGAGATGTTAAAATTGGATTACTATATTATATAATTAAATAGAAGCCCATTCCCTAAAACAGGCAATACACGTCTTTAATATTTATACCAGAACGTCGCAATGTTACCGCATTAAATTTCACTTTGTTTACAAGGTTTGTCATTAATGTTTTGAATCATTTTACAGACACTTGGCAACGTAACCCATTACAACCCCGTGACCCATTATAAGTTGTTTATTATATTGTTACTAGTTGTTGTTAACTAACAACCTTAACGAAGTAGAGGTTCTATCCAGGCAGCACACATTAGCACCCATGCCAAAGTGGTAATGGTTATTGGTCAGTAACACTAAACTTATCATAGGCTAGATTCTATGGAGAAAATCTATTGCTCGTAGAAATCCAAGGAGTATGTCTGTATTTTCTCCTGTTAAGGCATTTCTAAAATTTTGTAGCCCACGCTTAGCTCTAATCTGGGTGAGCTGTGGATAGTCATGGTGCCAAAACTCTGGGTGAGCAGGCGAGCTCGAGGTTATCAAGTGACCATGCGAGAAACGACAGTAGCCCAATCTTTGACGACGACGTTGACGAAGGGAAGGATGGCGAAGAGAGAACAAAAAATCATCTTCGACCTCGTTCGACGTTGTACCTCGTTCTTTGTGAAACAAGAGACGAATTGGGATAAGGTCAGTATGGATACAAATATTTGGGATGGGGCGGGGAGAGGAGGGTGCCGATTTAGTTGCACTATCCACGCCGTCATGTCCCGGTATACCACCGTGACAAGGGATCCACAGCAAACTTCTCCTGATCCAATTCAGATAGAGAGTACGGATAATTGACAGTGAGTTGATTACCAGGGGACGGTTGAACTTTTGTTTCAAAAAGCATTCGAGAAGATTTCGGGAGTCGGTAAGGATTAGCCATTCTTCAAGACGAAAGAAGTGTTGTGACGTAGGATAAAGCCATGAATATCGCGAAGAGAGCGGCGGTCAATACTGAAACCTGTTCAGAGAGCTTAAAACAGAATGCCCGGTTGTCCACCACAAGTGCACTGCCAAGACCGCTGTGAAATTTAGGCTATCGGTATATATGTAATTCAGCTCGGGATAAGAAGTGGAGTGGAGAAGTTCAGAGAACTTGGGCCGAATAAGGTAGGGACAATGTTCTCTTTTATAAAATTGATATAAATATGTGTTTATTAAGGGAGTAGTGAAGGTCCAAAGGAAAAAATCGGGGTAGTGGACAAGAAGAAGATGCAACAAGCCAATCTAAAGAAGATCAGCAAGAATTGTTGATCTTAATGTTTCTGTTTCCCTTTCTACAGTATATGAACTCTGAATTGTTTTACTCATTTACTAAAATATCTGCATTCTTTAAGTTAATAATATGTAAATATGAAAATGTACAATTATACAAACATCCATGTTCCTGGGGGCTCTCGCTATGTAGTGATCATTAAATTAACTGGATCATTCTTGTTATTCATTTGCTTAGAGATGCATTTCATTTATAAAATACCTGTTTTATTATGAAAATACATCTTTGACCAAATATTCCACCAAATTCTTCCACCAAATATTAAGAGCTTAATTCTACAGGAGTACCATATTACAAATCGTGAAAACGTGCCGCTTTACAGCATTTATCACTAAGTAATTCGATTGCGATAAAATACGTTCGCACGAGACCAAATCTTATTAATCTTGCGATAATTGGAGAGATGACATTCAAGCGGAATGCGAGAGAAACTCTCCCGATATGTCAGTATTCTGATTTCGATTATACACATTTGCTATTGCGAAATGTAGATATACATATACGCGGCCGAAAAATACGCGACTTTTGCTTTCTTCATCGCTGAAAACATTCAAATCGAACGTTGAATGGTAGCTCGCGAGTGGTTAAGGCGAACTGGTTATGCCGCATTATCCATACATGAATGAACACCATTTGTCAAATTTCTATCGATTTCTTACAAATGGATATATTGTATAAACAGTGATAAATATCTTTCGGTGTGCTAAAGCGCTTGTATTTCACACCTATCGCGACAAATATAAACGATTTTTAAAGTTGCTGTATTGGAATTCTTGTAATAAACTTAGTTTTTTATTTTATTTTTATATAACTGTAGACATTTATCATATTTATCATAAGCCATTATTTCACAATTATCAAAAACATTCTAATTTTTTCTATCAGATTTTGAAATTAATAAAAATTGTTTAAAATAAATAAACATGAATTTGACAAGGAGGATATATGATTAGAAATAATGAAATATTTAAGTTATAAGAAAATCAGTTTTACTTGAAAATTATGACCATTTTTTAATACTTATTAAATACGTTTTTACATATCCCAATTTTGAGATTTAGTTTCCACGATTTAAAATTGGTTGTTTTGATGTCAGTGCTAGGAATAGTTTGGGGGATCAAAAAAACTCGAAGGCGGTGCAAGACTAAGCGCAAAAATTCATGGGTTAGTCTGTAACTAACTCCAACCTCTTCGACACCGAAGCGGAATATACATGAACATAAAATCTCGTTTTTCGTACAGTGGTATCAAGAAGGTGTGCTGTTGTTTTATTACGAACTGTTAAAGACCAATAAATATCTTACTGCAGACATCCATTGACGCAAATTAAAAAAATTGAAAGACGTTTTGTAGAAAAAAGCCCAGTAATAGGAAGTAAGAATAAGGGTTTCGAAAGATACAATGCTGCAGTACTAGAATAAAAAGATATGTGACAATTAGCATACTTATCAGATATATCAGCATGATTACCATTTATTCAGATCGATACAGCATGGTTTGACTCGAATCCAATAGTTTTGCAATGCCGATAAATGTTAATCATAATCATAGGGAAACGTTATAAAAAATGAGGAGAAAAATATTTTGGTTATTACATATTCTTTAAATTTTTCTCAGTAAATGCATTTTTTAATGTAAAAAATAATACCTGTAATACTATTGACGGGTGACGTACAAATGGCTTGTCGCACAAGTTAGTATAAAATAACTCTCTAATAAGTTAAATAAGTTATAAGTAAAATAAAAATTCGCAAAAAACCAATAATTATCCTCACAACTCTATAAAAAGTAATATAAAGAGGTATAACACTTCTCTACATTTTTACGTACCACTGTATAATTTAAAGAACTTTCTTAGTATGGTAATTATTGTCGTGCTGCAGACTCGCTATTAATAATAACTGGAACTCTCTGTGTGCTAATCCTCATTCGATACACGTTTTTTGCAGTATCTCGGGGTGGTAGTACGCCGATTGGGCTACGATTACGTCGAAAAAGCTGGTAATTAAAAGGCACACAGTCTCGCACTGATCCACTGACCCAGTAATTGCCGTTATCTCTTCATCTTCAGGTTGGTGGCGTGTCGCTATCAGGAAGGTTGATCTCTCCTGATCGAACTCTAGCACAGTTCGACATTTCTGTTGTTGCTTCTAAGCGGGGGAACCAGCTCACGAAATGTGACTCATTAACATATCATACCGCATTAGTGTTTAGGATCGCACAAATTGGTGTAATGAATAGTCAATAATTTACTTACATTTCAAGGTCAGTCAAATGTGATGAGAAACAATCAATAAATCTGAAAAAAAAACAAATATATAATAATTTTATTATTCATATGGATCTCATACTTCGCAATTATAACAGATCAATTGAAAAGTCCCCAGCCTACCATAGTAAAACATATTTTTTTGGCAACATTAGTTTTGTTTATTCAATATAATTCCCTTCAAGAGTGACACACTGATTATAGCGACCCTCCAACTTTTTGATACCATTTTTTGTAGTTTTTTAACTATTTGTTCTTCAAAATAGACCTCAGTTTCGGCGATCACCTCTTCACTCGACGAAAATTTCTTCCCAGCGAGCATTCTTTTGAGATCCGAAAATAAGAAATAGTCGCTGGTGGCTAGATCTGGCTAGAATACGGTGGATGAGGAAGCAATTCGAAGACCAATTCATGGATTTTTGCCATCGTTTTCACTAACTTGTGACACGGTGAATTGTCTTGCTGAAGCAACACTTTTTTTTTCTTCAAGTGCGGCCGTTTTTAGGCGATTTGTCTTTCAGGCGGTCCAATAAGGCTATGTAATAGTCGCTGTTGATGGCCCTTCCTTTCTCAAGGTAGTCAATAAAAATTATTCCATGCGCATCCCAAAATACAGATGCCATAACCTTGTCAGCCGACTGTTGCGATTTCCCACGCTTTGAAGCGGGTTCATCGTGTGTAGTCCACTCGAATGACTGTCGATTGGACCTCAGAGTGAAGTGATTTAGTCATGTTTCATCCATTGTCACATATCGACGCAAAAACTCGGCTTTATTACGCTTGATCATCTTCAAACACTGCTCCAAACATGAGCTCACACGGCACCCACTTTGCACAGAGCTTTCTCATACTCAAATAGTCGTGAATGATATGATGTACAAGTTCAGTTGATATCTTTAGTGTGTCTGCTATTTTATTCAGTTTCAATTTACGGTCATTCAAAATCATTTTGTGGATTTTTTAAATGTTTTCGGCGGTAACAACCTCTCCTCTGGGCGTCCACTGCGTTCACCGTCTTCGGTGCTCATTTCACCACGTCTAAACATAGCATACCAATCCTTGATGGTTAATTTTCCTGGGGCAGTATCCGGAAACTCGGCATCAAGCTAAATTTTTGCTTCAACTGTATATTTTCCCTTCAAAAAGCAATATTTTATCAACACGCCAAATTCCTTTTTATCAACAAAAGTTGCTTCACTCAAAATGTTATAATTCACAAACTGATGATCCGACAGCTGTCAAATTTATACGCGCATCTTCTGATGGTTAGGTCTAACTAAAAAAATATAGATTTATTTCTAGTAGCGCCATCTATATGTCAGGCCGGTGACTTTTCAATAGACCTCTTAGTTATTTCATTACGTAGTAATGCCAAACACAGGTTTAGGAGGTTTATTTATTATTACATAATAAAAATAATTATACTTAATTTCATGTGCCAACTATACAGCTTATAATTACGGGATGTATTTGTTACGTGGGATATATAGAAATTTTTCTCCATGCTACTTGGTTAACAATAGGAATTTACGAAGAATTTCCATATGGGATTGGGACAGAGTAAGGGATCAGCATTGATCCCAAAGTAATGGCCCATAAGCTAAGAAGAACATTTTACAAAAAAAAATAGTTGACCCCAAATGATTCCTCCATAACCATTAAACATATATGCACAACTATGCTTCTTGAGACAATTTTTTGGGCTTCAGGAAATTGGGGATTCCAATTTGAAGGCCACGATCACTGAATAATAAAAGGTGGTTTGGATATCAGTTGATG
Organism: Rhynchophorus ferrugineus; assembly: GCF_030347505.1. Lineage (NCBI taxonomy): Eukaryota > Metazoa > Arthropoda > Insecta > Coleoptera > Curculionidae > Rhynchophorus > Rhynchophorus ferrugineus. Next base: position 17,673,283 of record NW_027472585.1, on the reverse strand, counting down.
AAGTTGTGACTAAGTTTTTGAGTTATATGATCTCCTGATAAGTATTAATATATTTAATTAATAAACTGTCCTGAATAATAATGTAGACACTGTGTCTGAATTGCAAAACTTGTTGTCTTGTGAACCCCAAATTACACTTTTTGTTCAACCTTTTCGATTTTTATCTTAAAAACTTAGCGATAAAGTTCAAAAGGAATATTGGTTTGACTGAAGTTCTGAGTAAATTTTCGAGTTATAGGATAGCCACTAATTAATATTTAATTAATAAACTATCGTGAATAATATGGCAGACTCTTTGTCTGGAATACAAAACTTGTTGTCTTGTGAACCTCAAATTACACTTTTTGTTCAACCATTTTGACTTTTTTCATGAAAACTTAGCGATGACGTTCAAAAAGAACATTTACATTATGAATTCTTAAACTAGATCTCTTAGTTTCGTATACTTTAATTAACTTTATAGTGGTAATTTGGCTTCATAAGTCGTCTTATATCAATATATATCCAAATGATCCGTCTAGTGCAACCATACCAACTTTGTCCCGCACAGATTTGGAGCGATTTTACATTTAAAGTTACACTAGTACACTATACAAACGTCAATTATCTTTTAAACTAATTTTTTTACTGATAATATCTCATTGTTATATATAACAAATACTCTGAAGTGATTTAAGTTGTAATTATGTATTTTTTATAACATCTTTATTAAATATGCTTGGTGCAATCTTAATTATAAATTAATTTATTACTGCATTTCATTTGTATTTGGATTAATTCACAAGCAAGAGGAGTGCGAGATAAATACATCAATATGTATTCCTCAATTATAAAATTATAACAGTTTAAGCTATAGTTTACACTAAAGGTGTACACTTTATGTTCATATGGTTTGGTTCGCTTCAATCTTCTGATATCCTGCGCATTGTCCAGTAATTGTATTGCTTCCACGTTAGTATGATTTAGTAATCTTCTTTCGATGATTATATAAATAACTGTTTTTCTTTAGAAATATTTAAAGTTCTATTATAACAATTTGGTTTTTTTTTCAATTTTGAATAGAAACGAATTTAATTGTGTTTTTATTATGAGAGTTATTATTTTTATCTCAAAAAAGCTACTTCCACAATTGTATGTATCATTTACACCACTAATAGCTGTAATTTTATTTATATCGATCTTATGTTCATGTAGTTTTTTGTAATTTTTTGTTTAAATATTAATGACATTAGCAGCTGAACACCGAATTATAAAGTTCAATTGAAGCAAAATCATTCAAGTATCGTCCAGTTTCATAGACTGACAGATATTCCTACTCTTACGTAAGTTATAACAAGTTATCACATTAGAGAATCTGATTCATTTATAGAGGTAGGTCCTTTGATTTCATCTCTTAGAGCCTCTCGTGATATACTTTATAGAAGACTAAAGTTGTTTCCATTACATTGACAATATAGTTCGTTTTCCATCCATTGTTAGTTTTAAACTAGTGACTCGATATGAATTGATTGACAACTTAGTGAGGGCATCATACGTTTTAACACACGCGCACACACTTTAATAAGTCGAGGAACCGTTTAAGGTTATCAAATCAATTATGAGTTAATTATACAACCAAAGCATTAATCTGATCAATTTGAACCAATTATGAATGTAACAATATATATATTCAATAACGTTTGTGTCTTCTTTTCAGGTTAAGGGTGACGTCGAAATTCTCGTAGACAAGTATTTTGGGAACATTTACACAAACTTTTCTGGTTCGAGAAAGTGCCTTATTCGCCAGGCCAGGGACCTGCTGGTCTGTGAATACCACGGGTGCCTTACCAAATTCGAGAACGAATTCTGCGTACAGGCATCGAAACTTCTTCAGTATCTTAAGGTAAGTAGTTAATTTACTTATTAGTAATTATAGTTATGATAAAATAATCTAATTATTGCTTATTAATAGTAATTGACGAACCTACAATTTATATTTACACTCACTTAAACCTATATATTTATCTAAGAGAGCTTTAATCTTTACTTAGTGTCTACATAAAAAATGGTTAAGCAATAATAAATATATTTTTACATATAATCATAATTAAGCTTTCTACTAAGTTATGGTAATGTATTTCTATCGCTTATTAACACTGACCGTATTGTGACTGTTCGAATTATTTCTCAAGTGACTAAAAATATAATTGAGCACACCTTCATAACATGCTTTTAAAACCTTTATTATTTTATTCATTTAAATAGAGTTGCTTCTACTATGTATGCTTCTATGTTTATATCTAATCTATATATTAATAAATATTTCACTATACAGGTTGGCAATCAGAAAATGAAAGCTAAGGGAGAAAAAGAACAGATTGAGAGAGATACTTACAGTATCGTTTCTATAAGAACCAAAACAAAGTTTCTCAATAACAATCCAATACTTTCTTGATTTGCTAATTATATGTATCTATGTCTTTGTTTTACAACATTTATAAGACACTTATCAAAGTATTAAAGGCGGTGACATATGACAAGATTAATTACATTTATGTTTTAATTCTAGATTTTAAATGGAACCTCCTTATTAGAATGTATTTAGAAAGTAATTTTGAGCTTTTCATAAGTTTTACATAATTTTTATGAAATAATTCATATTTTTTCATAAATCGTCACTAATTATTATTTACTTGCTCGCTGCTTACTCACTCATATATTTATTCTACGGCAGGTTTTACCTATTTTTCTAGCGAAATTTATTATATTGGATGTTTTCAATTACTCATTATGGCATTTATTGAGAAAAATATATATACGTTGCATAAACAATTTTTTTTTATAACATCTTTATTAGATACGCTTAGTACAATCTTAATTTACAATTAATTTATTACTACTTTTCCTGTGTACTTGGATTAATTAACAAGCAAGACGAGTGCGAGAAAATACATCAGTATGTATTTCTCATTTATATAATTATAATTATTTATTAATTATTAACTTATAGCTATAGTTTACACTAAATGTATACACTTTATATAAGTTAGTATGGTTTTGTTCGCTTCAATCTCCTGACATCCTGCGCGCTGTCCAGCAGTTGTATTGCTTCCACGTTAGTATGATTTAGTAATCTTCTTTCGTGTTTCAAGCCGAAATATTGGATAACTTCGCAAATCCATTTGATTTTCAGGTCATCGTGCAGTTCTTCGTTGGCTACGTAGCGATAGGCATTCGTCATCAGTCGAAGAACCTTGTTTTGATAGCGTTGGATGACTAGTTGATTTGAATTTTTAGTTCAACCCCATATTTGCACCCTATAGGTCCACATTGGCTTTATAATTGTATTATAGATCAACCTCTTTGAGTTTAGATCAAGTTGAGAGTATCTTCCGACTAACCAGTATAGTTGTTTTATTTTGGTTCTAATGTGTTTTACTTTTTGTCTGACGTGATGTTTCAAATTTAATCTACCGTCAAGATAGATTCCAAGGTATTTAGCTGATTCTGCTTGAGGAATCGGGACATAAACAATATTAATCAAAAAGTTTTCCATCGTTTTCTACAACTTTGTCCTATCTGTTTGGCATCGATCCATTTTCGCCCTTCTTCAGAATGCGGAAACTCTATGCCAGCCAAGTCATGTTGCATCGATCTAGTCAAATGAAAATTAGAAGGTACCATCGGTTTTTTTAAATCTGTTACATGCCATTGCTGTTTCTACTATACATAGTCTAATTTCTTCACCCGCAGTAACAAGTGCATTGGGCTTTAGCAGCTGATTTTATATTGCATATTACTGATACGACTATATGCAGAGCGAGACATAAGTCTCCATAAATATTCCGCTTTGGAGTCGATGTCAATGATACTCCCGGAGTACTTGACTTTTAGCAGTTCGAATTATCATTGTAAATAACCTTTATAATATATACAGCAGCCATGTCCCTCCTTGTGGTTCTTTATCACGCCATGTAATGTCTGAGTATTGATTCATCAACTGCTCAACTGTCAGAAAGTCTGTTAAGGGGTTGAGTTGGATCTTCGCCCATTAAGTTTTGCAATCCATTGTCTTCGAACTTAACAGGTCAATTGAAAAGTCCCCGGCCTACCATAGTAAAACACATTTTTTTGGCAAGATTAGTTTTTTTTGTTCAACATAATTCCCTTCAAGGGCGATTTAGGTCTCAGTTTCGGCGATCACCTCTTCATTCGACGAAGATTTCTTCCCAGCGAGCCTTCGTTTGAGATCTAAGAACAGGAAACAGTCGCTGAGGGGCAGATGTATCGAATTCGGTGAATGACGAAATTTGTAGTCCAATCCATGCATTATATTATAATTGCGGCCGTTTTTCGGCGATTTCGTACTTCAAACGGTCCAATAACGCTATGTAATAGTCGCTGATCGTCGATGATCCTTCCTTTTTCAAGGTAGTCAATGAAGATTATTCCGTACGCATCCCAGAATACAGACGCCATAACCTTGCCAGCCGACTGTTGCGTTTTCCCATGCTTTGGAGCGTGTTCATCGTGTGCAGTCCATTCGGATGACTGTCGATTGGACTTCGGAGTGAAATGATGGAGCCATGTTTCATCCATTGTCACATATCGACGCAAAAACTCGGGTTTATTACGCTTGATCATTTTCAAACACTGCTCCGAATCATCAACTCGTCGTTGTTTTGATCAACTTTTTTGGAAACTTTTCAATTTACCGGCTACTTGCTACACTTCGAAATCTTTGAAACCAAATCCGACAATTGAGATAAGACGGAGTGACATCACTATACATTTCTAAAAGTGTTTTATGGCCTTTGGCAGCAGTTTTTTCAAATCAAACAAGAAATATAAGGAATGTAGAAAATATCATATGTGTGCACTGAAAACAAACTATAATACTAAACGGCATTTTAAGTATAATTTAGCAGGTGCTTTATCTTGATATTCCCCAGTAAATATCGCTGAGCAAAATACATACAATTAGATTTTTTAATGATAATTTTAATAATCAGGTGAATTATAATTTCATAGGGTCGGTATAAAATCAGATACAGCTTCCCACCTGAAGCCAGGATTTAAATTTGAGTTAATTAGGCCCCAGTTTTCGTTATTCAATGTTAGATTGATAAATCGTTCTATCGGCCGTCCAAAATGTCCTCTGTGCACGATAGTTTATTCGTTTAGACCAAGCCGTTGACATTAAGCACCGACCAAGTTCTTCGGTTCGTCCTTTTGGGGTGACGAAATGCCGCTTTTGATGTCGCTCCGCGGAGATTTAAAGTCGCTCGATGACCGAACGGCATTTTTGCGTCGGCGTTTGTCACTACTCTTCTTCCTTATCAAGTAGAAAGCGGTAGGTAAAAAGAGTACGACTGTTATTTATTGCCCGAACCTTTACCGTTTCGGCACTGATTATTATATCACCGAATTGTTGTGAAAAATCGGATTTCGTAACAGTTTTCGTGTTTTTCATTTATTTATTTTGTCAAAGAGCACGCATTATTCAATTTAGGCTTACTTCTGATGAAGATAACTAAACATAACTTTGTAAATTGGTAAAAAATAGAACCTATTAAGATAATTCACGAGAACTACATACTATTAAAGTTGAAACATTAGTACATTAGCATTTATAATATCTCTGGTCCGTCGGAAATAACAGTGGACTCACATCATGAAATTTTATAACGTCACAATGCTGTCGCATCAACTTTAACTTTAAGTTTATTCTGGCTTTGATATATAACAAAATTCTAATCTAAATAAAATAATGAAACCAAGATAATGTTATTGATAATATTATTTATTTATACATTCAATGCATATGTTATCGAAGGACTTAAACTACAGTTCATTATACATCCAAGATAAGTTAGGGTTGTTTTATTATATTCGCAATAGAGTCTTTTCTACACCATCTATGAGATCGAGTTCTAGGTGCGTTTTTTATGTAGTGGTATAGGTCTAACCCACCTAACTAATAATTTTACTATCATTGGAGGGCCTATGTACTCGTGTTGTTTTTGTTTCGTGCGATGCTGTGTTTCCATCTCACGTTTATTTGTTAAGATATTTTGATGAGTATAATTCTCCTTATTTTCTTCCGTTACTACCTATATATATTTTTCTTAAAACATTCTGCTAATTTCGTCTATAGGTTATCTGATTTCATCACTGCATTCTCCTTGGGTGCATTTGCCATATAATCTGTAAAAGAATTAGTGTGTGTTCTTCCCTCATACAGTCCGACCAAGTGCTCATGTATATTCTGATGAATTATACACATATTTAGGTACATATATCTTACACATAATAGGTTTTTTCACAATTGTCCTAAATTAATTATATACATCTCTTTAGTTGTTTCCACTCTTATGGCTTTGACTTAATTATCATCATAATAATTGTCAGCATTGATAATTGTCCCAAATGATGAAATTTTCATTCAATCACTGTAACTCACTATGAGCATCAAATCAATTACTAAATTGTTAGTTTCTAATCATCTATAGCTTAAGATTAAGATTCCACCATTTGTCAATTTCTTCTTATGTGTAGTTGACGGAGATCATCCAAATTAAAAGTGTTTTATTTGCAATGCTTCTTTCTTTTGACTTTTGGACCCTGAAACTACTTTTTCCCCAACGCATTATCTTAGTTTATCTTAGACGTGTTGCACGATCACTAAAACTAATTGTCAATCAATATAATGATTTAATTAAGACCTCAAACAATGGTGTTATTTTATATCCGTTCCGCTAATTATTTCATGGATGTGTAAATGAATGGGCGAACAAACACAGACTAAGCGCCGTCTCGACGACTCGATGGGTGGTACCGTTTCTATCGCATCGTGATCTTTCATTTTGCACCACTGCCGAAAAGCCTTTTAACTAATGAACATCGATGCTGCTTTGGTCATGGATCAGTCGGGACCACCCGTGTCTTCTTCGGTGCTTTATCGCTCGTCTAGCATCGACTACAACTTCGTGGAAAACTGACCTTCCAACGAAACAATGGTAATTAGATGGAAGCGTACGGGACGGTCCAGCGACAGACGTTGCGTCCGTGTGGCGTTTCGCCTTTCCACCCATAGTGTGACAAATTTATCGTTATTAAGCGTAGCTCTGTTCGTATGACAAGTATAGATTCCACCGATAGGTGTACCGTTGATAATAAATGTCATTTTTCCCAACAATAACACAATTCACATGTGACCAGGGTCAACGTTTACAGTATTTTATTGGTCAGTTATAAAATTATAAGCCTATTAAGTTTCTCTTTCTCTAAGAGAAGTTTGTAGTGTTTAATATAAACTGATATGCTTCATTTTAGTTTGAGAATCCGTAAAGGTTAGTCTTAAACATAAACGTAACATTTTTTGTCTTTAAAGACGCACACTCGTTAGAGTTATATATATATATATATATATCTAATAAAATGGTGTTAATTGATTTAGAAAAATGTATTTGTTTTCAAATTTAAGGCCAGAATGATAAATTATTTCATCAAATAAAATTACGAAAGAGATTATGACAAAATTAACATCAATCAAAAGCACGATGATCAAAGCACGAGCAAAAAAAATAAAAAAAATATTATTTTATAGTAATAATATAAGATACAGAGATTCTAAAATATCTTTGTTACAAGTACAGAATTTTAAAATTCGCCGTATTAACTCAAACGTTACGAATCATAGGCATCGCTTAACCTCTTCTAACCATCATATTCCTATTCCATCATTTTTATAGGTCTGAACTTTCCGGTGAACTCCGATTTTATTTAGATTATGTAACAGGTCAATTGAAAAACGTCCGCCCTGACATATATATGGCGCTATTAGAATTAAATCCATATGTTTTTAGTTAGCCCTAACCCTCAAAAGATGCGTGTATAAATTTGACAGCTGCCGGATCATTAGTTTGTGAATTATAGCATTTTGAGTGAAGAAACTTTTGTTATTGTGAAAAAAATGGATAAAAAGGAATTTCGCGTGTTGATGAAATATTGCTTTTTGAAAGGATAAAATACAGTTGAAGCAAAAACTTGGCTTGATGCCGAGTTTCCGGACACTGCCCTAGGAAAATCAACCATCAAGGATTGGTATGCTAAGTTAGACGTGGTGAAGCACCGAAGACGGTGAACGCAGTGGACGCCCTAAAGAGGTTGTTACTGACAACTGAACGTGTATGTCATATCATTCACGAATATTTAGGTATGAGAAAGCTCAGTGTAAAGTGGGTACCGCGCGAGCTCAATTTTCACCAAAACAACGACGAGTTAATGATTCGGAGCAGTGTTTGAAGATGATCAAGCCTAATAAACCCGAGTTTTCGCGTCGATATGTGACAACGGATGAAACATGGCTTCATTATTTCAAGTCAAATCGACAGTCATCCGAGTGGACTGCACACGATGAACCCGCTCCAAAGCGTGGGAAAACGCAACAGTCGGCTGGCAAGGTTTTGGCATCTATATTTTGGGATGCGCATGGAATAATTTTCATTGACTACCTTAAAAGAGGAGGGACCATCAACAGCGACTATTACATAACGTTATTGGATCGTTTGAAGGATGAAATCGCCGAAAATCAGCCGCATTTGAAGAAAAAGAAAATCCAGCTTCACCAAGACAGTGCATCGTCTCACAAGTCAGTGAAAACGATGGCAAAAATCCATGAATTAGGCTTCGAATTGCTTCCTTATCCACAATCAATGAATGCTCAAATGAATGCTCGTTGGGAAGAAATTTTCTAGAAGAAACTAATTTTTCCAAAAAAATGTGTTTTACTATGGTATGTTATCTCATATTTCGTAGTAGGTACCAATAGTACGAAAATTAAACAAAATAATTTAGCCGGGATTTGTCAACGCAAAAAAACCACAATTACCCATAATAGATGATTGTAAATTATAATCTTAAACAGAACAATAGAAATCTTATAGAATGATAATGAAGAACATCAAGTACATAATGCTATCAGCCTAATACTTGGCAATAAAATTCCATACCATACCTTAAACGCTAAAAAGTAAAATAGATGTTGTGGACAATACATATTTATGTTTTTTTTTCATCAACAGTAAAAATGAATACTGCAAAGACCATTATCAAAAAAATCTTAATGAAAAATATATTATAGAAGAATACTCAGATAATATGACATCCAACTTCATACCTTAAGCGCAAAACAGTGAAATAAATAAGGAAAAAATAACTCATTTTCCTTTAAGAATGTACGTAAATAAGTTGTATAAGCGTAAATGCTTTGTTATATGTATTTTAAGGGAAAAATGTGATGGTTCAAGACTTATTCGAGGATTATACGGATTAAATAATGGTGAAAATAAAATAAACTGACCACGCAATTTCAACTGATGACCAACATAATAGATAATTTCATAATTCAATTAATCAATTAACAATAATGAAAATAATTAATATGTAATTAAGTAAAACAAGAATTTTATTGACCCTTATTTTGCTTTTTTAGTTAATAATCATAATTGTTATAAACTTGTTAGTTTCAACTATTTTAATTGCTTTTATTTGTTTAAAGTTTTTTTTATATTGTAATGATTATTTATATATTGATTTATGTGTGACCTGATAATCAATATTTACTTGATTGGCAAGTATATTGAGAGTACAAAAATACTTTATTATTAAAACATATTCTATGCAATAAAACTTTGATAAAATATCGAAATATAATTCAGACGTAATATTAAATCTATATGTTAAAACTACTTCTATCGACTTAAATCTACTTATTAATTAAATTAATTTACATTATTAATTACATTCGCTTTATCAGCCCACTCTTGCTAATTTTGAGTTCCGAAAAAAAGATGAAAGTATAAAAATAATAGTAAACATTAATTATATATGCTCAAAGCATTAAAAACACTTTCAATGATATTTACAGTCTCAATTGTTTCAAAATCATCTAGCAGGTGGTTGGATTTAGAAATATCACTCCAAAGTATGAAATGAACCGTGATTGGTTAAATCTAAGAGTTTGATAATCGTTTTCTCTAAAATAGGAGTCAGAGGGGGTATTAAAGACTTATTGAGTTTGTCTCTTCCACAATGTGCAATCTTCTTACCTGTATTGAAGTGAAGGCCTTCATGGGATATTTATATATTTTTAATTAATTAATTACCTCAAATAAACACCGCTGTTGCTACTTTGGGGCGTCATTAAAATATAAACCGTAGATGTTCGGAATAACCAAACCTGTAAAAATTATTATAACAAAACTATCTTGCGACGAAGCTAGAACTTAATTAACTTCGTACATTTACCTTTGTATTAATGCTGCACTCATTATTTCTCAAGCACCTGTCCAACATGACCAATCAGCAATTTTAATACATTTATAACGCATATTTATACACAGAAATAGAATTGCACACGTAAACATGCGCAGACCTTGACTTATATCTGTACCAATAGACGTAAAGTCCATATTTCGCCATGCAACATCGAAAATACATGCTGGCATTTTTTCATCAACTTCAATTACCATTCGAGCAGTTTAACGCGTTGAAATGGTGGACGCCCGATCGGAAACGCTATCTAACGAGCGAGGAAAACTATTCGAATCCAATCGAAAGGTTAAGGTGATCGGATATATGAAATATGACCGAAGCATTACGGTTCTCGATCAGGAATGAAAGGTGGATTGCTTGGATTGCTTTTTTTTAAATAGAATAATCCAATAACAGGCCGGTACAGGTGTTGGTATAAGGTTGAACTGTTATAACTAATAGTATCACGATGCGAAATGCGGGTTAAAATAATTATGATGGGAAAACTGAACAAACATTTACATTTAGATGGAAATTAAATCGATGCTCCGCATGAAAAGTTACGTTATGGTATCCAAAACATCATTTGATACCTAAGTAAGTTACGTTCATTCATCAATCATATTATTATTAAGCGAATTACACTGCCCAACAATCAAAATATAGCTCAAAATTCCACATTTTATATGGAGTTATGACAAACAATATTAAATACGTTAGTACCTTTTTTTTTTCATTAATCTTTTAGAACTTCAATAGCCTGCCCCTGGGCAATAAGTAATATTATATGATTAGCAGCGTTATACATTATAACTATCCTGACATACAGAAGATCGCTTCAGTAAGTTATCTGCTGTACAAACTTATAATCTAAATCTTTTTCTAGATACTATTCTAAAGTCTATTCTGACTTATTCTAAAGACTATTCTAACTTATTCTAGAGATAATGATATCTCACTCTATATATCTATTAATCAGTTTGTATGGTAGTTTGCGTTTGAGCCTATGCTCTTGACTGTCATCGCGCACATTTATCTGTTTGGTGAGTGCATTGGGATGCACTAACAGTCTTTCAGAGTATTTCGCACTAACACTTCGAATCACAGTCATTATGGGTTCTAAAGGGATATCGCGCTGAAAGATAACTATGTTAGATTTGCTAGTAATACCCTACAGTTCAATATCATAGGTCCAAATGGGCCTAAGTATTGACTTATACAGTAAAACGTCAATACCTAAATCAAGTTAAGCTTTAATCTTCTAATTTAGTAACCTTATTTTATGTTTAAGACGCAATCTTGGATAGTCTCGTAGATCCATATGATTTCCAGGTCATCGTGCAGTTCTTTGTTAGTTTCGTAACGATAATAGTAATAATTAATAGAAAAAGTTTGTTTGTTGGATTACTGGTCAGTTTGACGTTTTAATGCAATCCATAAGTTCAAATAGCCTTTATTATTGATGGATCCAATCTTTTTGATCCAGGAGCGTCCTATCACAAGGAAGTATCGTCCGACTAATTAGTATAGTTCTTTGATTTTTTACTAAGTCAAGATCTGTTGGGGTGAAGGGGAAAATCAAGGAAAATCCTCAAATTTCAAAGGCACGTATAAAGTTTTCACATATTTTTTTTATCTAAAATAATTAGACATTTGTGTATAATATTATTGCTGAACTGATTTGCTGAAAAATCGGAAATAGTTCAGTGTAATAGCCATTCAGTTTGCTTTTTAAGCAGTAACCATATCATATAAAAAGTCGTAGAAATATTGCAAGTAGCTGTTTTATGGTGTAACGATTAGAACGTTAGGTTCACACGTTGAGGTCGCGGTTTCGATTTTCAACGGGGACAGCAATTTTTTTTTCTAGTTTGGTTGGAACATTTATCAAATCTCAACGGACCCCGGGACTTGAAGCGTTCCCTATTTTCAATCATTGTTTCTTTATTCCTATTTGTCCTCATAGGGGCTGTGCCTTTATTTGGCATACCCATTATAATTCTGAATAAATTAACTACGTAATTTATTGAGTAAATATCTAACACTAAAAATAAAATATTTTTAACAAAAAATTGAACCGACTTTAATAAATAAATAAGGAACTCCTTAAAATGTAAAAAATAATGAGGAACTTATGTTTTTAACACACAAAAAAAAAAACGTTTTATAATAAAATATGAACATAATAATCGTTGTAATAACTAAAAATAATGAAAAAACTTATTTAACCTATCTACTACACGTATTTTATACTCTACTATATACACACAATTTAGCTTAATACATACCTAAACCTTTTTATCAATTTACTATATTATTTTAACAACTACCAACTGATCAGTTTGAAGCCGGTGATTTTCTTTGAGGAATCGGATATCTCTCAAGTGAGGTTTTTGTTACTTTGCCGCTACGCAAAATTTCCTTGGGACAAATTTCGAGTTATTAAGATGCATTTTTCAATCTCTATTCCATTTGTTAATATTGTTAACTGCCGATATTCTGTAGACAGATATAAGTCTTTTGCCATAATGACTGCGGCGGCAGCATATATTCCCATTACTATCTGCTACATTACTCTTCTGCTGGATATCAGCAGTGTAGTGCATATACTGCGGATCCAAGGCAATATCCCGCAGAAATCCAGTCGAAATACTTTATGATACTTTATAAAAAATGCCTCTCCAAGCTTCTCAAAATTTTCTTTCGAGAAGATATGAAAATCGAGAATGGTTTCAGAGGGAAATTTGTTTTTGAGATTGACACATCTGCTAGCTTTGAACGTTATATACAGTGGGTCTCATACTATGGCTTTAACGATTAATTTTATAGCATTTTTGTTTTAATTGGTGTAGAATATTTTCTTGTAGAGTTTTTTAAATAAGAAATTTTGTTACACCAATATGCCGCAGAAAACGTTGAAAGTATGTTGCAACTAATGCTGTATATATTACTAATTACAGAAAATGGCTTCTGCTCTACTGCTACTTAGTTGCAGTTTTTGCTTTACCCTTTTTAAAAGGCCATATGATAAAAGAGGAATAACCAAATATATTATGTCTTATATTCAATCGATTCTGCTTCAAGAAAATTTAGTAGCTCCTATTCCATTTAAGTTTTAATCGTTGGTAGAACTGTTGGCCCTGATTCTAAATAAAGGGTAAGTAATTAGCAGAAGATTTAGCTTGGAAATTAATTAATGGAAAATTCTAAAGCCCCAATTTGAGGAATAAAATATTAAATATTTAATAGTGTCCAGTTTAAAGGAGTTTATTTGTTATAAAATATTTGGAATTAGGAATTGGAATTAAATTAATCAAATCAATATCTATGTAAAAAAGTCTATGTAAATATATCTTAAATATAATATATTTTAAAAAAATATAGCAACTGTGTGAGATATATTTATATAACAAGTGTTCGATTCAGGAAAATCGAATGCTAGTTTGACAGTAATTCGAATTTATCTATAGCAACATCACATCACATTAAAAAAGTTGTAACTTTTTAAAGAGCTTGTAGATTTTTTAATACCAATAATGCGTATGTAAATTTATAACTCTTATTCTGAAGTTTTTTAAGAATGCAGCAAGATATTCTTCACTGCTTCTTCAAGTATAGGGTAGGGTAAAAGTCCCGCTACCATTTTGATTGTGCGCCATCTTGGTTATGTGACGTTTAGCTCAGTTTCGCTTTAACCACTGTATTGTGTGGACGTCCAAATTTTATTATGGATAAACATACGCTACAAGAACGAGCAGAAATAGTAACAATATTCAGTAAATATAATAGTTCCATTATTGCCACTCAGCGAAAATTGTGTCAATCTTAGCAGGACTTTCGCTCCATATACATGCGCTCTAACAACACTAACTTATTATTTCATATTCAGCTCGAAAATTCATGTTAAGATTTGCCTATGACTTTTAAAATGTCTTCTACATTTCTACGATCTAATGTTGAAAAGACAGTGTTTCTTTACTTCACCATACTGAAGTAATATCGTGTAGAATAAAATTATGCCAAGAAGTAGTCCATATGAACATGAACACAGAGTGAATTTAGTGAAACAAAAAACACACACAATAAAATAAATATCTAAGGAAGCTGATTTGAATAGAAAACGTCTCCCTGCTTCCCCCAAATTTTAATGTTCATAAGAAGGTGATATGTAATATCGGCAATAAAAATTCAATAACTGATTGTAAACGTCGAAGTGGTATTAAATTCATGTTTACCTTTCACCTTCACTTGATTTCTACTCAATTAAAAGATTGCGTGTCTAGAGAGTTGCATACCGTATTCTACGTATGTCCATTCTGAGAAAATATAAAGCTTTTTAGATTAACAAATCCAGCGCAGACTATTTATTATTGTTATCCCTGCGACTGAAGAATAAAACAGACGTTTTTACTCGGCGATATAATAAATATGTATGATTTGTTAGTCTGGTTAATTGTCGTATCATTCTTCCAGGGAAATTTCTTCGGGTTTTATGTTAAACAGATATATAGATACGTTATATATGGTAAGAGAAATCACCTTTGTCTATTTCACTGATATTCTTACGGGTCATGGAGGATTTCGATTCACTACAAAGGTTTTAGTAAAAGTTCTGTAAAATATCGCTTTTCTAAATCCATTTTTTAATCAGGTACACTTACTAATCCTAAAATTGGAATGACACAAATTCTATGGACAGAAGTAACGATACATAGAAATTTCCCATAGATAAAGGGGTAACCAAATTTTAAAAGTCTTAATTACCAAGGGGCGCATATAAGAACTAATTAAAAACGTACTTTAATCTAATTTTAGTCTAATATGGCAATTATTAATTTTAACCTATATTTATTTATAACATAGATTTATGTGAAAAGTTTTTCAATGACCCAGTAATGTAATTTTAAATAGGAATTTACTAAAAAACTTTTCTTTAATATATTTTATATAACGGGTGTATAGTCAATTCAAAGTTTTTTTAGTAATGCATCATGGATATTTGTGACGTCGAAATATTGCAATGTTGCCGAATTAACTCTGAGTTTTAGTTCACTTAGGTTTTGATATGCAAAAAAATTCTAATCTAAATAAAATAATTGAACAAAAATATTTTGAAATATAATTTATTTTAACATTTAACATAATTTCCCATTTTTACATTTAATCAGATACTTACTGTTTAACTTACAAATACGAATTGCCACATTACGATTTAGAATCATCTGGCTTGACAATCAAGGAAGAAATCTTCCTGTTTGGAAGCTTGATGTAGGAGCTCACAAGAGGTTCGGAAAGTTTATTGTTATTTACTATTCCAATTTTATTACTTTCAAAGATCATTTCTAACAGAAATCTTTAAAAAATGTCCTACAAATGTTCAGATTATAGCGTAGAAGCAAATATAAGTCTGACAGTTATTCTTTCTTTCATATATTATTTGAATACTGTTCCAAAATAACGGGTGAATTGAAAAGTCCCCGTCCTGTCACATAAATGGCGCTACTAGAATTAAAACCATATGTTTTTTAGTTAGCCTTAACCATCAAAATATGAGTGTATAAATTTGACAGCTGCTGAAGCAACTTTCGTTATTGTGAAAAAAATGGATAAAAATAGATAAAAAGGAATTTCGCGTGTTGATAAAATATTGCTTTTTGAAGGGAAAAAATGTAGTTGAAGCAAAAACTTGGCTTGATGCCGAGTTTTCGGACACTGCCCCAGGAAAATCAACCATCAAGGGAACACAACCAAAAGAGGTTGTTACCGACGAAAACTTTAAAAAAATCTATTATATGATTTTGAATGACCGTAAATTGAAATTGAGTGAAATAGCAGATATTCTAAAGATATCAACTGAACGTGTAGAACATATAATTCACGAATATTTGGGTATGAGAAAGCTTTGTGCAAAGTGGGAAACGCGCAAGCTCACTTTTGACCAAAAACAACGACGAGTTTATGATTCGGAGCAGTGTTTGAAGATGATCAAGCATAATAAATCCAAGTTTTTGCGTTGATATGTGACAATAGATGAAAGATGGCTCCATCATTTCACTTCGAAGTTCAATCGAACGTGAGGCCTATTTTAATGGGACAAATCGTACTACAAATATGTTATCGAAAAGTTGGAGGGTCGCTATTGGAGAATTATGTTCAATAAGAAAAACTAATTTTTCCAAGAAGTGTGTTTTACTATGGTAGGCCGGCGACTTTTCAATTGACCTGTTAACATGGGTCAAAGTGCTATCTATAGTATGCTATAACGGAGATTTATTGAATGGCTCGTTATTTTTATAATATCTTTTTAGACGCTGGCTATTATTAGGCCTATACTTAAAAAAAATGAATCAATTTCAATTTAGTTTCAGTGTATGACACTTTCATTGTTTACAGATTTGATTTTCGTTGAAAAATAAATTTGAAAAACAAAACTAACGATATTGTGTCGCTTCCAAAAACAATTCATCGAAATACGATTGCAGAGATCCATTTTTTAGGACTAACAGTGGTATTGAGGATAAAAATAACTTAAAATTATATAAATAAGAGATTTTAGTTCAAGTATTGAACCATTAATTAAAACGAAAGAAACATAATAAAGTTGACGTCAAATATGGTAAATTTCAGTATCAAAGTAATAGCATCGATATATTTAATTAGTATATTGACATAGTATTGATGTATTTTCTTTGCATTTAATTTTTGCACGCAACTAATGTGCTCTAAAAGTTCCTTGTATATATCAATTATTTTCTTGTAACTTTCTTTTCTATCCAGTATCATTTATGTTTTTTTCATAGTCTAAACTTGTACATAATATTGTCTACAACTGTATAACTTACATAATTCCTTACATAGTAACTATTATCAAATGTACATTCTTATACATCATATTTTTTATATTGTATGTAATATTGATATATACCAAACAGTGTTAGACAACAATCAACCTACAGAAAATTATCTTAACATAGTTATTTTGTAGGATACATTAAAATTTTTATGCATATTTTAATTCTAGTTAAGTTTTTCAATTAATTTACTACTAATTATATATATAGATAATGTACTAAAAATACTTACTGAGATTAATATACATTAATAAACTCAATTTATCGTCTCAGCTTCTCTATAAATTGTTTATTTAATCCATTGCCAATTTATAAAAATCGTTTTAAAGCAGATAGACATATCATAATATATGCATATTAAGTTTTATACTAAATTGCATTTTGTACACTCATCAGGCATTTCGACATCGTGTCGAGAAATGTCTGCCAATCTATGAAGTCACGTTTTTAAAACAACTCCTGAATAAACGAAATTGTTTACGACTCGTTGACGCCTATAACTATTATTTCGATTAGATATTTCTCTCTTGTAATTTCTACGTACGAAACAGCATGAACAACTCTCGAGACCATTGTGAAACGAACGGTAAAATATCAACATCGGCGAAATGCTAATATGAATATATTAAGTAAAATTAATGAGCTCTATTAATGATAATAATAATATCGTCGAGGCGTTATTTATTAATCAATTAGCGGTCGTGTATCTGGTTTGGGTGCTAATGAAGTACCTGATTTATGGATGAATTATATTTGTAATTATTACTAGATATTTTCGTCGATTTACTTGCGTAATATTGATGTTCGTATTAAGTAAGTGTCAGAAAAAGTTTATGGGTAATGTAAAAACACTGATACTGCATTGGTTTTATGATATTAATACTGGAAGATTCCAAGGCGTTAAGAATCTATTTTGTTTAAAATACTATATAGTCAAAAGTTTGCAAGATTTTTGTAAATATTTTTAGAAATGTATTTCATTCTCGTACTGTAGATACAAATATTTTATTCAAACGATTATTTGAGTTAGTAATACGATTGTTTAATTGGATTCTGTAATGACCCTTTGAGTGTCCTCTGTTTCGGTTTTGATCTATTCAGTCTACTATCTATTCAATCTATATTATCTACTATAATAGTCAGTCCGACGGAATTAAAATAGGTAATTTGGGGAATTATAAAATTTAAAAATATTTAAGAACCAATTTTGTGCTGGAAGATGCATTTATTCAATCATCAAATATTTGATTCAATCAATAGTAACAGGTCAATTGAAAATTCCCCGGCCTACCCTAGTAAAACACATTTTTTTTGGCGAGATTAGTTTTTTTTATTCAACATAATTCCCTTCAAGGGTGATACACTCATTATAGCGACCCTGCGTCTTTTCGATACCATTTTTGTTGTACAATTTGTCCTTTGCTTCGAAATAGGCATCAATTTCGGCGACGAAAATTCTTTTGAGATCCGAGAATAGGAAATAATCGCTGGGGGCCAGATCTGGAGAATATGGTAGATCAGGAAGAAATTCGAAGCCTAATTCATGGATTTTTAACACGGTGCATTGTCTTGGTGAAGCAGCAGTTTCTTTTTCTTCAAATGCGGCCGTTTTTCGACGATTTCGTCCTTCAAAGGGTCCAATAACGCTATATAATAGTTGCTGTTGATGGTCCTTCCTCTTCATGGTAGTCAATGAAAATTATTCCATGCGCATCACAAAATACAGACGCCATAACTTTGCCAGCCGACTGTTGCGTTTTCCCGTGCTTTGGAGCGGGTTCGTAGTGTGCAGTCCACTCGTATGCCTCTCGATAGGACTGCGGAGTAATATGATGGAGCCATGTTTCATCCATTGCCACATATCGATGCAAAAACTCGGTTTTACTACGCTTGATCATTTTCAAACACTGTTCCGAATCATCAGCTTGTCGTTGTTTTTGGTCAAAAGTGAGCTCGCGCGTCACCCACTTTGCAGAGAACTTTCTCGTACCCAAATATTCGTGAATGATATGATGTACACGTTCAGTTGATATCTTTAGAGTGTCTGCTATTTAATTCAATTTCAAGTTACGGTCATTCAAAGTGATTTTGTGGAGTTTTAAAATGTTTTCGTCGGTAACAACCTCTTTTGGGCATCCATTGCGTTCACCGTCTTCGGTGCTCATTTCACCACGTGTAAACTTAGCATACCAATCTTTGATGGTTGATTTTCCTGGGGAAGTGTCCGGAAACTCGACGTCAATCCAATTTTTTGCTTCAACTGTATTTTTTCCCTTCCAAAAGCAATATTTTACCAAGACACGAAATTCCTTTTTATCCATTTTCGTCACAATAACAAAAGTTGCTTAACAAAATAACAGTTGCAATAACAAAATGCTAAAATTCACAAACTAATAATTCGACAACTGTCAAATTCATACACGAATCTTTTGAGGGTTAGGGCTAACTAAAACCGGCGCCATATATGTCAGGCCGGTTACTTTTCAATTGACCTGTTAGTTTCCTCCACCAGTCTGACATTGCTGATCTTCTGAATTTAATTGTTCTTACCAACTTACCAAAAATATTGATTTATAATAATAATATAGGATAGACAGAATGTAAAAACGATATTTTGATATTGCAACTTTGATTACTAAAAGTTTATTAGAGCTAAAGAGAGAAAATTTAAAAATTCGCCTTATTAAATTACCAAACACAGTCAGAAATGTTACGAAGCATTGACGTCACTTAATGTTTCCCAACCATAATGGTATTATTTCCCTAGGTGTTTTCGCATTCTATTTAATATGATCTTTTCCAGTAGTTTTCCAACGACCGTCAACAGACTTATGGGTTTGTATGATGCCACATCTTGAGCTGGTTTGCCTGGTTTTAGTATCATTGTTACTTGAGCTATTTTCTACTGGCTTGGGTAGAAGACATGCCATGACATGATTACAAATATGAGCAGTAACCCTTTTTTGGGAGATGCTTCAAAATCGTATCGTCAATAAGATTTTTATCCGTGTATTTATCTTCCTAAAGTTTTAGGATTTCTCGCTTTTTTTTCGTTCATGTTGTGTCACATGTTTCAGTAGTACGCATATGTGAGTGGTAGAGCTGAGATATTTACCCATTTCATTAATTATTTCTAGGGATCTTTCTTTTTATCTTTTTATTTAAAATCTAAGATCTTTTCTTTTAAAAAACTTTATGTCAATGATTGCCTTATGCGGTAGCTTCTTCACGGTCGGAGCGAGCCTATGGTCCCATTTCTGTGTTTAATGGGGTGACCTGTTGTGTCGGTTGCTTTCGGTTTTTAGAAGCCTTCGACAAGGAATAGTTTGTGGTGCTAACTTTGTCAATGATTGCCATATGCGGTAGCTTTTTCACAGTCGGAGCGAGCCTATGGCCCCATTTCTTTGTTTAATGGTGTGTCCTGTTGTGTCGGTTGCTTTCGGTTTTTAGAAGCCTTCGACAAGGAATAGTTTGTGGTGCTAACTTTGCGAAGTGTGACTACATATTCTCGTTTTTCACTTCTTTGATTAGAGCGTTTAGTTGCGGTGAGGCTCTATTGAAGGCAGTTTTATCTCTTATATATTGGATGTTATTCCATATTCTGCGGTCTACGTCTTTCGAGCATACTTTCTTTGATGAACGCTTGGCATACATGTTCTTTTGCGCTACCCTCTGTGTGTTGGGCCGTAAACCTATTTGCCGCATCATGAATTAATCGTTTTAATCCTTCTATGGCCTGTTTTATCGCATCGGTAATTTAGAGAGGTCATAAGCTGTGTCTCCGTTATGATGATATTCTGATATTTTTCCCAGTTAGTATTATTATTGTAAATTTTTGGTGGTGCTTTAGTTAGTATTGACTTATTATTCGCGTTAAAAGTAATTGCAGAGTACCCTGAGGTTAGATGTGAGTGATTCCATATTGGTGTTGTTTATTACAATGTTTAGTTCTGCGATATTTACAAATTGCAAATAAAAGTTTCATTGTGGAAATAGACACAATCTCTTTCATGTTATTTGGTTTTGTGTTCATATCATTTGGTGGAGAAACTAAAACTTCTATCATGCAAACAACATAAAACATTAGATTTTTGTGCGCCTAGTATATCGTTCTTTCGACGTAAAATTCAAATACTATTAGAGAGGTGAAATGAAAGCAATTATCAACAAAAGATAAATAATCTATTTTATTTGTAATCTAATAATTTTTGCGACACTTACTCAAGATTAATAATTTTAGTATGAATTTTAAACGACTGTCTCTATTTCGTACTTTCTCGACTATAATAGTAGTTTTAAATATGTTTTTGCTTCCAAACTCCGATATTACTGACCCAAAACATGATCGACACCCATCCACTCGGCAAACGACCGAACTTTCTCGCTGACTTAACGTTTTATTATCTTCTATCAATTTCGTTCAACGATTTTATATAACACACATACACATTTAATTTATTCGAGTCGTGCATAATGGCATATTAAAGCGTCCAAAGCACGAAAATTCGAACGATCCAATTAATTAGATAGATATCAGCTTGAAGCAGAAAAGAACCACGGCCCCAAACGGATAATAGACACAAGGTGTTCGATCGTTTGCTAGTGCCGATTACACACATATTGCGCTATATAATTTAAATAACATTATTTCAATTTGTGTGCCCGCTGTGAACAGAATTTAATCCCGGTTTTTTTCTCTCCCCGTCGATAATTAAGAGAAAACAAAAGAAAGCGGATTGATTCTGATTCGATCGGTTTTAATGTAGGTGGAGAAATTCCGTACCTAATTTGAGATAATTGAGAAATAAGTCATGTTGCTTTAAAAGTTAAGCGTATGGCGATGGTATGTGGTGAAATAATTTTCATAATGTGAGAAGGTAAGAGCTTTTTTTGACCTGAAACCGGGAAGGGGAATCCTATTACGGATACCTGGTCGGCAGAAAACCGCAGGAATAAACGAGTTGAACTAGTTATGTCGAAACTGCCTCTAGACTACCCACTAAACCCCACCCTATCAGCTGATCCTATGACACTTATTCATACTTATTTTCGCAGGGTATCCGTAACCGTTAACACCATTAAGAGGCACAAGGGCCAAGTGCGTACAATGCAGCTCGCGGTACCTAAGTTAATCGCTCGCTGGAGAAGGTCGAGACAATTTGGAGCACGACGGGGCAGTGTCGAAGAGCCGAATGAGTTATTCGCCTAAAATATCGGCCAGCTCGGTAATACATCTATTATCTGAGAGACGAAGAGTGGAGAAATATCTCGAGTAGAGCTCGGATATAAAATCGTGAACTTGAGGGACGTCTGTTTCTCTATGAATTTGATTATTCCTGACAGACCAAGGGACATTGATTATTCTCCTGAGAATTTTGTTTTGAAAGACGTTCCACCTGGCTGGTAACATGTATTTGAAATAGACACTGGAGCCGTGTAGAGCGACTGATTGAAACATCATCTTGTACAGGAGAGATTGTATTGGGAGAGGAAGCCTGCTGCCCCTGTTGATGAGCGGGAACAGCAAAATGACAATACCTTGACCTTTCTCGAGGGACCTTTGAATCTGGGGGTTCTACCTAAACTTGCGATCGATGACAAGACCAAGATAGATGCTTTCTTCTGACCATGGGATTTAGGTGTTCTCGATTTTAAAACGCGAAATATTCGGAGCAAAACTCTTCTTGTGGAAAAAGATGGCCTTAGTTTTCTGTAGGTTGACTTGAACCTCTTCAAAATGTAACCACTGGTCTCATCGAGTTGTGTTTGGAGTCTATCTTGGATGTGCAGTGGTACTCTTGAAGAAGCAAAGTAAGCAGTGTCGTCTGCGTAAAAAGCTGCCTCAACTTGTGCTTTACTAGGGATATCTGAAAGAAAAAGATGAAATAAAGCGGGTGCCTTGTGAAACTCCTGCGTCGATGGCTTTCCGGCTAGAGAGAATATCTTTAATCTTCACCTGGAACGATTGTCCTGACAGAAATTATTTTGATAAGAGCGGTTAGGTCATCGGGTAGACCTAACCGAATGCATTTCGCCACTAGATATTCCTGCCAAACTTTGTCAAAGGCTTTGGTTAGGTCCAATAAGACCGCCCCAAGTCTTTCACGTCGGTTAAAAGCACAGTTGATTTGTGTGGCCAGCCGATGGAACGGATGAACGGCTGAGTGTTAGGCGTCGAACCCAAATTGCTCATCTGGAATGCTATTGTTTGTCTTCATAAAATCATTAAGAGCATATAGAATTGCTCTTTCAGCAAGCTTGGCAGTGGAGCTTAGTAGGCCGACAGGTCTGTAGTGAGAAGGTGATGATTAGCTCCTTTGTTGGGGATAATTGCGATGAATGCATGTTTCCATGTGGATGAGAAGTGTTGCAGCCTGAGAATGGCTTTGATGATATTAGTTAGTTGGCGAGCTGCTTGTAGGGAAGCTTTTTGAGTTGGGATATTATCGAAACCCGGGGCCTGCTTGTTCCGGATCTTGCTGATCATTTGCGTGAGTATTTTAGGAGTAACTAGGTGGTCTAGAAGATAACTTAGAGGCACTTGATAATGAATGCATTTGGTCATGTGTTGTAAAAACTTTAAATTTAATGTATGCGCCTAAAATTGTATCTCTACTTGAAGCATATTAATCTACAATAAATTTATTTTACTGTAAATGGTATTTATTTTTAAAAATATAATTTAGATAAATATTGGATTATATTTAAGAACAAAAATAAATTTGTTATATAAGACTACTAATACGACAGTTTGGTGATTTGGTATTTACATTGTAGGGTTCTCGTTTATATTAAAATATGAGTCAGCAATATGGTAGTTCCGACAAGTCGCCACTTTTTTCTGTCAAATTTAAATACTGTTCAAGTTAAAATATAAGTTCTTCTTTCAAACTCTACATGATACATAACTAATATAAACAAATGACTAGGAGTTAAAACACAGCAATACTATTTTTGTTTTTATTATTGTTGCTACATTATTGCAAGAGCTACTGGAATGGTGTAGCCGTCGATTTGGAAGTTGCTACATTAGAAATTATTAGTGATGGGAACTATCGACTAAAATCAACTATCGACTGTTTAGTAATTGACTACTTTTTATCTATTAGAGTCGCTATTTTTGGTTCGACTGATTTTACTACTTTTTACCAGTGACTGTTTCGGTCGACTGTTTTCAGTCGCTATTATCAGTCCGGCTGATTTTGTTACTATTTACTATCGACTGTTTCAGTCGTGTACTTTTAGTTACTATTTTTGGTTCTACTAGTTTCATTCGACTGATTTTTAACGTTCTGGCTCTATCGTCCGAGCCGCGAACTTGACAAAAATGTACCCAATTTATGCTTACATAGATTTATATGTAATAGATACAGTTTTATTATGATTTTTTTGGTAGTTTGCTTTTTAATTTTGGAATAATATTTTTCAAGATTGTTAAAGTAATAGGATAAAAAGATAAAAAATGACAATAATACGTAATATTTCAATAATAATAACAGTAAAACATTTACTTTATTTAAAAAAGCTCTAGTAGTTATTGTGCCATCATTTTTAATTATGTCATGGATTAGTTTTTTTCTGTAGTTATTGCACATCTCTAGTTTTTAGGATTTTTTTAAGTTCTATTGTATTGTCTATATTTATTATAATATATTATTTAAAAATAGAAATTAGCATATTAAAATATGATAAAACATTTGTGGAATATTATTCCATTCCATAGGAAAATTCCATTCCTTTTTAAAGATCCACAGAACATTCAGATATAAAAGTAATTCTACTTCCTTCCTTCCTTAATAATTTCATTTTAAATTGCATGTTAATAGTATTCACTAATTATTTTTTTCCTTTTTATTTTAAGTTAGTACGTGAAGGGATATATACATCTACGTCTCGCTTATACTACCGGTGGAAAATATAAGCACATATAAAATCAACTGCTCCAAACATTTATATCCGTCCTTTCCTCTCTCACAACTTATAGAGGAAAGGGTTCGTACATCTTCGTCTGACATCACGAATTGAATAAAATAGTCGAACCATACATTTGAGTGAAAATTACTATTTTCAGTCGATAGTTTTTTTACTATCGATTGTTTCGACTGTTTTGCGACTATCGACTGTTTCGACTGTTTTCAGTTAATATTTCTCAACGCTAATTTAAAACTGAAGATTGTGTAAAAATTATTGTACGACCATTCAATCCAACGTAAGATTATCTTTAATGTCTATAACTTTCGTTAACCTCGGATTTTTTGAAAGGAAAAGATTCAAAGTAACAAAAAAAGCGAAAGAGCAAGAACGCGAACAATAAGAGTGGCATATTAAACTACTAAAATAAAATTTATCGTGAACATCTTTATGGCCATACATTATTATATTTATTGGAGCATTATATGTTATTATAGTATTACATTTGAAACAACATTCCTTCTAACTCAATTAATACAAAGACCAAAACAACTATGCAGTTTCATAAAAATGAACCATACATTAGGTCGTATAACATTACCGAGGATTAAAAAGAATCGAAATAATCTAAGCTCGGATATAGTAATTAACCTAATAAAAGCAAAATTATAACTATTTCACTGAATTAGATTAAATAACTGATCGAAAATGAATGTTTCAATTTCACTTTCAACGGCAATAAGCTTTTGTTTATCTGCGAACCATATCAGTTGAGAGAGCAATTGCCGGGCAAGTGTTTCTTGTTTCTCCTTTGATTTTTTTTCGACCGTTCATTTGTTTATATTGGTTTGTTTCAAAATCGCCGTAGTGACATTGCTTTTTATCTGACCTACGCTGATAAATGGCTAATCGAGATAACGTCGAACTAACTGTAGCTGGTAGCCCATTAGATTTCGTTACATTATATATTTTCACTGAAGGCTCATTGTTTTTACTTTCATTATATTGGAATAAATGTTGTAGAAATTTACAGATGCCTTAATTAAATATGTAAATTGATTTTGATGTTTTGTTTCTAAATTAACAATAATTCTGTTCATGTAATAATCAGAAGAGACTGTATCATGTAGGTTTTAATTAACGTTGGGAACTATCGACTGAAAACAGTCGAAACAGTTGATAGTCACAAAACAATCGAAACAGTCAATAGTCAAAAAAGTGGCGATTCGTCTCTTATTTTGCATTCGGGATGTCAGACGAAGTTTGAAAAAATAATGGCTTGGATAATTGATGCTTGAATAATAATTGATGGAGATACTTATCATATTTTAATATATTAATTGCTATTTTTAAATAACATACTATAATAAGTATAGATAATACAATTGAACTTGAACAAATAAATATTAAACATTAACCAATAAATAAATAATATAATAATTTATTATTGAACGGAAATATTTTTGAATCACTCTTATATACATGTTCAGCTTTTCTCACGTGATGAGATTTCTTCGATTGTTAATAATTTGGCCAGATTTTGAAAAAAAAAACTTACTCTCAGGGTATAGATTATATATTTTAAATGTAACTGACGTAAATCAACTCATATCATTTTATGAGCATGCCAAAAATCTATTAAGTTTTCTAAACACCCAATAGGTGGTAAGTCCAAATACTGTTTAATTTGTAACGTTGTTCTAGCACCTCGGGTAATTATTTCTTTCATTCTAGCAATTTTTTTATTCAAATGTCTTTAGATAAAATGCATTATTCGTCAGTATTTGTGTCATGAATTTCGAATTCTAGTACTCTATTTGTATTTTTTGAAGTGAGAATGGAATATATCTTTTTTGTGATAATTTCTTGTATTGCCTCAGCATTATTTGTTATACCTAATACTGATTCTTTAAATCGAGGATTGCAGATTGCAGAAGTTGAGGATACTCTTTCAAAATACTCTCAAACCATAGAAACCATAGTTCAGCTGACTACATCATTCTACTGAAAAGTTATAAAATAATAAAAATATATTGTAAAAAGTATTTCTCTGCCTTACCTGCTGATAAAATAAATCTTATCTAAAAAGTGTCGCGGCGATCATTATTTTCTAACAGCCAAGAAAATAAATTGTTAAATATTAAGGAGGAGTTTTCTTAGCAGAAAATTTATTTAGTAGAAATATTTAGTACAAATATTGAATATAGTTTATCACCTCCTTACGGTTAATATTTTTTACCAAAGTTAACTGCTACTGTAAACATTTCTTCAAATCTTTTTGAATCGATTTAAGTTCTTTCGAACCTAAATTTTATCCTCAAAATTTTTGGAAAGAAGTTTTGACAATCAAAAGGCTGAAATAAAAATCGAGAGAGTTTGATCGATACCAAAAAGTCAATAAAAAAACTATTATTGCCATAAGAACAGACAAAAGTAATTTACTTTTTGTCATTCACAATATTAATCTTCTTACCCTATTACATTAACAATCTTGAAAAAGATCGTTCCAAACTATTTTAGAAACAGCTGATAGTTAAAACTAGTCAATTACTAAACGGTCGATAGTCAATTTCGGTCGAAATATCCCAGCGTTGGTTTTAATAGATTTTACTTTTGACTTTGTCATAAGAATTTCTTATAATAATTATTACATAAATGACATATATAAAATCGCTTGCGATTTCCTATGTTAAATACCTTATTCTAAACCTTACTCTGAAGTATATGCCGGCTCATTAAAATCAGATCGATTAGCGTTAAACGTTTTACTGTAGTTATACACTTCGCTATAATGTCGTACCTTTAGCTGATTTGCTTTATGGTGCATTAACACACTTTTGAAGTACACTTTGAACTACGCTCCTTATAGGTTCTAAAGGGATATCGTGCTGTATCACTAGAGGCGTAGTATGCAGCATCAGCAGTGGCACGTAACACTTTATTTTGGAACCTTTGAATGATGGGATAGTTGGGTTCCATATGACGAAATATCGATTCGTACAGTAATACCTTGCTATATAATGATAGTTAGGATTGGTACCCGATGATGTAATGCATTTGGTATAGTTCCAGATGCGTCGGAAGATATTTTGCACTATCTGCCTGCGGAGTTAACAATTGATATTCATTGGTATGCATGTTTTTCTAAGCTGGGTAAAATTTACATGGGTAGATTTTGTTTCATTTCCTCGAAACATAATTTAATTTCAACCACATTTCTATTTTATTTAGGTGTGGTTGAAGACTTTTTACTGCTGTTATTGGATGTTCATGTGATGTCACTACCGCGTCGCAGAATCTTCTTATCCGGACACTTGAGGTTTCATTAACAACTATTTTGAATGTTCCATTCGAACGCATCATAGGTAATTAATAGTGCTTTAAACTTTTAATTTCTCATTTTTAATCTTTTTAGTTTAGAATTCATAGAAATTATTCATTTCAACAAATCACAATCAATAATTTCATCGTAATCACCAGCACTGATATTATGATAATGTGATTTTTTG
Source organism: Rhynchophorus ferrugineus (assembly GCF_030347505.1). Classification (NCBI taxonomy): domain Eukaryota; kingdom Metazoa; phylum Arthropoda; class Insecta; order Coleoptera; family Curculionidae; genus Rhynchophorus; species Rhynchophorus ferrugineus. The sequence continues at coordinate 17,644,716 of NW_027472585.1, read as the reverse complement.
GTAGTTAAATGGGAAATGAGAAGAGTTATACCAGCTATGTTTCAATAATCTTCTATCTGTATTTAAAAATTATATTATGTTATGACAATACAATTGTTAGGCTATACTGCTGATGTGTAACTAAAGTACAGAGATATAATAGTCTTGTGTCAAATTAAATGTTTTTGCTCAGTAATTTAATAGGGATAAACTTCCGTTTTTTACAAAATTTGTCCACTTGGGCGCATTTTTCTGTTTTTCCTTTGTTATGTAATATATTGATTAGTGATTTTTGTATATGCATATTTTAAATTTTGAACTCTGATAAATGAGGAAATTTTATTTATACATTGTTTCACCAGGCCCAACTTTATTTTTAGTTGTGATAGAAGAATATTTTTGAGGACCACTACAAAGTTTTATGCAAAATAATGTCCTCTGTCAATAATAAATTTTTCTTACGAGCGATTGCTTTTTGGATTCTGTAAAGTTCTGTCTGAAAGCTATATAGTTTTAGCTTGAATGAATAACAGGTGATAATGTACAAGTATTTCTTTTATGTAATAATACACATTTTAAACATATTTTTTGCTTTGGAAAAATTAAAATGCGAGTTATTGATGGGTGATATGTACCAAATAATATACTTGCAAACCAGTTAAAATTAATGAAAACGTTTTTTCATCATTGGTCTGTGTTATTTATTATAGTAATGAAAAAGCAACCAGAAAGCTCTAAGTTTCGGTTTTCTATACATTAAAAATTTCAAATGGACAACCCTTTTTTAATTTTCTAAGATTTTGTTAGTTGTTTTACGTACTTATTTCTAACTTCTATAAAAAGCTTCGTATTGTATTTAGTAATTAAATTATTTAGATATCACCCTTATATAGAACCATGTTCGATTCGGACACTAAGCATCCCCTTCTGTGTATTCCAAAACCAGACCCTATTCCCACACCAATCGTGTACCATATCTAATCGAACAAATCGCCTTGGAAGGCCGCACGACACCAACTGATTGTCTTTAATTAATTATTTCGAAACAAGCACGCTACTTCAAACAATCTGGCGAATTTGTTTAAACTGTGCCTCAATAATAAAAGTATTATCTAATAACGAAGAGGAAAAACAACGGGTATTCGACACGTTCGGCACTCGAGCTTCTGTTGTTTTAATTCTCAATTTGCCACGGTTGTTTATATGCCATAATTCAATTAGATACAGCTGGTATCAATTTATAGGAGAGTTTTTCCAATCGTTATACTTCTGTTTCAGACGCTATTCCTTCGGAGAATCTAGGAAGGTGCTTGAATATTTTATCCTTATCAGGAATATGTTATGTTGTTTCATATTGTGCTTTTTATTATTAATATATTATATGAATGTTTATTAGCTAATATGTATTTTAATAGCCTAATCTAACTGTAAATTAACTGTTCCATGTAATATTATTGAGTTATTCAGAGTATATAGGTGTTGTATAGAGGTGTTAAATATTTCATTTTAGACATTAATTACTTTTGTTGTTTGATTTAAATAAATCTGATAAAGAAGTCCACTAAAGAGTTTTAGATATTATGTTAATACTTCTCCACCATGTCCCAATTTGCGGTTTTGTTTTCAATGCTTTAAAAGTGGTGATTTTGATGATGAAGGACGACAAATGAATTACAGGACTAAACTTTTGTTGAAAATCCCAAAGGACTTTTAGACAAATAAGCAGTTGATTGAAAATGTCATTTGGAACCAAGATGCCTTAATGGCCACACACAAGTTTTTCTTGAATTAAGTAGTATATGACTTCGTGGTGCCCCATTATTTTTTTCATATATATCTCTTCTCCATGCTATAATTATATATACCCTATAATTTTACTTCAGTGTTTTTTTTTTGATTTGGATATTTTTTAATAAACTATCCTATCCAACAATGGTATATTCTTCTTTGATCCATCTGTTTCGACCATCTGCCTCCCAATACCGAAAGCTCTATCCTAAATTATGGACAAATATACGAATGATCTGCTGTTCGAAGGGCCGACAGTTTATATATTTATCGGGGCTTGGGAAATGGATATTCCCTGATAGATTCATACTTAGATGATAGGTCCTTTCAGGTGAGGATCGGTGACGCAGTCTCCTCTCGTAAACAAATCTCCTCAGGAGTCCCGCAAGGCGCTCCGTTAGCCCCAGACCTATTCAACCTTTATATGGTTGATTTCCCGCTCTACAAACTTTCCCACACAGAATTTAATGCAGATGATACCGACTTCAAGTACAACTGAACCAAGCGATAGCGTGGTATAAATTCTGGCGGCTTCAGATGAACCCGAGCAAAACTCAGGCTATTCTGTTCCACCGCAAAAAGGAGTTTCGCGCCTATCGCCTCCACATCGATAAAGTCCCTATCCCATGGCTCCAGAAAGTTTCATACCTCGGTCTCCAGTTCGACCGCAGATTCCAATGGTCTGCCCAAATTCAGCATGTCATTTGCAAAGAAAATGGCGTGTACAGCCTATTATTTCCTCTGCTCTGCAGAAAAAGCAAACTCCCAATCTCACAGAAAGCGACTCTGTATAAAATACTAGTCCGTCCAATCTGCCTCAATGGAGCACAGGTGTGGTACAAGTATGTCTTGAACTACTCCAAGTGTTCCAATCCAAAAAAATCCGTGCGTTACTCAGAACCCCATGGTTTATGAGGAACGTCAATACACACCTCGAATCAGGCATCCCGTTTGTAAAAAAATTCATAAACATGCTCAGTGTGAGGTTCTCCGTAGGAACTTCAGAACACGATAATACTTTAACAAGATCCCTACCCATTCATAAATCCCGGTAGTATGTAAACCACGACAGTCCCAGTCATAAACCAGGGTCTCTGTCGTCCGCAAAACTATTATATCCCAAACCTGAAGCGACATCAGCCGAAGACCATTTGGTTCTAGCTGGTCATTCTAGTAAACAAAAAAAATGGTTATTTAATAATTTCACAAATGTAGAAAAAGGAAGCATCGATTTAAAAAAGCGTGTTTTTTAAAGAATGGCCATTTTTCGGTAGAATTTTGGTCAATTTTTTAATTTATAAAAAAAATTAGACTCAGAGGACCTAAAATTTGTCGAATTGCTGTTAAGATTCGATTTCTATTCTTGTAGTTACGGATGAAAAACTTCAATTAACTGTTGTTCAAGTTATAGAAAATAAAGAAAAAATAAAAAAACATTCATATTGAAGAAATTCAAATGAAAATCTATTTGCAAAAGTGTCTCAATCATCTTTATATTACAATTTAAAGGGGAATATTACTTATGCAACTTGATACACTAGAACAATAAATATACTGTGCTGTTTTATGTACGTGTGTTTGATCAATATAAATGTTATATATAATAGAAATTAATTGGCAATTTTTTAGCATTTTAGGCAAAAAGGTAGATGTGGTCCAGTAAATATTCTATAATGAAATGATCGATAATATGGTAGTTGCTTGGACGACAATCCGAATTAATATCAACTGAAGGCAATGCAATTTTGGGGTGACGCAAAGAACTATAATTATAACATAATAAAAATTTACCAAAACAGTATTGTTAACGCCCCATGGTACATTAAAGATGAGGATATTAGAACGGTCAGCGAAGTGCACTTACCCGTAGTTTGAAGAGACAAAGACCTTTTGATTTAATATCGATATACTTAAAAACTGTACCATTTTTTAAAATATGTTTAGTGCTCCAGTGGGAGTACATCCATCAGATGTTGATTAAACTTAGGTCTGAAATCTTAGTTTTTCACTTTATTAATTTATTTTTTTCGGGTGGGAAAAGTTGCTGCTTTCGGATGGGAAAAGCCGATGTGTGGGACTCCTCTGCAGCCTCCGCCAACCCGATATCATAGTTTAATATTATAAGTGTACATTTGCAGAGTCTACCAACTAAAAACCCATCCTCTTCTTTTCTAACCCTATCACTCTTTAACCGCCGTAAGCATTAGTTCAAGGTGACGGGATGTCTATTATCTTGCCTATTATCTGCTTTCTGTAGTTCGCTCAATCCGCATCTCACTTCCTCCTCATTATTTCCTTGAGCGTCGCGAACAGTGCCTCCCGCGCGGCAACACCGCCATTAATCAGTCGCTTCGCGCTCTCTACAGTGACTGTCTCCCCGACCGTTCCCTCAGTCTCATCCCCCAGCCGGATCCATTCCCTGCCCACGAACAGAGTATATGATGGTGTGTCAGTCTCCCTGCAATACCAGCAGGCGTCCGTCTGGACCTTGCCTATTTTCTTCAAGTAGGACCCAAAGGGTCCATGTCCAGTTAAAGCCTGCGTCAAGTGGTAGTTCATGGGTACATCGCACGACCGCCAGACCCGTAAGTTTCCCACGAATCTCCTTGCCCATCGGTTGTAACAGGTCAATTGAAAAGTCCCCGGCCTACCATAGTAAAACACATTTTTTGGCAAAATTATTTTTTTATTCAACATAATTCCCTTCAAGGGTGATGCACTGATTATAGCGACCCTCCAACTTTTGGAGACCATTTTTGTAGTACGATTTGTCCTTTGATTTAAGATAGGCCCCAGTTTCGTCTATCACTTCTTCATTTGACGAAAATGTCTTCCCAGGGAGCATTATTTTGACATCTAAGAACAGGAAATAGTGGATGGGGGCCAGATTTGGAGAATACAATAGACGAAAAACTACGGAAGCAACTCGAAACCCAATTCATAGATTTTTGATACAGTACATTGTGTTTATGAAGCAGCACTTTCTTTTTCTTCAATTGCGGCCATTTTTCGGCGATTTCGTCTTTCAAACGTCCAATAACGCTATGTAATAGTCGTTGTTGATGGTCCTTCCTTTTTCAAGGAAGTCAATGAAAATTATTCCGTGCGCATCCCAAAACACAGACGCCATAACTTTGCTAGCCGACTGTTGCATTTTCCCACGCTTTGCCAATATGGATTTAATTCTAGTAGCGCCATCTATTTGTCAGGCCGGGGACTTTCCAATTAACCTATTATATGTCCCATCGATCCTTCCATTTCGATGCTAGTCCTGTCTGGACCAGGTTCTTACCTGTTGACTCTCTATACGATTACTCGCTCCTCCGTCACCAACTTATAGGTGGCATTCTTGCTAGGACAAGAACCGTGGCCACCGTCCTGTATGCTGCGGTCACCCTTATGGCCATCCTTCTATTGACTAGAATTTTCTCGTAAAGCCCATATCTCATTGTTCCTATTCAAATTGACATATTACTTCTGCAGTAGGAGCCGCTTTCTTCTCCTGTATTACTGTTTCCAAGTACCTAAGCTCATGCATCCGGACTTTATTAAATCTCGTTCAAATTTATAATAACAGGCTATTCCTCAGTTGTTATGAACTATGTTATGAAGGGCGTTAGTAGCATCATATTGAACCCCATATTGAACCTTATGTTTATGATTTTTGTTGAGATACTTAAATATAGCAGTGGTACTATACAGAGTGGTTTTTCAAATTATGGTGACGCCAGATTCCAATAATCTACGGCTAAGAAACTGAGCTACTGCAATCCTCCTTTAGTGACCGTTCACCCTGAACTTCGAGCATCTATCCAAATTCCAGTAGACTATGTTAATTTACAACCGCCTTTAACTCCAGTCTGTCTTTTGGTGAAATCTTGAATATTTCTTACTTGGAACAGTATATGGCTAGGGATGGTTGAGCACCTTCAATCCATCTTTGTGGCCTTACAGCTTCACTTTACTGCTTTTTTACCAGCGGGGCTCCAAACCACGAAATCCTCGGAATTAAGCCTACCGACTGGCCAGTGCCCAACTTACAGACCATCTCAGAAGACATCCGGTTTTACTCAGCCTGGTTACTGGCGTGACTGAGATGGTTATTCCTTGTCAGATTTTCCACTATTGCCTATAAGGAGATATTACAGTTACAATCACAAATATAAAGTACATCCATGCCCCAGCAGGATTCGGGCACGCCACTATCACAAGGATAAGAACCGTCCTGTCGTCTTGACCACTGCGCCAACCAAGCCGGTAAATAGAAACTGTTAATTAGCTTGAAAAAACTGTTTTATTTTATAGAAGAGGTGACTTGTTGAACGACAATAGGGGGTTCTTATCTATTAGAAAATAGACCAATTCAACTCCCTCGTTCACCATTGAGGTAGTTTTATAGTTTAAATAAATGGCGGGATAGTTAGGACCATATTGCCTAGCAAATATATATTTAAAAATAATTATTGTTGAAAAACTCCATGAAATCATATTGTTAAATTATAAAACTCCTATCGGTTTCGCTAAAAGTTCTTTCACAATTATCGAACAGCTGACAGCCGCGTCTATTAGTCAATTGGCGTTAATTTAATTACTGTTAATGTTTCTAATTCAATCAAATTGCCGCTGCAGTTGTTTTGTGTTGCGCGATTGTTTTTAGAGTACGGGTCGCGATCACAACTACGCGCGCACGAAGTCGAAAGGTCGGTCCGTACTTAATTAACTGACGATCGGAGTTATGTAAATAAAAAAATCTACAACGACGGAGCCACACTCGGATAATTGATGGTGTTATTTGGCGCTTTCTAAACAGATTTTCAAGATTAATGATTTCGGTTTGATTGGAATATCAGGGTGTCAAGTAGTTTCCATCTTTGTGGCATGCGTGCATCGTCAGCTATATGACCGAAAAAATAACTTAAATTAATGCGGTCACAGAAGTGTTAATTATAGTCAATTTTCTGACGGAAATTAAGGCCTTTAATAACTATATAGAAATAATAAGCGATTTCTATTTTCATTATTCGGTTATTAGTAATTTGGTGTCATGGCTTGATGATTTGACGGAATGATTTTAGAAATTATTTAACGAAAGTTTCTCTGTAAGTATCGATTATACATTCGTCCACTAGTTCGCATATGATATTTTTTGATTGGCAACCCTTGATAGCAGACAACCAACCAATCGAATTTTAATAAGAAAAGAAAATTATTATTTTATAAAATGACGAATATTTTATAAAAATAACTTTTTAATTAGTGTTGGGAACTATCGACTGAAAATAGTCGAAACAGTCGATAGTCAAAAAACTAGCGACTGAAATTAGTAATCACTATATAAATAATATAAATAGTAATTAATATTTTCACTCAAATGCACGGTATCTATCCACTGTATTTCTCATTTCGTAAAGTCAGATTAAAATTATACGAAGCCTTTCCTGTATAAATTTTGAGAGAGGAAAGGACGGAGATAATAGCTTGGAGTGGTTAATTTTATATGATATAATAGAATAGAATAATACCCCACAAATGTTTATCCTATTTTAATATATTAATTGCTATTTTTAAGTAATATACTAAAATAAATATAGACAATACAATAGAACTTAAATAAAACCTAAAAACTAAAGATGTACTATAACCATGAATACTAAATAAAAATTAAACATGTACCCAATCATAAAAAAACTAATCCATGACATGATTAAAAATGATCAACCTCTAGACGATTATTGGAAATCGTGGTCCCATGACAACAGCAGAGGCCGAAAGGTGTTTCTCAATACTAAAGCGCATCAAAACGTTTCTCAGAAATTCAATGGCCGAAGATCGTTTAACAGCTCTTTTCATGTTATCTTTTGAAAAAACAGTTTATCTCCGAAATAGACCATTTTAATGACAAAGTAATTACCAAATTTGCGAACAGAAAAGCACATAGGATGGACTTAATTTGTAAGAAATAGGCAAGTTGTGCAAAAATTGCAGAATACCCTAAAATTTTTATTTGGAGCCATCACCAGTGTGCCCATTTAAATTCTACATTCTTATATTTTGTGGTCAAATATCAAATCGCCGGGCCGGCAGGAACCACGTTTGGTGGCGTTCATGTATGCTTCAGATAGTCAATAAACCACATATAATGGATGTATATAGCCAACAAACATCATATAATGGATAATAACGATAATAGCGATAATTGATAGCAATGTTAAACTGTGCTTAGATGAAGTATGACATGTACATGTGCACACGGTACGAAGGGAAATTAACGATATACCAACTTATGTTACTATTGCCTAACACTTACAATAATGACGTGCAAGAGATCAAGGGAAGTAACGCGCGAGATCTGCTGCCACTATTATTAATAGGCCTCACTAGAATTAAGCTAAATTCTCAAAATTAATAAATAAATGAACAGTACTCTTACTAGTGCACGCAATTCTCCAGCTCCAGCTATGAAGGACGTGCAATGCCTACAAGAGAAAAAGCCACTGCGTATCGATAATTTTAGCCACTTTGACGTTAGTTTCTGGATTATAAAATAGTTATAATTTATATTTATAGTTGCAACCATAAAACTATTATCTTTGATTTGCCATAATCTAAGAATTATGGAATATACGACGAGTCGAAGAAACAATAAAATAGAGTAGAATAAAATATATAACGATGGATGGATAAATAAATAAATAAGTAGAGCATAATGCATAGAAAATAATAAGTTTATTATGATAGAAAGTAAATGCACAATAATAGTTGGAAAGTAATAAATAGAATACGAGAAATTAACGCTAATAAATCGATATTTAATAAATAATAAATTATAATTAATAAGAGAAAACTGTAATACTCTGTGAACAAACTCACCATTTGATGGAACTCAGCCTGGACGGCACAAATCACTATAAATTAAACTGGAAAATAAGAACGTAGTGACTTTGGCCGTCCCATCTTTAGAAATGAACTTTTATTTTAAACTTCTAACATCCCTAGGATGTGATCACATCTGGCAAATACAACCCCAGAAGAAAGATCAACGATGTTACCATTCATGGTAACTATTTCTGTTAATGAGTATTCGCAACGGTGACAAATCATATAATTGAAAATAAACGGCAATTCAGCCTAGTTCCTTTACATTAATTTCATTATCTCATTCCATCGTTTAATTCCAATCTTTACATTCTTTCATTCCATCGTTGAAACTTTTTTTTAAACACTTGAACGACCTAAAAATTAAAAGGTCTGAAATATCGAACTACGATATGGAATTCTAAGTACATTCGGAACGATCCCAGATGTTGAACACGGGCGGGGTGCCAGCAGCGCCAACTAGAACCTGATAACGAATAGCTGGCGGCAACCCCGAGACGTTTATCTGGAATGTTATTGAAGGGTATTTCGATTCATTCAGTGCTCAACCATCGTTTGGTTTAGACGTGCCACCATCGACTGCCCAAGCCTCGTCTCCAGGTCTCACCGCTGCTATCCGTTTTATCTAATTGTATTTTTCACATTTTTTTATATTACCAATAAATAAAGTCACATAATGTAAACACCACTGTTTCATTTCGTTTTACCTCCATTCACCGAGCCACATCATTTATCCTAAAATAAAAAAGACCCATTTAAGTTTGCTCATTTTAGCCATGTTTGTTTTTTAACTAGTTTTTTGTTTTGCTTCAAAAATTAATGTGTTTGTGCTGTGTTGGTCGAGAACAGCTGGGGATTACCCAGTGTCATTCATCCACATAATGTAAAACGTACACAAACCTTTTTCGGGACTATTTAGTCATATCGAAACACAAAACAGTTGTGACACTAACAACTTGATACAGCACGTTTCACGCTGATATAATCCCGTGCAACTGTGGGGTGGATAAGTTAATTTATTTAAATATGGTAATACCGAAAGCGTGCGCTTGCCACGCATGGCGACGGAGACGGTAAAAAGTTCAACGGTGACATCGTATCAGAATATGTCAGGTCGGTCGGGCGTAAAATGTGCTTTGTCAGAGAAAGGTTCAAATGGTAAGAACGCTGACGTAACGACGAAGCATCGTTTTGTTGGTTTTCGATCGGTTTACTGGTCGATTGTTTACTATTATCTTCATGGCGCTCATTCATAAAACCGATTTGGACATGAAATTGAGCAACCAAGAAACAAGATTGATTGGGGTTAGGTTTGTTGGCTTTTCACGAAGTGCTTTATGTTTGTTGCGGTGGTTTTATGACAGCTTTTGGTTCTTATTTTGTTAATAAATGAAGTGTTCATGACGAAAACGCCAATATATATTGTGATTTTCGATATATTTCTATTAGTTATTGTTACAACTCATTAATTAAATAATAATATCTGTCTTGGAGTCTTTCACAAAGAAATATGAAGGTTTCTTTATTTCGTAATTATTATTACTAGTGCTGGCCGTCCTCGTAAATTACGTTTCATTAGTTATTGTACTAAAACGTTAATATAGTTGTACCAAAATTTTAAGAATGTTATCACAAAGGTTTGTTCTCAAAAATTACTTAATATCTTAATACCATTTAATATTTATTTCATTCTTTTTCATATAATCACTTAAGGCTTCAAAATGTTAGGTAGTAAATGTTGCTTTATTAAATATTTATTTTATAAATTTAATCTATATGCGGTTTATTTGCTTAGACTCTGTTCTTAAAAATGTTTTACATCCAAAGAAATATGCACCCTATATGATATGATATATGATAATTACAGTAATATATATTTGATCTCTCTGGAAATAGATAATATGTAAATAAATATATTATTATGATTGTATTTGACTTTTACGCTAGAATAATAAGTGATTATTAATTTGTTATTTATACTATTTAGCTATTAAGTTTGTAAGTTATATCGTCTGGTAACTACGTTGGGAACACCAGAATTCCCATTCGAGCTACAACCGTGTATACCTACAGTATATCAGTAGTTAAATGCAATAACAGTTTCAGTGAGTCTTAGCAGCTTATAATAACCTTACAATTTTATGTTGTACTATCATATTCACATTAATCATATTTACTGCCACGAGTATTCCACATCGGTATCGATTATGATTGGCCCTCCTGGACTACACTTGCAATTGTCACAGAAAGTCTACTTTAAATAGACAGTCACAATATGCCACATAAAATTCTTCTTTTTTGATAATCAATGAAACTGTAATGTTGAAATGGTTCGAAAAGGTAATTTCAGTTAGTTCGTGTAGTAGCTTTTTCCCTCCTTTTAAATATTTTCCAACTTATGTTAATATTTAGAAATAATTTTGTCTCAGACATCTTTGAGAATTTAAGCTGTGATATTCTCCAACTAGTTTTATAATTCGTTGTTTTCGAACATGTTTGGTCCTATAGGCCGTTCTTGAAATCCTCATTGAAAAGTCATTGAAACTAAAACAGATAACTGGTATATGATGAAGCAGTATCACCATAAGTTTCTAAAATTAAGAAGCTTCAACAGCAGATTTATTCAAATTAGCAAAATTAATTAATGTGAGAAATATAATTTGTGAACTGAAAAACTGAAAGTTGTTGCGTAGAAAATCATTATTTCATGCAGAGAAATGCCAAAACCATCGAATTTAACAGCCAGGTTATGGTGTTATATATATAACAGTTATACTGACACTTATACTTCGCATGTTCGGTAATAGACATGGCTGTGGCTATAGGCCAGTTATATATATATATATATATATATATATATATATATATATATATATAAATACTTTGACTAATTCATAATATATTCGGTTGGTCCAGTGTGTTTTATCAATACTTCACTCACATAACGTATTAAGATTTCTTCATATTTTTTCATCTAAAATATTCAACGAAAAATCAACTATACATGATTTTTTTTCCTGATGCAGTAAACATATAAAAAGCACTATTTATATTATATTGGAAATATGTTTATATTTAACGGCGGTATTTATACAATGATAAAAGCTGGCGTTGACATCAATTTCTTTATTTGAAAACCTGGAAGAAATACGGTTATCATTTATATTTTCTGTATACATTCGTATATTTAGATCGTCGCTATCTCGTTAATTGCAAATCATAGTTATTTGACAATACAATTTACCTATAATGAATGAACGATTTTATGTATTATGTATTTTATATATAGACGTATATATCGAGTGTATCAATCAGGTGATATATAATGGTGCCCGTGATATAATAGGCATATAATTTTGCTTAATATCTTCCATGGTAGTATTCGATAAATCACTCTTCAATTAATCCTCAATTACATCTTTGATATTGTTTAGTATTAATCAAAGTACGGTAATAAGCCTGTATGCCTTTCTAATTTCGATTTTTCATTGATCGGCAGCACACTCATTTCACTCAAGGAAAACATTAACGTTAAGGTTATTATTGATATTGGATAATTGAAACATTATTCGGCTTTTTTTGAGCTGTATTTAATTGATATAAAATTCCAGCAGATAATTTACGTAAATACTGACTGGTGGTGAATGTGTATATAAAGTCCTATATTTCATTATTGGCGACTTGATCAGTTATCCTTCCTACTGGCCACCCATCATCCAACATGACAGCAAAATACATCGTTATTTTCAAGGAACTGAGGTAAAATATCTGGTGTGTTTTATACACTCCTCATAATTTTAGGTGCGCTTGCCATGCATTCTTAACATTTTTTCACTTAAAAACATTTATTGAGAACAATTACTGTTATTATATTGGTTTAGCAGAGACACAATCATGCATATCTTTCCTCAGAAGTAACATTCATGCCTGAGAGAATTACTTTGTGTCTGTTACATGCTGGTCTTTTTTTTACCTCATTCAATTTGCTCTATTGACGTCGGCATATATCTGCAGTAACAGTTTTATTCAGTTTTAGCAGCTTCTAATATATTAAACCTTTCTAGTTCTAAGATTTCTGGCCTTCGGTTAATGGCTCTCTAGGACTAATACTTTCAATATTCTTTACTTGTCACAAAACGCCAAAGAAAACTTTTCTTTTTTTACCTGGTAGTATCAGAAGATTTCTTCGGATCAACACCAAAGTAATGAATGTCGAAAGTGTAATTTTGAAAGCACTCATAGCTGCATTCCTTTAAACACCTTCAATCAACCTCTTGTGACCTTACGGCTTCGGCTGCGAAAATCATTGCCTGAACTCCCCATAACTATAGTAGGATCCAAGTAACTGCCCCTTTAACATGCTTTGCTTTAAATAAAATACAAACTACAAAATGTATTTAATGCATATATTGAAAATACGAAATATATTTAAGTCGTGTATTTGAATATAATGTTTAACTATTTGTAAGCTTTTTTCATTTAATCGTTTAGAAAGCTGCCTTACTTCATTTTTGATGTACGTGGTTGACCACTGTACCTTTTCGTAAAAACAATAAAATCATCATCATCTTTACATATATGCTACTCCTTTTAGTTACCACTCCAGGCATTATGTTATGTTTTTTTAAATATTTTTTCTCTAAGGCATAAATTGCAAGATTTTGAATTATTTGCCTCTATTGGTTTCTGTTGTGATGCATTCTGGCTCCATTTATTTTAGATGACGGTTTATAAAACGTATGCAATCTTCTTTCAATCAAGCTGTCTTTTCTTTGTGAAGTATTATTAGTAAAATGCTTTAAATTGCAAAAAAATCATGCAGCCAATAATATGATTCTTACTAGCGTTGGGAAATATTGCCTGAAAAGAGTCGATAGTCGCAAAATAGTCGAAACAATCGATAGTAAAAAGACTATCGACTGAAAATAGTAATTTTGAGTCAAATGTATGGTTCGACTATTTTATTCAATTCGTGATATCAGATGTAGATGTACAATCCCTTTCCTCTATAAGTTGTGAGAGAGGAAAGGACGGAGATAACTGATTGGAGTTTTTATGTGAGCTTATATTTTCCAACGGTAGTACAAGCGAGACGGAGATGTACATATTCCTTCACGTACTAACTTTAAAAATGAAAAGGAAAAAAAACTGAATTCTATTAACATGCAATTAATAATTTAATTTTAAGGAAAGTAGAATTACTAATCATAGAAAAAAAAAACTAATTCATGACAATTAAAAATAACCGCACAATAACTACTTGAGCCTTTTTAAATAAAGTAAATGCTTTATTTATTATTGAAGGGAAACATTTTTTAACAAAAATCGAGGGATTAATCGAAATATTACCTATTACTGCCATAATAACAGTCAAAATTATTTTACTATTTATCATTCACAATTTTAATCTTTTTACCCTATTACATTAACAATCTTGAAAATTATCATTCCAAAATACTGCTATATCAATATACAATATATTGTTATTTACAAGAAAACTACCTAAAAAAAAACCTGTAACATAACATACAAACTATATATTTTACATATGAATCTATGTAAGCATAAAATGAATACATTTTTGTCAAGGCCGCGGCTAGGACGACAGAGCCGGAGCGTTAAAAATCAGTCGAATGAAACTAGTAGAACCAAATATAGTAACTGAAAGTACAGGATTGAAACAGTTGATAGTAAATAGTAACAAAATCAGTCGGATCGAAAATTTCGACTGAAAACAGTAGACTGAAACAGCAATGGTAAAAAGTAGTAAAATTAGTCGAACCAAAAATGAAACAGTAGATAGTAAAAAGTAGTCAATTACTAAACAGTCGATAGTTGGCTTCAGTCGATAGTTTCCAACACTAACTCTTACAGACATTAAATTAGATCGAAATTTATCATATTAACTAATTAACTTAATTAATACAATCGGGCATTATTTTCTGCAGAACGCCTTAATTAACTAGATCACTAAAGGTTTTGAAGCCATAGGTATATGAAATATTAATTATGAAATACCTTAGCGCCAGATATTTGAAATACCAATTACAAATTACGTTTTTAAGTAGTAATTATTTAACATTAATAACTTCGCAAGCACCTATTATTATCTGGAAGCAAGAAAGTATAACATTGGTAAAACCCATAGTTATCATTACCTGGTCCTAAGTAAAATGTTTCCTAACATATTTTTTAAAAGAGCTATCTTAAAATTGTTTATAGAACGAACAAATACATTAAAAATGCCAAGTCGTCTGAAGATAAATAAAAAAGTACACTTTTTGTTAAAATGATGATAAATAAGTTTTTCCATGTCTGTAATTTATATGTCTTACTGTTTCCTAATAGCCGTCGTAATAAACATTATTTAAGTAATATACGCTCTATTTTATCAATGGAAGACCGCAATATCTATATTATTTACATATCGTATCATTACTTGGTACAAGCAATAGAAAAGCCGTACAAAACAGAGTATACTGACTTAAGTCACTATTAATGCAAACACTGACTGTTCTATCATCGGCGTGACATACAAATTATTTAAAAGTCATTCAAAAAAATTAAAAATCGAAAATAAAAAATTTTCAAAAAAATTAAAAATCGAAAATAAAAAATTCTTAATTTAAAAGTAAAAAAAATATTTCTAATGTTCAATTTTCCTTAGTTTTGCATCAAACCCTATTAGCCCAAACATAAAAAACTGGTAAACTTTGTTAAAAATTCTGACAATTTTGTACCACATAAGTTAACTGAAGGAAATAAAATACAATAGTTCTAAGTATTGGTTATCGAGTGTTCAGTAAGTGCTTAATATAAGTTAAATTCCATCCACTACACGTTTTTGTATGGTATATAAGATTATGCTGAATTTTATCTACTCTTCATAAACAGATAAACTTATAGTCGAGTAAAATGGTTTATCAAGTAATCTAGATTGATCTTTGCATTACACAGAAGAACCCATTTTTACTCAGCAGCTAAAATATCACATTTATTATAATTTAAAGTTATATATGCAAATATTATAATTTATATTACAGAGTCATTATAATTCCTTCAAAATTGGTCATGTATAGTTGAGTAACGGAATGTATTCAAATAATTATTACTCGAAGGGTTTTCTCGCAATAACATTACTTTTCAAGTCGTCAAATTGAACCGTTGTACGAAGCAAGCTTCTAGTGTCAGATCATAAGCATATTCGTGTCTGATTCAAGTAGTTATTACAGACTGTGCTCTTGTGATTGACAAAGTGCTATAAGGAAAATATTATACAGAATAAATATATTATTTTAATAATGTGACACATTTTAATAATGTGCCGCATTTTAATAATGTTTTAATAATAATAAAACATAAGTATAAGCAATTTGACCATTCAAATGTATGAACACTACTCACTACATTTAATCACTTCAAAGAAAGTTAATTATAAGTTTAACCTAAGGTTAAGTAGGATTTCCAGCATCTTCCAGCTCTAAGTATTAAAAAAAACGTAGCTAAAAGTTTAAGGTAAGTTATGACACAACAATTTGTTGCGCGTTTCTTGTCACCTATTCCTTGTTAACATTTTTTTCTATGAGAATATCACATCATATTTTAGTCAAACTTGGATTTATTTTGTAATGAATCAATATTAATGTGTATTTATTAATGTATATCTAATGACTATAACCTAGTTTTGGTAGGTACGAAAAGGTCTAGAGGGGTTCATATGGATATTGGCCAATTGCGTTTGTAGTTTATGCCTCCTATAACTCTGCATTGTTGCTCAACATTTGGAAAAAAAATCCATTAATGGTGGCTATATTATCGTTTTAATTTGCAACTTACAGAATTTTGTCAAAAATTATGAAATCACGCCCACAGAGCATTGCCAGAACATTAATAAAACGAACAAAAGTTAAACTTAACTGAAACATGGATTTTTCATATTTTATATTCAGAACACATTTTATATCATGCCACAATCATAAAATTCAATGAACCCATCGACGCAATGAATGAACTTTAATATAAATAACGGGAGAATATAGTATTTAAAGTTCCAGGGATCTTAATAAAAAACCTGTATTTTCTTAGTAAAGCTCTTATGAATACTTAACAGCCTGTTAATACTTGACAGTCAATATAACACCTTTATTTAGTATTAAATTTCATTCTTTGGTTATAAAACGGAAGACAATATTGATTTAAAACCCGCAAAGTGCCAAAATCTAAACTTCCACGACTTTTTGTTACATCGGGTGTGGTAGATTTGGCAACGTGGCCTTCCCTAGCAGACAATAGCCCAATCTGGCGTCCCGAGAGGCCGATATTAAAATAAGAACACATCGTCGGTACATTTGATGAGGCCCGAAAGCGTCGGGCGGCCCGAACACCAGGTCATTTTTATGGTTTCGCTCTAATGGCCCGGACATAAATCCTCATATCGTTCGGAGCGTTAACCGTTTCGCGAAGAGAACCGACCCAAAACCATTTTCTATAAGCCCCCAGGTGTTTTATGGGCCCTATAATGTGAGAAACAACAGAGAAAAAGACACAAACCTGTGAAAAAGGGAATTTCTAACCAGGGTGTGAATTTAAAAAAAAGTTCAAAAAATAAATGCACCAGTTTCTCCACTTAACCTTGTTACGAGATTTCTCAGGAGTGATTGATATGATATTATAAAAATTAATACCAGAAAGGCATTTTTCTAGGCAGGAGCTAGACATTTTAATATTAAATATACATATTACATCGCGGGCCTGATTATGTATTAGTTTGAAAGTCACTATCAGAAAATAACAATATTGTTTTATGCTACTAAAACAAAATAGTTTTTAAAATTAAAGGTCCTTAACTGTAACCTATTACAATTAGGAAACAACCATGCAACACCACTAGTCCGTGGATGGGTACAACCATCGCTGTTCAGTGCGTAAGGCCAACAAAAGCAGACATTGAACCTGCTATAAACTTCTAGTCTACTAGAATTAGGACAGATGATTGCGGTTCATGTTGCCTGTTTGGCCTGCAACCAGGCTGGGTAAGACCGGATGTCTTCTGGGATGATTTCTAAGTTGGCCACTCGCCAGTCGGTAGGTTTAATACCGAAGACCGTGGTTCGAAGCCCACGTTAAACTGTAAGTCTTGTCTAGATAAACCCCTAGTTGATAAAAGGGGGCTTTAAAATATTAAAAAAAAAACTTGGCAAACTACATCAATTTCATAACAAGCATACGATGTTAGCTCATCACCTATGAATGAATGTGAAAGGGAGAAGAGAGAATAAGAATGAGAATTGATCTAAAGCTAGGGAAAAAGAAAGGGCGTTCTAAAAGTCCCTAGAAGAGCCTACATATAAATGCCCCGTTCATTTATTTAGCCAAAAGTTAATGGGCTTTAATTAATAGAAAAGCCAAAATGTTCAATTCTCATTATATTTTGCTTTTTCATTTCCGAAAAGGATTAATGCTACTGTACGATATAGATGATGTACGTGCGTAAATGATTGCCAGTATCAGAATTAATTTGCTAGTTTTTATTACGGAAATTTCGATATAAAAGCAATATTTTCCACTTTACCCTGTCTAATCGTTGAAAAAATCGAAGAAATTATTAATTTCAAGATTTCACTACGAATCTAAATATTGACCATAAAATAATTTTATTTCAATATTTGCAATTTCAGAAACCAATGTTTGAGGACGATGAAATAATTACATCCGACAGTAATGTACCAGAAATATCTTGCTCGATATCCAAAGATGTCTCTCCTATCAACAATCAATGCCAATAAAACAGGCGATCAAAACATATAACCACTATTAATCATTTGACAAAGCGGATAATTCCATCATAACAATACTAGAGATGGGTTAGGAAGTTTTGATGCATTGAGCCATTTGTTTTTTTCTTTGTGGAATTTCCTTTATAGTGTAATGGCTAGTTTAGTTTTCTACCCAGAAATTTGAAATAATTTACAGCAACTGAATTATGGTTTCATCAAAAAGGGGCAAAGAATGATTGGTCAAAACGGCACATATATATTTAATTAGTATTATCCATCGTAGAAATAATTATACGTATGCTGTTTTATAAAAATGTAAGTATTCGTATCAATATGTATTCATAATGAGAACAAGAAGTAATGTAATACTTGTTGATGTTCGTGGTATTTGCAAACATTGCATTTAATAAGATTTAATCTGAATAGAATAAACACTAGAGTGACAATATTGATGAATGATAAAGTAGTAGAACTAAGGATAATGTCAACCAAATATCTGTAAACATAACATATTGTTGATCATGTATGGATATACTAAACAAAATATGAAGCGCTATCAACGTTTAGAACAGCCTATGAATTAACGAAAAAAAAAACGAAAAAATTAACGAAAAAAAAAACATTGAATTCAAATTCGAAAGAAATGGAGTTTAGTCTTCATTGTAATATTTCCTCTCTTCTTCGCCACCTTAGACGAAGCTCCTGCAGCTTAACTGTTCTCGAAGTAATAAACCAAATCAGTCGGTCAAATATTCTGATAAAATGTCTTTATATCAATCAAAGTGTTGTTCTTTTTATACCATAAATAATATTGGAAAATAGTGTTCCTAAAAGCTGTTATATAATATACATTGTTATTTGCAAAATATACAACCACTATGGATCATTTGACAAAACGGATGTTTCCATCATAACAATACTAAAGATGGGTTAAGAAGTTTTGATGCATTGGGCCATTTGTTTTGGTCTCTGTGGAATTTCCTTAATAGTTTAATGCCTAGTTTAGTTTTATACCCAGAAATTTGAAATAATCTACAGCAGCTAAAATATGGTTTCACCAAAAAGTGGCAATGGATGATTGGTCAAAACGGCACATATACCTTTAATTCGTAATTTCCATCGTAGAAATAATGAAACGTATGGTGTTTTGTAAAAATGTAAGTACTCGTATCAGTATGCATTCATAAGGAGGACAAGAAGTAATATAATACTTGTTGATGTTCGTGATATTTGCAAATATTACATTTAATAAGATTTAATCTGAATAGAATGAATACTAGAGTGACAATATTCAAGAAATTGGAGTAGTAGAACTAAGTGTCAACCAAATATCTGTAAAACATAACATATTGTTGATCATGAATGGATATACTGAACAATATATGAAGGGCCATCAGCGTTTAGAACAGAGTATGAAATATACGTAAAAAAACATTGAATTCAAATTCTAAAGAAGTAATTTCCTGTCTTCTTCGCCACTTTAGAAAAAGCTCCTGCAGCTCAACTATTTTTGAAGTAATAAACCAAATCAGTCGGTTAAATATTCTGATAAAATATCATTATATTCAAGTCAATTACTGTTGATTTTTACTTTTTTTTTGGTCGGTTTAGGTAACTAAAAGTTTTCTAGGAAAAAAATCAGAAGACATTAATTATATGTTTTAGATGAAGAAACAATAATCTTTTAAATGAAAGGAATGTGATTAGACTATATATATTTATTTTGCACCCTCTTTACTGCTTTACTAATAGTTTTTGATGCTTTTGGAGAAGCCTGTATTTATTTAAAGATAAAAAATTGGGTAATTAATATTCGCGTTGAGAGTTATCGACTGAAAACAGTCGCGAAACAGTCGAACTAAATAGTTAGTCATGAATATTTTAAGAACATTATATGTTAAAACAGCCAAAATTATTTTACTATTTATGAATCAAAGTGTTGTTCTTTTTATACCATAAATAATATTGGAAACCAAACCAACCGCGAAAAGTATCAAAAATAGCGACTGAAAGTAGTCGACTAAATCAGTTGATGGTCAAAAGTGGTCGAGCTGAGAATGGCGACTGAATTGATTCTGGTCAGTCTGAAATGAATCTGAAACAGTCGATAGTCGTTTTTAGTCGGCAGTTCCCAACACTAATTAATATACTGTACTATGATCATATAAGATTTTAGTATGCCACCATTATTTTAAAATCGCCGGCTTGGTTGGCGCAGTGGTAAAGGCGACAGGACGGTCCACCTACTGTTGCGATAGTCGCGGGTTCGAATCCCGCTGGGGCATGGTCGTAAATTTATGTTTGTGATTGTTTAAAATTTATGATTTTCCTGGGTAAGAGTGCAAAATCCGACAAGGAAAATGATCCCAGTCACGCCAGTAACCAGGCTTGGTCAGACCGGATGTCTTCTGGAATTATTTCTAAGTTAAACACTCGCCGGTCGGTAGGCCTATTGCTGAGGACCTGGTTTCTGAGCCCACGTTATACAGTAGGTCCAGTCCAGATAAACCCTCGTTAATAAAAAGGAGACATTAAAAGATATATATAAAATAAAAGTATTTTAAAATCACCACAGCTTTTGCTAATACAAAAACGACCAAATCTCCTCCGCTGGATATCGCATAATACCATTTTAATCATAATAAATACGTCCTGTTGATACTCAGAATTTATCTCGGTTTAAACTGTTGACACACGTTTCTTTTAATGACTTTTTATATTTAAAAAAAAGCGCGCGTCCAATTACGGTTTCACAATCGTCACCGACAAAGCCACCATAATCGACACTTGTACCTCGGTTTTTCACTGTAGTATGTCAGTTTTCTCGTGTTACATTTGAGCACATAGTCATAAATCATCAGGCCGCAGTGAAAGTGCAAGCCGAGTTTTTTCGGGAAAATGTTCCTGTTTGGTTTTAATCAATCTTCAATTCGAGAAAGAAGATGGAAAAAAAACCGGAGAGGATTCTTAAATACCGGCCGATAATTAACAATACGGCGTTGATGATTGTTTGTTGTACGGAGAGATTTGTTTAATTTTTTTTTCACGCTGATGAGGCTATTAGTAGGAATATTATTTGGGAAAGTTTTGAAAATTAATTAGTAAAATTTTTTGGAGAACTTAAAATTAACATCTGCATACGAATTATGTTTTTCCTACGGTTTTGAGCTGGTCTTTTGGGTTTGTTGGTCTTTTATAGGTTGAATATTTGGCCTAACCGATGATTTGAAAATTCCCCGGCCTACCATAATAAAGCTGATTTTTTTGGCAAAATTAGTTTTTTTTTATTCAACATAATTCCCTTCAAGGGTGATACACTGATTATAGCGACCCTCCAATTTTTCAATACGATTTTTGTAGTACGATTTTTCCTTTGCTTCAAAATAGAGAGCTGAGAACAGGGAATAGTCACTGGGGGCCAGATCTGGAGAATACGATGGATGGATGGATTTTTGGCATCGTTTTCACTGACTTGTGACATGGTGCACTGTCTTGGTAAACGGTCCACTAACGCTATGTAATAGTCGCTGTTGATGGTCCTTCCTTTTTCAAGGTAGTCAATGAAAATTATGCCATGCGCATCCCAAAATATAGAGGCCGTAACCTTGCCAGCCGACTGTTGCGTTTTCCCACGCTTTGGAGCGGGTTCATTGTGTGCAATCCACTCGGATGACTGTCGGTTGAACTTCAGAGTGACTTAATGGAGCCACGTTTCAACCATTGTCACATATCGAGGCAAAAACTCGGTTTTATTACGCTTGATCATCTTCAAACACTGCTCCGAATCATCAACTTGTCGTTGGTTTTGATCAAAAGTGAGCTCACACGGCACCCTGATGTGCACCCTGCACCCTGCACAGAGCTGATATGATGACATTCAGTTGATATCTTTAGAGTGTCTGCTATTTCACTCAATTTGAATTTACGGTAATACAAAAACATTTTGTGGATTTTTAAAATGTTTTCCTCGGTTACAATATCTTTTGGGCGTCCATTGCGTTCACCGTCTTCGGTGCTAAAACGGGGTGAAAGTCTAAACTTAGTATACCAATACTTGATGGTTCATTTTCCTTTGGCAGTATCTGGAAACTCGGCATCAAGCCAAGTTTTTGCTTCAACTGTATTTTTTCCTTTCAAAAAGCAATATTTTATCAACATGCGAAATTTCTTTATATCAATTTTTTCGCAATAACAAAAGTTGTTTCACTCGAAATGCTATAATTCACTAATGATTCGACAGCTGTCAAATTTATACACGCAGCTTTTGAGGGTTATGGCTAACTAACAAAACATATGGAATTAATTCTAGTGGCGCCATCTATGTGTCAAGCCGGTGACTTTTCAACTAACCTGTTATGTTGAGATAGTGTATATATCACGAGCTACTAAAACCAAATTAAACTACTACTGCGAATATCTACCGACGTTAGTCAAAATCATATTCCTCTATGACAATATTCGCTCTCACGCTGTAGAGTTGTGAAAGTTAAACAAATGCAGCTGGGATTGAAATCCCTCTGTACCCAATGTAACCTCTAATTCATAGCGCCTTGTGATTACCGCTTATTCAGTTTACTACATCACGGCTTGAAAGGAACATGGCTTTGAAATGCTTGTGATAGCTGTAAAAAGTTATAAGTGTAAAATATGTTTATCAAGTGAAGAAAATTATTTCTATACTTGCATACCTATAGCTACAGTAAAACAAAATCGATCTTTCAAATGTTTTCGTGATTTCAAAGATTATTATGCTATTTTTTAGGTCTGCAAAATTTAAAAGTAAATAAAATCATTGAATTTAGATTATTAAAAGATATAATATTACATGTGTAAAGAATGAGCTACTTTTTCTTTTATTTCAAATTAAGCATTCAACTCATCGAGCCTTTAAAAAATCATGGGTCACCTTTATGAAAACATACATTATCTTTTATAGTTCAGTTTGTCACGTTAAAGGATCCGTCACAATGATTTAAAATATTTTTTTTATTTTTTTTATAATTATATACATTGTTACTAGTCGTTGCCGACTAACCTACAATTTGTCCTTATAATAGCTTAAATCTAGGTATATATCTAATAGGACTCATCAGTCCTACATAGTCTCTAGCATAATAATAATTGTTTTAACACTTTGAGTTTTTTCTAATGCACCTCACTGCACTACACTACAACACACTACACAAGTTCAAATGGTTTGGTCCTTTTGAGTCTGCGTCCGGTTTTGGTGTTATCCAAGAGTTGTAATACTTCGAAATTAACATGAGAGTGAAGTCTCTCCTCATGTCTCTTTGCAATTCTTTTAATTTCTTGATTGACAGTCGGTATCTGAAGATCTCGATGTAAATAAATGGTCCGATAATATCTGGGTGCACCTACGATGCTTCTTAGGACTTTGTTCTGGAAAACTTGTATTAGATTTATGTTGCTTTTTGCGGAACATCCCCATAATTGTATTCCGTATGTCCATATAGGTTTTAATATTTGTTTATATAGAAGTAATTTATTATGTATAGTTAATTGAGATTTTCTTCCAATTAGCCAATACATTTTTCTATATTTTAACTCAAGATCTTTTCTTTTCTTTTTGACATGTTCCTTCCACCGTAGTTTTGCATCAAGTGTCATTCCGAGATACTTAGCATTATTGCTGTATGGTATGACAGTGTGGTTTATGGTCAATGGTGTATGCGCGGCCTGTTTATAGGTGAATTGAACATGCACAGATTTGTTTTGGTTAATTTGTATTTTCCAGATTTGGGTCCATTTATTTATAGTGTCAGTAGCCTGTTGTAGGTTTCGGGTTGCTTCTTCGCTATTGTTTCCGACAGCAAGAATAGCAGTATCATCAGCAAATGTAGCCATTGTGATGTTTTCGATTTGTGGTATATCACATGTATAAAGTAGGTACAGAATTGGCCCCAGTACACTTCCTTGTGGTACACCTGCTTTAGCTTCTTTTATTGTAGAGTAAGCTTCCTCTTGTTTCACTCTAAACATTCTGGCTGTGATGTAAGATTTTAATAGTTCGGTGTGTTGCTTCGGTAACATTTTCTGTAGCTTATGGACGAGGCCTTTGTGCCATACCTTGTCGAAAGCTTGTGCTACATCTAAGAATACAGCTGAGCATACTTTATTATCTTCATAGGCTTTTTCAATAACATCTGTTATTCTATGCACTTGATCAATCGTTGAATGTTTGGTAATAAACCCAAACTGGTGTGTTGGTATTAGGTTTTTTCTCTCTATAATTGGTTTTAATCTTTTCAAGAGGATCTTTTCAAATACCTTAGCTATCATCGGTAACAGTGAGATAGGTCGATAAGCTTTTATATCATTTGGTGATTTTCCAGGTTTTGGAACCATTATTATTTCAGCCATTTTCCAAACGTCTGGGACATATTTCAGTCGAAATGCTGCATTGATTAAGTTAGTGAGCTTTATAATACCCTTTCTTGGCAGATTGTGCAGCAATTGCCCTGTTATTAAATCATAGCCTGGTGATTTATTTGGCTTGATGTTAGTTTTAATAACGTTGGTGACTTCTTTCGGCGTTGTTAATTGAATTGTCGAATTTTCGCCGTCTATGTCCGGTAAAGTATGTTCAATTTCACTTTCGTTTGGTTTGAAAGTTTTCTCTAAATGGTCAGCGAATGCTTCTGCTTTCTCCAGGTTGCTGCGTGCCCAACTTCCATGCATGTTTCTTATCGGAGGACTATGTAGACAGGAACGTTTTAGGTATTTAGTGGCTTTCCAGAGCGAATAGTCTGTGTTCTTGTCATCTGTTAAATTTCGTAGATAGTTATTTATGGAATTGTTTTTAATTTCCAAAATTTCCCTCTTCAACCTTTGTGTTATGTTGTTTAAGATATTCTTATTTTCAGGTGTTCTATTTTGCTGCCATTTTTTCCGTAGTTTTCGTTTTTCAGCTACCATTTCCTTGATTTCTTTCGGGTAATTTATTCCTTTGGTTGAAGTTTTAATTTCTGGAGTGTTATTCCAAGCAGCCTGTTGGATATCTGCAACGAATTTTTCGGTTTCATAATTTAATTGGTCTTCTGTCTTAAGGGGAACATTTAGTTGAATTCGATTGTTTATTTCTTCAACAAATCCTTCCCAGTCTGTCCTCTTGTTGGTTAATGTTGGATTTTGTTGTTTTCTTATAATGTTTTCACTCAGAGTCAAAATCACAGGTGTGTGATCTGAACTTAAGTCAAAATTTTCTTCAACTTCCATGTAATTAGTGGTTATGTTTCTAGCTATAAAGAAATCTAACAGGTCTGGAGTTTTCTCTGGATCGGTAGGCCAATAAGTTGGTTTTCCTGTCGACATGAAACTGCACCCTAGCTCAGCAGCTGCTTTATGTAATTCATTACCTTTAGTTGTCGTCATTCTAGATCCCCATCTTGTATTTTTAGCATTGAAATCACCACCGATTATAAATTTTTCTCCTAGGTTATTTAGAACATTCAAGTAATTTTCTTTTTTTTGGTTGTATCTTGGAGGGCTATATATGGAAGCTAATGTAACCCTGTATTTGCTAGATATAACAGTTACTGCCGTTACCTGATTTTCTGCTAAACTGAGTCCGGGTTCTTGATGATGGCAAATATTATTTTTTATTATTATTGCACTTCCTCCTCTTGCTGTGTTAGCTGGATGAATGGTGTGGTAAAAGTAATATCCTCTAAATTTAATAAAGGATTCCTTTGTCAAATGGGTTTCAGATATTAAGCAAATATCTATTTTTTGCAATTCTAGGAAAACTTGTAGGTCAGCGTGATGTTTCTGAATCCCATTAGCATTCCAAATTGCGATGCGGATGTCTTTACTTGCCATTTTTAGTTCTTGAGGCCACCGCCCTATTGTTTTCGAGTTTAAGTAATCTTTCAGAAAACGATTCAATAATCTTTTCCTGGTTGTCCAGCTTTGCTATAAGTTTCAATAGCAGTTCGTTGGTTGTAACGTCTTCTTTTTTTGTTTCTTTTTGAGCGGTTTGGTTTATGCTTTGAGCATAGGTCATTTCATCGTTGACTTCGTTGTACATTTTTGGTTGTTTATTTTGAGTCACTGTTTTTTGCTCTTTAGCCTGACTGATTTTATTTCTTCTCTCTTGGAATGTTTTCGCAACTACGCATCCTCTGTAGCTTGCTGGATGCGCTTCATTGCAATTCGCACATTTCGCTTTTGTTCCTTTGGGTTTTTTGCATTCTCCCGTGATGTGTTTTCCTGAGCATTTTACACACCTTGGTTCCCTTTTACAGAATTTTTGTGTGTGTCCATGTAATTGGCATCTCTTGCACTGTGGCACAAGATTTGCCTTTCTAAGAGGTTCTATTTTTACTTCGACTCCTAGAATTTGTTTAATTTCATAAATTGCTTTTATATCCGTGTTATGTTGGAATGATAACATAAACAGTGGTAAAGGCTTCTTCTGGACAACTATTTCTCCATTGTTATTTTTATTTCGTTCTTTTTTCAGGATATTTGTGACGTCAGTACATTTAAGTCCATTTTTTATTAACTCATCCGCTATTTTAGTAGTTTTAGCTGTCGGTGGAAGCCCTCTTGCCATTACTTTAATGTCTCTGGTTTGCTTATCTTCATACGAGTGCCATTGTAATTTTAGGAATTCCAAGCACTCAGCAATTTTCGTAAAAGTTTTACGACATTCGGCATTTAGTTTGATTTGTCCATTGTTTAATGTTGTTGCTCTAAATAGTATATTATTTGTTTTCATTGTTTCATATAGTAAGTCAAAGTCTGTGACATTACTTACTATAATTGGAGGTGGTCTCGGCACTTTTATTTCTTTATTCAATTCTTGTGTTTTAATGGTTTTTGGTTGTTGTGGTGAAGCTTCAGGTGTATAGTTTGCTTTTCTTTTCTTATTTCTTTTAACTGTTATCCAGCCTACTTCTTTTTGCAATTCTTCCTCGTCTGTTTCATAGTTTACAGGCAAATTGTTTTCAGTGCACTGGTTCACTACGGGAATGCTAGTTGGATTGTCTGTGTTTTGGTTTTTTATTAGGAGTTGTAGTGCATCTAATTGTTTTTGCATATTTGTTAGTGCAATTTCCAGATTCCGTCGGGCTGTTTTTTCGTTAATATACGCATTATAGAGAGCTTGCTCATTTTGCGTTCTCTTATGGTTTTCTTGACAAAAGATTTGATTCTGTTGTGCCAGATAAGCTTCACCTGACGTTGAAGATTGTGTTTCCATCTCATTTAGTCTCTGGTTCTCTCTATTAATCATTTTTATTTAATGAATAGTTTAATTCACGTTTTTACAAAAATTTCGGTACCGGTATTTGTTTCAGAACCGTTATAACGCCGCATTTGTGGTACAGATGATGCACCTCCGACCCTTAACAGCCCCCAAAATTTTGCCTTTGTTACTTTATTGCAGTGACCATCGTTTCAAACACATTTTCACTAAACATTTAACGCGAGTTTTAACACTGTTATTGTCGTCACGGTTTTTACTTATTTTTTAAAATCGCATTTGTGGCACAGGTAGTACACTTTCAAATTTATTACACTGACCGTCGCTCCAAACACGTCTTTACTCTACGAAGGTCGAACGACAACTAGGATTTAAAATATGTTGCAAAAATTTACGGAATTCAACGACTATTATGTTTTGACGTGTTAAGTTCAAATTTTTGATAGCGTTAGCAGCTTACAAAACATTATAGTAGTAAAATGACCAAATAGTGGCGGTAATATTGAACAGTTTTTTATTTGTTCATTTAATTATTCATACCATATTTTATACTGATGTGAATCCGATCAAAAATAGGAAAATTAGGTATACTCGTTACGTCACGGTACTTCTAAGGAACCTGGTCTACATAGTAATCTTTATAGCAGTCGTAAAATGTGCCAAAAATCTTATTTCACTATAATTTACAGATTTGAATACATATTTCCTTGTCATTTTTATCTTATATACATCTTCAATTTATTCATTCTTTTATCTGCAATCAAAATTGCAGGTTTGTTATAATTACAGTGATTATAAAGAATTTTACGTTGAATTGAATGGTTGTATAATAATAATTTATGCCTTTACGTAGTAGTATATGCAATGACATGCAATGCCATATATATAGTATTTGAAGTGTGAAGTTGCCATTGATGCATGGAATCCATAACTACAAATCATTGTAAAATTTGTGGATAGTCCAAGCAGAATGATCTCTTAAAGAATATATATTATATTATTCTATTCAATAATGAAGGTTCATAATTATCTTGATTAAAACGTAAATGGCACACTTTTGATTGATTTTAAGTTCTTGTGAGTGACTACCTTTTTGAAATATTAACAATAACAACAGCTCCTAAATAACCACTGGAAAAATGATATCAGTTTCTCGAGATTGTGTAAATGCTATAGAAATATTCACTGATATAAATCATACATAGATGGCAAAATTAACCGAAGTAACACTGTTATGGGAAACCATGCAATGGTGGACCCTTTCTAATATTATATATTTTATAGGAAGAAATGTTGTGATGAAATATAAAGAAATCTTTACATAATTGTTTCTCTTCTGTATTTTTCCTATTTTGTATACTTTTAATATCTGTTGAAGTTTGTGGACCATAGACATTCCTGTATTATTTTTTCTGGACTTATATGGAATCTGTGTTATGTGAAAAAATATTAGTGAATAATTAGCCTTGTGTTATATGTGCTTTTAGATTTTAAAAAATGTGTTACGTGTGTGTAATCTAATTTCGTATATTAACAAATAATAACATAAAAGAAATTTGATAATAAATAATAGAATAATTCTTTTTAAAAATTAATTCAGGGTACGTCATATGTTTTTAAGATAAAATCAAAACACTAAAAAGAGTAATTCCAAAAACTCGATTGATATGGACATTATAAAACACCATCAGTATTTTCTAATGAGCCTTAATGAATATTTTTCCCACAACTTTATTACTTCCCACTTTAGATAAATCTTTTACGGTTTACATTTTTCACACCTAAACAGAAATACCAGGATACCGTAGCGCGCACTCGTTTTATTATTCGCCGTTGTATATTCCATACACAACCCACATGGCATTTTATCGTTCCCTATTGAATATTTTTTATCTAGCTTGATAAAAACCCATGAAAATTACACTTACCACCCTAATGGGGATTAGTTAAGCCCCTAACTAAACTAACCGAAAAAAATTGGATTATGTGGGGTTACAAGATGGATTTGTTCGATGAATGCTTATTGTTATGTTTAAAGTGTTCTGTTTAATTTAGAAGTCATGGCAGAAGGTTGGCGTATAAACGGGGATCGTCGAATAGAGCTATATTTTTTTTAATTTTCAAATAAAGTAAGTTCTCCACTGTTACCTAAAACTAGATACTCCTCTATGAAGACCCATTAGCATTTACTCAGTCTCTAATATAATAAAATTAGGCTTTTTCAATGTTTTTACTATTTAATTTACTTCACTACACACGAGCATACGATTTGGTTATCTTGAGTCTGTGCCTTGGATCAGTGTTATCCAAATGTTTTTGTGGAAGTGGGTTCTTCTCTTATGTCTTTGGAGTCCTCAATGACCTTTGGAGTCCTATAGTATCTGGGTGCATCCACAACACTTCTCAGGACTTTTTTCTTATATTTGTATGATATATCCAGCAGAAGAACCTCGTAACCGAATTTCATAGGTCTATATAGGTTTTAGTCTTTGCTTGTATAGCATCAACTTATTATATAGGGATAATTTAGATTTTCTTCCAAATAACCTACGTGTTAGCATTGCTACTGTCTGGGATAGCAGTACTATTAATTTTTATTGGTAAATGAATAGTTTACAATATGCACCGATTTAGCCTTGTCGATTTTTATTCTCCATGTATAGGTCCATTTATTTATATTATTACTTGCGCGTTATAGTTTTCTGCTTGCTTCTTCGCTATTGTCTTCAATAGCAAGTATTGCAATATCATGGGCACATAAAGTAAGTAAAAAATTTGGCCCAAAACACAGCCTTGCCGTACACCTGCTTTTGTTTCTTTCATTGTTTTGTAAGCTTGCTCTTCTTGCTTCTCTAAACATCTTAAATTAAATGTAGCCTTGAGTAACATTTTATGGACCTTTTGTATAACTCAGCAACATTTTTCTGTTTGTAGGATGTTTCAATAAAAGTCTCTGACTATATGGACCGCATGAATTGTGAATGTTTATTCATGAAACTTAATTGATGTGCAGGTTTTAGATTATTTCCTGATAGGTTTTAACCTTTTTAACAGTTGCTTTTCAAATAGTTTGGTGTTACTGGTAGTATAGAAATTGGTCGATAAGATTTAACTTCATTTGGTAGTTTTCCTGGTTTTGGAATCATAATAATTATGTGACATTTTCATATCGCTTTTTGTGATCTTGATCCAGGTCTTTTCGGAGGCTTTTTGCTGTGTCTTGCATCCTAAAGAATCATTGCTTAGTACATTTTCATCCCAACAGTGATGAATGATAGTAATATATTTTTTGAACTGTATGACTGTAGATGAAGTGTGTTTGCAACACAATATTCTGTTCGAAATATCTCTCGTAGACGTACAGGTTCTGTCTTACATATAGTATTATTTAGCGATTTTTTCTTGTGAATCTTCCTGAAGTCTTAGGTCCATACACATAAATAGTAATCGACTAATGCTCTTAAAACTAATACATTCTATACTACCTTTCAATTTATCAGAATCTTTATGACAGTCATATATTACACGTCAAGTTTACAAATTCGGGTCAATTTATGGACCCCATCAAATCAGAAAGTTTATTAACGTTATTTGATGTTCAATCCGTGTTTCAAGATTGGTTCTAGTTTCCGAATTCTTGCATGGTGGCAGCACTGCGCTCTTATAATGGCTGTCAGCTGACGACGTTGCATTAAACCACATTTGGAACTTGGTTTTGTGCAATGATTGTACTTCGGAATGTGCTAAATTGCAGAGGTAATGTAAAGTCGATTCAAAGCGTTTTGTTCTATATTTGTGGACGTTATAAAAGGTCATCGGAAAAGTTCCCGGCCTACCATAGTAAAACACATTTTTTTGGCAAAATTAGTTTTTTTTATTCAACATAATTCCCTTCAATACACTCATTATAGCAACCCTTCAACTTTTCGATGCCATGTAGTACGATTTGTCCTACAATTTCAGTTTTGTCCATCACCTCTTCATTCGACGAAAATTTCTTTCCAGCCAGCATTCTTTTGAGATCTGAGAACAGAAAATAGTCGCTGGGGGCCAGATCTGGAGGATATGGTGGATGAGAAAGCAATTCGAAGCCCAATTCATAGATTTTTGACACGGTGCATTGTCTTGGTGAAGCATCACATTGATTTTCTTCGACTGCGGCCGTTTTTCGGCGATTTCGTCCTTCAAACTGTCTAATAACGCTATGTAATAGTCGCTGTTGATGGTCATTTCTTTTTCAAGGTAGTCAATGAAAATTAATCCATGCGCATCCCAAAATACAAACGCCATAACCTTGCCTGGCGGCTGTTGCGTTTTCCCACACTTTGGGGCGGGTCATCGTGTGCTAGTCATCCACTAGGATGACTGTCCATTGGATTTCGGAGTGAAATTATGGAGTCATGTTTCATCCATTGTCACATACCGATGTAAAAATTCGGGTTTATTACGCTTGATCATCTTCGAACACTACTCTGAATCATCAACTTGTCCTTGTTTTTGGTCAAAAATGAGCCCGCGCGACACCCACTTTACACAGAGGTTTCTTATATCTAAATAACCGTAAATGATATGATGTAAACGTTCATTTGATATCCTTAGAGTGTCTGCTATTTCATTCAGTTTCAATTTACGGTCATTCAAAATCATTTTGTGGATTTTTTAAATGTTTTCGTCTGCCTTCGGTGCTCATTTCACCACGTCTAAACTTAGCAATTCTGGTTGATTTTCCTGGGGCAGCGTCCGAAAACTGAGCACTAAGTCAAGTTTTTGCTTCAACTGTATTTTTTCCCTTCGAAAAGCAATATTTTATTAACGCGCGAAATTCCTTTTTATCCATTTTTTCACAATAACAAAAGTTGCTTCACTCAAAATGCTATAATTCACAAAATAATGATCCGACAGCTGTCAAATTTATACACGCATCTTCTGAGGGTTAGGACTAACTAAAACACATATGGATTTAATTTTATTAACACCGTCTATGTGTCATCCCGGGGACTTTTCCATTGACTTGTTATGCTTGGTAAATGTGAAAAAATCATAATAAATGCACTTAAAGATGCGTAATTGCAATTCTTTGGTTTTGCTATAGTAAACACTGACAAGCCATCGGTACCGAAATTGTTTTGTTAACACATGCGAAACAAAGCTGCATAAGTGATCACTTGGTACAGTACATACTTCATATGTCATTTTCTGTGCAATTGTTATGGAGATAACAGAAATATAAGGTAGATGATTGTTACTTTTACTGAATGAATGTAATCGGTATAAATGCAAGTGTCGAAGCCAGTCTCACGTATGAACAGTGATCTCACAGCCAATTTACCAACACATCGTTTTCATCAGCGGCGAGCAATTCGTTATGGAACAAAAATTTTAATTTATTAAAGAATATTTTTCGGACCTGATATTCCAGAGCTAATGGCTTTTGCAAAGTTTACTAACCATTTTGTAACGCCTGATGAAGCATCAGCATCGCGGCATCTATTTAAAGTGTTGTTTACACCTTTTCGGTAACCATAAAACACCACCTCTACAAGCACGTAATCGAGCAATTGTTGCAATATTACCACAGGATTGCAGCTCGAATACATAATGGGTGATCACTGTTATACCCATATGCATGAAACAGACCCAGAACAGCATAAAAGACTCAGTTCGATCTCTGTTCAATTTCGGATTTTTATTTTTTAATTCAAAAAACAGCTGTTGGTCAAATAATGGTCGAGGTAATGGCCAAAAAGAGTGGAATAATACATTTTTGGACCATTTCGAAAACTAGAACCAATTTTAAAGAACTCTCCCACCCAATTTATCTTATAAATAGCGTTTGGTTGCTCAGACAGAAAACCGTGTTGGCCTGGGAAGCTATTGGACATTTGGCCCGTTTTGTTGCATTCCATACAAAATAGCATTCATAGTCCTTTTGAATAAAAAAGCTCTCAGACATCAGCATATACGTTGTACCACTTTCTTTGAATAATACGTCGAAAAAGTTACAAAAAAAGGTCATAACTTAAAGTATGTGTTTTTTTTTAATTCAATAACATGCGTGAAATATTATTTAATCTCAATAAGGGGTCGTCAGAAACTACCCGATCACCTTTAACTATATCCCCACATCCATTTTCTACCAGATGGTTTTGAATATGTTACAAATTGATAAAATTATACCGTGTAATTAACATTTGGAAACATCCCAGACAGGCGAACGGCGGAAAAACATCCCCCACGGAACGCGATGCACCTAGACGGCGCAGACGAGATCGGTGCATTCGTCGATAGACCGTCCCGCATATCGAACGGAGACCGCGCTAGTCTCGTCTCCTTCTGACCAACTCTCGCGCTTCCATCGGAGTGCATTCACAGCAACGACGACTATGATCCTCTAGTCTCCGACTTGCCCATTGGATCCTGTTATTATTCTAGCGTCTCCGCACCGTACGGTTCAGTCTGCCGGTCGCAATCGAAGTCGGCGCTGGGTCAGCGATATATTGATACGATATTGTTTTTGTTTTCAATCCTGAATGGCTCATTGAGAGACGGTCACGTCAAGTTCTTCATGGTGTTCGTTGGACTTGGTTTTGAAGTGATTTTTGGTGGTTATTAAGTGTATATTGTCTACTTACCTTTGTATCTTTGGTGCGATATATTTACGAACATACAATATTATATTTTGGATTAAACTCGATTATAAGGTAAGTCGGAACGATACCTTTTTTTACCTGTCATGAGCAGGTTCCACTTGTTTACTTTTAATAGCCACCCGAAAAAAGTGGATATATGTTTTTAGAACGACTCTTAAATTTTAGACGTCGATATTGTTTATTGACTTTTTGTTTTTCTAATCTTCCTGAATATTAATCCAAAAGAAAAAAATTACTATGTGCTTTTTCGTTACTCCAGATACGTTGAACATTACTTGTTACCTTATGGAGCAGCTCACAGTTTAGCTGTCGATATTATTATTGTCGGTATTTGTCGACTAATATACAATTTGTCTTTACAACAACTTAAATCTAGGTATTTATCTAGGAGGATCCATCGGCCATATCATAGTCTCTAATGTAATAATATTTGTGTATTAACACTGCTGTTTTTTTTATTATCAAATGCACCTCACTACACTACACAAGATCAAATAGTTTGATTCTTTTGAGTCTTTGTCCTATTCTGGTGTTATCCAAGAGTTCTAACATTCCAAAATTGGCATGATAATGAAGTCTCTCCTCATGTCTTCTTGCAATTACCTTGATTTTCTGAGTGACAGTCGGTATTTGAAGGTCTCGGTGTAAGCAATCAGTGCTATAGATTCTGGTTCCGTCCACAATACTTCTCAAGGCTTTGTTCTGGAACACTTATATTTTATTTATATTATTTTTGGCGAAACATTCCCCCCATGCTAAAAAAATTGTGATCATCATGAAAATTAAACAAAAATAATTTTTACAGTGTACTATTTATATTATATCAACCCAAATAATTTTAACACTATTTGTTAATTATATGAAGTTTTCGATTCAAACTTTAGATGTTCATTTTTTTTAGTTTAAATCATTATGAAATTTAAACAAAAACAACGTTTACTATTTGCTTTTGTATTACCTCAAAGGCTTTGAACATTATTCGTCAATTATACAAAATTAAAAACGATGTTTTACTAGAAATGTAAACAATATTTACTACCATGTTAAAGGTTAGACGTAATTTATGCTAAATATCCTTTATAGTTATACAAAGGAACATAAAAAATGTCTTTGAACATCTGCGTTATTTGCATCAATATTATTATTCTGCTTATCATTGTTTATTATCTGTACGGACCGTCGGTAATTTATTGAACATTTTTAAACCAATAAACAGGATCTGTAAGTTGTTTGTTTTTACTATGAGGGAAAACAAGAATTAACGTCTTAACGAATTAACTAAAAGAAACACCGTTTGTCGTCATCCTCATTTATTTTAAATTAGATAATTAGTTATTAAAAAACAACAAATATACTAAATATCATCTTATCAAATAGTTACTAATCAATTATTAATTATTTTTATAGACATAGTTTTCATGTAATTCCAGAACACGCGGTTTTGTTATGTTAAATTATGTGGTTTTAGTGGTCAATTAATAATACAATTAATAGTTTTGAAGTGTTCAGTGGCACTACTAAACACTATGTTATGTTGAGTCTCATATGCCTTGAACAAACTGTATATATACATATGCACTGAACATCTAATGTATTAGGTTATATCTCAAGCAGTTGAACATTCTCCCAAAGGATCTGAATCCTCCAACACATTAACTTATTAAACTGTTTAACATGTAGTATAATTACTCTTAATTACTATTACGATTAGAGAACTCTGGTATCCTTGGGTACCAGGGGAAATAACCTGCTATCAAAACACTGTCTTAAGCATTTGCGTTGATATCATTTACATGCGTTGCTCGATCGTTGAGTTATATAATGGACGATGATGAATACATTTTGGGAAGGGAAAACCGAATGAAACATATGTCATAATGGAAAAGGAAATTAGTGTATACCATTGAAAATATAAAAATATCTAAAATTGAAAGTACTACATAAAAACATAGTATTCTATATGAATGTAATTGAAAAGTTATATTTCACAGATTGATGATGCTTAGATCTATCATTCAATTAGCAAAGGAGAACTTCCTGTGTCTCATATAAATAAAGGTATACGATATGACGATATGTTTTTAGATCTTATTTGTATATTATATTGTATTTTATTTTATTGTTATATTCCAACTTATTTATCTATTATTGATTTTATATCCTTCGTAATTTAGACATTTCATTTACAATGTAAATTTTTGGTATAACTAAGCTAATGATTCAACAATTAAACATTAAATACCAAGATAAATTAAAAATATATGTCAATGTTGTGATAATTAAATATCTTAATGTTTGACATTCATGTATTTTACAACTAAAGTATAAATACAATGAAAAACTATTATTAGCATATATTTAAAGCGTTTAAGTAAGCGACTTGGTGGCTATGAAAGAAAAAAAAGAATAAAATCTTAAAATATATGTAAAAAATAAAAATGTCTGATACTTATTTACGATCTTATCTGGCTTAGAATAATTCAAGCAACGCAAAAAAGGGAAAAGGAACTTGCTTAAATTTCAGCTCAGCTTCTAGTAACTGGTTTCATCAGTTGGAGGACCTGAACATTGATGAATTGTTGTTCAGGTTTAGTTTTTTAATTAAATGAAAACTTGTAAATTCAACAAATTCAATAATCTTTTCACTTACAATAAAAGCTATGCTACAACAATGTTTCTTCAGGTGTGTTTGACTTATTCCACTTAGCTTTTTGGTCTAAAAATCACTGTCCCTAATCGCTGGTGGTAGATTTTATCAAAATAAACACTAACAATTTCCTCGAATAATTTTGTGCAAATTTTTCAATGATTTCGTTAAATTGTAAAGAGCCACATATATTTGGATGGTTATAGCCAGGCCTTTTGGGTAAAGGGTTTGCAAAGGGGAATAGGTCATAAATGTCCATTGAATACACTATTAACTATCTGATAGTAGACAACTCAACATTATTAATGTCACTGATTTTTTATGGTTTTCTTTCATCAACGTTTTAATGAAACAAGAAGAAATAGTTTGAAGGACGCTGTCTTAATGAACGTGAGAATGTATATAATAAAACCTATGAATTCATATCAATTAAGGCGTAGTTCATTTACCTATATACTTTTAATCATTGTACAGAAGAAGATTAACCAAGAATAACCTTGAACTTACATAACCGATGTCTTCAAGACGCGTACCTTTCCGACCAGAGAATAAATTTCAAGTCGCCGGATAAGCGCTGTGGTATTTTTTCTCTCTCTTTCTCTCTCTCCCTCGAATTTTTCGCAATATTATGTTTTATTTCTGCGACTTTTCGCTCCGATCTCATGGCAAACGTTGTTGAGCAATTCGCGGTGATTACGAATGGATGTATTGTTATGCAATGGTATCGATGAGGACAAATCTGTATAAATTTTCAATGGTTTCGCTTTTTTTTAAGCTGTGTTTTACGCAATTTGTCCTCGAATGATATTTTGCATAAGACTCCACCTTATTTGTATATTTTCAACTTTAGGATAAGATATAGTTACCTGTTTTATTTATATTTATTTAATTTAAATATTTATGCAACTTATTTTTGGTAGTTCCTGATTTTTGATTGTTTAACATTTTCATATAATTTAATAACTTATCGTATGCTTTCATAATAGCTAAGTGTTAAACTACTCTTCTCACGTCGGTCTATCAGAAAATAGTTATGTATATACACCCTTTAATTTTATTAACATTAACTGGATAAATTTAGGCGTTTCATTTCATTCTCTTTAATGTTCTTGTAGTTTTTAATGACCTTTGTCCAGTAACTAAATGTGCTTTAAGTCTG
The DNA here is from genome assembly GCF_030347505.1 of Rhynchophorus ferrugineus. Lineage (NCBI taxonomy): Eukaryota > Metazoa > Arthropoda > Insecta > Coleoptera > Curculionidae > Rhynchophorus > Rhynchophorus ferrugineus. The sequence goes on along the minus strand of NW_027472585.1, from coordinate 17,606,615 downwards.
CAGGTTGATTAGTCAGTTCGTTTTTTGTTGTTTCTTGTAACTCTTCTAGTGACTCGATCACATAAATAATCCGAAAATTGTGAAAAGTTTATTACGTTTATTTATTTAGGATCTGTTAGTTTTTGTCTTCGCATGTATAACATTTTGTCAAGTAAGTATTCATTAGCACTTTGGTTGTAGTTTTCCTATTAAATACACTTTACTGCACAATTACGCAACATCAAAGAGCTAGATTGTCTTGAATTTGGGTCCAACTTTGTTGTCTCCATGTCATTTTTTATGTCTTGTTAAAAATCTTTTGATTTTCTAATCAACTGTAAAAATTTCAAGGTCTTAGTATACATATGTTTCTATAGTATTTTAACTGCGGCTAGGATACTTCTTAATATTTTATTCTAAATACTTATGTATTATTTATATTGCTCCTCAGTATTTCTCTTGCTTTACTATTATTAGTGGAGAAAAAATCTAAAGTATCAATGAAAACAACTGTTAAGATGGCTAACCATCATTCAATTTATAATTATTTAGATATTTTTCCGTATAGAACAGAATATTTCTTTTTATTCTTATTCAGTTATATTAAAATTACATTTTCGACATCAATTGCTTTAATTGGTTAGTTTAATAAAATCTAATACCCAAGTCCATCAAACACTTTAAGTAACTTATAGTAATTCTTCTTATTCATATACGAATTGCCGACTTGTTTAACAGGTCAATTAAAAAGTGCCCGGCCTGACACATAGAGGGCGCTACTAGAATTAAATCCATATGTTTTTTAGTTAGCCCTAACACTCACAAGATGCGCGTATAAATTTGACAGCTGTCGGATTATTGGTTTGGGCATTATAGAATTTTGATTGAAGCAACTTTTGTTATCGTGAAAAAAAATCCATAAAAAGGAATTTCACGCGATGATGAAATATTGCTTTTTGAAGGGAAGAAATAGAGCTGAAGCAAAAACTTGACTTGGTTTTCGGATACTGCCCCCCAGGAAAATCAACCATAAAGGATTGGTATGCTAAGTTTAGACGTGGTGAAATGAGCACCAAAGACGGTGAACGCAGTGGACGCCCAAAAGAAGTTGTTACCGACGAAAACATTTAAAAAATCCACAAAATGATTTTGAATGACTGTAAGTTGAAACTGAATGAAATAGCAGACACTCTAAAGATATCAACTGAACATGTACGTCATATCATTCACGAATATTTGGGTATGAGAAAACTCTGTGCAAAGTGGGTGGCGCCCGAAGTCATTTTTGACCTGAAAACAACGACGAGTTGATGATTCGGAGCAGTGTTTGATCAGATGATCAAGGGTAATAAACCCGAGTTTTTGCGTCGATATGTGACAATGGATGAAATATGGCTCCATCATTTCACACCGAAGTTCAATCGACAGCCACCCGAGTGGACTGCACACGATGAACCCGCTCCAAAGCGTGGAAAAACGCAACAGTCGGCTGTCGAAGGACCATCAACAGCGATTATTACATAGCGTTATATTATTGGACCGTTTGAAGGACGAAATCGCCGACAAACGGCCGCATTTGAAGAAAAGGAAAGTATTGTTTCACCAAGACAATGCACCGTGTCACAAGTCAGTGAAGACGATGGCAAAAATCCATAAATTGGGCTTCGAATTGCCTCGTCATTCACAGATCTCAAAAGAATACTCACTGGGGAGAAATTTTTGTCGTATAAAGAGGTGATCGCCTAAACTGGGGCCTATTTTGAAGCAAAGGACAAATCGTACTACAAAAATGGTATCGAAAAGTTGGGGGGTCGCTATAATCAGCTATAATCACCCTTGAAGGGAATTATGTTGAATAAAAAAAACTAATTTTGTCAAAAAAAATGTGTTTTATTATGATAGGCCGGGGACATTTCAATTGACCTATTATTCAGTTAATTTATCGGTTGATTAATTTGAATATGAATTAATTTATTCTGTTGAAAATGACTAGAACAGTTTCACAATCAGAACAAGTTGTGTTGTGAGGCAATGTATGAGTTTTCAGTGCCGTGTTCAGTCAAAAAGTCATGAATTAGTCCAGAAGCGCCGTCCATAGCGACACAGAAGACGAATTGTGAGTTGCTGATAATAGACGATTTCGAAATTCTGAAAAGCGCGAAATTCGACCGATGGATGGATCTCCTTTTTTTCCTTCCTTTTTCGGTAATATAAATGTATTGCATTAACATTTCCTCAGCAAAATAGTTTTCATTTCTTGTATGTTTTTCTACTTTTCTGACAATATGACGATACAATACCGAAAAAGGAAGGAAAAAAAGGAGATCCATCCATCGGTCAAATTTCGCGTTTTAAATAATTACGAAAATGCGTTCTCATACCTAATAATACTTATTATTGTAGTATTAACTCTATTTAGATTCCTTGAGATATTTCTGTCTTGATTTCATTGAATACAAATTACTATAGATGTAATTTTGTGCAATACATTTTTATATTGGTGTTAAGAATGAATTAATCTATTTCATTGGGTTAAATAGTTCCCAGACCTATATTATTATTAATAATACTTGCAGATTTAATGGTGAGTGGAGGTACTACCTTCAGTCTTGATGCTTTTTTAATGATCCATTTATATATTTGTCAATATTTGCAAATTTGTTTGTATTTGAAAGTGGTACGGCATTTTCATTTGAATGTCTTTCATAATTTTTTCATAGAAACGTTACCAGAGTTTTTTTTGATATATTCAACCATTTTTTACTTTACTTTTTGCTAGTACTTTCTTTTACGTCGAAATATAATTATTTTGTACTTACTACATGTTTTTATCACAATATCTATTTTTTGATTATATATAAATTTGTATTGCAACCTTTTTAATGGTTTAATATATAATTGACTAACTCTAGTGGTTTTGTTACCTAAAAAAACTCTCTTATTTTCATGTCGTTTAATCTCAAACCATTATGTGATCTTTACGTGTAGTTGGGTACAGTTACCAATTATAATGTCACCTTAATTTTCTTATTACACAACGATGTTGCTAACGATACATTCAATTTGCTTTGGCTTAATGTATTACTGCAAGAGAAAACGGTACAAAAACTCAAGCTTGATCAACCAGATTAAAACCATTTTGTTGATAAGGAGGTTGCTGTGGGATTTATTTTGACTGTTTGTTTCAGGTTACAACAGGGTGATTTTTTAGGTTTGTTATTAAATTTTTTTTTATCGTTTCAATATAGTTAGTAGGTATTTATTAACTAGGATAAGGAGCACATCTCATCACAGACTCATACGTGAGGGTTGAATTATATATTCAATTTTTGTTGACTTGTTATAACTGTTGGGTTTTTCTTTTCGGTCAGTATTTAGAATGAAGAGGGTTGTTGAATTTAATTCAGCTTTTCTCTTTGTTCAATACTTTTCTGATTTGAAATTACCTGATAGGGAGTACAAATTAGTTCGATTCATTATTGTGGATATTTTTTATAGCAGATCTCCCTTGAGTATTTGAAGATCACTAACATTTTTTTTGTTCTGGCCTGAAACCAGGCGGTGGAATGCATGAAGTATACCTGGTCGCGGAGACTTGCTCTGGAGTGACAAGTTTAACCGGGTTATGCGGGACTGCCTCTGGGCTTACCAATACACTAAACCGAAACCGCTTCACAGTTGACCCCTGTGGATCGCTACTGTTACTGCATTAAATTTGGGGATATGGCACCCGCTGATCGGGCAGCCCTTTTTGGGTACGAGGACCCGGCGATTCTATTGATTCGCGAACTTGGGTTAACACACGACTGGATACTATCGTATGGGGGCAAAAGTTATGACTGCAGTGACGGATGTGGCCATTTCAAGGAGGAGGTTAGCGGTGACGCGGTGCTAAGCTTCCAGCATGTTGTTGTTTGGGGAATGATTGTGATATGAAATGCTTGATTTCTGGAGTGTCAGTTTCCCTATGAATTTGATTATTTCTGACACACCATGGAGCGTTTGATATTCTCCTGAGGAGCTTATTTGGAAAACTTGAAGCAATTTTACCTGGTTGGTTGTAACAAACTTGAAGTAGGCATTAGATCCGTAGAGGAGTACGGACCGGAGCATTTGATGGAAATGGGATGTCTGCTAGAAGGATAGATCAGAGAAGATAGCAGATTTGCTATCCCCCAACCTTTCTGGATTACTTTCTGAATTTGAAAATGCCAACCGAACCGTCGATCGAACTGGAGACCTAGGTACGTGACGTTACCCAGCCATGTAATTATTGCGGTGTCAATCTTACGTTGCGAGACGCGCAGTGCGTAACGTTTCTTCAGGGGGTTGATAGAATCTCTAGAATTTGAACCACTTAACCGCATAATCGAGCTGCTTCTGTAAGTGTTCTTAAATTGTAACTTCGAACCTGGACGCCGGAAAAACAGTGTCGTCAGCGTAAAACGCGACGTCAATGTGCTCTTTTCTCGGCAGGTCTGAAATAATGAAATTAGATAAGGCTGGGGCCAGCGGGGAACCTGGAAAGATCTGCCCGATAGGTAGGACTTGATGATAGCGGTTAGGTCTTCTAGGAGACCTAACCGCACGCACTTTGCGTTCAAACCGTCGTGCTAGACCTTTTTTTCGAAGGCTTTGGTTAGGTCCAGAAGGGCTGGATGGATGTGTGCGGCCAGACGGGTAGTCTGATGGACGGATGAGTTTTGAGCACGAAAGCCGAATTGTTCTTCAGGAATGATGTTGTGTTCCTTTGTGAAAGAGTTGAGAGCGTAGATTATTACCTTTTCGGCAAGCTTCGAAATGGCACTAAGAAGGCTGATGGGCCTGTAGTCAGATGGAGAAGATTTTGCTTTTTTTCTTGGGAATAACCGCTATATGTGTGTATTTCCAAGACTCCGGGAAATGTTGCAGCCTCATGATGGAGTTAATGATGTTTGCCAGTTCCGTCGAAACCTGGAGATTTTTTGGTTTAAAGTTTGCCGATCATAGCCTGTAGAGATTTTGGAGACACGAAATGGTTGAGAAGAAAGGTTGGGGTGACTAGTCTTTTGATGTAGTTGGATTCGTTGATGATAGTGTCGTTGTCTTTAGGTTTAGTGTTCTCTGCGGGTGGGAGGCATTTCATCTGGACCTCGTAGGTCTCTGCGAGGAGTTCGACTTTTTCTTGGCCAGTGACTGCTGATTTCAGGGGAGGATGACATTGTGCTTCTTCCCACTTTACAAGGCCTTTGGAGACACGCCGGGAAGAAGGGGAGCTGGTCCGGTCTTTGGTCCGCGCGAAATAAGTTCTATTTCATTGCTCGCCAAGTCGAGACCGTCTCCTTTACCCTCTTGCATGCTCTGTTCGGCACCCTTTTTTCTACAGCATCGAGGGTGAATCGAGCTAAAATGCATAAACCATTTTGGTGCGAACTTCACGTATAAGATAAGCGGGAAGGTTGTTATCACTAACATTCGATGCATGTCTCTTGGAGATTTGTACAAGATACATTGGAACTTCCACCTAGTTACGGAAGTTTATAGTGACAAAGCGGTAACTAATTATGTAGGGAATAATTTTGACGTCTCAAGAGTTGTAATTTCAGAGTTGAAGGCTTTGGATAGCCAAATAATTTCGAATTACAGTTACTAGTTGATGATCATATAAGTTAAATACGAGAAAAGTCTACATAATTATTAGGGTTTACGTGATAAATATTTTTTTCAACAGAATTTGATTGAGGATACAAAATATTCTAGAATAACTTCAATAATGAAAAAAATATTTTGCTATGCCCTAAGTTTTCGGGCAAATAGCAATCGTACAGACTCACTTTTTTATTATATTGGCCTTAATTATAAATTAAAACTCCTTACTCCTCCATTTCATTCTCTCCACTCTTTATGTTGAGATGTATGATGAGCATTTTCGACGAATTAAAACTGTCTCTGTTTTTATGTTGATACATTCGTAGTTATTTGTCTTCTTTAATGTAACTGTTTTAGTCGTCTGATTATAGCATTAATTGGAAGGTCGAATGGTAACTGGGAATATCAAATCTATACTCTAGGATAATTCTGGGAAGAAAAATCAGTTACTATCTGATTGGCGATTGCTATGGATTACAATTAATTTGTTTAAATTAAGAATTGCGACAAAGACATGACAAAATTATTCTTCTACCTGATAAAAAACGCCAAAGGATATTTGGATCCGCTTTAGTTGTTAATTTTATAACTCCTACCATATTTTCCGGACATAGCTCCATTTGATTACTGATTGTTACAATGGATGTCACGCGACTTTGAAGGTTAGGGACTCCATTGTTCCAGAAATTCAAAACCGGTTTCTAATACAGATTATCTTAAAACGCAGGACATTTTTTCGATATGAACTTCGAGAGTATTTTTGACCACAAACGAGCTAATCGAATTTTGTAGTCCTAGTACAAAATTAATTATGTTCAGAGACCTACCAATTGTGTATTATTGTATAGATTTGAAAACCATTTTGATTAATACTTCATCAGAATCTATCTCTTGACTTTTATTGAATATGGTCTATTAGACAACTAACGAATTCTATAGAAAAAATACTCCATTAGTTCCGATATCTACACTATCCCCTACGCCCCTACGCCCCCACGCCATCCCTTCACACAACCCCATTAATTTCGTTCAGATATGCTCTTTAGAACTAATAAATCATACTATCATCGTATCGTTTAACTGTACAAAATATTACCCCAATGTTTGTACAACACAACGCACAGAAAATGCATGATAAATTTTCGTTGCTGGTGGACTTGAACAGGGCAAGCAGATGGCCGTTCTCATCGCGCAGCAGATTTAGTTTACGAACAGCTGCTACACCAGCTGATGGCCTTACCTTTTTTTTACAAAGATATTCCTAATAATATCGGTTGAAATGTATATTTCTTGGTATTTGGGAAATACCTTTTGAATCACTTTATTCGACAAGAACAACAATAATACGTTTATCGTTATTGATAGTTTTTAGTCGTTTATTATATTAACTAGTGATCGTCCTGTGCTCGATATTTGACAACAATGCATTAAATTAATTACTAAAGTTAGTTATTATAACTTGTTTTCACAGTATTTTCAATACAAGATCAGAAATATATTTGATATATAACATTAATTAAAATTATAAATATCTGTTTATTAAAACATATTAACATATATGCAAACTATCTCAAGAACTAACACTCATTAACATATTTTAAATAACTTTCAATAATCAACAAAGTATTAGTAAGTGTCAATTGCTACGCCACTGAACATAACAAAGTATCACAAGTAAGATTTTTTCCAGAACTGTAACAACTTCAGAGCATCAAATATAATCCTATATGATCTTTTTTCACTTTTATGTTGTATTGTATTGAATAATAAATGAAGTATACATGATTGTATATTGAAATGGAGAATATATGAATAAAACCATTTTGAAATATTAGACTTTTTAATTATAATCCATATTAAAACATTAACCAACAAAATTAGGTAATTTAGAAATATATATTAAAGGAACATATTTACAACTATTTTATTAACTATTGATTTTCCAAAAACTTAGGGTAAAGGGATAAAAAAGGAATTTGGAATAAAGAATAAATGCCATTTAGTCACATATTTTATTGCAATAATCATTAAACATCCTAATATTTATCAATGCTTTAAAATGTTAATAATATACTGTTAATACTTCATAATTTCTTCTATTTATCCTAGTTTCATTTTAAATCCTACATATTTTTATTACCTCATTTATGTATTCGTATTATTCATTATTCATTCTTAATGTGTATCATTCTTAACTTTTATCCATATTTCTCACCTAAAATATATATTACAGAAACAACAAATACACCAACATTAAACAGCTCATTAAAAGAATAATTTTCTTACCTAAATGTTTAAATTATTCTTTGCTTATTTATTTCATTCTCCGATCTCACTCTTGTAGATAGCTTTAGTTTGTCTTCTAGGGATTTTATTTATTGATGTCTACTTTGTCTTATTTCCCATGTGTCTCAATTAAAATTCTATGACACTATAATTGTTAATATTCTAGGCAATATTATTTTAGCTCTTGATGCACAAATTAAGGTATTTATTACCTGCAATATTCCGTTAATGCTTGAAATAATGAAATCTGAAGTTATCAGAAGTCAGTACCTCCAAAATTTACAGAAATATCTTAATAACTTTTTGAATTACCTTTAGTACAGTGATATATTAAGTCTCCAGAATCATATTCTTAAGCAACAACAAGAATTTTTCTTTTCTTCATTAGACATCAAATTAAACCAATATTATGATTTCGATAATCTAAATATTCTCTAAGCAAAGAAAACAGACGATTCTTTTTATTCTCGAATATTGTATGTTGTACTTTTAACGAATATTATAATTTACTTTATTTTATCATAAACTCTAGCGAGATTCTATCCTAGTTATTATCGGTCAACTAAACTCTTAGCCCGCACGGATTCCCGCTGGGCCTTTTATATATTTTGTGTCACTGATCTGACGGCTATTCCAGGTAGCTCGATTTAGGAGTTTTTCGTTTTATTAGAATATTTTTATTTGAAGCGTATATCGCACAAAAATATTAGGCCTAGAAATTCTTTCTCGATATAAATTTTAACCGTGCCAAATTTCACGTCTCCAGGTACTCCCGTTTTCTTCAAAAATGGAGGCAAAGTTTTCGCTAAGCCTTAATGTATAGAAGAAGATGACCGACTTTATTTTCACTCCCATTCTTTAAACCACCAATCTAGTTTACCTTGTGAAAAATATGTATGTAAACTTCATCCAAACTTTTTAAAATAACATTTTGTGCAATTTATTCGACTTTATCAGTATGACTTCCATTATTGACATAGTCGAATTTTGATAACGTATTAATTAAACAAATAATAACAGTTTACAAATATTACTATAAAGTCTTACATAAAATGGTTAAATTGCGCCGTTTCAAATATATGATACATACCTTTTATCTTATTGCTCTTTATACACACTTTTAGTAGACTGAGTGCCATGGTGCCATATTCTTAAGAATAGACATTTTTTGCTCATGCTTTTATACAATATATAGATAACTTATGAAATGAATATAATTATTTTTAACCAAATTTTATATATACACTCATTTTATCAATATTTTAACAAAACTTTAATTTATAGCAAAACATCTTTACAGCTTTATATTCACAAAAATAGGAACATTTTAAAGCCAAATTTATCGATACATTTTAAATAAACAGTTTTTACTTTTTAAGTAGAAAAACAATGTTTAATGAAAATCGATGATAAATCAAGTAGAGGTAAAAAAGTTTTGTTATACTTTAGTACTATCCAAGTTGTTACTCAAAAACAAGTCAAATTTTCTAACGAAAAAGACGAAAAGAGATTTTTTCACCGTGTATTAGGAACAATATAAATATATTAATATATTTGGAAACCGATTTTTAATGTTTTTTCTCCATATGCATAGAAAAAATACCGATGTTAATTCATTCTCAAATATTGTTCTATAGATTCTGTTTGAAGTAAGATACGAAGGAAAATGGATGTAGAATTTGAACAGAAATCATATCGCGCCTTGCGAATATTTGTTATTTATATGTCATTAGTTTAAAAGTTGTAAATATGAAAAATCTAAAGATGTATTTCCAAAAATATTATAAACATTTAGCCCTTGAAAATAACTTACTTTAATAACCTTACTTCGGCAATGATAAAATCATGAATGAGGCCCTCAATTATATTATAATATATAATATATATAATTTGATATTAGAACTAAATGAAAATAAAGGTCAGTTTCAGAAAGTTCTTAGTTAATTAAGATAAAACGTTGTTCTGAATGGCGTCAAAATCTTTCCATCTTTTCGAAATGAATGAAAATCAAAATTAAGTACACATTGTGGTTAAGAAAATACTGTCTTATATATATTGTCTATCTATCTTTTGCTACTTAAGATTCTCCCTAAATTAGTTAATAAAATAATCTGTAGTAAAATTAGTGTGTAACTATTAATGTGTATAATTGTTTTTGGAATACGGTTAGAGAGATAATTATTGCCGTAGTAAGCATTGTAGTACTTGATACAATGTTAGGAGAGCCTGTTGACTATTTTAGTGTTTTGTTAATTGGTAATTGAAAGTAAATACTACGTTAAAGGAATAAATGAATCTGGTCACACATTTCTCATCATCGCTGTTTTTCATTATCTTTCACTTCTAAATAAAGCACGTATAGGCAATTTCTGATACAAATAAATAATTCATGGGCTTATTTATTCCCAGTCAAGGCTAGAGTTGACCAACAACTCGCTAAGCCAATAAACATTGCAAATTTTACAACTTAACACCCACGCACTTACCAGTTAAATCACTTAAGCAGTTCGCTAACATTTTTTCTCGATTATTGTCAATTAATACGGAGGTTATTGCGGCAGTTTTTAACTACTTCCGTCTTTAAAAAGTAATTCGCAAGATATGTTCGACGTAATGAAATAGCCGACGCTGCTTTATTTGCTGCAAATTTAAATTGATTTCAATTTAGGTCGCTGAGTTGCAATAATTAAATGTTACTTCATAGTGTTCAGTTCTGCATCTAAGATATTTTATGTATATCAGTTGGTGGTAGATACTATATCTATATATAGTACAATATTGTTGTATGGGTAAATTATCAAGTCATTGCATCCAAAAAGATGTATTATGGGTATGCATAATTGTTAATAATGACGGTTAATATCATAACGGGTGCCACGGCAACGTAGCTATGGCAAATTTTAAACCAAATTAAAACGCTTAAAAGCTTCTTATTTCTGACGAAACTTCGAAATAATGATATATAGAACTACTCTTCCGGTGTTATATAATATTGTGCAAAATGTGGACGTTCAATGAGTTGCTATCCTAATTTCCGCCGACACAAATGAATCGAAACTGATTTGTTTAGTAGATTAAAGATTAAGGTGTTTAAAAGTGATCGATATATTAGGCGATTGCATTTATTGCGAAAAATTGATATAATATATGTTAATAGAAATATTTTCGGTCATTTTCGACAACTATTTGCCATATTTTTGGCAACGTGTATCATCACGTGTTGAAAGAACGATGTTGGTTTGGTAGTGATTAATTTTTTCCCTTTTTCAGAATTTTTAAACCGTTTGTCACGTAAGCCATACTGCATAGATCCGAGCAAGTACTAATCAAAGTAGTAATCATAATCATCTCTTGCAGTAAGTGGCCAAGGGTTGTTATATAAGAGGTCTTTTTGTAACACTGCTGTAACAGTGTCATTTCATGTTAGCCACTTGTGCTACTGGACTGGCTAACCTATGGATATTTGCATTTGAGGTTGTCTTAGAAGATCCATTTTTCAACGCCAGTTTCAATAGGCTGCCGTTGACTGACAAGTAATGAAAACATGTTCGAAATGGCATTTTCTGTCAACGTCTACATGTTGTAGCCATTTCCCCCTTTTTTTAATTGTGTATATCAAGTTTAAACGGCTGAAAATAGTTGATTGCCAAGCAAGAGTTTTACATTTGATTATTTTTTAAATCATTGAAACTAAAGTTGACTTTTGATGATGGAGAAATTCTCTATAAGTTTCTTTAATGGGCTTTGGGTGCAGCTCTCGTCGAATCACACAAAAGCAGTATCTATATACACTGAATAACTGAATACTACTAAATAAAAAACTGTTTTATGTAGATAAAATAATACTACCATTGCTTGTAGCTATTAATTTATATTTTCGCAGCATTTAACTAATTTTGTATCTCAAATATTTTAGGCTATTTAAAAATTATACCTTCTTTTGTTTATTGTCAGATATACACACTGTAGCTTTGTGGAGTAAAGTTGTTAATATTTCATTGTTAAGTTGTTCACAGATGACTAATCTTACAAGCTGACGTTTCAAATCAAACAATTGAATACTGCACTTTGAATATCGCTGGATGCCGTTCAGTCCTCCGCTGCAATTAACTTGTGCCTTTCATCGACCCAACCTTTTTATTATCGTTGTGAGATCGCTTGCTCTACCATCTTCCTTAAATCTGACCACTTGGAGTCATCCACCTGTTCTAGACCGTCTTATCCCTAACTACTTCACTCATACCTCTCATACAATTGCTTCTCCACACTTATCCTGGCCGCTAGCACATATCTACCGATGACTCTAAATATCGCAGCAGGCTTGGCAGTGTACTTGTGGTGAATATTTGAGCATTCCGTTTAGGGTTAAGCTCCCTGAATAGGGTTCAACTGTTGGTTGCTCAGTAAAAACTAATGGTTTTACTGGCTTTCGATGGCATCTTGATATTGAAAGAATATAAAATTAAAATTTAACAGTTGTTAAATTGTTGAACTATTATTTAAGCATTTTTTAAAAATTTACAATGTAATCCTTAAATTAGTTAATAAAATAAAATTTCAATAGTTTAGTTAGTTAGTTAATAGAATAAGTTGTAAAAAGCAAAAACCAACATTTAACAGTGTATATCGTTATGGGTATCCATCTAACTATTATTAGAGTATGAAGTCTAGTATGTATCATATTGTATCATATTATGTTCCATTATATATCCTTAATCATTCATGACGAGATAAATAAACTCACACTGAAGACCATCAATCAATAAACAAAACCATTTCGACCGTACGTCTTAGATAGTAACGATGACAGCGTCCTCTAGCAAGCTCATGCCGTTTATTTCAGGTAAATATATTCTCTTGTGACATACAGAACGTTCATATAATTGGGCAATTTAACAGCCATTAGCCTATAAGTATGTCTTTATCTTCGACCTGGCCGGTAGTAGTAGTAATAATAATAATAAAAATAATAAAACGTCCTGTTTACGACATCTCTCTCTCATTGTGCAACGCGGTCGAGTTTGCAGAAACAGGCGTCAACAACTGTGAACAATTACACTTTCGTAAAATTTTACCAATTACGTGTCTCAAATATTTTTGATTATTTAAAAATTACACTTTCTTTTGGCCGACGTTGAATGTGGTAGGTGTGGTTTTATAATCGACTTGATTAAGTTTAAAGAAACAATAGAGAACTACTTATGTCGTAACATCAAATTAATTAATTAATCAATTAATGAAATTGCAATAGTTCCAGTGAAATTGCCTGTGAAACAAAGAAATAGAACAAAAGTAATGATATATATAAAATAATACTAGCGTTGGTTGTGGATATTATTTTATATTTCCCCAACATTTTAACATTTGTGTCCCAAAAATTTTAGGCTGTTTAAAAATTACACTTTCTTTTTTTTAATGTCGTATAAGTGTAGTTTTGTCGTGTAAAATTGTTAATATTTGTTAGATAAGTTGATCATGTCCAATCTTACGAGCTGTCGTTTCAAATCTGATAATTTTACATTCCTTAACACATGGCGTTTTCTTGTGTTGAATATAAGACATATTTATTGGTCCACCTAATATCTGCATTGATTGTTATTCAGTTAATGTTGTTGTAAAATAATTTCATTATATTGTTGATTATTTTAAGCTAATACAATTTAATATATTTATTTCTTGAAAATGTGTTTACCAATGATGCCTTTTATATTTTGGGATTGCTGTTAAAATTATCATGACTTGAACTAAATAGTTTAGGTTTTCATCGAATGCTAATGGGAAGTTTACATAAATATCATACCGATATAAAAGGGCGTGTATTCAATTCAGAGTTATGTTTTGAAGATGTATGTTCTTATGTCTATATGTTTCCATGTTTTTTCTTTTATTCCTGAAAAAAATTCCGATGTAACCGCTGCTATTTATTAAACTAATTATAATTTAGTTTGGTTTTACTAGAAAATAGAAATAACTCTATCGCTTTTTGAGTTTCTGTATGGCAAATACAGAACCACACTCATCAAGCTCAAGGATCTTTAAAAGAAAATAGCAATTTGATCAAAACTACGTGAAATAAGTAAGAACAAGCTAAATGATGGGATAACACAAATTAAAACTTATTACTAAAACTAAACTAAACTAAACTAAATAAACTAAAACTAAACTTATTAACTAGAAATAGGTGAAAAATCGAATTGTTAATCGCGGGTTATAAGAATTATACTTATTTCCTTTCATCCTCCCTCCATATGATTTTATAAAACCCATTCTTTTTCATTTTCTTTCATGCCGTACAGATAATTCCATCAAAACTGAAGTATTGACATTTTATTATTGATTTAAGATGTGGGTTATATTGTAGATTAAAAAAATGGCTTAAATGATGAATCAACACTTTATATGCCGGCTTGGTGGGCGCAGTGGTAAAGGCGACAGGACGGTCCACCTACTGTTGCATGGTCGTAAATTTATGTTTGTGATTGTCCTAGGTAAGAGTGCAAAATCCGACAAGGGAAATGATCCCAGTCACGCCAGCAACCAGGCTGGGTATGACCGGATGTCTTCTGGGATGATTTCTAAGTTGGTCACTCGCCAGTCGGTAGGCTTAATGCTGAGGATCGTGGTTCGGAGCCCACGTTAAGCAGTAGGTCCAATCCGGACCCTCGTAGGTAAAAGGAAACTTTAAATATATATATTTTTTGATGGGTATCCAGAACGATCTTTGTCATCGGTGTTAAAATAATCACCTTTAAAACGTCAAAACCTATATTGATATATTGAAGTCGATGTAGTATGGTTGCCATAAGCTTCACACAGCATTCGATGACCTTTAGTCGCATTCTTCTTCCAGTTCAAAGTGATAACGTAAAACTGCCTGTAAATCCGATTTACTCGATACAAATTCAGACCTGTTTACACTTCAACGAAAGTCACGTTGGTTACAAATATACCCGATGCTATTAATACGCAGTAACACCATCTGTTGTAAATTCTTTCAAATTAATTTAAAGACCTGATAGAATTTTATAATAATCAATTGCTTTGCAATATCGCTAGGTGGAAACAAAATTCAATTCTAAAGCTAAGCAGGAAAATACTTATTTGGAAGGATAATTGGATAGTGATACATTTTGGTTTTTGTAAATAGCAATCAAATTTTAAACGTGTTCTTGAAATGGCATTATCAAATCCACCCCTTCACAACTCGCTCCTACTTATTCAAAAATGTCTTGCATCTGGAAGTATAGCTTTTCTCTTAAATTTTTTAAGATTTATAAATAATTACGCCTCTAAGAAATGTTCTAGAAACCAACATCAAGCTGTTATCAGGAATATGAAATGGTTTACCTTGTTCTACTAGTAGTGAGTAGTATTCGACAGAAAATCCCAAGAACGTTAATTTTTCGGAAGTTAAAGCTGTTAATTAAAAAGTTGCTAATTAAATTAGTTTTACACCACAAGCAATTTTCTATTGTTTTTTTGGAGAGTTGACATCTACAGTTTTAACACATCTACAATTCTTAGAGATACATGATAAAGTTAGCTTAAGCGAATCAAGTTACAGTAAGTGGTTTTAGAATTTGAATGGATAACAATAATGATTAACCATTGTAAATATACAAGAACGAGCCGTAACAGTGAGAATATTTATTGAAAATAAGCGTTCCATTATTGCCACTCAGCGGAAATCATGTCAAAAATATCCTAATCGTTCAGTGCCTCACAAAACCACACTTTATCGCTTACATGCGAATTTTCGACAGTACGGGACGACAGCAAGCAGGCCTCGTTTTGGAAGACAACGGACGTCTGTCTCGTAATGCTGGAAATGTGGTTCTGGTGTGTGATAGTGTTGCAGTCTCCAGAAACATCAACTCGTAAACGTGGTTCTCAGTTACACATTTCTGGTCGCAGTTTAAGGCGAATTTTGAAAACTGATTTGAAAATGTTCCCGTACAAAATTCAATTAGTCCAAAAATTGCTACCGAGAGATCCTGATCAACGAGTTGAGTACAGTAATGCAATTCTAAGGCTGTCTGGTAAATTTAAAAATTTTTCGTCTAAATTGATAATGAACGATGAAGCCCATTTTCTTCTCAGTGGCCTCGTCAATAAAAAGAACAGTTGGTTTTGGGGAACACAGAATCCTCAATTAATTTACGAAACATGATTGCATCCACTAAAAACAACTGTATGGTGTGGTATTCATGCTGAAAACATCATTGGTCCTTTTTTTTTGAAAATGATCAAAGTGCTGAACGGTATCAAGACATGATTCGAAATTTTCTTGTGCCTGAAATGGAAGAGCAAGGACTAGAGGACATGTGGATTATAAGGGATAACAAATGTAAATACCAAATAGACTTTTTATGAAAATCAAACTTAGTTATATTTTCTTTGTGAAAGTTATACGCAATCAAAATAGTAGCAGGAAAGCTGTTAGTTGTCAATATTTTGTTATTTTCTTATTTATCTTCAAGCCATTTCGCTCAGCAAAGCGTAATATATCAAGTTCACTAAAAACGAAAACATAGCGATATCACTAACATTAGATTGCCCAAGGAGCTTTATAACATCATATTGATGTGTTAAAAATGGTGTTGTTTAAAAACAGCAGGGCGACAACCCCTCCTTGGCGGCCCGGTCTCAAATGAGTTTAACAAATTATTTCCCAATCTCCCACACCGAAAGGAACCATTATAAGATGTCTGAAGAAATTTAATAATGGAATTAAGGTAACATGTTCACCATCCAATCCAAGCTGCTCAGAATAAAATTTATTGTATAAATCGAAAGCAGAGCCAAATTTCTTCGCGAGCTCTTCGAAGGTTCATATTATTTATATGATTTTCATAAACACTATTCTGGATGTCAGTTATAAAATGGGGAATGATTTAGAAAACAAAAACTATTATACTTAAAAATTATTTTATTTAACGGAAAGAAGAGATGACTGGCTGAACGGAGATATAAAGCAACACTGATGGCAAAAACAGGTAGAAATCTCCCGACGCCTATTTTCAACCGTAACACTCGTAACATCATTCAAAACATATAGAAAACCTTTATATGACAGTGAAGTCAACTTTACCAAAGTTCAAGTCGGTTCTACAATGTTTACCGATCTCATATTTTTAGTACAATTATTGCTTTCAAAGTTAGTGAGTTCTCTATAGTGAGAATTATTTGTACACCCTATAATTCAAAGCGTGGCTTCATCGTTGAACAAATTGACCGCAGGTGATTGCAGGTGAATTTAAAAGGAAATTATCGAAAAATCACATTAACCGTTACGACATTTCCAGCTTAGAACAGTACCTAACACCGTAAAGTCTACGTCTGACCTAAGACTCATCTCTTGCAGATTAGATCGCACCAACCGACGCTGTTATATCGTTAGTCACACTCAACAAACCGCCATATAATTATAATACTGCTCAGAGATCGGTGCCGATATGTCCGATGGATATTTTTTAACCCAATTACGTCGCTTACCAACGGTGACAACGTATCCTGTAATATAAACGTTCCGAATATAACGTCCACTTTATTAACAATGAGCTATAGAACGATTTTATGGACAAATAACTACGTACAAAGGGCAACCAACTCGAATTATATATAATAGTTTAATTGTTTTACGTCATCTGCGTCGAATTCTCTAATATATGTACCACAGCGATTACTAATAAAGTAAATAAGTTGGATTGGGAAAAATTAATTTCGATTTTTTTGTAATAGTTGACTATAAATCACATATAACTATTAAAATGTGTGGAATGATGTCATACTATTTTTTTGAAATTAATTACATCTTAACATATATCAGATATGTTTAGTATAATTTTAATTGACACAATATTGACTCGGAATTAAACTTGCCGACTGGCCAATAACCAAGTCCCAGAAGACATCCGGTCTTACCTAGCCTGGTTACTACTAGCGTGGCTGGGATGGTTATTCCTTGTCGGACTTTTCCACTGTTGCCATAAAGGCATTTACAATTACAATTACAAACATAAAGTACATCCATGAAGAGCAGGATTCGAAGCCGAAACTGTGACAACAATAGGAGGACCGTTCTGTCGCCTTAACGACTGCGTCACCAAGCTGGCGAGTACGGAATGAAAACACCAGTATGTATTTCCCAGATTAAAATAAAACTAAATAACTTTAATAAAGTTAAGAGTACAAGTGGTAGGTTAACACTTACACACTATAAATCGCTTCAATCTTTTGATTTCCTGCGTGTTATCCAGTAGCCGTATCGCTTCCACGTTTATCCATTTAGTTATTCCGTTTATTAATCTTATTTCATTTTTGAAAGCGTTAATCTTGGATAATTAAGTCATACTATGGCGTTTTTAAAAATTAACAGCCCCAATAATATTGCAGATATAAAAATAGCATTATTCATTTATTTAACGAAATTGCCTTTTGAAAATGGAGACTCCGTAAGGTAGTTTCCGAAATAGGAAAATACAATGAAGGATGATATTGCCAATAAGCCATTGATTGAAAAATCTATGAAATTTTTAAACCTATCGAGGTAGTGCAGCATATTTTATCTTCCGATATTGTTATGGAATTAAACCTCGAATACACAGATCGGAACAGTTTCGAACCATTTAAATAAAACTGGATACAACAAGCTCGATATCTGGGTTTCACATGAATGTGAAACATTTAACTCACTGTTTACATTACACAAAATGTGTGAACAAGATTGTCGTCGAAGTTCAGAGAAGCTTCACAAATTGTTGCATTACATTCATATTGATTGCGTGGAAGGATGCTAAATGCTTCGTAGGATCATCACGAGCTATTCGAACTTAACCAAACGGTTAGTTCGATCAACTACTATCAACAATCAATACGATTGGAGTAGATGTTAAAAATGGGCCAGATTTACTCAATAGAAAAGGCATTGCCTTCTATCATGAAAACCTCATATATATTTTAGTGACTGGTTTGAAAATGATAGATATTGACTGGGATGCACCCCCAATAGCTTTGGACTTGGCACATGCGTTCTTAATGTGTACAGCTATCTTAATGTACACAGCTCATAAAGTTTTCAGGTCAGATTTTAAAAGAAGCTTGAGAGAAATACTTAGTCCTTTTTTATTTCGCCCAAAATTATTTAAAATTTCCATAAAAAACACAGTCCTAACGGCTTGTAGACTTTTTTATCAACTTTTTTGTAACACATAAATAATAGTTATTAATGTTCTTCCCTAAAATTCTATTCACTAAAAATAGAAACGACATATAAACTGTTTTTGTTTCTGTCGATTGCAGAAAATTTACCCGATTCCTTGATAATTTGAACAAGAAATTGTGACCTTTCTTCAGTTGAAGATATTCATATGTAATATTAGCCGTATTTTTGAAATGATGTTGTTTGCTACTGTTTACTACTACATATTTGTCGAACTCGACGATTGAAACTTATTTTAAAATTATTTTTGATTTTTTGTATCCAAATTAGTTTAAAGATTTAAAACTATTGTGCTTTTCACAATTGGTTTCATTACTTTCAATTACCTTTTATACACAATTTTTGTAGTACTTGCAGTAGTTTATTGGTTTTTATGATGAACTAATTTTTAACTGTCAGTATTTAGAATCACATATGATACTTGGGACAGAATGATAATTGGATATTATTCCACATCTTACACGTCACTATCGTTCAATGTTTGCCTGAGACTTGGAGCAATTGGTGTATTTTGATTTTGTACGAAAAATTTAGGATATTTAATAGTCTGTTTTTGGACGAATGTATTTGATATATTTTCGTATATAATAATCTACATTAATTCCATCTGTAAAATACTACTAAATATAATATATTGATATATTATTTGTAATATTCGAGGATATTCTAGTCTAGATATTTGAATATGCCCTTAAGATGATATTTCAAAATTTAAATTATTTTAGGAGATATAACTGTTTTAGTAACACTGTATCTAAAAACGGAACCTAACGCATTTTTCTCAGCATTACTTTTTTTTAGAGATGTTTAACATGGGGATGCCGATAAAGTATTGATATATCGATACGTTCTGACAGAAATATTGATATTTTTGACCGATATTTTTTCAGCCCATACATATCGATATATCGATATTTCTTTTACCCGATATTTTTCGACATTTTTTCAAAACAAATTAATTATAATTTTTAATGAACCTTTAATATTGGTACTTAATTTTAAATGTTTAGTGAATTTTAGTCCTTATATTAAAGGTTTCTCAAAAATATCACTATTCTTTAAAATATTTAAAAAGTGTATATATTTTCTTTTTTGCCACAATATTTTTTTCTTCAAATTTCGCCTATTTTGAAAAAATATGATACTTTTTACCATTTGTTTGGCATTGTCGATTTTTTCGGAATTAGTAGAAATCCAAAATTGTTGTTGTTTTGCTTTGATAGTATAGAAGAATCAGCTGTAAAAATGATTTGTCTCCAAGGGATCCTGCTATAGCACAGAAATGGGTGTTAAAAGTAAAAAAATATACTTAAGGGAATCTTTTATGAGCGCCATAGTAGGTACAGGAATGTTTGTTCTCTGCATTTCAGATTATCTATTATAATTATTTTATTAGAAATGATGATTAGATATTATGTTATTCTTCAGTATATATTATATAATTTATATGAAAGGAGCTGTCATTAAATATTGTTGAAGGCAGATGAATGCAGTTTTGTTATCTATCGAGGACAGCACATCTTACTTCAAATGTTATAAGTAATATGTCAATATTTAATGATATCTTACGTTTTATTATAACGAAGATCCAAGTTAATTAAACACCTCATCGAATGAAGTATCTTTGAGTAAACCGGAATTTGAATCACGCCGCTGTTTTCTTCTTTCTTTTATCGGGACAAATCCAACGGCAGTACCTAGCGACATTTAAATAAACAATTTTCATGTATACCGCCGCCTGACTTTATCTCACAATACTTATTATTATTGCATTGCGCATGATAATGATTCTCAGAAGTCTAGGTTAACGTTTTTATTGTGCGGACATACAAAGAACAACCAGCTACGCAAGACAACACAAATTATTTGAATAGTAAGTACCAACTGTGATCTGTTACAAGATATATTACAAAATATAAATCGTATATATGTATGTGTAAATACACTTTTTCTTGGTAGCTATAAAAGCTTAAAATATGACGTTTAAACATGAAAGATAATATCTGTCAAATTACACAGTCCGACTTCAATTATAGACTCAATTTTAACCAATTTTACTGATTCCCAAAATGATAAAAATATCACACTATCCACTAATTTCTGTCATTTTAATATTTCAAAAAAAAACAAATCCAATAATGTGTTTTATTACATAAACGAAATACCTATGCTTCATTCATTCATCCATATGAAGGAAAATTAACTATGCTCATTTAAAAGTTGTCTGTATTCGATTATGATGAGCATAATCAAAACCCTTTCTTGAACCTTGTTGTTTGAAACATATTTCTTCTTTGAGTTTTCTCTAAAAATTTAGACATTCTACGTGAAGACCAAGACTTCACCAGGACATAAAACATATATATAGACGATACCAGAGACGATGAAATATCAACATTGATACTGTTGATATTTTTATAGGGAACAACACATAAATCATCATATAGGAGAACAACTAATAAAAGAGCAAATATAACAGCAAATAAAAGAGCACTTTTCATATTCCTACATTTAACATGACGATAACATAAGAATGACGTAGAAGAGGATCCCACGCGTACATTTGACTAACTTGAAACTTAGAGATAAATAATAATTTTTTTCAACTGATAAGTTTTAATGATTTTCCGATAGTGTCTTCCATAGTTTAAATGATAAAATATTGTCGATATCACCAACCACTTCCTTGCATTATATATGGTTAATAAATCTTATAAATTACATAGACCATTCTTCTTAATTTTCGTAGGCCAGACCCTATGAAGATAGCATCTTCAGTCAGGTAAAAGGGAACTCTTTAAAAGATTCACCGCAAGAAGAGCCTTTACCTGTATCATTTCGTTGTTAGTATTTCCTCGAAGATGCTTTACTTACGCCATTCATTCGAAACGAGACCATTGAAGGCGATTTATGGGACTCAGATTTTAAATGTTAACGGGGGGATGTGGCAATAGTCGTCAAGATATCTGTCAGATAGTAGGTGATAGAGGATAGGTTTTTGATACATTAGAAGTAGTAATAGGTTTGGTTTCTTTATATTGATAGAAGAAGTTTGTTAGATGTAATGGTTAAAATAAATGTAATTTATCCATGTCACTCTGTCATCCAAAAAGTAATTTTACACCCGTTGTAAAAATTATTTCCTATTTTGTACTTCAAGTAATTGATCAACAATTTAAAAACTATTAGAGGGTCTCATGTTTTTGTCCTTGTGTTGGTGTTTGTCCTCTGTTAATAATTCAACTTCTAGTGATTTGCTTGTTACGAACCTAATATTTAGAAATAATCTACAATAATATGCTCAGTATATTCTGGGAATAAATGTAAGAATTAATGTAAATATTATAAAATAAAAATAATTAATATGCATTAGTTATCTAACAAAAAAAGTTATTTTTTTTTAAATATTTTAAAGACTCCTTTTACCAACTATGGGTTGGACCTACAGTTTAACGTGGGCTCCGAACCACGGTCGTCAGCATTAAGCCTACCCACTGGCGAGTGACCAACTTTAGAAATCATCCCAGAAGACATTCGATCTTACCCAGCCTGGTTCCTGGCGTGACTGGGATTATTTTCCTTGTCAGATTTTATACTCTTACCTAGAACATTCACAAATTTTAAACAATCACAAACATAATTCTACGACCATGCTCCAGCAGGATTCGAATCGGTGGTTATCACAACAGTAGGAAGACCGTCCTATCGCCTTTACTATTGTGCTACCAAGCCGGCAAAAAGTAATTTTAATTAGTAGTTAAAATGCAATATGGGATAAATGAGGAGTAATGTTAAAATTAAGCAGAAATGTTATATATTTATACACTGCTATATAAAAATACTTTAAGAAACATCAAACTTTAGTCTGGCCAAAGTCTGGATTTATTAAGTAAAATTATTTATGACTTTAGAAAAATTTCGTACAAAATTTAATAACGTTAATCAATTTTTAAATGAAATTCTAGTTAGTTTCAATTTTTCATTAATGCAAATTGGTATTGCAGCGTTTGTTAAAGTGGTTACATTGGTAGCTAAACATTAGTACATTATATGGAAATGCGAACCTGTTTTTAGCGACTTCTGTGTCGATACATTTCATTTAATAAGGTGGTATGATAATTGGAATAATGGTGCTCGTTGTAGTTTATCTTAGTTAGACGGTCCATCTGAGTTTGCGAATAACATCAGGATAAGCGTAGGTCTAAAAACTTAAGTTTGTTCCTCTATTAGTTCGACGATAATAAGATATGACTCTAATTATTCGGTAAATATACTAGATGTTTTCCCTACAGTTTTTTAAAATAAAAAATCACTAAATAAATAATTGGCGAGTGACAATGAATGTAAATATTTAAGAAAATTAAATAAGAAAAAATCGTAGAAAATTCTTCGATTGTGAATTAAGTTTAGAAGAATTAAGATTCGTATGTGACAACCTATTTTCCTTGGATCGCCTCTTAGACCAATTAAGAGTTATCAAAACTTTAGTCGATATATATATAGTACGGTAAGCTAATCTTTTGATATTTGATCTCTTTCACTCTCTAGGTCAGCACAGTAAAATTCATTAAAAAATATCAATTTTTAATTAATTTACAAGTTGAGTATTTTACCTCTACAGGTACAATGTTCACTAGTAAATGCAACCCCCGCCGCCAGCCAGATGGGCAGGATGCTGACCGAGAGAGTCAAAGAGATGATTTGGCAAAAGAATGCTTACCTGAAATTCTCTCTCAAAAACGTTGCTAACTCTTAGACTAATACAATGTGGTGCATTATTATGTAGTAGTTTTTATTATTATACTTGCATTATTATTTCATTTTTAGTTATTTTATTTGAAATTTCATACCTATTATAGTATGACTACTATATTTATTTATTTTTTTGTTCGTCCGTTTTAGATTGGGTAATTGCTATGTGTGAAAGGATATTTGTTAAAATTGACATTAAAAAAGAACATTTCATTAATTTTAATTCCATGAAAAGCCAAATAACCTCGCATAAAATCAGTATCTTCACTAGATATGATATACAGCCTTTTCTCACGGGTTTTCTGAGAGTTTATCTCGTAGAAACTGCCAGCTCAGCAACTTAATACGTAATACTTTTTAACATTCTTATCATTTATAAACATACAGGATATTTTACATACAGGGGATGGACAAAATAATATATACACCTAACATATCTGCAACATTTATTTATTAATGAACTTAAATTCTTTACATGGATTCGTAGAGTATCTAAAGAGTTTCCAGCCGAGCGTTACACTATTTTTGTATCAATGCATCCGCCAATTTATTCGGCGATTTAGCAATAGTGGAGATTGAAATCTACACCTCGCCATCTGCTCTATATCATTTCATAACGGTTCCATTATGTTGAGGTTTGGCGATTGAAGGCCATGGAAGATGTTTAATGATATTCTAATGCTCCTCAAATCAAAATTGAACATTTTTGGGTGTGTGTATATGTGTATATGGATTTTTGGATGATGGTAGCAAGTAAACAATAATGCATTAAAAAGTATTAACGTAGACAGTTTTTCACTATAAATCCTTTAATTAAAGAAGACATAAAACAAGCCACAGTCTAATGAAACAACTGCATATTTTTACATCAATAACTGTACCTTGCTATCCTGATAAATCTATCTCGCACATCCACGAGAATGGTAAAATTTCGAACATATTAATTTTGATATATTAACAGTCGTAACCATATTTAATACCAGCTGATTCTACTAAGCCTCTTAAGGAAATCTCATTTTCATAAACATTGAGATATTCACAGTGGAATTTACACTTGACATAGTTGCTTAAGTAGCTTCATTGTATAGTAGGATATTCCGAGTGTTCTGAATTATTCAGAACGATTTACGGTGCCGGAAAGAAGGTGCAGATGCAGAAGATGCGGATTAAAGGTCAACGATAAATGGGTAAAATGCGGAATTGTTACAGTGTTTTAATATCGGACTTATTGTCGAATAACTGCTACGAGGAATTGTATTCTTCTATTTTGTTAACACATATTTTGTAATATCGTGGATTTAAGTTTTTATTTGAAAATATAATAAATCAATTATCTGTATATATTCGCCACTGTATAAATACGATTGTAAAATAGATTCTATATATTATACATAGTAATTTCGTTTTCGATGTCAATTTTTTAAAATATTCAATTAAAAAAACAAGTATAACATAAAATTTTTCTTATGCAAAACGATATGTTTTTCCTATTAGAATTGCAAATTCATTTTCATAATGAATTTTCCAAGTATAGTTTTGAAATGAATGTTAACAATTAGTACAAGAACCCAGAGCACTCGGATTTTATTGGGTGCTTGTGTGTATTATTGAGTTGTTCAATGTATACAGATGCTAATTATGGAACATAAGATGCTAATTATGGTTCAAAATTGCATTTTCGGTATTCAGATCAAAGACTTTTAGAAACTTATAACCAATTTTAATGAAATTATCAGAATATTATCATTTTTTCGACACAGTATCCATTTTCCCTAAAAATGTTATAAAAGATTATGGAAAATAATTTAGTCTATATATATTATACTAATTTGGATCAATAAATGCGATTTAAAGTTACAAAAATTATAACAATATATGCTGGCACCCAACGTCTATATCAGTATTCATCAGATGTTCATCAGTATTTCCTGCTATGCCATATCCTTTGACATTTGATTCCAATATAGCTGAACGTTAATTGAGGTTTAGGGCTCTACTAGAAAGCTGCATATTAACGGTCGGCATAATCTCTGGATGGGATTTAAATTGTAATGTTAAAGCTGGCCAGTCATTTGACAGAACATGTTCTTCAATGATATTGTAATTTAATATCAACAAGTGTACTGCAGTTTTGGTGCAATAGCATTCTCCAGCTTTTCTGTGTACTCCGTGTTTCATTCAGGCTAATACCAGTTCACATAATAAAGCTCCTCTGTGATACAGGGGAATCCATCATATTGTCAAAGTAAATATTTATTTTTCTTATGAATTATTCACTTAATTCAAAACGAAGCCTCCAGTCAATGAGGAAATAGTGCTTACATATATTTTGACCTGACTATTACAACAGCATGCATGCAAATTCAATTGAATGTTGGATCTTTAGAAGTCCTAGTAATAGAATGGCATTGGTTTAATTCTATTCATATGTTACTGCTGACCTACACTGCTTTCTCACAAATTAGTAGAAATATGTGAAACATAATAACTAGCCATAGGGATTGTTAAAAGTAGCTTCTTTTTATGTAGTATTGATATATGTATATGTTATATCACGCGAATGTTACGATCGTAGCTACAAAAAGAGTGTGTTCGAAGACGACGCGGTATGTTTATGTTAATGAATGGTGTTGAAGAGTGAAACATCTGGATACAGAGGTTGGTTGGGTTTTTATTAAAATATATTTGAACCTTCAGTGTCGTTTTGTATCGCAGTTCACCAAGTCACTACTATAAAATATTTTTAACAAAAAAATTGACTTCAAAAAATAAATAAAGAACTCACTAAAAATTCAAAATTAATTAAACTTTGATTTTTAACACAAAAAAACGTTTTAAAATAAAATATGTACATAATAATCGTTTTAATAACTAAATAAAAGTAAACAAAAACTTATTTAACCTATCTACTACACGTATTTTATATTCTACTATATACACACAATTTAGCTTAATACCTACCTAAATCTATATATCTATTTACTATATTTTTTTAACTACTACCAACTGATCAGTCCTGAGCCCAAACAATACAAAAATAATAATAAAATTTGTGTGACATAATACACAAAATTAAATTACGAACAAAACAATTTTAAATTGTTTTCTGACAACAGATTCTGATTAAATTTGTTTTGTTAAATCATGATTTGGTTCCAGTGGGACCATCTTGGAAGTGCACTCTCTCGAATAAAAACGAATTTTGAAAATCGGTCAATAATTGACGGAGAAATCGGCGAACATACATTAAAAACTCTTTTTTCGAAGTCGGTTAAAAGTAAAACATTTTGAAAGTAAAATTAAAGTTTGTGCTATTAATAAATCATTCATATTTTGTAATTTATATTAATAAAATCAGGAATTATTTCACTGAATTTTTAAATTTAATGTTAGATTCTTTCTACTAAGCATATTCTAAATATAATCCGGCAATTAACTGGGCCAGTACTAGCGTACTTCAAGTAAGGTTCACACACGCACTCGCGATTGTACGGGCTTCATGAGCACCACTGAAAAGAAGTCATTTGTCCGGTACTCGAGATAGTGGTATAAAACGAGAACCACAAAAGATTGTTTCGGTATAAATTACTGTGCAATATAAACAGCATGGCGAACTGAAGGATTTATTAATGAGGCTTAAGATTTTTATGGACGTTCTCGGGCTTATTTATGATGCAATGGTCAGGATTTTTGTGTTCGGGTCGAGTCGCACTGCCAGTAGGCAACAGGAAAAATCCCAGGCCTACAAAAACCAGACGCGGTTACGTGTGAGGCCTCCTCTAGAAACCACTTCTTCTTGTGGTGGTGGTATTAAGTGTTTTATTGATGGTGGAAAAAATGCATTAGCCCAATATATTCAAATATTAATTGTTAAATGATCCGTCGAGTAGTTTAAATGTAATAATTTTTGTTAATTATTTTATTGTTGTATATTACATTGACTTTGGAATAATTTTCGGTTTCTTTTAGAAGCAGCAATCCCTTGCTTTTTTACTTGAGCGCTGAGGCCTGATTGAAAATTCAAATTCCAAATATTTATGGTTATAGAAGTGATTTACGTAATTTTATTAAAGCTACAATTCTGTTTTAAGAACCCAAACTGCAGATAGAAACTAAGTTTTTTACTGTGGTTTTGGCAAATAAGAGCTAGCAAACATTAGATTTGTAATAGTTGTTATTTTATTTAATTAAATTTGAACTTTACTATGTTACTTTGAGCTATTTTTCAAGCAAAATGATTGTTATGAAGAAAATGATTCAAACCGAGTAGAGCCTTCAACTTTATCTACCTTCTTAGAAAATGACTTGAAATAGTGAAAGTACAATTGCATTTAAAATATATTAAAGGGGTTGACACTATATAAAGTTTCTCTTAGCTAAATAATTAATAACTCTGAAACTGATATTAACTTTTTTAGTAGCCAGTTGTTCTTCTTATTGGCGTAGGCACTTTCCATAAAAAAATCAGATTTTTTTACCTTGAGAACTATTCCAATCATTTTTTGTTTAGAATTTATCATGAATATTATTATTTTTATTATGAAACTATTATGTTATTTCAATGTCTTGTTTTTAAGTGTCTTTTGCCTTTGGAATTTTGGTATTTATGTCACTTCGTGTCATAATAAGTTGGTGAAATTTGGACTGGTTTTTAACATTTTCATTCTTATTTTTGTTTTCGTTTCGTTATTATCATTTCATGGTTTTTCTCTATCTAGTTTATGGTTTGTTCAAGTTATCTTCATGCATTGTAAATTGCTTGCTTTGTAAGTGAGTTCTGTAACACGTAGGTAAAATAATTATTTTTTTATTTTATTTTCCCGGAAAGAAGTTCCGAGTTACTGAACAGATTGCACACACACATTGTACCTAATCCCATTATAATATACATCGGATCTATATAATCTAAACCCGTCACTCGCCAAATCACGTCGCCAGTTATTAATCGCATTATATAACAAGTGTACCTTCATATCAGTAGTCAAATTTGTAAACATCTGCTTCAAAAATCGTCGTTTTTTTTTAATAGATGATTATTCAATGAACGTTAGAGTCATTAATAGTTATACAACTAATTCAGAAATATAGGTCATGCAGAGTTGTAGGTTAAATTAATGAAACTAAAAATACAACATTTACCTGAGTTCCACAAGGCAGGGTACTGAGTCCAATATTGCATCTCTTATATAGAACTGACCTACTAACCACAAAAAATCGGTGGTGTTGACATCACATGAAGATCCTCAAACACACCTCAATAAAATACAACTGTGGCTGGATACTTGATATATGAAAGTCAACGAAACAAAATCTACCCATTTATCTTTTACTCTGCCTAGAAGAAGGGGCCCACTAGTGAATAATAATAATGTCCAACTCCCAAAGGTGAAAAATGCAGCTATATCTTAGAAGCTGATACTGATTCGCTGTACAAATCAATACATATAGGCCCTTGGAACCAATTATAGGGTACTTACAAATATAATACGATAATCAGCCAACGGTTCCGCAAAAAGTGTTTCCTGTTATAGTCAATGCTCCGTACTACGTTTCTGCTGAAGTGATACAACTTTATATTCCTTTGGAACCCATAATTATTAATCAGTTTACGATGCATTGTCTATAAAAAAAACTGAAAACCGTGTTATAATTCATTTATCCATGATAGTCATCATTGGACTTGTAGAAAAACAGTAAATCTGCGCTAGGAACAAAACCATTTCTGCTTTCAGTATGATAAATAATATATCCGCAATGAATTATTAATAAATATTATGTCGAACAAAACCGAATCAAATATTATTCTAACGTTCACCGTTTTCCATCAACTTTTTTTGTATTTACGTTTTTATTTCGTATTTAATATTGATGCATCAATTAAATATACAAATTGGAATAACAGTAGAACATCCATTGATTTTATTATATGCTTTTAAAAAAATTGTATTCTTTTAACAACAGTGCCTGAAAATTCCTTTAGACCTCTTCCTTCTTGTACCCTTCGTGGGTTATCTTTACACCATTTAAAGCTTATGTTTCCACACAAAAATTTTCTAAGGAGAACCTCTGATTATTATTATTAATGTTTTGAAGAATTTTTTAAACAACCAAACGAATTTTGTAAGCTCATTCGGTTACATGTTCGAACGTATCAGACAGCATTGTATATTCTTTTAAGTAGAATAATTCTTTTTATTATTTAATTATTACCTTTCTACTAGTCGCTTCCGACTAACCTACAATTTTTCTTTATGATAACTTAAATCTAGGTATACAACTAGGAGGAACCGTCGGCCCTATTTCAATCTCTGGGGAAATAATGTTTTTACATGTCACTGCTGTATTGTTTATTATATTCACCTCACTACCTAACACTACACAGGATTAGATGGATTCTTTTGAGTATGTGTCCTGCTCTGGTGATATCCAAGAGTATTTCAATATTCTCATGTGAATTTCCTCATACCCTCTTGCGATTCTCTTGATTCCTTGGCTGACTGTGGGTATCTGAAGGTCCCGATGTAGGTAGTCAGTTCTGTAATATTTGGGTACTCCCACAATACTTCTCAGGACTTTGTTCTGAAAAATTTGTATTTTGTTTATATTACTCTTTGCAGAACATCTCCATAATTTAACTCATATGTCCATATATATCATATGTATAGGTTTCAGTATTTGCTTATAATAATAACAATTTATTATGTACTAATAATTATGATTTGCTTCCAATTAGCCAATACATTTTCCTATATTTCAATTCCAGTTCTTTTCTTTTTTATATGTTCCTTCCAGCGAAGTTTTGCATCAAGATTCATTCCGAGATATTTAGCGTTGTTGCTATATGGAATTATGGTATTATTTAATATTATTAGTGCTTGCACGGTCTGATTGTAGGTTAACTGCACATGCACAGATTTACTTTTGTTAATTTTCATATTCCAAGCTTGTGTCTAATTATTTATATTGTCACTTAAGTGTTGTAATTTTCGTGGGACTTGTCTCTGGCAGCTATAATCGCAGTATCATCAGAGAATATAATCATCATAATAATCACTATTTGTGGTATATCACAAGTGTAAAATAGATAAAGCATTGGCCCCAGTACACTTCCTTGTTGTACATCAAGTAGAATAAAATAAGAAGGAAAATATTGTCTAATTCTAAAATGAATTTACAATTTGCCATAGGCAAATCATTAAACATCATGATAGCGTGAGTTCACTGTTACTTTAAAGAGACTATATGTATAGGCTTTAGAGTAATATATTTTACGTAGGGGATCACTTGGTGTATTTTTTTGTATGAAGTAAGAGGCGCTTTACATAAGTTATATAAAATGTTTGTAATCAGTATAATATAAGTTTCAAAAAATAGTGGATAGAAAGAAACTGTAGAAGCATTTTTGTGATTGAATGCATATCTTCTATGCAACATCACTATTTCATAATGATTTACGAATTGTATATGATTTTGTTCGCGACCTCGCCGATACCAGCTGTCTGACGCGGGTCGTTGCCGAATACCTGCCAAAGTATTCGCAGAATGCGCTTGGCACCAGCAAGTCCATGTCACCTGTCCTGCGTGCGCGCTCCCCGGACGGTATATTTCAGCTGAGATTGGATGGACCGGCCAAGCCAGCTGCATTCTTTACGCTGCAGTCTGCCCGCCGATCTTAAACGTCAAGCCACTATCTCAATATCCGATGACCTCTCATTCGTTTACTGCATTTTTCTTTTAGATATATATAGCATACGTGGTACGGCGTCCAAAGAACTTCCTTGTTTTATTGATATTTCTTTCGAATTAACGTTGAAACGTGTTGATAAGAGCTAATAAACTGAAACGTATGCAATTATGGCGAAATAATAAAACTAATTACATGTATTTACCTGATTTATTACTACTTGATTTATACAATGAATCATCTGTGGCTATAATTACGGAGATAAGTTTACATAATTTTGCTTTTGAATATTATTTTCAGTGCAATTATCTTAGTTTAATATTTGTTGTTAAATTACTAACTGAAAAGTAGTGCTTTATAACCGACTTCAAAAATATGGACCGATCTTCAAAATACTTTTTTTATTCGAAAGAGTGTACCTCCGAGCTGGTCCCATTGAAACCATCTGATGGTGGAATCCGGGGAAATCGAGGGGAATCCGGGGAAAACTTCAAATATCAAAGGCACGTCCAAAGTGTTCACATATTTTGTTATCTAAAATAATACCTACCTAAAATAATAACTTGAGTATAATGTTATTACTGAACTGTTATGACGGAAGACCGGAAGTCGTTCAGTGCAAAAGCCGATCAGTTTTCTTTTTAAGCACTAACCATATCATATGGGAAGCCGTAGTCCTATTTTAAAAGATTTACAACAGATGGCGATATCGCATCGATTATGATTCCTTGAACAAAGTTGGGATTCTAATGAACACTCATTTCATAATAACATTTTGCTCTATCATTTTCTGTGGTGATTTGGCATCAGTAAATGAGTAATAAGCAAGAGCTAAAACAGATGCCTCCACAAGCTGCCAATAAAACTCTATATTTGTATATTAAACATTCATACAAAGTAAAACGTAACAAGGCATTCAACCTGAATAATAAAAATAGTGTAAAGTTGATACTAATTCCTTGGATGTTGATGGCAACCATCATATTTAAATTATGTAAATTAGTTATAATATATTTTATTATTAAGTGCTTACTTGTACCCTGATAATTTTATCACCATAGAAAAAAATTGAATTACGAAAAATGGTACAATATATATTTTGAAAATTTGTTTAGCAGTCAATAAAAGTATTCATATATTTGTAGTAACTTTCAAGCTGCTTGAAAGTTTTTTAAGAGCTTTGGCTGAGTTTTTGTTCAATAGGTTTTGAACTTCATTGTTTTAATTTCTTTTGTCACTCAGGCTGCTCTTTCCAATGACATCAAAATCACTTATTGTTTTTTTAAGCGTATACACTGAACAACTCAATAGCACTGAGGGTATTATGTAGGGAAAACACGAAGCCATCGAAAGAATTGTTTGTATTGATGCTTCACAGTTTCGTTAATTGATATTGATAACGTTATCTAAACGTCTTAATTTTAGGTCAAATGCTCATCATAAACATAATATAAGAGACAATTTAAAACATTCAACACGAATACTTTTCACTTATTTCTACTTATATACGCAATTTTTTACTTAATTACTTTCCTAGCACTTGGTCTTATCGTCCTATAAGCCTTTTACCTGTGATCTCTAAACTATTCGAAAAATTATACATTAAGAGACTCAAAATAATCGCAGAGGAGAGAAATATTATTCCAGACATTTGACTTCCGTAATAAACACGGAACAATAGAACAAATACATAGAATAGTCAACCAAATTAACAAAAACTTAAACGATAACATATATTGCTCCCCTGCATTTCTAGATATTTCTCAGGCCTTCGACAAGGGGTTGCACACTGAACTGCATGTTAAATTGAAAAAGCTTTTGCCCCATACGCACTTTGAACTGCTTAAATCATACGTCACAGACAGATATTTTATTGTCAAACAGGGTGACGAATACACTGACCTACACTCAATATATTCGGGTGTTCCGCAGAGCAGTATTCTTGGCCAGGATAGTTATATATACCCTTTTATTATATACAGCTGACCTACCGACCTCAAGAAATATCACTGTTGCAACATATGCTGACAGAGCAGTGGTCTGAGTGAGCACGTCCTGTTAAATAAAGTTAAATATTTGGAAATACATTTCGATGGACGTTTGACATGGAAAAAACATATAGTGACAAAGCGCAAACAGCTTGGGGTTAAACTAAACCAAATGTATTGGCTGATACGGCATAAAATTTAATTATCATTAGATAACAAGGTTTTGCTCGATAAATATAATACTTAGGCCCATTTGGACCTATGGTATTGAACTGTGAGGTACTACTAGCAAATCTAATATAGATATCCTCCAGAGGTTCCAGAATAAAGTGTTGCGAAAGACTATTAGTGCATCACAATGGACTTGCAAACACTTAAAAGTGCGCGATGACAGTGAGCTCAAACGCAAACTACCATACGGGCTGATTAATAGACACAGAATGAGATTTAATAATCTCTAGAATAAGCTAGAATAGTTTTTAGAATAAGTTAGGATAGACTTTAAAATAAGATAAAATGGTATCTAGAATAAGATTTAGATTATAAATTGTATAGTAGATTACTTACTGAAGTGATCTTCTACATGTCAGGATAGTTATATTATATAACTGAAATCATATAATAATACTTATTGCCAACGGGCAGATTGTTGACGTTCTGGGAGATTAATAAAAAGATATATATACGCAGTTTTTAAAGAACTTTATTAATTTACATTTGATATATGTTTTAGTTATTGCTAAGACGGTGAATAAACCTTTCTGTATTGGGTGATATAAAAAGGTGATGATAGTTTTTGATTGAAGTTACTACTGTATACTCATCATCCGTCACCTACAGCTTATTTATGACCTAGTCCATAAAATATACATCAACAGTAAGTCGATCAATAACACCCAAATTAGATTTCAGTATTTCGAATATACACACAACTCCCAACTCTCATTCGAATTCCCTACGAACAGACATAAACACAAATATTCGAGATTAGTTTTTAACGATGTTATGTCCCCCAATATACATCCACACATATACGCAAATATTTTCAACTTTATCTCAACAATATATTCAGCAAATAGCATCGGTAAATATTCCCAATAGAAATAACAGCTCTTGAACCTGAGGGTCTAACGACCTGATGTATTTTTAGAATCGCCAGGAATAGCTCTGGTCATATTTCAGTTTTAAATGTTTCTTCATGTTCTGCGGAAAGTGACGTAACCCAAATTAAACTGGACGACATTTCTGGTCGGGTTCGTATATTAAAAATGTCTCCAATATTAATAGCTTCATTAGGACTATTCGGAAAGAAGTAATTGTTTGCTTCTGTTATTTAAACATCATGAAGGTGGGGCAAAAGTCCACGTTTTACTTTTGCTATACTTTTTTACAATTATTATTATCTTAGAGTTCCACAATATACCTAATAAGCAATCAATATTTGATGGGATTTATATATACAATGACATGTAGAAGATCGCTTCACTAAATAATCTTCTGGACAAATTTGTACACTAGTATTATACTGCATTTAATTAGTATTCTTAATAAGTATTAATTAGTAGTTTTATTAATATTATTCTAAAAACTATTCTGGGTCTATTAATCAAATCGGGTGGTAGTAAACGTTTTAACTTAGGCACTTTACCGGTATCGCACACATTAATTGTTTGGCCAGTGTATTCAGATGTACTGGCACTCTTTCAGGGTGCTTTACAATTGCAGCTTGGATCACGCTCGATATGTTTTCATGGGGATTTCACGTTGAATTTGTTTGTTACTGACATAATATTGGTCGTCAATGATGGCATATAGCAGTTTTTGCAGAATCTATGAAGAATGGCTATATTGGATTGGCTAGTAGTCTTAAACAGTAATACCTTATTATTTAATGATAATATGGATTTACGCCCTATTAGCCAATACATCTGGTTTAGTTTAAGTCCAAGATGTTTACGTTTTATTTGTTCATGCTTCTTCCAAGTTAAGCATCGATCCAGGTGCATTTACAGAAAGGGATATACACAGTCGATGTTCCGTCTGGACTCTTATAATTGTTATAACATTCTGAGTATCATCTGTGCCTTCGTCCACCAATTTGCCTTTGTTGACCTTATGAATAACACTGTTTCTACCTAAATTTCCATTATGGCTCCGTATGGAACGGTTTCCTAAGTTTTGAGGACATACTCCAATAATCTGAGGCTAAGGATCGGAGCTACTGCAATGCTACCTTGGTGGCCGCAGATCCAGAACTGTAATTTACAGTGTGCCTTGGTAACCTTACACACTGAACTATGATACTTGTATTGAACAAGTTTTGTATTTGGCAATAATAATGCAATAATAATAAGATAATGCAAACTATGCATAGTATATATGAAAATGGTTTATATAAGAACGTTGAATTTTTTTCATATTTCAGCTTTGATTTCAGAAGATGATTCAATAGATAGAATATCCTGGAAAATATTCACCGAAACTGGTGCAGTGCCTTTTCCACTGCAATTGGAAGCTATTATAAAGCCGCACTATTTGGTTAAGACTATTGTATCACATTCTTCATATTCCCTTTTGATTAAAAATTTAGTCTAAAAATAATTTTAGAAATTGTTCCATGTATATATTAACATGATATAATTAACTCATATATAATAAAACGTTTAATATTTGTACTAAAAATTCATATTTTGTTAGGTTAGATATTTTAAATATAACATAACTTTAACTTCAAAAGATTGTGTGCAAATTATTGTTATGCGTCTTTCAGGATGGATATGAGGAAACCATTTTTCAGCGAAGATTAAGCTGGAATTAATGGGTCTGTATCATTCATAGCGAGGCATCGGTATGCGAGAGGCATCGCGAAGAGGTAGATAAAATTCGCACGAACATGGACGCATTCCATGCGTTCGGTGCTGTTTTCATGAATTGCTTTGGCGGTATATGTACGACGGATACGGCATATGGGCACAGACGTATTCATAAAATGTCTGACTTCTATATATATATCGGGAAATTATAATTTAAAACGCTCTCACTATTAGCATAACAAATATAAGTAATATACATCAAACAAAATAATTCAGTGTCTATAAACTGGTACTTTATAATAGGTGACAATACCTTATTGAACAAATACATTGAAGAAAAGAGTGTTACTTGTGCTTATTCATTAAATACATTGTAAGAAACGTGGGATCATATCCGTACTCTCGTTTGGGAATAAATATCCAAAGAGGCTCCAGAAGATCCTGAAATATTACCGGATATATTTTTGTATGATTTAAGTTTTCTAAATTAAATAAAACTTCATCATCATCATCAGCCAAGATCCGGCGCTTGGGACAAGTGTCTATTTTTAAACCAACAAGCTGCTGTTAGTGCCTCAGTACTTCGAATATTCTTCACTAAATTGCGCCACAATTGGTTATCGGGCGTAGCTATTCTGACCTTGGATAATGTCAGTCTCCTATTTTTCAGATCCTTTTCTTAATCATGATCCATGTGGTTTTCGGAGTTGTTCGCTGTCTTCCACTCAAAAGGTCGAATTTGCCAAAGACTTCTGTAAGGAATTCGGTCGTCTTTTATCCGACAGACATGTCCAACTAATTATAATCTGAGCCTCTGAAAATAGATATTAATTAATGCAAAAAGACAAATCTTCTAATCTAAGCCCGCAGAATTGTTGAATTGGAAATTGTCAGAAAACTGATTTAAACAGTGTAATTTTTATAAATATTTTAAGAATTTTTTTTGATTTTTTTAAAGCTTTTAGTGATTGAAAACGGAATAATTGATGTACAGGGTGGGTATTAAGATTGCTATTTCAAAAACAAAAACAAAAGACATGTTGTGGTTAATAGAGTTTATTAACTTTTAAAATGAAGGACGGCCTATATATAATGGAGAGTCATAGTCCTTGCCTTTGTTGAGGAAACTATTTCCTCTCTATTCTTTCCCTCCAGAGATTTTAGAGTGTCTAAAGCTTCGACTTTATTGAACTAAACGTTGTATATCTCTTATCTCAAATATTGTTCAACTTGTTACTATGAACACTTGTCCACATTCATAGTGTTGTACATGTTAACTTATTTAATTAGTAATTAACTAAAGGGATTTCTTATAGCTTTGGTGATAGGGATTGTCAGGGACAAATTCACATGTGGTTTGAACGTAACTTTGATGAAATATTTTTTCAGTACTATTCCAACGCTGTTTATTGTTCCTTGATAATATAATGTTCCAAATGCGGAACTTTTTTGGTATTTTCTGTGTTTCACGTTTGATAGTAGATGGGTATTGTTCACTTGGAAGATACTTTTATATATATATAGCTCTAAATGAGATGTAAATTTCTACATTTCTGCAAATTGGTATATAAATTGTCTCTCATTTCTTGACTAACAAATGGACTGAGATTTTAAGAATATTGATGCATCATTTTAAAATGAATTGGGAATATTTGCTTGCTGATACTAGACGTGCATTATTACATAGTTATGCCACTGTCAATGTGTTATATCCAGAAAGCTTTTGGCGCTTTGGACATAAAAACACCATTAGCATTCAAATGTAGTTCTTTAATAAATTAAGGTGAACTTTATTTGGGTCTACCCTATATAATTAATACCTTTTGTAATACCATCTTAGTTTTTTTTATAATAATGAACGATGTTATACTGTTGGCAGATTCATTATTATTTTTGAATTTATTACAAAGAAAATAGTCCAGTGATATCAAATGATCTTTATTGCCATTCAACATCTTTATTTTTGTACTCATCTAGTAAATATGAGAGCTTTTGAATACAATAATGGCTTTAATTCTTGACGTTATTTAAATATTAAGAACATGCATTGCTAGATCATTTGGCAAAATACGCCATATTGTAACTCTGCTGGCAGCCAAATTGGTATAGACAAAAGGAGTTTTCAACGAAGCTTCATTCGTTCACCTCCCAACACTGCTATTTCATTATTACTTGCTTCTTTTTTTATATAGAAATTATTTTATCATATTTTATCAATAAATATATACATTTTATTAACAAAAAATTGGAATAAAATTTACTATATGACTTTCTAGTTTTAAGACACCATTTTATATAGACACCAAAAACCAAAAACATAAACATTAGCTAATCCTAAGGACCTAATCTGATTAGATCAAATCCAACCAATAGAGTTAGAACGAAAAAACCACCACTATATAGAAAAGTAGTGAAATTGTCCTAAATATCTCCAAATATGATCAACTATGATCCGCGCTACAATTTTTGCTACTATTCTTGATCCACACATCCCATTAATGAATTGGCTACCTCCAGCTTTCGATTAACATATTGTACATTTCTAGCCTAACACGAATGGATGATCGTACTTTTTAGCTGGATTCTTCCTCCATCTCCAGTCAACACATCATTATTTTTATAAAACAATAATTTATTTACCTAAACTCTTATATAAAAATGCGTTCTCCTTGTTTATCATTAGATCATTAGAGCGTCATTGGTAGTTTTATATTTTGTTTATTTGATCCAAGTCTACTTTTATTAGCAAATTCAATTATTTCATAGTATCACTATCCACCGCTCTGAATTTCACATTCTTTGACTTTCACTACATCTCACCTATAAAATAAAAATTAAATTATTACTAAAATATATCATGTTTAAAACAAATGTCTAATTGTTACCAGTTAGTACAATTTTTACTACTATTCTTCATGAAAAGACCTCATAAATGAATTGACTACTTCCAACAGAACAACCATTTTCTTCTTTGTTCTTGTTATCATTAAATTTTAGCATATGTTGATACCTATTCGATCTTATTGAAAATGATATGTTATGCATTTGGCAGCTAACGTTCCCACTATGAATAAAATTGATGCTGTTTGGATTTTATAACTTTTAAAGATTTAGACTTACATTCAGCACTTACCCTTATTCTGTCACATTTTAAACCAATGTATGTTAAACCACCAAGAATAACAAAACAATTTATTATTATTCCTATAGAATTGTTAATGTAACACACAATCTTTGTTATTTTACACCAATTTTAGTTATTGTCATTTGACCAACTGTATGGATCGACTCGAACATAATGTACCGTCATTGGAAACGGAAGACTATTATTCTAATTATACATTTCTATGTTTTTTTATGCAAAATAGTGTACATACGCCAATCTGGAGATATTTTTTAAATAATGTATCCTAGAACCAATGATGAATTACTTTATGATCAAAGAACATTAAATATGTTACATTAACCAAAAACAAAGTTATCAGAAACATTTTGAAATCCAAGCCTAGATATATATTTGTGACATTTGCGTCTACCCAAAGAGAACTAATGATCGTGACATCGTTAATATCCATTACCATCGCCCGTTTGTGACCTTCAACTTGTGATTCAACCATTACTACGCAACTCATTAACACAATACGGTGAAGAAACTGCCCAAGAATAAAAAAAATCATTACATAACATTGGTGGATTCATTGAAGAAAAAGCCGCAGAAGACCCGACCTTGTGGGTTCACCCACAGCTCGATTATCTACCAGGTTCGTTACGATCTTCCAGCGTATTGAAATTGAACATTATTCATGTCATAAC
This sequence comes from Rhynchophorus ferrugineus, assembly GCF_030347505.1. Lineage (NCBI taxonomy): Eukaryota > Metazoa > Arthropoda > Insecta > Coleoptera > Curculionidae > Rhynchophorus > Rhynchophorus ferrugineus. The sequence goes on along the minus strand of NW_027472585.1, from coordinate 17,566,451 downwards.
ATATGTATCAAACGACGCCCACCGATGAAAAGTGAAGGTTGGTATTGTTGGCGTTTCGTAGTAATGGCTTTAAAGGAAAATTCGCAGCCGGTTTAGCGGTAGAGCTCGTTAGAACTTCCTAGTTTTGTGTCGTTGGTGGCCTTGAATGGTTAAAAACCTTAATTAAATAATGATATTGATGGGAACTCGACGTTATGTGATCTATTCATCCGTGCCACGCGGTTTATATACGTAAAAATGTTAATGAAGTAGCATTATTGTATGAAAGGGGAGGCGTGGACTCGTTATAAACTGACATAACTGTCCTTCATGCCTTTCGAGATATTCTTGTATAAAAGTATTTATGCACCAAAATGTTAACAATTTTAGCAGATTTTATTTTTTGTATAATGTCATCCAGATGTTTTGCATCGGTTACCTTTGAATCGTCTTTCACGACGTTAGGATTAGTTGCCCTAAGTTTGCGTTTTAGTTTGCATACATTTCAAAATTAAAATCAGCTTCATCAAAGAAGATTATTATATTTAGTCTGCATTATTATTTAGTCCAATAGATAGAATAGAATTCTTTATCAAATATGGTCATTTTTCTTTGAGGCGTATACTAATTGAATCATATAAGGATTGAAATGTGTAATTAAGTGAAGCTTAATCCAAATTTCAATTTTTTTCCAAAGGGTGCTCTGTAGTTTGCTGTTTAGTTTTGCTATTGTTTATATTGAACTATATTCGAATAAATAAAAATTATATATAGGTGTTCTTTTTTGAGCTTGATGATCTTAATATGATCTTCGAAAATTCCTTACACCGTTAGTTAATAGATTTTAATTAACAGGAATTAATCCCTGAATATGTTATATAGACATGGTTACACTTTATGATGAGTACTGAACTGAATATGTGTTATTCAGAGTTCTTGCAACATATGGCCAAAGTGTTGTGAATGTGTGTATTTTTTCGCTGTTTTTGGTATTTCTCAATAACAATTCCTCAGTTATATGTTTGTAATTTGATATTCCAGTTTCCTATTGTACTTCAGAATGTCCCATGTCTTTTTTGAAAGTTATTTCCATTGATAGTATAAAAGTACCTGGGAATATTAATTATTTTTTCAGTTTAAAAAGGCATTTATTAAGAAGAATTGGCGTAACATATTTTAACCAAAATAATTTTTATTACTTGTTAAAAAATGTTATGTTGCAAAAAAGATGCTGGTTCATATTCGCACTTCTTCAGCATTTCAATACCGCGTGACTATAGTCGAGCTACACTGCATCGATCTTAACAAGTGGTAATTGAAAGAAGTTATGTGAGCACGTTGGGTGTGACAGAAGTTTCCATTCGAGCTGCAGCTTTATAACATTTTTAACTTTTGCAATCAATAACCGAGCGTAATGTAATGTAAGTTAGTGACTTTGCGTTTATTACTCTGTTCATATGTTCAATTGATACTTTGATTCGATTTTAGTAGTTTACATTACAGCTTGCTGATCTTAGCACAACGATACTATGTGGCCATGAATATTCCGTTTCATTCTCAATATGTATAACTGTCCTGGAGTAACCCATGGTATTTTAGGTTTAGACTTGTCGTAGTAGATCTATTTTTCATATCTAGTCACAATACGCTACAGAAAGCTCTTTTTTCATTAACTAGCATCTAAAGGAACCGCGATGTTGAAATTGTTTTGAATGACATTTTCAGTTAATTCGTGTGGTAGCCATTTTTCCTTCATTTTAAACTTTCCTATTTCATTGTTAATGTCTGGAAATAGTTAACTTATCAACCACTGAGCTGCCTGAAGGATCTTTGAAAGCTTGAGCGAGTTTTTGTCTTCAAATCTTCAAATTTCTTAAAATATTTGGTTATCCAAGACAATCATTGACAAAAAACCTTTTTTTACATCGTTATAATGAAAGCCGACAATTTGGTGATGACAGAGCAATATTACTGTAAGTTCACTAAAAGCATTTGATAGGATTCGGTAGAATATATGTTCAAATCTGTAGCGAATGTGGAAATACAAATTTTAGCACTTCTTGTTTAGCCTCTGTATAGACTGATCAAATGAACTTTATAGATGAACTGAAATTAACTGTTCTAGATTATTTAACAACTGATTATATCGCATCACAAGATGTCGCAAATCAAAACATATACTATTTGAAAATCGTCAGATTCCGTTACCTGAACAATCCTCCAAAATCCCCTATACGGAAGCTGTTGACCATTCATTTCGGAAAAAAGAGAAGCCAGTGGGAGCTATATCTGGCTAATGTGATGGATGTTAAGACAATTTATTGGCTATACCAATTTATTAAACAATCAAGTAATTTTTTTTGATGGAAACAAAAGAGAAAACACTTCCCTTACCCAACGAGAAGGTAATGATATATAAGACCGACACGAAATCATTTTATTGCGGAAACTGCTCCGGGTAAATTACGAGACATAAGTAATAATCTCGGCAACTAATAGACTGCATTAATTGATATGATTTAGCGCGTGTTGCTAATTGCCTTGCGAAACAGTAAAACTGTGACCATTCGGCGCGCCGATAGCATCGTGTTTAGCTTAGCAAATTATTTTATATAATTTCTGCAATTTTCCCCGTTAAATTATTGCCAATCTTGTATTGCCGCCCATAAAAGATTTTATACCAAACGCGACGGGCATAAAACAGTAATAAGATGGACCAGACCGTATCTGTTACAGTATAGCCAGACTTCTGGCTGTCTCGTATTTTATCGTTTCTTTTTATAGTTAGGAATTGTTTGTTCATTTTGTATTGTGGTATGTTAAACAGACTCAGATATACATCATTAGATGTTCTTTGGATGACAAGCAAATTATTTCAATATCTCTCTCAGTTAATTATAAACTAAGCCTTTTTGGAAATAAAATAAGCTACTTATAAGGCCCTATTACTGACTGACTACTGTCCTGTAACTTTATTTACTTTTAGAACTGTTGTTAATATCAAAGTAGAGATTTCAAGTGCCAAATTATATCACATTGTACCTGAGCATTTTTTGTTAGCTCTAATTAAGAATAATCAGGGTATTAAACTCATTGTTCCCTCATCCAAAGAAGAGACAGATTCAAAAGGACACATTGCACCCATAAACATTACTTCTATGTGAATGTTCGCCAGAACTGTCATCGTATTTAGACTTTTCTCATCTCTTGGTCTTATCGAACTACACCTTCATATTTTATGGCTACGTATTTGTACCTTTGCTTTTTGTTTTTTCCTTTCATTGAAGACTTTATGGAAATTTTCTGTCTGCAATTCTTTTTAATAGTCAGTAATGTCAAATTATCAACTTCTCTATGTCGGCAGTAGTTTTTCACGTTATTGATAATAACAACCAAAATGACGACTGGATGTTCTTCTTTAAAAAGAAGAATTTTCTTTTTAAAAACTAGTTTATAGTATGTTTAAAACCTGTCACCACTCTATATCTTTACTGTGCTTTCATGCATATATTAAAGCATACATATATTGGAGCACAGCTGTACTCTAAAAACAACTATAACAGGTCAATTAAAAAGTCCTTGACCTGACACATAGATGGCGCTACTAGAATTAAATCCATATGCTTTTTAGTTAGCCATAACACTCAAAAGATGCGTGTATAAATTTGACAGCTGTCGGATTATTAGTTTGTGAATTATAGCATTTGGAGTGAAGCTAATTTTGTTATTGTTAAGAAATGGATAAAAAGAATTTCGCTTGTTGATAAAATATTGCTTTTTGAAGGGAAAAAATACAGTTGAAGCAAAAACTTGACTTGATGCCGAGTTTCCGGACACTGCCCCAGGAATGTCAAACATCAAGGATTGGTATGCTAAGTTTAGACATGGTGAAATGAGCACTGAAGACGGTAAACGCAGTGGACGCCCATAAGAGGTTGTTACCAACTAAAACATTTAAAAAATCTACCAAATGATTTTGAATGACCGAAAATTGAAATTGAATGAAATAGTCGAAACTTTAAAGATATCAACTGAACGTGTAAATCATATCATTCACGAATATTTGGGTATGAGAAAGCTCTGTGCAAAGTGGGTGCCGCGCGAACTCGGTTTTGACCAAAAACAACAACGAGTTGAAGATTCGGAGCAGTGCTTGAAAATGATCAAGCCTAATAAACCTGAGTTTTTTCGTCGATATGTGACAGTGGGTGAAACATGGCTCCATCATTTCACTCCAAAGTCCAATCGACAGTCATCCGAGTGGACTGCACACGATGAACCCGTTCCAAAGCGTGGGAAAAGGCAACAGTCGACTGGCAAGGTTATGGCATCTGTATACCATCAACAGCGACTATTACATAGCGGTATTGGACCGTTTGAAGAATTTGAAGTATCTGATGCCGCAGGCTTGAGGCCGCATTTGAAGAAAATGAAAGTGCTGCTTCACCAAGACAATGCACCGTGTCACAAGTCAGTGAAAGCTATGGCAAAAATTCATGAATTGGGCTTCGAATTGCTTCCTCATCCACCGTATTCTCCAGATCTGGCCCCAGCGGCTATTTCCTGTTCTCAGATCTCAAAGGAATGCTCGCTGGGAAGAAATTTTAGTCGAACGAAGAGGTGATCGCCGGAACTGAGGCCTATTTTAAAGCAAAAGACAAATCGTACTACAAAAAGTTGGAGGGTCGCATATAATCCAAAAAAATGTTTTTTACTTTGTTGGGCCGGGGAGTTTTCAATTGACCTGTTAATCTTAGCAACTGAAATGAGTGAAACTTGTTAAAAGGAAACATAAAATTACGTATACCCCTTCCGCTAAAACAACCAATGCACATTATAGAAAATGTCAAATGTGCTGGCAAATGCAGTTTGTAAAAATGTAACACTCGGATTTTTCATTCGTTTTTTACCGTAGTAAAAACAGTATGCTGTCTGGTGCGTCAAAACAAAAAATGTAACCGAATCAATCTATAAGATTCGATTTATCTTGCTACTGGTCGATCCTAATATCAAATATCTACAAGTTTCTTCAAAACATTAGCGATAATAATTACAGTTTACCAACCAGTAAACATTGTAAACTGAAATTGTAAGTTAATGCGGCAACAATGCGACGTGCTGACGTCATAAATTTTGATCGCACGTACATAGTCAATCAAAATTATCAAATATTTGACCATAATAGTTCAAATACTACTAATAATAAAAACCGCAGGTTTGTATATATGTTAATAAAAATTGTTTTCTTTTTCAGGTAAGAAAAGCTCATCTTTTTTTGTTGAAGTCCATTTGCTCAACCACCAAGTAAGTAGACAGTCACAATTTACGACTAATTAATAACCTACTCGGATTTAATTTTTGATATCGTTCAAACTAACAGATCGAGATCTATCTGATACAAATCAGGTGAATACAACGACCTGTTATTGTCCACGTTACAATGTATCAGGTACACAACAATCATTATGCAATTGTCTGGTCTTGTAGCACGTCCGGATGATGACAGCTTGATTGTAGAAACGCCGTACCATATTAAATAATACGGAATTGAAATTAAGAGAACAAAATATGGCCGCATGGTTGATTCAGTGCTGCTGCGTCTTACACAATAACAATGCGCGTTTAACGTAGCCACAATAACATGCTTTCTCTTTTTTTCAAGATCTGTATCACAATTAAATGGCTGATATAGCGAACTTATTGATGCGGCCAGTTCGCGTTGAATGACGACGGACAAGCAAAAAAAATCTAATTGATCAAGGAAGCCTTATTATTACTATTTTTTTCGCTATCGCATCGGAATATGTTGCAATATCGTGAGAGGTCAGGACTTGTACTATCTGAACGTCCGAATATAAAAAATATGCTGATTAAATTGAAACTAAATGGTTTGCGTTCAGTGAAAGTAATTAAATGGAAACCGGCAAATGTGTAGGGGGTTCTAATTTAATTGATTAAACGCCGGAATGTAGTTGGTATTCAAAGCCAAGCTAACATCTATCATCATTAACATTATTTATTTGACGTACTTGCATTTTAGTAATCTCAATACATATTTTACAGTTACAACTAGCGTTGGGAACTATCGACTGAAAATAGTCGAAACAGTCGGTAGTCGCAAAACAGTCGATAGTCAAAAAACTAGTGACCGAGTCAAATGCACGTTTCGACTGTTTTTATCAATTTGTGATGTCAGACGAAGATGTACGAACCCTTTCCGGTATAAATTGTGAGAGAAGAAAGGACGGTGATAATTCTTTGAAGCAGTTAATTTTAAATGTGCTAATATTTTCCAACGGTAGTATAAATGTGACGGAAAAAAATTACTGAATACTATTAACATGCAATATAAATTTCATTTTAAACGAAGTAGAATTACTTTTTTATTTGAATGTTCTGTGGATCAGTCATTAAAAATTCCGTTTCTTAAATAATTTATTTCTAAATGTTATTATAAAAAATGTTAATTGCTATATTTAAATAACATACTATAATAAATAAAGACAATAAAAAAGAACATAATTAGAAATGATCGCACAATAAATACTAGAGCTTTTTTAAATAATGTAAATGCTTTATTTATTATTGAACGGAAATATTTTTTAACAAAAATCGAGAGAGTAATCGAAATATTACCTATAATTGCCATAAAAACAGTCTTTACTACAGTATTTTACTACTTATCATTCACAATTTTAATCTTTTTACCCTATTACATTAACAATCTTGAAAAATATCGTTCCAAAAAGTGGCTCTATTAATATACAATATATTGTTATTTACAAGCAAACTACCAAAAAATCATAAAACTATATATGTTATACATATACTATGTAAGCATAAATTGAGTATATTTTTGTCAAGGTCGCCGCTCGAACGACAAAGCAGAACAAGACAGAACGTTAAAAATCAGTAGAATGAAACTAGTAAAACAAAAAATAACTAAAAGTACACGTACACGACGAAACAGTCGGTAATGAATAGTAACAAAATCAATAGGACCGAAAATAGCGACTGAAAACAGTCGATAGAAAAAAGTCATCAATTACTAAACAATCGATAGTTCCCAACACTAGTCATTTTCAAAATAATTGATACAACAATTATGTGTTGGTTGATATTGTTTTATGATTGAAGCATGAATAGTACCATAATAAATGTTAAGAGATATTACAACAGAAATTAATATTATTTTATTTTCTATGGTTATTTTCAGACGACATTATCAAACAGTATCTACGAAAAAACTAATATTACTAATATTAATAATTAGTAATAATTTTATTAGAGTATAATTACCTTTTTACTTTTACTTGTTGGAAAATCGTGTGTCTTCATCTGGAATTTCCTTTTTACTATACGTTTTTAGCCAAATTTCGTTAGTACAAAATTAATTTCTGTTTTAGCTTGATGATTATACTGTAGATATAGAACTAAAGGCTATACTAGGACTATTTAAATTTTCATATTGCTTTCGTTTGCAATAACTATTCGCAGTTAGTACAAATCTTATATAAAGTACAATTTTAGAGAACTTTCGTCGGCTTTTCCAACATGACAAATTCACTATTTCTTTATTCAGTAACTATATATGCAACAAAGTTAATAAATATTTCCGATAAATGCATTCGAAGCAAGTACATTTCTCACATAATTAATCTCTATATGCTATAATAATTATCATAGTAATTATTTACATTTGGCTATTCAGTATCAACTATTCTTATCCAATATTTCATATCCATTAGTTCCTCTAATTGATCCAACTGTCTTGTCTTCAGCTGGAGATTCTCTTGCACGGTTTTAGTCATTCAACGACTATATTTATACTTTATATAGTGTACGTATTTAGTTCTTGAAGTATAATTTATGTTATCAATATCAATAACGAATATTCCATGGCTTTATTGGATTGGAGTAGTATAGGATTCAATAAATATATAGCCTCAGCAAGCACTGTTTGACCAAGACAATAATTACATTCTATTTTCACTGTATTTCTCATAAAACAGGTCAATGGAAAAGTCTCCGGCATGACAAATAGATGGCGCCACTAGAATGAAATCCATATGGTTTTTAGTTATCCCTAACCCTCAAAATTTGCACGTATCAATTTGACAGCTGTCGGATCATTAGTATGTGAATTATAGCATTTTGAGTCAAGCAACTTTTGTTATTGTGAAAAAAATGGATAAAAAGGAATTTCAGGTGTTGATAAAATATAGCTTTTTGATGGGAAAAAATACAGTTGAAGCAAAAATTTGGCTTGATGGCGACTTTCCGGACATTGCCCCAGGAAAATCAGTTATCAAGGATTGGTATGCCATGTTTAGACGTGATGAAATGAGCACCGAAGACGGTGAACGCACTGGACGCCCTAAAGAGGTTGTTACCGACGAAAACATTAAAAAAATCCACAAAATGATTTTGAACGACCGTAAATTGAAATTGAATGAAATAGCAGACACTCTAAAGATATCAACTGAACGTGTACATTATATCCTTCACGAATATTTGGGTATGAGAAAGCTATGTGCAAAGTGGCTGCCGTGCGAGCTCACTTTTGGCCAAAAACAACGACGAGTTGATGTTGATCAAGCATAATAAACCCGAGTTTTTGCATGGACAATGGATGAAACATGGCTCCATCATTTTACTTCGTAGTCCAATCGACAGTCATCCGAGTTGACTGCGCACGATGAACCCACTCCAAAGCTTGGGAAAACGCAAACGTCGCCTGGCAACGTTATGGCGTCTGTATTTTGCGATGCGCATGGAATAATTTTCATTGACTATCTTGGAAAAGGAAGGATTATCAACAGCGACTATTACATTGGACCGTTTGAAGGACGAAATCGCCGAAAAACGGCCACATTTGAAAAAAAAGAAAGGGCTGCTTATAGTGTCACATACGGTGTCAAGTTGATCGAACTGAGCTAGGACCTGCTGTCCTATCCACCGTATTCTCCAGATCTGGCCTCCAGCATTATTTCCGGTTCTCAGATCTCAAAGGAATGCTCGCTGGGAAGAAATTTTCGTCAAATTATGAGGTGATCGCCGAAACTGGGGCTTATTTTAAAGCAAAGGGTAAATCGTACTACAAAAATGTTACCGAAAAGTTGGAGGGTCACTATGATCAGTGTGTCACCCCTGAAGGGAATTATGTTGAATAGAAAAAATTAAATTTACCAAAAAAATGTGATTTACTATGGTAGACCGGGGACTTTTCAATTGACCTGTTATATGGTTATGAGCGATTACTGGTCGCTAACATATTTCCAATTGATTCGTCATGGAACAAAATTTAGTTTTGGCATATTTTGGGACCGAAAATTATTCTGAATTAATGGCATCATATTTAGCCAGCTTCCAAGCTATAAATAATCGGCGCAACATAAGCTAGATTCATAGCAAAAAAAGTAACAGTTCTTTTATTTTTATTTTAGTAATTTAGATGGCTATTAAGAGAAGTAGTAACGGTTTAGTCATCACCACTGGCTACCTAAAAGTCACTGTTACACTCTCTATTTTAGTATATTCATTACAACATATAACTGAATTTTTGGAGAAACCCCATTATTCCAAATTCAACAAATATACTAATTCATTAAATAATTCGAAAAATATAAAATCATCTACAAATTACATTAATTAAAAATAATTTGTCATTGCTATTAGCAAGAATGTGGACGAAAAGATTTCCGTCATCTAGCAATTTTTGTTATTCCACAAAAAAAAAACATTTTTTTAAAAAGAGTATCAAAGTAGACAAAAGTGAGTAAATAAATGCCAAATATTCCATAAGGATTTCAAAAAGAAGAATCTCAATGACTGTGCGTGAATGCAGCCAGTTCTAAAATCGATTTTATGTCGTCCCAGTCCGGAATTGCACGTGATTGAAATGGAATTGACCAATAAAATGTCTTTGGGTATGCTGAACCGTGAAACATGGAGCAGTTACGCGTCAATTTTCTTACGGCACATAAACCAGAGTCCGATCATTGAGCGTATCACTGCTTTATGCGAATTTGTATGCATATGGGAGTTTAAGTAGCATACTCCCGAGGTAGTAGTCATTTTTTTGTCAAGCCATTTAAATGATTCAGTATTTTACGAACCATCTCCAAGTTTTTATATAACACATTTAAGTTTTTAAAAAATTCATTGATAGTAATGCATTTAATATTACGATTAAGAGCCAACCATTTTAATTATTAGGTATTTGGTGTCAACCAGTTGATTTTAAATGAATTTTTTATTTGTAATATTAACATGAATATGTATCTTACGGTGTTTTTACTAATTATGCTTTGGAGAGGTTTTGCTGTTACGTTGATAGCTAGTTTTAGTATGTTTATAATTAACTTATAGTTAATTATAATTAATTGACCTGTTACCCAAGAAGTAAATAAAGTACTAAGTACAACAACTTTAGAAAAATTACAAATATGTTGGAATTACTTTAAAATTATAACACTATTGCACTAACGTTATTATAGTTAATAACTCAAAAATACTTAAATATTTTCGGTACTTTCTTGGTCCACAGAATGTAACGCAAGACGCAAGTCTTTGATGTTAATACTAACTTTATTATTTAAATTAAATTTTACTCGTCAAATGAATAACAACAGTACATTTGATTTGTTTTAAGTACTCACCAGAATATTTGGTTTGTTTTAAGTAATGAGTACAACTAATATGAAAGTGGTCGTTATCAAAGAAAAAAAACAACACAGTGATAAAATAAGATGCTATTCTCTATTTAACAGATATTGCTCCTTTCGATGATCACTTTGTGGGGTTGCTTTTTACGTGCTTTGAATAATGATATTTGCTCTTATGGATATACCTGAAATTAAGATGATACGTGGATATATTGAAAATATATACAAATACTTCCAGAAATATGTTGAAAGAGAAGTACATGATATGTTAAATAACGCATTAGTTCCAAGTAAAATAAATAAGGAAGAATTCTGTTGATCTCATTTGAAAATTTTAGCGAAAAGCTGATTCAAATACAATAATGTTACCCCATAGATTAGATTTATTCTCAATTAACTTTTTGTCGTAAAGTTATTAATTTCAAATCTGCAACGCAAAAACTATTAGAGTAATTCGAAGGATAACATAAACTCTTTGATAAGGACGTGTATGGCAAACTTAGAAAATATGTGATAAATTATACTTATGTATTAATAGCACAAACCAACAAACAAAATGTTGGTTTGTGAAGTCTCCAAACTTTTTTTTCTTGATTGTGATGTATACATTTTTTTAACTAAATAACGCAGATTACTCACAGTCTAGCAGTAGTCTATTAATAGATGACACTCGAGGACAGTGGCAATGCATTTAAATATACTGTCAAATTGTTTTTGTATAGTGACTGAATCTAATGAAATATAAAACTTTTTATTAACCATTATGGAAAGTGTTTACTTCACAACGACGTAAGTGATCTTATAATAAAAATCAAAGGTTCATTTTTACCCTTTAAAATACAATAAACAGACCTTTTTATTTTGGTAGAGGGTTTATTTTTTAATACCATTTGAAAAGTTATAGAACTTACATCGACATTATATGGTATACAGTAACGGGCATTCATTAACATGTTACAAACAATATGAAAAACACTGACATTGTGAATGTTCTGTTATAGAAATTGACGTAGTATATCAACTAAATCAATTCTATTCTACTAGAAATAATACCCGAGTATCGCCAAGTTTCATTTGATAGATAGCACGCCGTCGGAAGAAAGTGAAAATAAACAATTTGCATTGCGAAAATGAATATTCGTTTCACCGTAGTTCGGATTTGTTTAATTAAATTATGGTCGGTCGCGATTAAGCAGGTGGGAAAGTCGAGCCTTGCAGTATAAATAAGTGCGGACGACAATGATAGACATTGAGATCACAATCTCATTTTCTAGTAATTAAATTTATGTAATGCTTTCGATAAACATTTGATGCGGTGAGATTTGCGGTCTATTGAATATCGGCGCTGGAATGCAGAAACGTTGCTTTTAACTAGAAACATATCAAAAAGTGGACGAATAAATTGTTAATAAAAACCTCTATAATTTTTTTTGATAAACAACAAAATATTGTTTTTCAGATGATTTATGTTACAACTTTTCTGTCACTGTCAAACTTTTCTGAACTTTGCATTTTCCCATGCGTTTCAATGCGAATTTCTTTGCTTAAATTTCAGTCATCAATCAATATTTTCTGGTAAAATCGATTTTCTACTATTCCGTTATTCTATAATATGGGAACTTATTATAAGTGACTTTCGCAAACTTCTTTTGAAGCCAGTTTATAAGAATATGTGATGACAGTAGGTTTTTTTATTATTACTCTTAGTAGTTCCACAATCTGCCCAGAGGGTTTATTATGTTTATAGTATATATACATAGCATTTAGAAAATCACTTCATTACTTGATCCCCTGTATAAAATACTATTATATTTAATTTGTCTTATTCTAAAGCTTATTCTGAAGTCTATATATATATATATATATATATATATATATATATATATATATATATATATATATATATATATATACAGACTTCTAATAATAGATGCAATGACACAGTTGGATTCCATAAGACCAAATAGGCTTGAGTATAGATTTATACAATAATATCTTGTTATCTAATGATAACTTGGATTTGCGCCCGATAAGACAATACGTTTGCTAGACTTGAAGTTGCTTTTATTATATGCCGTTTGCCGAGTATATGCTTCTTTCAAGTTCGGCGTAGATCTAGGCGCATACCAAGATACTTAGCATCCTCTGATTGTGGGAGTTGACAGTTGTTGATATAGACTGGTGGACATGTTCTTCTATGGAGCGTAAACGTTTTATGACTGGATTTTTTTGTTGGCTTTTATTCGCTATCTTTTCAGCCATATCTGTATTTGATTTAGGTGTGTTTGTAGGTTAAATGCTATGGTGATGCTATGTTATGGCTAAGTGAGAGGCTAAGACTGGCGTGTCGTCTGTGTATGTTGCCACAGTGGTTATTTTTGATATAGATTTATCAGCTATGTACAGAAGATATAGTACTGGACCCAATACACTACCTTCCAGAACTCCTGAAGTCTATGCTCTTGTTCTATTCCATGCTTATTGCACAACCCACATTGGTGTTCAGGAATGATCTTTCTTTTTTCTTTTACACAATTGAGCCTCTTTATGTACAGTTTCTTAAAAACTTTTGAGATCTTTTTATCTCAAATCCAGGTGCTTTTTACAATTAAACTCTCTGATATTTGTTGAGCATCTTTGACGGTAAATTGTTTATGTGATAAATCCATTTGATATGGCAAATGTAGGAAGCTAGTAATTTTATTTTTATCATCTTGAGGTAACTCAGATGGGAGGATTTAAAGACATTTTATAAATACTTCGAGATGTCAACAACTAAATAAAAAGAAAAGATGCAATTTTGAACGTTCCACGATTAGGATATTTCTACACCGAGTAACTCAATTATACTAAATGTAAAACAATTGTAACTGTTATTAAGGTAGGTGCAGCCATATTAATATCATAGCAATGTAATGGCAGTGCTTGCTTCATCAATTTCATCATTTTCCAATTGTATTTCCAATAAATAACAATGTTAGTCATTGCCGAAATAAGTTAATAATGTATCGCATGTCATACATCACCAACCGTTGCACCATCTCGGAAATTTAAACGGAAACCTATGAAACAATCGAAATTCTAACGACAACAAGACCCCATTTATCCCCAACTGGGGAAATGTTTTCCGAAATTTGGACATTGTCGGTACCTTTTGATTATTTAATTGCTCTACTTTCGAATGCGTTTAGATCTAGAAGGCAGATAGATTCGTGAATACATTTGTAACAAGCTAACGACGTGAGAATTTTATCAAAATTCGATTTAACCATTGAGTAATGTCCATTATTAAAAACGTTTAATAGTTTACATACGAAAACAAGATGTCTATACATCACAGGTCATTTCCTTTCGAAAGGAACGGTGTAAAAAATGGGTACGATTTTACGGAACTATACATATGTTGGTCGAAACAATGAAACCAAACATTAACTAACAACATACTAGATTGGAGAGCCGATAATTCGGCTATTTTAGTTGTTGACCTTTGCTGCTCCGAAGATCAATCGTTGATCAAACATATGTTAAGGGTGTTTAATATGCAGAACATATTAAACAAGATTGGAATGTTGTTTCGTGTGGATAATCGTGAGGGATACTTGTAGATTTGCTGGTCTCTGATGTTAAGAACGTAGTTCTATAGGTAACTAACTGCTTTTAATAGAATAGAAAAAGTTTTAAAAATATTTAGGTTATAAGTAATTTTCTCAAATCTAATAAATCATATTTGCAACCACATCAACACACTTAAAATTTTCATGTACAGTTTTTTTTTATTAATGGGTCTTTGTTTACAATTACTAAAACAATTGGTATGGAATTGTTATCAATATTTTTATAAAATATTATATAAATCCAATAAAATTAATAAAATTAAGTTTAAATGACAGTTTGAAAAGCATGTACTGCACTCAAAATTTCCATCATTTTTCGGAAATCAATAAAGTTTATTATTAAACTTATATTACACATATAGCTTACAACCAGTCTCTAACAACAGTTTCTTACAACCAGTCTTTAACAAACTTATAAAATTGATGAAAATGCCTTACACTAGAGTCTATACTATATGTAGACCATAAATTGGAAGAAAATAGTTTTAACTTTCTTGAGAAATATCATGTAATGTATGTCATATAATCAAAAACCTAACAAATATAATTGTTTGAAAACATGTATATGAAAAGGAATTTTCGTCATCTCTAAGTCAATGTTTAACTTTTTAATCTTACTCTAGATTTAGTACTACATTCCTGTGCACAACTAACATAATTATGTAAGTTTGTATAGCTTAGCGATTATTTGTTGCATTTTATCAGTTATGATGTTCTCCAAGAATTATGTATGTTTAATTGTGTCAACTGATATCTTTTGTAATATCTCAGATATGTTTGTGAAAACAAATAAAAGAACGAATTTAATGGTATATAATAACTTTGTTTTTTAGTGTAGAACAATTTTTGAGATGCGAAAAAACTGGAAGGTAGCGGGAGGTAATTCTGGCGAATAAATTATGTATTGAAAGAATTATATTTGGTACTTGCATGTATTCTGGACATTTTTGTTACTTTAGTAAGATATTTTAAGTTTTTGACGATACACAGTATGTGTTCATAAAAATATTTCCTTTTTCTTAATGTTTCCCATTTTGACTGGATGACTGTGCGTCTATTACTCGCTATTGCTTGTTTTTATTTCAATAATAAGTCATACAATTTGCTCAATTGTCATCGGTACACATCCTCAGTAATAGTTTTGTTGCTAATTAGATCATATCCAAGCATGGCCATAAATATTTCGCTCGGACGTTGATGTGCATATGACTTATTGCTCTTGTGATTATAGTAATAGATCTATTTTTCATCGCTAGTCATAATATGTCACAAAGAATTCGGTATTTTTCGCTAGCAAGCAATGATACCCCAATATTGTAAATGTTCAGTTCGAAATGACACTTTCGGTCAATTCTTCGATCTTTCTTATTGAATATAAACATCTGTAGCAGTTGATTAAAGCCATCTAACATTAATTATTTGTGAAGTTGAACTGGCTTATTGTCTAATAATGTACTTTTTAGGGGATCAGGTCGTTCTTTAACATTGACATCTAAATGACCACTTTGAAATCGCTGAATGCAAAATCAACAATTAGAATTTGACCGCAACAATTGAATTATAAGTTTTTAAAAGCGTTCCCAGCAGATTTCCTCAAATCAAACACAATAATACTAAAAGAAAAGTTGTTATGCTACGTAGAAAAATGTCGAAAACATCCATTTTAATAGTTATACTAGGTTGTTTAACATTTGTTGATATTTTGCATTTTCAACAATCATATCATATTTCATATTACATTTCTTTATTGCTGGTTATGGATAGTTATCACACTCTAAAATTTCCTCATATTGCAGAAAGTGTTTTATATGTAGGAAGACAATCGATAGACTCTATATTTTTAATATACCCATAATTAGATTTTCTGAAAAAACTTTCACAGAAATTTAGTCTCGTCAAAGCGTTTCTTGAGCATTTATGTTAGGGTTTTTGACCTGAGAGTTAAAATGTTCTCGATGATACTGTACAAATTACGTCGAGATAGCTCCGGGATCTATGCTAGAAACTGGCCTCGAGGAATATAAACAATTTAATACGCAATTGCCGTAGACAAGACTTACAACAAATTGGATATCTTACAGATGCCTAAATGTTAGGTGGTTAGTCTATAAGCAAATATTACAATCACGAACGTGAAATTTTTTCGTGTATGGGCGAAAGAGGAGGGAGATTTGCAATGAGTTTGTTAAATGAAGCGTAAAATCATTTTATTGCTTATTTACACGATATAGACTTTAATTTATTTCAAACTTTTCTTAATAACACTTAAATTTTTAGATAATGGGAGACATTTGGGGCTTGTGAGTTTCAATAAACGAAAATATATTTCTTTAATAGCTTTAATAACGTAAAGCTTGTAAGACTATTCGCTATATTAATGTACACGATACAAGTTACTTATTGACTTGATACAATTACTAAAACAGTTACTTATTGAATATATAAAAATTCTATAGCACTGCGAATAAATATAAAGTCAGAGCAAGTATTCGTATCTAGACCACTTATAGTTTAAATTTAATTAAACTGTAAGTTATTTCATACTTAATTATAGTTAAGGCTTACAGAAATTATATTAACTTACCCAGTATTATATCATATTTTTAGTTAATTAAATATAAACGCAGACTTTTCTGAACTAAGTTAAAGGAAATAGCATTTCCTTGTATAACGAAATTTTGCTTCTAATATAAATGGAAATAGAAATTAAAAAAAATTAAGATATGTCCCTGTAACTTCTGCGTCTAGTAATATTTATGGTGTCAGTCTTAGACAGAAAATCTAAAATAATACATTATTGTTGGGTTTATACTTAAAGTAAAATATTAGATATGAGAAATAAGGACATTTTTATCTGGAAAAATATTTTTCATATATTGAGAAAGGATATTTACGTGTTCCGCTGAATTACCAACATATTTTTTGAAAATTAGTAAATTATCACCTGGTTGAATTTTTATTTCGTTGTAATTTTTTATCAGTGTTGGAATGATAATTCATTTGAGAAGCGATAATTAACTTCTCAAGACAATCTGGTGAGATTTTATCAAGCTCTGTATATGTACATTTAAAAAACAGGGAAATTAATTTATAGTTCCAAAATGAGTTTACTACATGAGGCATTCAAAATATTTGGTGCTTGTATGTATTCTAATATTTTTTTACATTTAAAAGTCCTTTATTGAGAAAAAATTGGCACAGCTTTTGCGACGCGTGGCCAAGCGATTTAATGTAAGAGAAAGACATTGAATGAGTTACTGGATATTAGCTGGTTTTTTGTGCTACAGTACGTCTTTTAATTTTTTCAATTATCGCCGATAGATATCTACAGTAACAGTATCATTAGGTTTTAGAAGCTCATAAAACATTGCACCTTTGATAATTTCACCATATTCACAGGAAGATTTTATGACCACAAATATTCTGGTTCGGCGTTGATAGAGATGGCGCTCCTTGTCTAATCCATAACTTTTTGTGTTTGGTATTATCATAGCAGACCATTTTTCAGCGTTAATTCCAATGCTTCATAGAAAACTGTTCTTTTTTCTCTGGAAAGCTATTAAACCAAGATGTTGAAACGGTTCGAAATGGCACTTTTCGCTTTGGGATGTTTCTCATTGCATGTAGACAGCTCAACACGACAAGTCAAATCGACTGTCTAAATAATTGTCCGAAATATTTTTGAAGGTACTGGGTTTTCGTAATAAGTCTTACTTTTTGTGTTTGGATGTTTTTTAGTTTTCCAGGCCAGGCCGTTGTTTGTTATTGGCATCAAAACTACATAGAAAACTAAGTATGGTAATATTATATGCATGATTTTTGATTAAAGGTCTGTTTTCAATAAATCATTTTCCGTAATTTTGACACGTTTCGACGGGTTTGAATATAAAGTGAATTGTTGAATTGTCGAATTCCGAAAACTATGAATTTGTATGCATTTTATTTGCTTTGGTATGTTAGCGGCAACCTTAACCGAAAGAATTTTTCTTCTAAGTTTTAAAATCAATTACAAATAGCATTATTGATAATCAGTCGTATTGTTAATTAGGCTATTTAAAAGCCAATGTCTTAATTAAACGAGGCAGAATCGATTTGTTAGTCGGAAGACGCGGTTTCGCGTTAAGTGTGTCTAGAGAGTGGCTGCGATAGCTGGTGGCTACCCATTTACCGGGGGCTATTGGTATTTAATTTTCCCGCACACAGAATGGCTGCTAATTGTCTGCTATTACACTATCACCGTTTGGTTAGAGTTATTTCGCAATTTTAATATTTAATGGTGATGCAATTCACTTAAATACGTTCATAAGTAAGAGGTAGAATGAAAGGGGTCAATAGGACTTAATATTTCCCCTAGATTTCTCTTTGCATTAACATCAACTGGATATAGAATCGCCTCTAGTGATGCTTATTATTTATAAAGCGGCAGCATTGGCATCTTTCGGCCTGATTGCGTCGTGTGGCTGTTATAATTCGAAGGTATCCGAATTTCCTTGTTCAGGGGGTGATGACAAATATTTCACTAACTTCTTTCTATTGAAATAACAATTTTTAACTAAAAAAGTCTGTTTCCATCTTTTTACAAATACAAAACATATAGGGGCGTACATTTTCTTTTCAGATATACTAACTCCGATTTTGGGGTTGCTGGTGCGTCTTCAGGGTTGTATGTTTTTAATAGCTACTTGATTTAATAATAATTATTATGATATTTAGATAAATGGGTGAGTAAAAGCTAAATTCACAGCTATCATGTCATTTCATTTCAAATTGTCTAATCATTATCAATATCAAATATTTACCCTATAGCCTTGTCTTTAGAGCCTATTAAATGTTTGCCCTTTGGATCATTCTTCATGATTATTCTGATTATCTTTTGATGATTCTTCATTATTATTCTTAATTTCTAATTTCTGACCGTATCCGCGATAGTTGAAGTTTTAGTATTTTATCGACGAATCATATATTTGTGCGAATAGGCAGGTAGTAATGATAATTAGAAGTATAAAAAATATTTTAGCTAATGAATGATTCGCGTATAAACTTCATGGAATTATAGTAGAATAAGAATTGACTCAATATCAGTGATTTCAGGATTTTATTTCGCAAGACCCTTCTTCGTAATCCTCGTGTTTTCCAGGAATATCCAACTGGGTTTTTATCTCGGCTATCTAAATTTAATTAAAAAAGTAAAACTTCTCACAATTTACGATTTACTCGGTACAAATTTAGACATTTTCAACGTACCGAAAACATAATTTGTCTATACTTCGACGAAATTACGCATACTGAAAAGTGAAGTGAGTCAACGAGGCTTTAACATGAAGTTGGTTAAAAATGTACTCGATGCCATTAATACTATTAATGTACCACACGCATCTAGTGTAAATCCTTTAGAATTAATTTATAGGTCTGATAACTATTTAAATTTATTGCTTTCAGTTTAAAGTAAGAAGTGAAAACGGAGATGTTTGCACAAATTTGTGAAGCCTTCTTGTCTTTGAAACTCGCATATTTACAAATTTAAATGATTTTTAGTCTCACCAGGATATTTAAAGAACTCGTAAAAGTCAGATTGTCTCTTTTGTATTGTGTCAATCTGATGCAAACAATTGAAGGTCAAATACAAAGATTAAAACTGCACGGGTTTGACAATTCTTTTGAAACAATCGAACCGATGAATCAAATAACTTCCTAACCAATTTTAATATTATCTTACAAAATAAATACCAATGAGAAGGACTAACTTCGAAAAAGGTTACTGGTTGGATGCATCATACCAGAAAGAATTCGCCATGTGAAAAAGGCCGAACGGAATATGGGAAATATGTCGTCAGCTGCGAGCGCAAAAACCTTCATTCTGTTACATTCCGAGTGACTCACGCTGCCATACCGACCGAGCGAACGGTCACCCATCGCAAACACACCGGAAACAGAGACGCGCATCTTACGTGCCTCGATTCCTAACGTTCGTATAAGGATTTGGTGCTCTTTTCTAGCGCCGTTAGACTCCTTGACCAAATTTGGTCCCGGCTCTCATCATCATCTCGAAGAGATAACGAATTGCCGTCGTGCAAGCGAGATGTTTTTCTCGGTCTCTTTAACCACCCGAAAACATTCGTCAGATTCCACTGGCTGAAGTATTTAATTGGGCATAATTAATTCAATTGTATTGATTTATTCATAACAAAATATTAAAAATTACCACGAGTAACTGTTAAAGACCTTATTCTGTTTTTTTTTTAAATTACGTTGCTACATGAACTATTTGGAGCATCAGTTTTCATTTATATTTATATTAATCGTCGTTTTTTTTAAAGAAAATTTAGTTCCGTAAAGAGCATTTTCAACATTCAAACTTCAAACATCACTCCTCCTGCTCTACCTTGCCTATATCCCAACAGCCAAGGCTTTGCCAAATAGATATTTTCGTTTAATTAAAATACAAATTACAAAATACTAAATGTTATGTTTTAAAAATAAAAAATATTTTTGGGTCTGAAAATATAAAAGGCAAATTACAAAATACCAGGTATTAGGTTTTGTAAATAGAGTAGAACTTCAGCATGAAATCCATCCCAGCTTATTAATCAAAATAGTGTTTTACATCCGACAGACGAACAACATCTTGGTAAATGGATAGAAACCTGTTAAAGAAAACAATCTTTCTACAAACTTGTATTGCTATATAAACAATTTTTTTTATATTTGGATAGGAAGATAGGATTTGGATCGTTTAGGAAGCTGATTAACTCTTACTCACTTTTTGATTTCTGTGGCCGATGACTGCACCTGTACGCAAAAACAATAAAATCATCGTCTTCTTTACTACTAATGCTACTCCTGTTACTCCCAGGCATTATTTAATATATTTTATTATTTACCTTAAGGCATGAATGATGCCAGTAGATTTTCATTTATTTCAGGTGACAGTTTAAAGGGCTTATCACATTTTCAATATATTACCTTTGATGGTGACTTTAGCAACACAAGTTAGCGCTGTTGATCACTGTGAAATACTTTCCTCCAGTGAGAATTAGTCGATAAGTCACAGTACACTTTACTCATCACATTCACTTGTTTCAGCCCCTCGCCGCCATCATGCGGCGTTGTGGACGTACATATGGAATGAATTTGGTCATACATCGTAACATTCGTACTAATAAACTTAATTAATATCTGTGTCATTTTGTGAATATAACCGTGTGAAAATGGCAATTGACAAGATACCAGGACAATCTTGACATACAGTACAGGTGCAGTGTTGACAATTTTAAAGATTGTAAAATACCTCAGGGTCAGGTATTTAAAATATTAATTACAAAATATACAAATATATATAGTGTAAACAGTAATTGAATAAAAAATACTAAATGCGTATTTATATTTCTATTACGTATTTTAATTTTAAGTGCTTCAAATACTGTCAAATCCTGCCAATAACAAAACAAACAGTACTTGGAACATTTTCTGACGACACAATTGTTATGTTAAGAGGTATATTTGTGCTTAGAGCTATAGAGAATCTATCCAAATGGTAGTCAACAAGATCCACAAATGGAATAAAGACTGGAAAATGCAACAAAATGTGTAGTCAGTATTACGTTGAAGCGAGAAGACCTAATTATATTAATTGAGTGATAGCCAATTCTTCATGTATAACTTGCATGATAACTGGGTACCTAACTCGATGGTAGATAAAATTGGAAACACCATAGTACGCATAAGGCGTCCTAATTTGTCCTAAAATCAAAGATATTGATTTGATTAGTCTATTATAAAGCCTATTTGGACTTATGGAAGTATGTGGTGTGCACTAAGTGTTCAAACTGAACAGTAGTTCAAGGCTGCCATTTTTTATGTTAATAGCTTGTTGCTATATAACCAATGTGAAAATTGCACGATGATCTCGAAATTAATTTGATCCACGAATTTATCCAACATTTTCGCTATAAAACATGAAAAAAGGGTAGAACACAGAGTCATTACAACTACTAGAAAACTACACGAATATGTATATAATATAATAGTGTTAATATTAGCTTTAGTGTAAATGTAATCTAATTTAATTTTAGTTTAGAAATTATATGCTCCACTCGTTTTGATTGTCAATTGTTAAAAGTGCAAATAAAAAGCAATAAAGCATTTCTATAATTAAGAATGTGTTGAGTGTTTCTAACAGTTAAAGAAACGTGATGTAAAAGATAATATATTTTTTAAGAAATTCTCTTAATAAACTAGATTTATGTTTGGTGAGTATAGTGCTTGCCAACGATATCTTCGTCTGTACTAGTTGAATTCACGATTCATTAAACGTTGCCTTTTAGACTACACAGACTTGATAAATTTTCTATACAGTGTAATCCTTGAGACTAAAGCCTTCGTCGTTAAGATATTTGACCTTTATATTTAAACTTTAAGCATTAATTACTTTTAATGAATTAATTAGCATTAGTTTGTCATGTAAACTCCCTAGATTAACTATATTCATAGAGTAATAGAGATGTAACTCAATAGGGGACTCTGGCGCAAGGTTTTGCTTTGCCCAACATCCAGAGGGCGTCATAATTGGCTTCTAAAGTAATTTGATTTGGTGAATTTAAATCTCCATTATAGGCACCCGTAAGAGAAATATTTTACTTTGAAGACATTTGATTGGCTCATTAGTAGTGTTTGGCACGTGACAGCCTTGACGTCAAGTTTAATTGACCAATGAAATTCAAATAAAAAACAATTCTTTTCTGAATTAAAAATAAATTAATATAATCTATAACAATTTTTATTATATAACAAAGTTTGGTATATTGCAAATCAAAATTATCTCTTCCGTCTTTTCCTTTTTTCATATTTATTTAGTGCTATCAATTTAATAAGATATATCAGAGTTCCCTCTTTTTGTTTTCTTACACTGAAAGCAAAATTTGAGTCTTCCCCTGTTAAAATTCTGTTCAATGTACAATTGAAGGGTTTTAAATTCACTTTTTTTTTAATTTGACAAAAATGTTGTTATATTATCGACCTGGCAAAATCGCCGAATAAAATAAAAGAGTTAGCTCAAAGACTTACTGAGAGTATTTTCATTTCATCCCCGGTTAGTAAAGAATGTAAATATTTAGTGAAAATAATTAGCTTATGTTGAGCGCTTCAAATGATTTCTAAAGCATCCTAGCCGAGGATGTATATTCCCGAATCCATGAGCTAGATTCAAAATAAACCATTACAAACCAAAACAATTATTTGGATAATTACACTTTTTTTTCTTTAATGAAATGAACCCCTCAAGGTAGTTATTAAATTGATGACACTTTCACTAATTTGTTCTTACTTGGGTCATACATTTTACACTAAAATTCCTGGTGTATTGAATATCGGTTAATGCTCTCTTAATAGATTTGCATTCAGGAGCTACTATTTATTTTATTGGAGCTGCAACTATTGATCCAAGAAGGAAAGTATATAGCCGTTTGCATAGCTTCTTTCGTAAGGGGATTAATTTCTAAAATTAAAAAAATAAATATTTGATATTTATATATATATGAATAAACTTACCTGAACTTAATATACTGTACAACAAAATATACTGTAGGGATCACAAATTTTCTTTGATACTTAATCCAATCGGCTTGGGAATTTTCAACCATTTTTTAATGACAGCTAAATACTGTCAATACACTTAAGAAGCTCTCTATATTTATCAAAATATAAGATATCGATTTGGAAAATTCAGTACAGGTTAAAGTGGATGAATATTTGAGCCAAAAGTTCAGAGATTCAAAAAAGGAAAGCGTGCGTTGAACACAGTTATTGCAGATCTACGCGGTGTTCTACATAAATATTCAGCCATTTATGTAATTCTAAATCAATGGTTGATTAAACTATTAACAAGAAATAGCAATTCTATACTAAAAACATTGAATTAGTGCAATATTTAAATGAAACTTATTATTATATTTAAGGAAAAACATGCACTGCGAGAGCATAACTTAAATTTTAGTGACGATATCATTTTTCTTTTAGAATGTTATAAAAGAAACAAAATTGTGTATATTGTACGATAACTAACCAAAAAAATATATATATCAAAGTTTGTTATACAGTCCTAAACTAACTGTAATATATAACTACCTATATACTAACCTATAATATATATATATATATATATATATATATATATATATATATATATATATATATATATATATATATATATATATATATATATATATATATATATATAGGGTAAATGATGTGGCTCGGTAAATGGAGGTAAAACGAAATGAAATAGTGGTGTTTACATTACGTGACCGTTATTTATTGGCTATATAAAAAAATGTAAAAAATACAATTAGAAAAAACGGATGGCAGCGCTGTTACCTGGAGACGAGGCTTGGGCAGTTGATGGGGGCACGTCTAAACCAAACGAGGGTTGAGCACTGAATGAATCGAAATACCCTTCAATAACATCCCAGATAAACGTCTCGGGGTTGCCGCCAGCTATTCGTTCTCGGGTTCTAGTTGGCGCTGCTGGCACCCCGTCCGTGTTCAACATCTGGGATTATATTTCTGGGTATTTTGTAGACCGTTATTCCACGATGTAAAATTCGACATGCCTCAAGGTCGCTTCATATATATACATATAATACTCTGTTGACAAAACAAATGATCATACTCTGTTTGAATTTAATTTATTGATAATTGTGATAAAATCGATTTTAACTTATTTTATCAATACTAATATATTATCCTTAAAAAGTTAAAATCAAACATTTATTTCTGGATAAAAGGAAATCGTTTAAATGTTGTAGGTTTTCTATTATTTCAGCAATCACATTATAACTAGGATTTTGTTTTGTTCTTTCATGGCCTTTTCAATTATGGCTCTAACGCGTTACTACATTTTTATTACCTCATTGAGTAGGTGTACAGCCACACTACATACTTATGCGTTACCATTTTAAGAGGAACACCAAAGAAAATCACTCCTACAATGTAAACAATATAGTTTTCCCACGCGTTGGATAACATTAGTCATCCATCATCATTTTTTCCAATGCATGTTTTACAAAAGGGAATAAAATGTATATATGGTTGGGAATAAAGTAATTTTAAATATTTTTTGTGTATTTTCATAGTGAATGTATTTACTATTACTTATTCATTTCAACTGTAATATATGTTATTTTTATCAATAGCCTTTTTCCTCTTCTTTGGTAATTATCATAATTTCATGACTGTAATACTTCTGAGATTACTGTTTCTAACTTCTCCAGGTGATTCAGTTTTCACCGCTCGAAATCATTCAATTTCATCAGCGATTCATTTTCAAATCGAAACTTGGTTTGTTAGTTTTTTCATTGATAGTTCATATTCTCTTTAATTAATTACATTTTACATTAGATATGCTTAGTGAAATTGCGCTACCCAATAGCTGTATTGCTTCCATGTTGCTATGATTTAGCAACCTTATTTCATGTTTTAAAGAGCAATCTTGGATCACTTCGGGTATCCATTTGATTTCGAAGTCATCATGCAGCTCTTCGTTGGTTACGTAGCGATAAGTATTGGTGATTAATTATAGAACTCTGTTTTAGGTGTATTGGTTTAATCTTTTAGTGCAACCCCATATTTGGTTATTTATTGACTGATAAAGCAATCTCTTTGATTTTAGGCCAAGTTGAGAATATTTTTCGACTAACCAATACAGTTGCTGCATGACTTTGATTGTAATCTGCTCTGCTTTTTTTATAACATGATGCTTCCAATTTAACTTACCATCGAGATATATGCTGAGGTATTTAGTTGATTCTGCTTGATGAATCGGGCATCTGTCAAGTGATATGATTATGTTTTTGCCATTTCGCCGCAACGCAAAATTAACATGGATAGATTTTGAGATATTAAGCTGTACTTTCGAGTCTCTAGTCCATTTGTAAATCTTGATGACCGCTACTTGTATTTTTCTATACCTTTAAACAGAGATACATCTTTTGCCATGATGACTGTCTTGAATATTCCAATTACTACTTCAGCCTATAGTTTATATGGAATCCAAAAATCGAGCTTCTTTAGGTATGCAGTCTTATATAAATGACGCGATGTGAAATATGTCGGTCTATTTCGTTATGTTTATCTGTTAATAGCGAAAATGAAATCCGGAATGAAAAAAAAGCAAACCAAATCTGAAACTAGCGTTCATTTATGCGCTCATCAGGATAAATTTTACATTGGAATCAAATAAGTAAAACATGACTATGACCGTCTGAACTCTCAGTTTTCAAAGCTTAATAATTTTTGGATTTGAAAACTGTGTGACTGCCCAGTCCAGTCGTGGCAACCGGATAGATGAGTATGAATTGATGTTTTGTTGCGATTAAAAAGTAAAAGTAAAGTATATGCCTAAACACCAATAACTGACAAAGTCAGTTAGGAACATAATCAGACCTATTTGTAATGGGCAAAATATTTTTGAATATAATAGCAAGCGAGTATTAGAAATGCCTCTAGATATAGAAGCTATGGAGCAACATAGCTCAACAACGCCAATTCAATGAGGTTTATTGAATTAGTTCAAAATGTTATGGTATCAAAATCTAATATTATGCAAGATCTTTGCGAGTAAGTTCTTAATTCTCATCATTAACATTTGTTTAGAGTTGTTATAAAACGTATAGAAATTAACCAGGAAGGCAGCTTTCAATTCTAATTCTAATTCTAATTAGAATGAAAAATTCTAATTCAAAATTGGGCTAATTAATTCAATTCTAATAACACCCTCTGTGAATTTTCATTGTAGCTTTGTCCACTAATTTGACTTAAATGCATTTTAATTTGTAGTTAGGGATCTTGACATTTCACTAAAACTTGGCTTAAGTGATGCTTTGAATAATAATAAGCATTAGTTTCTCAGATTTCAAAATGAACTTTTTCAGCCGGGGACCTTCAAACTAATAAATTCATAAACTCAGATAATTGTAACAAAATGGATCAATTTCATGCAGAAATCCATAAGAAATTTCTTGGTTTACAGAAGAAAGGAAACATAGCCCAACTAAAATAACTGGTTTGTTGAAACACTTCATGGAAAATTCTTCAGAGTCGTACTCTAGCGAAAGAAACTTGTAAATTGAAGACATCTTTACATGTTATATAACAGGTCAATTGAAAAATCCCTAGCCTACCATAGTAAAAAGTTTTTTCTATTCAACATAATTCCCTTCGAGGGTGATACACTGACTATAGGGACCCTTCAACTTCTCGATACCATTTTGGTAGGCCTCAGTTTCGGCGATCACCTCTTCATTCGACAAAAATTTCTTTCTAGCCAGCATTCTCTTGAGATCTGAGAACAGGAAATAGTCGCTGGTAGCTAGATCTGGAGAATGCGGTGGATGAGGAAGCAATTCGAAGCCCAATTCATGGATTTTTGCTATCGTTTTCACTGACTAGTGACACGGTGTATTGTCTTGGTGAAGCATCACATTCCTTTTCTTCAAATGCAGCCGTTTTAAAGCGGTCCAATAACGCTATCTAATAATCGCTGTTGATGGTTCTTCCTTTTCAAGGCAGTCAATGAAAATTATTTCATGCTCATCCCAAAATACAGACGCCATAACCCTGCCAGCCGACTGTTGCGTTTTTCCACGCTTTGGAGCGGGTTCATCGTGTGATGTCCACTCGGATGACTGTCGATGGGACTTCGGAGTGAAACGACGGAGCCTTGTTTCATCCATTGTCACATATCGATGCAATAACTCGGGTTTATTACGCTTGTTCATCTTCAAACGCTGCTCCGAATCATCAACTCGTCGTTGTTTTTGGTCAAAAGTGAGCTCACGCGGCACCCACTTTGCATAGAGCTTTCCCCTACCCAAATATTCTTGAATGATATGATCTACACGTTCAGCTGATATTTTTAGAGTATCTGCTATTTTATTCAATTTCAATTTACGGTCATTCAAAATCATTTTATTGATTTTTTAAATATTTTCGTGGGTAACAATTTCTTTTGGGCGTCCACTGTGTTCGCCGTCTTCGGTGCTCATTTCACTACGTCTGAACTTAGTATACCAATCCTTGATGGTTGATTTTCCTGGGGCAGTGTCTGGAAACTCGGCATGAAACCAAGTTTTTGCTTCAACTGTATTTTTTCCCTTCAAAAAGCAATATTTTGTCAACACGCCAAATTCCTTTTTAGCCTTTTTTTTTCACAATAACAAAACTTGCTTCACTCAACTAATGATCCGGCAGCTGTCAAATTTATACACGCCTCTTTCGAGGGTTAGGACTAATTAAAAACATATGGATTTAATTGTAGTAGCGCTATCTACGTGTCAGGCCGGGAACTTTTCAATTGACCTGTTAGTTTTTGTTTAAAGTTTCTCTTTTTTGTCCCACGAACTTGTTGAATATACTGGTTTTAAAAAAAGGGCCAACATCGTTTAATGAAATATATGCGTGAATTATTGAATTCAGATGCAATTACAGTAAGTACCCTGACCTATATTTCAAAAAAAAAAAAATACAAATTGAGTGGGTAACACCAAAAAAAACTCTTTTGTAATGGTAATCAGCGTTTGGTAAAAGCATCGAAGACAATGATGGATACAAATTATGTTGATTAATTCTAGAGTGAATAAAATATCGAAATATCTTGACGTAATAACGTTTCGACGTTTGACCCAGATTAAAACAAAAAAATAAGACGACGGCTTCTAACTGCAGGAACATCACAACAAGAAACTTAATTCTATTTCTTGACCCTGCAAGTACTACCGGAATATTCGACCGAAAAAAAATACTGGTTCGGCTCGAAGCAAGCACAGATTTCACATTTTTTATTGACATGGATTATCAAAGTATGCGATGTTCTCACCAGCAACTATTCGAAGCATCCAAAGATTAAACGCAGAAAAAACAAATCCTGTCTTAGCGTGGGGCAATTACAGTCAGGAAGTTCATTTCAATCAACCTGCTCGAACCTATATACGTATATAAAACGTGAAAAATCCACACAACTATATTAAAAACTTATCGGGCTATAATCGTTCCCACGAAACGGATTCGCGGACCAATTTGAAAGGATACAGTTATCTGTTTGGTTAGTTTAAAGAGAGATATAAAGCTCGTGTTCCGAGATATCGGGCTTGCGAAATACTGACCTGCAACAAGACGTGAGGCAATAACAACTGACTTTTTAAATACCATTCATCGATTTCTCAGCTCTGGTTACGATCAATCATTCCGCTAGATTATTTATTAGGTGCATCTAGCTCTGTAACATAAAATTATGATCATTTTTACTGTGAGCTTTTGTCAACATTCTTACAGAATTCTCTTACTGGCTGATGTATCCTGTTAACTTTCTTTTTAAATGCACGATATGTCTTTTATGAAGGTATTTTTGTGAAACTATTCAATGTTTTTCATGTAATAGTATCAAAGTTCAATATTTTTTATCAATTTTTTCCGCTTTCAAAAGTTCCGCTACCATTTTGATTGCCTATAGCTTTGCTCAAAGAAACGATAAGTAAGTTTGGTTTTCATAAGTTTATTTGGTCCTTACAATTTTTTGTGCATTGTGATTGAAAAATTATATATTCTAAATGATGCCTGCGATTTGCTATGCAACTTTCGGCTCTTTTTAGGGTATTTTTCATGACATCCTACAACATCTGAGGACAAATTTCTTCAATTTCGTTACGAATATTGTCTTTAAGATGTTGAATCGTTTGGGGCTTATTCACATCAACTTTTGATTTTAAAAAACCCCATAAGTGAGTGTCTGGTGCTGTAAACTCCTGAGATCTGGTTGAGCATGCTAAATCGCTACTTCGTGAAATTAGTTTTCGTGGAAAAAGTAAATAAATAATTGAATTATTGAATGAGCTGTGTGTGACCCTATCTTACTGAAACCACATATACTCTAGTCCTATGAAAATTTTGAATCATGTCTTAGAACCGTTCAGCAGTCGCAGTAGTTTCAACACCTTGGTCATTTTCAAAAAAATTAGGACCAATGATGTTTCCAACATGGTGTATACAATTGTACACTATACAGTTCTTTTTAGAGGTTGCGGTGATGTTTCATGAACGAGTTGAAGATAAATCTTCAATTTCGCCAGACAGACTTTGGATTGCATTTGATTGGGGCCTCTCGGTAGCAATTTTTGGACTAATTGAATTTTGTATGGCGTTGCGAAATAGTTTCAAGTCAGTTTTCAAAATTTGCCTTAAACTGCATGCAGAAATGTGTAACTGGGAACGACGTCTTCGAATTGATGTTTCTGGAAGCACCGCAACACTATCGCGCACCAGAGCCACATTTTCAGCGTTACGAGACGTCCGTTACTTTCTAGAACAAGGCCTGTCTGCTGTTGTACCGTACTGCCAAAAATTCACATGTAAACGATAAACTAATAGAACGATTCTTTTCAATAAATATTGTCACTATTTCTGCATGATCTTTTCGCCTATGTTTATCCACAATAAAATTTGGACATCTGCACAAAACAATGGTTAAAGCGAGACTGACCTAAACTTCACATAACCAAGATGGCGCGCAATCAAAATAATAGCGGGAATTTTGTCCCACCTGTTATAACAAAATTCTAATGTAAATGAAATAATCAACCAAAAATAATGATATCAAATATAATTAATTTTAATATTATAGAAATTCTAATCCATTATTATCGAAGGACTTAAATGACTTCTTCACGCTTCGTACTTTTCACGCACATTCCAACCATATGCATGTATATTCTGAATAGTTACACGCTTCAGTTGTGTTATGTTTCTGGTTGTTTTCTTGAGTTGTTCATTTCTTATCATTAGTTGTTTCTACTTTCTTCACCCTGTGTTGGTCATTGTCAGCATTTAATCATAATCTCTCATCCAGAAAATTTAATTTAGTCACTGACACTTTTTGAGTTATTATTCAAGTGTAATAACCTAGCTGTTGTTAACTCTGCTTCACAAATAAAACAATTCCTTCTTCTCGAACATTCATTGCCATAACATGAAGAACAATATAACAGGTCAAAAAACAAAATTAGTTTTTTTTATTCAACATAACTTTTTATAAACATAACTGATTATAGCGATCCTCCAACTTTTCGACTTTTTGACATTTTTGTAATACGATTTTTCCTCTGCTTCAAAATAGGCGTCAGCTTCGGCCATTACCTCTTCATTCGACGAGAATTTCTTCCCAGCGAAAATTCTTTTGAGATCTGAGAACAGTAAATAGTCGCTGTAGGCCAGATCTGGAGAATACGGTGGATGAGAAAGCAATTCGAAGCCCAATTCATGGATTTCTGACACGGTGAATTGTCTTAGTGAAGCAGCACTTTTCTTTCAATGCGGCCGTTTTTTGGTGATTTCATCCTTCAAACGATCCAATAATGCTATGTAATAGTCGCTGTTGATGGCGCATCCCAAAATACAGACGCCATAACCTTGTCAGACGATTGTTGCCTTTTCCCACGCTTTGGAGCGGGTTCATCGTGTGCAATCCATTCGGATAACTGTCGATTGGACTTCGGAGTAAAATGATGGAGACATGTGTTATCCATTGTCACATATCGACGCAAAAACCCGGGTTTATTACTCTTGATCATCTTCAAACACTGCTCCGAATCGTCAACTCGTCGTTGCCCAAATATTTGTGAATGATATTAAACTATGATACAACTTTAATTTATGGTCATTCAAAATCATTTTGCGGATTTGTTAAATGTTTTCGTCGGTAAGAATCTCTTTTGGGCGTCCAGGCCTTCACCGTCTTTGATGCCCATTTCACCACGTCTAAAATTAGCATACCAATCCTTAAAGGTTGATTTTCTTGGGGCAGTGTCCGGAAACTCGGCATCTAGCCAACTGTATTTTTTCCCTTCAAAAAGCAATATTTTATCAACACGCGAAATTCCTTTTATCTATTTTTTTCACAATAACAAAAGTTGCTTCACTCGAAATGCTATAATTCACAAACCAATGGTCCGACAGCGGTCAAATTTATACACGCATGTTTTGAGGGTTAGAGCTAACTAAAAAGCATATAGATTTAATTGTAGTAGCGCTATATAAGTGTCAGGGCGGGGACTTTTCAATTAACCTGTTAGATCACAAGCAAAATTGTATGTTTAAGTTAAATATGATGTTAAAAACAACGTTAGGAATAAGAAATTAATGTAGGAACTGTATTTTAACGACCTTTTGTTTTCTAGCCTTTCGCACAATTCAGAAAACTCTTCTAGCCAGCTTAATTATTTTTCAACATCGCTTAAATTAATTACATTATTATCTTAATGTATTTTATTTGAATTCCTATCGTTTTATATTGGTAAATAATTTTTTTAATTGCTTTTTTCGTCTCCAGTGTCTCTCTTCAGACCGCGGTTGATGGTATGTAATTGATTAATTTGTATTTTTTCCGTTAAGACTCCGTCCTTCTCACAGAGAGAAATTTTCTTTTTTCGACAATGTGCGGTTCCCATAACATTCCTCTCCATTATACAACAGTAAACATCCTCCCGAGGTTCAGAGAGGTGGTGGAGGAATGTCCCGCGCAAGCCGCGGTCCTACCATTCCCACAATATAAAGTAATTAATCCATTCCATCAATATTTAAAATTAATTGACACGACTAATGAGGTATAAAACGTATTTCCTGGTTCAGTTGTCGTGTCGATGTCGGTCTCATCGATGGCTCGCCGAGAATAGCCACTTAATTAATGGCCATTTTGGGAGCCGGTACGAGGAAATCGCGCTTTTTTGGATTCGCGCTCCGGCTGCCGCGGACCGGACGGTTTTTCCACTATCGGCGAGGTAACCATAGAAAACTGGTATGAGACCGGTTTTTCATTTTTGATTTATGATTATCGGTTTGTTGGTTGTCTTGACATTTTTCTGATTGTTTCGCTTTAAGCTGGTGTAAAACATAATGTTGCCAGTGTGAAATTAATTCAGTAATTGCAATAGTAAAGTTTCTTAGCAGCCTCAGCCAACTCATCATTAAATAGATTTTGTAATTGTAAACACTTTTTAATATCAATGATGATCATATGGTTAATATATATTGAGTTATCTGAAATTGAACTCAAGTACCAGTTTAAATATTAGTTAAACTATTTTGCGCGTAGCTTTCTTATTATAGATGAGACTTGTGTTTGCTAAGGATGCGGAGTGATAGAGCATCAGTATTTCTGCTCTTAAGTTAGTTACTTTAGTTTTACTTTAGTTACTTTAATTAGTATCTTTATTTTCTAAAAATTAACTAAGAAAGAAATAGCATGGTTTCCTGAAATAAATTATGAGTTTATTTTAAGAGTTTGTCAATTGAATATACACATGAATTGATCAGTACTG
The DNA here is from genome assembly GCF_030347505.1 of Rhynchophorus ferrugineus. NCBI lineage: Eukaryota > Metazoa > Arthropoda > Insecta > Coleoptera > Curculionidae > Rhynchophorus > Rhynchophorus ferrugineus. Next base: position 17,532,830 of record NW_027472585.1, on the reverse strand, counting down.
TTTACTTCCTTTGTAAATTTAAGAGATATCCAAACATTTCGGTACCCTGTATTCATTTTATGCCAGTTTTTGTCGTTTTGAAATGTTTATGATTCTTTCGTGTTAAGCTGGTGTAAAATATAATGTTGCTGTGGTGAAGTTACTTCTGTTATTGGAACAGTAAAACTTATTAACGTCTCTATTTGATAAAACACGTTATTCAATAGTTCTTTATATATTGCATAAATGTTTACTATAATATTTTGTTTTTCTAATATCACAGTATTGTCAAAATGTGTTACTATTTTGTATCCATAGCATTGATGCTTGAAGCCACTAGAGAGAGTTATTGATACCTCCCATCTAAAGAAACAACCAATTTGTACCGCCTGAACATTTATAGTTGTAGTAAAATTATGTGTGAGTATCGCCTGTATCTTCATTGGCCAGTTGCCTTTGACAACCTTGACAACCATAATAAGAATATTAACACTGTTTTTACCGAAATTTCCATGGTATATCTTAGATAGAACGGTTCCCGAAAGTTTTGGTGGCTTCAGATTCCATCAGTCTATGGTTGAGATGCTTGTACAATGAGTCCACACGCTTTGGATGTTGTTCAAAGCACGGATTTTCCCGAATTTTAATACGAGTAGTTTATAGTTAGGGGCTGTTGAGCATCTTCAATTAACATTTTGTGACTTTATTGCTTCAGCTGCTTTTACTCAAACTCCGCTTAACTATACTAGAGAATGTTTTCTTCTTTTCTTGATAACTAATTTCATTCAGGACATGATCTCATGGTCTCATTTATGAAATGTGATGTGTTTAAATTAACTACATGCTTTATTTTGCTTGGTTCATCAATCCTATTCTAATATAAAGGAAATCCTATATCTATGATCTCATCCATTGAGTGTCTTTTAGTCTCTATATAACTATAATATTACTATAATTTTATATATATATATATATATATATATATATATATATATATATATATATGCAGTCTGTATCAACTATACCAATTTGTCTGAACGAAATCTCAAAGTTACAAAAACGCGCTGTATCATTTATCGGTACACACTTTATTATTACAGGGATGTTTATTCTATTCGAATGTTTGCTTTCCTCATATTCAGATATTGAGTAACACTTGCTTTAGTGGTCTGGCTATTAAATCATAGTTTATTTAAGTTAAAATAAAATTAAACAGGAAACGAATTTACCAAAGGACCAATAATTTTAGTTAACTGTTAACAAAATGAGGCTTCACCTTCAAATAATTTGTTGTATAATAAATATATTCACAAAGTCCAATTATCCTACCATGTCTAATTAGATTATTAATTATATATATTATTAATAATTATATTATTTTATGTTTTGAATCTTTTGATTTTATGTTTAAGGAAAGTTTGAAAATCTCACTAGAATCACGCGTCACCTGTTATCACCAGTGTTTGATCACACTCTGTCATGTACAAATATTGTTTAGTAGTCAGTAAATTGGTATAATATATTTGGTTACTAACAATATACTGTTATGTAAAGACATAGTCTAAAGATAACTAGAGGAATACTAGCTCAAAATATGGGAGAGATATGGATTTCTATGAAAACTAAATTAAGAACATGTTAATAAGGGTAGGATAGACATCAATGAAAGATAAAAGATATGCGTAACTGGCATATTATTTGCAAAATTACACCTTACTAAATAAAATGAAGTGAAATATTGTAATGGTGATTTAAACCTATATATTTTAAACTAAATTCTTTAGTTATCTTTAGACTGTATCTTTACACAACAGTATATCGTTAGTAACCAAATATGTTATACTCATTTACTGAAATCTGTTTTTTTTTGTAATATTATCATAACTATTCTTATTGTACAAACTAATTAATTACTGTCAGACAAAAGTAAATTCGCAGATCCATCATATAAACGAGTGAAAGTTTTAATAGGCACTTTTTTACCAACATTAATACCAAAACCATAAAGTTCTTCATCAATTTGGATTCTTTTTTTCAAAGTATTGTGATGATTTATTGCTGCCAGCTATTCGCATTTGATAGCTCGTATTAAATAGAAATTATAGGCGTGTAATGTTTCTATGATAAATATAGTTGTACGAGGTATTAACATATATTTGTGTTACTCGTGTGATATGGTTTAAAACTGGTTATGGTTTTAACGTTTTTTTTTGATTAAATTAAAATATTGTTATGCTGCTAATATGGTGTATGTTAAGCTGAGTATGTTTGTATGTTCCCGATCGTATATAGCTTACTCTTTTGTTTCTCTTATATAATCCACGGCATAGAGTTCGTAACAGAATTTTACAAGTGCGGGTCAGCTTTTGGAACCGAGTAAATGAGAACGATTCTTAACGTTATATGATGCTCCGAACTTAGATCTTCAACCCGTGTGTCAAGATGGGTTTTAGTTCTCGAGATCGCTCATGGTGGCAGCACTGCTCTATTATAACGGCTCTCAGCTGACGACGTTGCATTAAACACTATTTGTAACTTGTTTCTATGCTTGGGAATGTGTGAAAATGCACTGACATATTCGGTAATTGTGGAACAGTCAAGTCAAATACACTCAGAGGTGTTTTTTGTACTACTTTAGTTTTGTTGTAATAAAGACTGACAAACCATGTATACCGAAGTTGTTTTGTAACTTATACAGAACAAATATGTACAAGTGGTCACTTGGTGAAAATTTATACTTTTCATTTTCTATGCAAGTGTTACAAAGGGCAAAAAATGCCTTAAGAACTTCGTCTTCATCAACAGGCGCGCAATGAAAGCGATATGGAAATAATATAAGGAATATTTGTTAGACCTTATATTCGAAAACTAAAGGCTGACGCAAAGTTTACAAAATGTTTAACGCCAGGTAAAGGAGCAGCATGGTCATCGATTCAAAATGTTGTTCCCAGCTTTCTTGACAAATCACCGGATTTGTTTCAATATTACCACAAGATTGAAGCTCCAATGCCTCTCATAATATATATTCTGTGTTCACATCTTGATTTTTTTACATAAAGCTTGGATGCCACGACGGACGAACAGGGAGATCAGCTACACCAAGATATAACGAAAATCGAAAGATGATACCAGCAATGTTCGGACGAAGGGATGATGAGCGATTGCTTTGCATGAGATCATATGTTAAGCAACATAAATTACTCACTTCAACTTCTGTTCATTCCAGATTTATAGTTTTTGATTCAATGAATAGCTACAAAAGCTGTTGTGTAAATTGGGGGGGCTGAATCTACATCACCATCTTTTTTTTTTCAAATTGGTTCTGGTTTTCGAAATGTTCAACACCTTCATTATTTTACTACTTTGACCATGAAAGCTATTCATTGAATTAAAGCTCAGGTCCAAAACCGTGCATATGGCGATGACAATGATTAAAAAAAACATGAAAATTATAAAAAATAAGGCAAATGTTTACGACTATATATATGTCTAAGAATTTGTTCTATTTGAGTACTGCCGAAAAATGTAGATTTATGCAATCAGGCAGATAAAATACCGAATAATATAAAATATAATGTGGCGACCGCCACGACCCTTTAGGCCACCATGCATTCAACTACAACAAGTTCAAAAGTTGGCAACACGGGTGGATTGGTACCATGCAGTTCCGTCGAGTGACGTCTCGCTCTCTTTTCTTTTCTCCACCCCCTTGTAATAGTACCACTCTCACAGCGCTATCGTACTTCCTTCCTATCGTACCTAACCTAACATCCTGTCAATTCTCCCGTCGATCACATGTATCATTCAATGTTAAAATAGACAAGTTTTATTCAACCATTGTTTTTAGTTCTCGTGCAAATTCCTCCCAAAAATAGTATTGAGTGTTCGGACAAACAATCGCATCGACAGCCTCACATTTCAGACGAACATTCCTACAATAACACATAACACTAAAAAGTATTTTAATCATTATAAGTTATATGAATAAGAGAACAATGAGTATTTCTCTTATACAAATAATAATTAAACAAACCTGGTTGTGATTGTTTTTATACGCTGCACGACATTAACAGACAACAAACTCAACAAAAAAAACACATTTCTTCAGCACCACAAGACATACTTTCTATACAATATCAGCATGCGTATTATTTCACCACTTCAGCTGCTTATAATATAATAATAGTATTCCCTTACGGTGAAATTTCGGCTAATTCTTCCTCGATCCTCCATTGTTTCTCCACGCCGTGTTGATTTGATTCGCAATTAAAAGAACAACATTTGCAACTTGTAATTACGAATTCATTGTATTCAGATCGAGAAGGCTACGGGCGTGTTTTTTTCTCGCACATGTTCGTTTTTTTTGGCAAACGGGAAAGTTTTCAGCAATTATCTAACAATTCTTTTGCCCATTCATGAATATCGTTCGTTAAACTCGAACTCAACCCGTCGTTCAGCACCATTATATCAAATTTTTTATCGTTTGCTCCTTAATTGTTAAATTATATACTAGAATTATAAAGTGACGGATTTTTATTATTATGTTAATCGAAGTATGCTTTGGATGTTTGTTTTGATATGACTTGATGGTTATATTAGAAACAGATGACGTATAAAAATGTTAAGATTTGTTGCAAAAAAACTTAATAAGTTTATTTAAAAATGTTTTTTCTATTGGACATAACAGACCCATTATGAAAATACATTGTGTTAATTTCGAAAATAATACTAAAAAAGTCGAATCACCAACCACTCTCATTCATTTTAAAATTTCAATATCAAAAACAAGGTTCAATTTTCTATTTCTATATGTAGTAGTATTTATGTTCCATTATCTGCTGCTTATTCAGTACGTATATATATTTATTAATTACGTCTTAATATTAGAAATGCTTGTTGCCATTTACAATTAACTATTTAAGTTTGTGTGCTTCGGTTCGCTTCAATCTTCTGATTTCCTGTGTGTTGTCCATTACCTGCATTGCATTGACTAAGTAGCCTTATTTCATGCTTTAATGCGAAATCTCGGATAATTTAAACCGATAACATAAATCCATTTGATTTCGAGATCATCGTACAGTTCTTCGTTGGTTACGTAGCGATAAGCATTGGTAATTAATCGTAGAACTTTGTTTTGACATCGATATATTACTAGTTGGTTTGATACACTCCATAATTTGTACACTCCATAAGCCCAAATTGGCTTTGTCATTAACTGATAAACTAATCTCTTTGACATTCAGTCCATAGGAGGGAAACTTACGAAAATCTTAACATAATTTTAGAAATCATTAACGAATGCTGTGTGAAATTATGTGGTGGTTCCAAACTATTTAATCAACTAACGAAACTTACAAATTTACACACATTTAATCTATTTTTCCGCAGAGATCAACATTCATCCAATAATTAATCATTTAATTAGGAATAAAAATCTTCATAATCTTCATAGGCGTCAACAGGAAGATTGTGCATAAAACTTTACTCGATCCCTCGCATAAAGTTTAAATTTTCTATATTTTGATATGCATATATATAACATAGTCAATAGAACCGACAATAAATGGCTTAAACGTAAACATTTACAACATTTAGGAATATTTAATAAAAAATCTATAATCTTATTATCCTTCTAATGGCGGTTTGATTCCCTCTCTCATCCATTTTCTATCATCTTTATATAACTGAAATAAATGTTATTGAGAACGAGCAACGTCTAGTGAATATTTGTGTTATATTTGTGAATTGTAGTCAACATACGTTATCCTAACGAAGTGTTTGAACATTTTATAAAAATATCATTATAAACATCAAGTTTTTACTACCGTCAATAATTCAGTCCACTCAGTTTTGGTTACTGATGAAGCAAGTTACAACATAAAGAACGACGAACGAAGAAACATTTGACAACAAAAGCTGTCTTCTTGATACTTGAAGCAGTACGCCATATCTTATAACATGCTACGAACTAATTCCAACCATAATTATTTTTAACCTATTTTGTAATATTATATACTTCTCGTTCTCTACTATTTGTTTCTTTGTTGTTGATTTATTTTTTAATATGAGATTACCAAAATAGATCCATATTTATTAATAGAAACAAAATACATGCTACACATATGTACTCGCCAAATTGGCTGCAGCTACTCTAACGTATAGATCACCGTTACCAGTTGTGATGAACACTATTAGATATTGTAGCAACAATACTCTTATCTGACGGCCAACATTATAGAACAAACTTCGTCAGATAAAACCGAATTTAGTTTGGTTGGAAATACCGAACCTCTCATTTTACCTCTCAGCTTACGCCATTAATATTAATCGACATAGGTGTCTGTTCACTCACGTATCCAATCCCTCCCATATAATGAACATATATAACAGGTCAATTGAAAAGTGCCTGGCCTACCATAGTAAAACACATTTTTTGGCAAAATCAGTTTTTTTATTTAGCATAATTCCCTTCAAGGGTAATACACTGATTATAGCGACCCTCCAACTTTTCGATACCATTTTTGTAATAGGATTTGTCCTTTGCTTCAAAATAAGCCTTAGTTTGGGCGCTCACCTCTCCATTTTACGAAAATTTTTTGCCAGCGACCATTCTTTTAAGATATGAGAACAAAAAATAGTGGCTGGCGGCTAGATCTGGAGAATAAGCAATTTAAAGTCCAATTCATGGATTTTGGGCATCTGTTTTCACTGACTTGTAACACGGTATATTGTCTTGGTGAAGCAGCAGTTTATTTTTTTCAAATGCGACCGTTTTTCAGCGATTTCGTCCTTCAAACGGTTCAATAACGCCATGTAATAGTCGCTGTTGATATTCCTTCCTTTGTCAAGGTAGTCAATGAAAATTATTCCATGCGCATCCCAAAATACAGACGCTATAACCTTGCCAGCCGACTGTTGCGTTTTCCCAGGCTTTGGAGCGGGTTCGTCGTGTGTAGTCCACCCGGATGACTGTCGATGGGACTTCGGAGTGAAATGTTGAAGCCATGTTTCATCCATTGTCACCTATCGACAAAAACTCGGGTTTATTACACTTGATCATCTTCAAAAAACTGTTCCGAATCATTAACTCGTCGTTGTTTTTGGTCAAAAATGAGCTCGCGCGGCACCCACTTTACACAGAGTTTTCTCATACTCAAATATTCGTGAATGATATGAGGTACACGTTCAGTTGATATATTTAGAGTGTCTGCTATTTCATTCAATTTCAATTTATTTTCATTCAAAATCATTTTGTGGATTTTTTAAATGTTTTTGTCGGTAACAACCTCTTTTGGGCGTCCACTGTGTTCACCGTCTTCGGTGCTCATTTCAGCACGTCTAAACTTAGCATACCAATCCTTGATGGTTGATTTTCCTGGGGCAGTGCCCGGAAACTCGGCATCAAGTCAGGTTTTTCTTCAACTGTATTTTTTCCCTTCAAAAAGCAATATTTTATCAGGCGAAATTCTTTTTTATCCATTTTTTTCACAATAACAATGATTTATATGAATTTTTACATTTTGTATTTGTTTATTTCTATTGATGTTATATTATTGTTATGTTAATTTTTTATAGTTTTTATGGTTTAGTAGTTGCTACTTGTTTGCAGATCTGAAATATTCAAAATGTATAAAAAATAAAAAAAAAGTATAAAAATACATATTTCACTCATACATATTTATACCTCTATTATTTAATATATTACTATTGGAAGCCCCCTTGTACGACACATGGTATATATTATTGACTGCAATATTACACATGTTCATATTGGTAGAAAGTGTAAGTTGTATTGGTCGTAAAAGAGTTTTTTTCCATCACTTATACTACTCAACGTGCAATTTTACTTGTTACGAAAGGTCATTATTGTTAATTGACTACTACAGGATATACAAGGTTACTCACGCGACTGCTACATTAGCTCTTTCATTTTATCGTTTCCGTCATTTCTCGATGCTGTGTTGATATGAAACAAGACGCGATTCCATATGTTTAGCCAGTGCATTGTTACATGGAATTTCCAGCTTTCGGATGCCTCCTAGATATATTTTTAACTCTCGGTTAAATGGGTTGGGCTTATTTTCGGATAGAGATCAGTAATGGGTTATGAAACAACATTACGAAACGAATATTTTCGTTTTTAGTTTTCGGTTGATGCATTCTTGTTTATCTCATTTTTGTTCTCACAAAAATAGGAAGTTTCAATATGACTTCATATTCATTCAATTTCGTATAACTTCTTATATATGTCTCGTATTAGTACAAAAATAACGAACATCGTATGAAATACATGCAAATTATATATATTATTATTAAAATAATAAAAATGTTATCTTAGAAATGACCAAATAAATAACATTTGTTATTAATTTTCGAATAAAATCTATTATTTTTTAACATAAATTGTCCTTGATGCTAAACATAATGATGTTGCCTTTGCAAAGCTTCAGAGATGTTCTACACATTCAGGTACTTAATGATTATGATTCCTAAATATGGAAAATATTTTGCAAACAAGATAAAACTGACTGAAAAATTATTTTCCATCCAAAATAAACTTCTACTCTGGCTTATTTCCTATCTGTTTTGAAGTTTTTCCTATATGAGTTTTGTTTTTAACGATGATTATCATAATATATTGCAGTTAGTTATTTTAAGGTGATATTTTAAGGAAAAGGCAGTATGATTTAATATGAACCAAATACAGCAGTATTGTTTTAAACATTTAACTTCGATCTTGTACCCCAGCAGACATCGCCAGTGAAATAAAAAAATAATATTAACACCGCATAATTAAATGTTATTTCGATTTTTTATAATACAAACTTCCAAGTTCCGAAAATCTTGATACGAAAGTCGAACAACGGGTTTTTTTCATGGTTCCAGTTTCGCCAACTTGAAGAAACATGAACATGTATCAAGTTTTTTGTTTCGGGAAGCTATAAACATAACGGGTGCCATTCTAATTTGGTAATTTTTATATCTGCTAATGGCCACCCGATGTAAATTTCGAACAGTAATTTTCTGAAATTATACGCGCTTAAAATCTTCTAGGAATTAAAAATATTTGCATGCGTCTGGTTACTGTAACATATTTTGTTTATTTCTTATTCGAAGCCTCACTATGTAAATATAAGTTTGTATTTCGTACACGTTGGTTAGATACTATAAAAATATGCATTCACTATCTCTATAACTGGCATGGTATACCTACAACCAGATATTTTGTGAAGATATGCACTGTTTTAAAAGATATATGCCTTCCTGTAAGATTAGGACAAATGCAATTTAGATTGCTTACTTCTGATGTATTTTGTCACTAGCTCTGCATATTATACTATTTCTTTCATATTTATGAAGCATTATAGATATTTTTCAGTATTCGTTAATATATTAAGATAATAATAATAAATATTTAAAGAGTCGCCTAAAATAAAGTTACTGGCCTAAATTTGTCTTTATTCTCATGTATTTCCTTACGAAAACTATGGTTCTATCTAAATCGAAGTATAAAATATTACTTATATTATAAAATAGTTAATTATAGCACTGGACGACCTCCGTCCGTCTTTTTTAGCCGGGCTTAAGACCTTTCTTGGTGAAGTTGTAATAAAGAAACATTTGAATACGTTTTGATTTAGAAATAAATTATTAACTTATGATCTGCAAAACACTTCATTTTAAAATGGCAAAAAGGCATTGCAATTACGGTAATTAAGTAAGTTATGGCATAAATCATAGGTCAACGTCAGCAGATTTAGCAGGTTAACAAACTTAAATATAATTTGATTGTTTGGAGTCCTCCTGGCACATGCTTAAAGGTTATGTATATGTATGTATAACTGAAAATTTAGGCGATAAATTTAATTCATAATACAGCAAACAAAATAAGCCAAAATACTCTTAGTTAACTACATCAGGTAGCGTTATGCAAATAGTAATAAGCTTTGGACCCTTTTGATTTAGTTTGTCAATATAAACTGACATTGAAATGAAGAACTGTCGTTTCTGTAAGCCTAATACAAGAAACCGGTAATATTTTTCTTGTTAATTGTTAGTAATTAATATATTTGACAACCTGAGAACACTTACACAATGCAGAACTTATAGTACCTGTCTCTAACAGACAATGAATAAAAATATAATTGATGTAAAATTAAATAACTATTATAAACGTTGAAAGATTTCTACAGTTTTACAGTAGCTTCAATTAATAGACAATGCGCGAAATAACTTTAATTATGTTTGTAATAGTAGGTAATAGATGTTAAAACTTTGTTGTTCTTTAATAGATCTAGCACCCATTGTTTATTAGTTCACTTAGCATATAATAAATAACAAGGAGTGATTCCTGAACTCTTTGAATATTATTTATCAATTTAAGTTCGCATTATGTAAATGTTGATGATTTTCTTTTTTCTTTTTTGATATTATCCACGTCTCCAAGGCGAATTTTAAAACCAGTGCTATTGATTGCGTAGTATTTACTACAGATATTTTTATTCTGGAAATGATTATCTTTTTCTGGTTATTATTTTCATGTTCGCTTTCAATTTTTGTTGCCAGATATTTGAAAGAATATACTTATTCAATCCTTTCTTCTGAATTTCTCAGAACAACCAAACTATTCTTGAATAAATCAAGGGTAGAAGGGTTGCGTTACAAGTGTGTTATCTGCTACAGTGACTCCCTATGAATCAGCTATTAGCTATTGACCTACACATTCAACCAAAAAGGAGCTTCATCACTATACTAACTAGAAAACAAATTTTCTTATGATAAGTGAAATTAATAGCAATCTTAGTTCGGATTCATTCACCGAGTCTACGGTTTACCTGGTGATCGTGGAGCTATAGTTTGAATTAGAGTTTGATTTTAAAGTTTCTGGACCAGAGTCTTACATGAAGAGAATAGTGGATTCAGATGGTAACAGAATTGTCAAAGTAGCAAATGAGCTAATTCAGATCTGCTTTTATACTATCCTGTCAACTCCTATTGTAGGGAATACACAACGTCTGTGTAGGTTATCATTTAGTTTATAATGTGTGATTTCTATAATTTATAATTAAGTAGAAAATTAAACATAGATCAGCTAGTAGCTGCCAAAGTGACTTTCGATGGAATGTCTTGTGGTCTGGTTTTCTGTAGTGTCCTATCACTTATTTTCATACATACATCATCAATAAGGTTATTTTCAGTTATTGATCTGACATTTCTTTACTGTTTCATCTGTGGATGCTATGAACAATGTTGGGCTCAGACTTAGTCCATGTAATGGCAGTATTTATGTTTATCTTGTATATTTCTTGAAACTAAAAATTATAAGTATAGTCTCATACGACTTACATAAGTCCCTCTTATCTGGGGCCTTATTACCCAGTATTTAACTATTGATTTAAAAAATATTAACCTCCAACGATACCTTTATACGCTTTTCAACTATGGAGAAATAGGGGATAATTGATCGACAAAGGCATAATAAAAAATAGATTAAATCAAGGCCATGCGAAGCGAAAATAGATCAGAATCTGGGTTACGTGAACGGAATTGTCCTATTAAAGTCGGATGCCGGCACCGCAGGCTGACCAGAAAAACAAACGCCTTCTCCGCGAAATTGCGACATGAAAATCTAATTTTTGTCGCTATTGCGATTGGAAGAAAAACCCATCCACGATATCGTGATGGTCTTAGCCTTGTACCTTTGTGCGGCTTGGTCACAGATAAATCTAATAAACGGATAAAGTAGGTACCTACTTTGTAATAGTGCAGATTCGACGACGTCGAAGACCTGTAATTCCTTTGCCATCGTGGGACCAGCGCATTACCTTGTGCATTTCTGTATGTACGAAAATACCCATAGGCTACGAATATGGATGGGAATATCGCTGAAAAATCCTGCTCGTCTCCTCTTAATACATCCCCGGTTTTATTCGTTTTTTTTTTCTTATTGTAATCATTAATACTTTTAAGGTTTTTTAGATCCCTTATTTTTATTGTCCAAAATTGTGTATGAATGCTAACCGTTTTAAAACCTTTAGAACATTGGAAAGATCGTGAAATATATACTTTATTAAATTCATTTCTCTCTGTATTATATACTATATTCAATTCTCGCTGTAATTACAACAATAAAATAAACAACTTAAGGTAAACTTTAAATTGCTATTGATAAATTTTGAGTAATCATAGTTATTTAACTCACCATGCAACGTTGTCATATCTACTAAATTTTTGATAGAACCAGTTATTTCGTTACTAGTCTACATATCTACCAACATAATCTATAAATTTACTTATTTCTCAAATATTATATTGTACCACGAAGACCGGTGAATATAACGTAATGTAGACATCGGTTTAGCGAGCTTTCAAACTTTACAATATAAAACGACTTTATACTAAAAATTATATATTTATCACGTTAGATGCTGACTGTTTGTTGCACTGAAACTGAATTATTAACTGATACAGTAAATGAAAATGCACATCATTAATAAACTTAGATACTTATTTATTCTTGAATAACATGAATATTATTGTTGCTATTTGAATAATAACAAGTTTTAAAATGTTTTAAAGAACATTACATTGAATTTACCAGTAGAATATTACGGACGAGCATTACCATGTACTAAGATTACTTTGAAAGGCAGGACCTCCTTGATATAACGGCCGTTTTCTTCTTAGTGTCCAGCTCAAGCGCGTAAGTTGAGTTTGATAGCTCTCCTCCGGTTTTAGCAACTCGTAGTACCTAGATCAAGTTAGTGTTTCCTACATGCAAAACCCTTTTGCCATAAATATTTGGGTTTTAGTTCATATGGAAGTTATTGGCCTTTTTATAATATTTCCAAGGCTCTTAATGCTAGGAAATGGTTTGTTGAGTAACCTCCAATGAGTCGGCAAGTTTTTGCGGAGGTTTGAAACAATCCGATGTTTCCGCGTCTTCAGAATGTCAAAAATCACCTAATTTGAGTCTCTGGAACCACCTTCTGCGCATTTTCTCACTAATATAGACCTAGTCCTCATTAATTATATCTATTATCATTCTATGTGCTTCAGCTATATTTTTTTGCAATTATAATAAGCTAAAGGCCACACTTCCCCAAAAATAGTGCTTTTTGGGCTCAAAACTTGTTATAGTAATGATGAGGAATTGTGTATAAATATTTTGTCTTAACATATACAATTCCCGTTCGTCATTATGAGCCTCCGCTTTCCTTTATCTTTATTAAAACGGCAAATATCAATTTGAAGACCTAACATTTGAGATATTCAAGAATCCTATACATAACTATTAATAAAATAGGAATAGTACACACTTGAATTAAAATATGATTACAAGCCTGAACGACTAAGTTAATTTCATCGATTCTGAAAGAATAACATTGTATTTTATTTGAATAATGTCATATGTCACATAGGTCAAGCTGAAATATAAAACAAGAATCGAAGAACAGGTAATATGTATAAGTTATGAGTTCTGAAATCTTTAAGAGAACAAAAACTTTTATTTTACTGTCAAACAATTTCATTTGTTGGAAATAAGTGGCGATTTCTTGAACTGCAAGCTCAAACTATATTTTCAGATGAATCAATTCTAATACAATCTTATATCTAGATATCCTACTTTTATTTCAGTGTAAGAGAAACGTATCTCTAGAGAATATTTTTCCATCGAATAACTTATATACTCCATATTAACATATATGGGTATCAACATATTATATACATTATAAACAAACGATTGTATACAAATGTTGCAAAATTTAAAGTTAAATAAAATTAATAAGCAATAAAACAAAGATGTAGATTACAATAATAAAGTAAAATAAATATATGTACAGTCTCTCCTTATCTAATCAAAGAAGATGTTCTTTTATGAAAATTCTCGTAGATAAAATCCGCAAAGTTGAAAGGAATTGATAGGATACATTAAAAATCGTGGTCCGATATATTGACTATACGCGCTGGCGTGCGTCTCCCCAGTGTTAGAAATGTTTAAATATTCTCAGTATTGCTTGGGGCGTCAGGAGCAGGACTGTGTCTTATCTATAACCAAACTTCTGATATCGGCATAGTGTTAGTCTGAGGCATAAAATATACTCTGTATTAGTTATGAAATTAAAGGGTAATGTTTATAAGTTTTATATTAAGTTATATGTACCATACATTTGAAGACCTAGAAGTAAGAACATGACATTAATTTACGAAACATTTTAGAGGAGGTATAAAGAAAGATACAGCATAATACTAAATTTTTATATTATATTCATTTATATATTTTAAAATTTAATATTAATTTTAAATTATAAATTAAACTATTTACTAAATTACCACATATTTGAATATACAATACTACAAATGTTTTATATATAAATAAAATTTTATAACAACTTTCTTGTAGATACAGCCATTTATACTTCTCACACTAATTACTAATTAATTACAATACAATTAAAGTTGTAATAGAAAATTTACAAATAAAACAAGGTTAATATATTTCATGGGGAAAGGCTTACCGTCTAAAAAAACACCACCATAATTAATGAAATCAAGGACTCAAGTATCTAAAAACTCAATGATGTTGATATTTTGTGTTTTATTTTAGTATATAAGATGTTCTTTTATCAAAATTCTCCTAGATCCACAAAGTTGAAAGCGATTATTGATAGGATACATTAAAAACCATCGTGGTCCGATAGATTGACTATACTGTGCAGGCGCGCGTCTCCTCAGTGTTAGAAATATTTGAATATTCTCGGTATTGCTTGGGACGTCATGAGCAGGGCTGTATCTGATCTATAACCAAACTTCTGATATCGGCATAGTTTTACTCTTTGAGGCATAAAATATACTCTGTATTAGTTATGAAATTAAAGGGTAATGTTTATAAGTTTTATATTAAGCTATATATATATGTATATACAGTAAAAATGAATTTAAAAAAAAACAGTAACAACATGACATTAATTTACGAAACATTTTAGAGTATGTATAAAGAAAAATACAGCATAATACTAAATTTTTATATTATATTCATTTATATATTTTAAAATTTAATATTAATTTTAAATTATAAATTAGGGGTTATAAAACATTGAACCTTAACTATGCCATAAAACACCTTTCAACTATTTTCTTTTATTTCTGCTTAGGTCTGCTTTTCTCTTCTTTAATATTTTGGCAGATTACTTTTCTTTATCAACATATCATATAGCTATACATCATATAGCAAGTACAGTCATTTTCTAAATTGCTACCTTTTCAGGATTAATGGTCTACAATATTTTCTTGCACTTCTTCAAATACTATAAACTGGACGATTAATTGAAATTACTTAAATATATAATTCCCTATTACCTCGTCAAAATTCAGTTGTCGAATATTATTCTGGGATTTATAGGGGCTACTTGTGTTTATTTCTATATTGAGTCTTATAACATTCTTAACAAAAAAAGACTTATATAGACAGCCTGTAACCCTTCTTGACTTATCGTAATCTGCCTAAAATTCATTCATAAAATAATAATCATATCGATATAGTTTTATAGAAAATACTACCTTGATGATAACTTAACTCCTTATACAGTGGTATATAAGCTTCTTGACTTCTTGTCTTCTAAGAAATTCTTTAAACAATATTTTTTTTCTCTATCATCCTGTGGCTCCAACTTTCAATTCCTTACAAATTCTTAAAATATATATTAGATTGTTTAACATCTATATTATGGATCCGACAAAGGTGCTGCCAAAATTCAGTATCTATACTAAAGGATACTAAAATCAATAAATACTTTTGACTCTCCATGTTTGTAATCCTGTTAAATCGCTGAAATGTTAAACTAAAAGGCCTTCTTTTTAAGTAAAAAGAAACATCGCAATATAACTCTAAAAATTCTATATCAAATGCTTTAATAATTAAGCAAATAAATGCCCAACGTTTAATCAGAGCAATACGGCACATCGCCATTTCTTTTGAGAAACCTTTGGCTTACAATACCACCCAGAGTTGCCAAATCTAAAGGCAAGACTATATATTTATTAAATACTAAAAAAACGTATCTATTATATATTTTTTTCAAAACAAACTAAAGTTAATATCAGAAAGTCTTGTTAAATATATTATTTTTCTAAAATAAAATACATCCATGAAGCAAATGGCCTAGCTGTAAATAGCTCTGACGAATAGATGAATAGTTCCGAAAGTAGCCGAATCTTCATACCACGATGATTTTTAATGTATACTGCGATAGATAGGATAGATTATCAATTGCCTGTTCAGATATTGATTATCATTACTTTATATCATAACCATAAATGGTTGTTATTAGCAACACCAGCATGTGTTTTATCACACAACTGTTAACAGACCTGACTACGAAAGCTACATATTCGAAGACTAGGTGAGGTACCTGTCTTGACACTGAATTGCACTGAATTGCACTCATTTATGTTCGAATAGATTTAAATCATCAGAATCGTTTTGTTTCACCGTTCAACAACTCACCTTTTATTTCCATAAAATAAAATAGTTTTTGTGATTGAAACCTTTTTAAATTCTTACTTATATACCTAGCCTTGAGATTCCGGGTATTTCTCTACTTAAAAGTAAACCAAGAAATACGCCCCTTCTATTCAGACAGTACCAATGCCCAACATCTGTACCTATCCACCACGATAATAGTACATCTTTGAGAGTAATCAGCATTAATAATAATTAGTTTTTAATTAAAGCATACGAGGCAGAGGGTTGTTTGTGCTTATTTATTCAAGGTCGCCCGTGCACCGTACAATTATCGACAAAAGACGATCGTTATTAGCGAACCGAACCAGGCGCGTTTTGTGTGGTCTTCGCTTCGTTTGTCTTCTCTTGTTTATCATATTTTTAGATGCTCACAGTAGTTTTTTAGTTCTTGTTGAATCGCTATTGTGTACCGTGTATTTAAGCTTCAGGAATCAGATAAAATTAATAATTTATCAATAAGAGTATTTTTCTGATTAATCTAATACATAAAACGGATTCTAAATAGTGGTTATATAGCGATCGATCACTAGGACTCCACCAGAATGCCAGCGTGCTTCTCTCTTTTCCATGTCCTGTCGACCATGTGAAACCTAATGTGAAATAAGTACAAGTAACCAGTGAATCTGTTCCGATTCAAACACCTTCAGTTTCAATGAGTAGAGAGAGTGAAAACATGTGAATAGATATCTTAGCTGTGGTTGTCATATCCTGTATTATCTTGTATTGTTAGTTATATATAACAAATTAGGAAGCTAGCTGACGAGCACGTGAATGAATCCAACAAAAATGGTGATTTTAATATCAGTGGCGAAAAAGGTCTGATCTCAAGTGCTAGAAACTGTGAATTAGTCCAGGAGAGTCATCCACATCGATAGTGTAGTGCAATATTCATGGCCATATAGTCTTGCTGTGCATATGGTGAGATCAGCAAGGTTTTGTGTATTACGTGCTGCTGAAACTAACTAATATAAATAAATAAATATCAGTAATAGCAGATATGCAGGAAATACAGTTGAAGCTTAAATAGAAAGTTCATTAACCATAACGCTTATTAATTACTATTTGTCCAGATTAATGCAGCATGACTTAGCAGCCATACGGTTTCGAAATACTGAAGGGGTTCGAAAATAGATCAATGATTATATATATATATATATATATATATATATATATATATATATATATAAATTTAACCAGTTAACTTTCAAAATAACGATAATAATGAGATTATCTAATTTACCTTTAAAATCTTCATATATTTTATTACTTGTTTTAACGTGGGTTATTCATTATAAAATTGCAATGCAACATTTCAAACTCTAATAGTAAAAAATTATTACAAACATTAACTATCACTCTTACCATATTTCCTTTTTCGTTGGGAATCAATTAAAAATCCAGGTTAAAGATATGAAACATTGAAAGTGATATATTGTTAATTGTTATTTTTTTTTAGATGTTTAATGCTCGTTTTTATATCCCAACATCTGTTATTTCTTTATATATGAAAATATTATTTCAATATATATATATATATATATATATATATATATATATATATATATATATATATTATATTTAATAAAAACAGTTGTGCTTTCTCATTCGACAATAAACAGTTAATAGTCTGTTAAATATTTTATTGCCCATTTATGTCTGATAATTAATATATAAGTCATTCAATTATAGTATTTAGGTTATGAAGATGTCCATTTAATTTTTTTGTCTGTCTTAATTTGGACTTTCTATCGATTAAACCATTATAAGTTTCGAACTATGGTGAATAAATATTATATGTTGTTACAAAAAATGGTATTTATTACTAGATTTCTATTTTAAATACAATTAGCATATTTGATGAATTAATTGATTGCGATTGTCATAATAAAATGCAATCAGCTATTGTAACAGAAAAAAACTGGAACATCAATAAAGAGATCACTAAAACTCGAATTTTATGAACACCTTATCGCTGGTCACATTACTATAAATATTATATAGCTTCTAAGCCCCCAAAACATTCCAAACAACGAGAAATTTAAATTTTAGACCACAAAATTAGCTAAATTGTGACGATTTCATAAATGTTGTGATTAGATTAACCGTAGCACTGTTTCATTTACATAAATAACATAAGCAAAAATACATAAATAAAATACATAAATAAAATACATAAAAGCCAAAAATACCTTGTTGAGAACTTGTTGGACTATCTGGTCCGGAAATATCATTAAATATAAATTTTAGGTATTTTTTAATTAGAATGACTGCTATATATTTTATAGTACCATAAGTTGTGGACAGTTATGCCAAAATATATATCTGTGCTTATGAGTATATATTTTTTATAAAAACTACTAGTGGCAGTCCACAGGATCAACAAATCGACTAGGGACTGAAAAACAAATCTGAGTAATTCGAAAAGACAAAAACCTAAATTATATCACTTGAGAGATGCTCACTTCCTCAAGCAGTATCAACAGAACACCTCAGCATCCATCTCGACGAAAAGCCGAACAGATCAGACTGAAAATTGTTCTGGTTAGTCGGAAGGTTCTCTCAGCTTGACCTAAGATCAAAGAGATTGATATTAATTATCAGTCGGTAGTAAAACCTATTTGATTTCATGGTGTCTAAATATTTGGTTGCGCTAAGTCTGTCATCAAACCGATTAGTAACCCAACGGTGCCAATTCAAAGTTCTTTGATTGATTATCTTATCGCTACGTAACCTACGAAGATCTAGCTACACGATGGCACTAAATTAAATAGATCAACTAGAAAATATGAAGAGTGGAGTAAAATAACTGCGAGATAACACATAGGAAATCGAAAATTGAAAAGAACCAAACTACATGAACTTGTTAAGAGACTATTATTGATGCTATCTTAGGTTAGTCTAATTTTATTTTAATGTGGGAAATATATACTGAATTATTTATCTCGCATTCTTTTAATTAATAGTAAATTATAATTAGTATTGTACTAAGCACGTCTAATAAACGATGTCATTAAAAAGAAGTTATGGAGAGCAAATATATATATAGTAATTTCATATATGAATTTCTAAATCTGAGTTGTAGGAATATTAATCCGAATCCTGAAATTAGGTAAAACTTTAATGGAACATGAGTGTTGTGATGATTTAGCAGTTATTTTTGGTATTGAAATATCTTTAGTTTTAACTTTTAAAAAATATTACATCAAGATGTTATGATAAAAAGGAGTTACGGAGAACAAGTTTATATAAATGCTAGTAATTTCATATACAGTCTATTCAAAGTTATTTTGTACATATATCATCTAAATTTCTGACATCAAATCGTCGCCATCTTGCTTGAATTGATACACTCGGAGTTTTAGTTCAGTTTGGCTTTGACATACAACAAAATTCTAGTCTAAATAAAATAATTGAACAGATATACTGTTATAAAATATAATTTATTTTAACAGTATGGTAAATCAGTGCATATATTATCGAAGGACTTAAAACTACAATTAAGTACACATTTATAATAGTTTGTAGTTTATGGTTGTGTTTGATTATACTTACATTGAACTCTTTTATATACCATCTATGAGTTACAGTTCTAGGCGCGTATGTAGTTGTATTCCCAGGAGGCCTAATCCACCTAATTAATAATTATATATCCAAGTAATATATTTTACTTTCATTAGATTGCATATTTACCTTTTGCGCTATTTTTTTGTGTCCTTCAGTACAGTGTTTCCTTCTAAAGACATTTTGATATCACTATTTCTCCTTCGTTTCTTGTGTTAATATCTGTATATATTTCCTGATAAAACTAGATTTAATCAATGCATTCTCCTTAATGCATTTTATATATCTGCAATACAGTTACTATTCTTTCCCTCCTGGCACATTTTAACCAAATGCTCATATGTATGTTGAACACATATCTATTCACATAAATCTTTTTCACTCTACTGTAACATTTCCTTCAATTATGATATACTAATTTTACTTTTACTTGTTTCCACTCTCATCGCCTTGTATTAGAAATTGGCAGGATTGAGTCATATCATATTCAGAAAGTTTCTTTCAAGTGAATAACTAAGCTGTTAATTTCCAATCTATCTAACATTTGTTCATGATTCCATCATTTGTCAATTTCTTCTTCAATATGTCTGATCGAGTTCATCCTAAACGAA
This sequence comes from Rhynchophorus ferrugineus, assembly GCF_030347505.1. Classification (NCBI taxonomy): domain Eukaryota; kingdom Metazoa; phylum Arthropoda; class Insecta; order Coleoptera; family Curculionidae; genus Rhynchophorus; species Rhynchophorus ferrugineus. The sequence continues at coordinate 17,512,154 of NW_027472585.1, read as the reverse complement.
GATGTTATTAACCGTTCCTGTTTCCAGCATGAAGTACAATATATGTACAATGAATTATTAAAATTATTATTATAGAATCATTATTATATATAAATGTTATGACTAATAAAATCTAATAAATCGTTGTTCCAACGTTTACCTTTTTCCATTAACTTTTGTTGTCATAACAATATTTTTATAATCATCTTGCCATGAGTGACCATTAGGTGTATTGGTCCTATTCTGATATATCCATGTCTCATCTAAATACATAAATTGAAATAATAATTATTCCTTGATTTTATTATATGCTTTTCCATTAGACCAGTTTTCCATTATAAGTTCCATTAGACCTCTTCGATACAATACAAACTAACAGTTTCCTTTGAAATAATTGTATTAAATTATGTTTGTTTTGAAAAACTACTCACTGTTTTTATACTTTTCATATATTTAATCTCTGATATAGCTACCATCAAGTTGATCTTGATTATATTTTTCATTTTTCAGATATTTCAATGACCATGTCCATACTAATATTCAGTTCAGCTCTAACACCTTAAAAAATATTTTCAATAAATTCGCGGCAAATTAATATTTAACTGTAAATATGCTTACCTCTCTAAGGAATTTGACTGGGAAGAGAGGGCCCCCATTACTTCGTTACTGTTCGAAGTAACTGATTGGAGAGGCAATCTGTTCAGTCGGTCTTCGGAATGTTCAATCAGAGTAATAATAAGTAGCGATTTGAAATTTATCAAAACAAGGAAAGCATTGAAATAACGTTGCAGGTTTATAGCCTCTTATTTCTATTGTTTTGAAGAACTTTGCGTAGGTTTGATAACCAGACGGCTTTGACCGCTTTTGCTTTTGAGACGGGTTACAAGTTCGTGCTTATCATATAGCATTGTGTCTCTTTTTAACTAGAATAAAATGACAAGGAAAATATTGTTTGATTCTAAAACGAATTTACCAATTGCGACATGCAATACATTAAATATTTTGATAACGTATGTACAAAATAACTTTGGATCAACTATATGTATCATGGCTAAATCTGAGTTTCAAGAAAATTGCTCTGAATCCTGGAATAGGTAAAACTTTAATGGCATATGAATGTTGTGGTGATTCAGCAGTTATTTTTGCTATTGAAATATTGAATCAACAAATATTGAATCTGTGAAATTGAGAATTGAAATATCTATCAGATTTTGAGTCAAAAAAGATTACATCACTATATTTTATGTTTGGTGAAGAATTTTAGATTTATTAATGCTCCCAAATTTTTATGATTATTGAATCTGAAGGTGAAGAAGAGTTTGAAATGACCAAGGTTGCAAAAAAACCCAAGACTCCACAAAAAGAGCTCAAACATATATTACAATAACAGTTATTACTGTTCATAGTTTCTCTCGTTATTAATGATGAACAGTGAATCGCATCATGCCTGGAGCACCTGGTAGATTAATAGATTTCACGCCGTCCTGATTCAAACAAGGAAATAAAGAAACCAATTCACCAACGAGCAGAATATTTGACCGAACAGTTGACACAGTCAACTGTCACCGAAGCAGAAAAACCGGACTCGAACAACCGACGGTCTGTTATTGGTAACAGTTCTTGCGCCTTTTTATCACAGTAGGAAGTCACACAATCAATCCAATCTATTCGGGTTATGAAGACGATCCTTTATTTTTTGTGCGCCGTTGTTGTTTCTTTCAATTTAAACTTTCTATCGGACCAGAGCCGAGGACGCGGTTCCCACAGTCCGGGCAACCGAAAACTATTTCACACGGAACGCCCACGCTGATTTTTTTCCGATGTCTCCCTAATAATACATTGCAAAAAAACAATCCGGTACCTGGTAATAGAGGCAAAGAGTCATTTTCTCGGCTATTGTTTCAAAGCACGCATCCTCGCCGCCCGGCAACACTCTTCAGAGCGGCGCTGTTTCCTTTCTTTGACGTTATTGTGTGTTAATTTGCGTTAGGGGTTATGAGCGATGGCTTTTGCACTACGGGAACAGCTAATAAGGCTTTCTGTAGACGCGGATAGATACTTCTCTGTTTTGCAGTTATCTTGATCTGTTTCGTCATTTCTGTGGAAAAATGTGTTTTGTCTCTTACGTGAATCATATTTGACGCCTTCAGTTAATATTTAGATTCAGAACAGTTATCGTTAAGTGTTTATAAAAGGTCAATTGACTCCCCAGCCAACCATAGTAAAACACATTTTTTTTAGCAATATTAGTTTTTTTATTCAACGTAATTCCCTTCAAGGGTGATTTTAGATTATGAGGTATACACTGATTATAGCGACCCTACAACTTTTCGATACCATTTTTATAGTACGATTTGTGCTTTGCTTCAAAATAGGCCTCAGTTTCGGCGATCACATCTTCATTCGACGAAAATTTCTTTCCAGCGAGCATTCTTTTGAAATCTGATAACAGGAAATAGTCGCTGGGAGCTAGATCTGGAGAATACGGTGGATGAGGAAGCAATTCGAAGCCCAATTCATGGATTTTTGACACGGTGAATTGTCTTGATGAAGCGGCACTTTTTTCTTCAAATGCGGCAGCTTTTCGGCGATTTCGTCTTTCAAACGGTCCAATAATGCTATGTAATAGTCGCTGTTGATGGTCCTTCCTTTTCAAGGTCGTCAATGAAAATTACTCCATACGCATCCCAAAATACAGACGCCATAACCTTGCCAACCGACTGTTGCGTTTTCTCACGCTTTGGAGCGGGTTCGTCGTGTGCAGTCCACTCGGATGACTCTCGATTGGACTTCAGAGTGAAATGATGGAGCCATGTTTCATCCATTGTCACATATCGACGCAAAAACTCTGGTTTATTACGCTTGATCATCTTCAAACACTGCTCCGATTTATCAACTCGTCGTGGTTTTTGGTCAAGAGTGAGCTCGCACGGCACCCACTTTGCACAGAGCTTTCTCATACCCAGATATTCCTGAATGATATGACGTACACGTTCAGTTGATATCTTTAGAGTGTCTGCTATTTCATTTAATTTCAATTTATGGTCATTCAAAATCATTTTGGGGATTTTTTAAATGTTTTCGTCTGTAACAACCAACCGGGGGTCCACTGTGTTCACCATCTTCGGTGCTCATTTCACCAGGGCTAAATTTAGCATACAAATCCTTGATGATTGATTTTCCTGGGACAGTGCCCGAAAACTCGGCCAAGCCAAATTTTTGCTGCACAACTGTATTCCCAGTAAGCAATATTTTATCAACACGCGAAATTCCTTTTTATCCATTTTTTTTCACAATAACAAAAGTTGTTTCACTCCATATGCTATAATTCACAAACTAATGATCCAACAGCTCTCAAATTTATACACGGCTCTTTAGAGGTTTAGGGCTAATTAAAAAACATATCGATTTAATGCTAGTAGCGCAATCTATGTGTCAAGCCGGGGACTTTTCAATTGATTTGATTCTATTTGACAGTAGTTTTTGTAGTCTTTCCGTTATCTTCAGTAGAAAAATGTACCTTCTAATTGTTCGTTGCAAACACTTTGAGTTTAGTTTTATTACTTATTTTTTATTACTTAGTTTTAGTTTTATTACTTATATTTGCATAAATATATCGAACAAAATTAAATATATAAGAATAATTAACTAAAATAACACTCTAACAAATGTTATAAACCGATTAGTTGATCCCCTAAGAGAACACATCATAAATATACACACTGTGTGGTAATTAACTTATCTCCGTGAAAATTAGCTCTGATATATTTTTCAAGTAACAAAACATGCGTGAAATTGTTGCCTTAATTGTGATGACCTAATCAGCTTAATTAGTAGAAAATAGAAGAAATGCATTATAATATTTATGTATTTATATTGACGATATTAATAATGCGTTATACTGAATTAATTTAATTGAATTAATTTATTAAATATATGTTAATTAGTTTATTGAATATAATGCAATAAAAAATTGACATTGGATATTCGCCTGTTGTTTGTTGTTCCAACAAGGTACTATCAACATTAGCATAAAAAACCGCTTATAACCAAACAATATAAATCGATATAATGCATTTGGTCTTACAAAAATACTACACATATGGTATGGTATGCAATTTTTCAAGGTATGGCAAATGATTCCATATCATCAGTCAAAATAAGGGAACAATATTGGTTGCTAATAATATTTAATTGTGGTTAATTTAATTTGAATATTAAACATTTTTTAATGTATTGGATATATTAATTAGAATAAAGGATTAATTATTAGTGTTAGTGTTTTATTACGTACATAACTTTTCTTGTAGTGCAGGTGTTATAGATAGCACTCAAGAAAAATAAAATTCCAATTGCATAGTTTGTCTCCACAAGCCATATTTTGGCTTCCATAGTCGACTCTAAAAGTAGTTAACAGAAGATACATCACCACTATACTTACACTATACACACACATTTGCAGAAACAGCAGAATGTAGCTATATATATATTTTTTCTCATATTCGCAACTTGAATTGAATTGAAAATTGAATGTGTTGCATTAAAATGATTATATTTATTAAACTTCTTCAGGCATGTTTGACACTCTCCTCGAGCATATCTTCATAAAGCCCACTCCTCCAAATATTTAGTCAATGCAGTTACAATACCTGTTTGCTTTGTCAAAAACCACCAAGTTTTTTTCTTAATCAAACAGTTAAGATATATTCAGTGAATTCGTGTACCTTTAAATTAAGTTCTATACGTATTTCATAAGCCATTAAAATATTATAATTCATTCCTTGTACTATAACATTTATCTTTAAGAATATATTTATTCATTTATAGTATTTAGGAACGAAATTGAACGTGTACGAACTTTTTTCCTTCCTCCTTCAACACATTTCACTTTTTCTTGTGTCTGAGTCTTTTCTTAATTATAGCGCAGCGTATCCTGGGGCAGTGATGTATGTCAAGCTGCAATATCATTAAGTTTACACTCTATTTACGGAAGTGTTGCAACAGTTATTGCTGTTAGAGCCAGAATTCCTTTAAAACCCATTTAACAGGTAACTGTAATTTTACGGTACTCAGATCTGTTGTTGCGATTCATCTGTTGAATGTTACAGAGAATTTTTGACACCTTTTTGATTATTTACATTGATTATTTAGTTAATTTCGTGATAGTTAATTTATACAGGATATTTCTGCCAAATAATAAGACCAATTCTACCGTACAACTTTATTATATTAGTATATGTATTTTAGGTGCCGCCTATGTTTATAATATATATATATATATATATATATATATATATATATATATATATATATATATATATATATATATATATGTTCTATATATGACGATCTTTGTTATTAAAGTAAGTCTAGTGACTGCTCAGTGTCCAACATATAGGCGATCCCAGAAGATGTTACTTAGATGATTGTTCTTATATTCAGGCTTGATGGCGCAGTGGTAAAGGCGATAGGACGGTCCTCCTATTGTTACGATAGTCGTGGGTTGGTATCCTGCTGTATCATGGTCGTAAAATTTATGTTTGTGATTGTTTAATATTTGTGATCGTTCAAGTATTCTAGAAAAAAGTGGTAGTGTAAAATCTGACAAGGAAAATAATCCCAGTCGCGCCAATAACCAAGCAGAGCAAGACCGGATGTCTTCTGGTGTGATTTCTAAAGTTCGTCACTCGCCAGTCGGTAGGCTTAATGCCGAGGACCATGGTTCGGAGCCCACGTTAAGCTGTAGGTCCAGCCATTAAAAAATCCAAAAGGTTGGCGTGACTAAAAGCAATTAAAACTAAACTAATTTTATTATATTCAATAATAAATTACTTGCCTGATGGGATTGGGATTGTCCCATCCCCAATTGTCAATTGTCTTCATTTCTTTAATGGAAGTATTAAATAACATAAATCACATGCTGATAAATAAGGAAATAAAGCCAAAAACAGGTATCAATATTTTATTACTTGTTTAATGTGAGTCAAAGTTAGTTTTACCAAGCCCCATGTAAAATTTATTTTACAGAAATTCGTTTGTATCTTATAAAAACATTCGACTCGTTTATCATTAGCCATAACATGCTTATTATAATGATATTCTCTCTAAGAAAATAAAGCATAACTAATATCAATTTTTCTTTTCAGGTAAGGTACTACACAAGTGTATCACAAGGAATTTTAGAGTGAGTACACATAGTTAATAGTGCAATAGCTAGTTAGTGTTTTATATTAGTAATTATTTTGATATTAATTATTAAGGAGTCAAATTTTACCTATACTTCTGGAAATATCGAGTTGAGATTGAGTTTTAATTTTTAGTTAGTTTTGTATGATGTTTATTTTTTATAATATCTACTAGAACAATGTTTTTAAATATGTTAATTTTTATCATTGTCAATCAATATATTTAATGCATTCATTGCTTATTGGAAGGGAATTGGATTATTACAACGACATAAAACAAAAAAAAATAAAACATAAAACACTCTTCATAAAGGCCCTCACATATAATTTTTGTAGGTAAATAAATGGTAACTGCTAGTCAGAACGTTATACACTCTTAGCTCTTTTTTACTTTAAACTTTTTAGCAATATGTTGTTTATTTAGAAAATAACAATGGTGAACGTGTACTTTTATATTATTGGGGTATTTTTATGAAAATTATTTATTTTTTCTTCCTTTTTTGGCAATTTTAACGTCACCTTTTATAGTTTAAAACACCGTTAATAGCCGTATGTGGATTTTAAGTGTTATAAATATGCTAATCGAATGTTCCAAACATATGCGGGCGTACGCTTAACCGAGAATGAATAAAATTTCATTCGATTTAATGTACTGTAATTTTTTGAAGTGCTTTATTCTTATTTGTATTCCAAGAGTTTGAGGAAGTATTAATAAAGTCGACATAGAGTTATAGGGTATATTAATATATTTGGAGGTAGCGTTTTTCTTTTTAATTTGAATCTAATTTTATCTATTTTCCTTTATTTGAATTATCTCCTTTATTTCTTTATATAAGTTACGTATTTTTTTGTCACTGGTTTCTTATATTTTCCCTATGTTTGGTGCCGTAGTGTTTTCTGTTCGCGATTAGGGTAATTTATTCATTAGTCATTTCTGGATCTAATAAGGTCCTTTTGGCAATAGGATATATTGATTAAACTTTTCATATATTTATGGAATTGTTCTATTACAGGACGTTAAAACAAATGCAGAAAACTTGAATTAATATTAGGTAACTGTGTATTTTCTGATAATGTTTGTTTTAAAATGCTTTTGTCAAGAAAAATGGTTTGATTATATACAACATGGGGCAAAAGTACCGCTACCATTTCGATGGCATATAACTTTGCTCAAAGAAATGAAAAGTAAGTTTGGTTTTCATAGAAAGTTTATTTAGTCTTTATATTTTCTTTCATTGTGATTGAAAAATTATATCGGCTAAGTGGTGATCGTGATTCGCTATGCAACTTTTGGCTCTTTTTAAAGTATTTTTTATGACATGCTGCAATATCTGACGCTGAATTTCTTCAATTTCGTGACAAATATTGTCTTTAAGATTCTGAATCGTTTGGGGCTTATTCGCATAAACTTTTGATTTTAAAAAACACCTAAGAAATCTGGTGCTGTTAAATCAGGAGATCTGGCTAGCCATGCTAATTCGCCACTTCGCGAAATTAGCCTTCGTGGAAAAACGTCATTCAATAATTGAATTGTTCAACAAGCTGTGTGTGCTGTGGACCCATCTTGCTGAAACCACATGCCGTCTACTCGTTGCTGTTCCATTTCAGGCACAAGAAAATTTCGAATCATGTCGGTACCGTTCAGCAGTAACAGTAACTGCATTACCTTGGTCACTTAAAAAAAGGGACCGATGATGTTTTCAGCATCAACACAACACACAGTTGTTTTTAGTGGATGCAATGATGTTTCATGAATGAATTGAGGATTCTGTGTTCCCCAAAACCGACTGTTATTTTTATTGTCGTGGCCACTGAGAAGGAAATGACCTTCAGCGCTCATTATCAGTTTAGACAAAAAATCTTCAATTTCACCAAAGAGCATTAGGATTTTTTCAAATTTTCAAATCAGTTTTCAAAATTCGCCTTAAACTGCGTGCAGAAGTGTGTAACTGGGAACCACGTCTCCGAATTGATGTTTCTGAAAACTCTGCAACATTATCGCGCATCAGAGCCACATTTTCAGCGTTACGAGACGCCCGTTCTTCATCTTCCAGAACGAGACCTGTCTGCTTTCGTACCGTACTGTTGAAAATTCGCATGTAAACAATAAATTGTGGTTTTGTGAAGCACTGGACCATTAGGATATTTTTGACGGAACGATATTTACTACTTTTCCTATGTACTTGGATTAATTAACAAACAAGACGAGTGCGAGAAAATACATCAGTATGTATTACTCAATTATAAAATTATAATTATTTATTAATTATTAACTTATAGCTATAGTTTACATTAAATTTATACACTTTATATAAGTTCGTATGGTTTTGTTCGCTTCAATCTCCTGACATCCTGCGCGCTGTCTAGCAGTTGTATTGCTTCCACTTAGTATAATTTAGTAATCCTCTTTCATGTTTCAAGGCGAAATCTTGGATAACTTTGCAAATCCCTTTAATTTCCAGGCCATCGTGCAGTTTTTCCTTGGTTACATAGCGATAGGCATTGGTAATCAATCGTAGAACCTTGTTTTGACAGTGTTGTATGACTAGTTGATTTGAATTTTTAGTGCAGCCCCATATTTGCACCCCATAGGTCCAATTTGGCTTCATCATTGATCAGCCTCTTTGATTTTAGATCAAGTTGAGAGTATCTTCCAACTATCTAGTATAGTTGTTTTATTTTGGTTGTAATGTATTTTGCTTTTTGTCTAACGTGATGCTTCCAATTTAATCTACCGTCAAGATGAATTCCAAAGTATTTAGCTGATTCTGCTTGAGGAATCGGGCATTCATTGAGTGATATAATTAAGTTATTATTATTTCGCTTCAATGCAAAATTAACGTGGACAGATTTGGAGCTATTAAGTTGAATATTCCAATCTTTCGTCCATTTGTAAATTTTGTTGACTGCCACTTGCACTTTTTCTATTGCCCTAGGCAGAGATATATCTTTTGTCATAATAATTGTGTCGTCAGCAAAGGTTCCAAGAAGTGTTTTTTTTGTTGTTGGAATGTGAGCAGTGTAGAGCAGGTGCAATCAAAATGGTAGCGATAATTTTGCCATCACCCTGATTAATCAAAATATATCGCATCATTTTCTATAACTTGAAACGACTATGTTGGTTTGTTAACACACGAATAATTTTCGTACTTCTGCATCTTTTTGAAACTAGAAGTCAAAGAAGCAGAGCTTTACGACCAAGCTGTAACGTTGTCATGCAAGAGGGTGGCTTTTCAATTTGTTCAACTAACGTTGGTAGACACGTGCCGTAACAGTTTATTTCAGTTTTACCAGCATGTGATGCACTACAGTTTTTTTTTGCTAATTCACCACTATGGCATACAAATATTGAACTAAATGTGTTTGATCCAGGAATAGTTCCTAAAGGATTTTTCAGTTAATTCGTCTGACACGTATTCTACGTTCTTTTGAATTTTTGCCATCGTATATGAAGGTTTAGAATTAGTGGATTCCTCAGCAGGAGTTTCATATAGTAAATTTTACAATTAATTCTTTAAAACTTTTTTGGTTCTTCGGTTCATTCTTTGCCATTCATATCAAAATCACTACGCTTATATCGTTAAAACCATAACCGCCAATTAAAATTGGATGAAGCAACATTAATGTAAGTTTCTAAAAGTGCTTGATGGACTTCTGCAACACATTTCTTCATATGAATTAATAAAAGTAGTGAATATCGAACATTCAATTCTGAGCACTCCATCACCTTCTGATGGTCCTGTAAAATAGTAAATTATTATTTTAAGCCATGAGGCTTTGAGGGATGTCAAAACCTTCGAATTTCACATTTAGGTTAGGTTGTATCAAAAGAGTAATTTTTCAACTATATTTTTAATCGATCATAAGGTACATAGGATAGAATTATGGTGAGGTTCAGTGGTGCCGCTTACCCAAGATACTCACTAAACATTGACACGTAGGGGATGAATATTTTATTGAAAATCAGGTGGACTTCTATTGCAATAGAGCCACTGTCAACCAATTGTATTTGTTTAAATTGCTAACACTTCAATTATAAATGGAAGAAACTTAAAAACTTGTATACATTTTGTTTTTAGCGTATGGGACATACCATATTTTTTGGACTTATTCATAAAATTAATTGATATTTTAACAAAAAGTAAACAAAATAATAAAGGTGGTAAAAATAAGATAATTTTTATGAAGGGTGATATTGCAAATAATATACTCTGGAGCAGGAATGTTATAGGAATCACTACTGGTTTAATTCTTGATCTGTTATAAAAATAAACTCAAATTGATAGCTATTGAATATTATTTTTTATATCTATATCGATGAAAATTGTATATCTTAGCCACTCTCTTATAGTAGTTTCATTGATATTTATTTTTACCCTTGATTTTACCCGTGGGAAATGACGATGGCTCGAGGTAGTAAAAGCGTAAATTAATTTATTATTATTGAGAGTGTAGAAAGATGATATATCACACCGAGAGTCGGATATAAACACAAAACCTTAACGCGAATAACAAATTAGCCAAGAACAACGAGACGGAGAGAGAGAAAAAAGGCAAAAACCCGACGGAATATGACCATCACGACCATTGCAGTGGGAAAATCGACCATTAGTTCTAATGTCATTCGTTTGGGCGAGAGTCGTACTGATCGGCGCGCATATAAAATCGTGAATGGCGATTAAATGTAGCTGTCAAAATTTTAATTGAAGTCCGAGCCGACCGAGACCCGTGAAATATTATTGCGCATTGTCCTTATTGCTAAATCGAAATGGCTTCCCCGTATTGGTCGACGGGTTCTGGGCGCGGATGCGATTTTCAGAATCGGGGCTCGACAATGGGTTTCTTTTTCACGACCAGTTTCCAGCGTCAATTCATTTCTATTCAATTAGAATATGATTAAGAAGCAATATTCTTTATAATTATGTTTTCCCCACTTCTTATCGTGGAGTTGGAAGTAATAATACGATATTTTTCATTTAAAAGCACAAGGCACATATTTTAAAACTATTCATTAACTACAACTATTTAATAAATTGTCCTTCTTATTCTTCATAAAGGCTTGGTTGGCGCAGTGGTAAAGGCGACAGGACGGTCCACCTACTGTTGCGATAGTCGTGGGTTCGAATCCTACTGGGCCATGGTCGTAAATGTATGTTTGTGATTGTTTAAAATTTGTGATTGTCCTTAGGCAAGATGTCTTCTGGGATGATCTCTAAGTTGATCAGTTGCCAGTGGGTAGGATTAATGCCGAGGACCGTGGTTCGGAGCTCACGTTAAACTGTAGGTGCAGTCCACATAAACCGTCGTTGGTAAAAAGGAAACTTTAAATATAAAAATAAATAAATAAATAAATATTTGATGAATGTACTCCCACTGGTGCACTCCACGTAGTTTTTAACCAGGGCACAATTTTTACACCTAACTATATTAATTTAAAGGGTTTTTTTGCCTTTTCATTCTCCGAGTATGCCCACTGTTGTAGTTCTTTGACGTTTTTATGTTCACGGAATCTCTCTTGATGTTTTTCTCTCGCAAATTTCTTCGAAGATCATTGGTACCCTTAGATCTTTGTGGATATTCTCACTTCTAATGAACCGTGGGGCGTTAACAGTATCGCGAAGAACTTTGTTTTCGTATGTCTGGGCCAAGTTAAAATTAGATTTATTTGTGCATCCCCATAACCGCAGACACCTTAGATCCACACAGGCGCTCCAAGTATTACTTGTATAATAACAGGTTTTGTGGAGTGTTAATTCGGATTGTCGTCCGAGCAAGTAGATTTTTTGAGCCTCATTCAAAGTTCTGCTAGTTTCTTTCTAGCGTTCTCTTTCTACTTAAGCTTGTCGTTCAGTGTCATAGCCAAGTATTCACCTGTGCTCGCGTACAGTATTATTCTGGCAGTATACAACAGTATATAACTGGCAGTTAGTCTTCATAACATTCAGTGTTATTTTCAATTCCTTAGTCTTGTCAGTAATGTTACTGACAGCTAACTGTACTCAATTTACAGTTTTCTAATAATGTTACTTGTATAGAGTAGTATAATATCACCAGCAAATGTGACCATTGTTACTCCTTCATATTTAGGTACATTAGTAGTAAGAGATATCGATTTATTCACAAATTCAGGATCTATGGGGTTATCTTAAAGATACATTTATTTCTGATGATTAATTTTCAAACTTTTTGTCTAGACTTAGTACTGTTATTATGTTTTTCTTTTTAAATTTAAATCTCTGTCACAACTCCTCTACTATACCAACCAGTAATTTATTTATTTTACCGATGGGTAGTAAATTAAAACTTACATTTTTTACTTTCACTCGTGTAGTAATAAAAGTTACCACAGTTTAATCAAAGTGTAGCGTTCCCAGTGCAACTTGTATAGATTATAGTCATACTGAATTCACTAGTTGTTTGTAGCTTGTAATCTTACTATGTATTGACGATTTTTTAAAGAAGTCAATACATTTACTATGTTAATATGATGGTTAATTAAAAATGTTGATAGAAACAGATATGAGTTGTTTAATTCGCTATAGGTTTAGTCCGGTCCACTTTTTATCGTCAGATGCGAATCCTTTTATATTAAGAAAAATTAGATGAATAATAATAAACATGAATAAACTGAGCTAATAACATGAGTATTTAAATATTTAACGAGTAAAGCGATAGCCTAGAAATATTTGATAAACATTTGAAATATATATATATATATATATATATATATATATATATATATATATAAATGACAATAATAATTGAGATATTCGGTTTTATCAGCTGCGAAAGCTTGACTGATTTTATCCTTTTAAATTGATGTTTTAACCAACATATTTAAATAGGAATAGATTTACATAATTAAATTAATATATTATTAATAATGTATTGAGTCTTGTTTGAATATGGTACAATTAATTGCCCGGTAAACATAGAAAACAACTCATAGTTGCTGCTCTTTTTCTTCCAGATAATTTTTTTTACTGTTAAGACCGTGAATCCGATTGAGCAATTACTAAAAAAAGCACCGAAGTCGGTAAACGGTACTTGTTCTGGTCCGTTGAGCCATTGGAAATACTATTAGCTGAGGTTTAGGTCTTTTTACACTTGTCTTCGGGTTCTGCTAGACGTTGCTCGGTTGTCAGATTGGAGCGATATGTTTGGACAGGTGTCTGACAAGGGAAATGGTCTTCATGATTACGTTATGATACCTTTTTCACGCTTTATTGTTTTAATGGTAAGTTTTCTTATATAGGCGTAGAAGACGGAGTTTTTTTACCGCTTTTAACACTAGATGCAGTTGACATACGATTTCTATTAATTTAAATATTCACCGATTTGTTTGTCGTTGGTGCATGACGTCACGTCTATGCAAATAAAAACGCGTGGTCCTTTAGTGTTTCAGTACATCGATGAAACTTCTAACAAATTATTTGTTTTCAGTACGACTATACGAGTTTAATCGATATTCCGTGGTATGTTTGCAGATTCCTTTTGAAACAAACTTCCTAATGTTAATCTATGAAGAAATGCTTTGAACAATTAATTTTACCAGCTTTGTTCTTAAATTAAAATTGTCGTTCTTTGGGCATAAACAATCAAAAAAACGTTCAGATTGTCGAAGTGTGTGCTAAACAACATCACGTTTGCATTCGTTTCTGATCTGATTGGCCTTCAACTTATCATGGCGGATTGTTGTCTCGCGTAATGTTTTTTAATGAAATCTATTATCAATTTCGCCTTAAATATACATTTTTATTGTTAAATAATATATCAGTGATATCAGAAAACATTTTAATCAAAACAAACCTTGTTCAAGTTCAAGTCCAACACTTAGTTCTTGGGTAATATTATCCAGTTCTAAATTACTAAAAAGCTAATGATTTTCCCTTTAAGATTACTCAGATTCTATCACCTTGTTTTCAGTGTGTAAATGTGTCATGTGTTTGAAATGTGTGATAATGCCTTTATAGCACGTTATACCAGCTTAAAAAGTCTGGAAGAGAAAGCTTCAGAAACTAAATGCCTAATCATTGACATGGAGAAGAAATCTTTGTAATGACTCTAGGCAAGTTTTTTAATGGTTTGGTCAATCGCGTCTTTTTCAAAATATCTATGGAGATCATTATTTCTGTGGTACCACGCGGCATTATTGGCCCCGTACTTTCAACACTAGTAGTTCAATACTTTCTGCTAAAACCGCTGAATTATATCCAGTCCATATGAGCTTATGCAGCTATACTTTATTGTATGTTGACAGAGTATAATTTATTCTATATCGCCAATACATTCTTCTTAATTTAATATCAATCAGGTAATCCAAACTCTTCTTTCTTCATGTGATGAAGTGAAACTAATGTGCTGTGATTATGTGCTTATCCACTGTCAGTGGCTTCAGTTTCAGGGCTGTTCAAAGCGAATGGCCAGCTTTACAATAATTTGACTGTTCACTCCGGGAGTTGCTATATAACGAATAGTTGCGAATATAGCTATATATAACTTTCTAGATGCTTTCTCTGAGTTGCTGTATGACATTGTTGAGTCTAGTTTTATTCCTTAATATAGTCTGACTATATTCTTTGGAGTTTCTTGTTTCGTAAGTAATAAAAGATCTAATTTGGCTAGACGAATTATGACTTTTAGCTAATGGGTATTATCTTAAGCGGATTATTGCATGTTATTAAAAAATTTCTTTGCTTTACTGTCTAACTGATCTTCATGTTTTAAGCGCCATTATAATGTGACAGTTAATTCAAATGGTAGTTTAAAACTTTGCCTTCTTCTGCTTATTTAACAATCTACGTTATATTACGTATATCTTATCTATTTTATATTGTATATTATCAAAATTTCAGTATATCAAACGCTTTTTTTTGCAAACTCAATCTGAATATTAGTACTTGTATGTAAAATCGTTATCCTAAAAAAAAATATAAATATTTTTAAACCAAAAATGGCCGATATGATCTGCAACAAGCGAAAATATCTCAGATAAGATTTAATGACTTGCAAATTGCAAAACCGTACATCAATTACACCCAGACGACATGATTATGATATCGATCAATTGTATATGTAAGCAGCGATCGATGACAGGAGATCTGGTGACGACTTCTTTAAGAGATAGTCACCGCCGCCTCATTACAATTTATAATTTTATTTAAATAAGTTGGTGGGCATCGGTGTGCGAAATAGCGCGGATTTGTTCTCTATGCGATTCGCTAACATCTTGACAGACTTTGATAAACCGAACAGTAGTACCGCTCGAGATGAATCCGGTTAATGTGTCGCACTTCCGGGAATGCTTCTGGTTCCAGTTCAACACAACGGATTTCGGTTTGATCGAATCATTTGTTTGTTGTTGTGTATAAAAAAGTCAATAAACTTTTAGATGATATAGTTATTTCAATATTGAAGTTCCTGTTATTTTTACTAATCCCAGGCTTTCGGGATTGTCAATAGATAGTCCAGGGATTCTGGAATAGGCCTAGAATTATAGATAGTTACAGAACATAAAAATTGCATTGACAAAATATTCATAAAATAATCAGTCCGAAAAATATGACCATGTTTAAGTTTGTTGTCTGTCGGGTCGTTTCTCCTTCTAAGATGATTTATAAAAAGTGATATTTATTGCTGTTTGTTGCTGTAGCTATCTATATTTTCTTTTAAATATTATTTTTAACAATTTCAACTAGCGTACATATCAGTCAGGGCTTTGCTATTAATTATCTTGTCTTTCTAAAAATCATTAGCATCACACATACAACTACGAAGCTCGAAGCTTTTACTTGTTATTGTCGAAGTTTCTGCAACATACAACGGTTTTGGGCAGATGTAGCACTTTCCTAATTTGAGTCTTTTTCTTTTAGATTTCATCATTTAATAATTGTTTCCAGTTCGTGATAGATTTGCAGTCTTATTCCAATAGAAAGCTGTGATGGAATTGATATATTTGGTGTCAAATCAGATTTCTGACTTTTTTTTAATTGTTTTATCGTATTTGATTATAAGTTTGATAGAAGCACTAATAAAAGATTCTTTCATAGTAGATAAAGCAGCTTTGTATACCATTTTGGTGTTTTTAGTAGCATTTGTAGACAGAAAATTGATGGCTTTGAGTCTAAATAATTGCAAAATCTGTATATGTATGTTTCCCATTGCATTTTGCATCAGTGCTAGGCTGATTAGTTCTGTTGGTCGCTTTCTTTGATAGGGCAGATAAATAATTGATTGAAACCATTAATTATTTCGCATATTTTTATAGATCAGTTAATAGCTTCAAGCCATAGTCTTACATGTATTTGATCTCTATTACTAACTTTACCAAATAGTGCACTTTGTATAGTATACTCGATTTTCTATATTAGAATTTTGGGGCCGACAGCCTGTTACAGTTTGCTAATTTCTGATTCTGTTCTATTATTATACAATTGTAAGGATTGTATTACCTTTAATGTTATAGTATGTCCAATGGGGAACAAGTATTTCTGATAGTTATTTAAGGATAATTTTGATTATCGACAAGCCAACTGTTTAGCAAGCATGTGTTTTATGTTTCATTGGTTTAATATGCCAAGATTTCAGTCACAATTAAATTTTATTAAAGTTTATTTTGTCTTCTTAATGTTATTATTAGAAAATATTAATATTTTCATGTCGGCTGTAGATCAGCAGTATACAGGAGATCCAATATATTACTTCCTGAAAATCCTGAATATATTGGATATATATTGGATAGTGTATACATCATCTAGTAAGCTATCTATTTGTTGTTTCTAGTGAGTTTGTTTGAGTTTGAGTTTGTGTGAGTTTGTATGAATTTGTATCCTTATCCTCTGATAAAGTCAATTACGGGGTTGTTCTGTACAACAGTTGTGTTAGTTCCATCATGAGGAAGATAACGGCATCAGATCGCGATGTTGAATATATAGAATCGCAGAGCTTATTGATTTAAATCCAACAACATAAACCTTGAGGTTTATGGCCTGATGAATGAAAGTAGGACGAATTAAATCAGTGTGGGTTTCAGATGTGACCATCACCTGTTGTCTGTTTAAATGAAGTGCACAGAGATAAACTCTGAACGATTGCTAAAGACATATGTGCCAAAATCGATCTTTGGATGCAAGACGCACCGAATAGCTTTGAGAGAGAAGTCATTACTCCGTAATCCCGGCTATGGGTTGACGATGATGATAATTCACACAGATAAAGAAAAAATTGAAAAATAGAAGACAGTTGATGGTGACACCTCTATACTTAATAATGTTCTGTGAATAAACAACAGTTGAGATACGCTCAAATGATAACTAATATTAACGTCTCGGGGTTGCCAGATCTTCGTTGTCGTTGTTTCGTAGTCTCTGATGAGTCCTCACAAGTTTTCAACATTTGGGTATTTTTATGATAATGTTTTTGGGTATTTTGTGTATCGCTATTATAAGGTGTAAAATTCGACGTACTTCAGGGTCGATAGTTACTAAATTGTTCCAAATATGCCAAAAATAGAACTATATTAGTTCTATTTTTCCCGACGAGATTAAGATCTTTATCGTCTATTCTCATCAGATACATCAATCAGCTTAAAACCGAAAAGGAATAAGTAAATCAAACTGTATAATTTAGCTTTTTTCTATCGTGTTTCGGTGTTCCACTTAAAAATGTCCGATTGATCCATACCGATGGAGAAGCGGCAAATGTCCATATCTGTCGATCGACCCAAACACCATAAAACCGTTTGGCAGCTAATAGTGTTTTTTGCCATTTTGGGTTAGGATAGGTAAAATAACTTCTTGTATCTCGGATCGGGCGAATCTAATTAAAGCATAACCCACAGGCTAATGGTTAATTAACCGCGGAAAATCGCCGAAGCAACGGCCATAATATTTTGATAACACCGCGTCTGTCTGCGAACCCGATGTGGGTCATTCGAGCGTCGGTACTCGCCCGAATATGGTCAAAAGGCTAGATTTTCTTCTTGCAGAGGCGTCCGACGTTGTTAGCCTATTGCCACAGGGGGCAGATTCTCCAGCTAGATAATAAAAAAAATAGTTATGCCATAAAATGCATCAGTTTTATCTTAATTGGCACCATTTTATTGCTGAATTATGCCCATAATCAAAGGCAAAACGACACTTAACGTTACAGCTTTAATTATATCTTCATTTTTCAATTAGGCATTAGTAATTGCGCTGTTTACGTTCCTTCTTTTTGTTTTACAATATTTTCAAAAGTTAGAAATTGAATAGATATAAAAAAACACTCCCATTTTACTTAAACAACTTTAAAAACAGAATCAATGACTGAATCATTTATGTAAGCAACCTGTTGAAACAACCCATGAATTGGGGATATTTATGAACCTTCAGAATTTCAGATTAGAGGAATCCATGCAGTATGTGTGTTTTGTGACTTTCCAATGTGTCCAAATTTTGAATTGTTTATAACGAGGGTCATATAAGCAATTTGAGCTTTTCGTAGCTTTACACCCTGAATACCAGTAAGTTATATTAAAGAATGACTTTCGCTTATTTTTCTTCCAAATTGACAACCACAAATTGGGAAATAAATCAATTATTATCAATTAACATAACTATATTTAGTGCAATCCTCTTGACTAGCAGTTTTGATCGGATACATCTGTTCCTGATTAGATGGATATAACAAATTTTATCTCTTCAAATGATAGGACTAAAGAGGCAACCTGATTCAATGATATTTCTAAATAGGGATAAATTTATCTAACGGTGACTTACTTATTTCATTAAAAAACGTATTCTTCAAAATTCCTAGGGTTACAGAGTATTCTAATCAGCGTAGGTTTTCACATTAGACCGTTCCTTCTTTATTTACGTTACAGAATTACGTTTCAGTTTTTTTAACACGCTAAAATCAAAAATTTACTTTTAAGTCAGGATAGTGTATAATTCTTAAAATTACTAAAAACGATTCATTTTCGCAATGAAATTATTTAGGTACCATCCGCGTATTTACAATAATATTAATATGTATTCAACACCCTGCCTTTTGCTTAACATAGTGAAGAAGTATTTGTTCATGACTTAGGGCAAATTAGTTCTAAAATAACATAACACATTAATAATCCTTGATAATTAATTACATCTTACATTAGATATGCTTAGTACAATCTTAATTTACAAATTAATTTATTACTAATGTTCTGCTTTACTTGTATTAATACACAAGCAAGGGGAGTACGGGATTAATACAACAGTATGTATTTCCCAAATAATTCTGAAATGGCTGAATTATGACAAAATTACTACTTCCATATGTACTTAAGGATGTACCTATACAGTAGTGTTTTATTGTGTATTGACAGGGCAGAATTATCTCCCAAATAGTCAATGTATTTTTCTAAGTTTAATATCAAATTCGTCTTTTTTCCTTTTTACATGAGTCTTTCAGCATACCTTCGCATTTACTCTTATTTTTTGCTGCAGCAGGATATGGAACTTAAATAATATTTATTCTCACAGTAGTGTATTGATTTGTCAAATTTAATCACTTTCAAACCGATTCTCCATTGTACGGTTCAATTGTAAATATTTTTAAAAGGGTTTGCAGTTTCATTGCTGTTTCCTTATTTTCTTTAACTATATATTGTCAGCAAAAATTGCTATTATACTATGTGCAGCCTAGGAATATCACCGGTGTGAATCAGTTAAAAGACTGGTACCAATGTGCTATCCTGCAACGTTCCTGCTTTTGTTAAGCATCTTATTAGATATTAATAATCAATCAATTAATAAATCGTTCTTATTAAAAGTCAGCGGCACATCCAGAAAAATAGCAGAACATTTTTTTTCTTCATATGACCGTTCATTTATATCCGTAATTTTATGAATTTGGTTCTAGCTGTGCTTTTTTCTCTGAAACCAAATGGATGTGCTGGGAATATATTTTATCCTCTATTATAATTATTTTCGTAGTATATATTTTCTTCTGACTGTTCTAAAAATAATCTTCTATTTCATCAAGTTTAGCATAATATCATAAGTCATAATAATCACCATAACTCTTGTTATATATTTTCAAATTTTCAGCTCTATCAGCAAATGGTGTTTTTTCATTTAAATATCACACACTAAACTAACGATTTTCAACCAATTTCATTACCCAACGGTCACTTTCGCCATATACCACAGGCCCGATCGAGCTCGGACCACGAGAAAAAAATACCCTTATTCAAATTGAGCACGCCATGTCCCGCGGTATCGAACCGATAGCTTAAATGTTTCCGTGCCGGGTTTTTTTCGCTTCGTTCGCGTTTACAGGTCCAGATTCCTCGGGGGGACAAACACTCGTCAATTTTCCTTCGCGCCATCGAGGAACAGTTCGGTTTCTTTCGACCAAACGGTAACCGATTGTTAACCGAATGAGGTCGGCGTTACCACGAGCGAAACGCATGTATGTACTTTTTGATTTTCAGCTTGTTTACTTCAAATTTCATCTCGACACGAAAGTGTTCCACATAAATCAGAGGTTGGTGGAGAAAGAGACCATTTAGACCTTCAACATGGCTTTGTTTGGCTCATTGTAAGAGGTGTTTTTGTATCGATCTAGATATTGAATGGGCAGTGGATATTTTTTTTAGTCTTGATGGTATTAAGGTGTACGATTTCCTTTCCCTAGATATTACAATGGATGACATAACTTTTGATATATTGTATTATATGTATTTATAATGTTTACGTTATAAGGGTTTCGTTTACATTAAAATAAGGTAGAAGTGGCAATTTCGTTTATGCAGCCGATTCTATTTTTAAAATCTCAATTTTTCATAACTTATGAAACCTTTGACCTATGGTATTATAGTAAGTGTGGGGTACTAGTAGTAAATCTAACATAGATATCCAGGTTCCAGAATAAAGTGTTGCGACTCATCGTCGAGGCCCCACATTACGTGTCCAACAAACTGATTCTGCGCAATGCGCGAACGAGTGTGATTCGGAGTGTTAGCGCAAAGTACTCTGAAAGACTATTAGTGCATCCCAATGCACTCACTAGAGAGTTAAATGTTAACGATGAATATGTAGTGCATAGGCTCAAACGCAAACTACCATACGAACTAATTAATAGACACATAGAGTGATTAAATCTCTAGAATACTTTTTAGAATAAGTTAGAATAGACCCTAAAATAAGCTAGAATAGTATCTAGAATAATATTTAGATTATAAGTTGTACAACACATCACTTACTTATATTATATAACGGAAATCATATAATAAACGAAATCATATAACTTATTGCCCACGATGATGTTCTAGGAGATTAATAAAAAAAAACTTATGAAACTTATGCTCCTGATATGACTCTGGTTGTTAAAATAGACGGTGTTTTTATATCACACTATGATAGGATAAGTTCGGTGTCTAGACATAAGGATTTCGATTAAATTAGAACAGGATTGAGCCGACAGTATCTTTCCACTTTCAGTACAATAACTCGCCTCTTATTTCCTTTTAATTTATGATTCAAACATTACACGTTACCTACATGACCGGCTCGTTTGCAGAGATCTTTTTAAATCGTTCAATTAAACGGAATCAACTTACTTATTATGAAAAGAAACAGGTTATCGAGAAAAGGAGACAGGTTGACGTCGGATTGGAAGTCGTTCTGTATTTAATCCAAGCACTTTTTGACATAGATTAGTTAAGTATCTCGGTTGAAGCTATAATGTCATAAAAAGTGTATTGAAACTTATTCAACGTGCCTAAAGTATGAGGTATGAGAATTACGAAACGTCAATGCATTGAGATACATAAAGTCTGTGGAGGAACAATCATGGATCTACAGAGTGTAATCTAAGTGTGTGTAACCAACCTTGGCAAGAGACTGAAATTGTTATAAGATAACAATCTACTGTAATGTAGACAGAAGCTTATATTCGTAGTCTATTAATATTTGGAGTCACCAAAAATGGGAAAGAGATGCAGGGTATACCATGGAAATTTGGGTAAAATATAAAGCTTTTAAAGTAAAATATGGTTTTTGTTTTTAAATCCTACACGTTATTAATTAACATACGTATAACATAGTTCTGAGCAAGAAATTTGATGAATGCATCATTGTAATTTGCGTTTGCCATACATTATTCCTTCCGACTACCATTTACTCCGGTGTAGATGACGTATGACGTGACTGAGCAGCTATTAAACTTTTAGAGGGAATATGAGATTCAATTATTAGGTCGCGGCAAAAACTATGAAATTTTAATTGCGATATCTGTATACTGCTATCTGTATGAATCTGTATGATATGTATCTGTATGATATGTATCAGTAAGAAAAGTTTTAACTAACGATGAACAATATTTTGAAGAAATTTTGATACTCAAGTTACAAAATAAAAATCTCAATACCGTTATCTCCAACAGCGAACGTTACTGCTAGTAATCTTTGTCATTTTTGAAGTTCCACGCTGATACCATTTCTGATTTACCCAACTTTTATTTTATATTGTGCTATATTTGCTTTTAACATTAGTTTTAGTCGTTATAATTGGCACAACAAAGTGGAGTTGAATTGAGGTAGTAGAATTTTAAAAAATAACTTCTGTTACCATCCTATTCAGTTAATTTTGGTCCAGTGGACTTCTGATTTTTAACTAATCTAATCTAGTCAATAATAATTCGATGATCTGGTATCGAATCCAAGAAGAATTTAAATGCCATTTTCTAAATCGAATTCAATTAAAATTGAAAAAATGCTCCTGTTTCATTCATGTCATTTTGGGTGGATGTGAATGAAATATACTTTTTGGTTGACTAAACTGGAACAAATACGTAAAAATCCGAAGAAAGTGCTAGTGTTGGTCAAAATGGATATGCGTTATTTTCCTGTCTTAATAGGCTGCGTCTTCATACTCGTTGTTTTACTCTTTTAATTAGGAAAATGTACTTTTTTATACAATACTAATTTTCCTACAATCAATACACAGTGAAATATATTACATTATGTCTAAACGTGTTTAAAAATATTGGCAAACTTTAAAAAACACTGCTGTCCTCTATATTGAAGCGTGAACGTAATCAGTCATTAAGCACTCTCTGACAGAAAATTTGCCGTTGGATGTATGTATGCTGCTCATTGCTACACTATTGCTAATTTACTCTATGCTTGCTCCAATTTCCGGAATTTTATTTATGGTAGACAATATGGAAGTGTATTTCTGAGTTCAGAGAAATGAGGGGTATGCGATATTAGTAATATGTTATGCTTTTCAACATTAATTTGTGGATTGCAGACACTGTCTACATCTAATTTCCTTCAAGACAATTTAAGATTCAATTTAAAAAAAACACAATACAAATGACAAACGAGGTATAAACGCATACGTGAAATAGAAGTATGTGCAAGGAGCTATGTGTTTTAATGTATGCTCATTTGATACTAGAAACTGCTGCTATTTTATTTGATTGAGTGAGAAAATGGGAATAAGTCGGGTTTTTCGTCTCATTTTCGATCAGCAATGAAATAATGAAACCAGAATATGTTATCAGTTAATAGTTCTCCGACAGGTCTATTGTGACTTTTAAATTATCAACTACTTTTACTATTTCTAATTGTTGAGATTATATTGCCCTCTTGCAGTTCAGCCCAAGTGTGTTTTGCTATATTAGGATAGAGAGAACATCATAAAATGTGTCTTTAGTTTTGTGTATATTTAAACACTTGCATTTAAGTGGTATAATGGATGAAAGATTTGCCTCGCTCTGGCTGGTCATTATCATTGTTAACTGAAGTTGAATGTAGGAAATAGTGCCAGCAAATACAGAGATTTATGAAAATAAAACTTTATATATCTTCATTTTTTTATCAAGACAATGAAATATCTGTAAAGACTATCATGGTGGACGAATATCTAGCCCAGAAATTGAAGAAATATCATCGAACTATCCACAGTGCCAGTTCGATATCGATCCGATCAATTTATTTCTCTTTTAAAAACGTAGAAATTCAAATTGACACTTTAAGAAACCAGTTTTCAAATTTGATGGCAAACATATAAAACAATTGGTGGAGAGAACCGAACCGAAGTCGATTTAGGCAAATCCGCTTGAAAAATTAAAAAAATCTTTTCAGTTACTTGTTAACAAAATGTGTGTTATATAAACCGCTGCATCTCATGTTTAACTCACAGTATAGAAAACGAATATTCTGTCTGGTTGTATCGACGAGCTGTTGAACGAAAAATCCAACGTTATCTTGTTGTTCGAAGGTCATTAGCGGCGTCCGAGGTCCATTCATCATCCGTCTTAAATGCAGATTTATGATGAGCGCGATACCTGCTTGCCATTTTCGTAATAATTTAATTTGCAACCGTAAAGAACGTATAAATCATCCCGACAAATGCCAATGTCTATGGCAATTTAGCTTTTTGCGTTCTCGCAGAGCCCGGTACAAACCACCAGCAAATATCCAGATCGTAAATCATTGCAGCTTAAGAGGTTTGTGCGCCCGGTCGTTTTGTTCGTTGATTCGCGTTCTTTTCTTTTGTCGTCTGCGTAAATAAACCGCAGAAAGGGAATATCGGCTGATGGAAAATGGCGCGACAGGCGTTCAAACAACGAACTAGAATGAGCGGAACTTGGTTGGTAAGGTAGTTTATCATATGGTGTCTGTTCCGGATAACAATGGAGCTCTTGTTGTATTTTTAAAAAATGATAGGTTATAATAACATTCCACCTTTGAGGGTACTACCTGAACAGCATGGTATGCGGATGTGTGCGCATCAAAAGTTAAAAAAGCAACGTTGCCACTTTATAAAGAGACTTTTTAAAGAGACACTGGTTACTTTTTATTTATGTATTTGATATTAAGATTCGCATGGTCCACGAGAAAATGTGTAGGACTACAGCTTAGGGTTATAGTGTTTCCAACTTAAGGAAGATATGTCTCTCTTTCGTTCAGACATATTTTACCACCAACTGCTAGTTCCTCTTGGTGATGATGATTTAACTGTGAGTAGGATTGGGCAGTATTTGAATTGCTTGTAATATATGTATAAAAAAGGGAATAGAAACAAAAATACATATTTTATAATTAGTATTTCAAATACTTATGGCGTTTCCATGTTAAAAAGAAACTCACATTTATATGCCTTTCCCTCTCCAGAAATAATAACGAATCGGGTGATAGAAAAAGGTAATAGAATAATCCTTCTGAGCTATCAGACCTCGGATAAAGCCAACACTTTCTCGGTCATACAACTAGAATACTTAGTGGAATTAATTGAAGCACCACAACTGAAAGAGAGCTTAGAGAAAAATTATGCGTTTTATTAAAGTGACATTACCTGAAATAATGCGGGCATTATGCTACCAGCCCACTTACAAAATGCGTTGATTGCCGGAAAGCATCACAATAGATGACAGACAAAAAATAAAAATGTGGTATTAGAGCATAGAGTAGTAGAGATGCAAATCAATAGGGGACTGGCACAAAGTTTTGCTCTGTCCAACATCCAGAGGTCGCATAATTGACCATTCAAGTAATTTGATTGGTTAATTTAAATCTCCATTATAGGCACCTGTAAGAAAAATATTTTACTGTGAAGATATTTGATTGGCTCATTAGTAATGCTTGGCACGTGACAGCCTTGAGGTTATGTTTAATTGACGAATGAAAATTAAATAAAAACATTTTTTTCTGAAATAAGTTTATTAAATAAAATTCTATTAAATATAAATATACGTAAAAGTAAATAAATATAAATATTATCTCTTCCGTCTTTTCCCTTTTTCATATTTGTTTAGTGCCATCAATTTAATCTATTAGATATTTATTATGGGTTTAATCAAAAGTATATAGCACACCTTATTATTTGTAATATTCTATATCGAAAGTCATTTTGTCAAAGTTATGTGTGTACAATTAAAATAAAAGGTTTTGAATTTACATTTTTTAAAGATATTTCACAAAAATATGTTATATTATCGACGTGGCAATATCGCGGCATAAAATTCAATAATTATCAGTTCAAAAATTAAAAATTAATTAAAAGAAGCGGTTAAAAGTGCCCTACTGACAGTATAATAAAACAATATTCTGGAGCATAGGATATTGCCTTGGCTCGTCTATTCATATAGGAATATCTGGAAGTTATAGAGTCATCCCCCGCTATTATAATTATTTAAAGAGCCCTCATGTCCTTCCTCTTCACAATTTCCAAAAGGCCAATGAGATGAAAAAAATTAACTTATGTTAAACAATTCAAATGACTTCTAAAACATACTAGCCGAGGATGTGGACCCAAAAAAAACTATCTTGATTAAATAGCCTTAAGCCAATATATTTATATGGATAATTCAACTTCTTTTCTTTAATGAAAAGAACCCCTCAAGGTAGATATTAAATTGATGTAACTTTAACAAATTTGTCCTTACTTAAGCAATAAATTTTACAGCAATATTCCTCGTGTTGAATTGAATATCGGTTGACCTACTCTTAATAGATTTGCATTCCGAAGCTACTGTTTATTTTATTGGAGCTGCAACTATTGATCCAAGAAGAAAAGTATATACCCATTTGTATAGCTTCTTTCAGAAGGGATTAATTTCTAAAATTAAAAAATCGATATTTGATGTTTGAATATGTATGAATTATAAATGTCTTTGATGCTTAATTCATTCGGTTTGGAATTTTCAACGTTATCAACCATTGTTTAATGACATCCAAATACTTTTTCGAACGAAAGCGATTCTGCATTTCTTTACTATCTGTGCATCCGGATACACAACACTTCGTAGATCAATAATTCACTTTACTTTTTGCACTACCGACTTATATATACTAATGAACTGATAATTTAATCTCTAAACGCACTATTCCTTATGACGTACATACATACATACCGAAAATGGCACTCAAAATAAATAAATAACAAACGTACCATAGAAACAAAGTGAGCCAATCAGATTCCGCTGAGGCTTATAGGGTAGCGATTAAAGCAGGTAATAAGTTAAAAGTAGCGACATCTACATGTTGGACTTTGCGAAACATTTCTCCAAAATTTCCTATAATATAAAGTTAAATCTCTATTTCTCTCTAATGCATAGAGATACATAGTTAGTCAGCCTCTTAAACGATTTCGTATGTCTCTATTTTATATTAAACATGTTTTTATTTAGTTTGATGGGTGATTTATAGATTAATAGCCAGCTTTATATTATTGCGTTAAATAGCGCGTTAAATAAATATTCCAGATCATATAAATATTATAGACATATATTTCAAACATTTAAATACAAAAAAATTCTTTTATCTTACAACAAGAATTTATCTTACAACATAATTGGCTCTATTTTACATATTGTATTCGTTATGTAAAAACATAAACTATTTCAAAAATATTATAACTGGTAATATTCAGTTTATCTTTGCATTAAACCTGGTTTGAACTAACATTATATACGAATTAGGAAAAATAATAGTCATCGCTTTTCAAATATAATGCCTGGTCTCCCATTAGATATTGTCATATATTACTTTAAGTATTAGGAGAATATAGGCAACATATCCATGAATATTTATAAGTTCTTTACGTGTTTTAGCTGTAGCAATATTGTCTTATTTATGAAAATTGTTTTTTTTTAATGTATACAACAAAGAAGAATTTCCGTTTTAATATAACTGCTCAGGAAAATGTAGTTAAATATTTGATTATCAAGTTTAAGTTGGTTCGGTGTAGTTGAGTTCTGTAAGGTATCTGTGTATTTAATACAGACATTTTTTTAAGCAAGAGTGTTATTATGAGTATATTTAATGTCATAAAATTGATTTTAAGGTTTAAATTCTATGAAAATATTAATTAACAAACAATAATAACTTATTCCTTTTTTTTTGTTCATTCCTAACTTTTTTTATAATTAAAGATTCGTCAATATGAGTTTAGTAATGATTTTAGTGACACCGGTCTAAACTAATTTTCTACCTGGATGAAAATAAAGTAATTGATGTGAAAGAAGGTCACCATATTTCCACCAGATAGGTAAACAACTCCACATTTAGAAGAAACTATTTATCCAAGTTCCCGATATCTAAAATAAACAGTTTTTAAGCAACTGTTAATCGTTCATCTTAGTACATAAAATTGAAATTAATAAAACTTGCTCTTTGATTAATTTGCTTTGATTCATAATTGTTTGATAAAAGTGGTTCAGTTTGCTGTAGTTTATTTGCATTTTTTGGCCTCTATATAAGTATATTATGAAAAATGTTGCGGATTTTCCTTGGTTGCGAGGCTATATAATAGTATGAAGACCATCATGAATGATTCTTTTAAAAATAATTTCTTCAGAACTGATCATTGCTACGACTACTTCTTAACAGACACTATCTATGATATTGATCTATATTTTATTTGGAAGCTAGTGTTCCTTAACTGTGCCCTGATTGTTGTATCTTAAACGATTGAATTCTTTTCTAATGCGATCTCGGATACAAACATATAGAATTTTCCTTAAGCATCGCATTTGATAGACCTCAAACTTACACATATCAGACTGCTACAGTACCCGAGATAAGATAACCGTTCGAAAGAGGCAGATATTATTATTGATTTTAATATTTCCTCCCCTCTGTATGCACCATCTTAGAGAAAATTCGGCCTACTATATCAATAGTATATGTCTCTTTTGTTTCCGACATTACTGATCCAGGACTGTTGCTTTTGGTGTAAGTAATTTGGGACACACATGTTTCGATTCCAAATTTACGGATTAAAAGGTGTCCACTAGGCTTCTCTTTCTAGCTTTAATTTCTTCTTTACAATTTCTCTTCTTTAGTTATGTTTAATTTACGAGTTTTTTGAGATCGATTAATTATCTCATTTTCATTGCATTCACATGCATTCTTCATAGATTCAGGATCATAGTGGTTCGTAGTGGAAAAAGAGCTACAGCTTGTAATTCAGCCAGTAGTGGTCTTAATAAATAATTGCCATAAATTGTAAGAATTCGAACACTAGAAGTACTAGAGTAAGTACTTAAAATCTCAAATTTAAAATAGTCGTTAAGTTCATTTAAATAAAATTATCCTTAATAACTCTCTCTTAATAAGAACTCCTTGGATCTAGTCAAACTGTGAATCCGTAACGCTATAAACAGAAATTAAGTTTACTAAAAGATATACTTCATTATGCTACAGGGCTGACTGCAGCATCGTACGTATTAAATTATCTTGGGATATCATATTCACCAGACGCGGTCCTAGTGGACTATCATTTGTTCTAATGAATATAGTAAGATTCTTTCTCAATACCATCCATATGAGTTTTGATTTGTTTGAAGGATGAAAACAAATTTTTATTTTACAAAAACAATTTTATTTCAAAAATAAGAACTGATGACATGGTGTTTCCACCGAGGTTCTAATAATACTGGAGATTGTTTTATGATCTAATGAAAGCGGTAACTTGCAACATAAATATAAGAACATAGAACCACGTGAAAAATGGAGACTTGAAACATCGACCTACGAGTATAATGGAGTAACTTACCACCGGCATTCCAGTCGCCAAGCGTCCCTCTTGAAGAAAGTGACTAAAGTGTTGTCCGTAGTAACAGTTGGTTTTTGCCACTCCATAATTGTTTAATATTCTTTTTAATTATTGGTAGTCAGTCATCTGTTCACATTTCAGGCTTCAGGTTTTGGTGTAGATTTCTAAGCTTGTTGGGATATTCTTAAATTCTATAAAATAATAGTCCAAGGCTAAACAAACAAGCTATTTGAGTCCGCCTTTGGTAGCTGCACACTCTAAATTACAAGTTTTTACCTAAGCTCCAGTTGACTGGTCTAAGAGATGTTTCCGCAGTTTAAGAGTTGTTATAATTTATGCTTTGGGGAATATCGTCATTTCGCGACTATAAAATAATAAATTAATTAATAAATATAATTAATAACACAAACAGGGGCTAAAAGTATAAATAGAGTATATACAATTTAAAAATCAATAGAAATGTAGTGTTACAAAAACAAAGATAACGAAGTAGAGGTTCTATTCAGACAGTAACATTTAACTTAGCATAGCTTAGATTCTATGGAGAAAATTTATTTCTCGTAGAAATCCGAGAAGTCAGTATTTTTTCCTATTAAGGCATTTCTAAAATTTTGCAGCCCCTGCTTAGTTATAATCTCGTTGAGCCGCGGACACTCGCTCAGTATGTGGTAGACTGAAATAGGGCCATGGTGAGAAAACTAAGTGAACAAGAGGGCTCGAAGTCATCAAGTAACTGTGCGAGAAACGGCAGTGGCCCAATCTCAGTCGATTGAAGGCTACCACATGGTGACGAACGGAAAAAATCAGTTTTAACCTCAAATAACCTGTTGTGGTTGGCCTCCTCCAATATTTGATAGCGCCGCTGGTTTTATCAAATTCAGTTCGGCTTTGGTGGTCGTACATCCCGTAGGGTTATGCCAAATTCCACCAAAATAAAGTTAAACAGTCTTTTTTCAACTACAGAATACTCTGATTTCACAATTTTTTTCAAAATGTTTATATTGTTCCTAAATTTCGAATATTCCTAGATTGGGGGTACCTTCAGCAACTTTAACTAGGCAAAACAGATCTTTGAGTAACTTTAGAAAAAGTGATCCGACGTCAACTTGTCTTATTTAGGACACATTAAAAATCATCGTGGTCCGGAGATTCGGCTAGTTTTAGCACTATTCCTATATTGGTCGGCGCAACATATTACAGGGTGAAAAAAAAGTCGATGTTGCGTAATATACCGCTAAGCTACTTGATTTATGAATTTAATTTATTTTTGTAAAATAATGTATCTAACAAAGCTTTCCGGAATTAACATATATTTTGCTTTGGAACAAGAAATAATAATGGAGTAGATATGTTTCTTTTTACTTTATAGAACATAATATATAGTTCTTGCGTTTAGATGTGATATCACTGCAGAGTACTGCAAGCGAATTATTCCTCAAAAAATGGCCAAAAAAGGGATTGCTCTGATATAATATTGGGCATTTATTTGTTTAATTATTAAAGCTTTTTTATGGCTTTATATAAAGTTACAAGTAGTGTTGGGAACAATCGACTGAAATCGACTATCGACTGGTTAGTAATTGACTACGATAGATTTACTATCGACTGTTTCAGTCGCTATATTTCGTTCCACTGTTTTTACTAGTGACTATTTTCAGTCGTTTACTTTTAGTTACTATTTTCGGTTCTACTAGTTCGTTCGGCTTATTTTTAACAATGTAGCTGTGTCATCCTAGCCGCGACCTTAAAAGTAATGCCCCGTAATTTACGTTTATATAGATTTATATGTAATGTATGTGGTTTTATGTTTTTCTCTAGTTTGCTTCTCAAAAGAAGTATTCATTTCTTGATAGTTTATTTGGGTAACTGAATGAATTCAAATGAAAACCTTAAGGAAGTTTTATGATTCCTTAGTATAATCCTACCGATTGTACCAGTTTTTATTTGCACAAGAATGAAAATACTTTTACAACTTATTAACATAACATTTCAAGAATTGACATGCTACACTCACTGTAGATCTGTTTGTAATGTAATCTAAAAGAAGGCTTAGAATATAAACAATGAAACAGCATATGTTAAACAAGAGAAATGGCACATTTCCATAGAAAACATTTTTTGTGTCTTCTATGGAAACACATTCTGGTTACATTTCTGAACTTAATAATTCGAAATGAAGACACAAGTACTCCATGGGCACCACTATTATCACGATAATCTGCGCGCTACGATGGAAACCTTATACGAATTTCAATAAGCAGACGGAGGGAACCGTTAGACGACAAAAACCTTTCGGTCGGCGAATTTTCACACGGCCGAGGTCATCGTATCATCGCCGTAGAACTTTCCACCAAAGCGAATTTACATCGCGGACGATACATCCGACAAGGTCCGAGAACAAATTTAGCGTAGGCCGCGCACACAAAACAAAACAATCGCCGACATCTGATCGAAGGCAGCAGCGCGACCATTTTGCAATTTCATTCACGTAGAAAATGTTTACTACCGCGCCAAATATGGGGTGGAGCAACGTCTCCGGGGAGAACTTGACTCCGATTCCGATCCCGACGACGAATCGCAATGAAGAAGCTGCTCGAAATTGGTCATACTTTCTATTGGCCGATCGCCGACTATCGGTGAAAAGGAAGCCAACTTGATCTACAGTTTATTTGAGGATGTTTGGACGCATTAAACGATGTGTGTAGTCGTTTATTTGTTTGATTCGTTATTAATTGCTATCGAATGCCATATTAGCAATATTTACGTTGCTACGGCAGAATAAGTGCTAATTTCATTCGGAACATTGGATTTTAAATATAGACTGGGTCATCTTTAGGTACGCTTTTCAAATTTATGCGTACGTTTGTCAAACCACCTGCAGCCTACTTTTCCTCAAATTCAAATCTCTACACCACCCAAGCAGGCTATGTGGACGGTACTCTCCATCGGTACAATCTATGGGTCGTGGGTCGAACCAACATTTTATTTGGGGTTTTACTAAATAGGCGCCACGTGGTTCTGGGCTCTCTCCGAAATTTTAAACCATGAAGGGGATACAGCTAACCGGAATCAAATTAATTATCAAGAAAAGAAGACAAGTTGACGTTGGACTAGCAATCGTTCCACGGTTACTGAAAGCGTTTCTTGGTGTACTTAGGTGGAGTTAACTTCGGTGCAAGACGCACTGAAGTTACTGTGAATTAACATAGTCTACTGGAATTTGGACAGAAACTTGCAATTCAGGGAGAACGGCTACCAAAGGCAGATTACACTAGCTCAGTTCCTGAGCCATAGATTATTGGAAAATGGAATCAGCGTACCATGGAAAGGAGTAGAAGTACCATGGAAATTCGGATATAACCCATTTCGATGATTTTGGAAGGCCAAACTGGCAGACGAAGGTATAGTCGATGCCCAAAACAAATTTTATAACAACTCTAAGCTATCCAGACGGAATAACGACCACGTACTTCCCCGTGACGGTTTCTTTAGGAGGGAGGTATTCTGTAATATGGCCCTGACTGTCCAGCCATTTGTTTTGGAACTACCTGAATGGCGAACGAGTGTGGCTGGTTGGTCTGTTTTCTAGTAGACCCTCAGTGTCGCTTTGTATCACCGTTCAACAAGTCGTCTCTTGTTTCCGTAAAGTAAAGCAGACTTTTAAATAAAATATTTTTTGTGTTTAATACTATTTCACTAATATATAACTTATCGATATTAAGTTGGTCAAATAAAACAACTTGGTTGGTAAACGGTAGTAATCACAAATTTAATCAAATCCATTTACATTACTATTCCCAGGCAACGTCAACAATCAAAGCTCCGACCGATTTTTTTTTCTAAACCATGAAGGGTTTTTTTGTCTGAAACAGGGATGGGGAATCCTGTTACGGATACCTGGTCGGGGAGACCTGCAGAAATAAAGTTGGACTGGTTATGTGAAGACTGACTCTGAGCTACCCACCCTTTTAGCTGATCCTATGACCCTTACTGATACTTCTTACTGTTAGCAAGGAGAGTGCCCGTAACCGGTAACACCATTAAGAAGCACAAGGGCCATTTTTCACCATAAAACTGTTGACCACTAAACTGTTTCCGAGACTTAATACTAGCGTTGGGAACTATCGACTCAAAACGACTATCGACTCTTTAATAATTAACTACTTTTTTACTATCGACTGTTTCAGTTGCTATTTTTTGTCCGACTGATTTTGTTACTATTTACTATCGACTGTTTCAGTCTCGAAGTTCTACTTACTATTTTTGGTTCTACTAGTTTCATTCGACTGGTTTTTAACGTCCTGACTTTGTCGTGCTGGCCGCGACCTTGACAAAAATGTACCCAATTTGTGCTTACATATATTTATATGTAATATATATAGTTTTATGATTTTTGTAGTAGATTGCTTGTAAATAACAAGATATTGTATATTAATATAGCAGCATTTTGGAACGATATTTTTCAAGATTGTTAATGTAAAAAGATGGGTAAAAAGATTAAAATTGTGAATGATAAGTAGTAAAATACTTTTGACTGTTTTTAGCAATAACAGGTAATATTTCGGTTACTCTCTGGATTTTTGTTAAATAATATTTCCGTTCAATACGAAATAAAACATTTACTTTATTTAAAAAAGCTCTAGAGGCGATCATTTTTAATTATTTATAATATGTCATGGATTAGTTTTTTTTTCTATGATTAGGTATATGTTTAATTTTTATCACAGTTTATACAGAAAAGGGTTTCGGACATCTTCGTCTGACATCAGGAATTGAAAAAAACTGTCGAACCGTGTATTTGATTGAAAATTTATTTTGACAGAAAATTACTATTTTCAGTCGCTAATTTTCTGACTATCGACTGTTTCGACTGTTTTGCGACTATCGACTTTTTCAGTAGATAGTTCCCAATACTAACATTATAGGCTGAAAGGTTTTGCATTGCTGTTAATAATGAGTAATATTTGATGTAAGCAAATTCATTTTCACACTAAAATAACGAATTTAAAACGCTATGAACTATTTCCGAGACCCAATATTAAAACGGTAAGCTGAAAGTTCCTGATTGCTGCGGTACGTTAATCTGACTCTGCTCACCCCCGAGACCCAGACCAATAATTCAGTCTTTCCTCGTCCCCCGTTCCCGGTTATTCTTCTTCGTTTTATTTTTAATTATTTAAAAGTACAATTTATTGTGCGATAATCTCGCTGAGGTACGACGGTACCCTCTGATGTCGATTCACCGGCGGACCTACATCGAAGCGACATTAAGGGCCCCGATCCGACTAGCGGCTTAAACGGTACGATACGAGTACTAAGAAAACTTTGGGAATATGTTCACGTGGTTCCCATAACTTTTAATTAGGTATTTCATGTCGTATTTTTTATTGTTTTCATTATAAAGACTTCCAAAATTGTTACGCTATTTTTAATTAAAAAAAATTGATATCAGAACAATTAGGCGAACGCTATGTCGGTTATAATAATCAATATCAATCTTGATATAGAATATTTAAAAATACAACGAACATTAATAGATAAATATCGGGTGATATTTCCTTAATCTTAGGTTATAACTAAATCGAAGCTTTTATATAAAGTGTGTTGTTCAAATTGCGTTACTTAAAGATTAATATAACATAACTTTCAAATTTAAACTTAGCTATTTATATTTGCTATTTATATTTCTGGGCTTATAATGAAAATAAAAATATTCATGATCGAAAGTTTTATTAAAATATTCTCTGTGAAAATCAATGCATTGTGCCAAGCGTTCGAATCAATTTTTGCCCAACTTTTCCACTCCGAATAAGGTAACTGCAAACACGCGTTTTCAACAGATCAATCGCTTATCGGGTGTTCAAAATCGTTAACCACTTTATTTGTTTGTGATTTGCAAGTGTAAATAAAAAGTCATCAAATTAAAACAGTACATTAGATGACCCTTCAATTGGATATTTAGGCCCGTCAAAGGTCCATTGTAAGGTTTGATTGGCCTCTTCTATAACTTTTGTTTCTTATCACAGGATGCAAAGGGTCGTGTCCCATTCCAGATTGATCATCCTGAATTCATCCGGAATGAATGATTCGTCATTGATCATTTTTTACAATATTGTGGATAACTCTTTATCATCGTATAATTATGTTGTTAATTTAGTGTAATTTTTTACCCGAAATGTATATTTTTTAAGCCATTGTAAACCACGCATATTGCTCTCAAATTAAAATATATTTTGAGTAAGGTTATGTTCGGCAGTGCCAAATTTCGAATGGAAACGTCAGATGGCGTCTGATAACGTTGGTGCTGCCAATGCCACAAATATAAATACCGATCCTCCTCTAATGCTTCCTGTTGGAATGTTCTTAAGAACGTGATTTTAGAATATTTTTTATGCTTTCTAAAGTAATACAAAATTAATTATTAACTAATATAATGGTTCTTTGATTCATGGATATTTGATTCAACATTTAGTTTAGTGCAGTTAATGCAGTTCAATAATATAATCAGTTATTGTTTCTTACAACACTAAATACATTTAATGTAGATATTGAGCTATGTTTTATTCTTTCTCGCAAGTCACGGTGTTTATAACTTTTAAACATGTATGTATGACTTTTTATTGATACTTACTATTGCAAGTTATTCCGATATTATATATTTAATAATCATTCCTGTCGGCTTGGTTTGCGCAGTAGCCAAGGCGACAAAACTGTCCTCCTTTTGGGTCCTCAGATTGGGTAACAAGGGATGTCTTTATGAATGATCTCTTCACCAGATCACTCACCAGATGGTAGGCTTAACGCCGAGGTCAGTGGTTAGAAATTATCAGTAAGCCCAGCTCAGATAAACCTTAGGTGGTAAAAAGAAGACTGTGTTTAAAAAAAAAATCATATAATAATTCATAAAGATAAAAAGTGAGTAAGCGGTGATTTTCAGATACATGTTGTTTCTTTGTTTTAGTTACTATATAGAATGATATTATAGATTGTTTCATGTGGGCAGTCATGCCGGATAAAAACTGCAGTTTACTTTAAGCACTACACTTAATTATACATTCTAATAATTCTTGTATTTTTTTACGTCAAGAGCACGGAATGTACATCAACTTTATTACCATTAACAGAATTTTTGTGCAATGTAAGGGAAAAGTCAGAATAATTTGGATGGCCGAACGGCCGAGTCTGCATAATCAAGTTTACGACTCTTCAAGCTACTGGGTGGTCCAGTGACATAAATTGCGCTCATTTTGAAAGTTGCATGTAATTTTAATTTAAAGGCACTGATGGATAATTTATGCGGCCCTCCGATGATGATAATACAGTCTGATATTTCTATTACTTTGAACCATTAGTTGATAATTTTATTCATCATATATACATTACTTGTTTATTAAAATCTATTATTTAATATTTTTACTGTTTTTTATTATTTAAGATTGTTACTAATATTTGTTTCTATTTTTTCAGGTATGATGAAAAATCACTTATGTGAAGCAAATTCGTAAGTATTGTTGTTCTAGAGAAATAAAAATTTCATTGAGTTTCATATTATGCTACATAAATATGCCTAATAATAATAAAAATATTACCTATTATTTATGGGTGTTAGGTAATGTCTACAAAGGGATACTTCATCATTTATTAATTTTTTAGTGACTGTTATCGCCAGAGTAATAATGCTCAATAAAATAACTTAGTAGTTTCTTTGATATGTTTTTATTCTGCCATAAGAAAACTGAGCATGAGTCAGTAAAATATAAAATATTATTGTAAAACTTTGCAATTTGCTGCAATTGAATGCTTCGAGATGGTAATTGAAAGCTGTGTAAAAGATGTTTTTATTTAATTTTGGACCGAAATTCGTTCATAATAATAGCCTTATGACATGGTATCACAAATTTGTCCTTTTTTTTGGATGTTCATGATTGGATAAAGTACCATTCATGAATTTTTAAGAAAGTTGATTCATTGTATGCCTTCTGTGCCATTACAGTGAAAAATTGAAGACAAATTTGTTGTATCTTGTTTTTGTCGTTAGGATAATCGCAAAATAAAATGTTGTGCTTTATACATATTCATTTTGTGGCTGCTTTTTGGTTTCCAGTTTTCAAGCAACTTTCAGATTATATTTCGAGATTCCATCAGATATAATATTTCGTCTTTTGATCTTATGTTAGAAGCTAGGAGCGGTACTATGTAAAACGATACTGACTATCACTAATAAATAGCAATAAATCTATTGGAACAATCGGGAATTAATATAATCATCTACATCTACAAGCACTGTTGCTCTTCAGTAATAGAGTGGTTTTAATTCTTACAAATGACACTTTTTTCGTTGCAATGCTTGCAAAAATCAAAAATCAGCTAATACTTAAAAATATTTTGTTGATATATGTCCAGTTCTACATTAAGACATGTTTAAACAATTTTAATATAATATATTAGTATGGTCTTCTTTCACCGAAAGGTGTAATATATTTATTACTCTTATTTCAACACTTAATGTCTTGGAATCTGAAATATTGAGTTTGACTTCCCGTATTTTTCTTCCTGCATTGTAATTTATTCATTATCTCGAGACGTAGCGATTTCATGAATGGAGTCTTCGTTTTGTGGCCGCTTATAACGGCTCCTACTTAAGATTCCGCCAAGTGCGAGTCCAACAGAAGACAGATTAAGCCGGGCAGTACTACGCGAAGCGATAATAAAGGAAGTATCTGATTAGGGAGGCAACAGGTGTAACCAGAACTAGGTGCCGGTCATAATAAAAGATGCTAACTTGATTGTGCTCGTGTAAGCAGTCAGCCTTATGAAAAATAATTAAGCATAAGAACGGGTAAATTGCTGCCCTGAGTTTGCGATCCG
This sequence comes from Rhynchophorus ferrugineus, assembly GCF_030347505.1. Taxonomy (NCBI): domain Eukaryota; kingdom Metazoa; phylum Arthropoda; class Insecta; order Coleoptera; family Curculionidae; genus Rhynchophorus; species Rhynchophorus ferrugineus. The sequence continues at coordinate 17,473,591 of NW_027472585.1, read as the reverse complement.
TACAACTGATAATTTTGCCGAGATTTCGATGCTGCTGCCGGTGCTGTGTCTGTGCGACGTGTTTGTGTGTGCGCGTCTGTAGCAGGATAGTAGTTTTAAACTTGCAATATTTTTTTATCATTGCAATGTTATCTTTATTAAATAAAGTTTTAGTTGGGATTTGAATATACGGACTTTATGCACCTCAATTACTGATTTTAACGACTATGACCAAATACGATTATTAATGAAATGGCGATTCCATGTTACGTGTAATACTTTTGGATAAATTATTATATATTAGTGTTTTGTTTTTCAAATCGTTAGTCCATACTTTAACTTATTATTCTGGACATATTTCAGTTCCACTTCAACATGATCACACCTTTTTTATCTTCTTTCAGGGTCTTTCAGAGCAAATGTCTTTATTAAAATGAATGGTACTACTCAATCAGACAATATGGTTTGATATTGGTAAACATGATATTCAAACATAGCAATATTTAGTGAAAATAATGATAAAGACTTTTGCGTTTATTGATGAAAATGGTTCACCACTGTTAAAAGACGGCATAAACATTTAGTTATATTGTTAAGTGTCCAACAAGATGTAACTTTATAATCTTCGCAAAATTAATACCCATTCCAAGTTTAAAAATCATATAACTTTCAATTAATTTTTCTAGAGTTAATTGCTAAATTTATCAAAAATCATCAACTATCATCAATCCTTAAACTTTTAACTATTTTTATTTAATTATGTCTTTGAAAACTATGATATTGATTTTGGTGACGATTATTTTTTAATATATTTTAATAATATGTCCTGGGTTTTGCAAAAAAGATATTTTTAATTATAAAAAGATCTATTTCTATTAGAAGTATATGTAAAATTTGCTATGCGCTGTCTTTTTAAAGATCCATTATTACATGTACTGCTGACTTGGGGGCAGATTATATAGTTTCGTTGGAGTTATATGTCTTTGAGTGTGTCTTGTCTTGATCATTTGGCAAATATATTATATTTATGTAGACGGATTTTTATACACAATCAACAACGGCATGTTTTTATATTGGTTTAGTTTGTTTTTTTTTTGTATGTCTAGAAAACACATTTTTTTATAATTATTTTTTAATGTTATCTGGAGAACTAAATGTTCTATGCTTTCAATGGACTCATTAAATACGTCATCATTGAATTTTTGGCATTATATAGAGGAATAAATAGGCATTATGAGTGCAGTCACTAAAATAAAGTATTAATTTAAATAATTAACACAGCTCTAAGTTGGCAAGGGTCGATTTGATACAATTTTAGGCTTCAAGCAGAGGAGTTTAAGATAATTTTGAAGTGTTAAGTCTTCTATGTAAGTATTTTAGTAATCAAAAATCGTAAAATTAGTTAATATTAGTACTTAAATGCCGTTTTTATTGACTATGTACAGTTTTTTAATTTTATAATTTACAAATATCAACAGATCAACCTAATTATATTTGCACTATTTTTTCCATTTTTCGAAAGTATTTCTTAATTGATTAATATTGCAATGCTACTACCACGTTGCTTTGCAAGGAGGCTGCAAAGATTTTCAAGAAAATTCATAATTAAAGCACCAAATAGATGAATTTGTTGCTTTGGCTCCTATTGTTTATTGTTCATTTGCATTTATTATTATCAATCAAATAATATAACTTAGCTATTATAATTTACACAATTAATATTTTTTTAAGATTTTTTAATTATTTGTTATAGTAATCTAGTAGATAATGTATCCAATAGATGAAGCTCTGTGTCACTATTTTTAACATGTACTGTAATGAGTTTATACCTTCAGGTCTTTACGCAAATTGTTGTTACGAATGTATCATGGGGCATCAATAATACCTCGCAGTACCTTGTATTGGCATCTTTCTGTGATATTTCTATTGCTCTGGCTGGTACAACGCTCAAACTTGATCGCCATAAGTCCATACTGGTTTCAAGACTTGTTGGTGAAGGAAAAATTTATCATACACTGATAGGACTGAATATCTACCCAATAATCAGTATATTTTTTGTACTTTCAGCTTGGGTTGTCCACATTGTTCCTTAACATATGGCTTCCACTTGAATATAACATCAAGGGTCCTGTCAAAATATTTGATTGTACCACCATACATGACTACTTGCTGATTAATCTATACTGGCTTGTGCTTCAGACTTTTGTTGGTGAATTTAATATGCACTGATTTATTTCGGCAGTAGCTATTTGTAACTTCGGTTGATTCAGTGTTGTTATCTTCAGTGGCTAGGATTTCAGTACCATCTGCCAATGTAGCAACAACATTTTCATTGTATGTAGGCAAGTTTAGAGTGCTCAGCAGTATCGGTCACTTATATACGACTATAATATTCGTAAATATCGGTCAGGGAGAAACATTTTAATCTTAAGTTTAAACCCTCATCTAAACATATTGCAGGATAAACATATTTTTCTTCTAATGATTTTTCTGTAACATTGGAGATTCTGTGAACCTGATCAGTGATTCAATGTAGTTTTCTGAAACCAAATTGGTGATCTAGAATAAGGTGCTTTTAAACAATGATTCATTTATTTTATTTTTAGGAAATAGTAAATATATTAGAAAGTAAGTTATATAACTGCTTCTTAAAATTAGTCATCATGTCAATTGTATGTCTCTGTAAGAGAATATGAAGCATATTATCTGCTATATCATAACGTTGAACCAACGATGTAGAACTGAACGAATGGTTGGTTCTCACAATGATGACGATTCATTTTAAAAACGTTGTCACATTAATGCATATCACAAATATTGAAATAAATCAAAAACCAACCGCACTTTCTCCATTAATGATCTCGTATGAGCTCTAATGATTTGTCCTGCCACATTACCGGCGAGCCGAGAGGAAAAAGAATAATATCCAGCACCCGTAGTAACATTCAACCCATTTCCGCGATCGGTCTTACGCTTCCTCGGTTATTACCGCCGTTATTCTAATTACTCGCACTTTTTCGCTCCGAGCGGTGAGTTCGCTCTGTAGATTTTCCATTAGCCGACTGACTCACACCCACCGGCGTACCCTTTCACGTGTCCGATGGCTTTTTATTGGCGTCCTCCCGGCTACGCAATTACAAGAAACCAATCAACTAAATAGTTTATTAAACGGTTAGATTAGGTAATTGCACGGTATTACATTTCGATTCCATTAATTACTTATTCGTTGCTTCTCTGATATGATTGTTATTAGTAAACATGTACTATTTAAGACTACCGATATTTTCTCTCCGTTTATTTTTTGTTTTTCATCTGGTACCTAATTATCAAGGATTTACAAAGCCACTAATACTCAGTGGTAGTCAGCCATTAAGCTTCATACTTCAAATGGTACTGGCTTAGAAGTAAGCCAGTTCAAAAGAAATTGTTCGTTGATTACCTCGAAATTGATACAAAACCGTAAAAGTAGCGTACTGTGGATGAACAAACTACTATGACTACCTGACACAATATTTATTTTTAATAAAGTGTTGAGTCATTTGCTTTTAAAACAGCTGTAATTCTTCGCTGAACAGAAAGCGTCCGAATAGTTTACTCATTCATCATCATTCATTAACTCATTGTTGTCCCATTCTTCTACCAAAACTTCAAAACGTCAATTGCTCGAATGATGTTGGAAAGGGAAATCTATTCTTCACTCTCTGCTCTAAAATTACCCATATTGGTTCAATTATGTCAAGATATAGCGACTGTGTTGTCAAGGGAAGATGTTTGATGATATTTTGCTGCTCCGCAAATCAAGACTGAACCTTTTCGGATTTGCTTATTTTCACGCATTATTTTCTTGAAATGTGGTGGATACCATCCGCTTCATTATCCTAACTGAACATTTCTTTGAACCTGAAATTGAATCTTTTCTCATTACTGAAAATTTATTTTATGGGCAACGATGTTCATAAAACGAAAAGGTACGATTTGTCCTTTGCTTCAAAATAGACCACAGTTTCGGCGATCACCTCTTCATTTGACGAAAATTTCTTCCCAGGAAGCATTCTTTTAAGATCTGAGAACAGGAAATGGTCGCTGGGGACCAGATCGAAGCCCAATTCATGGATTTTTGCCATCGTTTTCACTGACTTGTGACACAGTGCATTGTCTTGTGACTTGTGACACGGTGAAGCACTTTCTTTTTCACCTCACTATAACTTTCTATCCAGTTAAGGAATACACAACCTCAACCATTTTCTTACACACCTGAATTCTTAACATTCAGACACTATAATTCCACGAAAAGTCAGCTAGGATAAAAAATGATCAGCTAGGATATCTGATTTACAAAAACTATCCATCCTGAGTTCATTCATCTGTAGGTTTTTCTTTGAAATCGTAGATAAAGTCAACGTAAAGTAATTGTGAATTCATGTCATCATCTCTAGGTTTTAGTTTATATTAGTTTCTATATACAACAACATTCTATTGTAAACTTTCTTTCCACGTCACCTGTGAAGATGAATTATAGGCCCATTTTTTGTATGTAGTTGTATTCCCTAGGGGCCTAATCCATCCAAGCCGAAGTGTGAAATGGAGTATTATCCATATTAATAACTGATGATTCCAAGTTTATGAGTACTTGATTTCCAATTTTAACCTAAAAACGTTGTAGACAGTTTCGTCTGAAATAACTGTATTGAATTATGATTATATCCAGTATTCAACATCGAAAAGAACAACTCGCTTTTTTCATATATTCCATACATTTGATTCCGATTAGAACCGATGTGGACACTATTTTTTTGATGATTCTAACATTATACTGTTCTTCACTTTTTGTCACGAGCTATAATTGACAGACAGTATTGTATCTCCTTTTAACTAAAATAAAAGGAGAAGGAAAAATACAGTCTGATTTTAAAAGCAATTTATAATTTAAGACCACCGATGTTTTCTGTGGATTTTTAGCAAAATCGTTAATGCTTAGTAGTGCGTTGACGATTACTATGCGCCAATGGCACAGACAAAGAAGTGTGCCACTTTAAAAAGAAATGTTCGTCAATTACCTTCAAATTGATATAAAATCATTAACGTTAAAACGTCGCAATGTTGCCGCATCAACTCGTAAGTTTTAGTTTATTTTGGCTTTGACATATAACAAAATTCTAGTCTAAATAAAATAACGAAACAAAAATGTTATCAAATATAATTTATTTTAACATTATTGTACCTTTCATGCATATATTATCGAATAATTTAAATTAATACACTACAGTTTATTATACTGAAACAATAGTTATAGGTTAGGCTTGTTTTGCTATATTTACTTTGAACTCTCTTCCACACCACCCATGAGGTAGACTTCTAGGTACGTTTTTATGTAGTGGTATTCCATGGAGGCCTAATCTACCTAATTAACTATTATATCCATGTAATGTGTTTTACTTTAATTAAATAACATATTTACTTGTTTACTTTCAGTTTTTATTTCCTTCGACGTTGTTTTTCATTGTCAAGTCTTGATATTACTGTATTTTTTGTTTCTTTTGTTACTGCCTATTTGCACCATTCTTGGCAAAATTAGAATTAGAATTCTCACTAATCCTTTTACCCTATCTTCAAAAGAGTATTCATCTTCTCCTCATATATTCTAACCTAATGCTGGTGTGTAATTCTGAACTGTTACATATATATCTATGCACATATATTGTTCACACTCTACAATACATTTCCGCAGTTATCGTTTATTTATTATATACTCTATTATATACTTTGTTTCCACTCTCCCACTCTTCCACTCTCATTACCCTGGCTGGGAAATTGTTAGCATTGAATCATAATCCTACATTTAAAAGTTTAATTCAAGTGAATAGCTAAGCTGTTAATTTCCAATCTATCTAACATTTGTTCACGGTTTCATCTTTTGTCATTTTTTTCATTTAGATCAATTAGATGGTTTAGAATGGTTTAGACCAAAGGTGTTATTAACTAATCGAACTCGACAATACTAAGAAGAATAAGAATAATAAATCTGCAATTAAGTATTAATAAATGTTATGACTAATAATACTTAATCAATTATTATCCCAACATTTACCTTCTTCCAACAACTTTTATTGTCTTAACACTTTTTATTATCATCTTTCCATAAATAACCCAATGTCCCATTCTGAAATATCCATGTCTCATGTAAATGCACAAACTGAAATAATAAGTCTTTCTTGATTTTATTATATGCTTTTTTTCTTTTAAAAGCAATATCGGGAAGTTCCTTTAGACCTCTTCGTGGGTTATTTTTACCCCATTTAAATCATATATTACCTAACAGTGTACGAAAAGATGTTCTACACGTCTCAAGATCCATATCTCATATCACTAAGCTATCTATGGATACTTTCCAGATAATTTCCTCTGAAATAATTATACTAAATTATATTAATATTGAAAATTACTCATTGTTTTTATATATTTCATATATTTGATCTGTGATGGAGCTAACGTCAAGCTGATCTTGATTAATTACCCGCTTCTTATGAGGACCTTTTCTTTTCGGTGAATCCAAGATTATATTCTTTATTATTTGAGATATTTTAATGACCTTGTCCGTACTAATATTCAGTGCAGCTACAACACGCTAAAAATACTTTGAATAAAAACTGTTGCAACATATTTAACAGTAATAATGTTTACCTGTCTAACGCATTTTATTGGCACGAGGGGGCTTCCATTATCTTGTTCCTGTCCGAAGTAACTGATTACGAGACGCAATTTGTTCTCTCTGGCTTCGGCATTTTCAATCAGATTAATAATAAGCCGCAATTTGAAATTTATCAAAACAAGCAAAGCGTATTCAGCGTTTGTCGGTTTCCAACCTGCAGTTATTATAAATAATATTTTGAAGAATTTTGCAGACATTTGACAACCAGACGACTTTCGTAGGCTGATTCAATTACATGTTCGAACGTATCACACAGCATTGTATCTCTTTTTAACTAGAATAAAATAAGAAGAAAAATATTGGCTGATTTTAAAAGCAATTTACAAACTGCAATTGGCAATAAATGGACATCGTGATGACGTGAATTCACTGTTATTTAGAACTAGCTACAAATAGAGAGGTACAGATAAAGCGTTTCTCCAAATAAGCACTAATTTAATAGTTTGATGACAAAGGATCATGTTGCCATTATCGAAATAAAAGTTACTTATTACTTAAAACTTATTCAGAAAAATACATATAAGCACAATAATTATACAAAGTACAACTAACAGCATAATAAAACATTGTCTACCACTCGGTTTATGATTGATGACCGCCCGTATTAGAATCGGCACCGCCATTAAGATACGGTAAATTCGGGACGAATGAAGCAACCGGCATCGTGTCGGTACAGCGAGATTCGCGTTTGACATCTTCATTCGCGATCATAGCACGTTGGTTGTAGCATGCCCGTTAATTACCATATTTCTTCCGTCTCGCCGTATACCTCATGAAGTTGAAAATCCGACACGAAACGTTTATAAAACGTGTCCAATTTTATTGAATTAGAAATTCTCTCGTTCATACATAATGTAAATGCGAACCATCCACCGTGGAAGCATGAAAAACTTGAAGATTATCGGTAAACCCTTGTAATGTATTCAGTGGTTTAAAATTCTAGGAACATTAATTTTTGTATTCTCCATTTGTTTGAAATTTTATCAATTACTAATTGTTTTTATAATTATTTTTAATGTGTATAAGGAAGTATACTGGAGCCAATGCTTTATCTACTCTGCATTTGTGATACACCACAAATGGCGAATATTACGATGGCTACATTTAGCAATGATTCTGCGATTATAGCGGTCTGAGCCAATAGTGAAGAAGCCACACGAAAATTACTTATTATCAATTGTAAATGACAACATAAATAATTGGACACAATCTTGGAAAATAAAAATTAACGAAAGTAAATCTGTGCATGTGCAGTTCACCTACAATCAGACCGTACATGCATTAATAACATTAAATAATACTATCATTCCATATAGCAACAACGCTAAATATCTCGGAATGAACCTTAATGTAAAACTTCGCTGGAAAGAATACATAAAGAAGAAAAGAAAAAACTGGAATTGAAATATAGGAAAATGTACTGGCCAATTGGAAGAAAATCAGAATTATCAGTACATAACAAATTGTATTATATAAGCAAATACTGAAACCTATATGGGCATACGGAGTTCAATTATGGGGATGTTCTGCAAATAGTAACATAACAATAAAGTAACAGTAAAAAATAAAGTACAGATTTCTCAGAACAAAGTCTTGAGAAGTATTGTGGGCGCATCCAAATACTACAGGACTGGCTACTTAAATCGAGACTTTCAGATACCCACAGTCAGTCAAGAAATCAAGAGAATTGCAAGGGGGCATGAGGAAAGACTCTATTCTCATGAGAATATTGAAGTATTACACATTTTTGATACCACCAGAGCGGGACACAGAATCAAATGAATCAAACCATCTGATTTTGTGTACTGTTGTGTAGTGAGGTGCAGTTAATAAAAAAACAGCATTGATATGTATAAACATTATTTCACCACTAAATAATAAAAAGAGAATAAAATATATATTAATATGTAAAATAATAATAATGATAATAAAAAATTTAGATGTGAAAGAACTCACTTGGTAATTAGTTTGTCTAGCTGTTTTGGAAGCAACCTTTCAATCATACAATATAAAAATTCGTTTAGTTCATTAAAAAATTTAATAATTTTTACAATACGTCGTGTCTATCTGACCTCGCCCCTGCGGTCTAGACAAAATAATAGGAGCACCATGCAACATAGTTCAACTTGTTGCAAGTTGACAACACTGCTTCCCTGGAACTATATTGCTCAGTTTACATGCCAAGTCCTGTAGGATATATTTTTTCTATTATATTATACTGTTTGTTCTGTGACGGTCCAAATAAGTGATCGATTAAATGTGTGATTTCTCGGTTTTCGAAAAAGAATAAATCGCTGATGCTTGGTTAGAGGGAGTGTATGAAATGAAAATTGCTGAATTCTTTAACGTTCCACAAGCTACAGTATCTAAATAATAGCATACGCAAAACATGATAAAACAAAACTGGCGGAGGGGAATAATGGGCGACCCCCAAATTTAACTGATAGATGTCGACGACCATTAAAAAAGACTCTGGGAAGAAAACATCTATAGAGAGACACACTAAGCTACGAAAGAAGTTCAGAAACGATCATAAAACTTGAACTTTTCTGATTGATCGGTTTATGTATGGATAACCCCAAAAGAACCTTAGCATTTGGACTGCTTGCTTCTTACAGTCAGGCGAAGCAGTTTACAGCAGGGAGGACGTTCTGTTATGATTCGGACAACAATATCCTGGTATTCAGCCGGTCATCTCATCCACATCACTGGTCGAATTGTTGCGAATGTATATTTCAACATCCTCAATGATAAGTTACTGTGACTAGCATATTGCCGCCAAACATATTCCAGGGTAATAATAAGCCTATATACACAGCCACAATGGTTCAGTGTTGGTCTGAGAAATATTATACAATATATATAAGGGTCTGAGTAAACATTTTCCGTGTCCAACCCAACTGCCAGCCATCAACAAAAATCAATCGTTATGGGGGGTGTTTTAGAGTAGATAATGAGGAGTAGATACTTTACTAATATAAAGCAAAAGCAAGTGGTGCCTCAACACCCTATTATTAAATAAATATTATGTATATGTCAGGTGTTTATATTATTTTATTATCCATCATGACTAATGATTTGTTGCAGTTTAATAAAATTACTAGCGACCCGTCCCGGCTTCGCACGGGTGCAATGCTGATACTAAATTAAATACACTACAGAAAAAATATGAACGTTGTATATAAAAACATAGCGGCCCGCTCCGACTTTGCACGGGCATAAAATATATATGCCTATGTCACTCAATGAAAACATGATTAAAATCGATCCAGTATTATCATTATTATCTTTGGAATATCTAAATTCATACAATTTTTATTACATTACACATTTTTAAACGCAAATTTTAAATTTGTAATATCTCCGAAAATACTTGTTTAATTTACATGCTGTAAGGAACCATATTGATCTATATTAATTGCACACTGTATTTAAGGTACTTAATTCGATAAGGATTAATGCCGTATTGCTTAAAATAGCTTCGTAAATAAGCCATTTTCTCACGTAAAAAGTAAACAATAAAAATGGTTAATGTGGGTTTTCCCTAAAACATAAACATATACCATCGCGGACTTATTTGTAGACCTTTTTATGGTGTACAATACTGTAGTACATTAATTTGATCTAACTCGTAGGGTTAGGCAGCGTTTTTGCTAATTGCTAAATAAGCCTAAAAAAATAAGTTAATTTACGACATCACGTTAGAAACCTCTAAAATTAGCAATGTTGCCGTAGTATATTATGCATGTATTATCCATATAAACCTTCCTCTTGAATCACTCTATCTATTGAAAAAAACCGCATCAAAATCCGTTGCGTAGTTTTAAAGATTTAAGCGCACATAGGAATATAGGGACAGAAAAGGCGACTTTGTTTTATACTATGTAGTGATAGTTGGTATTTAAAGAAGTCATTTGTTACACTAAAAATGCAATGTTCTGGAATTACAGGAAATAAGTGATATCTGGAAACCCTTAAAACCAAACCGTTAAGTTTTTCTACACATTATTCGATTCTATTCTGCTGTATCTAAAATATCAACACAACAATCTTTTTCATTTCAACAATTTTTTTATATAGCGACTTTTTTAAAACTTGTCTATGGAAATTATCGCTAATGTTTAGCTCTATGTTGGACCTTGGAGTAGAGTAACTAGTTATAATTTCCTAGACATCTACGGTTCTCATCGATTACTTGTTCTTATGAACACAAATTCATTTTTACGAATTACGAAACGGTTATCAAGAATCAATACTTAAGTTTACACATATCAGACTCTAACTCCAAGAGTGGGAACACTGCCGAAGGATAAGTGTTCTAAAGAATTTTCATTTTCATTTTCATAAGGATTTCAGTCTTGACTTTAATATTTCTTCGCTTTCTCGCTTATAATTCCAGAGAAGAAAAAGCTCCTGTAGCTTCGTCGATGTCCTGTACCTAAACTTGTGCGCTTGCTCTTATTAGATACCATTGAGATTTACAATAGATGGCGATACGTCACTTGTCAATAATTTGGCCTTCTTTCATTAATTTTGAAGCCATATCTCTCAAACAATACAAATATAATAATATAATTTTATATCATGAACACAACATTAAAAAGGAACAAAACAAATCTAATTTAATATAAGTGTTTGGGCACGGTACCGACTTTAAACTGAATTTTATTTAGTTATTACAACGATTATTACGTACGTATTTGGTTTTGAAACCTTTTTTGTGTGTTAAGCCTAAATTTGATTATTTTTTACATTTTAGTGAATTTCTTATTTATTTTTTGAAGTCGGTTCAACTTTTTTTGTAAAATTGTTTTATTATGTTTCAACGGCTGTGGATTTAATAATTTGTAACAAAGCATTGGCTTCACCATAAGCTCACCTAAGGCGTTATAACAAAACAAGAGAGCTAATCCTTAGCTGCCTGAAAAGCGAAACCACGGTTGGTGAGACCGCGTGTAATGATTTTATTTTTAGAGAAACAAATGACGACCTGAACAAGTCAGACAACATCACAGACAGCACTGCCAATCTGAAACTACTCTAACATAAACGAAACCTTTATAATGTAAACGCTTTGTATCAGTCTCGCTATTTAACAAATATACGAACTGTATACATCACGATAAAGCAGGCTAATCTAAAATGCAAGCATTGACGAGAATAATGTTTTAAAAATCTCTGATGAGTCTTGTCAAGCAATCGCCAGCTCGATCCGATAAATAGATTAGATTCGAATTTTTTCGTCGGCCGACGCTAAGTATGCGAACGGTTATCGTGGACTTGTCATAAAAGCGGTTTTCCTTCGTTGAACATTCATGAACGTTTTGACAAGACCATAAAAGTGATAAATCAGAATACGGACAAACGATACGTGTGACATGTAGCTGCGGACAAAACTAGAAAGCATACAGAAAAGTACCACTTAACCGTTTAACTAGGCTAAAGGAACGGGTGGCTTAGAGTTGAAACCAGAAGGAAAAAACTCATCGTACGTATTCTTGGAAATTGTTTTACGCTTTATAAGCTGACGCGATCATTCATCATTTATCAATTGGCTGGAACGTTTTGTTCCTATTCACGTTATTTTATCGAGGACATTTTAATTTGCTTGTCAATTTCAGCTTTGATGTAGATCTAAAAATTATTGCATTTTATCTCAATACACGATCGGATATTTCTGATAATATAAATAGATCTACAGTGATCAAAATTCATTAGTGTTATGGTTTTGTACTATTCAGTATAGTGCTTAAAACTAATGCAACCTTGCGCAACTCTTATGTTCGATAGTTTTAACTAGCATTGGCAACTATCCACTGAAAACATTCGAAAGAGTCGATAGTCGCAAAACAGTTGAAACAGTCGAACAAATATCGCAGCTGAGGCTATAATTTCATGAAAGTTAGATTAAAGGTGCTCAAAGACCCCAACTACAAACTATTATAAGTAAGAAATATTCAAGCTTTGAAAGACATCCCTATCTAAAAAATACCGAAAAATTTCAAAACAATTATAGTTCAAGTAAAGCCACCAAAAGTAGAATGAAGTTATTGTGAGCTAACATAGCCTACTGCAATTTGGACAAAAGCTTCAGTTCAAGACGAACGACCACCAAAGGTCGATTATAGTAGTTTCTTATCCGTAATATATTATAGTTTGGAATTTCATGGAAATTTGGACAGAAACAGTGTCATTTATAAAATTTTTAAAAGGTAAACTGGTGAACGAAGGCACAATTATAAGCCGCCAAGATGGGTCAATGACCACGTATATCCCTGTGGTCATTTCTTTGAAAGGGAGGTGTTACATCGCGGGCCTGTTACGTCACTGGCTTCGGGATATACTGCGTATTTAAGTTGTGGTGTTAATTGGGCTTGTGCTAATCACGAACGAGTGGCATGTCAAAAAATATACGTAATAGATAAAAAACCTCACCATACTATTGTCTCGCCGTTCAAAAAGTCGCCTCTTATTTCCTTAAAATAAAATAGTTTTTCTAAGTTAAATATTTTTCGTGTGTTTTAAACCCGCTCATATTTCATTACTTTTATTATTACAGGTTTATTAAGATGGTGATGCTACTTCGTAGTAGTAATGAGAGTTGTTGCTGATACTAATTTGTGTAGGCGAAAATCGTTCTTTTATTACTATTAGTTTTTAAGTTCGTGATAGGAGTGTGATGTTTGATTTTACACTACCAATCGTTGGTTGGGATTCTTTCAACGATGTAAAAGTGGTGGTTTGATGTAAATGACAAAGAAAGTTCTGAAGAGCTTAAAAGGTTGAGAACACAAAGTTACAAGAATTATTAGTTGAAAGCCCAGCTCAAAGCTCAAAAAAGAAGTCAGGTCAGGCAGGGTAGCAGTTGATAAATCAACTATTTCCCGATTTGTACATGTGACGAACCCCACGAATTGAGTGAAAAGGCCATTTTAAATATTTCCAACAAAATGGTTTCGTGGCTCGCCAGGCAAAATATGAAGAGAGGTGATAAATTATGACTGGCAAACAAATGTAGATCTAGTGCTACAATTCCAGGTGTAAAAATCCTAGGTTAGGCCCTTCACATATACACCGAAGTCAATTATGCATGACGAAGTCTCATTGTTCCTTAAGGAAGAAATATATTGGTAGTTGTGGTTATCTCGCATAAAGTAAAATGCTTGGCAATAGGTGGCTGAGGTAATATGACGGGCTTTCGGCAACAAAATGATAGAATTGTATATTATTTAAAAAATATCAGTTACTCGAACTTATTCAAAATAGTATCTCAATTCTTACATATTTAACACATGGGCTGAAATATCCCGGACCTAACACATAGATGGCGCTAGAGTTTTCAGTTAGCACTATCCTTCAATAGAAAGTTATTAAATTTTTATTATATTCTACTCATAGGTTTGTGAGGTATTGTGCTTAGAGTGACACTACTTTTGTTATTTTCATAAACAATGGATCAAAAAATATTAAGTATTTTAATTTATACTGTTTCTTCGTGGGAAAAACACAGTTTAAGAAAAGCAATGTTTTGATAAGTGTTAGTATTATAAGGACTCATTGTTATAAAGAAACAACAATAAAACGTTGGTTTGCCGACTTGAAATGTAGTTGTAGAGGCACAGCAGAACATGCAGAACACCAGAACATATCAAAGAAATCCACAAAATCGTTTTGAATGATCATAAAGTAAAGTTTGGTCAGTTAACATCTTAAAGATATCAAAAAATCGTATGAAACTGCAACTGTTCAAAAAGGTGCCGCGTTTGCTCACTGTTAACCAAACATAAGATCGTGTTGATGATTGTGAGCAGTGTTTGGTCATGTTTAAATATAAAAAAAATAAAATATTTTTAACCAAAAAATTGAAGCGACTTCAAAAAATTAATAACGAACTCACTAAATTAAAAAATAATCAAACTTAAAATAAAATATGTACATAATAATCCTTATAATAACTAAATAAAAACAAACAAAAAATTTATTTAACCTATGTACTACACGTATTTTATATTCTACTATATACACACAATATGGTACACATACTAGTTAGTACTAACCTTTAAAAGAAAGCTGTTAAAATTTCATTATGTTCTACACATAAGTTTGTGGGTTATTGTGCTTAGAGCGACACTACTTTTATTATTTTCAAAACAGTGGATCAAAAGCAATTTCGTGTTTTAATTTTACACTATTTCTTGATGGACAAGAATATTGTTCAAGCGAAGCTATGGCTTGAAAAGTGTTATGAGAACTCTATCACATCAGAAACAACAATAAAACGTTAGTGTGCTGACTTCAAATGTGGTCGTAGAGTTACCGATGATGCAGTGGAAGTACCAGAACCAGAAGGTAACACCCGATCACATCAAAAACCATAAAATCGCTTCAAAGTATCGAAAAGTGAAGTTGCGTGAGTTAGCTAATATCGTAAACATATTAAAAGAACATGTTGGTTTCATATTGCACGTGCATTGGACTGTAAGAAAGCTCTGTTCATAGTGGATACCGCATTTGCTCACTGTTGACCAAAAACAAGAACGTGTTGATGATTCTGAGCAGTGTTTGGCCATGTTTAAACGTAACAAACGGGAATTTTTCCGTCGATATGTGACAATGGATGAAACATGGATCCATCACTCCAGCACAGCAACAGGGGACAGGCCTATTTTGATGGAAAAGATAAATCGTTCTACAAAAGTGGTATTGAAATTTTAGATCGGCGCTGGAATGGTTGTGTAGCTCTAGATGGAGATTACGTTGTGTAAACCCAATGGTGAACAAAAAAAGCGTTTTCTTTGTTACGCTTGGGACTTTTCCAGCCCATTTGGTGAAGTAACAAATAACTCAATGAGAATTATCAGTTAACTCAATTATTCACCATTTAATAATAAGGCACTGGGTATTCCAATTAATCGATGTCGTGTCTGGTGATGTGATGTAACGAGTGATGAAGTCGCCAGTTCTTTCTTTTAAATTAAAATAGTTTTCAGGTAAAATAAAAGCTTTTACTATATTTATATATGAACACTACGCATTTCATAACAAATATACGTATGTATTTTTAGTTGAATCTACCTGCATATACATATAAACCCAAAATAATATATCCAAGGTCAATTATACGCGTTACTAAACTCCAGGCTTTCAGACAATCTCCTTCGCCGAGCTCGTTACGCATATTTGTCGTTTTTATTCCCCAGCGTAATGTAGGCTAGGAGCATTCCGTGTCATTTTTACGCCCACGCATTCGACGACCACTTAATATCAATGTCAAGACACTCTAATTTTTTATTTTATTTTTTCCGTGCCATACAAAAAAGGACATACCATAATATTTGATAATGCCTTGTTAAAACACATGTCATCTGTCTATTTAGAGCACGGTGTCACTGGGTACACGTTGGTAAATACGAAGCAAGCTTCACCTTTGTGTAATCATCTCCAAGAATTCGAGGCCAGTTGATTAGAGGCACGAACCGTGTCACAGGTGATATGACAGAGTAATGACAGTTGTTGCTGATACTAATTTGTGTAGGCTAAAATCGTTCTTTTATTACTATTAGTTTTTAAGTTCGTGATAGGAGTGTGATGTTTGATTTTACATCCAAGTTTATATACAGTTAAAGGGCATTCTGATCTAGAAACATATATTCGTCCCATTGAAAATGATACGAATTATTTTTACCGTACATTGTACATACTGTTTTGTTAAATAATTAATTGGTAATGTTGAAAATAAAAATGTATTTCGTTCAGTAGCAATTATAGTAAGTATATAAATTTCTTTTATATTTTAATAAATTTTCAAAAACTCTACTAAAAACTAAAGTTAATAGATTAAGAATTTACAAACAACGTCATTACAGTCCCTGCTTAGGAGAAAAGGAAGGCATTTTATCTCAGAAAATGATTACTGAAAGACATATTTAAACTATATTTTAAAATAATTTTTGATTTTTCAGAATAGTTCAGAAAATAGTTCGCATTGGAATTTAGCATTGGATGGTAGTAATAGTGAAAGCACTCGATATAATAGCATGAGGGCGAAAATCCGAATAAGTTAATAAATCGCAGTAATATATAGAGTGGAGATCAAGTATATACTGACACAGTATATATTATAAATCTATCGCCATTAAACTGGGAGGAATCGTGAAGTAACAGTAGTCAAGAATCCCAAAAAACCCTACTGTGAAGATTCAATTAACCAAGACAATTGTAGCTATAACAAATTGTGAAAAAACTGAACAAACTAATTAAGAAATGAGTAAACAGGGTGAAGCAATACTAGTAGCAATACTGAGTACTAACTAATCGACTTACTTTCATTAATAAGTGCTAAAAGTCATAAGACAAATAGAAAAAGATAGCAAATGAGAAGAGGCTGCAAGTTTTTATGGAAATTGAAAGATTCGATGAATAATATGCCGCTCTAAAGGGAAATAGGTCTCTCTTCTGAATTTTCATTATGTCAAACTGCTGAGTAAGAATCCTAGTTGACCACATGCTTTCAGAAAGGGAACAGGTGCGGACTGAGTGTAAACAATCTGCCTTTTTGTAACCATCCCTAAATATAAGCGGTTGATCAGGATAGGGCCTATTTTTGTCATAGAGGAAAATATATTTAATGCTCTAAACATTCTACACACCAATGTTGTACTCGTATAAGGAAGAACATAGCCTTGGCATATGACTATCTATTGCTTATTTATGTTATATTTTTAACCGACTTCGAAAAAGGAAGTAGTTGCTATGTTTGGCTGTGTATTTTTTTTAATGTTTGTTCACCGATTTCTCCGTCAATTATGGACCGATTTTCAAAATTCTTTTTTATTCGAAAAAGTGCACTTCCAAGGTTGTCCGGGAAGGGGGAGAAATCAAGGATTAAATTTCAAAGGCACGTGCAAAGTTTTCACCTATTTTTTGTCTAAAATAATCAGATATTTCTTGTTAATGTTGTAGATGAACTGATGTGACAAAAAATCGGAAGTAATTTAGGGTAAAAACCATTGAGTTTGCTTTTTAAGCACTAACATTATGATATGAGATGACGTAGAAACAAAATAGGCATCTTTTTGTATGGTGTAATGATTAAGACGTTATGCACACATGCGGAGGTCGCGGCTTTGATTCTCAACGGGGCAGCAACTTTTTTTGTTCTAGTTTTATTACAAAATTTGTCAGATCACCTAGACTAGGTTCCTTATTTTTAATCATCGTTTCTTTATTGCTATATTTCCTTATACAGGTTGTACTCTTAATTGGGCTATCTATTGTAATACTTAATAAAATAAGTGCGTAATTTAGTTAGTAAATATCTAACACTAAAAAGGGAATAATAAAATATTTTTAACAAAATGACTGAACCGACTTCAAAAAATAAATAAGAAACTCACTAAAAATTAAAAAATAACCAAACTTAGATTTTTACCCCAAAAAAAAAACGTTTTAAAATAAAATATGTACATAATAATGTTTGTAATAACTAAATAAAAATAAACAATAAACTTATTTAACCTATCTACCACACATATTTTATATTCTACTATATACACACAGTTTAGCTTAATACCTGTCTAAACCTATTGGGTCTGGACAATATGGCGAGTGAGGGCAGTACTGCCCATTTTAATGTTTCCGAATATGTTTTCACAGGTTTTGCAACAAGTTGTCGAGCGTTTTCATGCTGAAGAATAACATTGTTGTATCTTTGCTCGTATTCCGGCTGTTTTTTTTTTTGTACAGTAGTCGACTCAAATACATTAATTATTAGTCCATAGCGATCCCTATTGATGGTTTCGTGGAATAATGTCTTCAAATCGTTGTCTTAATTTTTTTTTGCCTCTCCTGGACGAGCTTGGCCTTCTATGTTAAAATCACCACTTTTAAGACGTCGAAACCTGTATTCATATGCTGTAAAACTTCCCCGAGTGATTTACTCGGCACAAATTCAGACATTTTCAGAGAAATGAAATAGTTTTTTGTGACATATAGTGAAAAGTAAAAAGTCAGTGAGGCTTCAACATGATATTGATTAGAAATATACTATCTATTGTAAATTCTTTAATATTAATTTATATGCCTGATACTAACTAAATGACATAAAAAATCAATATTATCTGTCGTAGTTTTATGAATACAGCTAAATGAATAATTCTAAATCAAATGATTTAAAAATAACAATCATAATAATAACTTACAGTCAATTAAATCCACTCAGGTTCCCCAACAGGTTGTAGAAATAATCAGAAACTGAATGGAAACCTTATTCTGTCAATAATTAGTGGCTAATTTCATGTCCATGCCGGTATTTCTCTAACACTTTATATGTTATTATTGTCGCTACGAAAGCTCGATACAAAAACTGGTTATACCCGTGTGTTAAATCTAATTAGGCTATTACCACTGGATACTCGCGGTCTCTGTTAATAAAATTACGAAATTATTAAGTTCGTTATCAATAAGCGTAGCTGTGATGGTAGCTGGTCAGTCAGCGGGATTTTAAGCATTACCGTTTAAGGAATGCGTTTTTTTTTTAAGTTTTATTTTAAATCTGTTTCCTTACGTATGTAGGGTGTACAAATAAGATTTTTCTTGTGTTTTTTAGTTTACTTTTATCAAAAGAAATAAGAGTAATGTATTTTTTTATTATTATTTACTATAACAATCTAATAAATTAACACTAATAAACTGTTCATTTTTTCCTAATTTATTTTCTATGGTTCTAAATTAATAAGTAATTGATTTATTAACTAATAGGTAGTACGATAAACACCGTGGGCTTAACATCTGTCACTTTTAATGTTCACTGAATTTTATTTATAACTTATAACTGGACTAGATCAAATTTGTTTACTTTCTTTAATCTTCTGACTAAGTTATCATTATTTAGGAGCTGGTTAACCTCAGCATTGATGTGCTGTTGGAGCTTCTGTTCATGTATTTGGTCATAGTCTTTGGTAACTTTATCGACAGTTTCTACCTTCTGGTCTTTATGCTGATTGTCGTTACCAATGTGGTATCAACAATTCCTCGCGGTGCCTTGTTTTGGAATCTTTGTATAATATTTCATATCTTTGTATTAGAATTGACCTTTTGGTCGGCACACATAAACACGTCAATAAGATCTAAATTATGAATTAAAATATGATTAAAATATGAATATTGGACAAGGTATTATCCCAGTTTTATTTATTTTTTATTCGAGTATATTTTTTTGAGTGGGTTTATATTTACGTCACATATCTCAAATATAAATTCTAAAGCAAGTTCCAATACACTCTCCTTAGATTTTTAAATCTATCCTAGATGACTAATTTCACTCAAATCAACATTAGAATATACTTCTGATAGCAATGAATGTATTTCATCTGCAGATTCAATACAGTATCACCATAAATGTGACTCATTCCAGTGGCAAGTTCAATATTCGAATTGAATATGTAAAAAGTAGTTGATTCCGATACGAAATTGCTAATACTTGTAACTTATATTGTTGCCAGATGTCCCATTTTATGATATGACGCTTACTTAAAATCAACCAATTTTAAAATAATTTACTGTTCTTAATCTCTCGACACTTGAAAATTAAACTATTTCTTATATTATACTGACTAAAATTACCATCCTATAATAATTAAGTTCTTATTCAGATTTGTTTTGATATTTTATTTTTATTATATTACATTATTATATTACACTCGATATTCTTTATCGAGATCCTTAGTAGGAATGTAGAAAAAATATCGATATATCGATACTTTTATAAGCCGATATTTTTCGGTATTTTTTCAAAAAAAATTATTATATTTCTTAAACAGTATAAAAAACCATTTAGTAATTTTTATGAACTGTTTTAATTGGACTTTTGGTGCTTAATTTTAAAGCTTTAATAATTTTTGGTACGTAATTGTAAGGGTTTAATTTTTTTCTCCGATTTATCAATATTTTTTAGAATCGATTAGATTTTATATGTCGATATAACGAAATATCGATATTTTTCTTGGTGGCCAACACCCCTAATCCTTAGCACGTTTAGGTGAACTTGCAGGGTAATTAAAAGTTGATTATCCATATGTTTAACTCGAATTTTCAAAATATTTTCAAGCATTGGTTCAAAATGTACGTAGGAGCAATGAACATCATTTTTGCACTGTGTGACAAATTTAACTTCATAGTTGGTGCTCTGGATTTGATACGATTAGCTGAGTATAGTTTGTTATTATGAGCATATCTAACTGATCTAAGATGTTTTAACGTGACTTGAAAGAAAAATGGCCGTTCTACAAGCAGACCTTGAGCGAGAGTTCTGCGTATTGCCATATTAATCTGACATGGTTCGATTCTAATACAATCGAAGAATTCTGAGTTGAAAAAGTTGAATATTTCCATCCTTACTGTGAATATGTTTTATCGGATTGAGTTATAATTTACGCCTAATTACACATCTGTGTTGATTCTTGGTTCTGTCTATTAATAATTACTAGTTTAATAATACATTACAACGTATGGTTTTAGAGGGAATTTCACCTTACTTGAGAATTATCAGTTTTATGGAAAGTAAGATGAATTTCGTTCACTGTTAAAACAATAGACTTGGATTACGAGGGTCAACAAAAAATTTCTGTGAAGATGTATGTATTTTATAATATCGATCATATATCTCAAAAATAGAATACATTTTCATTCCTGCATTATATATCGATTGACGATAAACACATTATCACTATGATCACTTGAAGCGCATAAAAAACCTTGAGATAAGCCAAATTTAATTTCATAGTTGGTACTCTGAATTTGATACGGTAACCTGGGTATGGTTTATTGTATAAGCATCTGATTGGAGATGTTTAAGGAAGGAGTGATATTTAAATAATGATAATGATTCTTAAAGGAACTAAAATTTAATAAGGTGTGATATTTAAGGAAAAATAACCGTTCTACAAGCATTTTTGAGCATCTACATATTAAAATTATTTCGATTTTTCATGAATTGATGTGAGATTCTAGTACATTGGAAGATTCCTGATATTTCTCGGTTATATGGAAATCTTGTTACTGATCGCTGCGTCCCAAAACCACTTGTTGAATATTGATACGGTGGTTTTCTTCCATCATTAACCGACGAAACTAGGCCAAACGCCGTACCTGTCCTGCATAATAAGCATCCGTATTGTTTGTTGGTTTTTTCTCCTGTACCGTGTCCCATCCGTGCCGTATCATATTTCACGCTCAGCGCTCGATCATTTCCCGCCCATATTTAGTCATTTACTTTCGAATAATTCAAGAACGGCGTGAAAAGACCGGAGGATTTTAAATGCCGGATCGTTAGAGGTCGCGCGAGAGGTCAGTAGTGCCAATGCTGAACATCGTGAAACAGCGCCGAATCTCCGGCGAACGCCTCATTATCGCTTCAGAGAACGCGATTTTTATGGAGTGGAGACCAAGAGTTGTCAAAATTAACATCGGAAGGGGAGAGAGAAGCAGGGGACTTTCTAAAAATGATTATAAGTTACAAGAAGTGTGTTTATTTACTAATTTTTTTCTTGTTCCAATAAACACGGTTTAGAATCTCGATGAAGACGTTAACCTGACTTGGATTTTTGCTGTTGATAAAGGCTTGTTCTCTTAATAAGATAGCGTTAAAACTAGCGTTGAGAACTATCGACTAAAAATAGTCGAAACAGTCGATAGTCGCAAAACAGTCAAAATAGTCGATAGTCACAAAACTGACGGTCAAATGCACGCGTCGACTGTTTTTTTTCAATTCGTGATGTCAGACGAAGATGTACGAATCATTTCCTGTACAGATTATAAGGGAGGAAAGGACGAAGATAATTGCTTGAGGCAGTTAATTTTATGTATGCATATATGTTCCAACGGTAGTATAAGCGAGACGTATATTCTTTGACGTACTAGCTTTAAATAAGAAAAGGAAAAAAATTACTGAACACTATTAACATACACTTAATAATTTGATTTTAAAGGAAGTAGAATTACTTCTATATTTAAATGTTCCTTGGGTCTGTAAAAAGGAATGGAATTTTTTATGGAATGGAATAATACCCCGTAAATGTATTATCATATTTTATTATCTTAAATGCTATTTTTAGTGATCTAAACCAGTTTAGATCTAAACCAAAAAGTTAATCAAAAAAAGTATACCATAAAAACAGTCAAAAGTATTTTACTATTTATCATTCACAATTTTGATCTTTTTACCCTATTACATTAACAATCTTGAAAAATATCGTTCCAAAATGCTGCTATATTAATATTCAGTATATTGTTATTTACAAGCAAACTACCAAAAAAATCATAAAACTATATATATTACATATTAATCATGGTCGCGGCTGGGATGTCAGAGCCAGAATGATAAATATCAGGGGAATACTAGTAGAACCAAAAATAGTAACTAAAAGTACACGACTGAAACAGTCGATGGTAAATAATAGTAAAATGAGTCGGACCGAAAATAGTGATTGAAACAGTCGATAGTAAAAAGTAGTCAATTACTAAACAGTCGGTAGTCGTTTTCAGGCGATAGTTCCCAATGCTACTTAAAGCATACTTTTGATTGTTCAAATTTGTTATAACACTTATCAGAAGAATTAGGGGATCATATTGCACCTTTAGAAATTTATTGTGCGTGCAATAACTTGATGAATGTTTATAATTCATGTGGCATTTGTTTTGGTTATGTATCATGTATTATTCTAGTACTTCTATTCTATCTTATTCATTGTCATTTATAACACCAAAGTGAATAATCTTGGATTAATTTAGTGTTTTTCTGCATGTTTTTCAAATTGAAGGTCTGATATACAGAAAATTATAGAACTAACTATTGATATATATGATGAGATTTATTTATAACAACTTGAAAGACAAATAATTTTAACATGAAGCCACTACAATAGCAAATTATTGTTTAGAATATCGACATTGTTTTTTTTTCAGCAATAATAACTAATAGGGTATAGACAGAAACGATATTACTCAAGTGAGTGTTGAATTATGCCACTTCTTCTGCCTCCCCAAGGAAGCAGACAACCAACTTTGCACCCTGTAACAACAAAATGAGTATCCTCGTTTGATAATTCACCTTTGATGACCTTCTGAGCTGTTTCTACCGACATTTTTATGGTATACAGGCTATATAGTGGTTATCTAAACTTCACCATCCCCAAGTTCCAATCCTCTGCAGTTAGAAGTAGTTTGAGCAATCTCAGTTCACCTTTGGTGATCTTATATCTTGAAATAGTGATGCCGATATCTGATATTTCAGCAACTTATAATAACAGAATAAACAGAGTTAAGAGAATAATTGAAAATAACAACAGATAAGCAAGTGTAAGAATAACGGTTAAACAATTACGGTTGGGAACGAAAATAATGCTAGTCAAATTTTCGTACAGCAGCTGCCGTAAAATTTAATTTAATTAAGACATATTTGCGATCGGGCATTTGTCGTTCGCGATATAAAATAGCGGGATTATGTAAAGGACGCAGAACATAAAACAAGAAAGAACAAGAAGAAATTGTGACGCTGCGTAAATACCACGCGATTTATAAGAAACGTCCAACGAAAGCAGCGAGCTGACGTAGATATCTCAATGCGTGAGTCTTGTGCAACACGGTTTCGTTTTAATTAAAATAAAATTACTCCGAACAGGTGTGGTGTGTGATTTATTGATACAGGGCTAGTGTCTCCGTCTATAGTCTTTTTTCATATATATCAACGTCCAACTAAAGTAAAACACCTCCAGATGGAACTAATTTTGCCTTTCTTTCATTGTTATATTTTCTAATTTATTGTCATTATTCCTTGCCTACTTTATAGTGATTCACGATATTGATAATTCAACTCTTTCAATGATTTTAAATAGTCGATCCTTGCATTGAATATGTGCTACTGGGTTGAATTAAATAATTGTATGGTTTTGGAGAGAGACTTGATGAAAATTAAGAGGAATGGTGCGTATGCGACGTATATATGGTACAGGGCTAGTGTCTTCATCTAAACTCTTGTTCATATACATCAACGTCCAATGAATAAATACCTTCAGAAGGAACTAATATTGCCTCTCCATTATTGTTATATTTCCTCAAATGTTGTCATTATTCCTTGGAAACTTTAAAATGATTGTTCAACTTTTACAATGATTCCAAACAGTCGATCCTTTCTTTGAATATGTTCTATTGGGTTCAATTAAAGTCACATTACTTACTCTTTCTGATTACTGATCTTATCAATTAATTATTATTATTTAATAATAGGCTTTATGAAATGGTTTTGAAGAGATATATAACTTTGCTTAAGAAGCGCCAAATTTACGAAATTCAAGAGGAATTTTGTTCACCGAATTGGTAAAACAGTAAATTGTTTGGATTACAAAGGTCAGCAAAAATATTTGTAAATTTGTTTTATAAATTTTTGGGTGCTGGTGCTGTAACCGTATTTGATATCAGTTTTTTATTACCCACAATTCTCTCACAATATGCTATCGATTATATATTTAAATAAATAAGGTCTAGTTTGACTAGTATAAATATTAAGTGCTGAAATGTTAGATGCTTATACTTTCAGCAAAGAAGCAAAGATGGTTGTACAAAATGTGGGGTTTAAGGCTCATCATCCAATCAAGAGTATTAAATTTGTTTATTATATTATCTACAATGAGTTTAACTATATAAAAGTGCTTTTATATTGCTCAACACCTTAGTTATAACTACTTTAAATAATATCCAAGGCTCTATTTATTTCTAGTTGCTTCTAAGTTGGAACCGAACATACTATCATCAGGCTTCTGCATTAATATTTAAAGGATCATCTTTAGACTTAATTTTCTATTAAAGTTTCGTCCAAAGTGTTCTTATTCTCAACCGTCATTGTTGTCTGAATGAATTTGTCCATAATTATTCCACCTTACTTCATTTGACTGAGTGAGCTACATGTTACTCACCATATTGCCAACATTTAATACATATTTTCAGTACATTTTGAATAATAAAATTTATTTTTCTTAAATACTAAGATTTCAGATTTTAATATTGGTGGGTCATATTGACTTCTCAACATCTAGCTAATCCAGCTTCCAATTCCAGCATCCAGAATCCTCTGAACTATGGTTCATCTCACATTTCAAAGAGTCATTAGAAATCGTAGTAGGTGTTATTTTTAACAACCTGTATAGTAATTTTACACAAAGGCACATTTGGTAGTGAACTTGATGTTAGTGAGGAAAATTTTAGGTTTTTTTTTATTAAAAAAGGTCTCAATAGAAAATTTTTTGATGATTATGTCCTTATAGCAAAGACAGTTGTTCGGATATCTCTTACATACTTATATAACAACATTAGTTAAAGGAATAACTTAGCGAAGACGAATTCTACTTAAACTAAAATATTTGATCAACGAAATTACATAAATACCTAACCAACAAGATGGATTTCTTATTTATGTTAATTAGGAGGTTGTTAATTGGTTGCGTTAAAATATATACGCAAACTTACTAGACATTGGGCGACAATGTAGAACAAACATTGAATTACACAAAGCTGTTTTACCGAAGCTAATGAGACTGAAAGTGGAAATAATTGCCATTGTTTCGTAAAAAGAATAAGCATAAGAAAATTTCATTATATTTACGTCTTAATTAACTAGGTTACGCCTTTAACTAGGTATGCCAATTTAACTTTAATTAGGTATGTACAATAGGACATCTGTTATTAAGAATGAATCTCTAGTAAAATTTGAATAAATACGCTAACAGTAATTTAGTAATCATTCACCCCTTTTCTTTGATATGATGCAATGTCTTTTTTTTTTCAGTGTATCCGCAGATCATGTAGTTCTTCCATTTTAATAATGTTTTTTCTATTATTAGTGCATTTTTAAAAGTTGTAAGATCTTTTTATGATGCTGGTGAGGACCACAATTTATATTATATATGAATTATCTTGATGCTCTTCTAACAGATCAATTGAAAAGCCCTCGGTTTACCATAGTAAAACATATTTTTTGGCAAAATTGTTTTTTTCATTCATTATAATTCCCTTCAAGGGTGATGCACTGATTATAGCGACTTTCCAATTTTTCGATACCATTTTTGTAACACGATTTGTCCATTGTTTCAAAATAGGCCTCAGTTTTGGCGATCACCGCTTCATTTGACAAAATTTTTGAGTGAAATCATGAAGTCATATTTTATCCATTGTCAGATATTGACACAAAAACTCGGGTTTATTACGCTTAATCATCTTCAAACGCTGCTCCGAATCATCAACTCGACATTCTTTTTGGTCAAAAGTGAGCTCGCGTGGCACCCACTTTGCGCAGAGCCTTCTCATTACCCAAATATTCGTGAATGATGTAATGTACACGTTCACTTGATATCTTTAGAATGTCTGCTATTTCATTCAATTTCAATTTGCGGTCATTCAAAATCCAAGACTACTATCGACATATATATATTTCGTCGAATGAAAACGGGTGCATCAATCATAGTATTGGAAAGTGAAATAGGAGTTGAAGTCATATAAAGGGAACCACAGTGATTCTTCTAACTTGTAATACTTTTCTTCCCACAAGCCCGGCCGTTTTGCCTGTTTTAAAATACCTTTTTTACTACACCGTGTTTTACCATATTTGATATGAGAACAAATACTGTATAATATTAATAGTTAATCAATTTATATATTCGAAAATATGAGCACGACAACATCATTTTCATAGGAATTCATGCGAAATAAATTTCCTTTGCACTTTCCCATTCTTTTACATATAATATCATTTCACGACTTCTCCATGCATTTAAATGATAGAATATATTCAAATGGCTCGGTGTATTCAATAAGGAAGTGGCAACGACACCACACACACATAATCAGATGATTCAATTATCTGCGGGGATCATAAAACAAACAAGAGACGTGGAGGAAGCCTCTGGTTCTGCTCTCCGTCACGGTGTGGGAAAAATGCTATAGCTATATATTCACTAAATATTTAATAAATATTAATAAGACGGTAAAATTTATTCAATTACTGGTTACCGGCGGATGTAAATCAATTGGAGGGCACGTTTTATCGTTTTTCGTTGTTTGTAATTAAGTCTGGATACCAAAGTTGAGGGAGTTGTTCTTGGAAATGCAAAGTTATGGGAGCAATTAACCATTTCCTTATTAAGTGTTAAAATATCATAGTTATAGTCTATAGCCAAAACGTCGCAATGTTAATGTAAAATATTGAAACAAAATGAATGTTAACAAACTTAATACATATAATTTGTAGGTTAGAGTTGTTTTATTATATCTACATTAAACTCTTTTCCACTCAACCTACGAGGTGGAGTTCTAAGCGTATTTTAATTAGCGGTATCCCTTGGCGACCTAATCAACCTAATTAATTATTCTACATACAAGTAACGTATTTTACAACCATTAGTGAGCATATTTAAGTTTTACGTCCCTATCAAGTCATTTTTATTTTCTTAGTTTCTTCTGTTACAACTTTTGTAAATTTTCTTGATAAAATTAGATTTTATTTCCGCAATATATTTTCCATATCTGAAAAATAGTCAGTATTCATTCTCACCTTATACATTCTATCCAAATGCTCATATTTATTTTGAACCATTACACACATATCTATACACATAAATCTGATACAACCGAATTATAAATTTTCTACAGTTACCCTTTATTAATTAGGTATCCACATTTTGTACCGTTTGTGCTCTCATCACTTTACCTCGGTTATCCATCGTGGATAAAACAAAATCATTGGACTACAAGCCCACATACCAGTAGTTTCATTATATCACTGTTACTATCAGAGTCATCGTTCAAGTCAATCATTACATTATTAGGAAGGCGTAACACTCTATGGTCATATTGTCCAGCCATCTAATTTACAGACTATCTTTCTTCAGACCAAATTGTAAAAAAGCAAATTACATAAAATGCAATTAAACATTTCACTTATATATTCAAAGTAACAATTTAAAATAATTCACTCTATAACATATTATTTTCAAAACTTAATTTATGTTTTGCAAGTCATTCCTTAATTAGTGTGAGATGCCATGGTGCATTGCCCTTAACAATAATTGATGGTTCCTGCAAGTTCTTTAACAGCTAATTTTTAAAACAACGCAAAACATTTTATTGTCCATTTCTCTACGATCGCTATTATACGTGGAAGACACTAACTGTGCTACAGCATCCATTCATATTTTCAGCATAGAAAACAAGAATCTGCAAAATGAGTTATTAAACAGTATTTTGATTAGAAAATCTAATATAAATTTAATAAAAAATCTAATAAAAATATAAATCATACAGTATAATGCATTGTTGCCTGTTTTCATAAACGTTTCCTTTTTTGCACTCTTTTTAATAAATAGTGTCTTTCCAAGAATGTAAAAATGTCCCATTTTGAAATAACCATGTCTTCTCTAGATAAAAAAATGAAATAATAAATCTTGATAATAAAGTTATCAATGTTCAAATGCTTTTAAAAATTATATTATTTTAAAAGCAATATCTGGAAGTTCATTTAAATGCTCTATTTCGCAACAATGTATAAAGGGATGTCTTACATGCTTCAAGGAGCTGCATATCTCTACGGATACTTCCCAGACTAATAGTTTTCTATAGACTAATACATAAAGATGTTATAAATCAATAAATGCTTTCAGTTCCCGTGTAAATTCTTCCACGAAATGGTAGCGAGTGTTCGAACAAACAAAGTCAATACACACAAACAACAATGGATCATTCCTATAAAGATAAAATAAATTACCCTGAAGGAAAATGATACATTTTCTATTGTCTAACCATTCTGATGATTGATCCTATTATTATAAGTTGTCAATTAATCCAAATTTGTTGACTGTTAAATTATATTTAATTATATTCCTTTATCATGAATTTCTGAACAACTTCTTTTTTTAGGAATATATTTTAAAACGATATACAGCTTCTTTAAATGCGCGCCCTATATTATTCAAAGGAAATCTGCAGCTATATTATCCCCTGGACCATGGTTTTATCGAAAGGAACATGTCGAGATTGATTTTCATTTCAAAAGGCTCTACCAAACGTATTCGCTTATCGGACGCAAATCCAAGTTATCATTAGATAACAAGATATTATTGTATAAGTCTATACTCAAGCCTATTTGGTCATATGGAATCTAACTATGGGGAATCACTAACAAGTCTAATATATCTATCATACAACGATTCCAAAATACAGTGTTGCTCCGTACTATGTTTGAAATGAAATGATACATTGCGATATTGCTCTAGAACCAATAACTAGTGTAATTCGACGTGTTTGTGTGAAGTACTTCGAAAGAGTGTTATGAACAGCCCAATGTACTTGCTAATCAGCTAAATATGAGAAATGACAGTGAAGTGGGTAGATTAAAACATCTAGCACCATCCGATCTGATTATTGGACATATATAGACTTTAGAATAAGCTTTAAAATAAGACCAATTAATTAAAATAGTATTCTGTAGATGTGATTTTCTACATGCCATGTATATATAATATAAACATAACAAATACTTATTGCCCTCTGGGCACATTGTGGAACTACTAAGAGTAATCATAAAAAAATTAAAAGGGTAATTATTTTATTGTTTAAGCTGGACCTTGTCAAAAAAATGAATAAAATATGCAAGTTTTACAAAAGGTGTTAATGGCAAGGAAACTACTAAATACTTAATTTTAAGATGTTCTCTTTGATAATATAGTTATTTCACATGCTAGAAACGATTCTATTATTATCTTAAGTGTTAAACGAACTACCAAAGGAAAGTAGTTTTAAGTATACTATATAGCGTTTAAACATACCGTAAGGTAATTAGATTTTCTAAATAATTTATTAGCCAGTAAGCGTTCCATTTCATATAGTTTATTGTTATTCCGCAATAATAACATATATTAGACAGGCGATTGGTCAAATACATTAGTAATACATTATTGTTTTTTAAGATTTTAGTTTGCCCCTACGTAAATTCCATCCAAATCAACGTGTACTATTTGATATTCGCGTTTTAATAAATCTTATCGAATTATGTCGAAATATATACGACACATTAATAGTAACATATGTAATTTTGATCGATATATGTGTAGCTATAATGGTTATCGTTGTTTTTGAATGAACGAATTTGAATTTCTGTTATATAAATAAATTATAAGTATGATTTAGATTACCGATAAGTATGAATTAATTTCAATGATTGATTAACTTATGATTACTGTCGATGTTAGCTACACAAATCAACGATGAAAAGGTGTTTTCATTAATTTTATGTATTTTCAGTGTTACCTGGAGCGCTGAAAATAATGATGAAAAGATCGTGTATTCCTTAGATTTTAAGATTTCAGTGTAAAAAGTTTTAAGTGTTTATTATTATGCAATGCAAATATTTACACTCATTGTGTTCATGATTCTTGGTAAAAAATAAAATTTACACAGTTTCCATGTGGGTGAGACGGCAGAGAAAAAAAATACAACCACATGACAAGTAAAAGTCTTGAACCAATAACTATACATACAATTTCCTTATTTAGCAAAAATTAAACGGGATGGGGTAATTTTTTTGGCGAATATTATTTCAAGAACTTATTTTATTTAAAACCTGTGCCCATACAAACCGTCCAGTGCAAACCAAAACAAATATATCATCAGCAGAGTTGGAGCGTTCAGTGTGCATTTGAAATTTCATTATTTTAAAGGTCAATTTTTCTTTAAAAACGATTTTTCGTCGAATAAAAACGGATGCATCAATTATAGTGTTGGAAAGTGAAATAGTCATATACAGGGAATACAGTGATTCTTCTAACTTGTAATACTTTTCTTCCCAGAAGTCCGGCCGTTTTGCCTGTTTTAAAATATCTTTTTTACTATACCGTCTTTTACCATATTTGATATGTATTCCTTAGATTTTAAGATTTCAGTTTAAAAAAGTTTTAAGTGTTTATTATTATGCAATGCAAATATTTACACCCATTGTGTTCATGATTCTTGGTAAAAAATTAAATTTACACTGTTTCCATGTGGGTGAGACGGCAGAGAAAAAGAAGGCAACCACATGACAAGTAAAAGTCTTGTACCAAAAACTATACATACAATTTCCTTATTTAGCAAAAATTAAACGGAATGAGGTAATTTTTTTGGCGAATATTATTTCAAGAACTTATTTTCAGGCACAATGGAGGCCCCCAAGTATCAACTTGTTACAGCTAATATTACAGAGAATATCAAAATTCCTGGTAGTCGTAGTCTGATAAAAGTTAGTCTATTTCTGTCATAATCAGGACCAGGGATTTTTCAATATAAATATGATACGCGATTACTGTTGGTCACTTCAAAGAAAATAACAAAACGAGTCCTATCAAAGAATAAGCTGTCCAAAATAGTTTAAGGTAAAATGGAAAATAAAGAAAAGTTTGATTTGTATGTTCGCTGATTTCCCCGTCAATTATGGATCGATTTTCAAAATTCTTTTTTTATTCGAAAGAGTGTACTTCCGAGGTGGTCTCTTTGGAACCAAATCAGGATCTGGTGGGAGAACAATTTATCTTAATACC
This sequence comes from Rhynchophorus ferrugineus, assembly GCF_030347505.1. Lineage (NCBI taxonomy): Eukaryota > Metazoa > Arthropoda > Insecta > Coleoptera > Curculionidae > Rhynchophorus > Rhynchophorus ferrugineus. Next base: position 17,441,290 of record NW_027472585.1, on the reverse strand, counting down.
TACCTAAACATATTTATTTATTATTTACATTATTAATTTAACTACTACCAACTAATCACTTTGATGTCGTTGCCAAACCCTAACAATACAAAAATAATAATATAATTTTGTGACATACTTGTACACAAAATTAAATAACGAACAAAACAAAGCTGTCTAATTTGTTGCTCGGCACTGTTTTCAAAGTGATCAGTTGGTAGTAGTTAAAATAATATTTCAAATAGCTAAATAGGTTTAGGTAGGTATTAACCTAAATTGTGTGTATATAGTAGAATATAATATACGTGTAATAGATAGGTTAAATCAGTTTTTTTGCTTATTTTTATTTATTTATTACGACTATTATGTACATATTTTATTTTAAAACTTTTTTTGTATTGAAAATGTGAGTTTAATAATTTTTTACCTATTAATGAGTTCCTTATCTATTTTTTGAGTCGGTTCAATTTGTTTGGTGAAAATATTTTAAGTAAGAAATTGTGTATGATAAAAAGACTAGTATTAAAGAAGAGATACAAAAATACAAATGATTTTGATTCAAAAAAAATTACAATATGTTTTTCTCTTAGCTTGCATTATATTGTCATTTCTTACAATCTCTATCTTATTTAATAATTCAAATTACTATTTATTTAATATTTATGTACAGGTTTTTGTTATGTTTTTATTATTTTTAGCTCTCGATACATGCAAATTTGTAATATCTTTTGCGCCCAAAGATTCTCTAGAAGTCAATAGAAATATAAGGAAAATATTAACGTAAAGATGAAGGCAAACATTTATTGTGTTCATCAATGGACATTCGCATTATTTTAATATTATTGACAAACAAAAATTCAACATTTGTCATTCAACAAATGTCGTACTTGAAACTTAACATGGTCACTAGTATCTGAACTCTTGGCATCCAGATTATAACTTTGTTAATTATACTGGACTCCTAGATACTACAAAAGGTGACACAGAAAGAGATAAGACCAGAGAAGTTTCCCTGAGGGTCCTCCGGTCTGCTGAGGGAATTGTTTTAGACGTATATCTTCTTATATATCTTCTTATATCTCCAAGTTAAAATCAAGTACAGCATAGAAGGTATATGAGAAGAGGATACCATTTTTTGGAGAATCTTTGTGTCTCTCTCCTATACTTATTACATTTCTCATATTATTCTTATATGTTATTTTATTGTCATTTGCTTCGTCTCCATCTGTTATCATTTCCTTCGTCATTTCTGGAGCTCATTCTTAAAGAGAGATGACGAATAATTATCATACCCACTGCTAAAGTCTTTAGTTTTTATATAAAAAGATGATTCTCATTTCACACCACAAAAATTAAATAGGTTTTTTTCCAACCCAATAACAACACTCATTATTCTTAATTATCTTTTCAATTTTATATGTCCCAGTTATATAAATTGGGAATCCTCGATTCAAAATAATATTAAACCAGTTCTCCGCTTTCTTTTTTTACTTGAATCACTTGTTTTCGAACGTTTTATCCGTCTAAATAATCGAAATAATGAGAATAATTACTATTGCATTATGATAATGATTTTACCATCAAGATAGCGATTGTATAAAATCCAATGAAAGAACACCGAAAAAAATTAATAATACCAATAATAGAAAAAGGGACTTAATCTTTGATCTGCGCTTTTTTCATTGTGTTCAACATTACAAATAGTTCCAATGAAAGTTCCACTTGGTCGGCTGTACAATTCACATTATTAGCGAATAGAAAAAAATAGTGGGTGTTAGCTAAATTTGTTGTTTTAAACAAAAGTCGAAAGAGGTGGGGTTTCATGGGAAATAATCATGTAGACTTTGGGAGCTTTTCGATTCGAATGCATCGTAAATCGGGGACGCGGATACGTACGGTCTCAGGTGTAAATATTCTGATGACGGTGCTATTTTTGCGGTTATCTAACAGCTTTCTTTAATAGGAATAATTATAATATAATTCTAAGAACTTTTCAGTTATTGTTAAAACGAGTTCAAATATGTTATAGCATAGTAATGGATGTTTAGATAGCTCAACAACGGACTGGGTATTTTTTAAAATTCTAATTCACAATTCTATGATTTTCGTTTACAATCTCACAAATCTGGCTGTACTAGAACGATATCTTGGAGGTTTTGAGGAACTCCGTTTTCTTCAGTTCATGTTTTATTTACACACGAATGTGTCGTCATATGCTTTGTGTTTTGAGCTGATTCAATGTAATAATTGAAATATTTTTTTCTTAAGACTCTTGCTTTGAGTACAAGACTACTGGACGTACTACTATAGTGTTAACAGTGAGGAAATGCGGCACCCACTTTGAACAGAGCTTTCTCATAGTCAAAGGTTGATGCAATACAAAACCAACACATTCTTTTATATCATTACGATGTTGGCTAACTCACACAACTTCACTTTTCGATTATTCAAAACGATTTTGTGGATTTTTATTATGTTTATTGGTGATAACTCATTTGGACGTCCACTGCGTTCTGCGTCATCGGTGTCTGCACGACTACGTTTGAAGTCAGCAAACCAACGTTTTATTGTTGTTTCTGATGGAGCGGAGTCCTTTAACACTTTTCAAGCCATTGCTTCTCTAGATCGGTATTTTTTACCATCAAGAAGCAGTGTAATATTTAAACGCGAAATTGTTTTTGATCCATTGTTTTGAAAATAACAAAAGTACTGTCAAAGGTACTGAACCGTAGCTCACAAACTTACGAGTAAAATTTCATGAAATTTTAACAGCTTTTTTTGTTTCTCTTTGTAGATTAATATAGGTGAACTGAACTCTGAAACTAACTGAAAAAGCGGTGGATTCAATAAAACTAGCGCCATCTATAAGTTAGTCCCGGGACTTTTCAGCCCATGTGTTATTGTTTCTTTCATGTATTTTGAGCAGCGATAAATATTGCTCAAAACGCGATGTACTAATATAAACAATTTAACTTAACTTTCATCTTGAATGGTTTTGACATTTATCTACATAAAATAAAGGTTTTTCATTTATTCTTGTCGATTTCTTTAGTATATACAGTCGCTAATTACTACGGTAAGCCTAAAATTATATTTACATTATTCATCTCTTTTATTGTTTGATTTGAATAAAACTACTGCCGAAGCCCATCAAATTCTTTTTGTAGCGTATGGCAATATTGGTTTATCATATGCCAATTGTCTGAAACTCAAACTCAACAAACTAAAACTACAGGCAGCTTAGCAGTTGATGAATCAAAAGTTTTCATGCGATAAGAAAGATCCAAAACGAGGGACAATAACTACCACACGAATTAATTGAAATTGTCGTTTCGAACCGTTTAATTTTTGCAGGCTTTATTGCTTGTCTGTCCAAAAGATAGTTTCCTGTGGTGTATTATGATTCATAGAATATGGATCTATAATAATCTCAAACGATAAAAAGTATTTATTTAGTCCAGGGGGGCCATTTATTATATAGTGGGATTAGTAAGGTGCAATGTACTACTAGCTGCTCAAACCGAATGAAACCGTTACTACAGATATCTGCTGACATCTTATAAACTAATTAAATGATTTATTATTATAAAGAATACCATCAGTAATAGACTCAAAGTCATCCTGTTGCATGATAATGCTCAGATACAGCTTGTAACACTTGTGCTGAAGTAAACACCGAAGAAGTGTTTAAATTAACCAACGATTCGATTTTGATTAATATATACTATATCAATTTTTCTCAATAAATGCCTATTTGAAGTGAAAAAAAAAGCGATACGTTGAAGCAGCTCATATATCCGCATAATCTACGTTTTCCTTTCTGTTTATTGTTTTCTCACTTTTTATTCCAATTTGACTGTTAAAATATCCGTTAAGCAAAATTGGCAACTTTTTTCAGGCAATATTGGAGAATATGCGCAATTTTTGTGTTATCTTATATGTTTTTTCTAATTTCCTAATATATATTCACCGAAAAATTACAATATTCATCCATGTTTTAGATTTTTCTTTATAATTCAAAATTCACGAACAATAGATCGATAAAAATATTAGAATATATTAAGAGTGTTATGCTAAATATCTTGATAGAATATGTTTAGTAAAAGTTACAGTGGTTTTCTGACAACTCTCAATATTATTATAGTCGGAAAAGTTAGTTTGAAAACGTTCAGTTTTAAAAGCGTGCAGTTTAAATCTTAATATGAATGCGTTGGAACCTAAAAGCGATCTTTGACGAAAATAACTGTAATTATATAAATTCTAATAGAGAACTCAGGAATATTGTTTTACTGTATACTTCAAAATATTCTAAACATAGATGAGTTTTTAATAATTTTTTCTAAGCTTAAAAAGATAATAGGCACACATTTGAGCTATAATTTGTTTTAATTTAAATTAATATTGTAATAAAATAAACCACACTTACTTTGTGGATATATCAAGTTATATTCGTTATAGCAAACTTTTTATTTTGTTTTCAGGATGAGCAATCAGGCGATAGTTCTTCTCCTGCAGGATGGCCATTGTGTTCCGGTTATTCCGGAGTAGTAGTTCATTTGTCTTGTTTAAATCCGTCGTTGTTACGCAACCGAGACTGCTACATCTGTGTGCGACATCGCAGTCAGCCTGGTCTTGAGGTAAACCTACAATATTTACATTTTATATGATCCAAAGGTTTACGTTGCTTACTTTGTTATACAGGTAGCGTTAATTTGGAAGTTGCACCAGCAACTCCACTGGCGCACTCTAGCGGAATTCCGAAATCCGCTCCAGTCCATTGATGACATCATGTGTTCCAGTCTACGCTCGATCGCAGACCTAGAGTTCGGTTGTGTTGACGATTGCGACAATGTTGAGTTACCAGAACTGTTGCAGAACCTTCTGGTGTCCGTCGAACACGCTATCGAAAGGGTGAGTACGAGCAAGATGATCCGTCAACAACTGTGACTGAAATATATCTACGTTTCAGGTGCCTTTGGATGACTTAAGTTTTCCGTGTCCTCAGTGTCTTCAGTATCTACCTCTGGATCGGCAAGAGGATGATATAGTTGGATGTTCTTGTCAGTGCCTTTGCAGATTGCCAGATAGTCCGGTGATCAAGAAAGATAGTTCAATACAAACTAGTCCTATGTTCGAATTCGTCGGTTCGATACCCCACATCGACAGTGATTCTGATGACGATAAAGAGTCAACGAAACCAGGTAGGAATCGTTTTGATTTTGTCGAACATGTTAATGGTTACATTTCTCTAAAGATAATTTGAAATTGATTTGCAATTTTTCAAAACAAATTCCGGACTATTTTGTTCAGTACTATCTTAGTGCACAATCACTATTTGTTTTTCATACACAGTGTTAATATTAATTCATTATTATAATCGTCAAACTACAGCTGGCGCTTGGGGAGAAAAATATGTTCTTCAAAGCTGCTGCTGTGCTGCGAAGTACATTGCGTCTTGCAACCAAAGGTTGGTATATTTCGCCACTGAATTATGAAGGATTTCGTTCAATTTTCATTCGAAAAATATATTCAAACCATTAAGTATTACAAGTGTTTTCACAGAAGTATTTAATGTCCTTTAATCTACCCTAATAATCACTTTCGATATAATTGAGTGTAAAAATACTTCATTTTATTTACATTCCCATTATCATTATTTAGTCAAATTTAGAAAATGAAAATTAGTTTTAAATAATATTTAACTGTGCATAAGAAACATTTTATGATAATTAGAATTTTATTACAATTTTTATGCCTGTACAAATATAAAAAACTCATTATTAAACCAATATATGTTTTGAATAAAATATGATCGTATCCATATCACATTTCGGCATGTAAGTTCATCAGATTTTTATGAACAAGCTTGCCTATCTTACCCAATCTATTAGTAAATCGCTAGCATGTGAGGTCCGTCCAGAGTATGTTTCTACATCATTTTTCTATCGTTCAATTTGGTGGGTTAGTCTTAGATAACAGCCATAGATTCTTTGAATTTCAATATTTAACTTCGCTTTATGAGGTTTTTTACGATCTACGGTGTGTAGCTCTAAATTAGTTTAGCTGTAAAATGTTATTATTTATGAATTGGTTCTATTATGTCCGGCACTAGCATCAATGGGTTTTTTTATTGAAATTTTCGTTGATATTGATCTTTATAAGGTGCTCTTACGAGGGTTAGTGAAAAAGTTTCAACAATCTTTAAGAACGGTACAGAAAAAAAATATATAGAGCTCAATTTCTATCTGTCAAACATCAGTTTGATTATATTTCAAGAATTTAAATTTAATCTATATTGCTGGGTTGGCACTTATTTAATGACATTCATATCACTTAATGATATCACTTTAAGAATTGTTTGATTGGATTTCGATTTTTATTTATTTGAAAAGAAGGGACTGTTTGAGAAAAAGGACCTTTATTCATCAAAGTAGCTTTCTTCAATTGATATCAGCACTCCTCTAGTTTTTATGCTCATTTTCTATGCCAGAGATTTAGATTACAAGACGATTAGGCACTATTTTTAAACATTTCCTTGGATAATTCTGTTAAAATATACAAGCAGCCAGCCGAAGCACAATTTCACCACCATTTTCAGCGACCTAGAATTTGACGTATTGTCTTTCAACAATGTTGTTTCAGTAAATCCAGTGTAGCAGTTTAATTAAACGCTATATTGTTACAATATTTTGACGCGTGTCATTTGAAAGTTGTATAGTAGACTAGGTTTAGCAAAAGTATTAACCATTAATTACTATATTCCGCTATTAGTTTTACATATTTCATGGTTTGAAAGGTATAGGAAAATTCTCAGTAAATATGAACATATATTTTTTTACCTTGAAAGCATGAAATATAAAAAGAAGTCCTAAGTAATATAAGGGTGAATTCCTGACGCAGCTTTCTAGATTTTTTTCTTCTTAAATATATATTCTTTAATTACATGTTACATTACATATGTTTAATACAATATTAATTTACAAATTAATTTATTAATTTTTGTCATTTCTCCGCAACTCAAAATTGGACAGAGTTAGAGCTATTGGAGCTAAGCTATGTTTTCCAGTCTCTAGTTCATTTTTAAATCTTGTTGGCTGCTTCTTGTACATTTTCTACGGCATTAGACAGATATATTTTGCCATAATAACTGTATTGTTGGCACGTTCTTAAAGATGAGGAATTAAAGATCAATATTCGAATTAAAATATGAAATGGATAAAATGGGATAAAATATAAGATGGACGCTGAAACGTACAATCCTCACATCTCAATTCATCAAGCGGAATCAGCAGAGCCTCGGCATCCATCTCAATGGTAGAAAAATTAGAAAAATCACGTTGAACAAACTCTGATCAGGTGAGAATTAGAATCAAGAAACTGTATTAGTTAATTATTAATAATTACTAGTTAATAAAACTTACTTGGTGCAAATATTGAATTGTAATGACCTGAAAGTAATACAACAACTAACAGCGAGCAGAAAAGTAAAACTACATGTACCTGTATAATCTGTATGTATAAACATTTGCTTGTTAATTGATCCATGTACAAAAGAAGTAGTTATAAATTAATATAAAATTAGGATTGTACCCAGTGTATTTAATAAAAGATGTTGAAAAAAAGTAGTTTCGAATAGTCTATGATGGTGTTAGATTCAGACAACGAAGTACAAAACGAGCAAAGCAAGTATCTTCGCCAGTTTTCCTTTCTTAGGTCGCCGCAAATGCCTTTTACGCATCGAGATAGTTTTAAAGTGCTTCTTATACTCACTTTCCCATGCAGTTAAGCGTCAATATATTTGCTTACAACCCACGTTTGCCATATAGCTTTAAACAGTTTTGAGTAAGGCTCCCAAATGGAAGTCAATTATTTCATTAAATATTGCATACCGACTTTGTCAAGCGTTCGAAAAAGACTGAACGTATGGTTTTGTGTTTTTATTAATGACGCTGTCGCATGATGCCGTATCCCTCGCAATAATCTGTTATTTATTTGTTTCTCTGAAAATTACTTATTATTTAATACTAATTGAAATTTAACGAAATTATTAAAAAGACGATTTACTAACACAATGAGGTCCTGTGTTAATTGATTCATTGGTTTCTAATTCTAGATAATGAATAATTATTTATCATTTTTCTATCAACTTATATCATTAATAACAGCAATCCTAATATCAAATCGTGTTCTTCCAACCGGAATTCTATTTTTGTTGAAGAATTTGTGAGTATGTAACTTCTATTTTGTGAAAGGGCATTAAACAAAAAACTAATACTTTACATAAAAACTATTATTTTACCGGAACAAGTGGCGACTTCTTGATCGGCTATAGAAATCGACGCTGAGGGTAAAAACAGACCAACGCGTCTTACTCTTGCACTATTCAGATTATATTACATACAAAAAAACTCAGTTAATTACCAGTTTAGTATACAAATGCATGAGACTACCTGACGTATCATTGTTTGATAAAATCAGTTTCAAATGTTTGGCTTTGATAAAATCTTAGTAACAAAATTTATTACAAGCATTAATAAAAGAACAAATGAAGTTTGGCTTATATAATATAGCTCTGAAAAAATATAGAATTGACTTTCATACTCTTAAAACTAATATGGAAACAAAACAAAAATTAACTATTTACTGGTTGTTCTTTTCTTAATCTGAATGCATTATTAAGAGGATATTCAAGTTCTAATGTAATTTTCTCAGAAAAGCCACTGTATTTCTATAGATATGAGATATATTCAATCTTTGTAGTGAGGTAAACAGAGACAGCAGTCACTCGGCCTCGTAAACACTCAATAACGAAAGCATTGTGTTAATGTAAACACAAAATTTGTAGATCAACGCAGACTAACATTGGAGATTATTTTTCTTCTAACTTAAAGATTTCTATTAAAATGTTTGTTTGGTTGTTGACATGGTTGTTGTTGTTGACCACCATTATGTTTTGCATCAGTTCTCTCTTGCTGCACGTATAAATTTCATATATTTTTTTTACTGCTGCCTCAGTATTCTTTCTTAGGCCGGGTCTTTTCCCCTCTTCTGAACCATATTTTTGATACATTCAACTAAGGTTCATCACCCACATTCAGGCCACCCGCTGACTTTTCTTCTTTCCGTTATTTCCTCTATTCTCATATTTTCTTGTCGTGTACCCTTCATATGTTGTAAGTGAAACGTGTAAAATAATAATGTGTTTAAACTCCGATAATTCTTGAGTGTCAAGGAAGACATAAGTAAAATCATAAAGAAATAACACAAAAAACACTCTCTGATACTAAAATAATTGGAAGAATGCTTATTGAATTTTGCAAGTTAAAGATATTTTTCTCTAGGACCACAGTTATAAACAAGATATAATTGGTTTTGATATATATAGTTAGTATTTGTTTCCCAACTGCCATTTGAAATACTTTCTTCGACACCATTGAAATGCATTCTCCATACTTGCAATAACATATCGAAAATTCCTGCTTTCTTGCATTTAATGCAAGTATTTTTATGTCTTTAATTTATAATCATAGTGTGTAATCTTTTAGGTCTGCATCATTTAGGATTACATAATTATATATCAAAGTTAAAAAAACGCATTGTTTGTTTTAATAAATGTTACAAGACAAATTAAAAGAACGTATCTTTAGTAGTAGAGATGAAGTAGAGACTCTTCAGAGAATTTTTTATTCTCTCTAGAGAATGAAAGAACAAAAGTAGATGTTCCACAAGACAGTGTTTTGCAACCAATACATGTGACATATCACGTTCCTGAAAATCTTGCACTGATATAAAATATTACTGATATTGGAGACACCAGCGAAGAATCAACTAAAAAACTGCAACAGGAAAGTAATAATATAAATAAGTGGACCGGGATATGGGGAATGAAAGTCAATGAGCGTAAATCAGCGTATATTGAATTCAGCTACAACCAACAACATGATATGTCAATAAATATGAATAATATTGTTATCCTATAGAGTATCAATCCTAAGTAACTTTAAATATGAACTTATCGAAATAAAGTTCTTCTCAGCACTGTTAACATACCTCCTGGGCATATTAGAACGGAAAACATCGACATATCGAACATAGACACCTGAGGATACCAATGGTCAGCGAAGAAATTAAACAGTTTGCGAAAAAAATAGACCAAGTGGGATTGTGTGAACATAAAAACGTCGAAGTATCACAACAGTTCGACAACAGTGGACAAGTGGTTTATGAGACAAAAATCCTTTTTTTTGTGGAGCGCAATAGTGTGAAACTCCATTAAGTTAAGGATAATTAAGTCAAAGTCTAAGGATCTTATGAACAATATTAAATTAAGTTAAGAACTAGTTGTAGTACGTGTATCGTTTCGAAGTTGAGTCCTTTTGAAAGACAAACTAAAACCATGATATAATGGGCTGTTTGAATATAGTCATAGGTGATGTTTCCACATTTGTGATTAATTTGTCCACTTTTACATCAGATCTGTTTTCATATTAAATTCCATTAGTTATTTTGAAACTATTTCTATACAACCACACAAAAAATTGATTACATTTGCTTGAGCAAACGTTACGTTAAACAAAGACGCCTCGACAAATGGACCTCGAATTTATTTCACCATTACGCAACTGGGTGAAAAATTACGGAATTAAATCAACGATGTCTGCGAGATACTGTGATCAACCGCATTATGTAATGCCCAATAGTTACGCGGAATAGAAACGTCTCACTGAGCCTGTTGCATCTGATTTCCATATTAAACTAATCAGTCACCAAGTAACCTAAAAAGCGGCCCAGTCAACCCACTTACGGCATCACGGCGGCGCGTACAACGTCAGTGGAAGCACGGCCTCAGTCAGACGCACGCCTTAATTGTTTGTTCGCTTGATTAGCCGGAATTGGGATCGTGCGACTATTATTTCCGATAGATTTTCGTTCGTTTGTCCTAATAGATCGTGGGCGTATTCAAATGTTCGCTATTTACGGAAATGCTTAGACGTTTGGCGTTCGTATAACGGGGACAAGACACGGTCGCACTGATGTTACATTTTATTACGTACAACTTTCATTAAGGGGGCTATAAACCACCGGACGACAAGAACAGAGCGAACATTGTTTTATTGTCAAATCGACTTAGATATAACACAATTTTAAATTACTCTAAATCACTGAGTTCAATTCCGACTTCATAATTTTGTAAAATAATTTTTATTGGCATTGGAATTCATTTGTAGCCGTGTCGTTGATATAACAGGTCAATTGAAAAGTCCCCGGCCTACCATAGTAAAACACATTTTTTTGGCAAAATTTTTTTTATTGAACATAATTCACTTCAAGAGTGATACACTGATTATAGCGTCCCTCCTTTCGATACCATTTTTGTAGTACTATTTGTCCTTTGCTTCAAAATAGGTCTCAGTTTCGGCGATCACTTCTTCATTCGACGAACAGTTTTTGCCAGCGAGCATTCTTCTGAGACCTGAGAACAGGAAATAGTTGCTGGGGTCAGATCTGGAAAATACAGTGGATGCGGAAAAAATTCGAAGCCCAAATCAATGTTTCACAATGAAGCTTCATATTAAAGAAAATTCTTTAAAACTAATTTATAGGCCTAACAATATACTTAATTTCTTATTTAATATATTATCAATTACTAAAAACACCTTTTTTCTTTTTTCGGTCAAGATTTGAGCCTAGTTTCGTTTATAATAGATTGCGTGTGCTTAGCAGTTAAAACATGCTAGAGAACCAAATTAAATCATTTTCAGTAGAACTTAGACCAAAAATGCTTTATAAAACCCACATATTTGATGAAGTATTGTGTGAAGGGGTTAGTGGAAGTTGGGGAATAAAATGATTTACAGGATATTTTAAGGATATCTATCATCATTTAGTATACAGCATCATAATCAATTTTTTATATTTATATAAAATAATATATAATCCAATATAAATAATATATATAATATATTTTAAATACTAAATAAGCAGTTTCATATCTACTAATCTAATAATTAGTACGAGGTTCTTGTATGTATTTGATCACAGATATCAATTGGTGGAAATACTTAACAACGTAAACAACTCTTAAACAAACTAATCTAACTATTAAACTCGATGATTTTGATATTCCTCTACATTGAAATAACAGTTTTGCTTTTAGTGTTATTCGAGTTATTCAGTATATACGGACTCTAACCATGGCCTACTCAAAATTACACATTCGACGTTGATTATTTTTGTTATTTGATTTGAAAAGATCTGCTGTCGAAGCCCACCAAATACTTTTAGAAACTTATGACGATGCTGCTCTATTATGATCTCATAGCCATGTGGGTATTGGTTTCAATTATGATGGTGATTTTAATACCAATGGTTAAAGACAACCTTTGGCTTGGAGGACCAAAAAACCTCGAAGAATAACTCAAATTCTCAACAACTTTTAGACCACCTCACGAATTAACTATTTCTTTGAAAATATCTGCCACAGAAATTGACGGAAAATTGTAGAATATCGTGATTGACAATGGAAAGTGGATCAACTACCACAATTCCAAGTGCAAAATGTCCTGGGTTACTCTGGAAGTGTAACAATTTAATTAATCTACATGTCTAGCCTTTTGCCAACTTTTAAAACCGAATTAAATTATTACTGTAGATGTCTGTTTATATAAGCTGAAAAATTAAATATATTTAAAAAGCTGTAAAAAGAGCTTCATACTCGAAGATACTAATACTATACATCGAAGATACTTTACTTCATACTAGGAGATGCATACTCTATTGTTGCATGATAACGTAAGTGTGAAAGATGAACCCATGCAGAACGAATAAGAAATAAACATTCCACACAGTTTGGAAATACTGAAAAGAAGTACGAAAATGTATGCATCGTTGGAAAACCAACACTTTTCTTTCAACAGGGTATCGCCATGTTGCTGGAAAGATGGAGAAAGTTAATAACATTGATGGAAAATATTTTCATTAATATACTTGTATTCGTTTTTCTCAATAATAACTTTTTAAACGAAAAAAAAAAGATCACAATTCATAGAAGACACTTTCTTTAGTTAAATTTTTTCTCGAATTTTACGGTTTAGCATAAAAATAACTTAAACTAGGCTTGTCAGGAAGATGTCTTATTCTCAGAAAAACTATCATCAATATACATACACAAACTCACTCGATAATTACATCCACCCTTTAGATTTTCATTATATACAATAACAAGCAGACGCATAATGTGTTTTTAACTATTAATAACTATTCTACCTTGACGATACTGGTATCAATATCACGTACAACATATTCAATAATTACTTTGAACCGAATCATTAATTTGATTTCACCAGATATACCTTTCAACACAATATAGTTCAAAGAAACGGAAAAATCCGATTGCTCTCCAACACACGTATGACCTGGCGTTTCCATCATCATTTTTCACCTGTCGCACCTCGCGAGAAAAAAACAAATACTTTCCACGCTTTCAAGCCACGCCGACCTAGTGCGAACTACCAGCTGAAATCCGATCTATCAATTCGCCATTCTCACTGGCATTCCATTCCTTCGAAAGATACAATTACTGACAAATATAAATACATCTCTCGAAACACTTAGCCTTATATTTCGCTGTGGAAACCAGAATTTCAATGTTTATGTGCCCCATCGGATTGTAATGGTTGCAATGAAACTGTTTGAAAAATGCAATGAAAACCATTATAAAAATCAATTAGTATCACTTGATACATAGCCACTACGACAATTGTCTGTCAATACATTGAATATTCTAATTGATTCCGACTGTTAGTGCATTGAAGAAGAACCAAATTGAGGATCCTGAACTGATTAAATTATATTATTATATTAATTATATGTAGGAAAGCTTTAATATTTAATTGAATTTTAATTTAATTGAAGTAATATAAAAATGTGGAAAATTCAAAATAGATAAAACGGATGGCAGCGGTGTTACTTGGAGACAAGGTTGCCCAAGCCGTCGATGGTAGCACGTCTAAACCAAAAGATGGTCGGGTACTGATTAGAAATACCCTTCAATAACATCTCAGATAAACGTCTCGGGGTTGCCAGCTATTCGTTATCGGGTTCTAGTTGGCGCTGCTGGCACCCCGCCCGTGTTCAATATCTGACCGTTATTCCACTATGTAAAATTCGACATGCCTCAAGGTCGCTACACTATAAAACACTTTTAGAAACTTGTGATGCTAGTCCACCATACTTCAATGGTGGGTTTAAAAGTTTCAAAATTGAGGATTTTTATGTCAATGGCACTGAAAGGCCTAAGGAAGTTCGAAGACAACTTATTTGAAAATAAAACCCAGTACAAACTATCAAAGACGGACAATTACCTTAGTAGTTCATAAATTAATTGCTTGGCCCATATTTACATGTAATGAAAATACCTACCAGACGAATTTATTGGAAAAACGGTTTCATTGTTTTTGAGGAAAAACAGAAAAGTTTTTTTGTTGCGTGACTAGGTGTTGATAGTGACTGGTGATGAAAAATGGTTTTCTTCTGAAAATCCTGAGCCCAATAAGTATTGTTGTACATATGCTGGGTTCGATGAGGTGTAGTGTGTTACAAGCTGCTAAAACCCAATGTAACTGTTACTGGCATAAGTATCGAATTGATCAGTGACATCAGTTGATTAAATTGAACAACGTATTGCAAAAAACTGTAACACTGCCAAACCAACATTCTTGCGACACGTTATGGGAAAATGTTGTAGAAAATAATAGAAAATATTTTGATTAATCTACATTGTACCAATTTTTGTCTTCTTTTTTTATTAATAGAATTATAATGCAATTAAAGTAATAAAATTTGAATTATAGTTAATAATGATATTAGATCTTGGGAATAATTCAGTCGTAAAATACATGCAATTTTGGGTGAAATAAAGTAATTTCTTGCAATTTTACTTCTCTATTTTTAATGCTTGTAAAAAATTGTCAAAAATCATCGGCTTTTAAGGGAAGCCTATGTCAAAACGGATTTGCGTCTTTTAGAAATGATAGTATTGATCTGCAAATAAGGACCACACAGGGCTGTTGAGAAAGGTTCGATTATCTACAAATATTTGGAGGAATTGATCACTCCTGACATTGAACGTTTTTTACAAACTCATTGAGAGTTGATTTGGATCAAAATTAAACCAGTAGCCAGGAAGAAAATTGCTATTTATTTAACTATATTATCTGGCTTCATCAAAAACAAATTGAAAGGGTATTTTCAATAATTCCACTTACATTTTAAATATAAATGAACTATTTTCACCTCAATAAAAACTCAATATCTATAATCACGTATATAAATATGCATGGTTATAGGATAACAATGTTTCGTTTAAAGAAAACTAAACTACGTAATAGTCTAATTCTAAAGAATTTCATTAAAGATTTCCTTTTTCTGAAAAAAATGTATGTTAATGCCATTCATACATACAATACCATTACATCCCACCCACCATAACCATTTTGACACAACCTACCGTAACCGATCGCAGGAAAAAACGTCACTATTTGTGTGTAACGCAACAGATATCCGTTATGTTATCTGACCAAAAATAGAAGAGGCTTTCGAAAAAATCGTGCCTAGGAAAGACGCCTCGTGATGTACGTAACAGCACTGACCTAGAGCCACTTTAGTGACTTATTTTGTAATTTATAATGTAAATTCGACCTTGATTAGCTCTGCAGGCCGTGTACGGATTCTGCGAAACGGATCACTGCTTCTCATCGATAGGTCGTGACACTTTTTCTGTTTTTATTGTTGGTTTGGTTTGGTGTAGAAAAGAAAATAGAACTTTTTTTATTTGCTACGAATTTTTGTCTATGTTCAACTCATTGCTATTACGAGGGGTTATCTTTTATATTTCGGGATTTAAAGCAAGTCGTTAATTACTATAGTACTGAGAAAAGTGTTCTTAGGATAGTAAATATATGCTTATCTGATAGATTTCTATGTCTAGTGTTATGATAATTTTTTTGTTAATGTTACAATACTACTACAGGCTTAATACTAATATTGACCGAAGGAGCCACCAATTTTAAAGCATCTCATGAAAATATGTCTTTAAGCAAACAATGATTGTTATTTTTCATTTTCTTTTTTGTATTAATCTTCGTCTAAGTTATTAAGTTAGTCTTGTAGTAAACTAAGTTTTAAGAAATATTCAATGATCACAAAATTCATTGTTCAATACCTACTTTATTGTTTGATACTTATTGCTGTTTGTTTCTTTGTCATTTTTGTTTGTTAATATAAATAAACAAAATCGCTGGTTAATGAATATACAATAATTATAAATAATTTTATAATTATTATTATTATTTTATGGTGATCCAGTGGTAGTATAATTATGTTGGTATAGACTTGTTGTGTTATATAGAATAGAATATAGTTATATAGAATTGTTCAGTTATACCTTAACAAGTGTGTTTTTTTACAAATGTATGGGTTTGACAAAAAGAGATCTCGTTTTTATTGCGTTAAAAAGTAACGTAAATTTTCATTTCTTTTATTTTCAAGTTTTATCTTTACTTACAGAAAATTTTGTCATATTTTTTTTATTATTATAATCATTTTATAAATTTTTATTTCCTTTCAAGCAATTACGGATTAATTTAAAATTACAGGAAATATGAACAATTGTATGTGTGTATGCTAAATGGAGTGGTAATACATTAATTTTTGTACAACTTTCTGTGTCTTATATGAAAAGTGAGCACAATGAAAGGAGAGTGTAAATTTTAAAAATTCTGAGATTTCTATTTATGTCACATAAATAATTTTCATTTCTTACAGTTCAAAATAGTTTTCTGTTCATATCTCGAACTTTAGAATTAAACAGGTTAATTGAAAAGACACAGGCCTGGCACATAGATGGCGCTACTAGAATTAAATCCATATGTTTTAGTTAGACCTCAAAACCTTGTTAGTTAGTAACCCTCAAAAGATGCGTATATAAATTTTACAGCTGTCGGGTCATTAGTTTGTGAATTATAGCATTTTGAGTGAAGCAACTTTTGTTATTGTGAAAAAAAATAGATAAAAAGGAATTTCGCGTGTTGGTAAAATATTGCATTTTGAAGGTAAAAAATAAAGTTGAAGCAAAAACTTGGCTTGATGCCGAGTTTCCGGACACTACACCAGGAAAACCAACCGTCAAGGATTGTTAATCAAAGTTTTGACGACTCAACTGAACGTGCACATCATATCATTTACGAATATTTGGATGTGAGAAAGTTCTGTGCAAAGTGGGTGCCGCGCGAGCTCACTTTTGACCAAAAACAACGACGAGTTGATGATTCGGAGCAGTGTTTGAACATGACCAAGTGTAATAAACCCGAGTTCTTGCGTCGATATGTGACAATGAATGAAACATGGCTCCATCATTTCGCTTCTATATTTTGGGATACGCATGGAATAATTTTCATTGACTACCTTGAAAAAGGACCATTAACAGCGACTATTACATAGCGTTATTGGACAGTTCGAAGGACGAAATCTCCGAAAAACGGCCGCATTTGAAGAAAAAAAAGTACTGATTCACCAAAGCAATGCACCGTGTCACAAGTCAATGAAAACCATGGCGAAAATCCTTGAATTGGGCTTCGAATTGCTTCCTCATCCGCTGTATTATCCAGATCTGACTCTCAGCGACTATTTCCTGTTCCCAAATCTTAAAAGAATGCTCGCTGGGAAGACATTTTTGTCAAATGAAGAGGTAATCAGCGAAACTGAGGCCTATTTTGAAGCAAAAGGACAAATCATACTACAAAAATGGCATTGAAAAGTTGGAGGGTCGCGTATAATCAGTGTATCAGCCTTGAAGGGAATTATGTTGAATAAAAAAAACTAATTTTGCCAAACAAATGTGTTTTACTATGCTAGGCTGCGAACTTTTCAATTGATGTATTATAACTGATTATGCAATTTTATATGAATTTTCCTTTCTTTCAACCCAAGAATATATTTTGTGGCAAGGTGCATTTCTTTGAAGGTGATTTCTTTAAATGCTATAATCTATCTAACTCATATATAATAAGTTTCTATTAAAATTGAGGTTTGATTGATTTACAGTTCAATTTAATCTCTTCTTAAACTTCAGTGTATGGTATGCGTACTGTTTCAAGTGCTTTCAGAAACTCAGTACTTAAGACTTAAGACTCTTAGTACCAAAGACTTAAACATTATGTTCTTAAGAAAGAAATAAAATACATTTTCACAGGTTTACTATGTCTTTTACTCGTTTTGGTTACTTCTAAACTGAAACATAAAGTGGAAATATTTTTGTTGATCTCCAGATATGAAATCGGGGGTATTTTTAAAAACATAGTCACTCAAAACATTTCAAACAAATGAAACAATGGCGCTACATAATAGTTTCAGGGCTTCTCAATGTTTGGTTTATTGATTGTAATAAGATTGTAAATAAAATTGAGTGTAATTTACTGAATTGAGTGTACTAATCGATTATAATTTTAACAAATAAAAATCGTCAATTAATTTTTATGTTTAGTAAACTCCATAAATATCATAATATTCCTTAGAAAAGGCATTTTTATACGACTAATACATACACGTATTATCGCTCACATCGTCGTAATCAGAGAATAAAAAAGATGAAAAGGCGAAACGAGTCAAATGTAAAAATCACGAAACATATACTGGTTGGTCTTGCGTCGATGCCCAACGAGGATAATCTATAGAGCGAGCCAGGAAATCCGAGCGGGCTTCGTGTATTATTCACTCACATTCAGAAAATTAACACCATCGGTGAAAGTAACGACATTAATTGTAACATTTAGTTCGATTGCTTGTTAAATTAAAAGCTCATTAAATATCCTACAAAAAAACGAGCGTAATTGATTTAGTTTTGGTGATTTAAACGTAAATTGTTTAACCAGCATTTTATTATTTTTAAATTTATTGCTTCTAAGGAATAATTGCAGTTTTATGCAAATTAGATAAGAAATGTGTAAAAAATAATAAAAGTTAAATTTTCTAAAATGTTCCAGTACAAATGTCAGTTGTTGAAAGAATAACTGTTGCTATGCGTTGCTATTAGTTTGGATTGGATTTATTTTGGATTGTCCACACGGCAGCCCTTGATTGACGTTCTTGTGAAGATCATGAAGCCGATGGTGTACGATAACCCTTCAGTTACGACGACGCGAATATAACATTTAATATGTGTGTTTTCTTTTTTGTGTTTCTGTATTTTTTGAGATTTTGGAAAGAAGCTGCTTTTTACCTTTTCTTCTTGTCTTCTGATACTTTATATATGTCGTTTTGTTTTTGGAATTAATTCTTAGATCACTGGTATGGGATTTATTTTTTTTGTTTCTCTATTGCTCGATGCGAATGTACAAGATCCTGCGGAGACGAATTGTTGTTTAAGTTTTTTTGTTGTAATTGATTGATGACCACTTTCATCACTGTGTAAACATCATTTTTCTCTTGAGGACAGTAGTATTACGATGAAAAGTAAATCTACTACGACATTTTCAAGTGCAAAGGTCATGGGTTAATTCAGATTCATTCACCTAGTCATCGAAGCGAAATATTTATGACCATCAGACTTTGATAAGTTGATGTGATGGGATCAGAAACCTAATGATAAAGCTGCTTTTTGCTTCTTCTTGTCTTTTAATATATGTCGTTCTGTTTTTGAAATGAGCTCTTAGATCAGTGGTTTGGGATTTTTTTTCTTCTCTATTTCTCGATGCGAATGTTGAAAATCTTTGGGGGACGAAGTATTGTTTAAGTTTTTTTGTTGTGATTGCTTGGTGACCGCTTTGATGACAGTGTGCAGGTAATTTTTCTCTTAAGGACAGTAGTATTACAATAAAAAGTAGATCTACTACGACAATTTCAAGTGCAAAAGTCGTGAGTTAATTCAGATTCATCCATATAAACATCAAAGCGAAATATTCATGACCATTAGACTTTAATATTGTGATATGATGGGTTCATAAACCATCAATTGAATAAATTCACCTATTGTTGAAAAAAGGCACGTAATAGGCAAGTAAGTTATCCTCTCGTATTACAACGTTGACCTTGCCCACGTTGGCCACAAGTTGCACAAGATACACTATTTGATCTCGAATGGGGAGTGTGCCACACCTAGTATATTTACTATACATAGCGCCTTTTGGAATACTGAAAAAATGTGGAAATAGATTAATGATTAGATCATTGCCAGAAGATAGAAAAAGGTTGTAGAAAATGTGATCGAAAATCACAGCAGTCTTTATCTTATAAATGATTAACAATTAATGACATTTCATGCCTTATGAATTTAAATTACGTCAGTCAGCCTTACTCCAGATAAT
The DNA here is from genome assembly GCF_030347505.1 of Rhynchophorus ferrugineus. Classification (NCBI taxonomy): domain Eukaryota; kingdom Metazoa; phylum Arthropoda; class Insecta; order Coleoptera; family Curculionidae; genus Rhynchophorus; species Rhynchophorus ferrugineus. The sequence continues at coordinate 17,420,951 of NW_027472585.1, read as the reverse complement.
AGTTAACACTTCCGTAAACAGAATAGAAAATAACTTAGACTAAGTACAGCATAACCGTTATTAAAGGAACATAACGCTTTTTTACAAAAAAGTGGACACAAGAAAGGAGAGCACAGACTTGACTTTATCACAATATATGGAGTTAACTGGTACAATGAAATAAAGAATGAGTAGGGTAACAAAGGAGGTTAAAATATATCAAATATATTTTTGGGTATTATATTTAAGTTATATATAAGTTTTACAGCCATTAACAAAAACGTGTATTTCTGGATTACCAAGGAATAAATCTGAGTATATGACGGTATTATCTATCGGTAAAGCCATTGATAGGTTTTCTTCAAGTTTATTATTATCGAAAAAAAGCCAGCTTGGATGGCGCAGTGATCAAGCCGATAAGACGGTTTTCCTACTGTTGCAATAGTCGCTGGTTCGAATCGTGTTGGGGCATGGTCCTAAATTTATTTGAGATTATTAATAATTGCGATTATCCAAGAGGCAAGAGAACAAAATCTGATAAAGAAAATGATCCCAGTCACGCCAGTAACTAAGGTGGGTAAGACCGGATGTGTTCTGGAATGATTTCTAAGTTGGTCAATTGCCAGTCTTTGAGCCCACGTTAAGCACTAGATCCAGTTCAGATACACCCTCAGCAGATACACTACGCAGTTACAACAAGTACATAAGGTGGAATAAAAACAACTTTAAATTAAATTAAAAGTAATCTACAGAAATCGTGTAACTTGATAAGTAGAATGACTTATCGTGAAATCTATATCTATATATCAAATTTAAATATTAAACTTTTACTGGAGTAATGTCTACATGCAACACCTTATCATTTCATCTATTGTCATCTCACCGCGCATGTGAGTTTCCAACTCACTTAGATTAGTCCAAATAAGTCTTAGTCTATGGTAAGAAATATTAGAATTTAAATTATATTCAAATATATTTATCACGGCAGATATTTGCTTCAGAAAATGTTTTTTTTTGTTAGCTAAGCCGTGATAAAAACAAATGTCCCGATATAAAATAAAACACCCACAAGACAGATTTTGCTTCATTCAGTACATTTAAATGCCAATTAAGTTATACTCTTGAGGCTTGTTTAATGTAAATGGAAAAAATAGTCACTCCATTGGGAACATAAAAAAGAAGAGAGCCCATGAGTATCTTAATTAAAACGAATCAAACCAAGATTATTTCAATTGTTTTCATATTTCGAAAAATACCCAGTAAAAAGCAGATCTTGATTATGTATACTACCTGTATAAGTACATGTATACTATGTATACTATGTGAACTCAAAATTATGCTTATATTTAGTGTATTTATTAAAAAAGTGTATGGGGTGTTTTTTGGAATGATACATTGATGAATGATAATTACAGCGAATAATAATTATAAATAAAAAATACTATAGTAGTTTATCTTTCCCATATTTTATAGAATAAGAAGAGCCCTGAAAAAATAAACATGTATCATAAATTATTTAATTATAACATTACTTCTAAATGAACAAAATTTGTGAAAATCTCATTAATCATTATATTTACCAATATTGATTATATTTACAGTTTAGAAGTATTTAACAGCATATTTAATCCTATGGAAAATTCATATTGATGGATTTAGTCAGTTCAGTTTAAGTATTTATGAAAATTGAAAAGGAAAAGTGGTCTTGCTGGGCATGACCAATTTGCAAGTCAAATCGATTTGCATATTGGATTAGTAGTGGTCGTTATTTTGTCGCATATTCAAATATAATTCATTCGGAATGCCAGCGATAAAAGTATAAATATTTCTCAACTTGTGACTTGATTTCTTTCTAATTAATAAACAGAATTCTATAAACAACGTATTACTAAATAAGCGTGAAATTTACAGCCGTGAATATTGGGTTTGTGAAGAAATATTGCCAATGTTTTAGCTGCATGGGTTGGTTTGGTTTGTTTTTTTTTTCATGATTTCGGGTACATAGACATACTTTAGCGAATTTTTAAGGTCATATCAGATATCACTTAATTACAGAGACCGTGAAAGCTAGAGTATTAAAGTACCAATGGTTTTCGGAGGTTTATTAACTTGTTTTTTTTTTAAACTTATGTATGAATAAGTTTTTGCTGTGCAAAATTTATATTTACTTGTATTGCAACTAAAATTCATTGATGTTATAAGTAGGCCATTTTTTAAATTACACTACTTTAAAATTAGTATATAAGGATTATTCATATACATTTCAAATGTCGAGCTTCATTTAGACTTTGATGTAAATTGTTATTGGATGGTACTTTTTTAGTGCTTTGTGTATTAAAATAACATTGAATTTTTTGGTAGTTTTGAAAAAGGCCGAAAAATTAATTCAGGAAAAAAATTAAGATACAATAAAATGACAAACTCATTTAATATATTCGACTCATAACATTATTGTAACAATGTGTTTTTAAAATATATCTTTTTAAAGTATTATTTGTATGAAAATGGGAATTAATGATAAACCGAATAAATATTTTCTAGTAAACATAATGTAAAGGCTATTAGTTCTTATTATCACACTTTTTGTGAAAATTATATTATATGGGCAGACATATTGTTTTTACTCACAATATTCGTCTCTAAAATTAACGCATTTTCCATGATGGTTTTATTTCAGCTAATAATTTCTAGCATTGACTGGTTGACCCAGACGTTCTTTGTCTTTTATTCATTATATACCTTTCTTGTGTCTTTTATACGCTCTTATCTTTATTATATCAAAGTTTTTAACAGCACTGAATCAAGCATAAAAAGCAAACTTTTCACAAATTGTGTATTATTAATATACTAGGCTGTTCAACATTTTTTCGCACAATAAATACGACATTTCTACAGATGGAAATGAAACAAATTAATTTTTAGTTGCATGTGTATGTAGGATAAAGTTTAAATTCGGTCGTAACATAAAAGTAACGACAAGGAATAATATAAAATAATTTTACATCTTAAACAAATAAAATAGAGGTCAAAACATAGATAAAGTAACAGCTAATTAGACACAAAATACATATAACTAATTTAAGTATTTTTAAGTGCTAGAACTTACTACTGGAGTAGTAGGTTTAATAGTATAATTGTAATAACAGTATAATAAGGCGTATATAAGCAATCAACAAGCAAGTAGACAGCAATAATAATTCACTAACTTATCTGTTTATAAAACTAACACTACCTATAGTGCACGTGCAATGGATACAAGAGATGAGAATTATGTGAGGTACACTGTCACCAGTGTTGCCATGTCAGTTATACACTCACTTCAAACGATAGTAGGAATTAATAAACAAAAATACACTAATACGCTGCCACTATGATAACCAACAACACTGAAGAGATTTTAATGAAAATATGATTGGTGATTTTTAATATACACGTTAGCATCTTATCTTATATTAACACGAGATTATTAAATATATATATAAACAGTGTATTAATGTAAATAGCTATAATTTACAGTATTCGTTTATATTTTATAAACTGAACTCTTATGAAACTGTATTAAGCCTTGGATAAGAATGTTGCCATTGATGCTGCCTCTGTTAGATGACAATCTAGTCACATCAATTTCATATCATCATATAGCCCAAATGATACAAAAATAATAATATAATTTTGTGACATATATACAAAATTAAATTACGAACAAAACAAATCTAATTTGTTGCTCGTACCGAGTTCAAAGTGATCAGTTGGTAGTAGTTAAAATAATGTTGTAAATAGATAAATATATTTAGGTAGGTATTAAGCTAAATTGTGTGCATGTAGTAAAATATAAAGTACGTGTAGTAGATATAGTTAAATAAGGTTTTTGTTTATTTTTATTGAGATATTACAACGCTTATTAAGTACATATTTTATTTTAAAACGTTTTCCTTTGTGTTAAAAATCTAAGTTTGATTATTTTTTAGTTTTTAGTGAGTTTCTTATTTATTTTCTGAAGTCGGTTCAATTTTTTTGTTAAAAATATATTTTTATTATACCTTACATTAGATATATTTTACTGAATTTATTTCTATTGCTTTGTTGTACTTCATCAATACAGAAACAGGACAAATGTGCAATAAATACACTAGTATATATTTACTAAATTGAAATTAAATTAGATTATTTAAACTAAAGTTAACAGTAACACTTATACATTGAACAAATTCATGTAATTTGATTAGCTGCAATATCTGTTCATGTTCTGATTTCCTGTGCATAGTCCAATAGCTATATTGCCTCCACGTTGCAATCATTTAGGAACGTTATTTCGTATTTAAAAACGAAATCTTGGATAACTTCGCAGACCTATTTATATATATATATATATATATATATATATATATATATATATATATATATATATATATATATATTATTTCGTTATTCTCATATTTTTTATCTGAGATAATTAGATATTTGTGTATATTGTTATTTCTGAGCTGGTGTGACGGAAAATCAAGTCGTTCAGTGCAAAAGCCATTAAGTCTGCTTTTTAACCACTAACTATATCATATAAGACATCGTAGAAATATTGTAGACAACTGCTTTAAATGTGCAATGGTTAAGCCGTTTGGCTCCCAAGCGTAGATCGCGGATTCGATACCCGACGGAGACAATAGCTTTTTGTTGTTGTTTTGTTAGAACATTTGTCAAATCACCTAGTCTAGGTAGCGGACTCCGGGGCCTGAAGCGCTCTTTATTATCAATCATTGTTTCTTTATTCCTATTTTTTCTCATACGAGCTGCAACTCTACTTGGTCTATATTGAGTAAACACTAAAAAGAGCAAAATAGAATATTTTGATCAAAAAAATTGAAACGACATCAAAAAATAAATAAAGAACTCACAAATTTTTTTTAAATAATTAAACTAAGATTTTTAGCACAAAAAAAAGACATTTAAAAATAAAACATGTACATAATAATCGTTGTAATAACAAAATAAAAATAAACAAAAACCTTATTTAACCCATCTATTAAACCTATTTTATATTCTACTATATACACACAGTTTAGCTTAATACCTACGTAAACCTATTTATCTATTTACAATATTATTTTAACTACTACCAACTGATAAGTTTGAAGTCACTGTCGAGCCTAAACAATACAAAAAAAAATAATATAATTTTGTGACAAACAAAAAATTAAATTGCCAATAAAATAAATCTAAATTAATATAACTGTTTGAGTTCGGCACATTTAATGAAAATAGATTTCGAAAAAAAAGGAAGCTAACATTCATTATGTATACAGCTAGTTGTGGCTTTAACATTTTGATTATGTTCATATGAAAGATGAAATATTATATTGACGCCGAATATTTACTTCTACTGCAAACAAAGTGTTCCGTGTTAGACTCTCATAGCTGATTCACTGATCCCAATAAGTAATACCTCTTAAGAAGTGTTGATAAATTTATTAAGAAACGTCAGTTAACACAAATAATACTGACACGGTTGTTCCGTGCCAATTTCAAAACCTACTCCACGCCGATCTGATTACATTTCAAAGCCAGCACCAGCCGTAATTCACAATTGTTATCGTCGAAATGAGAATACCGGGGCACTTGTAGGTATGCAATGTTTTGACTAACAGTTTCGATAAAACGACGAACGAACAAAAGCAAATTATAAGTGCGCGTTTTCTTCGCCAGACAAATCAGAAATTTTCAGATCCGTATCGGATTCGGTCTGCTGTGCGGCTTCCATTCGCTGTTTTACCATCATAATGGGTATTGTTAAATGGGGAGCTCCACTTCGATATTCGTTGTTGTCGAGCTGTCGTTCCCTTCAGCTGATTACTTTTCTCAATCGAAATCAAGTATTTTCAAGAGATTTATTGTTTGCTGAAAATCCTGATTTACAAAGCAACAAGTAATGCAGACCATTAAAAAAGAACTTATTGGTACTGTTGATGCCCGAAGCAGCTGCAACTCTAATTTTTATTCATCACGTAAATTAATTGAGTCGATCCCTTTTTTTATTATTTATAATCTACGATTGGATACATACGTACATACAAAGATGCTCGCTTTTTTTTAACCGATTTTGGAAAAGGAGGAGGTATAATGTTTGGCTATATGTATTTTTTTGTGTATGTTCGCCGATTTCTCCGTCAATTGTGGGCCGGATTTTCAAAATTCTTTTTTTATTCGAAAGAGTGCCCTTCCAAGGTGGTCCTATTGTAACCAAGTCAGTATCTATTGGGAGAAGGGGGGGAAATCGAAGGAAGCGCTCAAATTTCAAAGGCACGTACAAAGTTTCTACATATATTTTACCTAAAATAATCAGATATTTGTGTATAATGTGTAATGGTTAAAGCGTTTAGCTTCCAAACGGAGGTCGTGGGTTCGATTCCCGGCACGGAAAACAATTTTTTGCTGTTCTAGTTTAGTTAGAACATTTGTCAAATCACCTAGGCTAAATATTCTTTATTCCTATTTTTTCTCATACGGGCTGCAACTTTACTGAGCCTACCCATTGTAATATTAACGTAATTTATTAAGTAATTATCTAATACTAAAAAGAGAAGAAATTAAGAAAAAGGAACAAGAATAATATTAAGAATAAAAATTAGGAAATAATCAAACTTAGATTTTTAATACAAAAAAAAAACATTTTAATATAAAATATATAATAATAAAATCGGCCCACAATTGACGGAGAAATCGGAGAACATAGAACCTTCTACTCTTTCGTAGCCGTCTTAAAAGCAAAAGTTAATGAATTTACTTTAAATATTTAACTTATATTGGGATTGGACATGTCTGTCGTAGAAGCTGAACGAATTCCTCCGATAAAACATGCATTAAGATTATAGAAAACGAACTAAAAAAGACTAATGTTATCCGAGGCCAGAGGAGTTGCGGATTTTTATAAGTTTTGATATATCAAGATATATACAAGCAAGTCAATCTGACGAGAAATGCGGAGCTCGAAATAAAGCTGAACAAAATCAATGGAATCGAATTGAACAACGTAGAAATGTTGTGGTTAATCCTCATTGAGCTGCATCAAGCTATAACGTGACAATCTATTATAGTTTGCAGTAAATTAACGTTGTGCGTCCACATTGCAAAGAATTTAAGTTTAAAAATGAAGTACCTGAATTGAGTTGTGCAAGTGAGCAAGTGAGAATCACTTAATATCATGAGAAAGAGAAGGTTAAAGAATCTATTGGCTGAAACCAAGAAACAGACAAAACAAAAAAATCAAACCAAAGTATGTATTTAAAGTAAGATAAAGTTCTGTCTTAATATTATTTAAAACATATTTATTTAGTTATTGAGTAATGACATCTTTCAAAAGTAATAGAGCCAAAAATATCATGTTTAAAAATTATTTTAATTTTTTTATCGAATGAAATTTTAATGTTAACTGCGAAACGCATTTAATGCAAACTACGAAAGCAATTTTGATTTCGTGAGCTTGTGTGACCAATTGTTTTCCCTCTCTGCCCCTCCCCAATACATTCCGATACAGCATGTATCGTTATTAAGCCAGCATTAAGCGAATGTAAATATAATACCGTAAAATTGATCAATAACAAAGAGCTAATGAACCACCTGCTCATAAAAGGACCAAGAAATCGAAACTGCACGTGGGCGAGCGCCCAAACGGCCGCTCTGTAGGTAAAGTGCCTTCGTCGATTTCATTGAAAACAAGTGGAATAACCTCATAAAACAACGGGCAGCGAACGAAACGGAGGAAATAGAAGAAAAAAAAAGAACAGAAACGGAACGAAGAGAAAAACCGCGATCTGGCTACGACATACTGGGAAACGTGGACCGCCTGAAACAGGTGGGTCGAAATTATATTCATTTATTCGCATTCTCGCCACGCTTTACAAATCTCCATCACGTTGGCGTTGTTAAAAGACCGCAATAGTTTGCATGTTTCTTTTGCGTAATAGTAATATCGGTTTTGAAGCGCGGCTCCTTAACTTCAGCTTCGCGATTTAACCCATTGTCGCGGAATTAATGGATACAGCGGATGTGTGTCAGTACAACTTCTGGGCCTATTGAAGTGAAGGCATTCGCTGTCCGCTTATGGCGTCCACGTGAAAAAGCATTCCATGCTGGTTAAATCAGAAGACGTCTCCTCTTATCGTCCTATTAGCTGTTTCCTGTGATCTCAAATTATTCGAAAAACTATACATTAAGAGACTCAAAATAATCGCAGAGGAGAGAAGTATTATTTTAGACCATTAATTTGGCTTAAGTAATAAACATTGCTCGATATTTCTCAGCCTTCGACAAGGTGTGACACACTGGACTGCATAAAATGCAAGAAAAGGCATACGCACTTTCAACTGCTGAAATCGTACCTCACAAACAGACATTTTATTGTCAAACAGGGTGACGAATACACTGACCTGACCTGATATATATATATATATATATGTATATATATATATATATATATATATATATATATATATATATATATATATATATATATATATATATATATACAGCTGGCCTACTGACCTATCATCACACGAGGATCAATATTAGCCACAAGAAACCTCCAACTTCATCTTAACAAAGTCGAATTGTGGTTGAATTGAGCGGGTGCAGTGGTCTTTCAGGGTACTTTACTTCGGATCACACTTCAGTTTTAGTTTCCAGTTTCAGTTTTAGTATCAGGGGGATATCGCGCTGATTTAGTATGTTACCGGGGCACGTAGCACTTTATTTTGGAATCTCTGCAGAATAGCTATGTTGGATTTGCTAGTAGTATCCAACAGTTCGATACCATTCAGCCATATGGGTCCAAGAATTGACTTATATATGGCCTATATAGCAATATGTTATTATACAAAGATAATTTGAATTTATGCCCTATGAACCAATATATCTGGTTCAGTTTAAGCACAAGTTGTTTAAGTTTTATTAGTACATATTTATTTCAATTTAAGCGTTCATCCAGATGCATTTCCAGATACTTAAGATCATTTACATAATTATTAAAATTTACCGGAGGTGGATCCTTCTACGCAGAGTCAGGTGAGTATATTTTATCGCATTCGCCTTGATATGCCATGTTTTCAACCACCAATGAATTTTGTTGGAATGAAGTTAGAGTTTCCTTGTAGCTGATATTGGAGTCAGTATGCGTTCTCACAGTAGTGGTGCTTGAGTTTTTTAACGTTTAAAACTACATTTTTTTAACGAACATAATTGAACTTCGAAGTTTGAATGAGTTATGTCTCTTCAAGCACTGCTTTATTCTCTGATATATTATATCAATGCGATTTTTTAACGAACGATTTCTTAAACAACTGCATTATTCATATTTCTAGTATAAAAAAAACAATCTCAGATCACTGAGCCTGAGAAAAATCATGTGTCAGCTTCATGAAGGCTTTACGAAATCTTTTATAGGTGCCAGTTCGTTATGTTGTATGAATGCATGTAGAATAAGTTTCACAAGTTCTTGTTCCACCACTAACGACCACAGATCTGGAATATTGGGTATTCACAATAAACCGAACGATTATATTCTTGTTATTTTTGAATGTTGGTCATATGTTGGTGGTATGTTTGTATTAAAAATTTAACGTTCTGCTCCCTTCTATTCTTAGCCTATTCTATCTAAAAGTTTTGCACTATTCATCAAAAAAACAAAAAAATTAAGGTCAAACAGACTCTACACAAATTTTAATTAACCTTGTCCATAAACATTTCTGAATATGAAAATGAGAATCAATTAAGCTGATACAGATTTAGATATATTGCAAAATTCTCGTAATCATTTATATAACACATATGTATATAACAACTGTGATAATGTTGTTAATATTAAAATAACTCATATTGGAAACCTCTGAAATCGTAAAGAGGCTTCAAAGAAACTTAGAACTAATAACAAAGAGGAAGAACTCCTTGGACAAGATTCCGAGATCCTTAGTTAAAACGCTAAATCTCAAAGACCTTTTAATTATACGATATGGTAGTTTTTGTGAATACAAATTCATTATATGTAATTTCTTAAAATACCCGGAAAATAGAAGTGAGACGATATCATAATAGAAGTTAGTCTGACGATAATCGGTTTTAATTTGGTGTTACAATCAGTGGGAATGTGTAGAATTAGTAATCAATATAGAAACGTTTGAAAAAGTCATAACATTGAAACATTTCAATTTTACCGACATGAAAAAAAATTGAAAATTCGAATTAAGAAAATATATCCGAACAAATGAATTTTTATGCACGGATAATAGTATAATCACTTAAATGAATTAAACACTCCTATTTTCTATATTTCATTATATCAGTAATCTGTATAGATATCAAATGAGTTTTATGTGCTGCTGGTCATATAAAACCTATTACACTGCCGGTTATACGGCCACGAAATGCCATTTAATGCTAATTCTAGACCCCTTAATAGTAAACCGCATAGTGGTCATCCCACATCAGATGCATTAACTAAATTTCTGTCTAATTTGAATTGAATGGCTGTCGGGTAACAGGAGCTATCACAAAAAATGATGATGGACCTTATAGGAATTTCCTAAAGGTTGTTTGTTTTAAGAGCAGTTGTTCTCTTGTAGTATTTGATCATGTTTTTGGAAGTAATTTGTTAGAATATGTTCTTCCTAATGTTTCCAGATTTGGTAATCATATTGAAGTATCTTTTCTTAACTATGAATTCACAAATTATATTTAAGAAGAATATCTGCACAGAATGTCAAGCTTTAGCTGTGAAATGTATTTATGTAGGACAAATTTTTATATTTAGATATAGGAAATAATAACTAGGAGCTAAATTTAGTCATTATATCTTTTAAACAATATAATTTCTTCGGCAAGGTCAATATTTTTCTTTCAGAGCATGTTGTTAGAATGATCCAAGAAGTTGGACATTAATTAAAAATGTAACTTGATGTAATTGTAACACATTTTTAACACAAAAAAAACATTTTAAAATAAAATATGCACATAATAAACGTTGTAATAACCAAATAAAAATAAACAATAACTTTATTTAACCTATTTAGTACACGTATATTATGGTCTACTATATACACACCATCTAGCTTAATACCTACCTAAATCTATTTATCTATTTACAATATTACTTTAACTACTACCAATTGGCAACAAAAAGTTATTGTCCCCGCCGGGAATCAAACCCGTGACCTCCTTTCGAGAGCTAACCGCTTTAACAATTACACTATACAAGCAGTTGTCTACAATTATTCTACGAGGTCTTATATATTTTAATTAGAACTTAAAAAGCAAACTGAATGGCTCTTGCACTGAACGACTTCCGGTTTTTCGTCACATCAGCTCAGCAATAACATTGCACACAAATATCTGATTTTAATATTTTAAATAGAAACTATGTGAAAACTTTGTATGTGTCTTTGAAGTTTGCGGCCGACAATACATTAAACATCTTGATGACGTATATACAAAGAAACTTTCAATAGACAAATTTGTGTGTTCGATAATTAGTGACCTGTTAAATTTTGTGTCATTATGTGAGCTCATTCATTTTTACTATGCAAGAAGGCATTTATATCGAAAATATCGCATTGTCGTTATGTAGAATAACCAGTCTTATCCAGTACAGCATTAAAACAATATTTAATGAATTTGTACCATTCTTCTAATTATTATTTATAATATAAATACCTAATATAACAACAACAGAAACCTTGAAAATCGTCCAACTCAAGAGCCATTTTTAATTTATTTATATTTCATAAATCAATCGAATTTTAAGGAAGTAATCTCTGAAAGACACTCGCTTTTTATCTATTTTTGTCGTTTTCGTATCTTAATTAATTTTGTTTCATTTTTTTATTTGTTAAATTATAACATTATTTCTCAGCCTTGTGGATAGTTTTGACGGTCTCAATATCCAATTCCCAGCGGGAGAAAAGTCAAGTTCAGTCAAGTCCAGCATGTCGAGCATTCCCAGATATTTAACGTTATCTGCTTGCTTATTTATTTGTTTATTCAATTTTACTGAGGGACATGTTCTTCTACAAAGGCTGAATGTCACAAGGGTAGATTTTGTCTCATTTGCTTTGATACGCCACGTTTTCAACCACAATTCGACTTTGTTAAGATGAAGTTGGAGGTTTCTTGTGGCTAATATTGATCCTCGTGTGATGATAGGTCAGTAGGCCAGCTGTATATATATATATATATATATATATATATACAGTATATATATATATATGTATATATATATGTATATATATATATATATACAGCTGGCCTACTGACCTATCATCACACGAGGATCAATATTAGCCACAAGAAACCTCCAACTTCATCTTAACAAAGTCGAATTGTGGTTGAAAACGTGGCGTATCAAAGCAAATGAGACAAAATCTACCCTTGTGACATTCAGCCTTTGTAGAAGAACATGTCCCTCAGTAAAATTGAATAAACAAATAAATAAGCAAGCAGATAACGTTAAATATCTGGGAATGCTCGACATGCTGGACTTGACTGAACTTGACTTTTCTCCCGCTGGGAATTGGATATTGAGACCGTCAAAACTATCCACAAGGCTGAGAAATAATGTTATAATTTAACAAATAACAAAATGAAACAAAATTAATTAAGATACGAAAACGACAAAAATAGATAAAAAGCGAGTGTCTTTCAGAGATTACTTCCTTAAAATTCGATTGATTTATGAAATATAAATAAATTAAAAATGGCTCTTGAGTTGGACGATTTTCAAGGTTTCTGTTGTTGTTATATTAGGTATTTATATTATAAATAATAATTAGAAGAATGGTACAAATTCATTAAATATTGTTTTAATGCTGTACTGGATAAGACTGGTTATTCTACATAACGACAATGCGATATTTTCAATATAAATGCCTTCTTGCATAGTAAAAATGAATGAGCTCACATAATGACACAAAACTTAACAGGTCACTAATTATCGAACACACAAATTTGTCTATTGAAAGTTTCTTTGTATATACGTCATCAAGATGTTTAATGTATTGTCGGCCGCAAACTTCAAAGACACATACAAAGTTTTCACATAGTTTCTATTTAAAATATTAAAATCAGATATTTGTGTGCAATGTTATTGCTGAGCTGATGTGACGAAAAACCGGAAGTCGTTCAGTGCAAAAGCCATTCAGTTTGCTTTTTAAGCACTACTTAAAATATATAAGACCTCCTAGAATAATTGTAGACAACTGCTTCTATAGTGTAATTGTTAAAGCGGTTAGCTCTCGAAAGGAGGTCACGGGTTTGATTCCCGGCGGGGACAATAACTTTTTGTTGCCAATTGGTAGTAGTTAAAGTAATATTGTAAATAGATAAATAGATTTAGGTAGGTATTAAGCTAGATGGTGTATACATAGTAGACTATAATATACGTGTACTAAATAGGTTAAATAAAGTTATTGTTTATTTTTATTTAGTTATTACAACGTTTATTATGTGCATATTTTATTTTAAAATGTTTTTTTTTTGTTAAAAATGTGTTACAATTACATCAAGTTACATTTTTAATTAATGTCCAACTTCTTGGATCATTCTAACAACATGCTCTGACAGAAAAATATTGACCTTGCCAAAGAAATTATATTGTTTAAAAGATATAATGACTAAATTTAGCTCCCAATTATTATTTACTATATCTAAATATAAAAATGTGTCGATATATTTTACAGCTGAAGCTTGACATTCTCTGTAGATATTCTTCTTAAATATAATTTGTGAATTCGTGATTAAGAAAAGGTACTTCAATATGATTACCAAATCTGGAAACATTAGGAAGAACATATTCTAACAAATTACTTCCAAAAACACGATCAAATACTACAAGAGAACAACTGCTCTTAAAACAAACAACCTTTAGATAATTCCTATAAGGTCCATCATCATTTTTTGTGATAGCTCCTGTTACCCGACAGCCATTCAATTCAAATTAGACAGAAATTTAGTTAATGCATCTGATGTGGGATGACCACTATGCGGTTTACTATTAAGGGGTCTAGAATTAGCATTAAATGGCATTTCGTGGCGGTATAACCGGCAGTGTAATAGGTTTTATATGACCAGCAGCACATAAAACTCATTTGATATCTATACAGATTACTGATATAATGAAACATAGAAAATAGGAGTGTTTAATTCATTTAAGTGATTATACTATTATCCGTGCATAAAAATTCATTTGTTCGGATATATTTTCTTAATTCGAATTTTCAATTTTTTTTCATGTCGGTAAAATTGAAATGTTTCAATGTTATGACTTTTTCAAACGTTTCTATATTGATTACTAATTCTACACATTCCCACTGATTGTAACACCAAATTAAAACCGATTATCGTCAGACTAACTTCTATTATGATATCGTCTCACTTCTATTTTCCGGGTATTTTAAGAAATTACATATAATGAATTTGTATTCACAAAAACTACCATATCGTATAATTAAAAGGTCTTTGAGATTTAGCGTTTTAACTAAGGATCTCGGAATCTTGTCCAAGGAGTTCTTCCACTTTGTTATTAGTTCTAAGTTCTTTTGAAGCCTTTTTACGATTTCAGAGGTTTCCAATATGAGTTATTTTAATATTAACAACACTACCACAGTTGTTATATACATATGTGTTATTTAAATGATTACGAGAATTTTGCAATATATCTAAATCTGTATCTGCTTAATTGATTCTCATTTTCATATTCAGAAATGTTTATGGACAAGGTTAATTAAAATTTGTCTAGAGTCTGTTTGACCTTATTTTTTTGTTTGATGAATAGAGCAAAACTTTAGATAGAATAGGACAAGAATAAAAGGGAGCAGAACGTTAAATTTTTAATTATTGTAGTGTCAATCCTTCCATGGTAAATTCAGTCCATGTTAATTTTTAATAAACAAATAAATAAATAAATATAAATATAAATAAACATATACACAAACATACCACCAACATATGACCAACATTCAAAAATAACAAGAATATAATCTTTCGGTTTCTTGTGAATACCCGATATTCCAGATCTGTGGTCGTTAGTGGTGGAACAAGAACTTCTGAAACGTATTCTACATGCATTCATACAACATAACGAACTGGCACCTATAAAAGATTTCGTAAAGCTTTCATAAAGCTGACACATGATTTTTCCCAGGCTCAGTGATCTGAGATTGTTTTTTTTATACTAGAAATATGAATAATGCAGTTGTTAAAGAAATCGTTCGTTAAAAAATTGCATTGATATAATATATCAGAGAATAAAGCAGTGCTTGAAGAGACATAACTCATTCAAACTTCGAAGTTCAATTATGTTCGTTAAAAAATGTAGTTTTAAACGTTAATAAACTCAAGCACCACTACTGTGACAACGTATACTGACTCCAATATCAGCTACAAGGAAACTCCAACTTCATCCCAAAAAAATTCATTTGTGGTTGAAAACATGGCATATCAAGGCGAATGCGATAAAATATACTCACCTGACTCTGCGTAGAAGGATCCACCTCCGGTAAATTTTAATAATTATGTAAATGATCTGGAAATGCATCTGGATGAACGCTTAAATTGAAATAAATATGTACTAATAAAACTTAAACAACTTGTGCTTAAACTGAACCAGATATATTGGTTCATAGGGCATAAATTCAAATTATCTTTGTATAATAACATATTGCTATATAGGCCATATATAAGTCAATTCTTGGACCCATATGGCTGAATGGTATCGAACTGTTGGATACTACTAGCAAATCCATCATAGCTATTCTGCAGAGATTCCAAAATAAAGTGCTACGTGCCCCGGTAACATACTAAATCAGCGCGATATCCCCCTGGAAACTAAAACTGAAGTGTGATCCGAAGTAAAGTACCCTGAAAGACCACTGCACCCGCTCGACAAAGAAATAAATACGCGCGTTGTCAGTGAAGTGCGTGGGTTAAAATGTTTACTACCATCCAAACTCATTAGTACAGGCAAAAATAGTTTTTAGAATAACAGGATAGTAATTAAATTAAGTATAATACTAATTCAATAGTACTAATAGTACTATAATATTAGTAGTCTAAAAGTTTGTACAGGAGATGTCCCATTCTTGTATCAAAACATCCGCGAAATGCCTCAGTGATGTTGCAGTTGGAAATTTACTTCTCGTTATCTACTCTAAAATTTCCCATAACGTTTTAGTTATGTTAAGCTCTGGAAATTATGCTGGCCAGGTAAGATGTTTGATGATATTCTCCATGACTACTTTACTCCTCAAACCAGGACTTTTCGGCTATGTGTATCGATGCACTACCATCTTGATATATGACAGTGTTTGACAGCAATGTGCCAGTGATAGTAAGAGCATTATCATTGATTTATCGATATATTGGTTTGCAGTAATCCGGCCAGTGATGTGATTGAGAGAATCAGCTGAGTACGACATTGCAGCTCAAATTATAATGGAAATGTCTCCATGCTTAATTGTAGAAGGGAAGTAGGGCTTCTTTTGGGGTTTTCCGTACATACATCCAACCGTCTATACGAAACTAGACTGTTTGGGTCAGAACAGTATTACTCAATTGAGTATCAGGTTCTTCTGTCACTTCTGCCGCAATAGTTTTATGTTATCTGGCCCCAATCCTTTTTAATATTCATCGGTCTCTTCAGTTCGTTTCAGTCATGTCACTTAACTTTGGATTTCGCCCACTATGCTTCCTGGCAGCCGATGTTTCACCAGGTTCTCTGTATGCTGCCATTACTATCCACACTGTCGCACATGAAACGTTAAAGAATTGAGCTATTTTCATAACAGAGATTCCCGATAACCGAACACCAACGACTTCAATCATCAATAAAATGTACTATACCGTATGGCGTTAATATTCTTTTGTCTGCTCCCTGTATGTAGAGAACACCAGTGAGAGAACATCTATCAAACTGTGTTTAGGTTTTAGTTGGAAGCTTTAGACCTGAACTTGAATAACACTATTACTAGTAGTAGAAACTGGAGAGCCGTAAACTGTTCATTTAAATACAAAACTAAAAATATATGAGTGGAAAAATAAAAGGTGAAAGTAAAATATAGATTATCGATTTTTAACAAATATTATCATTTCTGGGCCAAATATTAATTATCAGTTTTGTGCGTTCGCCTGCCCGCGTACTTTTACCATTCCAGCGTGGGATGAACACCGACGACGTTGGTCATAAGGTAGAACGAGCGGTCCGGCCGGTAATTGCTAATTGCAGGTACCTGTCAGGCAGATAGTTTTTGTAGCATTTATTATTAGATGCAAGTATGTGGTCCACTACGTTCAAGGAGATCCGCTTGCTATGAGCTGGTCTGTGTCGGTGGTGGTACGTAATCAACAACGCGTTCGATGACAACGAACCACGGCGAGAGACAGACAGTCAGACAGAGACGACGATGGGCCGGGGGGACGTAGGGGGAAACCCGCTGGATATTTTACCCTCGATTGTTCCGTGTAATTTCAGGGCTTGGTATGGGTATTTCGACAAAGGAAATTCAATATCGCGAACTGCGCGGATATACGATACGTACGTCTAAAAAAATCTCGGACATTCCTTTTTTATATCTGCTAATTATTTATGGCAAGCGATCAATAAAATCCTTCTATTAAGTTGACGTTAATCAGGTCCTAATAAACACTGATTATTATCAGTGACAGTTATTAGGTTGGGAAGAAGATCTCTTGTGTTCTGATCGACCATAAGGGGTCATTCATGACTAATTTTTGAGCAGTCTAAACAGTAACTAGGATTTTCCAGGACGTACACTGCAGATATGAATAATGCCTTTCTTTTGTAAATAAAAAAATTTGTAAACAATTTTTACATTGCTTTCTTTCTTATTATATTTCCTGCTTTCTTCTCCTCTTGCATTTTCAAAAATATTCGCTGATAACTGCAGTAGGTTATAGGGTAGTTGGAAGTAGGTTTGGACTTCTTTAGTAAAGTCGTAAAATGGAAAGTTAGGGTACGTTTCATATCTATTTTTTCACTTTTAGGGCGAGACAATACATATGAATCAAGAAGAAAAAATCGAAACCAAACGTAAATGACACATCTATAGTCTTCAGATTATGCCGATAGAATTCTACACTGCTAACGCTGAACTAAATACAAGGCTTAGAAAGATCATCGCACATATAATGCGTTTGAGCATAATTGGTGTCCAATGAAAGCTTCACATTACGCACTAGCGCGCTATTGGCAGCGAACGTGTTACGACAGTTCCTGTAACAAAATCTCAAGAATTATTAATAGATATGGCATGGCCTGTAGCTATTTTCTGTATATCTGTTTCAAAATCATTCAAATTATTTTCTATCGGATATATTTGAGTTACGGTTGTTGTTTGGTTGATCAGCCGAGAAAAATGGCGGGTATTTGAAAAGTAAACTTTAATATATGTTTCAGGCTCATAGTACTAGACTGGTATACCCACCCTAATTTATATTTTTAGTTAGGATTTATACATAGTAAGCGATGCTTTGATCTTCGGCATCTGTATTCTACACTATTTCAGGATTTCTGTTTGCCATTAAAGTAACACACTAATCTCATCAGATTTTAATAGCATCTCTTAAATCATTACCAATCTGTTCATAGATAGCTGGAATTCTTGAAGTGGCTAGCCTTTTTTCAACACAAAATATTTTTCTCTTGATATTAGCTCAATAACAGACTTGTTAGAGATTACATGAAAAAGTCGTGAATATGGCAACAGGTGGCGCATCTCTCGACCGCTTTTTCTACGTTTGACTTACAAACATAATGGACCCGATTCCCAATTCACTATTTAATTTACCAAAACGGATGTCTGATGGGGGGCCCGGCCAGCTTCGATTATTCGAGTTAGTTTCGGTTGTGACGGTCGCGGTCTGTGTGTTTGACGAGAGCAACGGTATTCACTAGGTGCGTGAAAAAAATAATACACGTTTGTTGAAGTAAATTTCTGCCATCAATTAACTCTGTCAATATTATTTATATACGATATATATTTTTGTATAAACAATACATTTTCTATCTTCTTTTTTCTAGTTGAAAATGGTAAGCAGAACTGTGGTTATATGTTATTATCAATTTTACGAAGTTATCATTCTATTAAACTAATATAGTAGCTATAACATTAGCTAAATAAATACAAATATTCTAGCAAACATTGGTTTTTAAAGAGAACGTTGTTCAATTAGTAGCTGACCTTGCCCTGCTGGCTACACGAACATGGTTATTGTAAAGTGGAAAGAAATAAGTATAAGGAAAGAAAGAAAATCCTTTTTATCATTAAAATTTTGTTGTTGTAAAGACAGAAAAGGGACTCTTGTTTGTCTGTGTTTTCTACGTAAATATAGAAATCATATTTTTTTTCACAAACAATATATAATATCTCTATACGATTTGATATTCTAAAATTTGACAATGCGTACAAATATCATACAGATATATAGTCATAGTCATACTAGATATAATTTAGTATATATGTATAAAGTTCGTAATTCTAAGTCAAGTCATCGAGATGAAATCCAGATGTTGGTGGTTTACTGGCCGTAACCCATGATTTTCTATGCTTGAGTAGATGAGAATAAGCATCAGATAATTTTAAATTGTTCGATCCTCAAATAGGATAACTAAAAGAATGAACGCAGTTTACCAATAACTCCTTGAAAAAAGGTACATCATTAGAGACTCATCTAAAAATGGACTTGAATATATTTTTGTTCATCCTTGTAGAAGAGGTTAAAGAATATTTACTTTTATAATATTATTAAAAAGTCTCATCAGTGTTAGTTTCTCTTTTTAAGTAACTAATATATTAGGTGTTGAAATTAATTCTTAGTTTAGCTTTAATAAATATTTTACTTAAAATGATCCGGTAAAATACTTTTTGTTGTTATATTTTAATCAAGAAACAAAGTTATCGAAGTAATTCACGTAAGTAACACTAAGTTTCAAGAGAAGTAAACCTGTGTTCCAACGAATGATGTTCACAGCTTTTGAAGAATACTGCTGGTGAGGTAGTTCTTCTCCATTAAGTTTTTTCAAAGTGTGGTTTGAAACGTGTGTCCTCGAACTAGCATCTTATAAAATTATTTTGTCATGTACTTACGGAATTTACAACCAATTAGCTTCTACCTTCAATAATGATTTAATTTGCTATTTCATATATTTCCGATACCATCAAGTCATTCTGAATCCAGAGATTAGTAGTGGTTTACTCGCCTTACTCCATGATTTTCTATGCTTGAGTAGGTAACAATTCAAAAAACGCCTCCCAATGCTCCTCAGTATCATTTTGAGAAGGAACCAAATCATCTCTTTCTTTATGCGCTTATCAATTGTTTAAAGATCAACTTTCAAAAATTGTTCAAGTATTTGACATAAGTCTTCTTTGAGCAAATCGTGCAATTATTCATCTTTTGAATGTGATGGCTGCTTTGGTCATTCCTCATCTTGCACATTAAAAATTTACTAAAATAAAATAATTGTGACGAACACTTTTCTTGGTGTTTAAACAATGTAATAAAGTTCAGCGCATAAACACGGAATGTTGCCTTTTCTTTCTTATAAAATAATTTTTATAACACAAACAATTTTGGAGGAAGCACGTCCATCTTTTCATCTTTATCAGACCGGTATTACCGCAAAACGCACGCTACGACATCGATCTCTAATGGAGACGACGATGTTTTATTATCTGTTTGAAATGGCGTAAAGAAAGAATGCCGATAAGTGACGTCGCCAACGGTAAATATCCGACATTGACAGCGTAATGTCATCGGAGAACGATAAAACAATTGATGCAATTAGCGGCGGGATCGTTAGTGGTAAACCTAAATCAAGCAGGCCGTGACGACGGCTTTTTAACGTTCCATTACATTTCGGGAAATTGTGACACAGCTCCGTAAAGCGATATTGGTTTAAACAAATAGATTATTTGTATGGAAGTCATAGCTGGATTAGTATTGCTTAAGGTTTATAATTTCTGTTACAGTTACCGAAATAATTGTTACAGTTCGATATAATTTCTGTGTCGATTTATGGTATTTTTGTTTCATTTTTATTGTGTAACTGTTTGTTATTATTATAGGTGGCATTCTAAATGTATTTCTAACATACTAGGTTGTATTAGGTACTTGAATGTATTATGAGTATCCTATTCACTTATTGAAATTAATACAATATGTTGTAATCAAAATAATTTTTATTATTTTGCATGGCAGTGCGGTGTAGAAAGAACGATGAAGACTATGTGAGTAATCAAACGATACCTATTGAGGAAAATGCGAAGTATCTATATATAAATCTGTTAAACCGCCTAACACCTGTTAACAGTTAATTGTTAAACTCGATGGTTCTGACATTATTCTACATGAAATTGGAGTTTTCCATGTAGTAGTTCCTTAGTAAACAAAGTTTACAAGTAGAATTATGGGAATTTTAAATTACATATATATCCGAAATCCATTAATTTTGCTTTTTAATTTCAATAAAAGCCGAAACCTGTCAAATCAACTAAATAGTAATAAAACATAAAATTAACGAAACTTAATTTATGATGAAACCTAGTAATTTTGCTGATAATGACAAAGGATGGACCCATGAACCAATAAACTTCGAGGACTATCAATTACAAAAATTATTGGACAAAACAGAGCTCTGAAGAACTGTCAAGACAATTTAGCTGTTGATGAATCAACTTTTTTCCAGGCCTTTAGAAGTTTTGGAAGAATCTAAGATGACTGTCATGAGTTTTCTTGACGTATTTTATCTAGTCATAAAAGTGTACCTACTACGATGATTTTAAACATAAGAAGCCATGGGTTGGTTCAGGAAAGATGTGTTCGTGATTTTAAGGTTTTGATTTGCATTTGGAGAGGTCAGCAAGGTGCAGTCTGTCACGAGCTACTATAACCGGACCAACGTCTATTGAACAATTTGAAAGACATATTGTTATAAAAAGACCAACAATGTGATAGACGAAAAATCATCCGTTTACATGTCGCTCGGTCACACGTTGCAAAACTTTTGAAGGATACACTCTTGTGTCTCGAATAGGAATTTCTGCTCCACCCAGAGTACTGACCAAGCTCAATATTTTGATTTCCACCTGTTGAAATTGATATAGCATGGTTTGGCTGGCATACGATTTCGAGATTTTGAAAAATTGTAAAAATGGATCGATGATTAGATTGTTGCCAAACCAGCATCGTTATTTTGATATAGTATTGCCATCTTGCCAAATAGATGGAAAAAAGTTGTAGAAAATTACGGCAATTTTTTTTATTAATGTATGAAATACCAATTTCTGATACAAAGTATTTTTTAAAGTGAAAAATGATCAGAACACATGCAATGACCTAATAATAACCGACCTAGATATTAAAACAGTAAGAAATGTAATTCTAGATATGTCTTCTGTTATCACTATTTGTGACAAGCTTCCAGGAATGGTAGCAATGTCAGCAATTTTGGTCCAAATAAAACACTTATAGTGCAAGAACAAATGCCTATTTTGAGAATAAATAATAGATATTTTTGTACGATATCTATAGAAACACTAATAAAATCTCTTTTAAAGAGATCAATTATACATAAGCTCAAAAAATATTTGCATTGATTTTTCCAGAGATTTTGATCTGCGACCTGTATTACTTATATTTTAAAATATGTCGTATAACAACAACAACATTTATAAAGAAGAGCTTAAATTTATTATAGATTCTTATATTTTAACCAAATTTTAATAAATATATTAATATGTAAATTGAAAAGTCCCCGGTCTGACACATAGATGGCACTACTAGAACTAAATCCATATGTTTTTTAGTTAGTCCTAACCTCAAAAGATGCGTGTATAAATTTGACAGCTGTCGGATCATTAGTTTATGAATTATAGCATTTTGAGTGAAGCAACTTTTGTTATTGTGAAAAAAGTGGATAAAAAGAAATTTCGGGCATTGATAAAATATTGTTTTTTAAGGGAAAAAATACAGTTAAAGCAAAAACTTGGCTTGATGCCGAGTTTCCAGGCACTGCCCCAGGAAAATCAACCGTCAAGGATTGATAGGATAAGATTTGACGTAGTGAAATGAACAACGAAGACGGTGAATGCAGTGGACACCCAAAAGAGGTTGTTACCGACGCAAACATTTAAAAAATCGACAAAATAATTTTGAATGACCGTAAATTGAAATTGAATGAAATAGCAGACATTCTAAAGATATCAACTGAACATATACATCACGCCGCGCGAGCTCACTTTTGACCAAAAACAACGACGAGTTGATGATTCGGAGCAGCGCTTGAAGATGATCAAGAATATTAAACCCGACTTTTTGCGTCGAGATGTGACAATGGATGAAACATAGCGCCATCATTTCACTCCAAAGTCCAATCGACAGTCATCGCCCGAATCGTCATCGAACCCGCTACAAAGCGTGGGAAAACGCAACAGTCGTCTGGCAAGGTTATGGCGTCTGTATTTTTAGATGCCCATAGAATAATTTTCATTGACTATCTTAAAAAAGGAAGGACCATCAACAGCGGCTATTACATAGCGTTATTGGACCGTTTGAAGGACGAAATCGCCGAAAAACGGCCGCATTTGAAGAAAAAGACAGTGTTACTTCACCAAGACAATGCACCGTGTCACAAGTCAGTGAAAATGATGGCAAAAATCAATGAATTTGGCTTCGAATTGCTTCCTCATCCACCGTATTCTCGTGATCTGGCCCCCAGTGACTATTTCCTGTTCTCAGATCTCAAAAGAATGCTCGCTGGGAAGAAATTTTCGTCGAATGAAGAGGTGATTGCCGAAACTGAGACCTATTTTGAAGCAAAGGACAAATCGGACTACCAAAATGGTATCGAGAAGTTGAAGGGTCCCTTTAGTCAGTGTATCTATGGTGTTTTACTATGGTAGGCCGGAGACTTTTCAATTGCTCTGTTAGATGTGTTCTTAATACGCTGGATTTTATTTTTAATAGATAGTATAGTGCAACCAATATCAATGAGTACTGTGTAATGCTTCAGTAGAGTTGCTATGTTGTAAGTGACGTTAAATCATATTCACATGACTTAACACCTATAAACTGTATTATTTTATGGATTTTTAACCAGATTTTGAACAGAGCCTATGAGTTTTGATAAAATAATAAATATTTGTGGTACAAAAGTTAAAAATATACCTATTATAATTAAGAATTGTGACTGTGAACTATTTCATTTTCGATGCCCAATTCCAAGTAATTTTTTTTTCAGGGATAACCAATAAGAAAATGGAAATAGCCAGACCAAAAACCATCTCCGAACTGCCCGACAAACTCCTGATGTCTGGAATAAACCTTCCAGGTGAGTGAATGTGATCATAAAAATCAAATCAAGAAATCGTCGTAATTAACATCGACAAAACAACTTCTTCTTTTACGTAACGGTTCATCTTTCACGTCCCTTGGATAATAAGCAGATGATTTTCACTATTTAAGTATGCCGAACGGGATTGTCTTCATCGATCACGCAATTCACGTTTGGGTTTCTCGTTTTTTTTTCGTCGCTTTCTTTGATCCAGTCACCGCAGCCAATTTTCGTGTTGCTTTTCGTTCGCTTGATATTCGAATCGTATTGGAATCGGGATATAGCGCACGAGTTTTGCAGCCGATTGAATCAAATTGAGTCTAATAATGGGTTTGTGTCACACAACATCTACATTCAAGGAAATGTATGTTTTGATTTTTACTATTTCACAAAGCGATGCGAGGGTTATCTGTTATATATCGAATTTTGAGATCAAAATATGCACTCCGTAACACTAATATTTATCCAGAAAAGAACATTACATCGGAAGTACTGTACGAAATTTTTACTAATATGAAATTCATCATTCAGTAAATGTTATAGACTGAGAAGTTCAATTTAATTTGCTTCCTAAGGTATACTGTGAAACTAGTTGCCAATGAGTGACAATAAAACTGAATGTGATCAAGACAAGCTTACTGTGGATCCCTTCTGACGTTGGTATACCTGGAAATGAGCGCGCGGATAGTGCGGCTAAATGGACGGCCTTCTCTCCCCTCCCCTTCAGGGATGTTTGTGTCGATACCGACCTTATCCTATTCGTTTCTTGTTTCACAAAGAACGAGGTACAACATCATTGGGCCCAGGAGGCCAACCACAACAAACTCTTTGAGGTTAAAGCTGATTTGTTCTCCCCTCTTCTCGTTCGTTCCCTTCGTCACCATGCCGTAGCTTTGAATCGACTGAAATTCGGCCACTGCCATTCCTCGCACTTATTGACGAGTCCGCCTGCTCATTGTGAATTTTGTCGCCGTGCCCCTATTTCAGTCTACTACATACTGAACGACTGTCCACGGCTCTCCCAGATTAGAAGTATGGGCTGCAAAATCTTAGAAATGCCTTACCAGGAGAAAATACAGACAGAATCCTCGGATTTCCACGAGAAATCGATTTTCTCCATAGAATCTAGCCTATGCTAAGTTAAGTGTTACTGACCGAATAACCATTACCACTTCGGTATGAGTGCTAATGTATTCTGTCTCAATAGAACTTCCACTTGGTTATGGTTGTGTTTGTAGTCCTGTATTTGTGTTCATTTTTAAATTATATATACAGTATTTATACTTTTAGCCCCCCTGTTTGTGTTATTAATTTTATTTATTTATTTTATTATTTATTTATTATTTTATGTATATACTTTATGTATGACCCGTTTCCTTTATATCAACACCGTACTATTGTATAGTCGCGAAACGACGACATCCATCAAACCGTAAATAAAAAATAAATGAACGTCTTATTTAGTTTCTATATACATGCTAAAAATAATTTCTCTGAAGAAATATTCAAAATTGCAAAAAAAACTGGAGAATTCTTAGTCTACAAACTACCATCTGGCGGACTAGATATGGACGCAAGGGTGGGTGACAAGAGCAATTCGCTCAATTTAACTGTCGGTTTAATTGATGTGAATTTAGTTAGGTTTACAAGATTGGCGTTAAAATGAATTTTAAATACGGTCCTTTATTATATCCGTTATGAATACATTGTGACCGTCATCTATCAAAGGTATTAAAGACTTATATACAATAAAACTACAATTAAAAACATTAAAGATTATGAATACAACTTAACAATAACTAACGAACGATCTGGAATAGCCTTGTCGTTCGTAAAAACTATCCCAGACCTTGGAATATATATAAGTGATTATTTAAATTAGTCATTATTTTAATTATCTCTGAAAATGAGCCGGCCGGTCGGCATTTTCTCAATTAGACGTCCTTTTTACGCGACCTGAAAGGTAGAGGCGTGTTCTGTAATATAATCGAAGAACCGGCGACGGACATAGAGCGAGATTTATTTTTTCACTCGCGTACGGACAAACCGTTTAATGAATCCTTTAATTAGATTTCCCACAGATTTTCACCCGCGGAAGATTTACTTTCGAGCCATCGTCTTTGACGGCGTTTCGCGTTCGTTTTTTTCCTTTTTGTTCTTCTTGATTCGGCCCGTTGTGACTTGCCGCGGCTTCGTTATTATTTTTATCGCACCTCGGCCATCAGCCATTAACATATTTGGTAAAAGAGATCGACGGCCGCCGCCATCATCGTTTCTTTCCTTCTTGTGGCTTATTCGAAGCCGATGATAGAACAGCGTGATAAAGGCCGCTTATGAAGTCGGCACACGTATGATTCGAGGAAATCATCATTTTTTTTCTCTTTGATTTATCAAGATCGGCATATGGTAAATTTACCTCATTTCTAAGGAGATGGCGCTTATATTATTCATAATGGAGAGAATTCAGCTAAAACTATTTCTATTTTCTAAAAGATGTACACATTGATTTTGTTACATTGAATGATGGTATATTTTTCTAACAATCAACGTAACTGATTACGTCAACATTGGTAAAAATATATTCATACAATTGAACCAACACTAAAAACATACAACTAAAATACTAACATAGATATATGGCTTGACATGACTCCTCTTTCATTTTGTCTGTTTGCTCCCAAAAGTATATAAAAAGCTCTTTTTGTAATATTTTAAGGCCTTCTTTTTACCAGCTAGAGTTTATCTGGAATCAACGTACAGCTTAACCTCGTTCAAGCCTTAAAATCATTCCACAAGGCATCCAGTCTTATTCAGCCTGTTTACTGGTGATTTTCCTTTTCACATCTTGCTTCTTACCTTATGGACAATCACAGTCATAGACTTAGTGCCACCTACTGCGCTACCTGCGCCAACCAAACCTGCAGTTTTAATATGATGTTTGCATGTTGAGGGATTTTTTTCCGAGTATATATTCATAAAAGTACCAAGAATCTCAGAATATACCTGTATTATGAATAAAAATTGTATAAGAGCAAAAGCATTATTTTTGATGTTGTATATTAACTGTTTATGAATTATATTCCAAATAAGTTTAATTATTTTTTCTTAAACAAGTTCATACATCTATGTATTCTAATTAATTACAACTTGTAGAAAAACAAAACCTGTCACACCGTATATTGAAAAATCATCAAACATTTTTTTCAAAATTATATGGCGTGAAAGGATTTAGAAAACCAAAACTGTTAATATATTTTTAAAATTGTTTTGTTCAACGAAAAAGGACGCGACTAGTACGGCGATATAAAGCTACACTGAGGGTTCTACAGAAATTTCTAATGTGTTTCTCTATGGAATGGTTTTCCAAGTTTTGATGGCTCAATATTCCAAAGAGGTATTTTCAAAGCTTCAATATTTCTTATTTTGAATAGTTTCTAAGGGTCTTTGAGGACCTTTAGTCTACATTTGGTGAACTTACAGCTTCAGCTGCGATACTTTTTCCCGAACTCCACTTATATACACCAAGGAATGCTTCGAGTAACAGCGGAATGATTGCTAATCCGACCTCAATCAGTTTTCTTCTCTTGATAATTAATTTGTTTCCGGTTAATTGAATGAATCCAAAAGTGAACAGCCTTATGGTATCCCCGAAATCCCACTGACTGCCCTAATTATAAAATGTGAAAGGGTTCAAAGAAAAATGTGGAAAAATTGTATAAAAAGTATTGTTTTTGTTATCGTACATTTAATTTTTTTGAGTTATGGTGCAATGTAAGGTCAATAACGAAAAATTATATAAAAATATAAAATCAAATTTCAATTTGTAAGAAAATAATATTACTATATATATTCTTATTATTTTA
Organism: Rhynchophorus ferrugineus; assembly: GCF_030347505.1. NCBI lineage: Eukaryota > Metazoa > Arthropoda > Insecta > Coleoptera > Curculionidae > Rhynchophorus > Rhynchophorus ferrugineus. The sequence continues at coordinate 17,392,724 of NW_027472585.1, read as the reverse complement.
TTTCTTATATTAAATAAAGAAGTATTAAGAAATGCCTGAACACCAAAAATTGCCATCATAAAATACAAAATATACCATATTAAAGAGTATGGAAAATGTTCAAGAACTTGTAATGAACTGAAAGTTTCATACTGTGCCATCCATACTGTGTGTTCCATATGTGTCAGTAGTACGACAAAGAAAATGAAAATAAGCATTATTTTTAATGTTGCAATTAACTGTAGGAAAATAAAATTGGAATCCAGTTTAAATTAATTAAGAAATATCTGAAAATTATTCTTGAGTTACCATATTTTCAAATGAAATAGGCTCCAAATTTTTTTAGGATTGACAATGAAAACAAACTCTCCATATGAGAGATATATTATGGCCGGGAAAGAGAACAAAAGACACTATTTTTAACGAAACATCTTTTATTTTTAACATTGACTAAATTTATCTTCATAGTTCAAACAATTACAACTTGTATGTTACATTTACTGAGTACTTTACAATCCATGTAATCAAGCTATTACTTTTTCTACAAAAATTGGATGGGAATAGAGTTTTAATGTCTTGCTGTATTTTTCTTCTTCTTCCATGCTCGTATTTATTTTTTGCCTTTAACTCACATATTTGGAGAGTAGTACGAACTATTTACGAACTGCTATACCATCTGAATTTAATAGATGGAAGAGAGTATTTTACTGTTCCATTTTAATATAGGCAATCAACAGCCCCAGCTGAATATACGTAAAGATAAGTTAGTTATTCGGTTATATAAACATTTTCATTGTTAGGCAGTGTTATTATTCTGTATATGTTGAAAGTTGAAAGCTTTCGAACACAACTGTCCAGAAACGAGAAAAAGTAAATTAACAAAAGAAGCGAAAACGCTGCCAGTTCCGTACTATCGATGAGAACTTTCCATACTATCTACATATAGATATCGAAATGTATTCGATAACCAAAGTAGTTAGACAGATACACTCGAAACGTCGTCGACAAAAGGGAACGTAACGACGATTGCCGATCTCTCGAAATCGTAGCGACAACGCAATATCTGAAAAAGCCGATATGGAAAATATGCAAAACGGAACCGTTTAAAGGAACGCCGACCATTTTTATGGTATTTCGCGGTTCGCATGCATTCCGACAGCGAAATTGCTGCGGCATAACGAAAACGAAAAGTCACAGCGACAAGTTAACAATTCTATCACGAAGCTTGGCTGGGCGTGCCACACGAGATTGTCTATGTCAATATGGGGTATTCGTGTAGGTCGGTGTTTACAAGAATTAAAGCCTACCAACGTAAATTTCCGTCCCAGATTGATCCAGGTGCATGAAGTCCGCCTTTTTCAGTAGTACCGAAGCTCATTCTCGTAGCTCTGATGCATTTGTTAACATTCTCACGGTGTCTTTATTACATTATAGTCGTGTATGAGACAGTTCTCGAACTGGATGTTATCGTTCGTAAAGCTTCACTACCAGCAACAATGATATTATTAAGTACACAAGAAAGTATCTTACATCTAGCAGAAATACACTAAAATTTACTTTATTATGTGTAAGTAAACGTTTAAATTGATTAATTTGTGGTTTTAATTGATCTAATGTGCTGCTTTCAATTTTCATTTCAAATTATTCAAGGAAATCATTATCAAGAATAAGAGTTTTATTAATCATCTTCATTTATTATTTTTGTCTTGATTTACGTTTATATGTCAATTTATATTGAGCTTTAATATTAATTGATTCCGGAACTACGAAGATGAAGTTCTACGATTAATTACCAATGCTTATCGCTACGTAACCAACGAAGAGCTACACGGTGATCTCGGAATCAAAAGGATACACAAAGTAAATTTCGCCTTAGAACATGAAATAAGGTTGCTAAATCACAACAAATTCGAAGCTATACAGCAACTGGACAACACTCAGGAAATTAAGGGTTGAAGCGAAACAAACCACACGAACTTGTTTAGTGTATAAGTGTGTCCTTAACTTTAACTTAAGTAGATTAGTTTTATTTTAATTTGGGAAATACATAGTGGTGTATTAATCCTGTACTCGTCTTGTTTGTGTATTAATGCAAGTACAACAGAACAGTAGTAATAAATTAATTTATCAATGAAGATTTTACTAAGCATCTCTAATGTAAGATGTAATTAATGGGTAAAAAATGGGTAGCATGTCAGCAAAAATGCGTCAGTATCAGCTTCCAAATTGTACGGAAAAATAATAAGTTACGTCAATTCTTCCATGTTGGAATTGTTTTTCTTCTTCAACTCTAAGACTGTAACATGTGGGTTGATGTGGTCGATATTAGAGCAAACGGACTTTGTTTTACAAACATCTTAAAATCCTGCCCCCATTTTATCAAGGAAGAGAAGTGAATAAGAAGAAATTTTATTGGGTTGGTGTAAGTTTTATAACCACAACTTGGATTTTCAACAGGCGAAACTGTCTAGGTGCTAAAGATAATTATCTGTCTATACCACCATAAACATAGCCATAATATTAGTAATATAATGCCCCAAAACATAAAAAGATTATATTTCAAGTTCTATGTGACATATCTATAATATATATGTTCTATATCTATAATTTTTTCTGTTTCTGTTTTCAATTGTCTGCTGTCTTGCTGTCTTCAATTGATTTGTTTTATCCTTACGTTTCAATAAAAAGAATACAAGAAAAAGAAAGGGAAATTGAATTTACAAATTCAGGTAGACAAGTGCTTCAAGTTAGACCTGAAATATTGAACAATACAGATATGAAATACCAAAACTGCTGTCATAATTCAAAGTCAACGAATGTGGCAACTTTTTTTTAATGAACATAAACAAATATGTTTTAAGAAATATCTATAATGTTATCACCATCAGAATTTTGATAAAACATTTATCTGGTCGGCTTGGTTTGCTATAGATTGCTGGAGCATGATGTAAATTTATGTTTGTGATTATCCAAAAGGCAAGAACATAAAATCCGGCAAGGAAAATAGTCCCAGTTACGTCAGTAACGTCAGTAACTGGGATGGGTAAGACCGGATATCTTCTGGGATGGTATTTTAGGTTAATCACTCGCCAGTCGGTACGCTTAATGCCGAGGACCATGGTTCGGAGTCCACGTTAAACAGTAGACTCAGTGCTGATAAGCCCTAGTTCGTAAAAAACAGACTCTAAAATATATAAACAAATTCTAAGAAAAATTTTTCACCATTTTCAGAAAGTTACTTACGCAATTTTTATTGTAGATTTTATTGTATTGTAGAATGTAGAAATTATTTACTATCGGTTATTTGTTTGAAAACTTGATTTGTTAAAACTATTTCTGGAGTATATATCACAGAAGAAAAGACATGGAAGACGATCTCCCATACATAAGGTAGTAACCAAGTGTTGTGTTTCTGAACCACCAGAGGGGAATATTTATAGCGAGAAGTTTAAAAATATGTTAGAAAAACATCTTTATTTTTGGTACTATATAACTAATAATAATATAAATGCTATCTAAGCCCATAACTGTGATGTTTAACAATTACCAAATGTAAGCAATGTTTCATTAGTCAAATAATTTATTTTTAAATTGAAATATACTGAAATTTTTATTCCTTGGGACATTAAATATGAAAAATATGTAAATCATATCTCTTCAATTCAACGTTCAAAATACATGTAAAATTGTTCTTTGGAGTTCTATTTATTTTCCTCATCCACCAAAACAATTCAACTGATATCGCTACATTAATTCTTCACTTAGTTCTTGTTCTTTTTGATGTACTCTCTGGTTTCTATCAGCTCACAGATTCGTCTATTTCAAAAGAGTGTGTACAGAAACACATAGAATTTTCAGTTTTCAAATTTTTCAATTTACTTTGAATAAAATATTTCTACTTATTTCCAATTTTCTATGGAGATTCTAATGTAGACTGTACAACTTCTACCGATTCAAATACTGATCTCTGAATAAACACTTGTTATGAGTTTTATTTCAATTATCTCGTCAAGCATAATAAAAGACATTTCTTTCCAATTATAAATAGCCTCTTGTTTAAGCAACTCTGTTCTTCATTTATATCTGTAATAATCGATTCTCAAATACATAGAACAAACCTTCTTGTACTTATGTAGAAGTCCTTAAACACATGATATAGAGGATTAGAGATTAGATTATTACGTTTTTTACATATAAACAAAAAATTCTCACCGTAAGTGTTATCATTATTATGACATTGTAATTTAATGTTGTAAAAACACAATTATTAAAATAATATAAGAACAGCAAATTAAAGATGTCTTATAAAATTTCAGACCTAAGTATGGAAGCAAAATCAATAAATCTGTTAGTTTTTTTTTGTTTTTATTCCCTCGGCCCTCTAGTGGCTTCGAAGCGCACCCAGAATATAACTGCTCCCTTTCTGTCTATATTTCTCTGCGGGATAAATTTAAATGTTAGTAATTATGATAATTTCATGGACAAATCAAAACATTTCATTTGATAAAAATCAAAACAATGGAAATGTCTCATTTGGCAGAAAGCTTATGTTGCAAATAATATAAATCTCTGTTGACAAACTTTTTCAACATTTCCTGCACACTCAATGGGCATCGTATCAAGTAAACGAGCGTTGCAACCAGTAGAAATAAGAAAAATCCATCGAAAAGTAAAAGTAGATTTGGTATGCGATAATATCGGCATTTGATTCTGCTTTATCGGCGCCAACGATCAGGTTTCATTATGCCGTCTAGCATGTCAAAGAGACTTCGTTGAGGCTCACTCATCAACCTGACACCTCATACAATTGACGCTGGTGTGATGCCAGCCGATTTCGATCAGTGATTTCACCCATAAATTTGCCATTTATAATGCATATTTTCTTGTGGTGGCTTTGCCGAAGTGGCACTTATTTGCATCATGGAAATTACACATTTTACCTGTTTAAGTAATCGGTCGTTCGTTTGATTTATATATGAGCTTTTACTCGACATCTAGCAATGTTATGGTAGTTCCAACGATAACTGTAACTGAAACCAGACATCGATTAATTTATCTGTTTATATATTTCCTATCTAATATATTATCTTTTTTATCTAGAATGTTCGTTGTGTCCTTTCTAGTTTTTTATAAGTCTTAATTGGTTTGCTGATTAATATATTTATATATCCAGACTTTTAAAATACCATTACTAAACTGTTTTTAACACTCTTAAGTTCAACTAAAATGCGAACAAAATAGCTTGTTAAATCCTTCACCACAGAGAAGCATATTCAAACTCATTTTATTATTATTCTCTTAGCATTCCACAATCTTCCCAATGGGCAATAAATATTATAATATAAGTATATATAGTTTGATGAGATTTATGTTATACAATGACATCGAAAAATCGCTTCAATAAGTTATAGTATTGAATTTAATTTAATTACAATTCTGTGTTACTCCAAAAATTATTTTATGCGTCTATTAATCAGGTCGGATGGTAGTAAATGTTTTAACCTAAGGACTTCACTGACATCGCACACATTTAATTGTTTGGCATTCGAGTGCAATGACACTCTTTCAGAGCACCTTACGCTATCACTTCGTCGTACACGTTGTGATTTCCACAGATTAAAACTAAAGGAAAGTGGTCCTTCATTGTTAAAAGTTTTGTCTTCATTATTCTTAAGCCATGTGGTTCTAAAATTGGAATTATATTCTTAGAGTTTGTATCAGTAAACGTCACATAAGTTAAAAAGTTTTAATATTTAAAATGCATTTCGCATAATTACATCCGCTATGCCTATGTTGGTGGACAGTTGAGGGATGACATCTTCTTGTCGATCATATATCATGATAGCAAGTCAAGAAAAGAACAAATTATTGACAAAAAAACGTAACATCTACTCTTGCACATTTCAACTATGTTTAGTTCGATGTTCAAGTACTTCACATTACGATCCAGGGCTTAAATAGTAAACCAAATCAGCAATGCTGCAGGAACTTTTACTTTTTAAGGCAAATTCTTCATGTTTCTCTTCGAATAATTTAATCATTCCATTAAATTTATTCCACTAATATAGATAGATGAAGATAAAATGTGCAAAACCAATCTAGAGAAATAACTAGTGACCCCAACTAACACATGAAATATTTTCATTCGAATGCTTATCTGACACTAAATTCAAGAGATCTAACCGAGAGAAAAAAACTTGAAGAAATTGTCAATTACTAGTTGATCAACTATTTTAACATTTCTGTTAGTACTTAAGTTCTTCATCGAATTACTTTTGGGGAATTGATTCAGCTTTTTTTCGACTTGTATTGCCTAACCACAGTAAGCTGCGGCTTTGAATTTGATGCTCCACTATGCACTGATTGTCCTATCTTAAACGAATATACTTAATAGTAAAATAATGTGGTAATTGTAATAATATGCATATTACTTTTAACAAACATAAACACTGTTATTGTTTTCTCTACATTACAGACAGATGCTTCAGTTTTTTTACAGTACACATTATTTTCGCCTAAATTCAAATCATTATTTACATATTATTTATATTTAATCGTTTTTCATGATACTGAACTACTACAACAGGGAGTTGCCATATTTGATAATCATTTTACGGTAGATGTAAATATCATCTAATGAAGAATTAGAAGGAAGTAAGTAAGAACGACCTTGTTTACATACATGCGAACGCCATATTAGTTGCTGAGACTATACAAGTCAAAAAAGCATAGGGTATGGTAAATTCTCTTCATGCAAATGAGCTCCATTCATTTGTCGTTTTAAGCTTATGCTTTGTCGCATGTTGTCGTAAGTAGCTTCGCTGAAAACCTATTCTATTTATCGTGTTATAAATACTGAAGTTATTTGATAACATCGTATAGTTACTTCCTTGTATCACCATTGTACTGTTCTCTAATCTTCAGCCAATTGAGTTTAATTAATGTAAGTTGATTGAATTTCAAAATTTAATGTGTTTTTTATACATTTTATTGTCTTAGGGCTATAAACGTAAGTAAATAATTGATGGACCTCATTAATTTCCATCAGTTTCGAAAGTAAATACCAAAAATATTTTAGGATCGTTAATATATTTCTACAATATGTGTTATTTTTAGAAATGAAAACATCTTTAAATATACTTTTGTTTCTGCTATACTATGTAGATCCCTTTTTAAGAAATTCTTAGTTTTTAGTTGAATTGTTATTATATAACTTTTAGTTCTTGGACAATTGTTGCACTTTGTTTAAACTAATTTAAATTGTACGTTGTCGTAATAGATTTGTAGCTCAACAGTTATGGCCTTTTGTTGAGATTGAGATTTCTGAAGTACCTTCTAGATGTATTTTGCTCTTTTTACATCAAAAAGGGAAAATGTCACGTAAACGTCAGTACCAAGTTGTTTTTTTATCTCGTTCTGGAAATAATTGTTTTTGATGAATTTTTACTTCTGCTCTGCCCTGTCAATTGTTAAGAAAGTCGATTAGATTATGTCACATATTGAGATAGACTGATATATTTCATCTCATTACATATACACTGCATTAAATTTCAGGTATAAAATAGTTTTTAAGCATTTACGTAAAACAGAATTCCAGTTGTGAGTCCATCCAATCTTGAAACAAATGATTATAAACAACATTTGAAATGTTGCCACTATAGTCAGGAATCTTATTCATTTTCCAACTAATTGAATATGAAACAATTGATTGAAATCTCGTAGAGAGCCCAAATGAGTTGGGCAATTATTTGGAGGGGAAACGAGTATCTCAGCGGGTGCACAACGTAAAATGCAAAATATAAAATCGGCTATCGCTCACTTTCTGAACTGAATATGTTCGTCTACTGGTAGAGGGAGTGGTCCAGATTCGATCGGTATAGTGCATTTTCTTGACTTGGTTCATTGCGAGTTATCCGCAATAGTATATGTTTAATTTTCATGAATCATTTTCTAATATTTTTTGAATATCGATAAATTAAGCATATAAATATTCTCATAGCAGGTCCGATACCAGTAATTTTACTCGGCTTCATATCACAAGCATAACTATAACTAACTATCGCTGACGTGATATAAAGTGATCGTTCATAGTACCTGTCGGATGTCATAAAAGGTAACAAAATATCTCGATACCAGTCATCCGTTGATTAAATCTGAGCCAGCACGATGACTAGGTGTTGAAAAAAGAGCCTAATTATAATGCTACCGCGTATAATGGTAACGTGTAGATATAAGTAGAATCTATCACGTACGCACCGTGTTTTGCGATGGTAAATCATATTCACACACATAATTACATCATTTAAGGATAGCCATTAAGGGGCAGGCGAGCTCCTAGAACTCCCGTCCACCAATTAGAATAAATTAATGCGTTCACTAATCTAATGGTCGTAGTTCCAGCTTATCGGAAACCACTAATTTATCCCCATATTTAATGATGTGCGGATTATTTTTCGGCGTGTTATTGCATTATTACGATATCGTCTTCGCAGCCCTCATAACTACATTGATTGGTAACAGGTCAATTGAAAAATCCCCGGCCTACCTTAGTAAAACACATTTTTTGGCAAAATTATTCTTTTTTATTCAACATAATTCCCTTAAAAGGTGATTATAGCGACCTTCAAACTTTTCGATACCATTTTTGTAGTACGATTTGTCCTTTGCTTCAAAATAGGCCTCAGTTTCGGCGATCACCTCTTCATTCAACGAAAATTTCTAACGAGCATTCTTTTGAAATCTGAGAACAGGAAATAATCGCTGGAGAATACGGTGGATGAGGAAGCAATTCGAAGCCCAATTCATGGATTTTTGCCATCGTTTTTACTGACATTGACACGGTGCACTGCGAAGTACTTGGTAAAGCAGCACTTTCTTTTTCTTCAAATGCGGCCGTTTTTTCGGAGATTTCTTCCTTCAAACGGTTCAATAACGCTATGTAATAGTCGCTGTTGATGGTCCTTCCTTTTTCAAGGTAGTCAATGAAAATTATTCCATGCGCATTCCAAAATACACTCGCCATATACCTTGCCAGCCGACTGTTGCGATTTCCCACGCTTTGGAGCGGGTTCATCGTGTGTGGTCCACTCGGATGACTGTCGATTGGACTTCGGAGTGAAATGATGGAGCCATGTTTCATCCATTGTCACCTATCGATGCAAAAACTCGGGTTAATTATGCTTGATTATCTAAAAACACTGCTCCGAATCACCAACTCGTCGTTTTTGGTCAAAAGTGAGCTCGCGCAACACCTACTTTGCACTGAGCTTTCTAATACCCAAATATTTGTTAAAGATATGATGTACACGTTGATATCTTTATAGTTTCTGCTCTTTCATTAAATTTCAATTTGCAGTCATTCAAAATTATTTTGTGGATTTTTTAAATGTTTTCGTCGGTAACAACCTCTTTTGGGCGTCCACTGCGTTCACCGTCTTCGGTACTCATTTCACCGCGTCTAAACTTAGCATACCAATCCTTCCGGACACTCGGCCTCAAGCCAAGTTTTTGCTTCAACTGCATTTTTTCAACACGCGAAATTCCTTTTTATCCTTTTTTTTACAATAACGAAACTTTCGTCACTCAGAATGCTATTATTCACAAACTAATAATCCGATAGCTGTTAAATTTATACACGCATCTTTTGAGGGTCAGGGCTAACTAAAAACCATAGGGATTTAATTCTAGTAGCGCCATCTATGTGTCAGGCCGGGGACTTTTCAATTGACCTGTTATGTATTGACGTATAGTAGCAGCTTGGCTAGAAGAACATTTGGTTTCGACTAATGAAGATAAGATTCCGCTAAAAGGTAATTGTTCAGATTTACTTATCTTATAAATGCTATAGTATACACCCTATAGAATAGCAAATGCTATACTCCCTTCATCACAAGGACATCATAATATCACAGGACAGTATTTATTTTCTTCAAATGCATTGGAGCTAACACCCAATTTGATCAAATTGTTGCCGTGAAACCATTGTAAGTTGCTGGAGTATATTTTAGCAAGAAAATTAAAAAAAATATGGTAATATTAGGAGTAGAAGGGACTAGATATAGAAAACCTAGAATCAAGAAGAAACCAACTAATCGAAAGATAAAATAAATGTTGATAGGGCATATAAGATATATGTGATAAGCAGGAAATATATATGGTAAAAATAATGATGAAATACATTATGATAGAAAAGAGTAGAAACTTTCAGCAATTACATAAGTAAAAATAATAGAAATTCCAAAAACCAAAGGAATTAAGAAGAAAATAAGAATTCAAAAATATTTAGACATATAAAACAATAAGTAGCTAATAGAAGCAAGAATACAAGGAAATCGAGCAATAATTGCTGATAATATATTATATTTCTAATTAATTAATTAGAGAATTGAAATTGGTCACCCTCTCTGGTCCTACCAATTTAGAAGAAGGAAATATAGAAAAGGTTAGAAATGATTCAAATAGCAAAGGGAAGAAAACGCGAAAGGAAGGATCCTAAGACATCCAGGGCTTGTAAATCAAGTAAAAACAATTATTGTTTATTACGATTAAAACTAAATTTCAATAATTGATAATGCAATAATTTTCTATAGTTTAGACTTAGAATATAACTAGTTTAAAGACACAATACAAATATCCAAATGCAGTAAAGTAAGCCATTCAAAAGCAAGCCATATAATAAAGTGTTATTATAACAAAATACCTATATCTTTCTACGTTTATATAAATAATACAAGTGTCAATAACAAAATCCACAAATCAACTAAAAATTGGAATATACAGCTCGAGATCTGTCCATTCAATTTTGCGTTTTAGTGAGGTAATTAAAATCTTATTTCACTTGAGGGATGTCCCATTCTTCAAGCAGAATCAGCGAAAATATTCACCGCGATGGTAGGTTCAACTGGAAACATCACGTTAGACAGAAAACAAAGCAGACTAAACTTAAAATCAAAGAAATGCGGTCCGTTCCATTTGACTTAAGATCAAAGAGATTGGTATCAATGAATTATAAAGCCTACTTTTTGCCTATTGGTGAAAATATGTAGTAGCACTAAAATATCAAACCTACTAGTAATCCAACGCTGACAAAACTAAGAAAAAATTAATATGATCCAAACCACCAGAACTTTCTATATTGTAGAACTGTTACTCTTTAAACATTAGTTTAAGTAGCTTAAATTAGTTAAAGACAAATACTGATCTTGCACTTATCTTGTGTGTGTATTGATGCAAGTACTACAGAACAATACTAAGAAATTAATTTGTAAATTAAGATTGTTCTAAGCATATCTAATGTAAATTCGTATAAATGCGTATTCTACGTAAAACAAATCATTAAGTTTTACACCAAAAAAGTCGACATGTAGAATGCCGTAATAATTGCGGAATTTCATATTCGTTTACACATTCCTAATGAGAAAGAACATTTACAATATTTATTCAGGACGTTCAACATTAGTCAGTTTTCTTTTACATCACTCCACCTGGTAGCTGCATATATATATGTTCACAAATACGCCTACTTCACTGCGCATAACTTTGTTAAATGATCATGGATATAACATGTTTTAAACATAGCCTGTATTTGTATAGTACGAAGCGGATAGTACGACACAGTTAGTTCAATATATGATTTAATGATGTTACATAATTTCAATCATTTTTTATAACAAATAATGTATCTACCATCACAAATTAACGTGAACCAACATAGCAACGTTAAAATGCGAGATTGTAAACCATTGTAACTGCGAATTCCAAGAAGTCGTATAGTTTTTATCGGGCCGTTAAAGTTTCCTGCAATGAAGAAACGCCATCTTTCGAAATAGATGTCAGGAAGTCGACCTCGGGGTAGCTGAAACATTTTCAGATGTAGCGATGTGGGAGTGAAGAAATGATGCATAAACGCTAGTTACCGGTTAATTATACGTCCGACTTTGGGCCTCCGGCGATTACGCTTTAGAGCACCACGCTCTTAAGATGTTAAACTTTGCTTTATCTAGCTTTATTATTGCGGAATAATATTATTGGTAAATACCCTATCGGAAATTATAATTACATTGGATCAGATTGATATTTTATAGGGATATAACACTCACTACGAAGACTTCTTCAGTTCTCCGCCATATATTTTCTTATCTCATCACCACCGGTCAGCAGTAACAGCAGTAAAGGGCTTCCTGCTTCTGCAGTTTCATTCTCCCAACCTAGATTTACAGGTTTCCGTGGAGCTTTTGTTATTACATGTAAAGATAGTTAAAAAACTATTTAGATTATTTTGAAATTGTGGATACTTTCCGCAAGTTTTGAAATAGATTGAGTTCATTGGATGTGTATCCCCACATTCTATGTATTGGATCATAAGTAGAAACGACTGGAAAAAAAATTACCCTATTGCTTGATTTTCTGCGATGATAGCACTATAGTTATTTATATAGTTGTTGATGCTTCCAATATTGTTCACGAATGTATCGATAGCAAGTGCCTAGAGTAGTATCTGTAGAGACATCCCTATCAATAACCAAAATTGATCTAGTTGCAGGAGATTTCGCTGTTGTTAAATGCCTTATGTGCTTTTTTTATAAAATCAGGTTTTTGTTCCAAATTTTTTGTTATTTTTTATATTTTTTAGCTCATTTTGGCAATTCTTTTTGAGTTTTGAAAAGCAGTCTAACATCTGTAAACTTGAAATAATCCAAATACGATGCTCAAGTCGAATTATGGGTGTCTTTCCGAGACCATTTTTGGTCTTCCAAGTTGCTCTTTGACATTGACATAAAAATTGATATAATCAGAATTCGAAGCATTATATAATCAGAATATGATGATTTTAAATATCAGATCTAGTGTGAGAAACTTAATTACAGAAATACTGATTGTATTATTAGACCTATAAATTAGTTGTTTGAAAGGATTGTTTTATTTGAAATTGTATTGTGAAAAATCGGTACAATGTATTTTATTCAAAGTATTGTCAATCGAAAACTTCTTCGCATCTTTCAGACAATTTATAGATTCTATTATTTATAGATATTATTCTAGTACGATGTATCTTTTGAGGCTATCCACGAGCCTACCCATTTTTTCTTTTATCTTTTTATAACACCTTTTTTTTCACTCAGGTCACGACTCTGACCCACGATATGCCGAAACAAGTAGTAATTGGAAAGATTTAAAGTTTCGAAGTAGGTTTTCACCGTTTTTGCAATATGTGTAGGCGATGGTTCTCAAGCTGAAGAATAAACAATGTTATGTCTTTACTTCTATTCCAGCTCTTTTTTGGGCAGTAGTCGTGTCAAACGTATCAACTGTAGTCGATGTCAATCCCCGTTGATAGATAGGCTTCAAATGCTTAACTTCTTTTTTTTTGCTATATTTGGGGCCAAAATCATCATTTCAAAACGTGAAAATCGGCATTCACATGTTGAAATCGATGGAACATGGTTGCCACAATGAGTATTTGATGACCTTCAGCCGCCTTTTTCTTGAAATTGAAGTAAAAAGTGAAACATTCCGAAAATGTGACTTACTCGGTTCAAATTCACACATTCTTAATACACTGAAAAAATGTTAGTTCATACTTCAACGAATTTACACTACTGCAAAGTGTAGCATATCAGTGAGGCTTCAAAATTATTTTATAGGCCTAATATTATCCCACGGTGAGATTTGAAATGATGATTGACCATTTATACCTGAGGCTATAATTCGGATTTCTTGACGTTGCAAATGCGAAAAGTGTTTTCTAGTTTTCGGTATTCCATTTTTATATGTAAATAAATATTATAAACTAACCAAGTAGATTCCCCTACCCAAAGAAAGCAGTAATCCTGCAAAAAAGCAGTAAATATTGTCTCAAATGCATTACTGTAATCATATGAATGTACTCATAATCATGTAGTTTTGATTAGTTAACGTTGTGTAAATTGTTTCTCCAAACTTTATATGTTCAGATATTAGAGTATCAGTGTCAGTATTACAAGTGAACAGTTCTCTTTTCTGGAGTGTTTATAAATACTTTAAGGCAACTTTTGATGTTTTTTTATAGTCACAAGTCGATCAATTTTATTACTCATGTTAAGATTCTATATTATAATATACAATTTTACTAGATTAACATTACTGTAAATGTGGCATTACTTCGGTTATTTGAATATACATAATCACTGATGAACATATAAGAACTAGTTCTTCCTTCATGAGTCATGCCCTGATATTTTCGTAAATTGACTTTTCTTCTATTCTGCTTTTGTTCCCATTGTTTTTAAGACATTTTCAGCCTTGACGATTGACCATTTACCAACAACCACGTCGTAATCTTATTATTTTCATTGTTATTATTATTATTATTATTAAATGCTCATTATTGTAACTCGTTTCTCGCGACTGGTGAAACTATTGTACACGATCTGAGGTGAAGACGCAGAAGAATACGAAAAAATATTAAGTAAGTGTGAGAAAAGATTAACAGATTAATATTTTACATGGTCGTGACAGAGCACAATGGTTTTACGATTGCGTCCGTCGGGTTGAATGAACGATAAATGTTGGGAGGAAAAAATTAGCTTCGATCAAACGTTGATTCTGATTTAAACGGTGCTATATTCATTGATCGTTCGTAATCGAAAGTTATGGATGGTTTTGAGTTTTATTGTCATCGGTTGTTGCACTGGTAACTAGGTAGTTTCGTCTTTCATACAGAATTTCGCAAGAAATATGTCATAATGAAGAGTATAATATATTTTTATATATATTTCATAATTAATATCAGTGACAGTTTACATCAATTTATTTCTTACATTACATATACGTATTACAATTCTGATTTAAAATTGATGTATTACAACTATTCTGTTATACTTACATCAAAAGTAAACAGGGCAAGTGCAGGATAAATACACCAGCATGTATATCTTAAATTAAAATTAAATTAGACTATTTAAGCTATATGTTAGTTAAGAGTAACAATTATACACTATACAAGTGGCTGTTATGCGGTTTTACTAGTTGGTTTGATGGTTTTGTAAAACCCCACAGTTGCACCAAATAGGGCTCTATAATTGACTGATAAAATCTATAATCTCTTTGATCTTAGATCAAGTTGGAAGTATCTTCCTGCTAACGACTACAGTTCTGTGATTATGCGTCTAATCTGTTCTGCTTTTTTTTGTCTAATGTGATATATTTTTTATTTCATATAATATATATTATTATATATTGATAAAACCTGACTTGTTGAACAGGTCGTATAGAATAACACAAAATATAGATTAGATAGAGAGATATGTGGAAATATAATTTTATGAATTAATTAAAGTGGATTATCATAGAACTATTTTAGATAAACCAGATGAGTTGAATTTTCGGGCTAGTTACGGAGTCAATAACCTTAATTTTTAATCAATGGCATAGGGACCACTAGGCTGCTATTCATACCATTTTTTAATTGTTTTTGAATGTTTTCAGAGATCACATATTATTTCCATCAATCGAAAGAGTTTTACTTCCTCTCAGAAGTATAATGTTTCAATGAATATGATAATTTCCATCATTGGATCTCTCACATCCATCAGTGTACTGTTCCGGTATATAGAGATTTTAAATCAATAACCTGTAGATCATACTTTAGCTGTTTTTATGTTTTAGATTCATTTGAACAGAGATACAATAAATATGTAGTTTTAAGTGTTGTACGTCGATGGAGATAGGTTTGGAGAGTATGCGATAAAACTTCCCATCGAAATGATTTGAATATTTCGTTGACTATATTGCCATATGAGACGGTGCGTTGCCATGCTACAAAATCGCCTTATTATGTCTCATTTAAGCGTATAGTGAACATTTTGCATCAATGCACAGTTCTGATTGAACATTTGTTATCGGTGGCGATTAGTATTAACTGTTTCTCCAGGGTTCAGTAGTTCATAATATGCAATGGTTCTACCAGAAACAGAACATGATCTTACGACTAAAGCGACTTGATCTTGCAGTGCTTTAAATTGATTTAATTTTCTGAAATAAATATGTTTTTCAACACCCGCTATTATTCTATGCAGAGACGACTTCCTTTCATACTTTTGAAATAGCATTTCACTGACCGTTTTTAGATTTTCTAGTTGTCTGTAATTCATGTCAATGCATACAGTCATATCAACAACGTTGACACCGCCATTTGTTTTTGAGTTTGCGTTGGATTTTCATCCAATAATTTCTGCAATTTCGCATCTTCAAATGTTATCGACCTATCAGGACATTCTTTGTCTTATGGTGGGAGGATGTTCACCGTAAATCTCCAGCAGCAGATAACTTTTCAGGGACTTTTTTCTTTTGATAAAATAAGAAAATAATTCGTTACAATTTTGGCGCAATGTAACTTGTGTAATTTTGAATATTGATGAGAGTTGAAGAATGTATCAAAATCATAACATATGGCTACTCAATCATACTTATGGCTAGTAAAATATGTTACAAAATCTGGAAAGTAATTACCGATGCCTGTGCCTCCACCAGAAAGCTAATAATATAAAATATTTTTAGGTTCGTGATATGTATTTTGTTTGTATGTATATGTTTACTTAAATTTTTATTTACAATTTTTTCGACCAAATTAATAAAAATTCGGATAAACCAACTCCTTTTTATCACCTTTTGTATTAGTTTTATATTATAGAAATATATAGAAATAAATTTTTATTTTAAAACTACATCATAAACTATATTCTCAATGAGAATAATATCGTAAAACACGCGGCTTCGTCTTAAGATGGAAGATGACCCGCTAGACAAAAATCTGACCATTAGAACCGTCAGTTCATCGGTCATTCGGTTACAAGGTGGGACATCTTCGCAGCCAGGCAGGTCATGGCTCGCTTCCTCTAATAACGGATCTTCGGATACCACCATCCCTGGCAGCAAAAGTCGGCTAAATTTGTCATGACGACGAGACTGATGGGTGTGCCCAACATCTTTCCTGATAAATAATTGACGTTTTCTTAAGGTATTTACTAATTCGTATGATTTATACGGGTTTGTTAACGTCAATTGATTGTAAAAGCTTTGCAGATTTCAACTACCTTCATTAAGATATAGCGGCTTAAGTCGTTTTATATATGGGAGAAATTTTTAATTTTTTAAGACATAAAAGTTATTGGTGTAATGTATGCCATATCGCCATTTAAGTGCCAACTGAAAAAGGTAATCTGAAAAATATCCAAGTGGCATTTTCAATTTTAGTGAATAGATTTTCACGATTTTAATAGTCTATTGGGAGATATAAATATCTGCTCTCCATTTGTATGTTATAATGGCAAATAAATACTAATAACTCATCAATATCTTCTGTATATCTGACAGAGTCCAAAATCTGTCTATCTGACCAAGGATGTTATTGTAGATAATGTTTTCATCAACATATTCAAATCGTCCTTGCTTGTATATCCTTCTCGACCTGCTTGTCATTGTTGTAATTATTTGCCATACCCCATATAAATTTGACTGATATGGAATCAAATGTGTCTAACTTTTATATTTTCCATCAACTGTTGTTATCTTTACACTCTTTTTATTAGCGTTTTGCCGAAGGTGGCCCAATGTCCCATTTCGAAAGATCAATGTCTCGCCTAGATAGGCAAATTAAAATAATAAATATTCCTTAGTTCTGCTATATACTCTTAAAAACTATGATTTTCAATCTTCAAGTTCTTAAAGTTTCATTAGACGTCTTCGTGAGTTGTATTTATATTATTTAAATCATATGTTTCCTAACAGTGTAACATATGAAGGGATCTTACTTTTATACTTATATCCTTCCAAGGGCATGTCTTTAAGTTTTCTATGGATACTCCTCAGGCTAAGGATGCAGAAAAAATATCGATATAAATTAAATATTGTTTTTAACAATTGACCAAACCTTGAAGAAGGAAATCTGAAAAATATCCAAGTGGCGTTTTCAATTTTAGGGAGAGTACAAATAGATTTTCACGATTTTAATAATCTATTGAGAAATATAAATATCTGCTCTCCATTTGTATGTTAGGACGGCAAATAAATACTAATAACTCATCAATATCTTCTGTATGTCTGACAGAGTCCAAAATCTGACTATCTGACCAAAGATGTTATTGTAGATAATGCTTTCATCAACATATTCAAATCGTCCTTGCTTGTATATCCTTCTCGACCTGCTTGTCATTGTTGTAATTATTTGCCATACCCCATATAAATTTGACTGATATGGAATCAAATCTGTCTAACTTTTATATTTTCCATCAACTTTTATTATCTTTACACTCTTTTTATTAGCGTTTTGCCGAAAGTGCCCAATGTTCCATTTCGAAAGATCAATGTCTCGTCTAGATAGGCAAATCAAAACAATAAATATTACTTAGTTCTGTTATATGCTCTTAAAAACTGTGATCTTTAATCTTCAAGTTCATAAAGTTTCATTAGACGTCTTCATGAGTTATATTTATATTATTTAAATCATATGTTTCCTAACAGTGTATGAAGGGATCTTATTTATATACTTATATCCTTCAAAGGGCATGTCTTTACGTTTTCTATGGATACTCCTCATATAAATTAAATATTATTTTTAACAATTGACCAAACCTTGAAGAAGGAAATCTGGAAAATATCCAAGTGGCATTTTCAATTTTAGGGAGAGTACAAATAGATTTTCACGATTTTAATAATATATTCAGAGATATCCTCGCGTCAAGACTTTAGTGCATTACATATTTTTTATTACTACTCCTATTATACATATTATTTGTAGCTTTTAGATTCTACAATTAAATATGGGAAAAAAATTAGTCAAGGTATTCATGTAAATATTACAAAGGGTCAGCTATTGTGTACTTATAAGTTCCATGTAATATCGTGTCATCCCAACGACACAACAATACAATAGCACGCATACAGTGTGGACTTAAACAAGTAAGTCCACAATTATAAGTAAACAATTAATACGTGTTGCTTTTGTTTTGTAAATGCCGTGTGTATTTCGAAATTCTAAGGGTATTTTAAACATCTAAAACCAGTTTACTTTTTTCAATTTACCAGTATCTAAAAAAATTTAATGTATCACAACATATCTAGAATAGTCATCGTGAATTATTTCAAAGATCCGGAAAAGGAGTTAAAGAAACCAAGAGGCTCGACAAATGTCATAAACGATAAAGATAGACAATAAATATTGCAAGTTGCTTCAAATTCTATTACAGCGAACAAAATCACATCGGCAGCAGGCGTAAGAACAGATGTAAGAATTGTTCAACGTCTCCAATATAATGCTAGATGTTTAAAAAGAAAGAAAGTCTTACAGAAACCCTCTTTATGTGAAGAACATAAGAAAGCACGCTTACAATTTCTCGAGGACTATATCTCATGGAAAAAAATATGGATTTAAGTATTACTACCATAATTTAAGAAAAGATCAGAGATTTTCAAGTCAAAAACAGTTAGGTCGAGGGAGTGTTTATTTATTGCTATAGGCGTTGAAGCAATCATAGAAATAAAATTAATTACTGGGTATACTAATAGTATAGGTTATATTATATGATTGAACAGTTAACCAAGTGTGTAACAATAATTGCCTATCAGAATAATATTGTTCACGAAGATAATGCCGCTGTTCATACTGCGACCCTTACTCATTAAAAACTGTTTTTCAGAACACAATATTGAAATTTTAAAGTGGTCAGCGCTCCCCTTGTATATTATTGATAATTGTTGAGGTAAGCTAGCACATATGTGTGAGAGACAATTTAGCAATGTTGAGCAACCAAAAAATTCTAGCCAATATGAGTGGAAAAAGCTAAATCAAGATTTTCCTATTCAGCTTCAATAATTTTTTTTATTATTTAATAAATATATTGTTACTAGTCGTTTCCGTCTAATCTACAATTTGTCTTTATGATACTTAAATCTAGGTATATCACTAGGAGGACCCATCGGCCCTAATTCATTCTCTGGTGAAATAATGCTTATACATGTCTAATACATAATATATGCTACCCAACAGTACACAAGATCAGATGGTTTGATTCTTTTGAGTCTGTGTCCTGTTCTGGTGGTATCCGAAAGTTGCAATATTTCAATATTCGTATGAGAATGGAGTCTTTCCTCATGCCCCCTTGCAGTCATCTTGATTTCTTGACTGACTGTGGGTATCTGAAGGTGTCGTGTAGGTAATCAGTCCTATAGTATTTAGGTGCACCCACAATACCTCTCAGGGCTTTGTTCTGAAAATTTTTTATTTTATTTATATTACTCTTTGCAGAACATCCCCATAATTGAACTCCATATGTCCATATAGTTTTCAGTATTTGCTTATATAATAGCAATTTATTATGTACTGATAATTGTGATTTTCTTCCAATTAGCCAGTACATTTTCCTATATTTCAATTCCAGATCTTTTCTTTTCTTCTTTATATGTTTCTTCCAGCGAAGTTTTGCTTCCAGATTCATTCCGAGATGTTTAGCGTTGTTGCTATATGGAATGATAGTGTTATTTAATATTATTGGTGCTTGTACGGTCTGTTTATAGGTGAACTGCACATGTACAGATTTACATTCATTAATTCTTATTTTCCAAGCTTGTGTCCAATTATTTATATTGTCACTTGCCTGTTGTAATTTTCTTCACTATTGTCTCCGACAGCTATAATCGCAGTATCATCAGCAAATATAGCCATCGTGATATTTTCCATTTGTGGTACACCTACTTTAGCTTCTTTTATTGTAGTATAAGCTTCTTCTTGTTTGACTCTAAACATTCTGGTTGTAATGTATGATTTTAATAGTTCGGTGTGTTGTTTTGGTAGCATTTTCTGTAGTTTATTAACAAGCCCTTCATGTCAAACCTTATCGAAAGCTTGTGCTACATTTATGAATATAGCTGAGCATACTTTTTGACTTTCGTAGGCTTTTTCAATAACATCTGTTATTCTGTGGACCTGGTTAATTGTTGAGTGCTTATTAATAAACCCAAACTGGTGTGTTGGTATTAGCTTTTTTCTCTCTATGATCGGTTTTATTCTTTTCAACAGGAATTTTTCAAAAACCTTAGATAATACTGACAGCAGTGATATAGGTCTATAGGTTTTTATTTCGTTTGCTAACTTCCCAGGTTTTGTAGTTGGTAGTTTTTGTAGTAATTCTCCTTTTATTTAATCGTAGCTTGGTGAGTTCCTGGGATTCCTTTCCAGAGTGAGTAATTAGTTTCTTTATCATTTGTTAAATTTCTCAGATAGTCATTTATGGTTTTGTTTTTAATTTCCATTATTTCTCTTTTCAGTCTTTGGGTTATATTGTTTAAACTATTTTTATTTTCAGGTGTTCTATTTTGTTGCCATTTTTTTTTTCGCAATTTACGTTTTTCAGCTACCATTTCCTTCACTTCTTTTGGATAATTATTTCCTTTAGTTGTGCTCTTAATTTCTCGAGTATCATTCCAAGCAGCTTGTTGAATATCTACTACGAATTTTTCTGCTCCAAAATTTAATTGTTCAGTTGTCTTAAGGGGTACATTGATTTGAATTCGTTTGTTCAATTCTTCAACAAATCCTTCCCAGTCTGTTGTCTTATTTGTTAACGTTGGATTCATTCTTTTCTTATTATATTTTCAATAATATAACAACAAATTAGGAAAAAACGGTGGCACTTAGTTGAAAAAAATTCTTGACAATATCCGGATTGATCATATTATGCCCTCGAAAAGATCCTGTAGCACGAAACACCAGTATCAATTTATTATAAATAACGCACGTTTTCTTGTCATTTTAATCGAATATTTGAAACATACTTAATCAGAAATTACTTTCAGTAATAACGAAAACGAAATTCAGTTTTACTGATTATCAATATTTATGACTGTGCATCGTCGTAAATATAATGAATTAATTATTTGACGATAGTCATATATCCTGTAGCGTGTTTACTGCGTTATATTACATTATCTTGTGATATCTGAATATGCAGCTGATGATTTTCAATTTTATTTATACCTCATTAAATATACGATTGAATTTATTGGAAGTGTTCGACGAAAATATGACCTGTTTAAGAAATTATGCATATTATGATTACCATTTTACTGGTTGTTACTGTGCTGTACATATTTGGTGAATATTTTTACATAATCATTCTTACGTAGCCCGTTCGTTAAGAAACAGGTTCATTACTAATAGTTGTTAGTTGGGATTGAAAAGGTGCTAGGAAACTCACATATGTTTTCACCCTAATCTTTCATAATTTGTTTATCATAGAAATTAAAATGTGAAACATGTTGTTGATATGTTGTATACGAAGCATATAACAAAAGTTTGTAATAAGTATGCGTAACTTTTTGCACTATACCTTCAGAAGCCAGAAAATATGCCAGTTAGTTTGCGGATACTATAGCTAGCAAAATTAACTACAATTAACAAATGGAAATCAGGAAAAGCAACTTAATATATTGTTCTATAAAACCTCATTACACACAGCTAAAAACTACATTTTGTAGATGTTGGAATTTACTAACCTACAGGTATTTTTTTATTAAGTGGATGGAACGCAGATTTAGTTTTGTCAGATTTTGATGCAAATTCTTTTTGATTATTCTTATTAAGCTACTATTTTGCATCGATATAGCTATATCCCCATGCAAAAATATAACAATACGCAAAATTATTTTGAACAAATGATTTTTGAATATAACAAATGATTTTTCCCTAGAAACCAATTTAAATTATAAAATAGTACTGTTATATTTTATTATCACATTTTGCATGCAGCATGCAGGCACCAGCATAGAGAAAAATGTTTATATTTTTATATATATTTTCCTAAAAATATTGATAGTTGTAAATCAGGTTTTTGAAGGAGCGTATGGAACGGGTGTTTTGAGATTTTTACACCAAAAAGACGTTGATAAAGAGGTTTTTAGGGAGTTCTAATAACTAACCCTAATAAATAGAATTCATGGAACTGAAAATGACGGTTAAGTTCTTTAGACATGAGAGTTCATTCGTCCAAGTGTCAGTATTTGTTGTACAATAGAGTTGTCAACTTAACGCGTTTCATTTAATTAATTTACATTTATATTAAATGAATTTCTATCAAGATCTACGGATATCATAGGGTACTCTCTTTCTAACTCTAGTTAAAAAAATGTCTTCATAAATATCCGTCGTCATAAATAAAACCGCAGGTGATTGAGATGGTAACCATATAATTGTTTAATTATATTAATACGTCCTCTAAGTTGCTTTGTATATCATTATATTGCATCTTAATAATCCCACCAATTAAAATGATCTTTAACTTTTGGCGCTTGAAATTATCGCAGTAGATTCACTTTTCACCACCTGTCACAATACGCCACAGACATTCTTTCAATTTTCCTGGTAAGTAATGAATCAAATCAAAACGTATCTCCAGGAAACATATGTAACTATCTGCTCTCCATTTGTATGTTATAACGGCAAATAAATACTAATAACTCATCAATATCTGCTGTGTGTCTGATAGAGTCCAAAGTCTGACTATCTGACCAAAGATGTTATTGTAGATAATGCTTTCCTCAACATATTCAAACCGTCCTTGCTTGTATATCCTTCTCGACCTGCTTGTCATTGTAGTAATTATTTGCCATACTCCATATAAATTTGACTGATATAGAATCAAATGTGTCTAACTATATTTTCCATCAACTTTTGTTATCTTTACACTCTTTTTATTAGCGTTTTGCCGAAAGTGGCCCAATGTTCCGTTTCGAAATATCAATGTCTCGTCTATATCCGCTAATTAAAATAATAAAAGTACCAATTTTGGTACAAGGAAGGTGGACAAGGGTAAAAGGCTGAAGAGCTCTGAACTGACCGCGAAGTGATTGTTTCATTAGCGCATTAACAGCTAACAAATCAAAACGTATCTCCAGGAAACATCCGTAAATATTCTGCTCTCCATTTGTATAACGCTAAATAAATACTAATAACACAGAAGTACATAACTGTACAGGTGTTTTGAGCAATGTTATAGAACAATTATCACGCCGATCTGAATAAACTTCTGCTGGGAAAAGTATATGTTGCGACTGTTGTTCGAATTCAATGGAAACACCAGATGCGAAAGAATGCTCGCCGCCGCGTTCGGATTATTAACATTAAGTTCGGTAAATAACGAGTTACCCGCTCAGAGCCGTTTATTATTTATTGTATTTTCTAATTTATTAGTAATACACCATTGTGTTTGGCGTTAATTGTTAGTAGCTATTGATTTATTAACCCATCTTTATGGAAATGAATGCCTTTTTCCTAATCGTACCGTCATAAATTATCGGGCTCATTTTTCATTCGGGAAAAATTTGCATTCTAACAGTATAATAAACTGGTAGTTTTTTTACGTCGCTCCAAACAATGCATATCAACGAGATGGTCGGCAGCAGGTCGCGTTTATCGGTTATCGATTAAAAGCCTACTTCTTGTGAAAGATATTGATGATATTAATATCATACTTAATGTGTTTCAAACTTTAACTGTTCTTTCTATCAAACTAATTCAATATCTCATCTAAAAAAAATATCAGGCATCATTTCAACTAAAAATATAGTCTAATCTAAACTAATCAAGAAGTAAGTCTAATAAAACAACCAATCAGAACATCACAATGTTGCACATCAAAAACAAATTTTGGTCTATTTTGACTTTCTCATGACAAAATACTAATGTTAATAAAATACTTTTTGTTATTACTCTTAGTAGTTCCACAATCTGCCCAGAGGGCAATAAGTATTTGTTATGATTATATTATATATAGATGGCATATAGAAAATCACTTCATTAAGTGATCTCCTGTATAAAATAATATTTATAATGAGATAGGATGGTGTTTACGACGTTTTAGTCTACGCACTTCACTACACTTATCTATTTTTTTATTATTACTCTTCGTGGGTCCACAATCTGTCCTATTGGCAATAAGTATTTCTTATGTCTATATTATATATACATGGCGTGTAGAAAATCACTTCATTAAGCAATCTTCTGGTCTTATTCTAAAGTTTATTCTAAAGTGTACATATATCCAGTAATCAGATCAGGTGGTGTTAAACGTTTTAGTCTACGCACTTCACTATCACGTCGCATATTTAGCTGATTAGCGAGTACATTGGGATTCACTGACACTCTTTCGAAGTACTTCCCACAAAACATGTTGAATTACACTCGCTATTGGTTCTAGAGGAATATCGTGTTATATCACTTCATATGAAACATAGTACGGAGCATCGACTGATATCCATCGTATGATGGATATATTAGACTTGCTAGCGGTTCCCCATAGTTAAATTCCATATTATCATATAAGGTTGAGTATAGATTTATACAATATTTTGTTATGTTTCTTGAAGAGCAATTTTTCATTATTTACTTGTACTAGCAAGTAAAATAGTAGTAAAAAGAGGCAATAATTTGGTGAATACAACCAATAGGCCTAGGTTTTCTATCCCTTTCTAAATATATTTTCACTATTCTACAACAGACTACTCGTTATCATATTGCAAAATTAATTTGTACTTCATCATTAAGTACTGGTTACCTTTCTGTTTGAATTGGTGATATTTTTTTCTTTAACGTTCGAATTAGTTTAAAACCATAATGCCATAATAATATTTCGTAATGATTTCGTTTGTTTGATTTTCAAGTTAAACATTACAATATTATCACTTCCTAAATGTGGAAGCCAATACCTCTTCTCATACTATTTCTCGTCGGCGCCTTTTTTTTTCAAGAAATTTTCAGTAATGCTACATAACTTACATGTCTTTTATTAGAACTTTTTAGAATTCATGAGAAATAATATAGGAATATAGGAATATTTATATAACATCTTTATTGTATGTGCTTAATCTTAATAGCCTTAAAATAAAATTAGCTTTACCACTGGTTTCTGGACGTTATCCAGCAGTTTCATTACTTCCACGTTCCTGTGATTTCGTGCTTTATTCTGATTTGATTTGGAGGTTTATTGATTACATGGCATTTAGTAATCAGTGGATGTGTCCAATAATGAGATCGGATGATGTTTACGACGTTTTAGTCTACGTACTTCACTGTAAGTTCGCATATTTAGCTGATTAGCGATCGATCGAATTCACTGACACTCTTTCGAAGTACTTCCCACAAACATGTTGAATTACACTCGTTATTAGTTCTAGAGAAATATCGTGTTATATCACTTCATATGAAACAAAGTACGGAACATCGACTGATATCCATCGTATAATGGATATATTAAACTTGCTCGCGGTTCCCCATAATTGAATTTCATATGATCATATAAGGTTGAGTACAGATTTATACAATATCTTGTTATGTTTCTTGAAGAGCAGTTTTTCATTATTTACTTGTACTAGCAAGCAAAATAGTTGTAAAAAGAGGCAATAATTTGGTGAATACAACCAATAGACCTAGGTTTTCTATCCCTTTCTAAATATATTTTCATTATTCAACAACAGACTACTCGTTATCATATTGCAAAATTAATTTGTATTTCATCATTATTACTGGATACCTTTATGTTTGTATTGGCGATATTTTTTCCTATTTTGTATTGGCGATTAGTTTAAAACCATAATGCCATAATGATATTTCGTAATGATTTCGTTTATTTGATTTTCAAGTTAAACATTACAACATTATCACTTCCTAAATGTGGAAACCAATACCTTTTCTCATACTATTTCTCGTCGGCGCCTTTTTTTTTCAAGAAATTTTCAGTAATGCTACATAACTTACATGTCTTTTCTTAGAACTTTTTAGAATTCATGAGAAATAATATAGGAATTGATATTTATATAACATCTTTATTGTATGTGCTTAATCTTAATTGCCTTAAAATAAAATTAGCTTTACAACTAGTTTCTGGACCAGCAGTTTCATTACTTCCACGTTCCTATGATTTCGTGCTTTATTCTAATTTGATTTGGAGGTTTATTGATCACATGGCATTTAGTAATCAATGGATGATATTTTTTTGACAGCATCGATAATAACTCCTGGGCCTGACACATAGATGGCGCTAGTTTTATTGCATTCACCACTTTTTCAGTTAGTACTAATCGTCGAAAGAAAGCTGTTAAAATTTAATGATATTCTAGTTATATATTTGTAGGTTATTGTGCTAAGAGTGACACTACTTTTGTCATTTTCAAAACAATGGATCAAAAACAATCTCGTGTTTTAATTTTACACTGCTTCTTGATACCGTTGAAACGAAGCAGTGGCTTGAAAATATTTATAAAAGAATCCGTTCCATTAGAAACAACAATAAAACCTTGGTTTGTTGACTTCAAACGTGTTTGTAGAGACACCAATGATGCAGAACGTAGTGGGCGTCGAAATGAGGTGGCAACAAAAAAAAATCAAAAGAACATCTTGGTTTTATATCGCATTTGACTATGAGACAGCTCTGTTCAAAGCGGGTGCCGCTTTTACTCACTGTTCAACAAGCTCACACAAGAACTGTCACAACAAGAACATGTTGATAATTCTGACCAGTATTTGGCCATCTTTAAACGTAATAAACCGGAATTTTTGCGTCGATATGTGATAACGAATGAAAGATGAATTCATCACTTTACTCCAGAATAAAACGATCGTCGTCTTAGTAGGCAGCAACTGGTGACAAGCCTATTTGAGGCAAAATATAAATCGTTTTACAATAGTGGTATTGAAATATTAGAGCGGCGCCGAAATGATTGGTGGCTCTTGATCGCGTTTACATTGATGAAAAAAATAGTCAATTTTGAACAAAAACAAACGCATTTCCTTTGTTACGTCCAGAACTTTTGTACAATGTCTCACATATTAAATGTGAATGTAAAAATAATAGCATAGCAGCCTTTTACTTACATAAAAAAAACCATTATAAAAAATTATTCATTAGTTCCAACCAAAGTAAAATATAAAGCAGAGAAGGCCGGTCTTTAATTACAAATTAATTTCGTGATTCTTTCTTTTGATGAACCAATAACGGACTTGTGTTGGTGGAAACTCACTCGATATTCGACTAGTAATCAGTCGTGGGTTTCTCTAAATCGAATTGCTCGGATTGAGAGCGAGAAAGAGGAAGTGAAACGAAGTGGTGTCGGTCTTGGGATACATTTATCTGTTAAATAGAGAAGTTAAAATTATAGGGGAGACTTCTCAGAGAGAATTCATATACCGTAGTGTTATAGTTAAGGTTAAAAAACAGTCAGTCGATAGCTGAGATGCCGTTAGGTACATACACAAGACAAAAAGAGAGATAAGACAAGAACTATGAAAAGTCGTTGTACATACGTAATACATTAGCGTATGCAAATGTAGGAGTAAACAGTTTACTAATATTAAGTTATTCGTATAAATAAATATCCCTTGGAAATATGTGCATCGTTAAATCTGACACAAACCATACATCAGATTTAAGTATAATATTAATAATCTTAAATCAACTCATCAGTTAACAGCTTACTAATCTGTGATGCTGCTATTTATATTTCGATTGGTTATTTTAGATTATTTTGTTCTCATCTGAGTTAAGCCTTATATCCCTAAAATTATTAAATTATATTAAATAGTACACTGA
Source organism: Rhynchophorus ferrugineus (assembly GCF_030347505.1). NCBI lineage: Eukaryota > Metazoa > Arthropoda > Insecta > Coleoptera > Curculionidae > Rhynchophorus > Rhynchophorus ferrugineus. Next base: position 17,364,132 of record NW_027472585.1, on the reverse strand, counting down.
TTTGGAGTTAAACTAGTTTGTTGTTAAATTATTATTGCATACTAATTTTTACACGCAAAAACTCAACATTACTCAGACTGATACTTCTAACAATGATAACTTTGTTCAAAACAATTGTTCTTCTGAAAGATTCTTCTGTTTATCACTGGAGCATCTAAATTTTTATTTTTAAGTGCTTACATGTGTAGGAATGCTCGTTTGTTGACTATGTGTTGACTTTGTTTGAACAAACAAATTTGCATGTGAACAAAAATACTGAATGATATTAAACTTGTTTATTTTGATGTGAAAGATTACATGTGGTCGATAGGAGGATGGACAGGATAATAAGTTAGGTCAAGGTTATGCGGAAGTGTTAACGACATGAAATAAAAAAGAGGAAAGAAGACCGAATGGTACCAATACTCTAGCATTGCCAACTTTAGAATCCAGCGTTTTCAGCAGCAATTTATAACCAAAAAACTTTCAGGTTAGCCGTGAATGAGTTAAAATAAGGGAAAATGGCTATCACACGAATTGACTAAAAATGGTATTTTAGAACCCAACATGGCTCTTTCATTACTTGTCAATCAAAGTAGAAGAGCTTATTGGGACTAATTATGAAAAGTGTATCTACTATCACAATCTCAATCTTATCAGTTATGGATTAGTCCAGGAGAGAATTAGTCCACATAGACATCAAAGCAGGAATACACATGGTCATAAAGTCTTGTCTTGCTTGTGTATTATGAGTTGCTAAAGGCAAAGTAAACTGTTTTTGTAGATATCTAAAAATGTCAAACTGTCAATACACTGTTGCAGACAAAATGCGAAAAAATCAAAAATGACCGGATAGTTGGATCGCTGTCAAACCAACATCGTTCTTTCGGCATGATTATCAGAAAATAGTTGTAGAAAAAATAGAAAATATATTGATTAAAGCATATCGTAGCACCAGTTTTTCAGTTCACCAAGTGAGATAAAAAGAGTATACACAAGGACATATTAATTGAATATATTATAAACATATAATCAAAATATTTGAACTAGAAGTAGCTTTTTTTAGTTTTAATCCTAAGAACTGCTAATAAATTTTATGAATTTTATTATTGACAAATTAATTTTTCTTTAATTTTTGTTGCAGGAACTAAAGACAACGAAAACCGACCGATCATCTTGTGTTTTGCTGAATGTATATCAAGAGCAGCTTTAAACAAATATGAAATTGCCAAATTATTGTTATATTACACGTCCATATCAACGTAAGTATAATATTCATGGAGATGTAATGCGTGTTTAGTTTAATGTATTTTAAAACAGTCTTTTTATATAGAAAAACTTGATTGGTAAAAGCTATTTTATTTTTTATCATCTGAGTTCATATTTGCTTCATTTCAATTAGAATAAATTATTGTTTTGAGAATAAAACTTAAATAATTAATATTCTATTAACATATTTTAATCAGCAACATCAACTATCTTAAAACAACGCCAACGCTTTAAGAAACAAAAATGAATTTTACTATGAATATTCATTCAACATTTCGTAATCGGAATCCATTGGTGTGCTATCGAATATCTTCAGGAGATACATTATCTCTGTTAGTTTACCAACGCGAGAGAAAGAGAGGGAGAGAAAAGAATACCTCCAGTCAGACCAACTGTGTTTACTGTGAAAGATTTAATTAGTTTTACGAATTAATTATATATTCGTCAAAGAAAAATGCGGCCTGATTACTATTGATACAGGCCAGTGCATTAATTTTAACATAATTAAATGTAGACTACTGATTCTGATTGATTATCGTTAAAATTATTCGATGGTTTGTGTTGATTAACATTGGCCGAAATTTTGAATGCAACTGAATATATTTCATTAGGCGCACAAATATGATTCTGATATTTTTGTATGAACAAGGTAAACGCATTTTATTTTTATATTCCCTACTTTCTGCGTTTTAAAGTATTTTAACAGCTCATCTCTTTATCTCTTTTGATAAAGATATAATATACATTAAGTATAACTTGGGGAATAACATATGGTCAGATTAATTTTGGAATAATATATTGGCAGTATCCACCAAAATCGTATTAATTGAACAACTTTTGATTACAAAATTGCTTCTTCTCGACAATTCGATGTCGATATTTAATAAGATGCAGTACAGAATGCTTTTTTGGACATTTTAACAGCCTCTAATAATAATAATTAGACATATCGATTGGTTATGGCCATTTTATTCATTTTTAAAGCATGTTTATTCTTTTTCTAGTTGTGATAAATATATTAATATATTTTATATATGAATATATTAATATGAACTTTTATTTATATTAAAATATTTAACATTTGACAGTATTGTTACAACGGCGGTGGATCTAAGAAGTTACCACTTCTTAGTCTTGAATTTAAATAGTTTAAGAAAAGTATTTGGACGAAAAATACAAAAAATCACACTAGTTTTTGCTACACATAAAAATAAGTTTCGAATACTTTTCTTCTTTAAAATTTTTTATATCGTAATGTTGTAGATTAATTATTAGATATCAAGCAAGACTAACCACAGGGTACAATTACTATTCAAAAAATAGCATCATACATAATAAAAAAATGCGACGTAATTCCTGTTGTATTAAAACCAATTTAGTTTGCCAATTAAAGTTCTTTGATAAATCTCCCATTTTTTATTATCTCTTTCTCTCCGTTCACTTTTGAGACAGCACTTTTTTAATTTTCTTTTTCAATTAAAATTGTTGCATATTATGAAACACTTGTGGCTAATTATGATCCGTTCATATATGATAATTAATTTCGTATTGTTCTAGAATTGAAAGTAAGAAGAATGGTTTCACCGTACTGTTACTGGCGGAAAACGAGTCCGACTACAAAGCTTTGGAAGTGCTGGATAAGTCAATATATCTTCTGGGAAACTGTATCGGCATCAATAAGTTTCTGGTTTGGACGCCAGGACTAAAAAGCGGAAGGGAATTGAGACATTCAACTAGTCAGGTTGAGGTAGGTAGAACTTTACATACTAGTTATATTGCACATATATATATATATATATATATATATATATATATATATATATATATATATATATATATATAGCTCCGCATGATGAGTACGAAACAATTTAGTTACGATATTAATACCACTACTAGAGGTTAAATATGTAAGGATATAGTTTTATATAATATGTAAGTATTTAGTTATTAAGTGCTTGATAATCAATGTTAGCTCTCGTGGAATAAGATGGACAAATTGTAAGATCAAAATCAAGAATGAGTTTGCTTCGGAAACATTTTCGATTCAATGTGAAATAAGCGTAGGCGTTAATGATAATATTTATTAGAATTAATTAACATTATTACATTAGAGGTATTATGCTTAATAAATTAGTACTGTAATTAGAAGAAATTCTTTGTTTATTGACTCCTACTGACATTGACTGCTTACTGGGATTGTATCTTCAGATGCTGCGTTATTATACAATTGAATTTCAGCGAACACAGCTATTAAAGATAATCTAGATTTAAAAAAAAAATGGTTGAGATAGAAAGATACGCCTCCAGATTTCCTGTTTTTATTTAAATTTTTTCTGATGACTTCGTCATGCCTGGCGTATAAGCAGCTTCATTCAGTACTTAACTGAATTACACCATTTGTTATTATTTGCGTTCCCCATGTCCGCTACAACTTAATACTAGTTTCCCTGTTTCCAAAAACCATCAACACTTTTTCCTACACCTTATATTGATGAATTAAAAAACTGAAGAAATCGAATCAATAAAATGCCAAATGTTTAAGAACGAGATATCAAACTGAAATGGGACATGTCAAGAATGTTTTTTTTTTATTTTTATATATTTTTGGCTTTTTGGAAGAATAATTTACAATAAAATACTAAAAATAATATAGCTATATGGTAAGCATCAATGGGATTGCATTTCGTATACCAATATAATGTCAGAACAAGAAAAATATATAACATAAAGAAATTTTTTTCGAAACCTAAAAGAGTCCCTGTATTAAAAGATAAATTAAAAAGTTTTTTGAGAATCACAAAACCAGGTTAGCTACTAGACTACAAACCTCTAGGATCACTTTGAATATAGAAATTAATTTTATAAAATTACTACCTGGAAAACTATTTGTGTGTTGTGGATTTTCTTGACTCTAAACTCGAAACTACAAAATGTTTTTTAATTACATCTTATATTAGATGTGCCTTTATGTTATAATCTTAACGGACAAATTAATGTATTACTATTGTTCTATTGTACTTGCATCAATACACAAGAAAGACGTGTGCTGTATAAAAACAACAATATATCTTTTGGCAATTAAAATTAAATTAGACTACTTAAGCTAAAGTTATATTGCTTTATTTTTGAAATATTTTGTCATGTTTTAAAGCGTTATCTTTTATCATTTTGTAGAATTTCTCAATTATAATAAAAAATTTTCAATCTATTCCAATATCATCTTGCAATTCGACATTGACTACATAGCGATAAGCATTAACATTTTTTAAAATTAAATACATCTTACATTAATACAATCTTAATTTACAAATTAATTCATTACTATTGTTCTATTATAATTGCATTAATAGATAGATCAGGCGTGATTAATATATCAATATATATTTCCCAAAACAAACAAATGATGAAATAATTTTGTTTTGGCAGCGTTGGCAACTAGTCGATTTCCGTCTTTTTCTAATAAATATTCTAAGTACAGTTCCTTTTACAGTTGGAATATCAACAATATAGAGCAGATATAATATCTCCCTGTAGGTTTGAATATTGAGGATATCCCTTCATGAGAAACTCGAAAAGATATGGAATGAATTAGCTTCAAAAATCATATCTGCTCAAACCCCTGTTAGACGTCCTGAAGTATAATGCAGAACAGTATTCAAATGTCTTCAAACGGCTTTTTAATAACAGCTCTTACTCTATTCACCTAATTATTTGTTGAATTTTGAATTCGAAATCCAATGGAGATGTCATTTTTAAAAATGGTTTAGCATGTTTTAATAGCAGTTTATCAAATAATTTGGATTTCGCAAATATACATAGGTCCGACTTGTTCTACTAGTTTCTCAGATATAATCTGATAATAAAATAATAATTTCTCAACGATTGCTAAAGAAGTATGTCAGATGACCTTAATCACTGTCAAATGTTAGTAAATCTTATTTCATGTTACTTCAGAATTTCTCATTTTATATCATCATTTTTTTAGGTTTAATTCAACATAAAAATTACTTGTCGATTTTGTGCAAACGCTCCAATTGTTATTAGAACTTACGAACAAAAAACTGATTTAAACCCAAGAAACGAGTCGGTTAAATAAAAAAAATGTGAATGGAATACACCACAGGTGGACGGAACCTTACGCCGTACCAAAATTAACATTCATTAGTTTAACCTCACTTCCAGACTGACGCATCCGGTACCGTCCCATATGGCCCAAACCGCCAGGGCCAAAAAAGACCCATTTATTTTTACCACTGCTCGTTGAAAAAACCGCGTAAACCCACCGAGACCTTTTCAGTCAAATAGCTTCCTTCGTCGCTATCAAAGGCCGAGCGCGTTTCAATAGACTTGGGTAATCTAGTGTCTTAATTTTTTTTGCGCAACCATCGTGAATCGATTTTATTTGATCGATTATCGTGTGTTCTTGTTTTTTTTCTTTCCATTCGGTTCGGTATGAGATTGACGATGTTCGCGAATGTTACGTGGTGTCCCGAACGGATTTTTAATGATTTAAATATTTGAACGATTCATTAGCAAAAGTTTGTCGAGACCAGGTGAAAGTGTAACAACATTTGTGGCGAGTTGGTGTTCTTTTACTTGTTGGATTTTTTCGTAGATGTAGAAATGAGGTGATGTCCGATGTTCTCTCGTGGTACGGACAGTACTTTCGGTTGTTTTGAAATTGCACACTACTAGTTGTTTCGCATTTTGCAACTTCTTGCTTATTTCTCACCATTATTCTGACGATTTACTATGATTAATACGTAGATATATAATTCTTACCAAATAGCACGTGAATTGGTGAATGTGCTATTAATTGTGAGTGGGGATTTGTAACATTTATATTTATGTTTTGATTCTCAATGTTTTACATACAGTGCCTGTTACATACTGACCTATTATGCATGAATATTATGTAAAAAGTTAAGATATTTAGATAATAGTACCACTTCTTTTGTTTAATTTGTAGCAATGATTGATGAGTCATAAAAATTATGGAAACAGACAGGGTTGGGCAGTATTTAAATTACTTTTAATTAAGATACGCCATTCAAATAACCTATAGTAAATAATATGTAATAAATACATATTTTCTTTCGTTTATCAAATTGTTCATTTATGTCTGATTATGTACCTTTATTTAAGACAGTTTAAGAGTATAATCTATTAGCTTACATTCAAGTTCTTTTTACGACCTATTTAATAAATCACAGAAAATGGCTTGCAGGAAATTAATTCTGGTAAACATAAACACTTGGTAAACATCACCTCTGTCTCAATATCCTCGTTCATTTACGAGGAGATTAAAAAGGGTCCAAGGTAAAAAGAGCCACATTGACGTCATGCTACTGCTCTAGTTACAAAATGCTTTGGTTGCCAGAAAGCTTCTAAGCAGATGAGAGGCAAGGAACAATCTTGCCATTCATGTCATAGAGTCAAATTACAAAAAAAACATGAAATAATGCCTGGGCGTAACAGAAGATTTTTTAGCAAATGTTTTGTCATGCCCCAACCAGAGACTGCTTGTCTGATAGTAGAGTGTTTTTAAAAATCTAGTGTTGATGAAAGTAAGTTCTTCTTTTACTGACATAATAAACTGGCTGGATTAGGTTTATTTTATTTATATAACGCGATATCTGATTTTATTTTGTACGTTACGTTTTCAATTTTATCATTTTGAACAATCCAAAAGTTGTCATTGTCCAGTCATTGAGTCATTGAGTTATTTTTGAAAAGCTCCGAGTGATGTGATAAAACAATAATGTGTGAAAATAATTATACTCGAAACCCCGAGATATTTCATCAACATCAACGACTGAAATGGTATGAAACCAGCGTTGTTCATCAACAATTGCTGGAACCTGACCTCTACTTTTCGATTTTTCCTATTCGATTATCTACTGTTGCAACCAAAAATCGAAGGAGATTTTTTGATAACTATACACCGTATTACTCGGATTTTGCTCCGTCCGACGACCATTTGTTGCATTATCTTCAAAACTTTCTTAATTTTGTAAAACTGGCCTCTGAAAATTCTTGTTTGTTCTTTTGGTTCGCACAGTTTTTCGCTCAAAAACGTCATAAGTGGTCCTAAGAATCAATTTCCTCTGACAAACATGAAACAATTATTTTTATTATAATATATTATTTTAAATGAAACCTCAACATTTTAAACTATTACTTTATTTTACTTTAGGAATTTCTATACAAAATAAACGTACCAATGCTAGTTCTACCTTGGAGTTCGTATAGTATTACCAACTCAAAAATTAATAGGACTTTTATTTCTGTTTCATCATTTTCTTATACTGTTTATTTTACCTGTGAGACATGAATGAAGGTACTACTATGCAGGTACTAATATTGTTAATTCATCGCACGACTTTTACTATTTGTCTATATGTGTATATATATATATATATATATATATATATATATATATATATACATATATATATATATATATATATATATATATATATATATATATATATATATATATATATGAAGTTCCCTAAACTACATAATTTTAATTGTACACATATTATTTTTCTATTATTTTGTTTATTGAACGTGATACTGTGCATGATTTACACAGTGAATGTACGATTGATGTTAATACATTACGCATTTTGCGTTTGTCTTACATATTTAAACAATTCATTAGTAAAAAGGACTCTACAGAAGTGAAAGTCCAATAGTTTAATATAGCAAATAAATCTAACGTTTAATTAATTTCGATCTTACGTCCGTTTCGTTGCATTCGTTTATACAATCCGTTGAAAAAGTTTCTAACAGTGTTGCGATAGATTACGAGCTATTGTGTATATACGACAGTCTGAAATAGTCATTAATATATCTATATCGTTAACATATTTAGAAATCTTTGTATTCGTTTTGTTCTCTGTTCTAATTTCATAAAAATTCGTCATTCGTTTATATGTTTTAACGTTTTGGGATTTTGGATTGATTGGTTAATATTGGGATTTAAAATATTTCCAACTCATTAACATATTTTGGAGACTATATAAAATTGCTAAATACAAACAGAAACTAAGGGGCTAGAGACTACAGGCTAGATATTCCAAAAGAAGACAAAAATTCGTAATAATAATCATTAACAGGTTTTCAAAGAGGTTGATCTGGGGTTGCACTAAAAATTCAAATCAACTAGTCATACAACGCTGTCAAAACAAGGTTCTTCGATTGATTACCAATGCCTATCGCTACGTAACCAACGAAGAACTGCACGATGACCTGGAAATCAAGTGGATTTGCGAAGTTATTCAAGATTTCGCCTTGAAACACGAAAGAAGATTACTAAATCATACTAACATGGAAGCAATACAACTGCTGGACAGCGCGCAGGATGTTGTCAGGAGATTGAAGCGTGAAAGCGTGTATACCTTTAGTGTAAACTATAGCTATAAGTTATTATAATTTTATAATTGAGGAATACATATTGATGCATTTTCTCGTACTCGTCTTGCATGTGAATTATTCCAAGTACAAATGAAAAGTAGTAATAAATTAATTTATAATTAAGATTGTACTAAGCGTATCTAATGCAATGTAATATCATAAAAAAATAACAGGTTTAAATATGTGGTAAAAACAGATTTAAAAAACAATGAATTAAAAATCAGACTTAAAAGATTTTCATTTTTCAATAACGACCAATTATAAGTATTTAACAAAATTTCAAGGATTAAAATTTTTTGGCTTGTAATTTATACACCTTTACTAGTTAATATTGAAATATCAAAGATAACTTAAATCTAGGTCCATCGGCCCTATCTTAGTCTCTGGTGTAATAATATTTATGTATTGATTAACACTGCTGTTTTTCTATTAAATGCATCTCACTATACAACAGAAGATCAAATGGTTTGATTCTTTTGAATTTGTGCCATATTTTGGTGTTATCTAAGAATTGTATTATTTCTGTAGCTTATAAACAAGGCCGTCATGCTATATCTTATCCAAGGTTTGTGCTACATGTAAGAATATAGCTAAACATATTTTTACCTTCATATAATCAGCATCTAGTCAATCGTCGAATGTATGTTAACAAACCCAAACTGACATGTAGATATTATGTTTTTTTTTCTATATTTACGAATAATGTATGAAGTATAAAGGGCAATGGTATGTTTAATACATTTATTTACTTCATTAATAACTAATATCAGACCTCTTTAATTAAATTACATGGTTATTTACTTTGAAACGAACTATTGTATCTTCAGTTATAGTATTTAATTCGACAGTAAGACAAATACACATTTTCAAGCAATGAATTTTGATTAAAATATTTTTACAAAAAAATACAGTTGTTTCAATATCAAAAATCTTTAACTACAGTCTGGAAACATTAAGTTATGAAATACAATTTTCCAAAAGAGAATATGAATATGATGATCAGTGTTAATAAGTGTTTTGTTTGGATAATATTAAGTTTCAATTATATTTCTATATTGTTTTTTTTTATAGATGGCTTAAAAGCCGCACATCTCTAGTAACACGTATTTCGTGAAGTCATACATTTGAAAGGCAACAGTCCTATTTTAGATATAAATGTAGCGTTATTCATTTCTAGATCTCGTAAAACATTTTTTTCACTGATAGATACATTCTTGTCGGTTGTTGACATTGAGATGGATGTTTGTTCAAAAATAATATTCTGTAACTTTTTCCATCTTTCGGTCAGCATGCTAAAGAACGATGTTGGTTCATATGGGTAGACATCTGTAGTAATTGTTTTATTTAGTTTTAGCAACTCGTAATATACTATACCTTGCTGATCCCACTACACACACAGTAAGCATTTATTCCATAAGAAGAGTTAACCCAGGAATCTTTTTATAACCAGCCCAATGCACCACAGAATGCCTTTTTGTTTGGCAAGCAGGGTATTTTCGCTTATTTTGAATCATTTCGATTATGTAAAGGTTTGGAAATGGTTAATGCATCAATGCTGGACTGTCTGAAATTCATTTGTGCTTTTAAATAGGATTTTTGTCCAAAAGGTTCGTTGTTGACCACAGGCATGAAAATCACTTTTAAATTGAAACCAAAACTGACCATTAAGATATAATAAAGCATCATCATAAGTTTCTGAAGTAATGAATGCCGAAAGTGAAGAAATATTCAAACATATAACAAAATACATAGAAGCGCCTAATAGTTGAGTCGTGTAACTAACAGAAGATTAATTATAAACATAAAAAGTTAACTTTTAAAATGGCGGCCAAAGGAAGCTTGACAGAACCATTGCATTCAAATTTTCAATCAGATGTTATAGATGTATGCACTGAAACACCATAACTCTACTTGAAAAATAGCGAAATATTGTCGGTAATAATAAACAATTTCGTGTTTAAATACATTCATTTTCACTCTATAAAAAGTCCATCATGTCCAGTAATTTGAAGGTCGATTGTGAATTGAAAATGTTGTGGGTCACGTACTTTGATGTCCTAAAGAGTAAGGTAGTACCCTATGCTGGAAATAACTTACATGTATTATGGAAAATAAGACCAAAATAAATTCACCAACAAGTACAAAGGTTGGCAACGCCGATGGATTGGTACCATGAAGTTCCAGGCTATAAAAGACCATCACGACGACGTCTCGCTCTCTTTTCTTTTCTCCATCCCCTTGTAATAGAACCACTTCCACAGCGCTACCGTACTTCCTCTACCTACCCTAATATCCTTTCAATTCTCCCGTCGACTACATGTATCATTTAACATTGAAATAAACAGTATTTCTTCAACCGGTGTTTTCAGTTCTCGTGCAAATTCATTCCAAAAATAGTAGTGAGTGTTCTGACAAATAATCGCAGCGGCAGCCACACATTTCGACCGACTGACCGACCCGACGAACATTCCTACAATATTAAGCTTCCGGACAGAACCTATATTTAAACCCATTTAATGAAGACACATTAAAACCACAATAAAATATTATTTAAATATGTTTTAAATCTTCAGTTTGTGATAGAAATGCATTTAACTTCTTGTTTTATAATTGCTTTATAATAAAAGCGACTAATCCAATGCGGTAATAAATGTACGATAGGAAGTGGAACAATTAATGTCGAACCGGACCGGAAGAGGGCTCTCGTGCAACGGTCTAACTTTTCATTGGACGCACGAGAGCAATAAATAATTTCAACGGCTGAGGAACGGCTGAAAATTGGCCTCTCAACGAAAGAAAGTGCAAATAATATGCAAATATCATATCAGATATGATCAGTTCTGGCGTGTCTATGAAACGGAGCCGGTCAAATGGAAATTCATTGACAGTTTTCGAGTTTTTTTTTTACGACGAGAAGTTATATCGAACTGAATATACGACATATAATATCCATGGCAATTTGCATATATAGTGTTCCCGATTACGTTTCTTTATTAATTCTATAGGCGAAAGCCAGAACACAAATTAGACGGTTTTTCTTGTACGAGAAAAAATGTTTTTACTCGTTGCTCCTGCTTGGCAATGCAGTAGTTTTGCTTTATTTGGTCAGTTGATCTCAAAAACCACTATCTTGCAAAATTATCTTTGTTTATTGGCATTATCACATATGATGATTCATTTTTATTGTTTACTATTCTAGTCTTGCAGTTCTTAAACAATATCAACTTAATTAAAAAAATTTTTTACGGAAGTTATTAGCGAACTTATATGGACTCTTGTTTATTTAACTAATCCTCGTATATGGTGAAACGACGATACTGATGTTACAGTGTTAACTGCAACAAATTATGATGGAATATTATATTCAGTGAAGTTTCGAATGAGATGAACAGTAGAATTTTCACAAGTAATAGGAAACAAGTTCTTTGAATCGGTGTATAATCAAAATATTAATTAAAATTTAGTTCTTTCATAGCATTGTCTTTCCACAAGAAAAATAATTTTAATTTTTCTGTCTATTACAGACCATATTCATAACTGAAGAATCAACATTGAGTCGCTACGTCAACAAAGACCAGTCGCCTGCCAGTTGTGGCGGTAGTAGTACTCACGATCAGCTGGAATGGGTAGAGTTCTTCAAGCAGTTGGAACCGTTCTTGGAAGCTTGTAAAACAGCAGGAAGATCATTACTCGCCACTTTGTCTCAATTGAGGAACGAGGATATTCCCAGTCAGATAACCAGAAGATTTTTAAGTCATCAATGCAGGTAAGAAGATTCAATAATGATATTTATTAACAGTTTTTGGAATTATTTTATTTTATTATAATATTTTATATCAATATATCATATCTGATCTAAGTGCGTAATAGGATTTTTGATTTATATAGTTCCAAATAATTTATCACGAGCATTCAATCATGTAACAAAAACGTTTAGTTGTAATCATTCAATTAGTTCAATCAAGTTATTTCAATAAACCGCCTTAATTTAACCATAGTTTAAAAATATCAGTTATCATTGGTTTGTTATCTTGTGAAAACGTGTATTTAACAAATGAGCAATATAATTAAAATACATTGTTTGATAATACATTAAACCTTACTTTAATTTTTAGTCCAAGGAGAACTATTTATACTTGAATTAGCTGATAACAAGTTCGGAATATATTAATATAATAATATGAAGTCGTAAAAACTCACTGTTCCCTCCAAAAGGTAATTTTACTGATAATTACAAGGCAATTCGTTCTGTAGCAATATTGATTTTAACCTCTCTTGGCTATAACATACGTATTATTTATTATTCTTGATATCAGACTCATAAATAACTTTCTTTTATGTCTTTTATAATTTAAAACCTATTAATACAAGATTATTAATTTTGAGTTGGTATTAAATGAAAATTTATTTATAAAAATTTTTTGATCGAAAGCAACTTAGGAGCAGTAAAACAGCATCTTTAAAAATAAAAATGTAGTTAAATATATTCAGTACAAATAAGAATAACACCTTTTCCGTTAAATTTTGGCTTCGTCAAATCGCCCACTATTATTTTTAATTATCTGTGCACAAACCTTACTCATTATTTTTGTTAAATAATTTATGTACTCGGAGTCCATTGACTTCTATTCATAATCTTCACTTCACTTCTTCACTTTTCTATGAACTTCAGCCCATACTAATACGATAGAATAGATGAGTTTGACGGCTATTTCAAACATATCTTCGTTTCATTTTTGCTCTAGGAAATATTGGCATAATTTTGACGAATGTTTAAGGTCATTGTCTTGTTATAAAATACAATTTCAGCCAATTAAATTCACTCTATAAGGATTCGCCTTTTCCTGAAGTATTTTTAGATATCCTTCTTTATTAAGTTTTTCATCAATTTGAATCATATAGTCGAGCTTATTATTACTAAAACACTCAGTAACCAATACGCTGCCACCCCCATACTTTTTACTCCCTTACCATACTCCAACAGTTTACAGAATGCACGCAAATCATCACTTATTAGCGCTCTAAAATATGTCTATTAGATCAAACCTTCTGAAATTTGAGCTCATCCGTGCATAGGACATTTTCACAGTTTTTCTGTGTTTTAGCCTATTCCAACCTATTTCTCTTATGTTATAAATACCAGTTAGTCTCGATATATAAGTTCTGCGCATCCTCTCTGACCAGAAATCAGAGTGCATATCTTTATAGCTGTAGTTGAAACTGGCTTTTCACGTATTTCATTTAATGCAGCCGTAACTTGAGACCCAGTTAAACGTCAATTTCGTTTCGAATGTTAAGACAAACTTATCTTCCTACATTATTATAGACTTGGCACGTCTAGATTCTGCATTAGATTCTGATTCTCCATTCTTGGGGCATAGAATATCCTTCATCGCTCAAAGCAGAGAGAGCATTCTGCTGTTCAATAAAAACCTGTTTCCTTTTTATCATTTTACGCACTTATGAATTGTTAGAATGAACTATTACGTAAGCATCACAAAATACACTCAACTCTAATTTAATATTTTTTGAAATTGTAAACCCATATCTAGAAGATTAGACTATATTCAATATACCAATCCAAGAGCAATGACTAAAGCGTGTCTTGCAACTTAAGATCGACGTCGCAACAATTCCATGGCTGGATCACGCCACGTACCTAGATCTCCATTTCGATCGACGGTTCAGTTCTTCCCATGTCCATCAAATGCTTATTCTACAAGATGTTAATTCGGTCCGTACTCCTATACGGATCTAATGTATACTTGAAGTTTGCTACACCCAGCCAGGTGAAACGGTTTCAAGTCTTCCGAAATAAGCTCCTCAGGAGAATCTTAAACGTTCCATGGTTTGTCAGAAATAATCAAATTCATAGGGAAACTGGCACTCCAGAAATCAAGCACTTCATATCTCAATCATTCCACAAACAACAACTCAGCTCAAGTTCTTCTGAAAACGCGCTTGTTCGCGAGCTGGTAGACATGCTTAGCTTAGCACCGCGTCACCGCTAACCACCCACCTTTTCAGACTTAAATGACCTTATCCGTCGCTGCAGTCATAACTTTTGCCCCCATACGACAGTAACCAGTTAACTCAAATTCACGAATCAATAGAGAATTCACGAATCATCGGGTCCTCGTGCCCAATAAGGGTACTTCTACTAAACATATCTAATGTAAGATGTAAACATTTAAAAAGATCTTGGTCCAATTTTAGCAAATATCTCATTAATATTTTGCCAGTGTTTAGCGAATGAAAATGTTAAAACAAAAGTGTTTTAACGGTTGTGTAGGCTAAATTTTAAACCAAATATGTTTCTTTATTTGAAAGACATTTTCATTTTAAATGCTTATAATAACTTTTGGTGTTTTTGATATAACTCAACAACCTCTGAAGATCTAAAGGAGAAGTAAAAATCACAATCAACTAATGGTTTAACAGCTGATAACTTTTTGTAGTTTCATAACTTTTCTCACTCTCTCTCTAATTTAATGAAAATTTATTATAGTAACATAGTGTTGGTTATTTCTTCATTATTTTCACATTTTATTGCCTTATTTAATGCATTCTTCATTAACAGTAGTGAAAATGTAATAATTATTGAAGTTTCAGTGAAGAACTTTTACTAAATTACAAGTCGCTTAACTGTACATTTAGCCGAAAAGAAAAACAGACAAATAATAGATACGGAAACTGTTCAATATTTACATATTTCTTTCGCTACTGTTTAATTAATGCATAGTACCGAAGCCCGACTATGTAGCTATGGTTCATTATCTTATTGAAAAACGCTTAATGTATGCGCATATCTTATCTAACAGTTAGACAAGTAAAACAATAATGCAAAAATATCTTGTATTAATAGTTCGTATCTTAACACATACCGTCTGGTCGGCCAGTGCGTTGTCTGAACTGAAGAATGTCGGGTAGTTTAGTAAAGCGGTTCAATGCGCGCGATATTGTGCCGTGGCGACTGTTTGAAAACATTGTTTTTGTTGATTTTTCCAAATTAGTGGGACTGTATTAGAGTGAATCAGTGTTAAGGTTATTGTTGAGTGATTAAATAGTTTCCTCAACATGAATATGTCGTGAGTAATACTGTTATTATGATCTTAATCTTCATCAATAATATTTATGTAGATATTAGTTGGGAAACATCTCTTTGTTAATCTTAAATCGTTATGTTATGTCGTGAGTTTATATATTTTTACATATTTATGAAATATGTTAATCGTTTACTTTAACATATATTTTCTTACAAAACTTTAATTTATTCACTATACTGTTGGCCGTTGACTACGACTTTTCCCCGTTTTTCAGATAGCGCACAAAGTCTCCGTTGAAAAAATGTCTCGTCTCTTAACTTTATCTAAGAATCATCTCAATTTTTTTTGTCAAGTCATCGATTGGAAAAAATTGTAGTATATTAGTTGGAGTGAGATTCTCTACAAGAATTTCAGTAAATTTTATAAATATTTTAAAACATGATTCTTTTATTGTAAAATACTTTATAATCACTACATAGTATAAAACAAAGTCGCCTTTTCTGTCCCTATATCCCTATGTGCGCTTAAATCTTTAAAACTACGCAACGGATTTTGATGCGGTTTTTTTCAATAGATAGAGTGATTCAAGAGGAAGGTTTATATGTATAATACATGCATAATATACTAAGGCAACATTGCTAATTTTAGAGGTTTCTAACGTGATGTCGTAAATTAACCTATTTTTTTAGGCTTATTTAGCAATTAGCAAAAACGCTGCCTAACCCTACGAGTTAGATCAAATTAATGTACTACAGTATTGTACACCATAAAAAGGTCTACAAAAAAGTCCGCGATGGTATATGTTTATCTTTTAGGGATAACCCACATTAACCATTTTTATTGTTTACTTTTTACGTGAGAAAATGGCTTATTTACGAAGCTATTTTAAGCAATACGGCATTAATCCTTATCGAATTAAGTACCTTAAATACAGTGTAATGTAATAAAAATTGTACGAATTTAGATATTCCAAAGATAGCAGGAAATCTTCATAGTAAGTATAGGGGAAGAGGAATTGTTTTACACCAAATTTAATGCGTGCAGGCCAAGGGCAGTAATGAATGAACCAAAAATACTAGATCGATTTTAATCATGTTTTCATTGAGTGACATAGGCATATATATTTTATGGCCGTGCAAAGTCGGCTATGTTTTTATATACAACGTTCATATTTTTTCTATAGTGTATTTAATTTAGTATCAGCATTGCACCCGTGCGAAGCCGGGGCGGGTCGCTAGTATAAAATAATTCAAAATTCACTATAATTCGAAACTTAAAATACAGGGCCCCCACGATAATTCAGACTTTCGGTCTTCCGTTACGTTACATACTATTGTTGTTCGACTATAAATTATTTAATCGATTATGATAGAATTGATGAAATATGGTGTAAAATACTAGCCTCTATTAACAATAGTATTACAATTTAAACATTTCATTTCGAAAAATTATGCTATGGGAAGGTTGCAAGTCTATTGTTCAGATCCTTGTACATTTCATAATGTTTTTCTAAAAAATTATTAAAATAATTAACAACATTGCAAAAAAGGTAATACAAACAATACATCATTATACATTTATTTTACAAGGGCTTATATACCATAGGAATCATCAAAAATAAAATTCCGTAAATTCACAAATTCAGTCATGTTTTCACTTACAACAAGAGCTATTAAGTTCACTTACTTGTTGGTTTGAAGATAAAAATATATTCCTTGAAGTATTTCAACTGTACAAGAAATATATTTCGGGTCTTCCTTTGGCATAATCAGCTAAATACCTCGGCATACATCTCGATGATAGGTTAAATTAGAAACATCATGTTAGAGAAAAGGCAGAGCAGATTAGACTCAAAAGAGTCAAGAAATTGTACTGGAAGGTCCGAAGGTATTTTCGCCTTAACCTAAAATCAAAGAGATTGCTTTGTCGGGTAATCATAAAGCTAATTTGAACCTATGGGGTTACACTAAAACATCAAACCAACTCTAGTAAACCAACACAGCCAAAACAAAATTCTTCGTTTAATTACCAATGCTTATCGCTACGTAACCAACGAAGAGCTGCACGATGACCTCGAAATCAAATGTATATACGAAATGATCCAAGATTTCGTCTTCAAACATGAAAAAACGTTGCTAAATCACAGTAACGTGGGAGTAATACAGCTACTGGACCGCACGCAGGAACCAAACAAAAATTGAAGCGAACCAAACCACACGAACTTGTTCATCGAATAAGTGTGTTATATTCTCCATATTATTGTTATATATTTTTAACTTTAACTTAAGTAGTTTAGCTTCATTTTAACTTTGAAAATACATACTGATGTATTAATCCCGTATTCGCCTTGCTTGTGTAGTAATGCAAGTTACAACAGAACAGTAGTAATAAATTAATTAGAAAATTAAGATTGTACTAAGCTTTTCTAATGTAAGATGCAGTTAATTTTAAAAAATATTTCTAATTGTTTTTTGAAATATGTATAGCCCTAGACAAATATTATCAAAAATTACCCTAAAAGTAGTAAAAATTGTTTAATAAGGACCCTAGTACACCAGAAGGTACATTAACTGAAACCTGTGCTTCGTAATGGATGAATGGGATTATTTACCTAATTGAAATTTGTATTAAGTTTTGTATTAAAATAATTTCAATGTATTATGCTCAACACTATTTAGTATCAATATAATCTGCAGACTTCTTCATATTTTTACTCGACTAAACACTATAATAGAAGAGATGAAATATAATTTATATATGTATTATTATGAAGGTATTATATCATTATGCAGTGCAATAAAATTGATTGATTTTCTCTTACTATTAAAGGAATCCAGATATTAATTTCATTATTTCACTTCAATAAAACATTCTATCGAAATATTGTGTTGATCTGTTTTTTTTTTCCGAACCTTTGGCAAGTAAGTATTGACATTGTTCTATTAATCGATTTGATACACCATACATTCACATTTATTTATCTAATTATCAATTTATATTATTGAAAACTCTTCAGCGTTTTAGAAGCGCTATCAGCCATGCAATATTTCATTTCAATCAAGCAGCATTTATAAAGTTGAAGCGTGAACTTGTGGCTGTAGATATTCAGTCATAATACGTCATAGAAAACTGATTGATTTTTCCCATACCACCAGTTCGTGCAATTTTGTTTCTTTTGGATGTTTCGAATTCCAAAACAAATATTCTTTAGCTCTGTTAATCGTTCACTTGATAAAATTCACCCTTTTGGGATAGATTTTTGTTCACTAATGTTTAGAATTTTTTATCTTCCAACGATTAAGGTATTTTGAGGAGTCCCTTGTGGTAAAATTTCGAGAACTAGGATTTTATGGAAAACTATCGAATCATCATAAATAATTTCGGGTGTATAGCCATTTGATCAAAGTCGAATTTTGTTTTAAGATATGATAATGTTACGTTGAAGAAAAATTATAAATATCGAACTCTCTAATATTAAACTTAATATTTGTTTATTCATTCCACGGTAGTCCATTCAAATCACTCTCATGCATGTAATATGAATGAAATTAAGCGGGCTATGGAGAAAAAAATTAAGATAATGGCCAGCACGGGGTATTTTTAGATTCACGAACGGATACATTGACCTCGATTTTTCGATTCTTCTTTCTAACAGTTTGTCATTTCGGGTGACGTGACATTCTTGAACTCCCAGCTAATTAACACGTTTTGTTCGCCGTGTTTGATGGGTGATTCTCGAAAAAGAAAACAGCTGATCATCTAGTGGTATTACAGTTTTTGTTAGTTTCATCTTTATTATTTCCTTCCTCGGTATTTATATACATTTTTATAATACTATTTAAGTTTATTTATCATCAAAATACATCAAAATAAATTTCTTTTTTTTTATTCAAATATATTTCCTAATGATTTTTCTATTATACCTTTACAATAGTTTGGTAGTGTATTTATTTATAGAAATATATTCAAATAATCATTTTCCTTTTTCTTATTTTGATGGCTATATGCCTCTTAACGAATAATTGTTGCTGAATTGCTGCCGTTGAATCTCAGCCGGTTTTTCAAAATTAGTTCTAGTTTTCGAAATATGCAATAAATTAATTATTTTACTATTTTTCAGAAGTGAACTGAGCTTGAACTGAGTTTTTTACACTGTTTAAGATATGTTTCACCCATTACCCCAACAGTAATAACTCATCATTCCTTCATCTCCAAATCCTTGGTATTGCCTTTCGTTTCACTATATCTTAACGTAGCTATTCTTAATTAAAATTTGAAAAAATATAGAAAATATATTTTGGGAGATATTCGAGTTTTACTCTTGTGTTAATTTTCCAAATTTGGTTACGTGCTAGTAATTCGATGATTTTTGGTTGGCGAGAAAGTTGGAACAAAACTTTGAAGCGATGCCCATTCTACAGCTTCACCACACGTTAAACCTAGTTTTTGAATATCAAGTCCCACAGATATTCCTTAATAAACTAAATGCTTTTCTTCCATAACGAAATCGCTTTCTTAAAACCAAAGTACTGCAGAAGAGATCGTTGAGTACATTTCTCATGATTATTCCACATTGCACAAAACAAAGTTCCAAATGATGTTTAGGGCAAAGTATACAGTGCAATCTGACAGCCCTTATAAGTACAGGCATACGCGATCTCGATTATTAGAGCCAATCTTGACAAACGAATTCTTAGATACGGAAGATCTGAGTTTAGGGCATCAAATAATAATAAAGAATCGTTCTCATGTGCTCGGGTCCAAAAGTTGAACCGAATTTGTAAACTTGGGTAATTATTATATATATAAAACACAGAAAACACTTCAGCAAGTGATGATTACCTTTGTAAAATATCTTATTCTAAAATAACCCATTAATAAGATAAGCAAATGTTTTAGACTGCACATTTTCACGTTCATCGCGCACATATGGCTGATTGGCAAGTATATCAGGGTAGTTTAACACTGTTTCCAAGTTATTGAACTTGCACATCTGAATATAGCTGAGCAATATTTTTTAGCATTTAGATCTATATCTGTATTATTTAGTTTTTTATTTGGGTATTGATATTCAGTAATAATACTGCTACCTTAAATTATTATATGGTGTCTGCCTCTCAAAAACTTTTGAGATTATGATAATAAACTTATAGGTCGGTAGTGGGTCATTTATCTTGGTTCAAGTACATAATGATTTCAGCCACTTTCCAAATTCTAATTCGAAATGGGAGTAATTTGCTTGTAATATTGCAATAAATATTAATGTTTATACCCTTTTCGCGATAGCTCTTACAGAATTACAGAGTTACAGAATTTTTCCTGCTATATAATCCTGTTCTAAAAAGCAGTTTTTTACACTTAATTTTTTTTGGCTATTATTTATTTAAATTACTTGTCGTAGCACAAATGAGAATCGTTTAATTAAATATTAAGTAATCAAAGAAAAATTGGGCTTTTTCTTTATTATTCGTAGCTCAATTATCGTTACTAGTTTTAATAGGTGGGTTATGCTGTCGTGTGCTTTTTAACTCTCTTGTTGCTGTCTATAATGAATATTCTGTTACTTCAGCTAGCAGTTAATAGTTTTCTCATCTAAAAACTTCTCAAAAAAGCTATGCTTATCAAGAGGAATAATCGTTAATCATGCTAATTGTCGAATTGGAACTCAGAAAGCAGTTAAATGATGTTTTTTTTATTTTTTAAGTCTATGACAGCAACAAAAACGTGATGCAACAATATCATCCAGTCTGGAGCTTTTCAGCCTTTTCACTATTAGTATTTCATTGATATCTAAAACATATTATAACTGTGAACAAAATATTGGTAATTCACTATTTCACTTCAGCCACAAGAAACCTCCAACTTCATCTTAACAAAGTCGAATTGTGGTTAAAAACCTGGCGTATCAAAGCAAAGGAGAGAAAATCTACCCATGTGACATTCACCCTTTGGAGAAGAATTTGTCCCTCAGTAAAATTGAATAATCATGAACTTCCGCAAGCAAACAACGTAAAATATCTGGGAATGCATTTTAATCAAGGTTTGACATGGAAAAAACATATTGTGACAAAACGCAGACAGCTTGGGCTTAACCTAAACCAAATGTATTGGCAGATAGGGCGTAAATCTAAATTATCATTAGGTAATAAAGTTTTGCTTTATAAGTCAATAGTTAAGCCCATTTGGACCTATGATATTGAACTGTAGGGAACTACTAGCAAATCTAACATAGATATCCTCCAGAGGTTCCAGAATAAAGTGTTGCGAGTCATCGTCGATGCCCCATATTAGGTGTCCAACAAACTGATTCAGCGTGATATCCCCATAACGAGCGTGATTCGGAGTGTTAGTGCAAAGTACTCTGAAAGACTATTAGTGCATCCCAATACACTCGCCAAACAGTTAAATGCGCGCGATGATAATGAAGTGCGTAGGCTCAAACGCAAACTGCCATACGAACTGATTAATAGACACTTAGAGTGAGATTTAATAATCTCTATTAAAATAAGTTAGAATAGTATATAGAATAAGATTTAGATTATAAGTTGTACTGTAGATCACTTACTGAAGTGATCTACTACAAGTAAGGATAGTTATATTATATAACTGAAATCATATAATAATACTTATTGCGTTCTAGGAGATTAATAAAAAAAGTCTAATATATTGATGTTGTTACAGACAAATATCCAAAGCGTTAGAGTCAGAAACTGTGCAGAAACTGAGACGCGAAGGTCACAAAACTGTATCCAGTTTGGCGGAACGCGGCCAGTGGCTGGCCAGTAGCCAGGACGTAAAACGTAGCACCAATCTAGCATGTGACTACTTCAATGCCGTAGAAAAGGTCACCAAGAGGTTGGAACAACTGAAAATGGAGAGAATCGAAAGGCTGAAGGAATTGGGAAGATACAGGACTTTGCAGGAAGAAGCTGACGAGGTTAGTATTGATGCAAAACGGAATGATGAATTATGTAGTTATTTTATTTTCATTACTTCGTTGGTTGTTATCTATTATTGAACAATAGTGCGAATTTTATTGCATTATTGACCTGCTATAGGTGAAATTCCCGTTAAACAGTGATTATTCATAATTTAATTACGAATTCCTACACTATAAACAATTGGAATTATCAGTCTTGGTTCTAACCACATATCCTTTAAACGATATTCGTCTATGGTTAGTCATTATGGACGTATAAGCGGGATTAGTCGTACGTAGTTTTTATGTGTGAATATTTATACTGGTAAGATCAAATTTGTTATTATTTATAAGATTTTATCTAAAAAAAGACAACAACAAACAATTTACATCATTATGTATCTGTAAATATAATAAATCAATATTTGAATTGGCCAAACAACAATGAAACCATGTGATGTTTATTTACTTTCCCGTGTTATTTTCTTCAACAAATCATGTTAGATTGCATCCACCCATTTTTATTCTTTACTAATTCATCTAGTATATGTGTTGTTCTAACTTTTATAATTAGGCATTCTCCTTCCACGGCTTTTCCTCGTTTTATTGTAATATTGCCAACTCCTGGAGAAAGTTTGGTGACTTTGGGCACGCTTTGACTTGCTCGTTCCAATTATTACATTATTTCCATTAGTTTCGACAATTTGGCGATGATATATATTTCAACATGAATAAATATCATTTCAAATTTTATTGCAGCCTATTATTAATTTTAATATGTTTTATTGCCCTGTTGTCTATTTTCCTTTCACAAGCCCAGCCTGGTAGCTTCTTTTGTTGATCTATTTCTTGCTGCGGTTTTCTCCTTCTTTTTGCTGATTTGTTCTTCTCTGTATATTCACTCCTGTTTGCCCAATAGCTCTCTTGAACTAATTTTTCGCAGATTTCATCGCCAGTCAAAATATGTCACAAAAAACTCCTTTTCTATTTGCTTGAAAGCTCTCTACTGAAATTGTTTTGAATTTCTTTTGCTCTCAATTTTCCATCATTTTCAATCTTTCACATCATATGTAAACGTCTTAAAACAGTTGACCATCTACTGCTAATTTTATTGAAAATTATTTAAAAGCCTCAGCTGGAGTTTCGTCCAATAAGTCTTCCTATTTATTGTCTTCGATCTTTTTAATCTTCCACGTTGTTCTTTGCAATTGACATAAAAATCATCATGTTTAAATAATTTAAACCAGAACCTGAAAGTGTCGACAAGAGATCTCTTCAAATCAAACAAGAAACACATATGCAATTTTGAATAACTCAATAATAAATAGTAAACAGAAAATTGTCATTTTATATAGAGAAATATCAAAATTATCGGATTTAACAATTAGGTTATGTTGCCTAATAATTGTTTATCTTGATCGCATTTTGATTAACAGATATCGTTAATTGAAATACTTTGAAGCACCTAATGCAAGAAAATATGCACTAACAACTGTATCCTGACCTAATTGTCCCTGGTTAGAATTTACATTTGTAGCTCTGACAATTTTTTTTCAAACGCCTTTGTAACATTACTTATCACTTTTGTTTTTGCCATTTAAATTAACAGTAATAAAATGCACAATAAAATTACATCTCGCCAATACCTAAACGAGCAAAAAACAGTTGACAGTTATTACAACGCATCGAAATATAATTAAAAACCCTTGTTCGTTTTTCAGTCTCATCAACAGGTACAAATTAAAGTTTAACAAGACGTATAATCAGTCGGTAATGATGTTATTTACCACGGCCATCTCCGATGTACTTTTACTAGTAATGGAATGAGATCAAATTTCACCTCACCAAAACGGTAGGCCAGTAATCAGAAACTTCCTTTTAAACTTCAATAATCAGAAAAAATATGCCATATATATCTGAATGGGTACTTTTTCGTTTTATATTTTTAATTGCACAGCGGCAGAGTATTAAGGATATTTATCGTAAATTATATCGATACGAAAATAAGATAATATGAATATTAACTAGCCATCAATAAGGCTTGACGGAAGAAACTATTAGGCTGTCTAAATATATTATGAGGTAATTGCTGTCGATTAATTAATTTGTGCTATTGAACTTTTTGTTTATCGATTATATTTAGCGTCGATGAAATGCTTCGTATCGCCTGATTTATGCGGTACGGCGTAAAGAATTCGTATGCGGACGCTTTCACGTGTAATTTATCAATAACACGATTTAGACTCGATTATTTTTCGAATTCAATTACGAGGTACATGGAAAATATATAACAAGGATTTTTGAATGTTTTTTTATGGACGCAATTGTGTGTTCCGGCTTTTTATTTTTCATGTTTAAGGTTTTTGTATTAGATCACAAAAAAATTTTCTCAACAATATTTAATACTATTTTATATATTAACACCATTTGTACCACATACTGCTGTATACATGTATACATTTCATTCATTTTTGTCTCAGTCTTTCGGGATTTTTCTTCTCTCCACCCTTGCATCCTATATTATCTACGTACTCTTCCACTGATTCATTATTCAGTATTTTCTTAATTATCTAGTTCTCATCGTGTTCATCTTTGTTACACCCTTGACTCCTCTAAGGTCTGCTCCTCTCATTTCTATTGCTTGTACATTGCTTTCTGCTGCTATCTCTCTTTGATACTACCTACGTCTTACGTGTCTCACCTCTGTTGTATCTATTTGACATTTTTTAATTATTTCATCCATTAATATTGTAAACAGAGTTGGTCTTAAACATCTACCTTGTCTTAGTCCTACTTGAATTTTGAATTTTACCATATTACTGATCGTAATGTACAAAGTTTCCTAAAAGGACGTTTCTAGCTTGTAAAATTAATTTAAAAGTAAACCCTCGATAGGATAAGTGTTTATTAGTTATTATACATTCGGCAATTTATTTCTCAAAAATTATAACCCAAACATAAACTTCATTTGTATACTTTATAAAGATTTCTGACGTTTGAAGTTATCTACATATCCATTAAGATGAAAAGAGCTTCATCAGAAAATCTTTAGAAAGACTCATTCTTACACGAATTGAACTTTATAAGCTTTTCAGTGTAATGATGATCTGTGTGTGTGATATTCAAGGCCCTTGTGCGTTTCTAAACTGCAAGAGTCTGATCTCCACAAACACTTATTAACACTCCATGATTTTCACTATTCTTTATGGCCTTGGTCGACCCGAATTTAATTTAGTATTGCTCTAGTCTCTTCAACCTTTGTGATGCTCTTTCGTATAAGAGAGACGCTTAATCTATGATTTAAAAGGCGAAAACTTCAAGATCACGATCACACAAGTATAAGCTAATTTTTTCTTTGGATACCTTCTGTATAGACAGGGAAAGAGTTCTTCTTCATGGCGAGGCTTATGTTGTTGACACAACTTTTAATACATCGATTAATATTTCAAATATGTTTGGCCCTAACCTTCTCCAGAACATGACGTTATTAAAGCCAAAAAAATGTTTTTTAAACGATTTGAATAAATGGTGATATTACTTTTATGAAATAACCCACCTTTTGCTACTATATAAACGTTAATAGCCGTGAAGATTCAAACAGTCAATTTATGTGACATAAAATGTTGATACTGTGTTAAAGTATAGTGATAGTATAGTATGATCACATAGGATAATATAATATTAAAAAGAAACATATATAAAACATCACAAGTGTGCGTTTGTGCTAATCAGATTCTATACAATTCTGAATGCTCAAAAAGTAAATAATAATAAATAAAATGGAGATTATTTAAAAGCTGTGTCTTGGTCTTTATAATGTAATACTTAGTATATTATAATACTTTTTAAATATATATATTAATTAAAATAAAAGTAATTAAATAACATGTTCATAACTTCAGCATCCTTACATATTGCACGAATATAATGAAGTGTAAAAATATTTGATGTCACCTTTTTCAATGAAACAATATCTGCAGTTTTCCTTATTATTCAAACTTCCAAATAAAAATAACATTTTTCACTCTACCTGGTCTAGGAAAAATTTCAATTATTTCAGAGCAAGTTTAATTTTCTTAAAATAATATTAATTGTCCTTTAAAGTCTGCAGTAACTCGATCTAGTAAGAATGCAGAATATACATTCTTTACATAATTAAGTGTGGTTTTGATTTTAAAAAATCTAAATAATAATTATTGATTGCTTGAATAAATAATAAATCCATTTAGTTTCGTGGAATGTATTATATTTGTAAAGCTTTGGAACCACTTACGTCCATTATATGTAGCCTCATTAGTATTTTGTTTTTATCTATTATAAATGTAGAAAAATTCATCAGAAATTGCTTGAATTGTCGAAGTCCCTGGAAACCATGTCATTTACTAGTGATATCAGCTCTGATTTTTATTCTGCGTTATTGCTACTGAATTTAACTTGCTATGAGATAACAGAAGATTTTTTAACAAATGTTAGTATCAAAACTGAAAGTATTAAATGATAGTTGTCATACTATAGATATTCAGGAACTTAACAGTGTTTCAGCCATAAATCAAAACCTGTTAAAAGAAGGGCTAAAAGTTTAAGAAATCATTTAAGTTACCTTAACTAAAAGTATTCAAATGAGAGCTTAGTATCAATTTGGTATTGTAGGTTAAGTTGCAAGTATCATCTTAGACAAAAAGCAGAGCAAATCAGACTCAAAATCAAAGAACTTTACTGGTTAGTCGGAAGATACTCAACAAAATAAGGAAGATACAAACCTGTTAAATGCCTTAAGATCATAGAGATTGGTTTAGCAGTCAATTATGAAACCTATTTGGAGTTATTGATTGTAAATATAGCGTAGCACTAAAACATCAAACCGAGTTCCTCGATTAATTATCAAATATCATGACCTCAAGCTCAAGCATTCAGCTCAACTTAAGAGGATATACGAAGTTATTAAAGATTTCGCCTTAACACATAAAATTAAGTTAGTAAATAACAACAGCAACATAGAAGTAATACAGCTACGGGATAACGGGCAGGAAATCAGAAGTTTGAAGCGGACGAAACCACATGAACTTTTATAGTATATTAGTGTTAGTCTTAACTTTAGTTGAAGTATTTTAATTTGGGAAATATATACTGATATGTCTTGCTTGTGTATTGATGCAAGTACAACAGAACTATAATAATAAATTAATGTGTAAATTAAGATTTTACTAAGCATATGTAATGTACAACGTAATAATAAAAAGATCAAATGTTGCTAAAAACGAGGTCAAAACTGCACAGGAAGGCTTAAACAAAAGTTATCAATATTATTCAAGAATGTGCTACCAGGTGCTGCAACACCATTTATATGCTAAAACGTATTTTATAAATCAAATGCCTTATACCTTTCTGCATCCACAAATAATAAAGTTTCACTACTTAAGAATTAAAATACAAATTGACTTGAATTGATACAAAATTTATTTTTTCTTTTTTGTTTGATTTTCTGTTCATGTATATTTTACGAATGCGGATGTCAAGGAATGGGAAAATTCACAGATACGAATATTCATTACATCACTATACGTAAATGACACCCTGCATTTAAAAGAAGTTGAAAATTACATTAAAATGACTTTGATGTTTGTCATGTAATGTCAATTTCAATTATAAAAAAATATTAATAATTGTGTACATAAAATTGATTATGGTGCTGACAAATATAAAGAGTACTACACTCGCTTCCTGCATGGCCATTTAACCACGTTCAAATCAGACAATCTGACATTTTAGCTCTCCGAAATAATTAAATAAGAAAGAGGTTTCGGGTCAGAGAGTGCACACTATTTCATTTAATGTCTATAATTATGTAAAATGGCAACTTAAAATAGAATGTGATTATTTGAGGATGCTATGGCGTGAAACTAATAAGCCAAAAATTAACATGACATCTCGGTTGTCGCACTACCGCGTTTCTCATAGCTAACTCGCTTTTCCTTATGCGGGCGGCAATCTTCTATTAATTAAAACATTCCTGACTGTTGGATGATGGTTTTAAAATTGGTGAGTGAGCACGTTCCTAGTTCCTTTCACGACAGTTCTTTCTATGAAGCTTCATAAATTGACGATTTTCATGCCTAATCTTGTATCTTAAGTTCTCCGTAATAAGGAGTTATTTCTAAGATGAGGGGGAGAGGATTTATATATTAATGTGGGTCTGCTACACTTGAACTATTGAAAAACGTATTATAGTTATTCAAAATCAGGGTACTTTATAAACGATAATGGTGAAACTAATTGATAAAGTATAATTGTAGATAACTATTAAACAACCTAACCTAACAGATACATTCGATGGTCTTGACATTTCTCTAAATAAAATAATAGCTTTCCATTTAGTGTTATTGAGTGTATATAGACGCTATTTATGGAACTATGGGGGCTGATATCTGCAGCCCGTTTTTTAAACTTAGCTCTAGTTTTAGAAATATCCAATAAATTCATTATTTTAGTATTTTTGACCATTAACGGCCATTCATTAAATTAAAAAGTATGAATCAGAAATGAACAGATCTTGGACGGTGTCTTTTATACTGCTTGGGATCATTTTTACGAATTATGGCCCAGTAATAATCGCTCATAGTCCCAAAATCTTTGGTATCGCCTTTCGATTTTCGCTGCATCTTGATGTAGTTGGTTTTCTTACTCGCCAGTCGTGTCGCCCAAAATTTGTAGGAAAAAATCAAGACGTAAATGCAGAAAATATATTTTGAGAGACATACGAGCTCCATACGTGCTTGCAATCCGGTGATGACGAAACTTTTAAACGATGCCTACGCTGCTGCTTCATCAGGCATTAAACATTTTATAAACTTTGCGTCAGTTATTGGTTTTCGAAGATCAGGTCCGACATACATTCTTTGATTTTGAGTATGACCGTCTTGGAAACAACTTGGTAGTGTACTTGGCATAGAAAATAAAAGTATACATTTTCACCAAGTGACCACTTGTGGAGTATTATTCTGTGCGCGTTACAAAACAATTTCCGTACCCATGGCTTGTCAATGTTTACTATAGCTGCACCAATACACATATTTGAATACATTTTCATTATTTTTTCATACTTGCAACCCTTTGAATCAACTTTTCAACGTTGGGTCTGCATTTTCATACATGCCGAAGCACGAAAACATGTTCAAAATGATGTTAAATGGAACGTCGTGCTTAACGGAGCCCAATGCTGTCACCATATGTGATCTCGAAAACTAGAACCAATCTTGACAAACGAATTATAGATCTGGGTTCAGAGCATCAAATAACGTTCTGCTCGTGTCCAAGAGTTTGACCCCAATTTGTAGTAATGTTTTGCGCGTCGTTTCATCACTATGGACGAGAATTGGTTCTAGCATCATGGTACTGAATCAAAACAAGAGGCCAGGTTGCTGTGAGCACAATTATTCTGCTTCAAAGCATGGACGTCTTCAGAAACCAACGAAGAAAGCAGGGGAAGTTTTTTTGGGTTGAAAAATAATATTGTTCGTTTATTAACTCGGTGATTTATTGGTTTTCTTCTAATACCCCAAAAATGTTTTCGCCGCCCCCATAGAGAAGTATTTTTCTAGAATTATTCTAATCAACGATTAATTACTATTATTAAATAATTGGACAATCGTTCCATTATTCTGTAAAATTTTTAAGATATTCAAAGATATTCGATGCCTTCTTTGTTATTCTTTGAAAATGTTGTTATCCTGCAATCAATATATTTGAAATTTTTAAAAATATGTTGATTATTGGTCAACAAAATGGCATTTAAGAAAATTAAAGCTTAATGAGGGCGTTTTTAGGAGAATATGATTACCATGTTATCAACATAAACTTCTGTAAATTCCTCAATATTATTTTAGGGTTTTGGTAATACTAAATATATCCTGCTGTTTTAAAGAATTATGTTTCAAATCATCATCAAACCATCAATATTACTTTACATATGTTAATTAAGACTTAAACCGTTGTAAATTGACCATGTAAATTATTTCTGTTTCAGTTATTGTCTTGGAGTAAGAAAGTTGGTGAAGAAACCCTCAACAATCTCACACTGTCGCTTCGAGCTTCCGGAGATTCTGACGGAGTGAAAAGTGTAGCAAATAGTTTTGACGAATTTTTCTTCAAAGCTTGGGTAAGAATTCATACAAAATAACCACATACACGAATCCACACATGGACGTACACTCACATACAATGTACAGAAAAAATAATATGAACACCATGCAATATAGTACATCTTGTTGCATGAATATAGCGGAAACCAACGGTAAACTACGAAAAAAGTTATTCAACGATCATAGAACCTGGACACTTGATGATTGGAAGCGAAGAGTGATATGGTCTAAGGAATCGTCATTTGAATTGTTTCCTATGAACTGCTGGATTTATGTATAGAGAACCTCAAAAGTAGCCTACGATCTGGACTGCCTGATTCTCACTGTCAAACATAATTCATATCATGGTAATCATTTGTTTCTCTGATTCACATCGCTGATCCGATTACTGTGATTACTTATTTGACTAGCATATTACTGCCAGATCCTGCCATATTCTAAGTTTATAATGAGCCCAATCACTTCGCATTGCATACACATGCCCACAATTGTGCTAGCCGGGGAGCCGTCCCTGCAATCGCTAGACCTCAGGAAGTTTCAGAGCAGATCAATTACATTGAAACAGTTCTATTCATTGAAAACTGTTCAGACTGCAAATCTATTCCGCGAAGAATTGCAGTAGTTTTAAAGGAAAATGGGACAAGCAGTGGTCAAGGCGACAGGCGGTCCTCCTACAGTTGCCTCCTATAGTGGCGGATTCGACTCCTGCTGGGGCATAGATGTACTTTATGTTTGTGATTGTAATTGTAAATATCTTTAGGCAACAGTAAAATCTAACAAGGAATAACCATCTCAGTCATTCCAGTAAGCAGACTGGGTAAGACCGGATGTCTTCTAGAATGGTCACTGGACAGTCGGCAGGATTAATGCCGAGGACCGTGGTTCGGAGCCCACGTTAAACAGTAGGCCCAGTCCAGATAAACCCTCGAAAAAGGACACTTTAAAATATTAAAAAAAGAATGGTTACTCAACACTTTATTAGCAAATAAATCATGTATATATTTCAAGTGTTCATACTATTTTACCTTATATAAGTATACCGTAGGTTTGTTGTAGTATGTTTAAATATCAACAGGTCGGCGAGTTTTATTAAACAATTAAGAAAATAACTGAAGAAGGGAAATGAAGGGAATAGACGCTGTTAGTAATTAAGACAACAATTTAAATACATTTTGAATCGAGCGTTACTTGAACGACCCCTTCAGGCTAGTTGGTTTAACATCGTCACTGAAAATAAGGCCTTCAGTGTTTTATTGGGATATAATTAAAATCCATCTACAACTATCTCCGTATGCATTATGATACTGTCACTTTCTTTTTTGAAGTAATATGATTTAAATTTGCCTTCAGGCTGTAATATACCGTAAATAAATTGTAATAATACCTGCAATATACACACACATACACAAGTATATCGAGATTGTTTTACTTCGTAATATTGAATAATCTCATAACAATACGATCACATTGAACTGGAAGGCAAATAGGAGTATTCGCCTTGAAATTCGATGTAAAAAACGGCAGTCCAGTAATTATTTATAATAAATAAGTGCAGATCTCCACTGATGGATAATTATCGTTATCGTTAATGTTGCAGAAATATTTTAAATGTTTAGTTTTTCACCTTGGCAGTTTCTTTTACTCTGCTATGTAATACGAGTTGGTTTATAAACAAGATAATTTTAAAATTATCTTTGTAATTAATGTTTCTTGGAAAAACAAATTGAGACCAAAGAAATCTTATTGGATATTATAAGAACTGATTCGATTTTTTTTCATTCGAAATAATGTGATGAACTATGGAATCAGTTTTTAGAATATTCATGTTTTCTTTACGCTTTGTTTAGTTTTATGCATTGCAAAGTTTAAAGTAAAGAACATGTTTTATTTCATTGTCAGACCATTATTACCTCTTTTAAAATGTAGGGTCCCAAAATCTGTGTATATGGCCAGTCAATAAATATTTTCCCATTGCAGTTTTTTTCTATATTTTAAAGTCTCCTTTTACCAACTAGAAGTTTATCTGGACTGGACCTGCAGTTTAAGGTGGGCTCCAAACCACGGTCGTCGGCATTAAGCCTACCGACTGGCGGGTGACCAACTTAGAAATCATCCCAGAAGACATCCGGTCTTACCCAGCCAGGTTACTGGCGTGACTGGGATCATTTTCCTTCGCGTATTTTGCACTCTTGCCTAGGACAATCACGAATATTAAACAATGATAAACATACGGTAGGTGTACCGTCCTGTCGCCTTTACCACTGTCACCAAGCCGGCCCCAATATAATTGGAACTCCCATAACAAATCATTTAAAGAGCGATTGATCATGTTTTTATCGAAGCTGTGAAAATGAAGAAGATTATCCAAAATAAGCGTTTATATTTCTAGTCAAACACTTACGGCGATTTAAGGTTCACATTTTTGGAAAGAACCTCCTGGCGCAATCTTCCTGAACCTCACCAAACCTTTTTAAACTATGGTATACTGAGATCTAATTCTCAAATCATCAAAATTATGTATACTTACTAATCTTACAGGACCTGAATCCAATTGAAAATTCTGGTCCTATTCGCCGATACTGTCTAGATCATCCAAACATTTTGGAAAATTAATTTTCATCTACACAAAAATTTAAACTTCAATTAACTGATATTACGTCGCTGTAATATCGTATCTAACAATTTACAACATTATGCCGACTGAAAATTAAGA
Source organism: Rhynchophorus ferrugineus (assembly GCF_030347505.1). Classification (NCBI taxonomy): domain Eukaryota; kingdom Metazoa; phylum Arthropoda; class Insecta; order Coleoptera; family Curculionidae; genus Rhynchophorus; species Rhynchophorus ferrugineus. The sequence goes on along the minus strand of NW_027472585.1, from coordinate 17,330,646 downwards.
AAAATTGTGCAGAGTCCGGTTTTTATTCGCAAAACACAGCAGAATAACTTCAATAAGACACTCAAATGTTATTAGCAATATTTGGGCGAATACCTGTTTCTTGATGTTAGTAAAATAACTATATCACTAAATCGTAATATCATTAAATAGTATTTTCAATCTGATAAACAAAGAGTATGAATTATTTTTGAAATAAAAGCATGGGTGCTTGCCTGAATTTTGATCAGTGATTGTCGAGAATGTGAAGATCAATATAAATCAGTGTTAGATTTGGGGGTTTTGGTACATAATATCTCTATATAACAATTTTTAATTAGTATTATCAGATTTTTCAAGGTATGTAAACGCTAATCAAGGAATATTTAAAATTGCATTCTTAACATAACAGCTCATTAAAATCTTATGGATTAGAAACATATGGTTATACTGCACCATCGTATCCCCTTTTGTTGTTTGTATTTTAAGGATTTAAAAATGATGATATTTATGTCAGCAGAGAACGGTTGGAGGACTAACAAAGTTCAAGGACAATAAATTGTCAGCTTTATTGGGTGCAATCCAGCTCAGACTGCCAAAAAACTTTTATGAATCAACTGTTTCCATATGTTTGCATGCTATGGGAAAATACAAAAGGAGAAAAACTGTTATCACACGAAATGACTGAAAATTCTTTTCAAATCGTTTAAACATTGCCACTTCATTGCTTGTCGAGCAAAAATGAAGATTTCCTGTAGCGTATTGTGGCTGCCAATGAAAGGTGGATATACTACGGAAATTTTAAGTATTGCTGTGCATATGGTGGGATCCACAAAGTGTATAGTATTACGAACTGCTAAAACTGTTACTGCAGATGTCAACTAACTTCAATTGAATAAATTAAACGATGTGTTATTGCACAAAATAACAACAATGACGGGTAATTGCTGTATAATCATCCACTTGCATGGAACCGTTCGGCCACCCATTGGAATTGTGAAGCATACACTGTTACTGCGCAATCTCGTTCTGCCGTACCCAGGTTAGTCACCAGACATAGTGCTTTCTAAATGTCATAATGTTTCTTGTTCATAATGATTGATGCAGCGTGGCTCCGAGATGCGGAAGAATTATATCGAATTATACGAAAATATATCGATGATTGGATTGTTTCTAAACCAACATCACCCTTTCAACACCGTGCACCTTGCAACACGTGCATGTTGCTATAAATATTGAAGAGTTGTGCTAATTTTTATCAGAAGATGTCTTTTTAAAGTGAGGAAAATGATCGGAATACAAGCGAAAACCTGAAATAACACATGGGCTGAAAAGTCCCGGGAGTAACAAGGAAAATGCGTTTTTTTGTTCAAAATTGGCTTTATTTATCAGCGTAATCTCCATCAAGAGCCACGTAATCATTTCAGTGCCGCTCTAACATTTCAGTACCACTTTTCCAGAACGATTTATCTTTTACCTCAAAATAGGTCTCAGTTTCAGCGATAACCTCTTCATTAAAGCGAAATTTCTTACCGCCGAGCATTTTTTTGAGGTAAACCATAAACCCTTTTTTTGAATTTCCAACAACGCTATATAATATTCACCATTGATGGCATTTCCCTTCTCAAAGATAGTCGATGAATATTACACCGCGCACATCCCCAAGTACCGAGATCAAAACCTTTCCAGCCGATTGTTGCTTTCGGGCGCTTTCGATGCTAGTTCCCCAGTTGCTGTCCACTCAGATGACGATCGTTTTGATTCCGGAGTGAAGTGATGGATCCATGTTTCATCCATTATCGCATATCGATGCAAAGATTCCGGTTTGTTACGTTTAAACATGGCCAAATACTGCTCAGAATCATCGACACGTTCTTGTTTTTGGTCAACATAAAGCAAACGAGGCACCCACTTTGAACAGAGTTTTCTCATAGTGATATCAACTTCCTCAAACCCAACTTCTTTTGATCTTTACGATATTAGCCAACTCACGCAACTTCAATTTTCGTCAAACCATTCAAAACGATTTTCTGTATTTTTTATGTTTTCTGGTGTTACCACCTCATTTGGACGTCCACTGCGTTCTGCATCATCGATGTCTCTACGACCACGTTTGAAGTCAGCAAACCAACGTTTTATTGTTGTTTCCGATGGAGCGGAGTCCTTATAACACTTTTCAAGCCCTTGATTCGTTTGAACGGTATTTTTTCCCATCAAGAAGCAGTGTAAAATTGAAACACGAAATTATTTTTGATCCATTGATTTAAAAATATCAAAAGTAGTATCACTCTTAGCACAATAACTCACAAACTTAGAGTAGAATATCATGAAATTTTAACAGCTTTCTTTTGAAGGTTGGTACTAACTGAAAAAGTGGCGAATGCAATAAAATTAGCGCCATTTATGTGTTAGTTGAATTTTTCGTTCCAAAGTGTATGTCTTTGTTTACAAAATTCATCATCATCATCATCAAAATTGTGTGTTTATTTCAAATATGTTGTTAAATTTAGTCTTGTAACACACAATACATGAATATAAAAAATAACCATCGTATGTTAATAGCTCTATAATAATTTATTTATAAGAGAAAATTTTAATAAATGATAACATGTCTATTAATATTTTTCATGAATCATTGTCACCATTTCTAAACCATTTTGTAATCTCGATGACCTGTTACGTCATATATTATACAATGCTCTTTTTTTCCTAATTTTAGTATCTCTTATTTTCCGAAACACGAGTTTCCCAAAACAGAACATCATCGTAAATTTCAGCGGGCACGTAACACCCCGCATTTCGCGCCTTTATTACCGCAACTAACCACCTGAATGCCCCGACATGCATTCTGCAACACTTTTATGACAATAATAAAACCGTCTCTTTACTATGATACGTTTTATGGGCTGAACCCCGTCTGTCGTGGGTCGACCAGACCAAGGAAAATGCAATCAACAATAAAAAGATTTTTCCTTTCGGTGAAGTCGACTTTTCAACTTAGCCCGTGGGCGACAGCTGCGAATAGCCGTCCGAGAAATTGGAAGAAAACCTCCTTACAATGGTTTACGTGGGATGACTAAATAGTAAAATACACTGTGTCAAATTTCGACGTTTTTATACAACGGAGAAATTTTACATAGTACAACTACTTCCTCATATTTAAATACTAACAACAGAAAAGTTACTACTTTGGCCTATGGAACTTATAATTTCTTGCTTCGAAAATACCAAAATAACAATTACTTTTTCTTCATTATGTACGAAGGCCAACAAGTCCTTAAAATTTGTACAAACACCAAACACTTCTCCAATGGTTTCTTGAACATCTTTAAGTCATAAAGTATGGCTTTTTGTATGGTATGGTATGGTTTATTTTTAAGATATCATCATTGTTTACTAATATATTTCAATAATAATACAGGAATAAATTACATCTTCACTGCATAATTAATATAATAAACTCCAGAGAACTAAAATTTGTCCTCAGTTACTAAATCAGCTACTAAATTTTGTCCCAATATGATTCAACTCCCATAACAAATCATCTAAAGAGCAATTGTTCACGTTTTATCGAATCTATGAAAATTAAGAATATTATCCAAGACAAGCGTTTCTATTTCATTTAATAAACACTTACGGGTCAATCAATCTCATAGATTTGATTAACAGGTGATTTGAACTCCATTTTTATGCCAAGAACCACATGGGATATCGATACGATACGCGTCACCTTTGTTACAAAATATTTTGGTTGTTAGAAAATATCACAGCAAATGGGAACAAATAATTCAAAATCATGTCTTAGAGAAAAATATAAAATAATAAGTGGAAGTAAGAGGAGTAGCAGTAACAGTAAAGATTATGATTTTATTTAGCGTTGGGGACTATCGATTGAAAACAGTCGAAAGAGTCGACAGTCACAAAATAGTTGAAACAGTCGATAGTCAAAAAACTAGCGACTGAAAATAGTATTTACTATTTTTAGTCAAATGCACGGCTCGACTGTTTAGTTCAATTCGTGTTGTCAGACGAAGATATATGAACCCTTTCCTCTATAAATTGTGAGAGAGAGAGGACGGAGATAATTGCTTGGAGCAGTTAATTTCATATGTGCTTATATTTTCCAAGGGTAATATAAGCGAGACGGAGATGTACATATTCCTTCACGTACTAACTTTAAAAAAGAAAAGAAATATAATTACTGACTACTATTAACATGCAATTTATAATTTCATTATAAACGAAGTAGAATTACTTTTATATTGGAATGTTATGTGGATCTTAACCAAAACCTAAAAACTAAAGATGTAGAATAACCATAAATACGAAATAAAAATTAAACATATACCAAAATATAAAATCATAAAACTATATATATTACATACAAATTTAGCATAAATTGGGTACATTTTTGTCAAGGTAGCGGCTAAGACGACAGATCCAGATCGCTAAAAATCAGTCGAATGAAACTAGTAGAACCAAAAATAGTAACTAAAAGTACACGACTGAAACAGTCGATAGTAAATATTAACAAATTCAGTCGGACCGAAAATAGGGACTGAATACAGTCGATAGTTCCCAACACTAATTTTATTATTTTTACGAATAAGGACAGTGATCAAACAGAGGCGTCAAAAGCGGACTTAGAATCAGGGGTGTGCAACTGCAATGGTAAGTAGTGGGGCAAAGTTTCGCTTAGTCCAATCATTGGCGGCGCTGACAACGCGAATTTGATTGGTTAGTTTAAAATAGTTATGTAGAAACCTGTAAGGAAAATACTTTGCTTTGATTGGTCTGCCATTTCTCCTGATTATTTTGTGACGTCACATTTATTGGCCAATAGTATTTAAATAAAAATCAAATTTAAATTTTAAAATTAATTTATTAAAATAAAATCCTATACAAATATACATAAGTGTAAATAATATAAATATATATAAACAAAAAGCAAAAAAACAATTATGAACTCTATTCTAGGCAATATTAAAATATCTATAATTCTTCTATAAGGCCTTCCCATATATGTTTAGTGCCATCAATTTTATGGGATCTATTAGAGTTCTAACTTATCTTGATATATTGAAGGTAAACTTTAAATCCTTTCCTGTTGATATTACATTAACTTCATTAAACCAAAAATAAAATCAAACCTCAGAATAACTTAAAATTTTGTCTTGAAAATCATTATGGATTGGACAGTCGAAACACTAAAAATGTATGTGTTTTTTAACAATATTTAGATTTTAGAGTATTTAATCTGTGGAAATACTTAATATAGAATATAGACAAATATTGCATGTTGTCTCTTTTTCAGAAGTTTTGTTAAATAGCCTGAAATAAGACTAAAATACAATATTAGACTTTTGTTTTCCTCGGAGCAAAATTCTCTGGAACTGAAAATATAGACTCAACTGGTGATTTAACAACCTCAAGTGGTACTAGATCTCCCGTTAAAAAAGAATATAAGTTATCTAACATTTTCATCTTCTTCACAATTTGCTCCGGGAGAATGATGTGAAAAAATTGAAATGATGAGCCCTTTTAAAAATTTCTCGAACATACTAGGGGAAGGATGCTGTTTCTACCTCTATGACCTCTAATAGATCCAACAAAAATCTTTAAGCAATCTTGGTTAAGATTTGTTAAACAAATGTAGTTATTTGTAAATTTAGACAAAATAGATTTCTTTAAGTTAATAAATCCCCTAAAAGTAGCAATGAAATTTTTAATTGATGGCACCATAACAAATATTTTCTTAACAAGGCAATCAAATTTAAATATATAATTCCTCTACTATAAAATGATTGAACACTGATTGTTCTAAAAAGTTAAAGTATTGCAAATATTTTAGGGATATTTTATAATTAAAAGTAGTATTTATTACTACTAATTATCCAGTTATATTAATTATTACCTTCTTGTAAGACTTCTTTATGTAGAGACATCACACTGACAACATACGCACAACTTGGTAGATTAATTGAATTTTATTACTACTAACATCTTCATAAGTTTTTGAATTTCTGTAAACAAACAATATATAAACAGACATGTAGTAGATAGATAATTTTATATGTACCTGATAAAACCAATGATGGATATGCATTTACCCAAATACCTGTTCGTGAAGGAAGGATAATTCTAAATTTTTCACTAATATGTCCATAACAAACACCATGACGTTGATATATTTGCATTGTGGTTTATCCAGGTAACTTACTACTATTTACTTGATCAACCCATTTTTGGAAAGGAGCGAGATCATTCTTTGGGAAACGATGTCTAATTTCCGTAGTAGAATTTTACCCCGGTACACTACATATTTTACTACACTGACGTATTGTCATCAATTTTTATATTATTACCGCATAATAATTAATGTAAAACAGAAAATATGCACAACGTAAAACGAAAATTTCGTGATCTAAACAAAAACCATAACCTACAAACAACAAACATAAAAATAGACGCCCATAGAAAATGCTGATTTCACACAATTTGATCGACCAATCACATTTCATGTTAGTGGCGGCACCTGGAATTTAAACTGCCAATCACAATTTGTGATCGCAGCGCTACAGTTGATTGAACTAAACAAAACATTTCCCCAAGGTCGCCTATACCGTGAAATTTCTATTTTTTCTATGCTTAGAATTAGTCTTAGAATCAGTCAGCCTAAACGATAAAATAAAAACTCTTACCATCCTTGAACACCATGCTAATATAAAAAATGTGTTCATACAATATAACACAGGTTTGTGTTTTATCTGATAGCAGATTTAAAAATATAACATCTATATTTACCTCACATCTATAACGGTGCTTAATATTTTTAATTAGTTAAATTGAACATTTTATAACTCTGATAGCTAATAAAAGAACAATACAAACACAAACTTAACATAAATCTTAAACTCATCTAATCATATGTTTATACTCTTTAAACGATTACATTATTTACAAAAAAATTTTAAAAATATACTATGTTGTATAATTTTACTATAATAAGAAATGCCACGCGATTAGTTTAAAACAACTTATTATCGATTTTTAAATTTTTGTAAGTAAGCAATGTTAATATAGTCCAAATCTAGGCAATAAATTGGAGCTTCATGACATTGAAATTATCAGGGTCTTAATGGAAGGAGGTTCCTTTTAATTCAAATGATGAATTTGACGTGTACATCTTTTTAATGCAGCCTAGTAAAAACAAACTATGTTCAGTGCTGTGAGAACTTAGAACTCTTTAAGACAATTACATTACCCTGGTATCACTTTACAACTAGTACTAAGTACTGTGTAATACTCATCATCACTTTGAACTAGTAAATTGTAACTTTTAGCGGTTCATGAACTCTCGAAGGAAGTTCAAATTTCAGTACATAAAATATGTATACAGCAACATTTTCATAATTTCAAATATGAGAAAGACCAAGAAGTTTTCAGCCTAATTCTATAATGAACAATATTCAATAAACATATATTGATAAGACAAATCTCGTATATGTTGCAGAAACAAATCGAAAAATCGACAGACTTAGTAGAAGAATGTAAAAACATCAAGGACACGAAAGGTCAACATTTGAAGGAAGTCTCATCCAACTTGCACGTGCAGATGAAGACTTTCAGGGAACGACTAGAGGAAACCCGAGAACGTATCGACGACAGCTCCAGGTGTTTCCTCCTACTGGAGAGCTGCCACGATATCCTGGAGGACGACAATAAGGAACAGGAAGAGTTTTTTAAGATGGCTCAAAGAAGTGGCAATGAGAAACTACTTCATTTGTGCAAGGTATTTTTTGATTTTTATCTCATTATACCCATATTAATATATTGTTTTTTCTTTTATAACATTTAGAATGCAAAAAAGCCTAATCCTGATCCAATAGAACTCCACCAACCTCCAGACAAACGAGGGGACCCTTATAAAAACCCTCAGTACCATGACAAAGAAATTAGTGCCTCTAGTACTCCACAAAAATCACAAAGCACACAGATCAGGCGAAGATCCGTTAGCTCCTTGGCTTATATTTACCATTGCAGGTATTGCTAGCTTGCATGAAATAACTGGTGCTTTTCTAACTCCCATTATTTATTTCAGTCATCATGCTGCTGGTGAATCATGTAACTGTTGCGAGAGTGACACAGAAAATACCATATCCTACAAGCTCAAGAAAAAATATATACAGATGCAAAACTGTCATTGTAATACCAAGGATAACTCAGAAAAGAAAATCAACACTACATTAGTTGGTAAGAAACAATTCTCTTCAAATATTGAATAATACAGGGGTTAGTAATAAACAGTTATCAAACATTTTGAAATAGAATTTGGTGATATTTCTAGTAGAACCATTTTTAATTGTAATTTTGTTATTTTTGTTACAATTGAGCACATTTTTTTATAGTGTTAAATTATTTTTCTCAACTAAATCATCAAAAGTTATTTCTTTTGCCGGTACAACTAGTTGACAACAGCTGACTGCTGTGTTCATCACAATCATTCGATGAATTTATTGAAGAAGCATTTGTGTAATAGTACTAATCATATTTTTATGAATACAGGAATCAAAGAAGAACGAGAAAGTGTTGAGAATCTCTTGGAGAAGATGGACAGTTTAGATAATTGTAGACGCTGCGACAGTGGGTTATCCACCACCGATAATTCAGTTGGCGAGGACACTTTGTACAACACCAATTCCAAAAAGAAGTTACAAAGGAATTGTTCTTGTCAATATTATCGTGAGGGTTGTACGACTTGTAGCGGTACTAGCTCCAGCAACAGTGGTGGTTCTCAGCAGGATAATAATGACAATCAGCAGGATAGTATCATAGAAGAAGGAAGTGATGGTTTCAACAAGAGGTACGTGATGATAATTCAATCTTAAAAATAACTAAGTCCGTAAATAAAATCATGTTTGCTTCAGTAGCAGTAGCGATGACATTGAGGATGACCATTACGGCGAGGAGCGAAGAAAAGTACCACCTGTATCAGCTAATAACCATCTCTACTGTCACGCGTCGACATTCGATTTACCATCTGATGCCTTATATAATAACATGGATGCGAAAACACAGAAGTAAGACCTTCTTAATTGTTTTAATGCCATTTTAACTATATCTCACTGATTTTCAGGACTTTGAAGTACATCATCAAAGAAATGATCGAAACCGAACGAGACTACGTCAAATCCTTGGATTACATCATCATAAACTATATCCCCGAGCTCCAACGGGAAGATATCCCTCAGGCATTGCGGGGACAACGCAACACCGTTTTCGGGAACGTTGAAAAGATCTATGAGTTCCATCGTCACCATTTCCTGGAGGAGTTAGAGGAATGTGAGAATAATCCCCTCCAAGTGGGGCAGATTTTCTTGAAGTATGACAAAAGATTCTACCTGTATGCTTTGTACAACAAGAACAAACCCAAGTCTGATTCGTTAATGTCGGAATATGGTACCACTTTCTTTAAGGTACAGTTTGTCACTATATCTGCACTTTGATCTTATATAATATGATATGATATAATTAGACCAAACAGTTGGAACTTGAAGATAAAATGGATCTGGCAAGTTATCTGTTGAAGCCCGTACAAAGAATGGGGAAATACGCCCTTTTGTTACAACAAATGATGAAGGCATGCGCAGCTTCACCAGCCAGAAGCACCCAAGAACTGGAGGAGCTTCGCCAAGCGGAGGAAATGGTTCGTTTTCAGCTTAGACATGGTAATGACCTCCTGGCCATGGACAGTATAAGAGAATGTGATGTAAGTCATCCCGGATCATGTAGTTAGCGCCATCATCACCATATCTGCTTTATTTAGGTTAATTTGAAAGAACAAGGAAGACTGTTAAGGCAAAATGAATTTCTCGTGTGGGAAGGTAGAACAGGCAAAAAATCCTTAAGACAGGTCTTTCTGTTCGAGGAGCTTATACTGTTTAGCAAAGCTAGGCGATTCCCAGATAGAAAGGTTAGTCCTCGCGGTCGCTCAGTAATTTTTCGTTGGCTAGAAACAACAAATTGTACATTGAATTGTACTATGTTGCTCATCTAATGATCTCTTTAAATTTTCAGAATCTCGACCTCTATATTTATAAAAACAGTATAAAGATGACCGACATCGGACTGACGGCTCGTATCGGAGAAACACCGACCAAGTTCGAGATCTGGTTCAGAAAACGGAAACCCAACGACACTTTCACTCTTCAGTCGATGTCTGAAGAGGTGAAGAAGGCCTGGACCGAAGAACTGTCTCAGCTGTTGTGGAAGCAAGCTATCAAAAATAGAGGTAAATTAGAACGATGGTGTTGGAGCATATCTAACTAATGCTTTTCAGCTGTAAGAATGGCGGAGATGTCTTCAATGGGCATTGGAAACAAGCCTTGTTTAGACATTCGGCCCAGTGCAGACCAAATCAACGACAGATCGATCAGTTTTGCACAACTGAGTAAAAGTAAGGAGCACTTTTTTTTGTTAATACACACACCACATTTTTTTTCTTATTTTTTAGACATGTGTATTTCAATACTTTTGGTAATATTACACAATGTCAAGTCTTTCGCCAGCCAGGTGATTAACTCAAATGTTTGATAACAGCTTAATATATGTACTACTTCAATTCAATACTTATTATTTAAAATATTTCATAACTCATTTAATATCATATGATCTTTTTTTATAGAGTCAGTTTTATCTGATATCATTCAATTACTATTAATATTAGTAAATTACAGGTTAATTTAAATTGTACTACATTCAAATGATTTTTTTACTCAATAAAATGTAATCATATCTTGTCCTAAGTAATATTAAGAAAGGCAATGCCACAACATTCAAAACATATATTTGGTACAGTTGTTTTTTATGTTTCTATATCTGGGGTTAAAGTAGGTTTGAGATGCACTTTTTTAAAATATTTTGTTTATATCAATTACCAGATAGTAAGAAATATAATATCATATATAAGATGTACGAGATCTTGCGACATTGACGAAATTGTAACCGCAGTGTAGTGGTATTTGAAATATCCGTGTAATCATCAAGATTATTGAAGACTATTGAAGAGCAATGAAAATTGTCAAACAAGAGTATTGTACAGAAAGAAATAACCAAATACCACACAGGTATTGAAAACAAAGATTACATGTTGCCGCTGCTGTAAAAACCAAAACGATATTTTGAGATGAATTTCAATATCCTTATATTTTCAACAGATCTTGAAAACAAAAATGAATTAACTCTTGCAGTGATTCTTGCAGGAAATTATTTGAATGTATGGGTTGCTGTAGCAAATAAGTTAGAATCATTCAAAAGTAAAGAGATCTATCAGCGCCAGAGAATAAAGGTCAATATTTATAGTTTATTTATCATAGTCTAATCACGTACCAGACCCATGAGATTTGAGTTTGAGAGGTGATAAGTACATATCTACCGAAATAAGTTGTCACTGTAAAAGATAGCGTTAGTACTTTTTTCATTTAAAATATTTTAGAATTTCCAAAATTACCACAATACTTTTGAAATTTCATTCCTCGTAGATTACACAATCTTAACATAAATAACAATTTAAAATAAATATAAAAGGCAACCATTAAAACTACAAAATCCTAATTAATTTCTGTATAAATCCAATCTATAGATCATTTTGCACTCTTTTTATTTGAAATCATTTAAATTATATGATGATACTAAGAACATTGTTGAAATTTAACAACCGGCTTCAATATTCAAAAGGTGTATGATTATTAAACTATACGCACATATATAATGTACTCACAAATAGACGAATATGTAATAATGTTCCTTTGTATAAGGTTTACCAAGACGTTGGAAAGCATTAGAATCCTACAAGACCTTTTAGAAGTATTATGAGGGTTTCCAATAAAAGACCTTTTAAATATTTTAAAGGTAACCAATGTGATTAATATTGGCGATTGCTGTGTGCAGTAAAAAACAACAATTTGGCTTCAACTTTATTCAGAATCCGTTTGGCAATGAATTATTTGCGGCTTTGCTATTTCATTTGAACAACGATGATTAGAGCTTCCCCTTTTGTTTTTAGTTGATACATGACCACACAATTTACGTTCCTTTTTATTTCCCCCTCTCCGTAGCCGCACCAAGATTTCGCAACTCCATTGCAGGTCCCACACCGGACTCATGCCGAACAGTCAAACGCCCGCACTCGGTAATATCCATGTCCAGCATGTCATCGAGCAGCACCAGTTCCGGAGGATCCGGAGGCCACTCTACCAACCAGACCCATTCCAGTATCGGGTTCGATACGAACTACGAGTCTCCGAAGCCATATCATCGTTCCGCCACGCTCAACAGTCAATGTTCAGTGGGTAAGTTTTTGTTTGATTCAATTCTTGGTTTATTTTATTGATGATGGGTCGATTTTTTGCAGAGAGTGGAATAATAGCGGACATATCGGTCACGTCTGACGACTTCTCCGAGCAGAACCAACACCACAACTAAGGCGAGCCTTAAAACAGAGAACAAAGTACTTTTTGACTCAAGTCATGAAACACCATGTGCCAGATGTCTTTTATTTTTTAGTTCTAAGTTATTCGTATGTTTGTTGTAGGATTCTAGTATCTCCTTAACATTGTTCACGCTATATTTTCCAAACACCAATCCATTTTAGTTATTTCTTTTTTTTTTAATACTTGTATATACTAAAATCATATACTTTCATAATTTATTGCTAATTTCGACAGTTTCTTTCTATATCCTCCGAAATTATCTACCAATCTATTTTATTAGATTAGAGTCAAGTTATAGTACCTAAATAATTAATATATTTTATATATACTTATAGAGTTTACCATTATTTTGGCTGTACTTTTCTTTTTGTTGAAATACGAGGGGAATATAACGAATATTATATATGAAAATAATGTTTGTTTCTTGGATATGAATCTTTTAATGATGTTCCCATTCTAACATATATGTTTCTCCGACTCTCAGTATAATTATGCTGTATCTATTTACATGTAAAAGTCTTCTATTGATGATTTTAGTTAACCAGTTTATATTGAACAGATAAATAATACCGATTAATTAAAAATTTGTAAGATGCAATTTTTATATTACACAATAGTCATAATATATAAATATGTAAAAAAACAAAATGATGTTTTGTTCCAACCACATTATCCTTTCATTCAGCCTTTATACTTTTCTAGCTCCAAGTTCATGGGAAAAGTAAAATATTACACGATTCATAGAATTCATCAGATATTATATCATATTTGTTATCATATGTCAGTTGGGAGAAACATAAAATAAAATTTCAAATTGCTGTTATTTAGTAACCTTACATTTACAAATCGGTCTTCAAAAGCAATGTTTAGTTTTCTTATGTTATTATCTTATTATTCATTTGATATAAATAAAGGTTCTCTATAAGAACGGGTCGATGTTTTTTCCTTACTATTTTTTACAGGCGACGCGTGATTTTAGTATACCGTGTCTTCCAATGTTAACTTGATATTTAAAAACACCTTTTCTACCACTAAATGGTGTAGATGTATTTGGTACCTGTCTTGTTTTTTGATGGTACCTAAGTCTCGAATCGCTTTTTTTGCAATACATCTTATTTCTTTATTATTTCATTCATAAATGTTATGAATACTGTTACGTGTACACAGCAATTGTGTTTGTCGTGTATTTTTCCTGGATTACTTTTGTAATTTTGTCACTCAATTTTTTTGTTGTTATATGTTTTCAACATATAAGATGGTTCGATGTTGGAAAGTCATGTGTGAGGTATTAACTTTATGCTTCTTTTATCTGAAAGGTTTGAAATATTTTGTACAGATGTTAGTGTAGGACAGGTCAGCTTTTCAATTAAACTTTAAAATAAAATTTAATAAAACTAATTTTAAAATTCAATTAAATTGTTTTTGGTTTAATACAAACATGAGCAATTGTGCAGATATCACCTTAGTACTCACCACTGTTTATTGATGGAACTAATTGATTTGATAAGTTTATTCCCTGTTTGATCTGCTATTATTTACCATCTGGAGGTTTGAAAGACCCTGATCCAAACTGTTGGAAAAAAGTTTAGAAAGTGATGGGGTTACTGCTGGCGCAACGGTTTTATATCAGCATATCTAATAATTTTTGCTTATATGCAACTACACCACAGAATAACAATCACTATCTTGAATGCGGAATCTCAACTGTACCAATGAAATATGAGTATGTTTTGTCTATCTGAAAGTAACTTGCCTATTGAAAATAAAATAGTGTCATTTTCGGAAATATTTTTGAAAGGAAAAATTAATCGATGCTGACCAACTTATTTTGTTTCTTCACTGACTTAAAACTAGGTGTACTTATTTAGGAAGATCCAATGACCCTTACTTAGTCACTAATAATTTAAAATAAAAGTTAGTAGCACACCTCACTTCATAACTTCATAACGTCGTTTGATTCTCCCAAGTTTGTGTCCCGGTTCAGTGTTATTTTCCTCATGTCTTATTGCAAATCTGTTAATTTTCTCTGTGAAAGTTAGATTCCTAAGATCTCGGTATAAATTGTTCTCCTATTATCTGGATGAACTTTATTCCACAATACATGTATTATGTTGAAATTACTTCCTCAACAACAACCCCATAGTATACATTTTTTAGTATTCTAATTCGAGTGCTTTTCTTTTCTTTTTGGTATGCTCCTTTCAACGAAGTTTTATATCAAGATTCATCCCAAGATAATTACCGTTGTTACTATATAAGGTAATAGTTTCATATTTAGTGATTTTTATGAACGTTTGGTCTTTTATTCTCTGTCTAGTTCCACTTGCTTCTTCGTTGTTGTCTCCAATCAGAAGTATCGCAATATCATTAGCAAATTTAGTCGTAGTAACATTTTTATAGAGTAGAACCTAATATACTGCCTTGCGGGACAACTGTTCATTGTTGAGTAGGTTTCTTCTTATATCATATCATAATATAAATAAAATAATAAATGTGCCTCGATTTTTAAAATAATTGACATGTAGATTTTTACGTGCTACCCAATCGCGTAATTTATCATGATTATTTGATGTTAGTGAGTGAATAGTAAGCAACAGGTTTAACCGATTCCAATAAAATTACATTACCTATATAGGCAGTTTTTCATATAGCTTGATCTGGTGACATTTTTTTTCATTTGTTTTATCCCTCACGGGACTCAGAGTTCTAATCTGGGTACGGGGAGTGACGACCCCGGGGTTCCGAGTCTTTTTCAGGGGGCGGAGCATTTATATAGAAGGTTATGTGAAAATATTCCAGGAAAATGCGATTTCTTCTGTTGTCAGAGCAATTGGTTGAAGTATTATTTTTCAAGACAATGACCCTAAACATTCGTCAGAATTATGTCAGCGGCAATGTTGCCAACTGGTAGGGAATTTCCCTAACTGTGATTAATCTAATGCTAATTGTGGATTTATTGGGATTAGCATTATGTGGGGAATGTTTGGGGGTTCAGGTCTAAATACTATTACAAGAGCTTTAAGTACCTGCATAATTATTTCAAAACAGTTTTTAGGTTAACTTATGGCTATTAAACAAATCTCCATAGTTCAATGCTATATTTGAATTCTGTTAAATTATAATTTTAATTTTTACGGAAGTATGAAAAATTTCAAAAGTGATAAAAATTCACCTCGTGTAGATTTCTATAAAATATGCCAAGAATGTTATTACATTGACGTTAGACATTAAGAAGCGATTTGATTTCAATTATGTTTTATTTTCTTTTATATTGGTTGTTAATCCATTAGAAGCTCAACAGCTACAAATTAAATTACTGGTGTCAGTGCTGAAGCGATTTCCAGTGCTTCATAAATCTGCTACAGAACAAAAATTATCTGACAAGTGTTGAGCTCATATTATTTTGAATTTTGAGCAACGTGAGCTTGAACTTCATGAAGATAACGTTGATGGTGAATGCTACCGAGGTAAAATGTTTCATTTTAGAACCACTGAGAGGACATATTTGTTCCCTACCATAAAAATTATGATGCCCTGATTCATTATTTAGTGTCCTTAAACAAATAGAGAGCTACAATCCACTAAATACAGATACCGCCGTAACTTTGATGCCCGGGAATGGATTAAGAAATTGGGCAGCAGTGTCAAACTTAACTCATTCAAACAAATATATGCAAGAAAAGTATAGAAAATAGTGTAATGTTATAATGCACAATATTATATTTGAATTCATATTATTAAAGGATAAAAATATTATTTAAGCGGTTGAGACTTGTTCCATTACTGAAAATAATTTTGTGGCGCAACTCTGGTTTTCTCCCACTCACACTTACACTGGCAACTCTGGTCGGAGAACAAAGACATTTTGACAAATCATGATATGGTCATCAAAATTGCCAGACCTCTCGAATAAAACTCCAAATGTTAGTATGGGATGGACTTTATCAAAAAATGAAGAATCATTGCCTATAGAGCTCAACACAATTGCAAGAATACTTACACAGTGAATGGTACTGGACTGAATAGGTTAATAACTAAATAACTTAATTAAAATAATGTGTAAAATTTGAGAAATAAATAATGGTCGGCGTTTTAACAAGCCCAAAATTTTACAAAATTGTACTACATTTTTTAATTTTCTACTAAATATTTTTAACAAACATTAACTAAATGTTGATCTAAGGAGTGTAATAAACCATTACTTATCTGTTTTATTGTGTTTTTTAACCTTTACCTTATTATTTTCAAACGTGTATATATGAAAGGATCTGTTATATAGGAAAGTAATATAACCACACAGAAGATCTATACTGGATGTTTAATATTAATTTCCGTTAGAGTGTGTAAGGTACAATAGGTCCCTTGGGACATATAACTTCATATATATTACAAATTATGGCGGCTCCGCTGTATAACACACGAACTGTATGCATATAATTAGCATAAGCCTCTGAATTTTTAATAATATATTTCTTCTAGTGAAGGATTACAGTCATTTTGATGTAAATTTATAATATTTATCACAGAAACTTGCGTGTAACGTTTTAAAAATAAGAACATGATAGGTGTTTAATAAAATAACAATCTTAATAGTGAATTTGTGTTAAACATATTTTTATTCTCTATCGGAGACCTTATACTGTATATTATCTTACGGAGGTATCAAAAAGCCCCTTTTTTCTTAACGGGTACTTTTTACATCCAGACAGTGATTTTCATATATTATGACACGAAAATATAAAAAGGTTTCCATAGAGATAAGTCTGATTACTTAAACAAAAAAATCGTATATGACTGTCGCATTAAACGTCAAGAAGAAAATTAGGGTAAGTACAGCGATTATTTTTTGATTATATATAAAATATCGAAATATTAATAACGACACAAAAGAGTGCATTGTTCATTCATATTTAGATAATGATTTTAAAACGAATTTTTAGTATATATTATGCAATGAAACATATAGGGTTTAAAATCAGAAGATTTTCTTTTTTTTTAAAGCTATTTTTTTAATGGAAGTAAATTGAGATTTATTGAATTGATTACACAAACGACATTACTGGTTCAGTCCTAATTTAATGTCAACGAAACCTTTCTGTTATGTAAACACATAATCTGTCACATGACGTCACCATATTCGTAGCAGATTTCTTAGAATATACAGTATTGTAGCGCCTTCCTCCTGAAGAAATTACATGATTGTTATACTGTCAGTATCACCTGTAACATCGTCCACTAGTTTTCACTTGATGGTCTTCTCATTTGCACCGTTTTTATACTAATTTTCATGGTATAGATTGTATAGAAGATTGATTGTCAACTAGAAATATGTGATCTGCGATCAGACCCCTTTTATAAGGGTAGAACAGAATCAGGAATTGAATTTTTCCTCCCTTAAGCTCCTTGTTGAATGTTTCCCGAAACTGACTAATGGCCAAAAAATGGGTTCAATGATGGACAGTAACTATATTTTTGAAAGTGAATATTCAACAATGAATTTTATAAATTTGAAAAACAGGTCTTCATTGACAGACACGTCACTTAAGCATGCACTGCGTCTAGCTACTATCAATATTGATAGTATTGTAAAAGATATATTCATGAAAAAGTAATTCAATAATAAAATAATGATATTATACGTGCATTTTGTTTTTACAAATATTTTGCAGACCACCCCAATTATACCCAATACCCAATTTAATAATTTTTGTTGGCACTAGGTCCTATCTAGTTTGGACAGCCCTGCCATTGACTGTATAGAATGAATTACCAAGTTTTGCTTCCTTTAAATTCCAATGGTATACGGCTGAGTAACTTTCTTGCACCAGGGATTAGGGGAAATGAATGTTTCCCCACTCTTATAATTTATGGCTAGTAAACTTTGAACACCTACAGTCCAATTTTGATGATCTTAGAGCTGGAATGCAATAATTTTACCCAATTTTCACTATTTACATTCCAAGATCAATCTGTCTTCTTTTCTTAATATTATGTTTCTTTTGTTGTTGATAAGTAAGTTGATTGTGTTTACTACGATAATTCCAGGCGCAAAATGTTACGAATTACTTATGATTAGGGGAGGGACGGAATTAATAACAACAGTTATTGCTTTGGAACAAAAGAGAAACTTTATTTACATCTATGCTCTTTTATACATTTTTGAACAGCCTCGATAAAAATTACTGCGCCCTCTACTAGTTGTTCTATTCTACACTGGCTCTTGTATCGATATAAATCATATATTTAACACCCTATCTCAATTTAAATGTACCAAACGACTTAACTTAAATGAGATTATAAACAAAGTATACAAAAACACATTTAAATTGCTAGAAACTATTACATTCTACATACAGATTTGTTTGAACTTTTGACAATTCTATTTCTACATGGTGAGAATTTAATTTTAATTAATGGTTTAATTGAATAAGTTTGCACAATTATATTTTAAACAAACGTAACAATTAATTTACTTCTTTAGATATAATTCTCTCTGAACAATCTTAAAAAACTTTCAACAATCATAGAAATGTTTGTTTAGATATCTGATCTCTTAGATATCTATCATGCAGTATCTGATCTCGTAACTAACAAAGAGTACATAAGACTTTTTTAATCTTGCAACAGTACATTTTAAATTATATCTACACTTATGTTCATGTTAATTTCAATCGGTGTTACAATCTTCCAAGTTTCCTCACGCAGTTGTTATATGATGAGACATTAAACGCTTTATGTTTCTTTCCTATTTCACTTAGAAGGAAGCCTTCTACTTTTATACTTCATAAAGACTTTCCATTAAGCCCTCTGTTTGCTTTTCGTGTCCTTTTATTAATGCATCATCTTTGACTATTACTGAATAATTACTACTTTTATAACTAATAGTCATAATCAGATCTCTCCAACTGTAACTTGTTCGTTATTTCATTGAATCTCAAATGCCAATATTTTGATGAATTTCTTGCATATAGTTTACCCGAACCACGCTTGATCTAATTGTTGGTATCCTGTTTCGATAATTAAACCCTCTGATTTTCTGATATAAATGTTTAGTCCAATATTCCACTTAAAACTACGATTCCAACATCATTGCTTTATCTTCCTATTTTGCTGAATTGATATTTATATCAATATTCTAATACTTTGCAACTAAACTCTTCTCTATTGCTTTCAATACCTATTTTTATCGTACCTGTAACTATGTTAGACCCCATGTATTTAATTTTCAAATGCTTCACTGGTCCTTGTAAATTACAACTAGCTGAGTTTCTAAACTCTTTTCCATTAGTTTGAATGTTTCTTCTTGTCCTACTGATACTTCTGTAGTTCCCCATGTTTCTAATTTTCTATTGCATTACTAAACTCTTCTCCATTGATTACAATGTTTCTCTTTATCCTACCGATAATTCTGTTGGTCCGCATGTTTCTAATTTTTTATTGCTTCGCTAAATCATGTAAATTCTACACATCTGCATTACTAAACTCTTGATTACTCGATTGCCAATTACTCCATTGATTACAATGTTTCTTTCGTCCTATCGATAATTCAAGATCCTATGTTTCTAGTTTTCTGGTGTTTCATTGATGTTTTAGTACTCTAGTGCTCCATACCTTAATTCCGTCTGTTCCATACAGCTTTCTTCCTATTTTCCTTTCTTCGTGTTAGTATATATATTTTACCGAACTCGAGATTTCACGTAATCTCCATTCCCCTGCACTCTTCGTCGTCAGCCCACTGCTTTTTGCCTTTTATACACGTGCGTATGGTGTAATCAGCAAAGGTGTTACGAGCTTTTGAAATTGAGTGCAACTATTACTGCTGATGAATGTGGACGTCATTTGTATAAATTCAATGACGCATTATTACATAAAGACTAGCAATAGCGAGTAATATACATCAACTTGCATGGCAATGCTCGGCTACACATCTCAACAGTACTACTATATCATTTCAATTATCATTATATGTTCAAGTCTTCTCAATAAATGCCCTTTGAAAATTATAAAGGGGCCAGAATTCACACAATCACCTAATACCTTACATTCTCTTTTTTAGAATTGCCTAACAGTACTTTTCAGATAACTAAAATGAACACCAGAAGACAAGATACCAAACACCACCATTGTGAACTTCCGGATGAGCCTGATGACATCGTTAAGACTTTTATAGACACCGGAATATTTGTCGATGCACGAAGGAAATTAAAAAGGTAACGTGATTTTTAACGAAACCAAGTTTCTCTACTCCGAGGCTTTCCAGGTTTTTAATGATCAGCCCCAAGCATCCGTTGACTCGTTTTTATGTGAAATCTCTGAGAATGTTGAAGAACGAGGAAAAAAGTCACCTGATAAGGCATTACAACATGATCCATCCACTAAGCATGTTCGCATTTATTTATCGCGTTTACATGTCACTTATTTTGGGTCTGACGTATTTTGTTTGGCCAATCGCGGGACCCTATTGGTCAGCTCGTGCGATGAATGATGTTTTTTGTATCACACACTGTAGAGGAACTAAATAATTCAAGGGCTGTGAGTTAATTTTGAGAGATTACTTTGTTAATGCGAACTGTTGCTTTTCCAACTATTATCGCTTGCTAATTATTACTTCTACTTTTTGGTCATCTATTTAGTAGCTTTTGATACTATACAAATTCGAGTATATTTATAAATAGATTTGCCACAGTAGTGTATTGCTTTATCGTACATCTTATATAGCAACCATTTTTAACTGACTTCAACATGGAGGAGGTTCCAGAACCCAAATTTCAAAGGCACGAACAAGGTTTTCACATATATTTTTTTATCTAAAATAATCAGATATTTGGGTATAATATTATTGCTGAGCTGATGCGGCGGAAAATCGAATATAGTTCGGTGTAAAAGCCATTCAGATTGCTTTTTAAGCACTAACCATATCATATGAGAAGCCGTAGAAATATTGCAGTCAACTGTTTCTATGGTGTAACGGTTAGATCATTAAGCTCACAGATGAAGGTCGCGGGTTTGATTCCCAACGACGGCAGCAGATCTTTTTGTTCTAGTTTGGTGGGAAAATTTGTTAAATCACCTAGACTAGGTAGCGGACTCCAGTGCCTGAAACGATCCTTATTTTCAATCATTGTTTCTTTATACCTATTTTTCCTATGATAATTAGGTACATATTTTATTTTAAATCGTTTACTTTGTGTTAAAAAGTTTAAAGTTAACGTTAAAAATTTGATTATTTTAAAATTTTTAGTGAGTTTCTTATTTATTTTTTTGAAGTCGGTTCAATTTTTTTTTTGTAAACTGTATATAAAGCATCACTTCATGAAATCAATATTCATACCATTTTCTTGATCCGTATGCCTACATAGGTTTCAACAGCAGTGAGGACCTTTCGGAAACAGTTCTTTTAATTTACCATGTCAATTATTAAGTACACAAGTTCTTCATAGCAATTAATCGGAACAATTTATTGAATATGCCGAGTATAGAATATTTATCATCTCAAGTTCAACAGGTTATCTGAAAACTTCTCCCAATATCTTATAAGTCTCGCAACTAACTTGAATACAGCAAAATGAACTACTTAGATTCATACCCAGTTAATAACGTTTTCTGGTCGAAATTTTCTCCCAAATAACTCAATTGTTAATTGTAGCATTCAGCAATCCCCGTTATCTACTAACGATTTTTTATGTTTTCTGTTAATACATGTTTTCCATTAACTTCTATAGCTTTCTACAAAAAATCTTTTTGTTGTCATGTAACCAGTAAAAGGTGTGGCTTATTATGCTTACACGAATTCCGATTATTATTTGTGTGATTATGTCGCTTTTATTGTTATTGTTGAAGGGAAATTGCTAAAATATATTTAAAAAATATTAATAATCTTTTTTTTTCGGTGTCTCTGGCAACATGCTGTTGGTTTGGCAGCGATCCGGTCAATGATCCATTTTAAAACTTTTTCGCATTTGGAAACCGTGTGTCAGCCATGCCATGCTGTAATCGATCTGAACAAGTGGTAACTGGAAGGCGCTTTGTCTAGGGAATACGATGGGTGCTTCAGAACTTCTTATTCAAGTTGCAATAGTTTCTTCTTCACTCAGTTTATCAAGTCTTGCAACGTGTGACTAAGCGTTGTCATAAAAGAGCATGTCTATGCTCTCTATGCTACTAGCTGTTGTTGGTCTTTTTTATAACAACACGTTGTTTAGTTTATTGAATTGATGGCGGTATTTGTTTACATTGATATTACTAATAAACGTTTGTAATCAAAATACATAACATACAATATGTAGGCTGTATTTGGTCTATGCATGTGGGTTAGAAATTTGAAACGTAATGCTTAAGAATTGTTGTCTCTCTAACTTGGTGATTCTTTACTCAGCTGGGCTTGCAATTCCTCATCTTCCAACTTCACACTACCCATTATATCTCTCAAAATTACTTCACAGTCTTAGTGTTCGAATGTTACAACGTAAAATTTTAGTTTCTTTCGTCGTTTTCATCATATTGACATTTTTTACCGGCTACTATGATACCGATTCGAATTTCGTCGTGTTGTCCCCGAAGAGAGTAGCGAAGAAATATCTGAAGACTTATTTTATCTTTGATGTTCTAAGTTGTGCACCTTTTGTAACACGAGTGTTGATTTATAAAGGAATCTGGAGCATGAATAACTTTTATGCCAGATCGGTTAGATGGTCACTACCGATGGTAACGTATTCTAGGTAATGTTTCTTGTTTACGAAGGTTGCCTTTTATATTTCGTTATATTTGTGAAAAACAGTTGATAAATTATTGTTGTTGATCTTAAATCTCAAAATATAAAATAGCAACCGTTGTAAAACTGATTTAGTTTTGTTATTTTTTGAGAACTATTTATATTTTTCGTAGATATTTTTACTTTCTGGAGACCTTTAACTATTTTCGTTTATACATGGGACTGAACAGTTACATATATTTAGCATTGAAGACTGTTATCATATTCATTAGCATCATTTTTATTTTAAACGTTTTAGTATATTTCACTGTGGTAAGTGTTTTCAATAAAATTTGTATTGTCTAGTTCATATTGATAATTAGTTTTTTTGTATGTAAATTACTCACTGTGTCTCTGGTTCAACATCTTGAAATGATAAAAATTGTTTAAACAAAAAATAAAATCATTAGTAACATTGAATATCTAGATGTCAGATCAGAGGCTATTTGATTTTTGCTTGAAGCGTCATTTATTTCAGTGTTCTAACGAGATGTCCCATAAGATATGTTATTTTTGGCTATCTTCATCACCATAAATCCATAGTTGATGGCCGGAAAGGGCTGCTTCTCAGCCAATATTCTGCGTTTATGTTGAATATTTTTCACCAAATCTCGCTACGGTTAGCGATCATTTGTCATCTGTTTGATCTTCATCAATTATTAGTCTATAGGCTTCTGCTATACAAATTTTATGATGAATAATGCTAGAAGCCTCAATATATAGATCTTGCGTAATTATGTACTTCTTAACGCACATTTCTTGGCAAACCCTTTGAAATACCAATTGTATATATTAGATATAGAATTCGGATATTGTCAAAAAAAAAAAAAGTTGTGGAGTTAAAAAAATTCCTTTAGAATTAATTCACAATATTTATATTATTAGTTACGAATATTGCAATAACAGGTCAACTGAAAAGTCCCCTGCCTACCATAGTAAAACACATTTTTTGAGCAAATGAGCAAAATGAGATTTTTTTATTCAACATAATTCCCTTCAAGAGTTACATACACTGATTACAGCGACCCTCCAATTTTTTGTTACCATTTTTGTAGCACGATTTGTCCTTTGCTCCAAAATAGGCCTCAGTTTCGGCGATCATTCGGATCTTCATTCGAAGAAAATTTTTTCCCAGCAAGCATTCTTTGGAGATCTAAAAACAGAAAATAGTCTCTGGGGGCCAGATCTAGAGAATACGGTGAAGGACGAAGCAATTCGAAGCCCAATTCATGAATTTTTGCCATCGTTTTCACTGACTTGTGACACGGTGCATTATCTTGGTGAAGCAGCACTTCCTTTTTCTTCAAATTTTTTTGAAAAAGCGGCCGTTTTTCTGGCGATTTCGTCATTCAAACGGTCCAATAACGCTATGTAATAGTTGCTGTTGATGGTCCTTCCTTTTCCAAGGTAGTAGTAGTATGAAAATTATTCCACGCGCATCCCAAAATACAGACGCCATAATCTTGCCAGCCGACTGTTGCGTTTTCCCACGCTTTGGAGCAGGTTCATCGTGTGCAGTCCACTCGGATGACTGTCGATGGGACTTCGGCGTGAAATGATGGAGCCATATTTCATCCATTATCACATATCGACGCAAAAACTCGGATTTATTACGCTTGATCATTTTCAAACACTGCTCCGAATCATCAACTCATCATTGTTTTTGGTCAAAAGTGAGCTCGCGCGGCAACCACTTTGCACAGAGCTTCCTCATACCCAAATATTAGTGAATAACGTGATGTACACGTTCAGTTGATATCTTTAGAGTGTCTGCTACTTCATTCAATTTCAATTTACGGTCATTCGAAATCATTTTGGGGATTTTTTAAATGTTTTCGTCGGTAACAACCTCTTTTGGGCGTCCACTGCGTTCACCGTTTTCGGTGCTCGTTTTACCACATCTAAACTTAGCATACCAGTCCTTGATGGTTGATTTTCGTGGGGCAGTGTCCGGAAACTCGGCATCAAGCCAAGTTTTTGCTTCAACTGTATTCTTTCCCTTCAAAAAACAATATTTTTCAACATGCGAAATTTCCTTTTATCCATTTTTTTCACAATAACAAAAATTGCTTCACTCAAAATGTTATAATTCACAAACTAATGATCCGTCAGCTGTCAAATTTATACACGCATCTTTTGAGGGTTAGAGCTAACTTAAAAAATGGATTTAATTCTACTAGTGCCATCTATGTGTCAGGCATGGGACTTTTCAATTGACCTGTTATGACAATTATTTTCTTGTTTAACATACTATTTGGCTCAATTAGAAGGTAAATACTTTCAAAAAGCTTATGAATAATAATAACGTATGTTAATGAAACTTTACTTTGATATAATCATGTTATTTCTTTTGTTAACTAGAAAGAAATCCCTGGATATGACGTTAAATCTGCCTACGAAAGTACCTTGTCGACTGTAGAGATTTTATTTTTAGTCAGTCATGGTTTCCATTTTACCCACAATGTCATTGATAGGATCATCCCATGTTTCCTGATCATCATAGGTTTCATTATCCACCTGATGGTTTTCGTTTTCGTGAGTGAACTTTAATGAAGCTCTTTCGATAATGACATGATGATTTTACAGGCTATGCAATTTTGGTATAAATTCTACAGTTGTGAAAACAAACAACGTACAGTATATGATGCTGTGGAGGCATTCATGGCGTATAAAGTATTACCAATCGAAAAAAGGCAGCGAGTATTTCTTTATTTAAACTTTAAATATCAGAGACATTATTACAAGGTATTCAGATTTGTATTATATTATCTATGTAATATATTGCATATTATACATTTTTAAGGAATCTACTATAAGGAAGATCACATCTGAAGCTTTACGGCGAGAAATTTTGATCAAGGTATCTAAGGAAAGCACACAGAAAGTTAACCTGTTCCACAAGTTGCCTGAAAGCATTTTGGAAAAGCTACGAGCTAACATAATCTGTGAGATATATTTACCAGGAGACGTAATCATCAAAGCTGGGATGACCGGTAATTGAAACTCTAAAACCACTTTAGAGCCATTTTCGTCTATTCTCGAAACTAATTTATTAGCTATTGGTATCTATTTGGATCGTTTTTAACATTAAAAAGGTATTTATTGAGAAAAATTGCTACAATATACAAGAAATAGACAAAATAATATACCATTAAATATATTACATCTTTTTGCATGTTGGCAACACTGCTTCCATGTTTGTATTTACATGCCAAGTCTTGGATATCATATTTCGGTCTAGTATGGGGTTTGTCTGCTAAAATATCATGAGCGACAGATCATGATACATGATATCATGATACACAAAACATAGTAACTTAATACCTATGATGATTCACGCAGTGGTGTGATTAATTTATGCTAAATTTGTACATGTTACATAGTGGTAGATTGAAAGATGAAACTTTGGTGACTATAGGAGTCATAAAATATTGATTTGGTTTTGTATAGAGAATTTTAATATATTTGGGAACTGAAATCGTGGGTTAAAACTCCAACAAATTGATAATTAAAATAAAATAAATTATTTCTTTCTGGCAACTCGGCAATATTGTGTCGAAATATGTTAGTTTTATAGCGATCCAATCCATTTTCGCACTTACTGAGTATGAATTGGCAGGCACACAATTTAAAAATACCGACGAGATAATGATTAAACATCATTTTCATTAATATGCATTGTACCAATCAATTTTCTCAATAAACTGCTTTTGAAAGTGAAAAAATTATCTGGATTCTGATCATTTTTCTGCATTATCACCTAATACTACAGTCGGTGATAACGCTCGGATATTATTGGGATATTTTGTACTTGGTAGATTCTACCATTTTGGCCTTTTAGAGAATATTGTAGCATCCTTCATCAGGATCGAGTTTAATATTCAGTCTTTTTGTGTCTATACGAATGCTACAAGGTTCTTAGTAGATATGATATTTTCTGGTGGTTAGTTGAATATACAGTTCTGCGTATTCTGATTTAGATTAAAGACTAGTAATACAAAGTTGCAGCGTTTGACTACTTAGAATTAACCGAATCCATCATAGTGAATTTTGGTGCCAATTTGTCTGAAAGTGTTTTAATTAATAATCCTCCTTGTCATCTTAGACACGGATTCGGAAAACAGAAGACTAAAAGCCTTAACATATATGTTCATTAATATTTCTGTTTCTCTTTGAGCACTACGCAGAAAAAGCAAAATTCAAAAAGTGTATTTTATTGTCTCACCACAATACTACATAATAACCAGTAACACTTAACGAAAAACTATTAATTGTAAAATAGTTGTGTTATAATGTAGATAGAGCATATTGAAAGTTTGCATGATCAGTGTAGTAGTGATTGCGGTTCAAAATTGATAAGCTAGATGAATCACACTTGAACATCATTCGATTTTCAGTTGTGGTGTCTAGTTTGCTTTATTAAAACTCTAACAGATATAAATTTATTTAACAGCACTAATGTATAACACATGTGGACTAGGTGAAAGACTTGAACTTTCTTTTTTGGTATCTCAAATTCGACTCCTTTTCTTGACTGTTGTTATTTCAAAGACGTTACGTTCCGGCGCGACGCTAGCCTCCTGAAGTTAGTCAATACGGTCTATAACTTCAAGAGCATCTTAACAATAATGAGCATCTGTTCCCATCAATTTAACGCTCTATAATAAACCAACAACATATTAAAAAACACTGTTGATGAATGTAATGGTATTACTGCACTATGTATGACAAGACGCTAATCTATTATCAAATGTGAAGACGTGGCATAAAACCATAAACTTCTAAGGGGCAGCAACGTAAAAAAATGCATAAATACCTTGGTCCATAAGCAGTGATGACTGGGTACATAAGCATCGAGACCTGGCTACCTCTACAGTTAAAGGAGAAATCCAAAATTTCACCGGTAACGCTAAGTTAGGTTACACCTCTATGAAAACTTAAATGCTCTTCAGCTACTAAATAGATATTTCTCAATGCTGAACACTGTACTATATACTCTATAAATTCTATTTCGCTTGGTCATGCTAAAATTGGAGAACGACTTTACCGTTTCGTAGGGAAAAAATCAGAAAATTGCAGAGAAAATTGGAGAGTAACAGTTTAACAAATATCGTTTAACAGCTGTATCGGTCTGCATATATCCATTAGAAATATATTCATTAATTTCTTAGGGTACAGTCCATTTGATCTGAACGTTTATCCAGTTTTGAATTTTTTTAAGTGGATCTTTTTATTCATCGTAACATCGACATTTTTAGAAAGTTACATGGTGTACATGATTATATAGAAATACTAAAATAGTCAATTGTTTATTTTCATTTAAATTTGGTTATTCAAAATGTCACAAATTAGACGTACCAACTTAGGTTGCTCTCAGCAAGACTTATTTTGGGTCATCGTGAATTTGCTTCGATTATCGTAGAAAAGCCTCAAAAGGTTACAAGTTGTGGTTTCATTAGTTTAGATGTTCAATGGGAGCCTGAGTACTGAATGATAATTCGATTACTCTCCAACAACGTAGCTGCAATACCTGATGAAGCTAGTGCAAGTGCAATTTAATTTTCTCATCGAATCGTTGCCAAAGTCATTGATGTTAAAAACGATTTTCCAAATACACCAAGATTATTTAAGACAAATATTCTGTCAATTTCTTTTATTACTGATTTCATGTCAGCATCATGCAACATTTCTGAGGCATGTCAACTTTTGATTAAGTTAATTATATTAATCTTTTGTTGGTAAGTATCAAGCACCTGTCCTTACTTAAAATTAATGCTTCATTGTGAAAACCATCAATATTATTTATTTTCACGCCAGAAACTTACAATGTGCATCAAAAAACCTTAAGTTTAAGAAAGACATTTTTTAATTATTTATTCCAGTTCGAATTGAATATTTATAGCTCAGACAGAGTAACGTCTGTGGCGTCAGCCAGTAATAAATAAATTGAGACAACATAATTACCTATCAACCTTGGATTAACTACAGTGAATGAGAACTAATTTAAAACTGCTAGATATTAATGAATGTTTCAGATAGGAGAATAATCCCACTAATTAGACGTTGATGTATCAATTTTATTAATTTTGTAGGTAGATGCATGTTCTTCATATTAGCTGGCACCGTCGTGGTGAAAACACCAGAAGGAAAGGAAGTCTGTTTTCTACGAGATGGTAGCCACTTTGGAGAAATTGCGTTGGTTGTCAATATTGCGAGAGTAATAGCTCGTTTATTTAAAAATATAACACGATAAACCGCCTAGTATCATCACAGGTTGCCAATGTGGTTGCAGTATCCCCTTGTGAAGTGTTTCGACTAAACAGGAAACACTTTCTCGAGGTGGTTAAAAATTATCCCGTTATGCTGAAGGAAATACACAAACTAGCACTGGAACGTATAGCTCATTCCCTTACTGTACCAATTGACGAAGTGGATCACCGAAGTCGTAGTATCGAAACGGTATTGCCACAATGTTAATAACTTCTTTGGCTATAATTATTTTTCTCTTCTGTAGGTTGTTGAACGCGAAGAACAGGTACAGGATTTATCAGTTTAAAAAAAGGCTCCTATGGTTTGTTACTGTTCAAGTGTAATTTTTTTTTTTGATATAATTAAAGTTTCTAATATATATATAATTGATTTTTCCACTAGTAGTGAACAGCTTTCTCAATAAGGTGAGTAAGCGACCAAGCATTTGTTACCAAAAATGTGCTTGTTCTAGTACAGATTAATAATAAAAAATAAGTTAGATGTTGAAATTTATGATACTTTAGGTAGTCGGTATGTAATAGGTAGTAAAGATGTAATTTGTTTTAAAACAATTACATAGAAAATAGATTTTAAATAAATTAAATTATAGTATCAAACATTCAAATTAATTATACTAAACCTATATAATTGTAATTATAGTGCAAATGTTATGTTAACTTAGGAACATGGTATTTAATGATAATGTACTATTTAGAATTTAATACTGACCAACAGACTACAAAGACATAAACGTTAAAATACTATTTTAGTTTATGGAAATAAAAGATTCCTTGTCGAGCGGTGGCATAAAACGATACCGAATGCCCAAATTCATCACAGAACAAACTAAATCTTTATCTCTAGACCTCTCATTTGTTATATTATTCTATCTTAATACGACACATGACCTTGGTCCATAGCTAGCGCCATATAACACCATCTTTCTAAAGATACATACAAAAAGATGAAAATGGTCGTTATATCGTCTGGAGAGGTTGAGTTGCAAAAAAATTGCGTATCAATTGTACCTTCGTCAGCCAGTTTTCCTTCAATGATTTTCGAAATAACACTGTTTCTACCTAAAAACTCATCGTATACAATGTATGGAATGCTTTCCCAAGTTTTGGTTACTCCAGATTCCAATAGTCTATTTAGTCCGCCTTTGGTAGTCCTAAACCGTGAACTGCGATGCCTGTGTTGGTAGTCCATGGGCTAGGAGCGCTTCTAAAAACTTATATGTTTTCTGATTATAGTAGTTTATGGCTATTGGAATATTTGAGTATATTTAATCCACCTTTTGTGACCTTACAGCTTCAGCTACGATAGACAAACCAAACTCCACCTAGCTATACTAAGGAATAATTTGGGTAATTTTAAAACAATTATCTATCCAACATCACCTCATTTCCATGATAATTTGTTTCAAAATGAATTCAAAAGATAATAACGTTGTTGTATTTTATGGGAAGAAAAATTCCTATTGAAAGACGATATAAAATGATATTGAGGACCAAATGCATCACAAAACAAACCAAACTTCTATATCTAAAAGTCTCACCATAACGAAATTATTGTTGCATCAAAATATTGTGTGATATTTTTTGATCTTAATAGTCAACTATTTTTAAATAATAAAAAAAGTAGTTCTAATCACATAACTTGAATTCTAAAATAAACATCTGGTGCAGCAATGAGTTTCTCAATTTATCCTGCCTTTACTAATATCATCACGAAGTTTTTAGAATACAGCAGTAGTAAGCAGCCTATAAAACCTACAATAAACATGTAAACCAGTGTCCCAATAGAGACCGAGCATATACCTGTATTTTTCTTCCTAGATATTTCGGCTTGAAGATTTACAAGAAATTGTGAAACACGGACGAAAATACATATCTTGAAACCACGCCACTTCACTTCATCATGCCCATATCTAGATCCTTGAAACGAACTCAATAATTTCAGACAGTTATAGGATATAAAGAGGCAATATGATCCACAGTTTAGATATTACAGAAGGAAAAAGGGAAAAGAAAAAAAAGTAGCATTCCATCGACTGATCTAATCCGATCCTATCTACAAGGGCTTCATGCTAAGGATAGTTGTTTTTGGCAGTAGTCTTAAGAAGTACTTGAAACTATCTACAACACATTTAAATTTTCAAAATCAAGCTAAAATAAAGTTTTATAATTCCATTCGAACTGATCCGTACAATTTAAAACTGTTTCCATTCTAACCATAATGATCACTGGTCAATTATATCTGCCAAATTTTGATCGATGACCCCTTGGAACTCTGTCGATAAACCTCACAAGCAAGTTCACACCTCAACTATCAGAGCTTGCCAACATCATCAACTCCATCCTGAGGTTAAAGCATTTCGCAAAGGATTCAAAAAAGAAAGCCAAATCCAATTCATCTGGCTATAGGCCCATCAGCCTGATTAGTTCACTTTACATAATGGTCGAAAAAGCGATACTACAAGTTTTAAACAGTTTCTCAGACGCATACAACATAATCCAACAATTTGGTTTCCATGCCAAACACTCAAGCCTTCATCAAGCTGCTCGCGTCGCAGCACCAATCCACCAGGCATTAAGAAAAAGTTTGAAAAAGAGGAACCATCTTTTTAAATGTTTCCAAAGCTTTCGATCAAGTTTGGCACAAAGATTTAACATTCAAAGTGAAACAGTTTGGTCTACTGAATGACCTAACCTCCCTGATACATTCAAACTTAGTCGGTAGGTCTTTTCAAGTGAGGATCGGTGACACAGTCTCCTCTCGAAAACAAATCTCTGCAGAAGTCCCGTAAGGTGCTCCACTAACCTCCGCCCTATTCGACCTTTACATGACTGATTTCCCCCTCCACAAACATTCCCACACAGCATTTTATGCAGATGATACTGCTTTCTTTATAACCACTTAGAGTGCCGACGCTATTCGCGACTGATTGGAAGTTCTACTAAACCAGGCGATTGCGTGGTACAAATTCTGGCGGCTGTAGATAAACCCGAGCAAAACCCCGGCTATTCTGTTCTATTGCAAGAAAGAGTTCTGCGCCTATCGCCTCCAAATCCATAAATTTCATATCCCCTGTCTTCAGAAGGTATCATTCTTTGGTCTCGAGTCAGTCCGCAGGTTCCACTAGTCAGCGCAA
The DNA here is from genome assembly GCF_030347505.1 of Rhynchophorus ferrugineus. NCBI lineage: Eukaryota > Metazoa > Arthropoda > Insecta > Coleoptera > Curculionidae > Rhynchophorus > Rhynchophorus ferrugineus. The sequence goes on along the minus strand of NW_027472585.1, from coordinate 17,298,026 downwards.
ATCCAGCAGGCTTCCGCAAAAGCAAAAAAAGTAAGCTCCCAATCCCCCAGGAAGCGATTCTGTACAAAATGCTAGTCCATTCAGTCTGCCTTTTCGGAACACAGGTGTGGTACAGGTACGTATCTGAGAGACAATTTGCACTACTTCAAGTGTTCCAATCTAATAAAGTTCGCGTGTTACTTAATGCCCCATGATTTATGAGGAACGTGAACGCTCCCGGCATCCCGTGGGTAAAGAGTTTAACGAACATGCCAGTGTAAAATTCTCCCTAGGCACCTTAGAACACGACAACACTATCCACAAACCTCGGCAGATAACCAACTACGACAATCCCAGTCGTAAACCAGGGTCTCTGTCGCCCGCAGAATACTTCACTATCTCGAACACGAAGCGACATCAGTAAATGACCATTTAGTTCTAGCCAGTCAATCTGGAACAATAAAAAAAACCTTTGGAACTTTTTTTTTGTAAAATGTTAATATGGTCACTCTAGAGCTTTTGATATCTAAGCCTCTTGAACCATCAACCATCATGATTTTATCCATCAAGACCATCACGATAATTTCTCGGAAGGCCGGAACAACTGATAGTCGCAAAGGGCAATGTCCGGGATATACGGTATAGGCATCAGAACTTCCAAGTCAATTTCTCTTAATTTCAGTTATTATGAAGCCAATATGTTTGAAAGCATTGCAAGGCTAGGTCTTCTATAATGCATCGTGTTCTCCAGATTTTTCCTGATCATTTACTCTTATCGGTGCCATATGGTTCAGCCGAGCAACACTTCCATTTATATGAAAATTGTCGAAAAACTATTTATTTAAAGTTGCTTGTGTTTAACGACGTGACGACTGTGAGAAAAAACTAACAATAATGCATAGTCCCTCTGGTGCCGTAATTTTCTGGAGCAGCTGTTTCAACAGTTTAAATTCATGAACTAAAGTTTGCATAGAACTGCTGAAACTTTGTTAATTTATAAAGAGGGGCCGACGAACATATGCGAGATTTAATTTAAAATCACGGTTAATAGTGTGAAATTTGCCGCGGCGAAGGATTAATTCGAATTTTTTCGTGTTTTCGCTCATATTTTATCGACATTTTATATGGGATTTTGCGCCCGATAATTCACCGATTGCGTCAGGAATGGGATGGAAAAAATCGGTAGATTTTGGGTTTTTTTTTATGTAACGGGATGGTGGAATTTGTTTCGGTAATTTTCACGCACTTAAATGTATAAACATGTGTGAAATGGTCGCTCAACGGCTTTTATGTTTCTTCATTTATTTTTCAGGTATGTATTCTAAGTGTTTAAAACATGAAAGCTTGGATCTAGCCTTGGATTTTGGGAAAAATTCGTTTTTTTAGCTAAACTGGACTGAATTTCCTACAGTTAAATTATTTAATCCAAATGTGTCCCTTTTTAGGAATGATCAGGATGGCATAATGGAATAAATTCTGTGATCTCTTAACCGGGTCATATATACAAGGCTATCCAGTCAGATGGAATACTACAGATGGTGTCAGATGGTCAGATGGTGTTTTACTAACTACCTGGCTGATGAATGAGTGAGACGGGTTGTTCTGCTTCCACCCACTTGCAATATCGATTTGTATCGCCGTTCAACCAGTCGAATCTTGTTTTCTTGAATAAATCAGTTAGTAGAGTAAAAGAAAAATAATATTTTTTGTTGTTTAAAACTAGCTTTGGGAACTATCGACTAAAAATAGTCAAAACAGTCGATAGTCGCCAACACAGTCGAAACAGTCGGTAGTCAAAAAAATAAAAATTGTAATTACTATTTTCAGTCAAATGCACGGTTCGACTTTTTTTTTATTTGTGATGTCAGACGAAGATGTACGAATCCTTTCCTGTATAAATTGTGAGAGAGGAAAAGTCGTAGATAATTGCTTGGACCACTTAATTTTAAACGAGCTTATATTTTTCAATGGTAGTATAAGCGAGATGGAGATGTTTATATTTCTTCACGTGACTAACTTTAAAAAAGAAAAGGAAAAATATAATTACTATATACTATTAAAATGCAATGAATAATTTCATTTTAAAGGAATTATATTTGAATGTTCTGTGGATCTGTAAAGAGGAATGGAAGAGTAACCCCACCAATGTTTTATCGTATTTTAATATATTAATTACTATCTTTAAATAACATACTATAATAAAAATATATAATACAATAGAACTTAAACAAAACCTAAAACCAAAGATGTACAATAACCATAAGTACTAGAGCTTTTTATAATAAAGTAAATGCTTTATTTATTATTGAATAGAAATATTTTTTAATTTCTAATCAAAAATATAATATACATGTTGGGCTTTTCTCCCGTGATGAGATTTCTTCGATTGTTAATAATTTGGCCTGATTTTAAAAAAAAAACTTATTCCGAGGGGATAGAGGTTGCAGGTATAGCAGAATATTTTAAATGTAACTGATATAAATCAAGTAATATCATTTTATGAGCATTAATGAACAAATATCGAGAGAGTTAAATCGAGACCAAACAGTCAATAAAAAAATTATTACCTATTATTGCCATAAAACAGTCAAAATTATTTTACTATTTATCATTCAGAATTTTAAACTTTTTACCCTATTACATTAAAAAATAGCGTTGTGAAATATTGCTATATTAATATACAATATATTGTTATTTACAAGCAAACTACGAACAAAATCATAAAACTATATATATTACATATAAATCTATATAAGCCTAAATATAAGGCATATTTTTGTCACGGTCGCTGCTAGAACTACAGCCAGAACGTTAAAAATCAGTCGAATGAAACTAGTAGAATCGAAATTAGTCACTAAAAGTACACGACTGAAACAGTCCATAGTAAATAGTAATAAAATCAGTCGAAGCAAAAATAGCGACTGAAACAGTCGATAGTAAAAAGTATTTAATTACAAGCTATTTAAAACCCTTTCATAAAATGTAAATGGCGCAGTCAGTAGGATTCCGGGGAGACCGTAAGGCTGTTCTCTTCATTGAATTCATTCAACAAACCGTAGTCAAATTAATTGTCAAGAAAAGAAGACAAATTGACGTTGGATTGGCAATCGTTTTGCAATTATTCGAAGTGTTTCTTGGTCTAGTTCTCCACTTAATTTCGGACAAAAGTACGTAGCTGAAGATGTAAGGCAAAAGAAAAAGATACATTGAAGGTGCTCAACGACCCTTTTACAATTCAAGGTGTAAGGTCACAAAAGTCGGGCTGAAGTTGCTGTGAGTTAACATAGTCTATTTGGACAAAAGCTTGCAGTTCAGGGTGAACGACCACCAAAGGCAGATTACAGTTTTCATAGACTATTGGAATTTGGAGTAACCAAAATTTGGAAAACCATTCCATAGGGAGGTACCTTCGAAATTTGGGTAGGAACAGTGTTATTTCGAAGAACTTCAAAGGCAAACTAACGGACCAAGTTAATCGATACTTAACAACAGTTTTTATCACAACTATTATCTGTTCAGATCGAATAACGACCACATACATCCCTTTGATAGTTTCATGTACAATAACAGAGATGTTATATAGTACGGGCCTGATTATCCGGCCATCTTTTTAAAACACTACCTGAACGTTGAACAAGTGAGATGGCTTTGGTTTGTTTTCTAATGGATAAGAACCCTCAGGGTCGCTGTTCGCTTTTCAACAAGTGTCCTTTTGTCCTCTAAACCGTTTCTGATCTTATAAATAGTATGATAAATATTAAACTTTTTGTATTACCTTTTCTCTCATAATATAAGTAAATTATATTTTCATACTATTTAACATTAATTATATGTTTAATGGCAATCTACAAGTTAGTTTTAGAAAAGGTTAATATTACACATTCATTAACATGATCACCATAAGTTGATAATATCATCCGCCCGAATTGAAAACTTCTTTATAAAAGTGCCCGAGAATGAATGAATTATTCATAATTTAGTTACATTTATTTATTTGATATCGCTCTCGAATTAAAATTAATTTAAATTTCAGTGACGATACCCTGCACTTAAAATATATTAATATCAGAAACGATATTTTAAAATTCAAATTATTTTTAATAGATTCCTTTGATCTGATTGTTTTTATTATTCCGCCAATACAATCCCCAATAGAAATCGGTGTTTTTCGATGGCATAAAACCGAAAATCGTACTCCGCGGCTACGAAAACATTTTCAGTATGTATTTTTAAGCACGTTATTATGTCCGCTAACGAATTTAATTTGAAATAATTGCCTTTGAAACTTGCGGAAGGCCCTTCGCCCACAAGCCGCGCAATTTATTTTAAACGCATACAGGGTTTGGCACTTTTTTTATTCGTATGCAAATTAAGAGGGCCACATCGGTCGCCGATATTCAACAATGGATCAGGCTAAAATATTAAATCAAGTTTATTCTGAAAATGGATTTCCATTTTCCATATTTGTCCGAATAATAAAAAAACTATCCCAGAAAAATATTTAAATGTTTTAATTTTTTTTAATATTATTTTTATTTTTAATTTCCGTTCTTTTTTCAGGCGAGGTAAAAAGAAATGTCTAGAACTAATTATACCTAACAGACCATCTCGCTTAATCCTAGTAAATGGATTTAAGGTCGTATATTTCTAGTAGTACTTATTCAATGAAGTCTTATTCTAGTGTGTTTGAAAGATAACAGCCCATTGAACTTTCTAAATACAGAGATAGCGTCATTCGTTTAATCAATCAAAAGCTCTTGGATTTTGAAAATGCATGTATCAGAGGATTTTGTTCATTGATTTTGGTGATGAGCGCTTAAATGAAGACCAATGTCGGAATAACTTGCCGGATTAGTTTTTATTTCTTTGTCATTGTTGGGACTGTAATATGATTTTGACTAAAAATTATTTTCATTTAATTTAATTAATTGATTTATTTTTTTTTGCTCTTTAATCTTCTGACTAATTATTATATAGGAGTTAGAGATCAAGTTCAAAACTGATGTGCTGATGTAGCCTCTGTTCATGTCCTTGGCTTTAATGCATAACGTTATGGACAGTTTCTACCTTTAGGTCCTTATGCAGGTTGTCATTACGAATGTACCATGGATCATCAATAATACCTCGCAGTACCTTGTTTTGAAATATTTATATGATGTTTTTATTGCTTTGACTGGTACAACAACACATTGGTTATTGGTTACATTGATTAGATTGACCACACTTATTAATATAGTAAAAGCGTATTATATATAGACAGTGGTAAATATCTACCCAAATGTACTAGTTATTTTCGTGTATGTCAGTTTGATACCCATTTTTTCTTAACATATGCTTTCCACCTGAGTTACATCAAGGTCATGGCAAGATATTTGCCTGTATTTCTATACGGGACTAATTGCTGATTTGTATGTATTGGCTTATACTTGATAATTTTAATGGTGTAATCCATATGCGCCATTTCTCTGCCCAGCATTGTGTTTCAGCAACAGCAACGTGACACGTGACTACGCTTGAGTAAGTCACCCTTGCCAGCGCAGCATACTAGTTTAGAACCAAACGCGGATGCAAGCCCGAAATACTGTTGCAACATGCAATTTTGCTTTGGCAGCGTTGAATTACTAGTCGGTGTTATGGTTTAGTGAATATACATTAAAATCATCATGGTCCGGAGATTCGGCTACTTTCGGAACTATTCGTATATTCGTCGGCGCAATCTACTCGCCGCAAGCCGAAATGTTAAAAGTCGATGTTGCCAAATTTATAGCTATTTGTTTTATGGATGTATTTTATTTTCGAAAAATAATATATTTAATAAGACTTTCTGACATTAAGTTTTATATTTTCTTTTGAAACAAAAAATAATAATAGAGTAAATACGTTTTTTAGTATTTAGTAATATAGATAGATTTGGCAACACTGCATGGTATTATAAGCCAAGGGTTCCTCAAAAGAAATAGCGATGTACCATATTGTTCTGATTAAACGCTGGGCATTCATTTGTTTAACTATTAAAGCCTTTGATATGGCTTTTTATAAAGTTATATTTTGACGTTCCTAAAAAGAAGTTCTTTTACTTTAACATTTTGGCATTTTAATAGGATTATAATAATGGAGAGTCAAAGGTAAGTTTAGTTTCAGTTGTTACAAATAGGATAAATTAATTAAACGACTTAAATATTATAGTGCAAGTTAAAATGTCAAGTTTGTAATAAGACATACTTAGCAGCAGGGGAGAGAAACAGTCATATGCATTTCACCATACGCTTGCTGACAACTAAGCCGATGACAAAAAGGATTATCTGCATTCTCTATGTCCTCAACTTAATGATTTTAGTATCCATACATACTGAATTTCGGCAGCATATTTCTCGGACCCATAATACAGATGTTAAACAATCTAATCTTTATTAGGAATAAATTTAAAGAACTTGTAAGGCTTTGAAAGTTGGAAGGCACAGGGAGATAAATAAAAAAAATATATTGCTTACAGAGTTTTTCAGGGAACAAGAAGTCAAGAAGCTTAATATGCAACTGTATAAGGAATAATTATCAAGATAGTAATTTCCATAAAAGTATCGATGTGATTTTTATCTTACGAATGAATTTTAGGTAGACTAAGATAAGGAAAGAAGAGTTATGGGCAAACAATTAATTTGAGTCTATCTATTTAAGTATTTTTGTTAAGAATGTTATAAGACTAAATATTGAAGCAAGTGCAAATAGCCCATATGAATCTCAGAATTTGATTTTTGACAAGATAATAGAAAATTGTATATTTAATTAATATCAATTAATCGTACAGTTTATAGGCATTGCAGAAGTGCAGTCCTGAAAAGATAGTTATTTGAGAAAGTATTGCACTTGCTACAGCTGTATGATTTGTTGATAAGGGAAAGTAATCTGCCAAAATATCAAAGAAGTGAAAAGCAGATCTAATAAGAAATAAAAGAAAATACTTGAAATGTAACTCTTTTTATTTGGAAAAATGTTTTATTGCAACTTTTATTGTATAGTAATTAATTACTAAATATTACGAGAAGTATAACGGAATGTATCTGCAAGGAAGCTGTTATAAAATTTTATTTATATATAATACATTTATATTATCCAAATATGTAGTAGTTTAGTAAATGTTTGTGGTATAGTTAAGGTTTGTTGTTTTATATCCCTTAATTTATAATTAAAAATTTAATATTATGGTATGGTAGATATATATATATTTATAATTATGTTAATATAAAACTTATGAATATTACCATTCAATTAAAAAAATAATACAGAGGATATTTTACGTCTTGAAGACTGATACTATGCCGCTATCAGAAGTTTGGTTATAATTAATACACAGTCGCTGTCACCCATGACGTCCCAAGCAACACTTATAATATTCAAATATTTCTAACAGTGAGGACGCACGCGCCAACCCAGTATATTCAATTTACCGGACCACAATGATTTGTAATGTATCCTGTTTTAGTGTTGATACACTGGAAACATTAAATTAGACGTATAGCAGCGCTGTCCTTATACTACAGACAATTCTCTAAGCTATTCTTATTTGTGCTTGTTTTTGTTTATTATTTGGGGAGAATGAGTTCAACGCCCAGCCAATATTTTATGTATAAATTTTGTACACATAATATTTTATTTTCAATCGATTTTTTTTTTGATGCCCCGGTAAAAACGTTTCACATTTATCACGAACGCAACATTCCAGTTACGAGCAAAAACAATACGAATGCGTTAGTTTATATTTACAGTGGATGCGTATTCCCAGAAATAATTTATCGTGAACGTTGGGTAAATATAAAAGAAAATGCATTATTTTTGCAGGCCAGCGTTTTCGTCTGCACCCCGCTTCTGCCACCCCCGTCCTGCCACCACACTCGCGGTTTATGTTGCGAATCATATTATTATTGGATTAAAATGTTGTTAGGAATCTCTATTCTGTTTATTCCGATTTTGGACAACTGTAAAATATGCGTCACGTTATTTGTGTTGTAGACAATTAAATGGGTTCGTACGTTGTCTGGTCATAAATCGGTTTATACGAGGGTCTCTACTAAGTGTCATGGTCTAAAAAGAGAACTATAAATAAATTAACTAAAGGTTCTGATGGTTTTTTATTCATTGTCCAAAAATTATTTAAAATAATTGAGAATGAAAAAAAAATTAATTAAAAATGAAAAATTAGTTAAAAATTTATACAAAATGTTCGCAATTTTTTTAAATCATCTTGTCTGAAAATTAGTTAGAATTGAAGCTCTTGCATTTTTTTAAAACTACATGCTTTAAATTTTATGTTGTGAAAAAAAATCGAAAAATAATAAATACAAGGTTCTCGTGATTTGAGAAAGGTCCTATTTAAAAATTAATTAAGAAGGTATTCTAATCTGATCTATTTCTAATAAGAACTCGATATTTCAAATTTTCAAGGCCCAAGGCAAGAATAATATACCCCCAGATTTTTTTCAAAATTCAAATTATTTTCGGAAATATAGCAGTTTTAGTGACGAGAAATCTAAACTGCGGCATCTTGATAAACGAGTTTTCATGACATGAGTTGACATCTGAACCAGTTTACTTGAAATTTCGTTCCTTCTCTATACATTGGATTATCGTGCAAAGTAAAAAACCTCAAAGTGTTTTAAACAAATCACGGATGTTCGAAAAAACGATATATTTTTAACATGTTTTTGATTTTTCCCAATTTTTTAAAATTAATGAAAATATGTATATTAATATGAATTTGTTATAGTTTTATTTTTTACGATAAAAGAATATATCGAACTTCTAGAGTTGAATACCCCCTTAAGATTATTAGAAATACGAACATTAGGTTTTTAATAATCGAGAGCCTTCTACAAGATACAACATCATTCTTAGACATTAATAAGATCATACTTAAAAGTAAAATTTCACTTATATATGTCTGCATCTATAGTCGATTCAAAGTTATTTTGTACATACGTCATCTAAATTAGTGCCGTCAAAACGTCGCAATATTGCCGCATCAACTTTGAGTTTTAGTTCAGTTGGGCTTTGATATACAACAAAATTCTAATCTAAATAAAATAATTGAACAAAAATGCTGTCAGATAAAATTTATTTTAACATTACAGTACATCTAAAAACTACAGTTAATTATACATCCACAATAATTTATAGGTTAGATTTATAACCTCTTATCAATATTGCTTTCAAGAATTTTGCATACGTCTGATAACTGGACGACTTTGACAGGCTCATTTGTTTGCGCGTTCGAGCTAATCAGACAGCATTATGTCCCTTTTTAACTAGAATAAAACGAGACAGGAAAATTGTGACAGGCAACATTAAACATCTTGAAGAAGTATGTACAAAAAAAATTGGATAAAGTATACGTATGATTGCCTTTAAGTGTCAAAAATATGAACTCTTCTATGATTTGAGTAAAAATTCCCATGTTATTGAACCAAAGCCATGTTGAAAATAATAATGAAGTGCTGTCTTTTTTTCCTTTAAATCTTTCAAGCCCTACCCCAGTATTCACTAGATATTGTTCTCTACGATTATTATTCCTTTCGAAGACGCTAAACATGGGTCCATTATAGGATATCCTCAAAGTACAGGAATGTTGTTGATAAGTAATCCTGCTGAAAAAATGTAAAAAAAAACTTTTAGTTAACGATGGACAATGCTTTGTATCCGTTTATGTGAAAAAATATCAGAAGTTACCATAAAAACGTATATAACAAATGTGAATATAAAAGAGTGTCAATGTTTGCTTTATTCTTTATATACGTATAAGGCATGTATACTCATAACTGTTTCTCTTTAAAAGGGCAGTAATTTCAGAAAAATTGGTGATATATATTAATAAAAATATTTTCCATAATCTTCTACAGCTTTTTCTTACTTTTCTGGCAACCTGGTTACCGTGTCGAAAGAGCGATGTTGGTTCGGGATCATCGAATTATTTTCGCATTCTTCATAGCATGACAGCTAAGAAAAGCCATGTTATGGGTAAGTGGTTTGATCTGAAACCGTGTATCCTTCAAAACTCTTGCAACGTGCCGCCGAGCGTCGTCATGCATGACTTTGCTCACTACTGATGATCTTTTTGCAATAATACGTCATTCAATTTATTCAATTGACCTAGGTTAGCCTTTACAGTAACATTTTCATTCGATTTTAACAACCCGTAATGTACTACACCTTGCTAATCCCACCATGTCCACAGCAAGACACTGTGGCATAAATATTCTTCAATGCCAATGTGATTGGTTTTCTTGAATTTATGGCTTTCTGCGTTTGGGATTATTGAAGTACATCCATTTTTAATTGCCATGTATTACAATACGCAATATAAAACTTTTCTCTTTTTGTCTAGCAAATATTGAAACAACAATATTGAAACATTTCAAAATATAATTTTCAATTAGTTCGTCTGGCGGCCATTTTCTTTCCTTTTGGATCTTTTCCATCGTACGTTAATGCCTGAAAACGGCGGATTGATAAATTGTCTGGAGTTTATTGAGAGTTTGAGTTGAATTTTCATACCAAAAGCCCTGCATTTGATTGTTTTTTAGCCTTGTTAGTACTCCAGGTCGTTGTTGATAACAGGACAATTATCATATATTTCTAACAGCATTCAATGGGTACCGGCAAATTTCTTTGAATCAAATATACTTTGGAACTGTAATATTGGTCATTCCACTATTACTGTCTGTATATACTCAGTTAATTAATGCTAAAAGAAAAAGAGTATTTATAGTTAGTACAGAAAACTACTAATAGTACTATATTACGTAGAGAAGTGTAAAAGCCATAGAATTTAATAGTTAGCTTAGCTTGTTTAGCAGTTTATTGCATTGATATAAGCACCTAATATTATTTAGTGGTTTGATCTGAAACAATGTATCCTTCAAAACTCTTGCAACGTGCGGCCGAGCGTCGTCATGCATGACTTTGCTCACTACTGATGATCTTTTTGCAATAATACGTCATTCAATTTATTCAATTGACGTAGGTTAGCCTTTACAGTAATATTTTCATTCGATTTTAACAACCCGTAATGCACTACACCTTGCTAATCCCACCATGTCCACAACAAGACACTGTGGCCATAAATATTCTTCAATACCAATGTGATTGGTTTTCTTGAATTTATGGCTTTCTGTGTTTGGGATTATTGAAGTACATCTATTTTTAATTGCCATGTATTACAATACGCAATATAAAACTTTTCTCTTTTTGTCTAGCAAATATTGAAACAACAATATTGAAACATTTCAAAATATAATTTTCAATTAGTTCGTCTGGCGGCCATTTCCTTTCCTTTTGGATCTTTTCCATCGTACGTTAATGCCTGAAAACGGCGGATTGATAAATTGTCTGGAGTTTATTGAGAGTTTGAGTTGAATTTTCATACCAAAACCCCTGCATTTGATTGTTTTTTAGCCTTGTTAGTACTCCAGGTCGTTCTTGATAACAGGACAATTATCATATATTTCTAACAGCATTTAATGGGCACCGGCAAATTTCTTTGAATCAAATATTACTTTAGAAATGTAATATTGGTCATTCCACTATTACTGTCTGTATATACTTAGTTAATTAATGCTAAAAGAAAAAGAGTATTTATAGTTAGTACAGAAAACTACTAATAGTACTATATTACGTAGAGAGGTGTAAAAGCTTGTTTAGCAGTTTATTGCATTGATATAGGCACGTAATATTATTTATATTTTATTCTGTTATAGAATGAATAATTAGGATTACATTTCGACAAATTATCAAATATAGTGTAGCGACCTTCAGATGTTTCGAATTTTCCCGCAATTCTCAGCAGCCCACAGATCTACTCGAGGCGTTGCACATACCTGAAGTTAGCACCCACGGTGAGGTGGCAACAAGGGGACTGACAGAGGGTACGACGTGGCAACCTCGGGTGGTAAAGCTAGCGGATGACGCGATGCCTGGAAGGTTAGGTTTTTCCGTTCCCGACTCTAAAAAAGTGATGAGACGTGCCACTGTTCGTAACACCTGAAGGTAACCCTGCCACGTGCATTTCTTTCTGTTTTTATATTCTTATAGTGGGTTAGTGTTTAGTGTTAATATATTGTTTATTATTTAATAACCGTTCGTCTAAAAATAAATATTCCTTCTGCATATAATTAGACTTCATTTGTACCGAAATAAATCGCCGAATATTGTTGTCTTTATCTAACCGCACCCGTACTCCAAAATAGTATGTTATAGTTATAAAATCTTCCCTACTCTTATTGTTATTATTATAATATATACAGTGTAATTAGCTTTTGACCGGGTATGAGATTTGAGGTTAATGTACAAAATGAGCAAATTGCTACCGCGGAATTACTGTGGACTGCTGGAATCATATTTAATATAAGGAAATTTAGAGTGTCCCATAAAGGGGCATTCTCAATACTTAAACCTATATCGGCTGGAGTTCCACAGAGTCTGCTGATATCCGAAGAATTAAATAAACAGTACTTGGAACATTTGCGACGACATAGTTATAATGGCAAAATATGTATCTCTGTCTAAGACTGTAGAAAAAGTACAACTAGCGGCCAACAAGATTACAAATGGACTAGCGACTGGAAAATATAGCTTAATAGCTCCAAATCTCCACATGTCAAGTTTTGCCCAATGACCTTGTAGTCAAATGGATATACAAAGTGATCCAAGATTTAGCCTTCAAATATGAAATAAGATTGCTAAATCACAGCAACGTGGAAGCGATACAGCTACTGTACAACACGCAGGAAATAAGAAGATTGAACCAAACCAAACCACATGAACTTGTTTAGTGTATTCTTAAGTTTAGCTTAAGTAGATTAGTTTTATTTTAATTTGGAAAATACATACTGATGTATTAATCCCGTATTCGCCTTGTTTGTGTAGTAATGCAAGTGTGACAGAACAGTAACAATAAATTAATTTGTAAATTAAGATTGTACTAAGTTTATATAATGGAAGAAGTAATTAATTAAAAAATAAAGTGTAATTAATATTGTTATATTTCTACTAAAACATTTCAAATAAGGATTTCACTAGTAAGAGTTTAACAGATGATCCGCCTTCCCTGTTATATTCAACACTATATAGGAATTTATAATTAGAAAATAATGAAATTAAAAATTTAGAACCAATTTAGAGCTAAATCAGGAATCTATGTATCGGAAATTTAGAAGATTAATATCGGGGGATTTAGGCCGATATTTTAAGTGGCCTGAAATATTCTCTGGTTGTTTAACTATTTAAAGACGCGAACAAATGAATGTTCCAACAGAAAGGGGGTTGAAGTTTCATCCCTCGAGCGTCGATGGGTTTCCAAATACTCGAGCAATTCAAACGGCCGACCTCTGCGGATTGTCGGGCGCCATCTTAACCGCAAACAAAATGACCGAATCGCAGGAAGCATATCCCATTCAGGCCGACATATTACAGTCGGACTGGCTGATTAAAAACGGAAAGACGGCAACATTTTCGCAGTTTTTTCTCATTTTTTTTTCGGCGCCAGCGCTCCACAGCGTCAGCGAGATATTTTAATGCATAGTTAAGTAACGCCTTTTCTCAAAAGGCCAATATGGGTTGCAAAATAAACATACTACACAGAGGCGGGGGTTTAGTTTTGATGCAAATGCATATATACACGAAAATTGGTAAAGAAAATAATTTTCATATGTAGATCGCCGACGTTTAACGAACCCTTCCGAATCTAACCAATCTCTAATTTACAACAACTTATCTATGTTTTGATGACAATGTCGGGTTACTTACGCCATTTATAATTCAAGAATCGATTTCAGCGACATCTGAATTGTTGGACTGATCTCCTCCTCGAATACTGACAGGTCAATTGAAAAATCCCCGGCTTACCATAGTAAAACACATTTTTTTGACAAAATTAGTTTTTTTATTCAACACAATTCCCTGCAAGGGTGATACATTGATCATAGCGACCCTTCAACTTTTCGATACCATTTCAGTAGTACGATTTGTCCTGTAGTACGATCCTGAAAATTTCTTCCCAGCGAGCATTTTTTTGAGATCTGAGAACATGAAATAGTCGCTGTTGACCAGATCTGGAGAATATGGTGGATGAGGAAGCAATTCGAAGCCTAATTCATGGATTTTTGCCATCGTTTTCACTGACTTGTGACACGGTGCAATGTCTTGGTGAAGCAGCATTTCCTTTTTCTTCAAATGCGGCCGTTTTTCAGCGATTTCGTCCTTCAAAGGACCCAATTACGTTTAGTTGCTGTTGATGGTCCTTTCTTTTTCAAAGTTATTCTATGCGCATCCCAAAATATAGAGTATATATATATATATATATATATAAGTTTTTTCTTCAACTGTATTTTTTCCCTTCAAAAAGCAATATTTTATGATCACGCGAAATTCCTTTTTATCCATTTGTTCACAATAACAAAAGTTGCTTCACTCAAAATGCTGTAATTGACAAACTAATGATCCGACAGCTGTCAAACTTATACACCCATGTTTTGAGGATTAGGGCTAACTAAAACACATATGGATTTAATTCTAGTAGCCCCATCTATGTGTCAGGCGGAGGACTTTTCAATTGACCTGTTAGCATAACTATTGAAATATCAGAAAAATTCACAGAAAATTAATTTTTAAATAAATTAACTTTGAAAGTCCATCATCTTCCGCAATTGATAGCTCCTGTGAAGCACTCTTATAGTTAAAGAGTAGACAGACATAGAATGCGATATTATGTGTATTAGAATATAAAAAAAATAATTAAAAATTATTTCTCCAAAATATACTTAAAATGCAGTATTTTCATTCACTGAACTAATTGTAAGTACCTGTTACAATTTTGATTATGAAATCTCTCTTTGATTTTTATATGTGCTTACTTGGACACTATCCATATTATATGTAGCAATGCAAAAATTTTTATTTTTGCCCTTTGCAATCCTATTAATTTTTTCATTCATCGGAACAAGCAACACCTAATTATTTTTCTTATTATATTGCCTTTGCTCGGGACATTTTACACAATTAATAATTTAAATAAAATTACCACTTACTGATATAATATCTGAATGAGAATTTTCGTTGAATTTAGTTTTATATATTTACATTTAATGTACACAGTTATAAAATTATATATTAACATTATAAAAGTATATAACAATACTTGCGTGCTATATTACCACATGTACATTTAGTTCTTAGTCTTTTCGCTGTTTACAGTCTGGTTTTTATCAGGATGAATTTGAAGGCACAGATTCGTCCGTTTCAAAAACATCTGCGGAGAAACATGGGTTTTAATTTTCAGTTTTCGAGCCTCTCAATTTAGTTCCTTTGAAAAAACAATTATATTTGTACAAGCAAAGTAGTTCGCCTGAAATGCAAAGAATAAAACTTGTTCGGACGCCTGATGTAGGAGACAATAAGAGGTTTCTTTGAGAAAATAATTACTCTTATGTTTTTTTTTTAATTTTTACCAAAGGGGGTTCTGAACCACGGTTAGAAATTATCCCAGAAAACATCCGGTCTTACCCAGCCTGGTTACTGGCGTGACTGGGATCATTTTCCTTGTCGGATTTTACGCTCTTGCCTAGGACAGTCACAAATATTAAACAGTTACAAACATAAATTTACGACCATTCCCCAGCAGGCTACGAATCCGCGACTATCGCAACAGTAGGTGGACCGTTCTGTGGCCTTTATCACTGTGCCAACTAAGCCGGCTTTATTATGTTTCTGTATTTATACAAATAATATTTACCTTAAAATCTATAAAAAATAATGCCATAGCAATAAATTTACTTGAAATTATACATAATAATAAAAAATATGTAAATGTAATCCAGGACATAATTTCAAAGAGAAAGAAATAACCGATAGTACCGAAAGAGATAACCGTCATCTTTTTATCTCCGTCCCTCTATTGACGTAGACACACAGTGAAAACATGGTTGACGATGTACCTATTTAAGTTTCTATTCTATATTCTATGTTATATATTTCTAGCTTATATTTTTCACAATAATTGATGTCTACTAAGAATCAGTGACATCCTACATATTATAAAATAGATATATCCACTAGTATTAGTGAGAAAAGAGCTTATTCAAGATGTAGAAATAATTTGATATTTTTTTGATTGATTGAATTTAATTCGTTTTGCATTTGTCATGACGATTAACAAATCGAAGGTAAATACTTCAGTGTTTGTGGCCTGAATCTAGAAAATATATATATTTATCGAGGTTAATTGTAATGGACATTTTTACCTGTTGGCAAAATATCTGTTTTATTTGTTTTAATATCTGTGCTTTAATATTAATTGAAAAATGTCAACGATGTGAAACTTCAGTCAGGAGATTCAATCTCGGTGCAATCCAGGCACCAAAATACATAGCTTCAATAAAGTGAATTTCCCACTGACTGGCTGATTTTGTGAACTTTTATTAATATTTATTTTGTTCCATTATCTTAGTATTGAACTATAATTAATACTTTTTGTATTAATTTTGTTACGTTAGTAAAATCTAAATTAAGTTTAACAAAAAGGTGATACGACATTCATTGTCAGTTCCCACAGGCATAGGATACTAAATATCTTGGATTACATCTAGATCGACGTATAACTTGGAGGATGCACATGCACACTGCACACAAGTAACTACACACAACATTTTAGTTTGACGAAAAGACTGCTGGGATACTAATATTTGCTACTCAGGTTATGTCATACTGTCTTGAATTAATTATTTAGAGTGTTTCTAATATCCAAAACAAATTTCTTGGATAATTAACTCAACCACCTCAGACGTAATATTCCTCATAGATACAGCTTAAAAGTCTAAATAAGAAGAACTAGAAACATGATCTAATGTTTATATGCTAAAGAAGAGTAAGATAAAACCAAAGAAGCGTCCCTAGAATATGCAATGGAAAGTGACTGAAGAAATATATTAAAGCAGTATCGATACTGGAAGACGCTTTAGGCTTTCTTTAACAAAACCAATAAACATCCCTTAAGGAAGAAGAAGTGTACAAGGCACACTGTGAATATGAGAAACTCTGAAAAATATAAATCACGATAAGTACACTAATAAAATATGATAAATACTCTTATCAACGATGTATGAAATATGGTGGAGGCAGTTGGTTGTGCACTATATGGATACTGGTCGTAACATTCTACTGTATAATGCAATTTTGATTGAGAAAATAGGTTTTCGACTAGTTTTAGTTAACAGTCGCAGCTCTCATTCGAAAAACGGTATCTCAAGTATAAGCTCCCGCACAAGCCTCAAGTTAAGTCTCGAAAACCGTTTATTTTTTACTGTCGTAGATTCTGAAAAGGCAAAATATTATAAATGCATTTCTTGCGTCCTTGTGGTTTTCTCTCTAGATAGAATATTTAATATTTAAACTAGTTTTCAAAGTTATCCGATATTATACAAATGAATAATAAGATTTTTATTTATAGAGAGAAATTAAATAAATTTATGTGACTCAATCCATAGATTATCTAACAATTCACATAACAGGCTAATAGAAAAGTCCACGGCCTGACACATAGATGGCGCTACTATAATTAAATCCATCTATTTTTTAATTAGATCTAAACCTCAAAAGATGTGTGTATAAATTTGACAGCTGTCGGATCATTAGTTTGTGAATTATAGCATTTTGAGTTATAGAAGCAACATTTGTTATTGTGAAAAAATGGATAAAAAGGAATTTCGCGTGTCGATAAAATATTGCTCTTTGAAGAGAAAAAATATAGTTGAAGCAAAAGCTTGGCTTGATGTCGAGTTTCCGAACACTGCCCCAGGAAAATCAACCATCAAGGATAAGATTGCTGCTAAGTTTAGACGTGGTGAAATGAGCACGGAAGACGGTGAACTCAGTGGAAATCCGAAAGAGGTTGTTACCGACGGAAACATTTAAAAAAACCACAAAATAATTTTGAATGACTGTAAATTGAAAATGAATGAAATAGCAGATACTCTAAATATATCAACTGAACGTGTACATCATATCATTCACGAATATTTGGGTTTGAGAAAGCTCTGTGTAAAGTGGGTGCCGCGCGAGCTCACCATTAACCAAAAACAACGACGAGTTGATGATTCGGAGCAGTGTTTGAAGATGATCAAGCGTAATAAACCCAAGTTCTTGCGTCGATATGTGACAATGTCCAATCGACAGTCATCCGAGTGGACTGTACACGATGAACTCGCTCCAAAGCGTGGCAAAACGCACCAGTCGCCTGGCAAGTTTATGGTGTTTGTATTTCATTGACTACCTTGAAAAAGGAAGGAGCATCAACAGCAGACTATTACATAGCGTTATTAGATCGTTTGAAGGACGAAATTGCCAAAAAAAAAACGTTCGCATTTGAAGAAAAAGAAAGTGCTGCTTCACCAAGACAATGCACCGTGTTACAAGTATTATCCCCCGTATTCGCCAGATCTGGGCCCCAGCGACTTCCTGTTCTCAGATCTCAAAAGAATGCTCGCTGGGAAGAAATTTTGTCGAATGAAGAGGTGATCGACGAAACTGAGGCCTATATTGAAGCCTGTCCTTGGCTTCAAGCTTCAATCTTGAAGCTTTAATCGTACTACAAAAATGGTATCAAAAAGGAGGGTCGCTATAATCAGTGTATCACCCTTGAAGGGAATTTTGTTGAATAAAAAAACTAATTTTGCCAAAAAAATATGTTTCACTATGGTAGGCCGGAGACTTTTCAATTGTATAAAAAAAAACATTAACACATTGAATTAACATTTTTTTTTAATTCTTAAATTATGTCTCAAAATTTATTGTGTAGCACTTGTATATTGATTTAATCTTCAATAAATGTTCAAGTTTCAATCAATGTAACCTAAACATTTCCTGGTGTTACGCCCTTTACAATATGCCCGGAATTGCAAATGTTACCCCTTTATTCGTTTACGTATCTCCAGGTTTGCTCTAAGCAATATTATGAATGTTTGAGTTTTTATCTAATATTAGCTTCACGGCATCTGTATACATATTGGATTGGGTCTATTTCGACTCCGAAGACTATTCGGATGTTATTGAAACATATTGAGCCACCGCGCGTTATTATGTTATCATTTTAGGGGTCGCGGAGGGGGCATGCGTTGCGTTATAGGTGTATATTTATTTGTTTTTGGATATGGGTGGTATTTTTATTATAATAAAACTTTGGTGCAAATAAGCTTCTCCAAATAAATGTACTGAATATATTAACTGTGAAATTCAGGTACTTCGGAATATTTACCTTTTATACCGGAAAGTCTTTACTGTTTATATATATATATATATATATATATATATATTTATTAAGCTAAATAGACAACACAGCACAGTACCAGGAGTACCAGAAAGTCATTACAGGTTGTACTATCTGATGCCTCTAGGCTTAAGTATGCAATGCAATGTTACGATTTAACACATATTTCATTTTATTCTACTGACATCAAGCTTTAAAGATATAAAACATGGGGCAAAAGTCCCGCTACCATCGACGCAACTTCCCCTGAATGGCAATAATAGAACGATTATTTTGAATAAATATTGTCACTATTTCTACTCGTTCTTGTGGCGTATATTTATACATAATAAAATTTAGACGTCTACACAATACAGTGCTTAAAGAGAAACTGAGCTAAACGTGACATAACAAAATGGTAGCGGCACTTTTGCCCCACCTTAGTGTCAGATCAAAGTTGCAACCAATTTTTGTTCGCCCAAGTCACCTCAGGTTTTTTTTTGATCTGGCCTAAAAACCACGCAGTGGAATGCATGACGCATACGTGACAAGTTGGACCGAGCTATGTGGGACTGCCTCTGGGCTTGCCAATATACTAAACCGAAACCGCCTCACAGCTGACTCCTGTGGATCGCTACTGCTACTGCATTAAATTTGGGGATATTACACCCACTGATCGGGCAGCCGTTATTAGGCACGACAAGGCGGTTCTATTGATTCGCGAACTTGAGTTAACACACGACTGGATACTGTCGTATGGGGGCAAAAGTTATGAATGAAGTCTCCCAGTTAAGCTCCCAACATGCCATATGAAGTGCTTGATTTCTGGAGTGTGAGTTTCCCTATAAATCTGATTATTTCTGACAAACCATGGAGCATTTAAGATTCTTCTGAGGAGCTTATTTTGCAAAACTTGAAGCCGTTTCAACTGATTGGGTGTAACAAACTTGAAGTAGACATTAGATCCGTAGAGGAGTACGGACCGAATTAACATCTTATAAAATAAGCATTTGATCCGAGAAGGGAAGTCTTCTAGAAGGGCAGATCGGAGAACATAGCAGATTTACTATGCCCGAACCTTTCTCGATTTGGGAATATCAGCCGAACCGTCGATCGAAGTGGAGACCTAGGTACGTGACGTTATCGAGCCATGGAATTATTTCAGTGTCGATCTTAAGTTCCGAGACGCGCAGTGCGTAACGCTTCTTATGGAAAATGATGCAAGTATGGCCTGGGTTTTCAGGGGGTTTATTTTTAACCTCCAGAATTTGAACCACTTGACGCATGATCGAGCTGCTTCTGTAAACGTTCATGTATTGTAACTTCGAACCTGGCAGCCGTAAAGAAAGTAGTGTGAAGATGATTTTGCTCCTCTCTTGGGAATAACTTATATGCGCGTGTTTCTAAGACACGCCGGGAAATGTTGCAGCCTCATGATGGAGTTAATGATGTTTGCCAATTCCGCGAGCTGCTTATGCGGGAGCTTTTTTAACTTTTGGGACTTTGGAGACACGAAATAATTGAGAAGAAAAGCTGGGGTTACTGCTCTTTTGATGGAGTTGGATTCGTTGATAACAATGTCGTTGTCTTTAGCTTTGGTGTTGCTCTGCGAGAGGGAGGCATTTCATCTGAGCCTAGTAGATCTCTGCGAGGAACTGGACTTTTTCTTGGTCGGTGACTGGAACATTTCCTGTAACCGCTGACTTCAGGGGGGATGATATTGTGCCTCTTCCCCACGAGGCATTTGGAGAGATGCCAGAAGGACGGGGGGGGGCATCCAGTCTTTTATCCGCGAGAAATGAGTTCCATTTCATCGCTCGCCAGGTCGCGACGGTCACCCTTACCCCCTTGTATGCTCCGTTCGTGTCTCTTTCATCTGCAGCACCAAGGGTGAATCGAGATAATCTGAATACACCGTTTTTGATGCCAATTTCACGTTTAAGAGAAACGGGAAGGTTGTTTCTCCACGATTGGGGTTATGATGAGATTTTGACTGTGCCAAATTCGTGAGCAGACTGAATATCACGAGCCACTTCAGGCACAAAGCGGGTTTATTTACTACAGGGAGAAATTAAAAAATGTTATTAAATATATTGTTTACATTACGGGGGCTATTATAGTGTTTAAAATTGTTATTTGTTTTGTTATTGGTGTTATTGGATTATGTTATTGGACATCTTTGTTACTATTTTGTTAATTGCTTTTGATGCATGTTTGATTATTTATAACGCTATAAAAATAAGAATTGATGAATAATAAATCCTATAAAAACCTGCATTATAGTTCCTGGGACCAAAAATGAATGAAATGAAAAGAGAACGCGAGATAACAATTAACAAGGCCGTAAAAATTATGATATACTACATTTTTCAAAATAAGCTTAGTATTTACAAACCTAAACCCACAAAATGGAACTTGGAGATAACTGGCAAAATAAAGACGGATTTATAAGATTAAGCATTTCATTACTAAGATTTGTCAAGGGCATTCCTGGCTTGAGAATTATTAAAATTTCGTCAAGTGAGATATAAACCTTGAGTGACGTTAGTCAAATAACTTATTCTGTTTCAAATTGCTTTCTAGAAAATTATTATTAACATTTGTAGCTTTTTTTTGCTTTAATATTTTGTCTTATATTTTTGATAAAGACCAAATGATTTGATAGGATTTTATAAATTTTATATTTATAGATATTAAAGGATATCTTACGCTTACGATATATTAAGTTGGTGTATATTTTCCTGCTCTACTTTTGATACGAAAGTTTGCATGTACAAGACGTGAGATATGATAGCGGAAAAAGAATATTAGAAGTAAAAGGCAGTAGTTAATTTGAATTATTCATATATTATATATTGGTAGAGAGAGGAAACATAAAAGAGATTATGGGCACAAGAGTGAGACATGAAACAGAAGTAGGATTAATTAGCAGTAAGACATATTCTGAAATATTTGCCAAGGAATTTTGCTTACTTGATTTTATTTTTGGAAAGATAGAGCTTTACTGAGGCTAAACAACTGAACAAATATGGAATTATTTCAAGAAATGGATTATTGGATGCAGCGAAACTGGCCTATGTTATTAATAAAATAAGATCCGATTAATAACAAGCAGCATAGTGGTCCGATGAAATAAATATTAGAAATACAACAAAGGAAAGGAACCCTAGATAAACTATTTGAATAAAAACTGAACTGAAAACAACAATATATGCAAAAGAGTAGAGCAAGAGTAAAACGAATAATACAAAAGATAAAAAAGAACAAATGGATACAATTTGAAGACATAATGGAGACCAAAAGCGTCAAACATTTTCAGAAAGTTTTAAGAACTTACACAAAAGAAAATTTATCGGAATCAACATATGAATAATTTTATCCATTAACAAGAAAACAAAGTTAGAGTACAGAGAAAATTGAAGATTTGGAAAGTGTACTAAGAAAAATTAAGAAAATCAAAATAGATTCGGAAATATTTTTAAAAATGGGTCAGAGGATTTCTGAATTATTAATGGACATATCCTGAGCTTATTCTGTGGCATAGCCACGAATATATTTGAAAAAATAATAGAAAATCATAAAATCAGTAGCAAAAACGAACAAAATTACAATTATGCAAGTATACAAGTATACAAGGCGAATAGTGGAAAAAGTACAGCCCAAAGCAAACAACAAAAAGTAGAAAAAACAAAAATTCCAATCTAGACAAAATATAAGACAAGGAGGACGCTTAACCTCAGCCCTGTTTATTCTCATGTGGAAGATACAAGATAGGCAAAGTGCACCTAGGGGGTAAGGAAGGAGAGGAAAAATCTACGAGAACTTGCGATGAATGTATCAGGAAGATATCGGAGAAGATAGGAAAAACTCCGACCGAGGCAAGCAACCTGTTAGCTGTTAGTGTTATCACATAATGTCACAAATGTTATTTAGTATTTACAATACAGACCCAAGAACTATGTATAACCCCCTTGACCTAGAGTACTTTACCTGTGAAAAACGTCTAAGGATATGGGAACCATCATCGTTCCGCCTCTTGTCCACGAAATCAGAATTCCTTACTCCACAGTCATCTTCGGATTTGGCGCATGCGCTTATTGAGCTCCATTTAATTTTAAAACAGACAATAATCCGAGTTTAGTGTATGAATACATACAGCTTTATTTACTTACTTTTTTTATCGTGATTATTAGATTTAATGTCGAAAATATTTATATAAGCAGGTTCAGGAGGAAAAAAAATGGAAACATTTTGGAAATAACACATTTTATTTAAGAAAGTATTGAATAAAACAAAATAATATATTTTTTATTGATATATGTCCAGCCATTCTATTTTTATAAAAAGATCATATTACACATCATCATTTTTTATAAATAAAAATACACAAATTTGATAAATAATTGATTTAGTGTATATATAAACTATATATAAGAAGGGAAATAAACATTGAAATTTTTTCTCCAAGAACCATATAAATAAACATTACCATAAAAAGATTAAAATCGTTTAGATCAAACCCAGCCAATATAGTTAAAATCAAATGAAAAAGCAGCTGCTATATATATGAAAGCAGTGAAACTCTCCTAAAAATCTCCAAATATGATGAACTATGATCACTACTATTCTTGATCCACAAATCTCGATCCACCACAACGTATTGTACATTTACTAGCCTAAAATTAATTGATTATCGAACTTTTAAGCTGAAAGAAATCTCAGTCAATGCAGAATTGCATAATTTATTTACTTATACTCTTATATTATAATGCATTGTATTTTACTTGCCATTGGATCATTAGGGTGTCGTTACTAGTTTTATATTTTGTTTATTTGATCCAGGTCTATTTTTGTTAGCTAACTTAATTATTTTATAGTATCACTGTACACTGTTCTTACATCTTAGCAAAATGCTGTCTAATTTCTTCTTCTCTGAATTTCACATTCGACTTTAACTCTCAACAAATTCTCGCAACATCTTATCTATAAAATAAAATTTAAATCATTATTAAAATAAATTATGTTTAAAATAAATGTCTAATTATTACCAGTTACTACAATTTTTGCTACTATTCTTGATGGACAAACCTCATTAATGTCTTGACTATTTGGAACACAACAAGAATCATTTTCTTCTCTGTTTTTGTTATCATTAAATTTTGGCATATGCTGATACATATTCGAAGTCATTGAATATGATGTGTTATAAATTTGGCAACTAACATTCGCACTATAAATAAAATTGATGTTGTTTGGATTTTATAACTTTTACAAATATAACCTTACGTTCTGCAATTACCCTCGTTCTTCCATATTTTAGAACTAATGTATGTTAAACCACCAAGTATAACACAACAATTTAATTATTGTTGCTATAGAATTATTAATGTTACATCTAATTATCCTAGATTTTGTTGTTGTTTTGACTTTATCGACTGTACCGATCGGCTCGAAAATAAAATACCGCCATTAGAAAAGGAAGACAATATTGTTTGTAATTTTCTATGGTTTATTCTATGCAGGATAGTGCACATGCGCCAAACCCAGAGATCACCCCGAAGTGACGTATCCTCACAAAATATAGAGAATATAGATAACAACTTACATTTGGAATGAAAGGTTAATTTGATATATTTAACTTAGATAAATTTGTTCTAGAAAACAGCAAACCAAATGTAGATTTGATGATGTAATGTTTAGAATATAGTAAGTTTTTTATATTTCATGTAATCATTGTATTAAATGAAGTGTGATTAATATATTGCTGACCTGACCAGTGTAAATCCTTAATTTCAGAGCATCCAGGCATCCCACGAAGCTATGACATTGTCCTCACTGCGGAATAGATACTGTTTTTCAATAAATTGTTTGACAGTATCAATTTAATTAACAAGCAATGTTTCGGTGGTTCTATTTAATCCCCAGATTATTCATAAGATCTAACAAATAATTTTGGTAATATTTTATATTTGTAAATATCTGTTTTTTAATACAATCGACTAATAAATTCAACTGAATATTGAGCATTGTCAATGAGATATAATTAAGAAAGATAATAGTGAAGTTTTGTTTGTTTTTGTGGGTGAGAAATGTCAACAAAATCACCATAGGCGAAACTAATTTTTTTATTGTAACAACATAATTCCGGTTATATGGATGGCGTACAATTATATACTCACAATAAATATATCTTAATGAAAATATTTTAAAATAAATAGCTTTCAACATAATATATTTCGTGTGACCGGAAAGTCATTATCTTTTTTTTGGAAAAATACTACATAATTTTCAAGGAAATGGAAAAGTATTAGTCATTTTATTTTATACATCTTGCTCATCTTTCAGACAATTTACGGATGTCATCCCAAAAAACTTTTGTTGTTTGTCCTTTGAGCAAAACCATTCATCGAGCCATTTTCTAACTTCTTCGAAATTGGCGAAGGGTTAATCCGCAAGGGCGTGTTCTTTTGATGTGAACAGTTGGTAGTTGGGCGGAGCGATATGGTTTTTAGGTATGGCGGGTACGATCATATGTCCCATCCAATTGCTTTCAACGTATCCTTGACCGGTTTTTGTTTATGAAATGGCCCGTTATCGTGCTGTAAAATCACTTTATCGTGTCTTCCTCTGGACGTTTTTTGATCAACGCATGATTCTGGACTCCTTCACCAGTTTTCGACGATAATCATGATTTCTTGCGCTTAGGGTTTTTAAATTAAATCCACATTTTATTACCTGTTACTATTTGATGTAGAGATTACTTCCGATCATACCTTTGAAGCAGCGTTTTACAGACAATTTTTCGATTTTTCATTTGTCATTTAAGTGATGTGGCACCCATCTTCCTACCATTTTCCCCATTACTCGTAAATAACTCTTGTTACAGTTTCGTATCTTCTAATTGTTCCGGTCTATCAGAACGTTATTTGTCTTGCACATCGAAATCACCGCTTTTCCATTTTCGAAACCACGTCTCATATGTTTCTAAGACTCACCACAATTTTCTACCAGTAAAGGATTATTCTGCGTGCCCTAAATGTTTTCAGGAACCACCAAACTTGACATTTTCAAAGAGGTATAGATCTATGCTGGTTTTACCTTCGCTTACTATACTTTTATTTACTGTAATATGTATAGCTTTGAAGCTTGATATCAGTAGAATCAAATGACATATGTGTCGAATCACAACATTGCATATAGTGTTGGGAACAATCGACTGATATCGACTATCGACTGTTCGCTAATGACTACTTTTTACTATCGACTATTTCAGTCGCTATTTTTGGTTCGACTGTTTTTAGTAGTTTATAGTAGTTGCTGTTTTCAGTCGACTGTTTTCAGTCGCTATTTTCGGTCCGACTGATTTTATTACTATTTACTATCGACTGTTTCAGTCGTTTACTTTTAGTTACTATTTTCGGTTCTACTAGTTCATTCGACTGATTTTTCTCATCAATCGACGTTCTGGTCTTCCGTCCTAGCCACGACCTTGAAAGTAATGCGTCGAATTTACGCTTATATAGATTTATATGTAATATATGTGGTTTTATTTTTTTTTTTGTAGTTTGCTTGTGAATAACTATATATTGTAAATTAATATAGGCATATAGTTTTCGAGGGCAAAAAAATTAAATTGTAAATAATAAATAGTAAGATACTTTTGACTGGCATAATAGGTAATACTTCGGACTGGTATAATAGGTAATAATTTTTTGATAAATTTCCACGGTTTTTGTCCAAGCCTCTTGTTTGTCGAAACTTTTTTCCTAAAATCTTGGAAACTAAAATTAGGTTCTAAGGGTTTCGGAAATTGCATAGATCCAAAAGATTTGAAGAGTTTTTTACAGTAACAGTTGTTAAATTTCTTTTAAAAATATTAACGATAAAGAGGTGAATAAAGTATATTAAATATTTTTAATAAATACATTTTCTGATAGGAAATCTCTACTTTCATATTTTGTTGGCTATTAAGAAGAGCACCACGGTCTTTATTTGTTAACGAATGGACTATTTTAACAAAATGTGTTAAACTTTTAAAACCCATTGAAATAATGACCACCAAGTTATCTGGTGAAAGATATCCCAACGATGTCTTTAATTATACCGTTAATAAGAGGATTGCAACATTCCACTAAACCCAGGATTTTAACAAATGAATGGGGAAAAAATTATAAAATTGTCTATTAGATGTCATCAATAAAAGACTAGCAATTTTAGAAATGAATGCGATATGCGGGAAATCAACATTTTTAGATCCTGAATTTAAAAAAGCAGGATTTGGTATTGCAAATAATGCTGAGGCGATACAAAAAGTTATCACAAAAGAGTAAAGTATCTTCCATTCTAACTTCAAAAAATGCAAATATAGTTCCACAATTCGAAATTCAAGACAAAACTGTTGACCAAGGATGTATTGACATCTGGAGATATTTTGATAAAAAAATGGCTAGAATGAAAGAAGTAATTACTCCAGCAACAAGCTCAAGCAGCAAATTTACAGATTTAGCAGTATTTGGAAATTCCATTTATTGGGCGTTTAGAAAACCTATTGGATTTTTAGCAAACCCATAAAATGAAACTACCTGAATTATATCAGTTACAAGTAAAATATTCCTTTATAGCCGCAACATCTGTCCCCTGGGAGCGAGTTTTTTCAAAATCTGGGCAAATAACGATTGAAGAAACCGCCTCACGGGAGAAAAGTTGAACATGATAATATTCGCAGTAATTTAAAAATATTTCTGTTCAAAAATAAATAAAACTTTTATTTAAAAAGGGTCTGGTAGTTATTGTACGATCATTTTTAGGTTCATCGTGGATTATATTTTTCAATGATTAGGTATACGTTTACATTTTATTTAGTAGTTATGGTTATTGAAAATCATTAGTTCTTAGATTTTATTTCAGTTATATAGTACTATTTATATTTATTATGCTATATTATTTAAAAATAGCAATTAATATATTAAAACACGATAAAACATTTGTGGTATTATTATTCCATTCCTTTTTACACATCCCCAGAGCATTCATTATAAAAGTAATCCTACTTCCTTTAAAATTATATTATTTATTACATGATAATAGAATTTTGTTTTCTTTTTTAAAGTTATCACGTGAATGAATATACATCTCTGTCTACTTATACTACTATTGACGAATATAAAGACATTTAAAATTTACTACTCCAAGCATTTGTCTCCGTCCTTTCCTATCTCACATTTTATACAGACAAGAATTTATACATCTTCGTCTGACATCACGATTGGAAAAAAACAGTCGAACCGTGCATTTGAAGGAAAATAGTAATTACTATTTTCAGTCGCTGTTTTTTTGACTATCGACTGTTTCGACTGTTTTCAGTCGATTGTTCCCAACGTTAACTGCATACTTAGTTTAGCGGCATCAGTTAGAAAAATCAGTAATGACTTATCAGATGTACTGTGTTGTGTTGTCTATTTAGCTCAGTTATATTTATAATAATAAAAAATGTTTCATAGTTTGTATAAATTAATTTTATAAAACTCTATAAATTATTTTGTGCCATTTTTTATATTATGTGTTAAATTTTAATATAGGGTGGGACAAAAGTTCCGCTAGCATTGACATAATTTCCGCTGAGTGACAATAATGGAACGATTATTTTCAATAAATATTGTCATTATTTCTGTTGGTTATTGTGGTGTATGCTATTATTTATCCGTAAAAAAATTTGGACATCTACACAACACAATAATTAAAGCGAAAGTGAGCTAAACCTCACATAACCAAGATGGCGCTCAATCAAAATGGTATCGAGTCTTTTGCCCCCCGTTAGTGTCAAATCAAAATGGTAGCGGGACTTTTCCCCATCCTATACATTGTTATTAAATATAAAAAAATCTATAAATTGCTTTTTAAAATAATGAAATTTTAATATTTTTGATTATACTACTATTAATGTTCGCCTTTTGGTGTTATGAAAAGCTATGTTTTGTAGCCTTGTTGAAGCTGTTCTCCAGTTTCTAGCTGATAATTTAAGAAATACGTAAAATATTACACATACCAATTTATAACACAATAGGTGTTTTTTAAAATTATCTGATATCCTATCTATACCAAGTTTTATCAATATATGTAAAAAAAGAAATTTAATATCAGATTGACAGTTTAATACCCGCCAAAGGCGACGGTAATAGCTGAACCGCAGGACCGAGTCTCGGAAAATCGTCCCTAACTTCCAGGAATCCTCGACTGCACCAATTCCACCTGCACAACTCCATTTTTTACCTACCTGTCTCGCGACCGACACGACTTCGCTCGAATTTTGCCGACGGATCGTCGCGATGCGCCACTGTTTACCGTCGACGCGAGACGTCGGTTTTTCTTCAGTTTGCCGCAACGCGTCCAACGGAAACGACGCCACGCGCCGCGATACCGTCGCCTACCCGAAACACGCGGACTCCACACGTATCCCGAAGCGACGACCGACACATACCCCCGACAACATTTGCCTTTTTCGTTTCGCGCCAGCTAATCGAGTGTTCTGTGGTGGTTGTTTATTGTTTTTTTATTGACAGTTTTAGCGAAGACAGTCGCCAGGATTTTCTCCGCACAGGGTACGTACCCGATGTTTCTTTGTTTCGGATGATTCCTCGCGTGACTAAATCATTTTATGCGGCCGCAAGGAAAAAAATGATAACCGGTGAAATTTGTTGATAAAATTGGTTGTTTATTTTTTATTCCGATATTTATATAGAAACCAGGAAAAAATAATTTTAAAACCATATTTTTTATAAAAATTTAACTATCCTTATTAAGTATTTATGCAGTAACTATCAGAATATAGGAATATTCAGTTTATAATATACTATTTGACTTTAAATGTTCTAAAATTTAAAATATAATTCTTTTAAAATTACACATTAGTTTTAGAGATTTTAAGGTAACTTTGTACATCTCGATTTTGTTTTAGTATAACAACTAACAAAAGGCTAAGTCATACGTCTAAGATTTATTTAAATCTAATCTATCTATATTTTTATAAAATATAATATATTTTAATTATTTATAAGTTAGATTCTTCATTTGTTATTAGATCTTTATATAGAAACCATAAAAGAAATTTGTAACCATATTTCTTATGAGACTTATAGAATTGCTTTGAATTTACTGCAATATCGATATTGAGTCTTTTTAAAATTACGTTTAATCAGATATCTATAAAATTATTTTAAAAATATCTTTAAATATATATCACATAATAAATAATATGTTTTAGATAATTTAAGGTAACTTAGAGTACAACTCTTTTTTGTTTAACTATATAACAACTATATAAAACCCAGTATTTGTAAAAAATTCGTAAACACTTTATATCAAAATGTTCGATATAAAGTTTATTATTATCATAAAATTTAAATTTATCGATAGTTTTATGTAGCATATAATTTTCATTCCGCCTAAGCTTTACTTAAACCAAATTTATCTTAATTTATATTAATTTATAATATATAATACATTTCAATCATTTATAAGTTTGTTTCTACATTTTTTATTCATATATGTATAGAAAAGCCAGAAATCACTGATTTTAAAACCATATTTCTTATGAAACTCCCAATTATTATTATAAACTTAAATATATTTATAGAATTGTTTTAAATTTACTGTAATATGGATAATAAAACCCATAACATTGAATGTTATTTCAGATATTTTAGAATCTTAAATATTAGACTTAATATCCATAAAAATATTTTAAAAATAGTTTTAAACATATATCAGATAATAAATCATATGAAGAAAATTTAGAAAAATTAGAAAGAGAATATTTAGAATTTTTCAGGTAACTTAGTACAACTTATTTCATTGTAACACTTGTAGATTTTATCTTGAATATCAAATATTATTTTAGCAATTTTCTTTTAGGAACTTACCTATATTTTTTATATATATTTTAAAGTCTACTTTTTACCAACGAGGGTTTATCTGGGCTGGACCTACAGTTTAACATGGGCTCCAAACTACAGTCCTCGCTATTAATATTATACCCCGCCTACTGACTAAGGCGTGATTGAGATCATTTTCCTTGTCGGATTTTATACTCTGGCCTCCTCAATCACAAGTATTAAATAATCACAAATATGAATTTACGACCATGCCCCAGCAAGATTCGAACCCGCGACTATCGCAACGGTAGGTGGACCGTCCTGCCGCCTTTACCACTGCACCAACCAAGCCCGCTTACATATATTTATAGAATTGTTTTCAATTTACTGTAATATGGATCTAAGTCTATAACATTGTATTTCACTTTAGTTGTTTTAAAATCTAAAATAATATTCTTTTAAAATTACATTAAATCTAATATCTACAAAATATTATGAAAATATTATAAAACTTATTGTCACATAATAAACCATATGATTTAGACATTTTAAGATATCAGTACAAGTCACTTTTGTTTCATTATAACTACAACAAGTCCAAAATGTTAAGCATAAAATACAGTTTTATGTACCATATGATTTTCAATAAGCCTAAGGTTTACTTAAACCACATTTATCTTTATTGTTCTAAAATATGATATTATCCAGTTTCAAAAATAAATAAAATTTGTTCTAGAGAAATTCTAAAATATATCAATTTAATCGCTAGGTATCTAATAATACTATGAGGGTATTTTATACATTTGTTATATAATACAGATCTATGGAAACGGATAAATTTTGATTCATATAAAAATATTTGTTCATAGAAAATTTTAACTCAACTTACCGAGATAATTCAATATAATCTGAATTTAGAAGCTACGATCTTAAATCTAGTATAGCAACAAAAATAATTAATTTATAATTTCTTCATTACAATATAATACAATAATATTTAATAATTTATAACAAAAAATCTACTAACAATTAGAAAGTCTGAAAAAAAATTTCTTATACTATTTTCAACTAACGCTGATGCAATGCAGTATTGTATAAAAATATTGTATAATATTTGATTTTGCTTTGGTATTAATATGTTTATTTATGAAATTAAATTAGTTTTAATATTTTTACTTTTCACTTCTTAAACATATTTTATACATATAATAAGTATTCGTAGATTAATACAGGTACATAGTTCATTATTTTTTGTTAATATGTAAAAACATTTGCACTGAATGAATTAATATTTTGTGCTATAATCTATATTTTTTTCTGTGTGCTATATGAATATATCATATATCATTATATATCACATATCATTATACAACACATTATCAGCTGTGGAAATGTCACTTACACGGCAATTTTATTTCTCTTCTTTATATTTCACGCAGCATTGTAAATGATAAATCCATCCGTCATTTGCACTGAATGAATTAATATTTTGTGCTATAATATATATTTTTTTCTGTGTGCTATTTAAATATATCATATATCATTATATATTACATATCATTATACAACACATTATCAGCTGTGGAAATGTCACTTACACGGCAATTTTATTTCTCTTCTTTATATTTCACGCAGCATTGTAAATGATAAATCCATCCGTAATATCATTATTACAATATAGTATATTTCCGATGCTGCAATTAACTGTGTCAATGATCTGTTGTCCAATTCATCATCAGAGGTATTTAGTGATTTTGATAGTCAAATATTTACTAAATATTTACACAAGTTTACTGTTGATTATGCGATTTTTAAAAAGAAGTAATAGCTAAAGAATTAAGTAAAACTGAAATAATTTTATTAATAAATATTTTAAATTGTGCAGTAACAATACCATCATGATAATTATTTAATAAAAGTACTAAAACCTGATGAGAGATGTCATACATCATAAAAGGAACTGAAATAGACTAGTTTGAAATACGACCGTTTTAATAATTATCAAAATTGGCAATTGGTAAACACAAATAAGTTTTACTTATACTAAAATATTTATTTATCGCTAATTTTTGATTGTTAAAAATTATTTTAAATTATTTACTCTTATTTCATGTAGAAAATGGATATGTGTATGAAGAAATACTTATACATATCTAATATAGCATTATATCAGTATAAAATCAAAATAGTTTAAGAAACTATTTTATTTAAAATATTAAAATATTTTAAATCAATACCAAATTTATTACTTTATAGGAATTGCAACGACACGGCAGTTCATTTTACTGCTGTTTTTTTTAACACCAAAACTTGTCCTGTATCATTCAGTGCCCACAAACCAGTTCAAGTTTTTTTGGATAAAAACAAGTTTAACTGATAAGAATTTTGGAATTGAAACGGACTTGTTTAATATATTTGACGATTTTTAAAAACGGAATAATATTTTATAACCGTAATGTAAATAAAATAATTATTTAGGATAAGCGAAGAAGAGGAGGTTGTTAGGAAATTATTTTTGTTAAAAATTGAACAGATCAAATAAAATAAAGGACACTTTTCCCATTAATGAAAAATATTTTTCATTAAATTCGAATATTTATTAGTTAATATAACAAAAAAAATACGGCGACATGTTATGTTATTTTTCATAAGAATAGAAAATGTTCGTGAAACTGACAAAAAAAATTAACCAGATAATGCCCCTGCTGAGACAGTTTAAAAAATAATGCTAAAATAAATTATTGAAGTATTTGATTAATTAGATTTAGTTCTTTATGACTTCTGGATTTTCTCATACCCAGTTAATATTTCATATATAACATAAAACTTAAACAAATTTTAAGAAACCATTTTAAAGTTTCCTTTTTACCAAGGAGGGTTTATCTGGACTGGGCCTACAGTTTAACGGGGGCTCCGAACCACGGCCCTCAGCATTAAGCCTACCGACTGGCGAGTGACCAACTTAGAAAACATCCCAGAAGACATTCGGTCTTACCCTGTCTGGATACTGGCGTGATTGGGATCATTTTCCTTGTCGGATTTTACAGTCTTCTCTAGGACAACCGCAAATATTAAACAATCACAAACATGAATTTACGACCATGCCCGAGCAGGATTCGAACTCGCGGCTATGTAGCAACAGCAGGGGGACCGTCCTGTCGCCTTTACCATTGCGCCAACCAAGCCAGCCTTAAACAAAATTGTTAAATATATTAGAAAATTATTGGTGCTTAATGTCAATCATATTTGTTTACATAATCCGCCAACCAAAATTGATAAGAGTAAGAATACAAATAGAATATGAAGAATACACTCAATTTTAGTGTCGTATCTTTCCATAACAGCACACTGGACAACACTCTCAAAACTTAAGGTCTTGTATAATCAGTTAACTCATAGTTAACACTAAAAGTCTAGTTTAGGCATCGCATATAATTTTTTTGAAATGAAATTATTTATAGAAATAAATATAAGAACGGAAAAACTATTTCGTTGTCAAATATTAACCAAACTTAACGGAAAATTGACTCAGGGTCATTTTTTATAGCAGCATATATTTTATACGTCTCTGGATCACGTGTAAAATGTTTGACAGCCGTGGCTTACCTTAAAATATGCGGGAATTTATTTTTATAATAGCCTTTGAGAAATATTAGGCCAAAAATAAATACCGTCCTGACTGTGACTAATATTTTACGTATATTTTTTTTAATTGAACATAAGTTTAATTATATACAACGCCGTCACAATCACTTGCTCTTGGGCAAGCGTTTAGCGAAAATGTAAAAAGATTAACGAGATTTTTAGATGATTTTAGAACTGGTATTTCGTATCAGGTGATTTTTATTTTAAAATGAATTTAGTGTTCTGAATCATGTTTAATTTTGTAGTATAGCACGAAGTATTTTAAAGGCAAATATATTGCTTTTATTAAAAGGCAATGTATTAAGTAAAAGCGGATTCTTTTAAAAATTGATCGAGATTGACATTACTTATACTTACAGAACATATATTTAGCAGTTGCGTGTGTTTTAAAAAGTAACAACTTTATTATTATCTAATGGTTCTTGTTATACGTAGAGTTTGATTATATATTAATTTAATATGTATTGATGTGTATTTATCAATTCGGGTCTTTTTGCATATGTGTGGGTTCATTAGTTGAAATAGACATTCAATTGTGCGTCAATTGATTGAACCATTTTAAGATGTTTGAATGTTAGTAAATTTTTGGGAAACATGTGCAGCTTTCAGAAAAACGACAAGCGCAACCCTTTTACATCTAATAAGTTCTTCCATAAATTTGAATAATACAAAAATGTATCTACAGAACTGCCAATTGGTCCATGTTACACCTACTCTTCTTATCTTGAATCTTTTGAAGGTTTCATTAGTTTTATTCTCATAGAAACCTTTCTGACAACTGCTAGGAAATCAAGGTTCGCTGACCAGGTTTGTTTTTGCTGCGACTTGGTTCATTCTATCTGCGTTATCATTCTGTGATGTTTCTGTTGGCGCTTGCAGTAAAACAGACGATTGTAGACTAATGGGGGGTGAATTTTCAGGACTATCGTTTATTAGTGAAAATTTTAATCACCATGGTAGTTTAAGATTATAGAGCTGCATCAAGAATCGCCTCCATCGCTCAATTGGCTCATCGTAAGATCCAATTAACTTTCTTAACGTTGTCATTGGTAGTTTTTTAAATCACATATCGATTTATTTTGCCGTATATTTAGGTTTTATTCGCACTATATCTTACTCATTTTTCATCTTTTACCATCTGTAAACATTCATGGCTTATCCAGGATACTATTTCTATGAATATTTGCTTTTATATTTCCTCAATATTAGTATAATTGAGCTGTATAAATGAATGGCATTTATTTCTTGAACGAATATATAAAATGCATTAGTCATTATGTAATTATGTATATAAATTAATCCTAACCAGACCAAGAGGCTCTTTGGTTGTTGTAAAACTACTAAAACAAATAAATATTATGTGTTTGTTTCTAAAGTTTCATTACGTTTTTTTAATATATTTGAATCGTATTTTACCAAATAATTGTTCTTAAATGCTTTATTTTAATTCTTAATGTTAATAATGACTCCCACATCTGCATGTTTATTGATTTAGAAAGTAATTATTACTGAAATAAATTTTAGTGTTTTCTATATCTCCTCTACTATTGCCTCCATATCAATTTTAGTAACACTACAAGTTCTAATATTTTTTCTATTATTTCTGGGATAATTTACTTTATCTAAAACCTTCCTTTATTTTAGCCTCTATATTAATTTTTCTATTCAATTGGCGGTAACATCTTAATAAGAGTGAAAGGATTACGTGTTTTCTAAAATTAATTCTATTAATGAATTATTTACTTTATTTAAAATTGCGCGTAATTTCTCCTAGCTGTTTGTATTTTATTACCTCTATAATTGTTAACAACTTATAAGAATTATAAGAATGAAAAATCATTTCAGGGATATTTTATTTTGGCTTACGTACTTCACACAAACACGTTGGATTACACTCGTTATAGGTTCTAGAGGAATATCGCGTTGTATCACTTTATTTGAAATATAGTACGGAGCATCAACAATGGCACGCAACACCTTATTTTGGAACCGTTGAATGATGGATATATTAGATTTGCTAGCGGTACCCCATAGTTGAATTCCCTATGTCCAAATGGGCTTGAGTATAGACTCATACAGCAATACCTTGTTATCTAATGATAACTTGGATTTGCGCCCAATGAGCCAATACATTTGATATAATTTTAGTCCTAGTTGTTTCCGTTTAGAGAGTATGTGCTTCTTCCAGGTTAGGCGTCGATCTAAATGCATACCAAGATATTTAACATGCTCTGCTTGGGGGAGTTGACGATGATTGATATTTACTGGTGGACATGTTCTTCTACGCAGGGTAAACGTTATATGCGTGGATTTTGATTCATTGGCTTTTATTTTAGCTCAAAACAGGCACAATTTCTCCTTCTTACGAATGCTTTCCTACCAGCTGCCATTGCCTTTATACCAATTTTTGTACCATTATCATTGTTAACAACTTAATAAATACGAAAACAATATAAATGAACGTATACTAAAAACACGCATACTTTCTCGTGGCTGTTAACGCTTTCCATTAATCTCAAACGCAGAAAAAATAACCACCATTCTATTAAAGAGCTCAGAAATCGCTCGCGCTCTTTGATCTCCGAAAGAATGTTAAAAAGGTTTATTAATGGCACGGTTAATGGTGAGAAGTTAAATGGGAAATAATATTGTGGTCTATCAGTGTTCAAAGAAATATAAAAAGAGTATGAATGAATATAAATAGATCGATTCCTGTTATTTGAACGAGAAACTCTTTCTATGATTTATAGGGGAATTCGTAGTATTTTTCTTTTATCTTGAGATAAATTTGGTGATTTACTTCTCATTATTTATTTTCTTGTTTTAATACGAGGTCTTCTTTTTACCAATTAGGGTTTATCTGGACTGTCTGACAGCTTAACTTGGGCTCCGAACTACAGTTGTCGGTATTAAGCCTACCGACTAGCTAGTAACCAACTTAGAGACCATCCCAGAATATATTCGGTCTCACTCAGCCGGGTAACAGCGTATCTGGGATGTAGTTATTGCTTGCCTGATATTACATTCTTAATTAGAAATTAGAAAATTGAATTACAGTTTAGACTATATGGCGTCTATTATGCTAAGCGATTATAAGGATTAATGTCTGGTGAAACTCTATGAACTAGGAGTGTTTTTAAGTGACTTAATTATGTTCAGACAAAATATTCTTTTGGAGAAATTTATTAATAAAATTGGGATTGTTTGAGAAGTATAAGTATTTCCTAATGATCGGTTTTGTTAATAACCATTTTGTATTTGTTTAGTAAGGCATTGTCCAAAACTGGCATCTAAAGTACCGTTAAAATCACTGATTTTTTTTAAAATATATTTTAAAGTCTCCTTTTATCAACTATGGGTTTATCTGGACTGGGCCTAAAATTTAATGTGGGCTCCGAACCACGGTCCTCAGCATTAAGTCTACCGACTGGCGAGTGACCAACTTTAAAAATCATCCCAGAAGACATCCGGTCTTACCCAGCCTGGTTACTGGCGTGACTGGGATCATTTCCCTTGTCGGATTTTACACCCTTGTCTAGAACATTCACAAATTTTAAACAATCACAAACATAAATTTACGACCATGCCCCAGCAGGATTCGAACCGGCGGCTATCGCAACAGTAGGAGGACCGTCCCATCGCCTTTACCACTGCCAAGCCACTGCCATTAGCCAAGTTGATAATTGTCTGTGGAATATTCAAGGACAATCTATAAATCCGGTTTGCACCTGTTGATTACTTGAGTAATACGTACTTGAATCACTACTTGATATTGGATATTTATTTAATGTTCATTTTAACGCCAAGAAACAATTTCTAATTCTATATATTATTTCAACTAACTGTTATTGAAGGGTTTAATAGGCGTTACATGCGTCAAAATCAATGTCAATTTGTTATTTTCAAAACATTGGATAGAAATAAATGCCTGTATTGAAATTAAAGCCTTGATTTTTTATGTAAAAAATATTGTTGACGCCGAATTGGCACATAATAAGTATTATGGAGAATATGTGAATCTCAACGTAACTGTAGAGCCTTCTTTTTCAGTTCCAAAGTAAACATTTAGGTTTTTACAACAAAATTATGTATTCGCTGTTAATCAATCCTGTATCATTTCTGCAAGGTAGTCAGCGTTACCCTCATGCCCATATGAGATGGCAGCTACATGACCGAAACAGATTTGAAATTGAATGATTTAATTTTGCCAATAATGTTTGGGCTATATGGTCAAAATCAATGTTGATTTGTTATTTTCAAAACAATGGATAGAAATAAATGCCTGTATTGAAATTAAAGCCTTGATTTTTTATGTAAAAAATATTGTTGACGCCGAATTGGCACATAATAAGTATTATGGAGAATATGTGATTCTCAACGTAACTGTAGAGCCCTCTTTTTCAGTTCCAAAGTAAACATTTAGGTTTTATAACAAAATTGTGTATTCGCTGTTAATGAATCCTGTATCATTTCTGCAAGGTAGTCAGCGTTACCCTCATGCCCATATGAGATGGCAGCTACATGACCGAAACAGATTTGAAATTTAATGATTTAATTTTGCCAATAATGGTCTCGGACAGAGGGTGTTTGGGCTATATGAAACTAAAGTTTTTGAGTTTTAGTGTTTTAAAAACAGCAAATAGTTCCGCTCAGAATACGACTTACCTTACCTTATCGTAAACATCTCTATTGAAAGCACCAATGAATATAAAGTGATGATCCCTGTATCTTTCTTTCCTTATCTGTGCAAACAAATTACGAATGTTCTGTCAATTAATTTTTAAAAAATTACATAAATGTTTGTTTGGAAACAGGAATGTGTCTATCTGAAAGAGTAGGGATTTATTGAGGATTTGACGCTTGATTTATAATCAATACACATTAAGTGTTTCAAATAAAATATCTATATTTATTACTGATCTTAGCACCGATACCTGTAGGACATCGTTTAGCAGTTTAATTCTGGTTTTAATATTTTCAAGAAAGTACCACAAGGTAAACACGGACCTTTCGAAAGACGTAAATAACGTCAGACCATCGCGGTGTTTCCAAGCTCGTAAAGTGGCCGTAGCCGAAATTCTTATTTATTTTTCCGACTTTCCACCGAAGAGATTTACAATTCGGATAGGATAATAAACAAAGCAATTAACTCCGCCTATAACCGAGAAGAATGTTGCAGGCTTGTCCGATAAATAGCGAGAGTCCTTTTGAATATTGCAGGAGTTTATTTTGTGAAGTTTATGATGTTTTTCCATTAAGGTTGCCGAGTGGAGAACGATTCGAAATAGGTTAATTTGATATGTCTGCAGTTTATTTTAAAACTGAACAGTGAACATTTTCAGTTTTAGATAATCGACTCTAATTTAGAGTTTTTATGTGTAATCAAACTTTCTTTATTATATAGTATTTTTTCAGTTTTCAAATTTACTACTAGATTTATGGTGTGTAAATTTAAGATTTTTTCACACACTTCCAATGACCGATGTTTTGATTTATGAATCTCATGGCGAAAACAAAAATGGACCGGAAAATGGACACTTAACTGCGAAAGGAAAGTCATGCGATTCTAATGACATAACACAGAGATTGAACACAATCATTCTAGCGTCGCTCTTACATTTTCATACGCCAGGTAAACAACGATTTATTTTTTGCCTCAAAACAGGCCTGTCATCAGTTGCTGTCCACTCAGAAGACGATCTTTTTGATTGTGGAGTGATGTGATGGATCCATGTTTTATCCATTGCCACATATCGATGCAAAAATTCCGGTTTGTTACGTTTAAGCATGGTGAAATACTGCTCAGAATCATCAACACGATCTTGTTTTTGGTAAACAGTGAGCAATCGCGGCACTCATGCAATTAGCCAACTCACGTAACTTCACATCTCGATCATTCGAAACGATTTTGTGATTTTTTTTATGTTTCCTGGTGTTATCACCTCATTTGGACGTCCCTGCGTTCTGCATCATCGATGTCTCTACGACAACGTTTGAAGTCAACAAAAGAACATTTTAATGATGTTTCCGATGGAGCGGGGTCCTTATAATACTTTCAAGCGATTGCTTCAAGCATTCTTTTGAAAATAACAAATGTGGTATCAAATTTAGCACAATAACTCACAAACTTTTGAGTAGAATATTATGAAATTTTAACAGCGTTCTTTCGAAGGTTATTACTAAATTGGGACATAATAAGTATTATGGACACCATGTGTTAGGGAAATTAAGTATTGTTGAGGTATGTTGAATTTAAAACTAATATTGTATCGTTTATAATATTCTTGGAACCGGCCTGTCAAAATTGTGCCATTTATTTACTACTGTATGTATAGTGCACAATTAGCTGCTTCAATTACTTACCTTTTTACAACAATTTTTGTTACTTTGCTTAGTTTTAATTAATTGAGATTCCATTGATTTATTGTCTTCAAGCCAACCTTGAGCTGTAAATTTTGTGGTGGTATTCCTGACAAATGTAATGTATTGAGGGATTTAGTCGGATAATTGACTTCGTATACATAGGTATTATTATTAGGTAAGAATCGATAATCGATCGCTTTATTGCTTTAAAAGAATGGATTTTACAATCAATTTGTCTCTAAATTTTTATGTCTAAATCGTCCACATCTTTATTTTTCTTCCACTTCACTATCGTTTTAATGTTGTCAATTAAAATAAGGAAATATGAATTAATCAGTGAAAATGGGAAATTACTGGAAATAAAATGCCAATAACGCCTTTGAAAATCCATCCACTTATTTAACATTTTGGAATGCAACTCGCATATTCATTGTTAACTTTGGAGGTTTCACATATATTCTATTGGCAGCTGTTGATCTGGAAAAGACTGCTAGTGTTTGGCGGGAACCTCCAGCCGGTGAAATTAATATGTCAATATTTTTTGAAGATCACTATACTCTTATAGAGATATTCTTACTTCCTCGTATGATTTTTTCAAACATTTTCTTTTACATAAACCTTACCATAAACACAAAAAGGAATGCGTTAACCAAATGGGTTTTAAGTTTTCAGTAAATTTGAACACAATACAGTAATGTAAGAAGGACTATACTCTATGTTCGGGACTATGTTCTATAACTTATCGCAACTTAGTTATTAGTATAAAATATACAAAAAATATATACACTACCGTTCAAAATATTTGAAAAAAATGAAAAGTGTAATTAAAAGACTACACTGAAACAGATAAATTGTAACACTCAGGTTTTAATCAAACTTTATTTAAAATTAGTTCAATATATTTAGTATAAATAAAAAGAAATGAATACATTTTGGTTAAATTTTGGCTTTGTTAAATT
Organism: Rhynchophorus ferrugineus; assembly: GCF_030347505.1. Classification (NCBI taxonomy): domain Eukaryota; kingdom Metazoa; phylum Arthropoda; class Insecta; order Coleoptera; family Curculionidae; genus Rhynchophorus; species Rhynchophorus ferrugineus. Next base: position 17,255,925 of record NW_027472585.1, on the reverse strand, counting down.
ATTCACCCCTACATTAGTTACTCGTTCACACATTTTCCATCCTTTCAGCCGTCCATTGATTTTACAAGAATTCACATAGCCATGGTGAGCCCGATCAAGTTAATCTATTTCAATAAGAGAAATGTCTGATAATAATGATGTCCATATTATTTTTAGCTGACTTCAAAAAAGGAGGAGGTTCTATGTTCGACTAAATTTTTTTTTCAATGTATGTTCGCCGATTTTTCTGTCAATTATGGACCGATTTTGAAAGTTCTTTTTTTATTCGAAAAAGTGCACTTTCGAGGTGGTTCCATTTGAACCATGTTAGGATCAGATGGGGGCAGGGGGGGATTGAGGGAAAGCCTCAAATTTCAAAAGCACATACAATGTTATCACATATTTGTTATCTAAAGTAATCAGATATTTGGGTACAAAGTTATTGCTGAACTGATATGACGAAAAATCGGAAGTAGTTCAGTGTAAAAACCATTCAGTTTGCTTTTTAAACACTAACCATATCACACGAGAGGTCGTAGAAACATGGTAGGCAACTGTTTCTATAGTGTAATAATTAAAACAAAATTAAAAAGGAACAAAACAGATCTAATTTAATATAACTGTTTCGGCAGGGTACCGACTTCAAACTGATTTTTGTTTAGTTATTACAATGATTATTACGTACATATTTTATAATAGGATGCTTTTTTGTGTTAAAAGCCTAAGTTTGATTATTTCTTACATTTTAGTGAGTTTCTTATTTACTTTCTGGAGTCGGTCTTTTTTTTTGTAAAAATATTTTGTCCACTATTTTCATAACATATTACCAGATTAATTTTTTTCAAAGCATATCCACATAAACTGTCACGTCATGTATTTGAAATTTGGACCTAATCGTCCATTGAAAAATTTTCTATATATCTTCTGTTCAGTTTTTATGTATTTAGCCAACTCCAGTCTATTTCTCTAGTAAGTAAGAGTTTGTCTCGATTTTTGACTGCTACGTACTCCTCAGACCAATCTCATCTTGTTTTCTTTTAGATTTAGAAGATGAGATCTCTCCCGGTCTTGATTTATTACAGTGTAATATAATTGATCCTTATATGAAGGTGGGACTTGAATATGATTGATTGAATGAAAGATTGAATTCTCCTCCAAAGCTTTTACAACAACAAAAAACAATGATTTTGAACAATGATTCGTGACCTTCTCTGATGTTAAACAGACATAAGAGTTATGGGAATAAATAAATAATTATGTGATTTAAAAAATTGTTGAAAAATACGAAATACTTCATTCTCGCCTCTGGAGGATTGTTTCATTGTAGGCTAGTCGCTCGCGAATTTCTTTTACATTTGCATTTTTTACTACATGATTTAATGCGCAAACATTTAACCTCGAACGATGTCTGATATATCGTCCTCCTGAAGAGAAATTGCGGAAGCCTCACTTTTAACATTACGGATGAGCGAGTTTTGCAGTAAAATATGACACAGTTTCGGTTTTATGACGTCGAACGTCTTCGTTCAATTTTATTTGAGCGGCGTACGTACACGACACTTTTACGTAGGAAAAAAACCTTTTTATTTTATTATTTACCTGAAAAATTGATCGTATGTTTTGTGCGAGGTTGGGGGATGGTAATGGCACTATACCCGCGTCGTTTAGAATGTTCGTAAGCCTCGCAATGAATGTGATAGTGATGTTCGCCGTATTCTAGCGGCCTGTGGCAATTTTGACATCGGTTTCTCATGTTGTTAAGTTTAATATAATTATTTCTGATGGAAGTAAGAATCAGCAGTGACGATTACAAAATATAGGTAGAATATAGTGGATTAATTTATGTTTACAGATAACATGTTTCCTTAATACAAAGATAATTGAAGAAGAACTAGTGTTTACTTTATTATTGATTTTTATAGGCTTAGACAGTACATTTTATTTAATTGCTTCACATGTTCTTCTAAATTTTGAATATTTATTTTAAATCATTGCTATTACTGACCCCAAAAGCCGATTTCTGGATTGCTGTTTCCTATATATGGAGTAAATGTACTTAACTAGCCCTATTTACTCAGCTATTATGTTCATTGATTTCGAATGTATATGTAATATCATTTTAATCAACAAGATATCTAAATTTCGTCAAGTTAGTCAGCACCAAGTAGGTTTTAAGATTGTTTAAGCTTGAATATAAATTACATGCACAATATTTCAGATTTGTTAAGAAGATAATTAAAGTATATTATAAGTATATAAAATAAAAAATAAAAGTATATAGTAATTTAAGATAAAATTCGGCTACAAAAATACGTACGGTTAACATTATTTATCGATGTGAATACAAACCAGGAAATGAAGATATGAGGAAGATTCTTGTTAGTTGCGTTTTTCTGTTATTGTCCTCCGAAATCACATTTTCAGTGGAACGTTTTTCTAACATGACAAATTGACAATAATTTGTTTTTGTTAATTTCACTTTGATCAATGTCATAACATGTCAACTTATTAATAATTTTAACTCCCTAGTATTTTAGAACACTTTAGTATTTTACCAAAACGTATATTAAAAGAAAAGTTTTAAAACAAGTTTTATTAAATATATGTCTCATAAATAAATGAATCTTTTCCAATTTTATGGAGTTGCGCCGCTTATGAGGAAGCTTTTTAAATCTCTTCAAATAATCAAAGAACTTCCAGCCAATTTAGAAGCTGATGAACTAGCCATTTTCTGACGTATATATGCGACGGGAAAGAACTAAGAGGAGGTAAAATAGCTACAATACGAAAAGTTGATCTACTATGACAATTCAAATTGCAAAAAGTCATAAGTTAGTCTGGAAGAATTAATAACGATTAATAAAGAAAAAGAACTAATATTCACGACCATAATGTCTTACCGTGCAGATGGTGCATATATAATTTGCTAAAAAACAATAAAATTGTTACTGCAGGTGCCTATCAATATGAATTGAACAAATTAAATGATATATCATTGCAAAAATTACCAATAAAAGCCAACAACAGATGCAAAGTCATCTTCATTCTGTCAGGCCATGCATTGTAAGTGTTTTGAAATATATACTCTTGCAGTTCGAGTGGAAAGTTCTGCCATACGGAATCTACTTACCAGACATAGCGATCGAAATGCAGAAGTGAAAAAATGGATCATTTATAGGATCGCTGTGAAACCAACATGGTTTCTTTCGATACGATATCGCTTTGTTTTCAGATATATATGAAAAACGTGTAGAAAATGACGGGTAACATGATGATTAATACACATTGTATTTCTTTCCACTAACTAGATTTTTAAAGTGAAAGAAGTTATTAGAATACGTGCGAGCACACATATTGTCTTTTGACAGCGTTGCTTTGTGCTGTTTTTTTCGATCATCTTTAGTTCTATGGCTTATTCCAATTCATGCTTCATTTTTGTTCTGCAGTTATTTTCTGTAATTTCTGTTGATTGGTCCTATTATGGTTCTTTCCTTTTTTCTTCAACTAATGGTCATTCAATTCTTTCTTCTTCATTAAATTCAATACTTTCTCTCAGCAATACTTTATTCTTCTCATTTTCAATAACACTCTTTTCCTCGGTGTTCATTCAGATTACTGTCAGACTGTCTTTTCGTTGTGGATGCACGGTTTTTTATCGCTGAAGCTCCTCCCTCGGGTTCTTGGTGGTGGTGGACAAAGCTGGTGCAAGATACCCTTTTCTGTACCCCGATTCGTTGAGAATATCTGGGTGGGAAAATATGTTCCAGCTAGGAAGTTCTCACGCTGATAAACCATGTGCGTTTCGGACTCTTAAGGAATTCCCAAAAATTCCACGATTTCGGGTCTTCTTAATATTTATAGTTAGGCGCCATCAAGAGTCCTCTACCAGGTCTAACACCCGACATGTTTCATCTAGCCTCGGTACCTGAGACCTCGTTATCCGAAACATTCGACAACGAGCTGATAGGAATCATCCTTGTTGCACTCGTCTGTTGTGTTTACTTGCTATTTTTTTGCCTGTCTATATTTACCAGACGTTCAATATACTGCGAACGTTATTTTTTTTATCAGGTCATAATTCTTTTCCATGTCATATATATTAAAAACTTCAGTTAAAAAGTCTAATAAATTAGACCCTCTAACAATAGAACCGAAAAAAGTCTACAATTTGGGTAACTTACATTTTACAGGGCTGTCCCAACCATTCATAATAAATTTGCGTCCCAACACTTAATTTTAGAAATACATGGTTTTTGTTTTCTACAATTCTACCACAATATTATGTCTTAAACATTATCAACATTTTATATTTCTTTAAAACAACTTAACATTCTTTATGCATTACACTCTCATTAACAATATTAGGTTACTGAAATAGGGGGAAACAAACTAATCCTTGAGTTTGTTTTATTAATAGAACTACTATAGAAAAATGAAAAATATTTACTAAAAAAAGTCGGAAATTTCCCCCATGTTAAAATCCGAATTAACGAAGTATTTTCATTAAATACTTATCAAGCTATCGTCAAGATCCCTGCTTTATGTTCGTATTGGCGCAGGTAATTCGATTGTTTATTGTTCGAATGGGATTGTAAATTTCTTCTTCGTGGACATGGAAAAATAAATACAGCAGAGTGATCACGTCGTTCTAAGCCGGTCAGAGAAGTTCTGCGCCTCGGTTTTTAATTTTCAGTCTATGTTTATGTTTGAAGAATTTGATTCATTCGATGCATCTAAGAATAGAAATAAATGTTTCTTTAAATTTTTTGTTTCTTTTATTTTAACCAAATGGCTAAACATCAGTGATATATCAATGATTGGTGGTAGTTTTCTGTTTTTATAGGAACAAATATACAATGGGCGTACGTGTGTGTGTGTTGTTAATTATGTGAAACAAAAATAGAACCACAACTTCATGAATGCGGGTAGAGTAAAATTTGTTATGTGTACTACTATTGGTTGCTAATTTTGGATTAAAAATAATAACGGAATATTATAGGATGTTGGCCACATATCATGTCCAGTAAAGCGCTGTGGTAGAAGTGAATAAATGTAGAATAGTGAAATCTGGTATTGATTCAATTTTTATTCGATGAGGGTTTAATTTTTATGATTGATCGCTCAAGAAACCATTAATAATTATAATGGTTTTATTTGGAAATATAAATATCCACATTCGAGATGATTATTCGAGTGACATCAGAATAAAGTGTTAAATAAAGTGAGTTAAACGTCGAAGATGAGGAAAGGAAGAAGCTAAAAGACTCAAGAATAAATCAACCATTAATTAAATATAAATAATTGAATATTAGGAAAACAAGTTGATGAAGACGGGAGGTATAAATTTCACAAAATTCTTTAAACAGTTTTCTAGTATTTTATTCCAAGAACTAGAACAAGAAGAATTGAAATACTCCCAATATAACCTGCTCATACTTTTACAAACAACATTTAAAGACCTGTCATCTCAATGTATTTAAATTTTGGGTTGTGTGGGCAAGAGTCTCGCTACCATTTTGATTTGACACTAAGGAGGGGTAAAAGTCCCGCTACTATTTTGATTGTGCGCCATCTTGGTTTTGTGACGTTTCGCACAGTTTCGATTTAACTATTGTATTGTATAGACGTTCATATTTTATTATGGATTTATTAAAGAATTTATTTAAAAAGTTGCTAAAAAACATAATATTTATCCCCTTTAAAATATTATTTAATCGAGACAAAAGATATTAGTTTGTCATATCCGATACACTTCATAAATACATTATTATTTGCATATTTGATAGCAGCATCAGTATTTGACGAAATTATTGACAAATAACTCGGATTATAGCAAAATCATACTCTGATAATATAAAATATTTTTTATGCATTCAGTATCCATATATACTGCAAAGCTGTAGATATTCGGAGCAAAAACACCGGAGTTATTTTTTCGTTCTTGTT